>NC_065921.1:12984942-14428845 GCF_024586455.1 Bactrocera neohumeralis
TCGGCATTGTCGTAAACCACTGCTTGCAACAACAAACGAAAGCGCGTATAAAGCCCTCAAGCAGCTACTGTGATGCCAGCGTAGATATACTTACGGATGAGAAGGTGCTACACAACAAATCTGCCGACAACGAAAGCTCTAGCGGAGCCGAAATAAGCACGTGCACAACAAAACCAGCAACATACCGTTTTAGCTAACACTTTGTTGCCTGCTTGTTTGTGTTGCGTTGCTGCGTGATTTAGATTTGCCGCCAAAATCGAAGACATTCAGCCGCATCGGCGCTGCAGTCCTCTTCCACATTGTGAATGTAGTGCTCGTTGCTGCGTCTACATAACCACCACCGTTTGTTGCAGCAACAATGGTTACAGCGCTAGCAACAGCAGCACAGTGAATCCTTTATCCCTTTATCTGGATTTAACTCTAATCTCATCAGACACAAATGAAGAGCATTTCCTCATTCTCTAACCCCTTTACCGGTGCTTCCGGCTTTGAGTTGGAAACTTGTATTTCAGTCTTGCCACAGTTACTGTTGCCACCCATTGTTGTTGGTAGTGTTGTTGGGGATAATGTAAAGGGTGTTGTTTGGCCCTGCCCTTTATAAGCGCAACCAAGCGTATGTTACAAACGCACAGATAATGGCGAGTATGCGTTGCATTAGAGATATACATATGTATGTATGTGTAGTGCTTCGAGGCGTCGACAATGGCAAAATGTAGATGACAGCCAGTTAGTGGTTTAAATGAAATTAGTTGCGCAGTTTAAAAATAATGAAGCTGAAGTGGAAATATTAACAACAAAAATTAGAATAAAATGCCGATATCAGACTTATGCTGTAGTAGGCGAACTAGTCGCTCAGTTCTTGAGATACCGATCTGAAATTTGGCAGACCGGATTTTCTCACCAATAAGCTGCTGGTTTGGTGGAACCGCCGATCTCGGACCACTATAGCATATAGCTGCCATACAAACTGACCGATCAAAATCAAGTTCTTCTATGGAGAACTCTTTTATTTGAAGAGATATCTTCACAAAATTTAGCACAACCTACTGTCCAAGGCAACGGTACTATTTTGGAAAATATTGTTGAGATTGGATTACTATAGCATATAGCTGCCATACAAACTGACCGATCAAATTCAAGTTCTTCTATGGAGAACTCTTTTATTTGAAGAGATATCTTCACAAAATTTAGCACAGACTACTGTCCAAGGCAACGGTACTATTTTGGAAAATATTATTCAGATCCGATTACTATAGCATATAGTTGCCATACAAACTAACGTAACAAAATCAAAATAAACATTTTTATACGCATTTATACTTTAAGAAATGCTATTATAGCTGCGGTACGGTTCTTTCACGTTTTATTTAAATTTTGAAATATTAAGAATATATAAAAAATATACCCTACACATTATCGTTTATTGAAAACAAATTTCTGAAATATAAACATGTATTATTTACAGTATGACAAAATACTTTCTACACACATATACTGTTTGAAAACCTGCTCCATAACCTTCTCGCACATACCCCTCCGACTACGCGTACACATCGTCTCTGTCTGCAACGTTTTATTGATCGACGGATTATCCTGGCGCATTAATTTAGGAAACAGCCCAGCCAAAGCAGAACAAGCAACTAGAGAGTATGAGAGCCGGCGAGAGTCCGAAGCAAATACAAATAAAAGGAAACGCCAACAAAATATGGGGGAGGTTAAATGTAATGAAGTGCCGGCTTTGCTTAGCCCCAAATCGCATATGGCATTCCCTTTGTCCGTTAGACGCTTTAATGATGCGCTATTTAAGTGTATGAGTGCAAACACACAGACAAAGCTGCGTACACGTGCACATCTCACTGTATAAATATAGAGTCTTTAATCCGCAGTTCGCTCGCCTTCACGGTGTGTGAGTGGATCGGCCTTTGACTAACATGAAAATGAGTAAGGCTGACACTGTCTGCTGCCCAGACTTTTATCCTACAAACGGCCAAATACAAATCCTCATAATTTTAGCTGTATACCTGGGTATATGTGAATGCATATGATTACACAAACACACACACACACACATATGAGCTTTGCATTAAGCTTTTCGCAATTGCACGCGCGTGGATTTGCGATAACGCTAGCAGCTGTTTGCCGCTCACTCCAGATTTGCGCCACATATTACTGTGTGGGCTTTTAGTCGCGCACTCATCACCAACTCAGGACGCGCTGTGCAACTGTTGTGTTAGTGTAGCAAGGATGATAAGCGCATCGGTGCTGCGAGCCAAGCGGCACTCACTATCGAAATGCCTACGCCATTGAACTCTCTATTGTTGGCTTAACTGACCCCTACCGCCCTCGACACCGATCAAATGACTGCTTATACCGGTCCAATTTTTTGTTGTTGGTTATTATTTTTTTTGTTTTTGCACCCATACTTGTAGCTCTGCTGATCGGTGTATTGGTATTTTTTTCGTCTGAGCTCGGCCGCTGAGCGGGGAATGGCGACCAGCTTTATAACTGAGCGACAGCATATTTTCGAAATAAGCCAGATTCCACATTAATCCCAACGATTTTCTGCACTGGGCATTACAGCCGTTGCAAAAGCCAACTCTACACCAACATCAACTACTGTCGCTACGCGCTGTATAGCTGGGTGGGCAGCAGCTCAACGCGATTCAGCTTAGCTCTTCCGCTGCTGTCACCGCTCCACTCCGCTTCCATGCACATATACACACAGCTTTGTATTGACGCCAAAAAATAAGTGTGTGTGTGTATGTGTCGGCACGCTGTGTTGCTGCGGTTGTTGTTGTGTCTGCGTTAATCCTTAAACCGGCAGCGCTGCTCGTTACCCGACATCGCTACTTTTCTGCGCGCCGTCTGTCAGGTTGAATTGTAGCTGAAATAACGCAACAGCAGTCGAGTGGTAGCCGACCAAAACTCAACCTGCTAAAGTGGCAACACGGCATCGGCTAGGCAGTGTCGTGTCGGTTTGTGTCTGGTAGGCCAACGGCATGACTGTGTGACGGTATGACAGAGTGACCGTGCGACAATAACAGTACAGCGCTCTGTTGTGCTGTTCTGCTGCTGCTGTTTGTTGCTTATGCTGCTTGCGATTTTTCATGTGGGCGTGGGATTTAATTTCGTGAGGGATTATTATTTCGGATTTAACTCTTCGTTTTATGGATCGCACGGTATTAAGTAGCACAGTGTGTTGCTACGCGTGTTATTGCAAAGCGCAAAAATGATTTTTGGATAGAAATCGGAAATTCTTCAATAAAGCAAAACAAAGCAAACATTAAAAAAATATATAAAATTAAGTAAAAAATAAAAATAACGTAAAATATACATACATATATATGACTTGAGTATTTCATTAGAAAAACACAGTTTTTTAAATTATTTTATATATACATGCATATGTATTTGCTGCGCGTCTTATATCAGAGCACAAAGCAGATTTTTATATAGAGATCGAAAATTTTTCAGTAAAAGAAAACAAAATTAAAAAAAAAAACTTAATTTAATAAAAAATAATAATAATGAAAAATATATATTGTTTGAATATATTAATATAAAAATGTAATTCCCAAATACATATGTTTTTATATATGTATGTATATTGCTTCAGAGATGTATATTTAAGCCCGTTCGAACTCGCCATTAGGCAGTTTAATCAACTTTAAGCTTAAAACAGAGTTTATTTAAAAGGTGGTTCATCGAAAGATAAGAATCTAGCTTCCTAAGACAACCTAAAAAAATATTTTTTTAGTATATTTTAATACTAAGTAAAATTCATAGTTGGCATACCATGGCAAACGAAATAAGGACTACGAATTGAGGGCATGCACCTGGAATGTCCGGTCCCTTAATTGGGAAGGTGCCGCTGCCCAGCTGGTTGATGTCCTCGTAAAGACAAAGGCTGACATCACCGCCGTCCAAGAAATGCGATGGACGGGACAAGGACAGAGACGAGTAGGTCCTTGTGACATTTACTACAGTGGCCATATAAAGGAGCGCAAGTTTGGTGTAGGATTCGTGGTGGGAGAGAGACTCCGTCGCCGAGTACTATCATTCACTGCGGTGAATGAACGTCTAGCCACAATCCGCATCAAAGCGAGGTTCTTCAACATATCGCTGATTTGCGCCCACGCCCCGACGGAAGAGAAGGACGATGTGACCAAAGATGCCTTCTACGAGCGCTTGGAGCGCGCTTATGAGAGCTGCCCCCGCCACGATGTCAAAATCGTGCTTGGCGACTTTAACGCCAGGGTGGGCAAAGAAGGTATATTTGGCACTACGGTCGGTAAATTCAGCCTCCACGACGAAACATCCCCAAATGGGTTGAGGCTGATTGACTTCGCCGGGGCCCGAAATATGGTTATCTGTAGTACTAGATTCCAGCATAAGAAGATTCATCAAGCTACCTGGCTGTCTCCGGATCGAAAAACTACCAACCAGATCGATCATGTTGTGATAGACGGAAGACACGTCTCCAGTGTTTTAGATGTGCGTGCGCTCCGAGGTCCTAACATCGACTCGGACCACTATCTTGTTGCAGCTAAGATTCGCACCCGCCTCTGTGCAGCAAAAAACGCGCGCCACCAAACACAAGGAAGGTTCGACGTCAAGAAGCTGCAATCACAACAGACAGCCGAACGATTTTCTACTCGGCTTGCACTCCTGCTCTCTGAGAGCACTCGTCAACAACTCGGTATAAGGGAACTGTGGGACGGCATTTCAAACTCCTTACGTACAGCTGCAACCGAAACCATTGGTTTTCGGAAAGTGCAAAAGAACAGCTGGTACGACGAGGAGTGCCGTGTCGCAGCGGAGAGAAAACAGGCTGCCTACCTCGCAACGTTACGATCGACCACTACACGTGCGGGATGGGATAGATACCGAGAGTTGAAGAGGGAAGCGAGACGCATTTGTAGACAGAAGAAGAAAGAGGCTGAAATGCGTGAGTACGAAGAGCTTGATAAGCTGGCCGACAGGGGTAATGCTCGAAAATTCTACGAAAAAATGCGGCGGCTTACGGAAGGTTTCAAGACCGGAGCGTATTCCTGTAGAACCCCCAAAGGTGATCTAGTCACTGATGCCCAGAGCATACTTAAATTATGGAGGGAACACTTCTCCAGCCTGCTGAATAGCAGTGAACGCACAACATCAGGAGAAGGAGAACCCGATTCCCCAATCGATGACGATGGAGCAGACGTTCCATTACCCGACCATGAAGAAGTTCGAATAGCAATTGCCCGCCTGAAGAACAACAAAGCGGCAGGGGCCGACGGATTGCCGGCCGAGCTATTCAAACACGGCGGCGAAGAACTGATAAGGTGCATGCATCAGCTTCTTTGTAAAATATGGTCGGACGAAAGCATGCCCAACGATTGGAATTTAAGTGTGCTCTGCCCAATCCATAAAAAAGGAGACCCCACAATCTGCGCCAACTACCGTGGGATTAGCCTCCTCAACATCGCATATAAGGTTCTATCGAGCGTATTGTGTGAAAGATTAAAGCCCACCGTCAACAAACTGATTGGACCTTATCAGTGTGGCTTCAGACCTGGAAAATCAACAACCGACCAGATATTCACCATGCGCCAAATCTTGGAAAAGACCCGTGAAAGGAGAATCGACACACACCACCTCTTCGTCGATTTCAAAGCTGCTTTCGACAGCACGAAAAGGAGCTGCCTTTATGCCGCGATGTCTGAATTTGGTATCCCCGCAAAACTAATACGGCTGTGTAAACTGACGTTGAGTAACACCAAAAGCTCTGTCAGGATCGGGAAGGACCTCTCCGAGCCGTTCGATACCAAACGAGGTTTCAGACAAGGCGATTCCCTATCGTGCGACTTTTTTCAACCTGCTTTTGGAGAAAATAGTTCGAGCCGCAGAACTAAATAGAGAAGGTACCATCTTCTATAAGAGTGTACAGCTGTTGGCGTATGCCGATGATATTGATATCATCGGCCTCAACACCCGCGCCGTTAGTTCTGCTTTCTCCAGGCTGGACAAGGAAGCACAGAAAGTGGGTCTGGCAGTGACAGTCATAACTTTGAAGTCGTAGATAATTTCGTCTATCTTGGAACCAGCGTAAACACCACCAACAATGTCAGCCTGGAAATCCAACGCAGGATAACTCTTGCCAACAGGTGCTACTTCGGACTGAGTAGGCAATTGAGAAGCAAAGTCCTCTCTCGACAAACAAAAACCAAACTCTATAAGTCACTCATAATTCCCGTCCTGCTGTATGGTGCAGAGTCTTGGACGATGTCAACAACGGATGAGTCGACGTTGCGAGTTTTCGAGAGAAAAGTTCTGCGAAAGATTTATGGTCCTTTGCGCGTTAGCCACGGCGAATACCGCATTCGATGGAACGATGAGCTGTACGAGATATACGACGACATCGACATAGTTCAGCGAATTAAAAGACAGCGGCTACGCTGGCTAGGTCATGTTGTCCGGATGGACGAAAACACTCCAGCTCTGAAAATATTCGACGCAGTACCCGCCGGGGGAAGCAGAGGAAGAGGAAGACCTCCGCTCCGTTGGAAGGACCAAGTGGAGAAGAACCTGGCTTCGCTTGGAATATCCAATTGGCGCCACGTAGCGAGAAGAAGAAACGACTGGCGCGCTGTTGTTAGCTCGGCTATAATCGCTTAAGCGGTTTCTACGCCAATTAAGAAGAAGAAGAAAATTCATAGTTGTGTGTTTGAAAAAAGTTCACCTTTCGGAATTTTTTTCTGAAGATCCATAATATTACACAAATACGTCAAATATACATATGTATGTACATTTAAAAAATTTAATAAAATTTAAGACCCAGATATTATTTTCAATTGAGTTCCCCTTTTCCTCTAGACGATCTCCTGAAAGTCCTCCTCGAAAATATATCAAGCGGAAATACATCTCTTTCTGGTTAAAATTATCGGAATTAAAAAAATATTAATGATTTATTTTCCGAATAGATAAATACAGGCAACGGCAAAAAAATAGAAAATTTGTTTCATTTTCGAAAAATAGCATTGATGCAATAAAGTCATCCTTTTGGACAAAATCTAGTTAAATAACTTCACACATTTAAGTTTTTGCCATTACATTCTTTCATTACATGAAAAATATATCTGAGAAAATTATGTTTCAGTTCCAAAATAACGATTTAGCCGTTTCGGGGATATTATACTTGCCAGTTTTTAGAACACAGTTTCGAGAAAAATCCGTAACATTAACACTTAGTTAAATGATTACAAATACCCGCATATTTTTGAAAATATTGGTCGGTTCAACTTTAAATTCGAATTTATTCCAAAAATACAAAGGAAAATGTTCAATTTTCAAAAAATTAAATTATAGGATTATTTACAGTTAGAGGGCCGAAAAGGCAAATTTTCCAGAATTTTTTTCTGAAAAAAATTTTGAAATTTATTGATCTAAAAATTTGTACACATATTATGATATTTTTTAACTGTATTTTAAGACTTTGTATTAATAAAAATATTTGTTTTGAAAGGTACTCCAGCTGATCTCCGGGAGCTTCTCTCAAAAACAAGGTTTAGCGGTGACCACTATATATCTCAACTGAATCCTCTGAAATTAAAAAGCCAACCATATTTCGTTAAAGTAATACTAAATCTAGTAAAGCAAATTGAAGTTTTTGACAAAATTTTCTCTTTTTTAAAGAAAAAACGATTTTTGACCAGAATTTCGGCTTTAAATTCTTTATAAAAAAAATATTTTTCGGTGAGAAAACAACTTCGTTTAATTACTAAATATATATTTAAGAAGATCGTTTAAGGCTAATCGGTTAAGGTGTTTTCGAGTCATGTAGGTCACTGACCAACGCGTTTAAAGTTTGCCTTGTATTTCCAAGCACTCTGAAACGCCTTTTCCAATTTGCGTGTAACTTCGAAAATATTCACCAAAACGATATGAAATCTTCTGGGTGTATTCTTAAATACATTTACATTAAGAAAATAAAATAAATAAGAAAATTTTTTTTTGAAAATTCTAACCTCCCTCTTAACCTTAAATAAGGGTCATATATACATAAGTGCAAATTAAATATGTATATATAGTATATTATACGACATAAATAATTATAATTTTTCTCATTACAGAATTAGGTTCATAGTCTAAGCTTATAATTTATTCGTGCCTTAAGTACGTGATTTGATAAAAAAAAGCGATTTGACTTGTTAATTTCCTTTAAATGCTCTTCATTAGGTGCTTAACCTAAGTCTTTGCTTCATTTTTTATCAATTAATATTGAATAAAAAATACAATGATACGAGACATTAACTGTTATACCATACGATGGTTACTGCCTTCCAAAAACTCGCTAACTTCAGGCCACCAACACACATTTCACAATTACTTTTCTACTCCAGCATAAGTCACGAGAGAGTTTAATTTATTATTTATTATTGAGATGCCAATTCAATAAAAAATGCTTAATCCGCTATTTCCTAATTTATTATCTATTTGCCACACCGTGCCGCAGTATCGAAAGTGTATTTCCTCTCGGATTAATTTCGTTTTTGCTTTGCTTTTTATAAATACTACGCACGCATAACCGGCACAGCGTTGCGCATACTTACATACATACAAATAATGTTTACTGTATCTCCTGTGCGCCATAAATACGTGCCAACACATACGCACAAATTTTATCCGTCCACCACATCCAAGCGCTTAAATGCCGTGAATCACTCGAGCATAAAATACAAAACAGAATTATCCCGTCTAAATGACATCCCTTCGAAATTAATCCTTAATTCCATTCATTTCGCATAATCCCCTCTGATATGGCACGATAAACCAGACGAATGAACGAACAAACGAACGCGAGCACGTACAAACGCATTGTCTGTGTGAGTGTTTGTGTATGAATGCAGCGAGCGTTGGAGAGCGCTGTAATCACACGCATAGAAAAGTGAGCTGAGAGCGCAATGCCGTTGAGCAACGGTGTAAATGTATACTCCATATACGTGTTTGGGGACATGCTCTCGCTCCCACACAAACAACACACACACACATATTATAAACACCTGCTCACTCACATACTAGTATTGTATTTGCTTTGGGGGGAG
Organism: Bactrocera neohumeralis; assembly: GCF_024586455.1. Lineage (NCBI taxonomy): Eukaryota > Metazoa > Arthropoda > Insecta > Diptera > Tephritidae > Bactrocera > Bactrocera neohumeralis. The sequence continues at coordinate 12,994,026 of NC_065921.1, forward strand.
GGCCCACACACTCACGCTCTCGCTGGGTTGGTTGGACTCGGCTGCTGCCACATGTTGCGCGCCACACTGTTTATCAAAGATTATTTTGTTTATGCTGGTATTGGAGTGTGTTGGTGTGATGTGGCGTCTGTTTAGCGCTTGGAGAGCAGCGATGGCTGGCTGGCGCTGTTGGCGTTGAGATTTGACTAACTGCTATGGTGGGTATGCTTGTAAGTATGTGTGTGTAAGTGTATGTACCTTGGCAATGGTGGTTGTTTTGTTGGCTGTCTGTTGGCTGTGCGTGTGCATTTGTGGACTGACGTTGGTGTTGGCGCTCATGCGGTGCGTCAGTTACGTGTGCGACATGCTGGAAGAAGGTTGGTGAGCGCATTTCTTTCTTACGGCTTTTTTGATAGCTTTTACTATTCACTTGGATTTTTTATCAATGTTATTTGACTTAAATTTGTTTTGTTGTGATTTTCGTGTATTCCGACTTTACGAAGCGACAAAATTTTTTTCGCCGATCGGATTAAGTGTTTTGGTGTGCTACTGCGATACCCAGCGATCTGTCTAATTTTGTGTGTTAATGCTGTGTTGTTCGTGTGTGTGCGTGTATCAGAGCATAAAGCAATAAATAAGAAAAACAATACGCAGAAATAGTTGACGAATTTTTATAATAAGCTGTAAAATGCTTAATATCTGGAAAATTATGCGAATTAATTGGCAATGAAAACAAAATCTAAAAAAATCAAATTGCGTGAATGATTGCTGATTAATGCCGTGATTTGAGTTGGTGAATGTGGCACTTGTGAAATTGATAAGCTGCCTAAAAGTTTTTTTGTTAAATAATTATACATACTATGTATGTTTGTATGTATATAATTTGTGTTTGTCACTAAAAATTATACCAAATTGGTTAGTTCTGATTTTTGTTGAGAGGGTCGTTAAAACAATTGTATTTTCTAGTTCCATATTGTTGTTATTATTTTGTGTAATGAGTAAGATAAAAATAATTTTCTTTGCCTCTAGAACTTTACTTTTTAATTTAATGGAAGTTGTTTCTAAAGTCGTAACAGCATCCACATTTAAGAAAAGCTTAAGCGTTCAGTTAAATAAAAAAATAAAAAAATTAAAAAAATAAAATAAATTAAAAACAAGAAAACCCGTTAATTTTGTGTGCACCGAAGCTATAATACCCTTAACAAATAAAAACGTTTATATACAATTTTTTTTATAGATAAGTTTGTATGACAGTTTTGTATATGCCATAGTGGTCCTATTTAAACAATTTGTTTTGAAATTGGGACCTTGCCTTGGGCAATAACTTTTTCCAACTTTAGTGAAGAAATGCTTTCACTTTCAAATTTTTCCGTACAAAAAATTGATTTTGAAAGTTCAGTTTGTATGGTAGCTATATGCTATAGTAGTCTGATATTGGCGATTCCTACAAATGAGCAGCCTTTAGGAGAGCAAAGAACGTGTGCAAAATTTCAGAACGATATCTCAAAAGCTAAGCGACTAATTTGTGTATATAAAGGCAGTAAGACGGGCATGGACTAACTTAGCTCCTTACTTTAGTCTCCTACGTTTTCTTCTGGTTGTTACAAGCTTCGTGGTAAACTAACATTCCCTGCAGAAGGTATAAAAAATAATAACGATTTTTTTTTCTAGTAGGCACAGTAGTAGTTTTTGAAACGCTTCTGTATATACGAGAATACTTTAAAATAAAATCAAATTCAAGTTTTTCGAAATTGAAACAATAAAAATATCAAATATAATGCTGAGCAGAATCTGAAATTTTGAAAATTAATTCGAACTATATTAGCATAAAATATTGATGCATCCGTTTGCCGACGGATTTAAGGAGCTAAACTACAATAGATATGTTTTTAGTTCACAACGTTCATAGCCAAATAATTTTCTTGAATGCTACTTAATTGTTTTTTCCATATATTTACTTTTTTAGCAAGAAATCGTATATTTCAAAAATTTTCAAAAAGTTGCAACCAGAAAAAAATAAAGCCCTATAATTTCAAAATCCAGAAGACATGTTCCTAACTATCAAAATATATTTAAGATAAATTTGTTCAGCTGTTTTTTTATACTGCCAGTTATGTACAATATATAAAACTCTCACCATTAAAAATTTTTTTTCTTACAAAAATTTGGATAAAAAAATGTGGAATTTGATAAAAGTTGGCACATACCACACAATATATGTACCTAAGTATATAATAATTATTTTTTTTTAATAATTATTATTATTTTTTTACACCAAAAAATAAGCGCGCTGATCTACAGAATCTTCATAGCGCAATCCAGAAAATTTTTCAAATCTCATTTTTGGATTTCTTTACCCAACATGACGTTTGAACTCATGTCGCCGAATGACTGACTGAAGTCAGTTGCAAATTTTCCACATCAGCTGTCAGGCATTGTATCTAAAAAGTACAAAACAGCTTATAGACATGTGTTTCTTTGCACACATATAAAATAAAAGCAAGAAAAATAACGCCGACACGATCTGGAGAAATTTGGACTGCACGAGCAACAACTGTATAACAACAGAAAAATCACTGTAAATATGCCGGCTAAATCAAATGCAAGTACAACAACTAAAACAAACATCGGCGAAAAGTTTAGCACAGCACAACAAAGCAAACAATACAATACTGTAGCATGCAGAGCTTAAATAAACTCAGAAGTAACAGCAGAAGCAAGGAAAGCAACGATGAGAAAAGCTTTCAAATCTGATGCTTTCATGCTGGCTAATCCTTGTGAAGTTCACTAGATTTATACTTGACGATATTGCTGTTGTTGTTATTATTGCTTGTGTGTGCACGTACTGTTGCTGCTACTGCCGGCGTTGGTGTTAATTCCAATGTTGGTGCAACAAAACGGGTGTTGGGGATTCAAACACGACAAGTAAAGGCAAATAAAAAATGTAAACAAAAGAAGTAGCAGCAGTAAGTAAGGCACAAAAAATCGCAAATCTGGCATGCGAAATGCAACTACAAACACAACAAAAACGACAGACTAATAGAAAGGCCAACAAACACACTTACATGCAAGTAAGTAAGTAAGTGACACACAGCAGCGCTTAGCTTAGTCCACGCAGACAAGAAAAAGTGGGTGTATTAAGTAAAAGGACACACACACACACACAGACACTCATATCCAAGCAAATACTAGACTATGCGCTGTTAAATAAGCAAATAACTAAGTAACAATACTCGCAGGAATATGTGTTGTCACAACAAATAAACAGAAAAAAATGTATATGGCTTTATGTGTGTGTGCGTGTGTGTTCTTACACAAATGACATATTGCAGGGAGCAGCTAGCGTAAGCTTCGTTAGCGACAGGGTTAAGAGACGAATGAGTGTATTAGCGCAAATCCGCAAGGATAAATGTGGTTTTCCTAGTGCCAGCATGGCTAAGAGCTGCAATATTTGCCACACACATGCACATATATATGGATATAATAGTTATTGTGGTGTTGCAAGTGTGTTTGCCGTATTTTTCTGTCCGTTATTTGTCCAGAGTGGAAGTGACTTAAGAGTGATATGTGTTTTGAGAGTAGTTGCTTTTTGAACAATTGATTTTTAACGCCTTGATTTATGGTGGAAAATATGGATTTGAAGGAAAAATAGTACTTCACATATATGTATGTACATATATGTACACTCATGCATATTTTTTCATTATATCGAAATGAAAAAAGTTAATAAAAAAGCACTTGAAGTCTGGAAATCGAAAAATTTAATTTTTTTTTTATAGAATAACATAATTTTAGGCACTACAGTGTGTAAAAAAAATATTATCATTAATTGGAAAAAAAATTCTGCAAAAAAATGTTTCCTCTATATCACCAACCACTAGGTTTACGGCCAAACTTTATTAACTTAGCATTTTTTCTGAAAAAGCGCTGTTTTTATATACAAATATTTTTAAGTAATGTTACCGCTTGATCCACTTGTTGGTTCTTAAACAGCTCATCTTTTGCCGAAGTGTGAAGACATAAACCACAAACACCAATGCCTAACATATTCACACATACATATTACAAAAACAAATATGCAAAGCCTTTAGCAAAAAGCACAACACTTGCTCGGCTGCTACTTGCTGCGCTTCCACGTTTTACTATTGTTGTTTTACTATGCATAAGTTAAGCTAACGCTCTGCTGGCTGTTTGGCACACAGTGGTACCACAAAAAATTAGCAGTTAATCCTTTTAAATTGAATCCCGCACATGTTGTCGTTTTCGCCGTTGACGTCAAAGTCATTGAAGCAAAGCGAAAGTCAGGCAAAGTGAAGAGGAAAAGTGTCAAAAGTGAACAAAAAATGTTATTTAGTGCAGATAGAAATCAAAATCAAAAGCACTGCTTGCATATGCGTACAAATCCTAAAAACTGTATGCTGGTGATGGCAAATTCTTGTTTGGGCTTATCTAGTTATTCTAGGGTGGCTGCAGAGGTTTCTGAATTACAGCAGAGGTTGTGCGATTATGAAGGCAAATATTATATTTTCTTCCAGAATAGGGTATATAGAGGTAACTAACCAGAAGGAAACGTTGGCGTTTCTAAAAATTTTATAAATAAATGATCAGCGTCATGATCTGAGTTGATTTAGCCATGCCCGTCCGTTTCTATATAGTATAAATAGCCTTACAGTTTTTGAGATTTTGAGCTGAAATTTTGCACAAACTCTTTTCTTCCTAAGAAATAGCTTATTTGTCGAACCCAACAATATTGGACCACTATATCGCATACCTGCCATATGAACTGCCCGATCAAAATCAAGTTTTTGTATGGAAAAATTGTTTATGTGAAAAAGTATCCTCCCGAAAATTGGCATAGATTATTATCCAAAGCAGCACTACAATATCCAAACAATTTGTTTAGATCGGACCACTATATCGTATACCTGCTATACAAACTGACCAATAAAAATCAAGTTTTTGTATAGATAACTTTTTTATATGACTAAATTCACCATTTTTATAAACATTTCCTGAAATCTCAGTAATTTTTAACTAACCCGCGCATTTTGCTTTATTTACGCTGCCAACATTCTCAACCAACCACTGAAATGCCGGCTGAAGATTGTCTTCCCTCCCACTGGCTCTGTTGGTCTGTTTGTTTGTTTGTTTGCGAATATGTCTTAATATAACAGTGTCACCATTTGACTGGCTATTCAGTCATTTAGTTAGCAATCCGGGCCTGTACATGTTGTTTGTCTGTCTATCCAGCTGTCGCGTAGAGCTTGTGGCTACAGCTTAATGTGGCATAGCAATTAGCCAATGTGGCACATAATCACGCGGATAAATGTTTGAGATTTTTAGTTTAGTTGCGGATTTAACAGTTTTTTTTTTTTGTTCTTTTTGTGCTTGCTACACACACATGCATATGCACACTCACATGTATTTATCAAATTATCTCCGCTTATTGCCCTCACCGCTGTTACTTTTGCGGTAGCTTATTCTTGTCTATTCAGGTTTCCATTTTTAATTGGCGTCGGCATTAGCGTAAGCGCGCTGTTTATACTACATGCATGTGCTTGTGTGTGTGTGTAGGAAAAAAGCACTCATTTAAGTGCGTAAGTTAAAGTGAGATACACAGAGACAGCGGGGGTAAGCACTAATGCTCGACTTCTGCTTGGATTCTCTAATTTTAGTGCGACGCACATTAGTTGCATTAGATTTTTACTACGGATTTATTAACGTTACCAAGTTGGCTATAAAACGAACAAGTAAGGGAGAGCTAAGTTCGGGTGTAATCAAACATCTCATACTCCTGCAACTTGCAAGAATCAAAGCCTGGAAAATACCTTAAGGCACATAAGGCTTGTTAGTTATATTGGGTCTAGGGGAAGTTTTCAACCGATTTTATTCATTTTAAACACAACACTGAAATGAGTCTCTCAACTTTATTAAGATAGCTCCCTCATTGGCCGATATATGCAGCATAAAGTTACCTTGAAGTTCGATAATCTTTAAATTATCTATTAGGTGGGAGCTAAGAGAATTATGAACCCAATTAAACCCATTTGCAACACACAGACATAGTAGTATTAGGAAAGGATTGTCACTGAATTTCAATTATATATTTCATATATTGCAGGCATTTTCAGATACTAAAGCCAAATATTTGGGTCTTGGGGGCCTGAATAGTTTGGTTTCACGTGGACAACTTTTAGTCATAAGGTGACATACATATGTATTTCAAAGGCACTTTTTGTACAAAGTTATCTCGTTATATTAATTACTTTTGATTTGTATACTGGAAAGTGAAAGAAACTTTAATTTTTATCGATTATTTTCACTTTACAATTTGAAATCGGTAAAACAAGTTCCGAGACATGTGTTTTCACCTAAAAGAGGGCGGTAACATGCCTATCATTTTTTCTACCCACACACACACAATTCGACACCAGCTCCTTTAAAGCCCTCTCATACCATCTCGGGAGTAAAATTTAATGTTTGTAGCGTATTTAGTTATCGATTTATTGCGCTTTTAGTAGTGTTTAACAGTAGCGTTATATGAGGAGAGGGCGGGGTTATTATCTGATTCCATCCTGTTATACTCTCTAGTAACATGTTGCAAATCTTAGTCAAAAATAATTTTTGAATTTCTAATCCCAAAAAATTTGATTTTTTGACTGCGTCGTCTACCATTTTGAACTAGAGCTCCCAGTGATACATCAAATTCTATGTTCTACAGCGGAGGTCGGCAAACTTACATGTTCCAACGATTATGTTTTGGGATTAAAATTTGAGTTTTGAAATTTTAGATTTCAAATATTTTAAGTCAGATTTTTCAAACAAAATATTATTTTAGGATTAAAATTTTATTTTTCAAATTTTTTAATTCTGATTTTGGGATTAATATATAATGTTAAAAATTTTGGATTTTAAAGTTTTTAATTCTGTGTTTGGGGTAAAAATTTAAATTTTCAATTCAATTTTGGGGTTTAGATTTTTAATTGCAATATCGGAATAATCCAAAATTTGTTTAATAAAATCTTTGTCAATACGATTGGCAGTTAATAAACGTTTGTTGTTGGGCATATAAGCAATTAGATATATTATGCAGGACAAGTACCATATTATGAAGCCTATTTGAGATACATATATAAATTTGTATACATGTATGTATTTATATCATATTATTGATCTATCATTGATCTACCAGTTCAAAACCTCAAACTCCCTTCAGAGAACACATTGTTTGTTTAATTTGTTTAAAAATATATTTTTCTTTCCACGAAAATAAAAATTAGTACCTCGTTTTAAAAATAATATTTTATAATTTTTATATTTCTTCAAAATAATTTATCTTATTATACATATAATCCAATTGTAAAGCCGGATTAAAATGCTCTTCAAAACAAATGCTACCATCCAGTGCTTGAGGCAAGATTTCCACTGGCCTTCTAAGCACACCAACCATAGTTATGAAGAGGAAAACAAACTCTGCTGCCTTAATTCGAATTAAAAGCGCCCTTTCCTGTTAATTTCTGCTTACATATGAATATATGTAGATGGGCGCACAGCAATTGTGCTTTGAAATCGAATACTTTTAACTATGTATTTGCATTTCTTACACACATATACATACATACATGCACATATAAGTGGCATGCATACCTGCATAAGCGCGTCTGTTCAACCGTTAAGCCACCAACTTAACCACCACCATCTTATCACTTTGGGTGCTTATTTTATTATCACGATACATAAGGAGAAGAGGCAAATCTGCACTCGTGCTAAATGAGCGCTACACAAAGCACGCTTACTCACAACTAGGCGCTGTGTTGGTGCTATGCATGCGTGAGTGTGTGTGTGTGTGTTGTTTCGTATTGTGAAACTTGAAATCTCTTAAAAAATTTGCTTAATCTCTCGACATGCAAAGCAGCGAAAAATAAAACGCATCAACTATAAGATTCACAAATAAGCGCAGCAACAACAACAACAATAGCAAATTATAATTCCAACAGCAAATCCTTACTTAAAAATTAAGCTCCTTCATATCGTCAACATACAGCTACACACTGTATATAGCTGTATACAGATATACATATAATCATAAGCAAAGCTACACGATACTTCGGGCCGTTCGCTGGCGCTGTTGCTGCCCCTGCGGCTGGTTGAACTGTGGCCGCTCAAGCAGCGACTCAATGAATAGAGCTGCAACGGCCCATAATAAAGGTTATGCTTTATGCAAATACTTGCTGGCAGCTCATCACCATCGATGCCACCGTCTGCCTGCCCGCGTCTTTGTGCGCTTGGATCAAATTTCATCCCCATCAAAAGCCCAAATGCGAAATCCTGCGCGCCATCATTCTCAAACCACGTGCTGCTTGCTGTTGTTGGTGTTGTTTGTTGTTAATGTTGCCACTATTGCGACTGCTACTGATTTTGCAGCGACTACTCAGCCGTACGTTGTTGCAGTTGTTGTTGTGCTATTGGCTTTGCCGCTCCTTACGCCTTACGCCGCGGTGTGTCGCGCATATTCAAATGAATTTAGAGCCCGAGCCCAGAGTTCAGCGTTGCACAATACACAGTTTACAATTCGCAGTTCATTGGTAGCGGATTAAGGCGCACAAAGACGTTCGGATCGATTAAAAGAAATGTGACGATGCGGTGAGCACGGTATGAAGGGCATAGCCGCAGCTACCGGGAGCTTAGGTGCACGCGAAGGCAAAGCTATCCGATGATCAGAAGAGGGTGAACGATTTTCTGTGCAAATGCGAATGCAAAGATATGCCAATATACATAAGTATGGTATTTAACGTTGGTTGAGGTGAGGAAGGTAGGGGAGGGGAAGCAAGCGATGATGGGTGGATATTTATATGGCTGTAAGTGAAAATAAAATCACAACAACGAAATATCCATAAGTATCATTAACTTATATTTAACCAACGGCTGAGTAGCTGGTAAAAGCTTCGCCTCAGTGACGTTGGCTGTTCGGTGAGTAAGGGGTGATGTATGCCTGACAATTATTTTCTTCGAAGTTGCTCAACACAAGGCAACGGCGGAAGAAGTGATATGAGGAAGCTGCTTGAAATCGTAAGGAAATCAGTAAAACTTTGCAACCAATCAGTTGTGTTGCTGAGGGCATTAAATCGGCGATGAGCAGCGTCGAGAACAATGCGCGCGCAACCAAGCAGGCAGGCAGGCTGGAACGTCTCCGAGCGGATTATATTAATCAATGCAGCAGTGGCATTTAAGGCCACAATACAAATATAAATATCTGCATGTGCGTGTGTGTATTTACATTATTTATAAGTATGTGTGCGTGTTGTTGAGTGAAAGTTTGCAATGACATTAACGCAGACCACCAGGCTGTGCTCTTTTGTTTAAGTGGTGCACTTTGTTGCCAGGCGATGCAGCCATAAGACTTTACGGCACTGAAGCACGCTTCGAGTTCTGCTATGAGCAGCCGAAGCTTTGAGTTGAGCAAAAATTGTATTCTTAATTCGTTTATTAGTGCTCAGATGCTCGGATTCTTAGCCTTTCGGAATCATGTATCTTTAATAGTGGAAGTATTCAGAGTTGGATTTAGCAAAGCATCCAATCGTTGCCGTAGGTACATGTTAAAATTGTTTTCAAGTTATAACTTAAGCTCAAGACTTCCGAAATAGGTTTTTAGTATAAGTACTTTTTAATGGCAAATTTTTGGGTAAAAATAACTAAAATATCATAGCTGATAACCAAAATAAAAATAAAATTCAATAATTGAATCATAATAATTTTTTCTGAAAATAAAAAAAAATGCCAAATTATTATTTTTTTAATTTATAATTCTTTTTCAGTTTGAAAATTATCCCTTAAATAACAATTTTTTTTTCAATATCAAATTTTTCAAAATAAAAAAAATTTTAATCTTTAAGGAATCATTTTTAATCAGTCATTTCATTTTCGGAAATTAGAAACTATTGCTTTATAATTTCAGAATTTTTTGCGGTTTGATAATAATATTTATATATATTTTTTTTGATATTTAGAAAAAAAAAGAATATTTTGAAATTATTATTTTTCATTTACGTATTTCTTTGTTTCCAGAAATATTAAATCAAAAATTGCGGAACAAATTTTTTCAAGATCGTGTGTTAATAAATAAAAAAACAAAAGGAAATGTTAACTTTGGCGTCACTATACTTCTCTTCACAGGTGTATTTCTTTTAGTATGAAAAGATACGAAAACTCATTATTTTAATTTTAATTGTTATATTTGTATGGCAGCTACATACAAGTATATGCTATAATAGTCCGATCAGAACAATTTTTTCGGAGATTGTACCTCTGTCTTTGAAATTTACTTTGGCCAAATTTCGTACAGATATTTCGTCAAATAAAAAGTGTTCCCATATAAGGAACTGATTTGGATCGATCAGTTTGTATGACAGCTATGGGCTATTATAGTCCGAACTGAACGATTTCTGCAGAAATTATAGCGTTCTCTTGGTCAATAGTTCATGCTAAATTTCGTATACATAGCTTGTCAAATAAAAGAGTTTACCAAACAAAAACTTGATTTCGAGCGATCAGTTTGTACGACAGCTATATCTATATATGCTCCGAGATCAACGAATTCAACAAATGAGTAGCATATTGAAGAGAAAAGGATGTGAGTAAAATACCATGTCGATATCTCAAAAAATAAGCAATTATTTAGCGTATTTCCATGCAGACGAACTTAACTAAGGCAACTCAGCGCGTCTCGCTAATTAATTCAAGTGAGATGGCAACTTAAAAAATTAAATTCTATTTTTTAGTAATGAGTAAAATAATGCCATAAATAATTTAATTAAATATTTGAAAAGGCAATGCAGCACCTTTCTAATTGAACGGTATATCGTTTCTCCTAATTGTTTTTTTTTCTCATGTTGCCTTGCGAAAGTCGTTAGTTTACTGGTAATGAGCAAACACAAGTTGTCAAAATAAGAAGTATGCATAAACACAATTACATATGTACACACATACAAGCGCATTACTGCAAATTTGCGTACAACTACCAAAAAGGGATTAAGAGCGCTACAAAATGCAGTTAAGCGTAAAATTTTCGAAATCACTCAACGAAGCGCATGAACGCTTAGCTTTTTAACCCTCAAAATAAACAGAAAAAAATCAAACGCTAAAAGCATACAAACACAAATGGTTTAACAACTCACCGCATATGGATAAATATGAGGGAACGACTTTTGTGCATTTCTCAACACTTTCGATCTTTCACACAAGCACACGCACACATACATACGCGCGCCTGCACAATGGAATGAAATTCACATTCAAGTGCACACATTTTGAAGTGGTATTAATCAAGGAGGTCGTCGAAAAACACTCAGCTTAAAGGACTCACACACACACTACCACTTATGAACAAACATACATGCATACCTATATACGGGGGGTACATGTATGGCTGTGCGCCTCTATTCATGTGCCACGGCGAGTGCATGTATGCATGTGTGCGCGCCGCTTAAGTACACAGTAAATCAGTGAAGCAGCGCATTTGTGTAACCTTTAATCCGGCTTTTGAATATCTGAAGCGTTTTCCAAAGCAAAGCGCAGCGCAGCGTTCGAGTACGTCATGTATGCGAATCTTAGTAGTAGCTTCTTTACTCTGCTTTTGATTTTGTCGTCATTTTGCTGCCTTACTGCAGTCACCGCTTAAGTGTAACTGAAGGATTTCAATGCTACTTGACTCACACACACACACACACACTCTCTATCGAAATTCGAGTATTTATTGCTAACGCTTTACCCCGCTGCCGCTCGCACCATTCATCCATCATATTCAGTCGCACATTAGTTGCTTTATTCATTCAAAGCTTTATCCAGTTACTCAGTTGCAAGCGTTCACGCAGCCAGCGCCGGCGAGCCTGCGAAGTCAATTATACAGTCAGTCAGCCAATCAGTCATTCATTCGTTTATTGTTGTTGGCTTTTGTTCATTGCAATGGGTTAAAGGGAATGTTAAATATAGTAAGCGTACATATTTCTGGCGAAGCTGTTTGTGAAATGGTCGCACAGTGTTACGTGGATATAGCGAACTAGTCCATCAGTTTGTGAGATATCGCTCTGAAAATTTGCACGCGTCCTTTTTTCCTCAAGGAGTTATCCTTTTGTTGGAACCATTAATATCGGACCTCTATAGCATGTAGTTTTCAAGTAAACTGAACGATCAAAAACAAGTTTTAGTATGGAAAACTTTTTTATTTGCCGAGATATCTTCTTTGAAATTTGGCATTGAATATGGCACAACGGAGCGCTACAATCTTCAAAAAAAAATTTTGGAGATCGGTCTATTATAGCACATAGCTGCCATACAAACTGAACGATCAAATTCGAACTTTTATATGAAAATATTTTTATTTGACAAGATATCTTCTCGAAATGTGTAACCAAGTAACAAAATAATGTTTGAGCTAACGCTACAATCCACGAATAAAGTTTTAAAATCGGATCACTATTGCATATATGTAGCTTTCATACAAATTGACCGATCAGAATCAAACTGTTGTATGGAAACTTTTTATTTGTGGAGTTTAAGCTAGCTTCAACCTAGTTGGTAGGGCAAACGAAGTTACTGTTTCTTCTTTATTTTATTGTATTTGTTTTTAAATTTTTTTGAAACGAATATAATGGGCAACCTTTACTTGTTTAAACTCAATTTTTTCTCCTACATTTCTTTTGTTGAATCTTTTTTTAGTTTTCCCTATAAATGACCCACTGTGCTGATTTGCCGCTTAAAAGCAGGGGTTGCTTACTTATTGAAATGCTCTACACATTCAAATGCTCTACTGACTTATTTCATTTGTGATAAACCTTAAAAATCGTCAATTTGCTGAAGTTCTGCACAAATTCCCTATTTAGCGGCAAAACCCAAAGTCGCCACAGAACAAGCAGTGTGCAAAAATACAATAAAAAAATAATAATAGAAATCAATGCCAACTTAATCTTTGACATTTCGAGTGCATTTCAGACTGTCGATGGCATTTCCAAATCTAATGTATAGAAATGTGCGTTTGTGTGGTTTGGAATCTCAAATCTTTAACATGCTTGCATTCACATTAGGACTCGCACATAACTATGTATGTTTGGGTGTGTGTTTGAAAGCCGTTGAGCTACGATTGACATTGCTGCACTTAATCCTTTTTGTCGGTGTCGCCATACCATACCGGCCACAGTCAAAAGGTAGACTTTTTCCATTTTTAGCTAAAATTGCATTTATTTGCTTAATAGTATTGTTATTATTTTTGCCAGAATTAACCATATTGCGATGTGTGAGCATACCGCAAGGAGTTTTATTTTACAAAAAAATATATTTTTTTTAATCTTTAAGATATCATATACATTTATTATGTATGCATATTTGCATTGTTTTTGTCTTTATTTTGCACCCGCTGCGATTTCAAATTGCCTAATATCACTTCATATATATTTATGGATTAGAAGTGTGTACAAAAGTATTTTATTAGTATTTCTTTTAAGCTTTAAACTCAAATATTTGAGATGATTTCATTTAATAAAACTCAACTTTTCGATTTTAAATGCTTAAAAATGCCAAATATTATAAGGAATTGTGTTAAGCTTAAGCCACACATAGAAATATATATAAATGCAAATTCTGTTGCATAAAAGAATACAAGAAATATACACACATATGCAACTAAACTATCTATATGCCTCTATATGTATGTATATTGCCTCTACTTTCAGTTAAATCTCAATTTTATGCTTTCGCATTATCTGAATTGTCTTTGTCATGTCTATAATCTTGTTATGCGGTTACTTTGCTTAGTTAGCTACATAGCTGCACACATGTCATTTTTCTTGCTGCTGGTATTTATTCGCACACACATATTTACATACGTATATACACCTTGCTACTTCCTGGTTAGGTAAAGAGATTTAACTAAATCAGTAAGCAGTCTAAGCCCATAAAAAATATTTATATGCATGGGTGCGTGTGTGTGTGCATGTGGCCAATGCTTAAAGGGATTTAAGGTTGATTTTGCTTTCTACTTCTCGGTTATGTCAGTCTGACCACTACCGACCAACCAAGCTAATCAGTTAAGTTTCTTGTGCTATTTACACACTTAAAGTACAGTCGAGAAGTCAAAATGTGCTGAGTTGTGAGCAGAAATGCAAATGTGAAAGGTTAGGTAAATGAAATTTCTTTGAAAACTTCTTTGCAAAAATAATGCCAATAAACGAATAAATTTTGAGGTTAAATTTGTACATATATTTTTTAATAAGCTATTTTTTATGAAATCTTTTTTTTTTATAAAATATTTTAAATAACTTTTTTACAACTTTTATATAATAACCGAAAAATTCTAAAAAAAAGAATAAATTATAGTAAGAAAATTAGAATAAAAACAAAACATTTTTAAAATTCTTTATGAAAATATAACGTCAGCAAAAATGCAAAACAACATATCATCAAAAATATCGAAATTGAGTTTTCTTTGGCTTATGATTCACTACCTATACTTACATATAGATGCATAAAATTTTCAGCTTCCGTTGTCAGATATAACCAATATGTAACCAATATATAACCAATATGTAACCAATATTTAACCATATATGGTATATAACGATTTTATAACCAAACCTCAAATTTTGTTTCATTATGAGTGGATTCTATTATAACGTTTTCCTTTTGCCTGGGAACTTATGAAAAGTGATTTTACGTTATTTTGCATTTTAGGTACGATATATAGAAATTGAACATTCTTGAACAAATTTTCTTTTTATGAAAATGTTATAATTTAGTCCTTCAGCGTACGAAAAAATGCTCTGAATTGCTCAGAATTCAATGGGAAAAATACTATTCAATAATATATTATTTATAACTGCCCCAAAAACTTTGTAAAAAAAATTATAACAGAATTTTTACAAAAAAAATTTTAATACTTTTTAACAGTAACAGTGTAGTGTACAAATATAAACAATTATAAAATAACTGAATTTTTAATTTCGCTTAGAAGACTACTATACACATAATAAGGGTAACGTAAAGCTTGTCAAAATTTTACTACTCTGTAGTGGGTCTCAGGATAATATGAATAAAGGACTGGTGACGCGAACTAGTCCCTCAGTTTTTGAGATGCCAATCTGAAATGTGCCAGACGTAATTTTCTCAGCAACCAGCTGCTAATTTGTCAGTCCTGCCGATTTCGGATCACTATAGCATATAGCTGCCATACAAATTGAACGATCAAAACCAAGTTTTTGTATAAAAAACTACTAACTAAGTTTTCAAATTCAAACCAAAAAACAAATTTTGCACCAAATCGTCATCGGCAAACCACTGCAAAACCAATTTAAAGCGGGTTAACGCGGAATTCCTCATCTCACTTACATAATGACAAAATATGCATTTGACCTTTCTAAAGGTGTCACAGACTATCCATTTGTTGACATATGCGCCGATGCAACCGCCACATTGGTATTTCCACTTAACTCATTCTACATTCCCAAGCAACTTAGCTGAAAAGCAGCTCAAAGACGTCGAAACAGAATAAGAATTTGTATATTTCCTCCGCCAGTGAGCCCAACTATCTTTGAGGTGTGTGTTAAAGCTGCCAATTGCAAATACTATTACATTAAGACATGTTAAAACGGTTAGATGGGTGTGTGACGCGCTCTCCTACAACCTCATAGCTACTGTTAGCTACATATGTATGTACTTAACCGTGCACTCAAATCACAAACGCTGTGCTGCCACACATTTGAACGCCACTGTTATTAATAGCATTATTATTGGATTATATATATGGAAACACCAAGCGGCGAATATATTTCTGCGACTGTTCGGATTGTACTTGCATATTAGCAAACTAAATAGCTAGCCGACCAACAAAGTGCTTTAGCGACAAGCAACATGTCAGCTGAAACTGCATAAGTATTGTATTTAGTGCAGTGCTAGATTCTTTTCGGTCTTGCAAAAATGCTTAAGCACCATGCCCATATGTAAATGTGCTTCTAAATGAGTATAGGTGAATATAGAAATACTTACATTTATTAAGTAGAAGCATATATACACGTGTATTTGATTTAATACATGTTGCATGCCTCAAAATATGCACTTAGTTGTATGTACATACATAGCTGTTGCTAATACTGTTGACATTATGCCTTGCATTGTTTGTTATTATGACAAAAATTAAAGGTATTGCTCATTTGTTGTACTTTGTGTTGTTGCAATTTAATAAGCTTATTTGCTTTAAGAAATGTCAATGCTTATTTACACTCTTCGTATTTAGCACGAATATATCGATTGCAGACTTCTAATCACTATAACATTAACAATACTGCCTTCTTTTGACCTCAATTTGTATTCAGTTTTTTCTCTAGCAATTTTTGGGCTCTCAAAGATTGTTGATTTTGAGTATGATTCAGTTAGTTAATGAGTTCTCATGTCATGATGGGAAATCAGTCTCGTTGAATTTTAAACTATAACTATGCCAGAACAAAAAAAAAAAAATAATATTTTTGCCTGTGCTTTAGATTTGTTTATATTTTTTAAATAAAAAAGGACCATTCCTGTTCCAAGAAATTTAATTTAATAAAAAAAATATATATATAATACATATATTTGATGTTTGATAAAATTGAAAAAAAAATATATATATAGCCTCTCTTACTGATATATTTGACAAAGCAATTAAAACTAAAAGATTCTGCAAAATCCTACAAAGAAATAGATTTTCTACTTTTATATATATTTTTGAGGCTTTCGTCAAAAAAAACCGCCGAGTCCAGTAAGTTATTGTCATCTATCATTTATCATCAAACATCAACATGAATATTTATCTTTAAATATTTTTTAACAACAAGAAGAATCGTTATAATAAAATTCACAAATACAAAATATTCCTTACAAGAACTTGATTCTGATCATTTGTCTTGTATGGTCAGTGACAAATGAGAAAGCTCCTTGGGGGAAAAAGAACGTGTGCAATTTCAGATCGATATTTCTAAAACTGTAAGACCAGTCACCTTCAGTGGCGGATCCACGGGAGTGAGCTTGGATATGTTATTTTCAGCAAACACCGTTTTGATTTTATGCTGTAAAATCAATGTAGAAATATGTATCAAAACTAAAATTATAGTCTATAGTTACACATATATCAAATCAAGTACAAAATTATATTCTGCTTCCCCTAAAATTCAATTCTGGATCCACCCCTGGTCAGCTTGTATGGTATACAGACAGACAGGCAGGGCTTAATAGACTCAGCTCGTTATGCTAACCATTGAGATACATACTTCATAAAAAAATTAAAAATTTGAGCAAAGTAAAAAAAATGTTTTTCTGCCGAAAAAAATTGAAAGAAATTTATATCATAAAAGGGTTAGTTTTACCTCTATAACCGAAACAATATAATTAAAAAAACTATAAATTGTAAATTTGATTAAAAATAAGCTTTTCTTTATATATTTTTCTCTGTACACAATGACGAAATAATTTAAAATAAGTTAATTAGAAACAGATTTTTTAAATCTTTAATTATAAATGTTCGGTTTTGAAGGTGATACCTGATGGATACAAATTTGATTTTTAATTTCTAAAGCGATTTTTGAGAATAAAAATAAACTAAAATTTGATAAAATATTTTTTCATTTAAAAATTCGATTAAGAAATAAAAAAACAATAATTTTTAAATCAAAAAGGGGAAATAAAAATTGGAAATTGAATTTTTGATCACAAAAACAAAATTAAATAATTTCAAAAATTATTTAATTTAAAAATTTTTGCGTAAAAAAAAACACAATTTTCTGATCAAAAAATGAAACGAAAAGGTATAAAAAGGTTAATTTTAACGTTCTAACTGAAACAATATAATTAAAAGTAATTATAAACTATAAAGAATTTTTTAAAATTTTAATCATAAACATAGAAATTTTAATGGTTTTGAATCTCCTATACAAAAAAAAATGCAATTAAAAATTTTAATTCCGGTTTTTGAGATTAAAAATAAACTAAAATTAAACAAAATGTTTTTTTTTATTTAAAAACTCGATAACTAAATAAAAAAATAAATTTTTTAATCAAGAAAGGGAAACAAAAATTGGAAATTTAATTTTTCATATCCCAAACAGAAATAAAAACTTTCAAAAATTCTTAAATTTAAAAATTGGATCAAAATAAAACAAGAATATTTTTTTTGCAATGACGAAATAATTTAAAATAAATTAGTTCAAACACAGAATTTTTAATCATAAACATGGAAATTTTTTCGGTTTTGAATGTAATCATAAGTGAAATTTTAATTTTTAATGCGATTTTTAAGGTTAAAAATTTACTTTTAATAAAAAATCACGCGTTAACCCTCAATTTTATTGCATAAAATTAACAACTTAAATGCATCCAAACATTTTTTAATTAAAACAAATTCGTAACATGATACCACAATGCGAATTAGTTTCGCATAAACCAAACGAATTATAACCACAAATTATAACCGAAAACTAAATATCGCAATAATATGCTTAAGCACATATCAACATTGCTGCAACTTTGCCAACTACTTATGTAATTGGAAATCGAATAAGATTTTGATTTGAAAAACAAAAATCCCAGTTAATTAATGTTACAAGTGCCACAGTTGCACACAGCACGCTGCACAAACAGAAAGGCTGCTGAATTGTCCAGTTTATATTCTCAGCCACTTATGTACTTAAAATTGCTATTACATTTTAGACAAACTTGGGACTTAAGCATGAATACTACAAGCAGCAAAAACAACAACAATGAATATGGCATGCATGTAATAACAACAACGCCAGCAAATAAGCGGTAAGCAATAAGCAGTATTAAGTTGGCATAAGAAACCTTTTTTGTTGAGTGTATTCTTGGGGATTTTCTACAATACCAACTTAAAGATGTTGTATTTGTAGTCGAAGTCTCTGCATATTTGTGCGTGTGTGTGTGTATGTGCATATAAATTGTGGCTTCAAATGAATATGCATTGTTGAAATATTGTGTCGGTGTGTTGGTGTGTCTTAACTGTCCAGCAATATTCACAATTTCTCACCCAAACCGACCAACTGCTGCTTGTCTTCGTTGTTTCTTGTATTGTTAAGCTGCATATATGCATTACGTAACGCTTTATTATAGAAATTACAACTTTGCTGGTGTGGATATATATGTATGCTTGTGTGTGTGCGTGCGTGCATGACCCATCTTGGCATGTTTTCTGGTCATATAAGCTTAAAATGAGTTAAGAAAATCTCTGTACTTCTCTATGGAATTAAGTTAAGTTGAAAATTTCTTGCAGTTTTAGTCCTTTGCCTTACATCCTTCACCCAATGGCTCGCACAAGCACAAACACCCATACATGAGTACATATAACACGCACATACGTGTGCTTCTTCCAGCTGCCAAGTAAGCCAGCAAGCAATTGCTTAAGCTTAAAAGCAAGTGCTGCAGTTTAGGTGTATGTAAGTATGTATAAGTGTGTATGTGTGTGTGTGTGTGTTGGCTCGAAATAGAATTTTAAGAAAATAATTTCACCTGATGATAGTCCCAAATCACCATTTGTTGTATTGTTGAAATTTTCTAAAAAAGGATTTCAACCTAATTCGTCTTTGCTTACGGCGCCATGGCAAGCGCACACTCACCCACACGCACACACACATACATACGCAGCTTGCAGCTTATGTCCTGCGTAGCATGAGGATTTAATACAAAATATTTATTACGCAAATAAGTTGAGACAACTTAAATGCCCTTGCTAATGCCACATAAGCATTGTTTTTCCACAGTTGGGTTATGCATAAGCGGCAAGTGCACAAACAAACCCACACAGTGTCTGCATAGCCTGTATGTGTATGCGTTTAGCCACTTTAGGTTTACAACGCTAAGGTCGGTTATTATAAATTGCTGCTTGAGGACATTTCATTAAGATGACACTTATGTGCGCATAAAAATAGCAGCTCACACACACACTCGTACATTTCATACGCACGCACACACACGTGTATAAGCTTCGTTTCAGCTTTTTTAAGCTGCCTGCAATTGTTGTTGCTATTTTTCTTAACCTGCAAATGCCGCTAGCCAATTGCTGTAAAGTGGCTGCCGAGCGCTTTGGAATTTTTGAAATTTCCTTTAAGCGTATTAGGCAATTTTCTTATAAGACGATAGTTGATTTTTCTGCAGAAAAAGTATGAAACAATTGAGAAAGCTTTTTGTTAAGTTGCAGTTAAGTGATTTGTAAGAATATTTTTACAGAAATAATATTTTATGATTTATTTTGATATCTATTACACAGGTATTCAAGAAGTTGTGGCATTGTTGTAGGCAAACGCTTAACTATTAAAAGAATTCTAATAACAATTTTGCATTTGAAAATCTTAATAAAATATTCTGTTAATTTTTCATGACAAAAAGTATTCATATTTTTCATATTTATTTTTTTCTCATCGCACTTTCTTAAATTATTTATTGTTAAGACTTTTATTTAATTATCATTATTTAGCCCTTCACAATATCTGAAGTCAATTGTGTTTGTTATACCAACTGATCAACTGCGACCCAGTTAGGTTAAGTTAGGTTAGTTGGCTGATTCCTCAGCATGGCGGAGGTCCCGTACAGACAAAAATATTTAAATAACTTAACTGTACTTTGCAGACAATAATAAAAATTTGTTTTAAAATCGCGAAAAAAGGCATCTCAGCCAATTCAAGTCTGTCAACGCTTAATCCAATTTTCCACATATTTATCAAAAAGCCTCGGCTGAATCATCTATAATGATGCGTTTGAGGAATATGGAGTTCTCAAGCATCTCTTTTGCGATCTTCATTGGCGCGCTTCATACCCAAAGCTTTAACCAAAATGTGTTGAGTCGACCCAGAGAGATTGATGTCGCTTCAGATATTTTGTAATAAAAATATCAAAAAACGTGATACGGATCACTGGAGCATCATAAGGATAAAAAACTAAAAGAAAGTTTTACATTTTTTATTCACTTGACTCTATCTTGGCGACTCACCCCCGCAGCATGGGGCTGACAGATCGAGAAAACTGCAAGAAATGCCTAAAGCAAGGCACCATGGAAACAATGGAGCATTTCTTGTCCCAGATTGGCAAGAATACGCTGTAAACATCTGGGGTCCTCACAGTATAATATACTGGAGGATGTATCGACAGTGAGGCCGCAGAGTCTGTTAAAATTCGCGTCAAGCGCAGGCATCCTAAACGATGACTACTCCTCTTAGACTTAGAAAGTGAACTGCATCTGGTATCGCAAAGAACCAAAACTGGTCTATGCGTGGCTTATTGGTCTACCAGATTAACCTAACCAAACTCTTTCTATATGTTAGTAAACTATTCGAAAGCAAAATTAACGTCTCGAAGCCATATTTCGGATATTACTGATCAATTGTTCCACTCAAATTTTGTTAGGAAGTAAATTTATAATCCCAGAGCTCAACTAGTTCAGTAAATAATAGTAAAGGATTATAGGTAAGGTTAGATTACACTGGCTGGCGGTTAAGCCATACATAGACTTACTGGTCCTTTGTTATGCCAGATGGAGGTATGTTAAGATGAGCTGAACTTTACCTCATGCTGGACGTCAACACTTTTTGCGAAGTTTTATAGAGACTTGGTATCTAATTTTAACTCTAACCAGTCCCTTAAACTACGAAGCTCCTATATATCTAAGCCTTGTTCTAGATAAGGCCGAACATAAACAGAAGAGGTATTCCAGCGTCCCTCTCATACCTACTTCCCTGCACTTTCTACACGGCTTGCATGTGCTGTCAGTAAGTTGTGTCCTGTGGCTAGACCAACAACCGTCCTGCAGGAGTCTGAGAACTGAAGTAGAAAATACTATAACTATACCACAACTTCTTGTTACGATTATCAAAAAGTCTTAAGTGACTTTAGTTAGATCTTAAAATAATTTTCAGTTTTCAAAGCTCTACGATCTCTCAAATCTTTCCAAATATTTATAAATATTTCCATCATGTTTCTAAAACTATAATATATACTTGTATATCTAGATTATCATCATATTTCTAAATTATAACAAAAACCAATTTAAAAGATTACATATTTCATCCGTGCGAACAATTAAAATTCCATTTAACACCTCGAAATGCCTATAATTTGCAGTTAATCAAAATGTTAAACAAATTTTTTTTTAAGTTCCAATAATGTGAAAAAACTTGTATTTGTATTTCTCGCTGCGTAACTGCCATAGATCAAGTTTTTGCGACCGTTAATTTGCCAGCATTTCGCATTTATTAAAAAACTGTTATTACAAGTGGACGTTTACACTAAGGCACAAGTAGCAAACCGTTACATAATTTTTATTGTATTTAATGGAAGCAAAAACCCGCTGATGAAACTGTTGGCACTTACTTACGAGCATGTAGGTTTGAAAAATTTTGTTGATTACAGAGTTAGAAAAGAAAAAGATTGCAAGTTCTCATTACTATGAAATAATTTCTGTTTTATAAAATATTTCAAGATATACATATGTATTTGACATGAATTAAAGTATTCTATCAGTCAGTTTTCAGTGTTATCTATAAGCTGAATGAAAATTTTATCAAAAGCATTCTTCCCATTTTTATACAAAAATGTCAAAATATAGCGAATTTCGACAATATTTTCACTAATTTTTGAACAGCTGTAACTTTTTTCAACTTGCCCGCATTTATTTTATTATTTATTTTTTTTTTGGTTAAATGAAGTTTAAAATCTCACCTTTTAAACACTATATGGTATAACTCAATGTGATTGGTAGCACTGAAGATATACGACTCTTTCGACTACCCATTATGTAGGTTACTATACACAGGGTTGGTCTAAGCCCGAACTTATAAAGAACTATCACAAATCATTAACAGAGAAAAATCTCACAAGTTCTTTTATAAATGAGCGTAGATAGCAGAGTTTTTAAATCTGAAAATTTTTAAAATCAGTAGTGTAATCGAGATTTTTGAACATATTTTCTTCTAACATTAAAAATTTTCTCTGATCCTCTTCGAAATGTATGATGCAACTAGTGGTTTTACCACAATTTAAACAATTTTACAAACTAATCGAGTAGATCAAAACATAATTTATACTCAACAGTATCGCCTCCTTTTCGGTATTTTCATCATAGACTCATAGAGCTTATAGACGAACTTCTGTAAGATTTCTAGTTTCGAAGACTGTAAAGATTCCGATGTTCACTAACCTCCTAGCTGGAAGTCTTATGAAGTTTAAATATTATTTCACTCATCAAATGTGAGATTCTCTGCAAATTTTTTTCTCTAAAAATATTAAAAAAAAATTATTCAAAATACTCCAAAATGTTCCCCAAAACTCAAGCCGTTTAACATTGATAAGCAAAGCAGCAATACATTGTTGCTGGTTGTGGGATTTCTAGGCGCAAATAATAAACAACAAAATACACAACTTTGGTGTTAAGCTTGACAACTTTGCACATATTCCTACAAGTATTAATATGCTTGCAAACATGTTATACACACAAGCAAGCGATATATTGAATATGTGTACGTGAGTTTGTTTGGCAAGTTCAAAGCTGGAAGGACGTCAACAGCTGAAGCTGAAGCCCGAGCGGTAAGTTCAGATGCGGCAGCTTAATACGCATGAACTTACAAGGATTTTATAGTTTCTTTCAACTTTCTTGCCAGTGCACATACACACACACACATATACACAAAGCTATGCTCTAAGCCAATAAGGACTTTTAATTTCACTTTGTACGCTGTCAGGCAAGAAAGTATAAGCACAACAACAATGCAAAGCAACAATGAAAATTGTTGGCAGCATTCATTCAAATGCAGCGATTATTGCACAGCAAGTTGGCATAAAACAACAACGACAAAAAGCAACAATAAAGCGCAGCATATGAGGCGCTTCGAGGAGGTGCTGATGAGACAAACAAGAACTATTAAAAGTGTAAAATAATGTATGCGCCATTGGCAAACAACAGCAACAACAATAATGCCATTGTAAGAATTGCACAAGAAGAGCCAAGTGTACAACATAAGCACGCACACATATGTATATATGTACGCATCAACTTGTCTTCGATCATAACTGCTGCGGGCGGTCCTGAGCGGCAACAATTTTAAGCCGAGGAATTATAAATTAAAATGCATGAATTAAGTCGCTGCCGAAAATGAAGTTGCAGCAAAGCAAAAAGTAACACGAAAAATAAAATAAAATGTTATAAAACAAGGAAATATCAAGGATTTATGCTGCTGCGTAGGACAAAGCGTCAAACGAAAGTTTAAGAAATTTAAAACCAAAGAAATTATAAAGTGTTTAAGTTTATGCCTCAATGGGTAACAGAAAACTTTCATGCGAGAAAAAAGTCAAGCGATTTTGATGTGGGTAAGAAAAGCTTACGCAAATGCCAAAACAGTTAGAAAGACACACACACATGTGTGCAACAACAAAGCGTACAGCAACTTCATATTAATGTATGTGTTCGTTTCGGCATTATTCATAGTGTTTCTGGCCGATAAGTACGTTATTTAGAAAATTAAGAAACTAAGCCATTAGGCAAATGCTGCCTAACGTGTCCAACTTTTTGATTTCAATTTGAAATCACCATGTGACCCAAGCTGGTCACTCGCAAGCAAACAAAAAGATAAACCAACCTATGTCTGTATATCTAACAACCAAGCCTCACTCAAGTCAGTCCTCGTGGGGTTCCATTATTATAACGTCTTAGGATTTTATGTTTAATATCCGGTCAGTTGCGTTAATTTCCTACTGCTCAACCACTGATAAGTAAATTGTTAAGCATATATGTATGTAAGTTCTTAATATTTTTTATGCAATCAACTGCCAATAAAGTAAACTATACCCTTGAAATAGTTGAAGACGCTCGCAAAGTCTCACAAGTGCTTTGCTCCTCGCATTTGCTGCTTAAGTTGTTCATAAATAAACAATAAACAAATTTTCCACAACAATAAAAACTGTCTTACTTAATGGCTTGAGGTGTTTCATACAAACACATACAAACACACTTAAACACCCGTACATATCTTATGTATTTATGCGTATACAACACTGTTTGCTCTCTTTAGTATTTAAGAATATACCGTTATTAACTTGACCAACCCCTGACAATTAATCCTGCCACTTTCAACCTTCACCTCTACCTCCACCAAAACACAAGACCAAAGCTAAGAGTAGTTTTCTAATGACGCGCAGTGGCACTACTTGAAGGTCCGTTGTTGTGCGGAGATTAAAGCATACAACGGTCAGCCACTTTTCTTTGCGTAAATGCAAACACACATACCAAGTGGTGAAGGCATTTCGTTGCTTATTTCTGTACTGTATCAGCTTAGTTTAAGCGAATGCTGGCGTATTTGTGGCATCTTTTAGGCGTTGCTTGGAAATTTCTTAGGTCAAGTGGTCAATTTCTTAAAAAGGATGTGTGTGTTTAGGTACTACTACTTGAAAGTTGATATGGAGATGTTGGTGTTATACTTAACTGAGTTCACAACTATTTTCAGTATATAGAAATATTTTTTTTATAGCTAATGTCTTTATTTTTTATAAGTAGCAAAATTTCACTTTAGAAAAAAAATTAATCAATTTGCATTACATGCAGTTAGATTTTATGTCAAGCATTTAATATGAAAAATAATTATATTTACATTATTCGTACCTTAAGGGCCTTAGTGGGGTATTCCTGTGTAGAGGTCTCAATTTGATACATTGCTATAAATATCCTTTATCAGTTGATATACATATTTCTAGACTCACAAAACTATCAAAGAAGACAATTAAATTTCACCTTGTTAGAGTTTGTTCGAGTGGAGAGTAAAAATGAGTCATCTGAAAATCAAAAAAGTTATAGATTTCGGTCATAATTTCACATCAAAAATAATTTTTTAGTATATTTAAAATTTTTAGAATATTTTAAAGATAGTAACAACATAAAATCTAATTTTTTTCTCACCATAAAGGTTATATGTATAAGGAAAATGTGTCCTCAGTTTGAAAGAAAACGGCTGATTAGAAATTTAAATTTTCGACATTAATAATAGAAAAGGACAAAAAAATTAGTAAAAAATTTTTGTTACATTAAGGGTATTTTACACCCACAAAATTGCGGACTTTTTAAATGAAAAAAAATTATCAGAGAAGATTGAGGGGAAGACTTCATTATAATTTGACTAATTTTTCTTTTTTTTATTTTCGGATAATTTCCAGCCGAGTTATGGTGAACACCGCAAATTGTTTTTTTCCAAGTCATTCTGGGGGAAGCTCTGTTACCGGCTTACGCTTCATCTGCATGAAAAATTACTCTATATTGCCAAAAGTGTGCTCATTAATATACAAAAGGTCCGAATAAAATTACTCAATCCATATTTAAGAAATAAATTCGCAAAACTAGTATTTTTTTACCCTGAAACCCTAGTCCCTCCCTTAAAATAATTCGAATATTCTCCACATATGTAAACTATTAAAAAAATTGTTATAAAATATCACTTTACGCATTTGAATTACTTCAAGCATCTCAAAATAGCAATAATTAGCAACTAATTTAGGCCTTTCGGCATAATTTTCCATCACCAATCAAATGACATCAACTTTTGTTAAAGGAAAAGAGAGAGGAAGAGAGAGATAATGCTATAACTTTTAAAACAAATATGGAGCACAGAGATGTCAATACTTTGGTGTGAATTTTATGGCTTGCATTTGTACTAATCTCTAGTAATTAACACATACATACACACTTAGTTGCTTATTCAATATACTTAACGTATAATTGTAATGGCGCACACAGCAAAATATTGTTTTTGGTTTGTTAATAATTCAGTTTTATGATTTATGAATACAAACGCACATAGTTTATGCCAAATTAGCTCCGCTGCTATACAAACTCAACGGCAATACCATATACTATGCTAATATTTATGAATTAATAAAAAATACACATAAATACTAAATACTACTTAATATACATACAAACATATGCATGTGTTTGTATTAATTCTGAAAAGCTTTTCAAGTTAAATACTAATCGGTTTACATATTATTCATATTTTAATTATCACTTTTGCCAAAATATCCGCTAATTATAATAATAAGCAATATTTTATTTCTGTGGTTCAAATGCACGCACACATATGTTTGTACATACAAATATGCATAGCATTTGAAAGCTTTAAAATAAATAATTTAAATTATTATAATAAGCAATACGATAATGATTAGGCGCTTTCGGGTGCACTTAGCAGCTGTTAAATAATACCGTTATGCTTAGTTTTTTAAGTGTGCTTTAAAGTAGGATAAAACAAATGATGAATTTATGAGTTTTAAGTGATTTTTTTGTTAGAAATATAAAAAAACTAAATTTCAACTATAATCAAATTCTCGAAACATTTATAACCTGGAAATTTTTCACTTGAAATTTGAAGCTGGAACTTAAATTTAAAGTTATTTTGAGTTTTTGAAATTTTGAAAATTTCATTTCAAATTTCTCAATTCGAATTGAATTTAAAGTGTCCAAAATATTATTTAATTTAAATTATTGACTTTAAATTTTTTATGATAATTTTAAAACTAAAACTTAAATTTGAAAATAATATTATTTTTCGAATTTTTAAAATTTTTTTTTTTAATTTTTCAATTCAAATTAAATTTTAATTGACCAAAATATTATTTAACTGAACTTTTTAACTTTTAAATTTTTTATAAAAAAATTTTAAACTGGAACAAACGTAAATTTAAAGTTATTTTGAGTTTTGAAATTTTGAAAATTTTATTTCCAATATCTCAATTCAAATTAAATTTTAAGTAACCAAAATCTTATTTAATTTAAATTTTTTATAAAAATTTTTAAACTGGATCTTGGTTTCGAAAATTTTTAAATTTTTATTTTCAATATCTCAATTCAAATTAAATTATAAGTAACCAAAATTTTATTTAACTTAATTTTTAAACTTAACCTTAAATTTAAAGTCAATTTTAGTTTTAGAAAATTTTATTTCTAATTTTTCATTTCAAAATTAAAATTTTTTGAAATATTTACTAAAAATGTTTTGTTAAATGCAACCTATAACCACTTGACCAGTAAATCAGTGAAACAGAGTAAGATATATACGTACATAAGACCACTCCCTTAACTTTCACAAATTCATGATTATTTTTTTAATTTTTAACTATTGTAATGTCTACATATGCACAAAGGTTCTTACTACACATTAACCCAGCATTAAACATTACTCATACGCACCAGCGCACGACATTTTTAACCAGCATATGCTAAGGTAGCACACAACGCTCAACATAACGAAGTTTAAACACTTCTACAACAATAATTATTTCGAACAAAAATATAACTGAATGAAATGCAATTTTAAGCAGATACACAGAACTACGAGGCAACAGAATAAAATACGCACACATGTTAAATACATATTGTGCAAACGCATCATCAAAATTGATATAATGGAAAAAGTGATTTTCAATTAACATATTTCGCGGCAGCTTGTTTTATTATCAATGCGAATGAAATATGGAAATTTTGCGTATAAAAAAATAGCGCAGAGCATGCACTTACTGCAGTTAGCAGCAAAAAGCGTGTGAGTGTGTGTGTACATATGCGTACATGCGTGCGTGTGTCTGTTGAAAGTGCGTGCGTCCATAATTTCGGCCACTTAAAATCTATTTGGCACTTTTTCACAATATTACCGCAGCTCATACGCGCGCTGTACAATTGGATTTTTGTTGGTTAAACATTTAATAATTGGAATAATTAATAATAGTATTACGTGCGTTAAGCTCATTAGCAGTGCCACGCCATCAGCGTCAAGCGCCAAAGAATCAGCAACACCCAATGCTCCAACAAAAGTAAATCAGTAATATGTGCATATATCTGCACTTACATATACAAATATACTTGTATTATATATATATATATATATGTATAAATATAGGTAAATGCATATGTAAGCACTCTTTCACATAAATACTGCGTTCACTTTATCATTCATATTTAAATCAACACTGTGCTTCAATCGTTTTTGTACGGCTCGTGGAAAGCTTTTTGTTCTTGTTGTTGCATCCACTGCTGACGAGCCATAGCAGTTGTTAACCAATTGCGATTGACAATTGTGGCGGTATTACCAATAATAATATCGCAGTAAGCTTATATACCTCTGCTTATATATGTGTATGTATGTGTGTTTGCAGTTTTTGATATGAAATAAAAGCAATCTTCATACATGTTATGTAGTAAATATATATTTGTATAAACTCACTATTATTTGGCGGTGTCTGACGAAGATTCAGCGCATTGATAAAGCTCTGCTTTGACACAGCGCTTCGTAAAAATAAAACTTTTTTCGCCTCTACGATTTAAAAATCGTGTTTTATTTGCAATAGAGGCTTTATATATGCCTTTTACAATTTGTAGGCTTTATGTTAATTTTAAGCTTTTAATTGCTTGAAAGAATAGTGATAACGTTTTCTCCTTGTGATTATTTCGATTTTCGGTACATAATCGGTTGAGGTTTTTGATTTTCTCAACTGGTCTTTTCAATGAGCTGTCAGTTTGAAAACAATCTGTTGGCCCGCGTTGGCAGGTCGACTCCTTCCTGGATCACCTAAAGTGAAAAAATAAGTGTTTTGGTTAAAAACTTTAACTTAGAACTTGGACGAGGGAAAAACTGCTGAAAATTGGATTTTTGGCAGACATTTTTACAAAAAAATTTAAATTTCAATGAAAATTTCGCGAAATTTCTTTTTCAAATAGTTGTAATCGAAAAAAAATCCTTCGTCCTTAAAGGCTTGAATTGTATCTCAAAGACAAAATCGATTTTTAGAAACCCGTAAACCCATGTAACCCCTTAAGCTAGGTCCAAAAGTACCTCCCGACCGAGGTCCCACAGCTCATGGGGAGTCACTATCGATGTGTGGGCTGGCGTTAAACTGACGTAGATGATTTTCTACCAATATCAAAAAATGTGTAGTAAAACAAACTACTTTTTGTAACCAAACTTAGTTAAAATGATAGTTTTTTGTACAATACTTAACTCCTTGGCTAAGAGAACAATGCTTGAATTATAATTCAAATTCGTCGATAATTACCGACCGGACTAAAATTTCGTATGACTGGCCGATTCAATACCACGACCATAAGCACTACACACAGTTTCACCAGTTAAGCTCACATTTTCGGCTTTATCGAAGAAAAAGTGTAAATTATGGCGTATTTTCTCTTTTATATTGTTAACAGAGCGCTGCTAACTGACATTGAAATGCTAAAGAAAATATTTCTGTGGAACATTTATAGTAGGTATTAAGTTCCCTTTTATGGTATAATTTCTATCAAAAAAATTGTTCAGTTGTAACATTAATTGAATATAAAATTTTAAAGATTACATTAAATCGTATTTTTAAGTCTTCACCATACTAAATCTTACTTTCATAAATAATTCTTTCAAATATTCAAAAATGTATTTTTATTTACTATTGGTCTGTCGTTGAATTATTTTTAAATAAATATATTGAAAATTTTGGAATTACAGCCTAAAATAAGTATTTGTATATTGGAAATTTTGAACTTACAGCCCCAACTTGAAAATATTAGAATTATAATAAAACCTTTAAATTCAAATAGCATTATAATAACTTTGATGCTTAAGAAATGTTAAATATATGAAATTTTTGCCCAACGAGCATTTTATGAGATAATTACGACATCCCTGCTACCGTTACAAATATATACTTCACGCATACCACAGCAACATAATAGATGTACTCATTTGCTAACATTAGCATATTGGGCACAATGCTTGCACCATGATGGGTGGTCAGCCACAGCAGTCATATTAAACAGCAAATAGGCCGAAACCACCAAAAATTGGACTTATGTACCAGTTTCACCCAACTATGCGTAAATGCGGGCAACCCAACACCGCTCACATAAACATAATCGCCACCATATGAACTGGTGAAGCGTTGAGAGGGTTGTGTGGGCGCAGTGGCGGTTAGTTAGGTAAAGCTACTGACCAATAATACGTCGACAACACGCCCGCGGCATATTTCGCGTTTATACCTTATTGTAATTTTTTTCAAAACAAAAGTGACCGCTGGCAAGCTTTTACTCTTGTTTTGTATGTGTGTGTGTGTGGGTGTGTCTGTATGAGTTTATGCTTGGTATGTGCATTGGTAGGCATGTTTTGGTGTTTATTGTTGTTGCTACAGCTACAGGCTATTGTTTACCAAATGTGTGCAAAGTTATTGCAATTTTTGTTGTTATTATTGTTTGTGCTCTTTACTGCTGCTGCTATGGTGATGTTTTTGTCATGTTATTACGGTAATGCACTCTGTAGAACGCACACAGGCACACTAAACAATCCACATACAGGTACAAATATGTTTGATAGACGTGTTTTTGCAAACATATGTACATGCCATGTTACAAATATAACTGAGTATGTATACCCAGCAAGGAAAGTATGCGCCGCAGATTCTGGATTATATGAACACAACAATATATTATATAATAAACATATATAAATTATTTATAATCACAATTTTTTTTACCCTGAACAAGATGTTTGAATTTTTTCCATGAAGTATATAACAACCAGAAGGAAGCATAGGACACCCTACAAATGTATATACTAGGAATAAGTAATCAGCGTGACGCGCTGAGTCGATTTTTTCATCTCTGTCCGACTGTCTCTCCCTCTGTCTGTCAGTAAGGCTTGTATCCGAAAAAAACATTCGATGGCTTCTTTTAAATCCAGAATTGTATTACCAAATCTAAACTATACTCTATCCATATGGGCATATGTATTAGAGCTATATATGAGGAGCATTTGCATTTTAACCAGAAGTTATTAGCGTACGCGCTGCTTCACCGTTACACACCTACAAAAGCATTCATACCGCCTTGCTAATCACTACGGGCACAGATTCATATGCTCCAAACGCCAACCGTTAGGCCACCCAAATGCCATACCGCACCGCACCGCGTCGGCCACCAATAATAAACTCATTAAATCCATTATCCTCGACCATGATTTGAGGTTAAAACAAAAGCGGATTTCACGCAGCCACTCAGCGGCTACGCAGTACACGCGTGAATATGCGTACGCATTTCCACGTTTCGGAAGAATAACGCACATATGTACATATATGTACATGTAAGTATGTTTGAAACGCTCATAGGCAAAATGGGTTTGCGATTTTTTGGTCGATGCCGCGAGCACAATATACATACACACATACCAAACATACAAAGCAAGGAGAATATGGCCGATTGAATTGACGGCGCAATGGATTATGTCCTTATTTGTTGTTCGTTGGCAAAAGTGCGTTTGGATGAACGGTCAGCGCTTTCGCATTTGCGTATAAAAGAGTGAAAGTGTGTGCGTGCGTATGCATGCGCTGGAATTAGCGCGACTTAAGTGAAGAAAAATAACCATTATTTCCATAATGAGCTATCACAAGTGAGTGGCGGGAGCGGTGTACATGTGTGTATGTACACATGAGTTTTTGGATTGAAGCTCAATATAAGCTTTTCCTTTGTGCATAATTGCAGGCAATTACAGAATTATATTATTATTTTTTGTGGAAAGCATTTATGTATATATTTTTGAACTTTAAGTCTTGAGTTTACAATTAATTTCAGCAGTAATTATTAAAATTTAAGAGTATTAGAAAACAAATTTTTGGATAATAATGCAAGCTGTAGTCCATCGTTTACATGCAGTTTATTCGCAATATATCGTAGTACATATCGTCACCTAAAATCCAGAATAACGCAACATCCCTTTTCATAAGTTTACAGGCGATGGAAAAATGTTATAATAGAAATCATTCATATTGAAACAAATTTTGAGTTTTGGTTATAAAATGGTTATATATTGGTTATTATATCTGACAGCGATTTTCTATTTTATTTTTAGTGACAGAGATATAGCACATGCGTTTCTTAAAAATAGAATTATTTATTTATTAATATTAAAATAAATCCACTCATATCTTAAATAGTGTACCACTCATATCCCATAGTCTATTGGCATACCCATTCTACTCCAAGTAATATGATAAATCCAAACTCCCTCCAAAAACACCGTTCTGTAATGCCATCTATTCAATTTGTAGCAACCAAAAAAACAGATAACAAGCACCAAATTCAATACACGCTCCTTAACGGCCTCAAACAGCCACCAGTCGATATTAAGTGGCTGTGGATTTATTAAACAGGAACACAAAGTACAATCCGCAATCAGCTGCACGAGGATTTAATACTAGGGACAAGCAAGCGCACAGCACGTAATAATATGAAAATAATGAAGCTGTTGCCACAGAAGGACAGATAAATCAAAGAACGCCGCAACAACAACAACAGGCAATAATTGAAAACCAGAGAAAGTAAATCGCATCGGCTCGGTATCAGCTCAAGACAATTTGAAATGAAATTCATACTTAAATACACAGTTACACACGTATACACGCATACACCCAAACACTCGCGGAAGCGCACGCTCGTCTTTAACTTAAGCCACTGCAACGAAGTCGGCACGCGTCTAGCTGTCAATAAAAAAAAATTGTACGAAGCAATTGTGAGGGGGTGGTTTAGCAGTGGTTTATCGTTAGCCGTTGCAATTGGCTGCGTTTGTATTTGTGCCGGAGAGACGTGGCTTTAACGGCAATGTGCTGCCGATAAGTTCACAGCGATGCTGTTTTTGATTTTTTTTATACTTTTTTTTTGTAATCGTTTTTGTTGAAATATTTTTTTTTGTAATATCGTTTTTTTGTTGTAGTATTGTTTTTGTTGTAATATTTTTTTGTTACAATAACTTTTTTGCTGTTTAGCTTGTGGGCGCTGAGCAGTTGTCACAGGATTTATTTATGCGTGAACAACGTTTCGCTGATAAGGTCATTAAGGTGATGTGGGCGGGTGGGCGTTTACAGCTAAGCAGCACTAATATGAAAGATAGCTATTCCATTAAGCATAATGCTTTCTTCTCAAATGAGTATTAATTTTTTACTGGGCTCTAGGGAAAGCTAAAGCGATTTGGCATAAATGTGATGTAATAATCAACGTAATATTATTTTGGCTGCGCCTGTGATAGCAAATTTATTTAATTTGATTATTTCTATAATTTGCAATGTGACATTAGAACACCGTGCTTACTTGTACGCGGAATCCATCTATGAATATGAGAATTTGTAATAATAAAAGTAAAACGCATTTTGAGAAAGATTTTTGGAACATATGTATGTATGTACATATGTATCTATAAATCGGAATTTTTTTTCATATTTCATATATTATTTTCATGCGCATTTTTTACAAAATATTATTGCGCATTTTATTATAAATTGCGCATTAATTTCAAAATTTAAAAATTTCCACAAATTTTTTTTTAGACGTTTGTAGGTATATTCGTATGTAAATATGTGCTTCAATTTGTAACTAAACCCAAAACTTTTGGTATTTGTTTTGCGATCTCCCGTCAAAATCAGATTAGTCGCAAGATTTTCGCTGCCGTTAACAGTTGATTTAATTTTTCCGATTTTGTGCGCAATTTTTATTGGCCTTTCTTAGCTTAAGCCTGTGCGTGTGTTTTTTAACCATTCAAGCCATTTATGTGCTCACTGAATAGCTGTTATAATTCGCATGTACTGCAGAGTCGCCAACAAAAAACATTTCACAATAATTTTAACACTAAAAAGAAAGTTAAAATTAAATGAAGTTAATCAATGCAAAGGATTGCACAGCATTGAGCACATAAAAATCTAATCAGTGGCATGTCGAGCATCGCCGCATTTTTGCGCTATAATTCGAAACTTCCTAACAACTACCTTATACGTAGACAAAATGCTAGAGATCGCTGCTTTGAAAATTGACGATGCCAAAGAGGCTCAAAACTTATGGCAGGCTTGCAAGAACACAGGTAGGAGCGTACCAATTCAAAGCAATGCGTATGTACTCGTGTATGTGCAAATGTTAATAGTTTAATAATTATTGTTTTTTCATAAATAGTGTATACGCAGACGTTGAGTTGAATATTAATTGTTTAAAATTCGGAATTCGTTAGAAATAGTATATGTAATAATATAGTATATACATACATACATACATATGTATATAATATCGAAATCCTAAAGTAAAGAAATTATTTAAATTTGCGCTTTAACTAAATATTATATATACGAATAGAATCATATAAATGACATATAAACACGTTAACAAATAATTATAATACTATTCGAAGATTTTTTTTTATTAAAAAATAGGACATTTTTTTTAGCAAATGTTAAAGGTTTATGATTATATTTTATGCAACTCAACAATTAAAGCTACCGCTTATCCAATCAATTGAATGAAAAGGCAGAATTTAAATTTTGGAAAATCCCGAAAACCTCCGGGATGGGTTTCGGGATCCCGGCATAAAGTTTTATAAATTTCTCCAAAGTAATTACTGCTTCTCAACTCAATTTAATGAAATCCCTGAACTTACATTTCGGAAAATCCCGAAAACCTCCGGGATGGGTTTCAGGATCCCGGCATAACATATTATATGTATTTTTCTCATTTCAAATACTGCTTATCAACTCAATTCAATAAAAGCTCCGAACTTAAATTTCGAAAAATTCCGTTTACATCCGGGATTATATTCGGGCTCCCGCACAATATGTTGCAATTTTCTTATAAGCATTACTGTTTATCAACTCAAGTGAATAAATACCACGAGCTTCAGTTTTGGAAAATTCGGGATACACAACTACTTTCGGGATCCTGGCACAATGTGTTGTAAAATTCGGGATTATATACGGGACTACTTTCGGGATCCCGGTGCAATGTATTGTACACGAACATTATTGTTTAGCAATGCAATGTGTAGCAATTCTCTTATAATAATTATTTTTTATCAATTCCTGTGAATAAAATTCAATTTCGGAATATTTGGGCTCCTTTCGAGATCCTGGCATACGAAAAATGCCGAAAATATTCGAAATTATTTTCGGGGTCCCGGCATAATGTGTTGCAATTCTCTTATAAGCATTACTGTTTATCAATTCAAGTAAATGAATACCACGAAATTCAATTTCGGAAATTTCGGGATATAGACGGGACTACTTTTGGGATCCCGGTGTAATGTGTTGTAATTCTCTAATAAATATTATTTTTATGCGTCGTTTCACATTTGAACTATTTTACAATTGACAAATTTTTATTCACCTATTGATTGATAAATGTCAAATGAAATTCTTTTGAAGGTTGTTAATAGCAACAACCTTGTAAATATACATACGCAATATATAGCAGATATTTTAAATACATTTTTTATTAAGGCATATTTGGAATATTTTAAGTGTTGTTGAAACATAATTTGCAAAGTACATTTTTAGTTCTGAAGAATAAAATTCATATTAAAAACTTGTTTTTATAATTATTGCTTGTTTTTATATTATATGCGTATACATACATACATATATGTAAAATATATATGTACATAAACATAATACGAGTCGCATACACCCTGTATAATAATTGGTCGACTCCCCTCTACAACTTGTTATGCGCTTAGTGAGTTTGTACGATGCATGAAACGTCCGTGTGAACAAAAAAAAAATTCAAAAGCATATAGTTATACTTTCAAAGTGATTAAAAGAGAGTTTTGCAGATAACATGCCCACTTTAAATAAGTGAGTTTAGTAAGTTTAACCTAAGTCAAAGGGTAATTTTATTCCAAAGTTTTCTAAAATGAAATATATTCTGCAGAAACCTTCAGAATAATCGTAAAAATACACAAGATATGTAATATTTGTAAGCAACGTATAAGCTCTTGCCCATACTGTCAGCCGTCAGAGCTCAGGTACTTTACTTTGGGATTACATATCAGTGTTTTTTACCTACTAAAGAAGATCAGTATACAAATGAGCTCAATATATCGTAAGAAAGCTTTTGTTTATTCAATCAAAAATTTTCTCGTATATTTTTACAAAAGTAAATTACATCGCTTTTTGCTGAAAACTTCTTCATTTTTGTGCTCTTATTTCAAATTTTTTAAATGTCTTTAATACTAAAACAACGCTTTCACCATTTCTACTTACAGCGAAATCGCTACCGTTGCATTGTGTCGTCGAATCGGTGCATTCATTGCAAGCCTCGCTCGCCATCGACTCGCGCAGTCCATGGAAGCGGCGTACGAATATCGAGACAGACAGTTATGTGATTATGGCCGCGGCAACGCCCTGGTCGGAATTGGTGCAAACTGCGCTACAACGATTGGGCTACTCACAGGAGGCGGTTAACACGGCAAGAGGTGAGTGTGGATTGATTAGTGTTATTTGCATAGTCTGAATATTCTAGTTTTGTATACTTATATAACACATACATACATACATATGTATCTGCATAAATAAATTTCCATTTTTTTATTATTTTGTACGCTTAGGTTCTATTATGATAAAGAACTGGAAACCCATACCTTTGGAAATGATCTCCGATAATCCAGTTGTGCCCGTCAGTGATATTATCGGCGAGTTGACTTCGGTTATTACACTTCGTATAGTCATTTTGCGTTCCAAACCGTCAACTTTCGGTGAAATCAAGGATAAATTATTGAAACTGCTCGTTCTGCAATCGCATACAGTATTGCGCTCCACCGGTTGTCCGCTTGATGAGGTGAGTGTGCAATGTATTTTAGTAGCTTGGCATAAAATTTGACTTTTGAAATAAGTATAAAACTAATTTTTATGCCTTTTATTTTAAAAATACTTCAATACTATTTTGCACACTTAAATAAATACTTTCAATATATTAGCTCAGGGATTTACTATTTTTGAAATTTTCAATTGTGAGGAGGATTAAAAAATGTTTAAAAATATTTTTTTTTAAATAATTATATAATACAAAACATATTCTTAGTCTTTTTTTTAAGCAAAAATTTTACTCAAAACTATTTTTTAAACCAAATTTTTCATAAAAGTAATATTCTAGACTTAGGTGGTCTCATTTACCCAACTAGCACATATTATTAATGCTTATTTTCTAGTAACCAATAGTAATACACCGCAATACCACCAATTCAAAATGTGTAGTTGTAAACTTTAATTAGCATTTCTTCACATATTCACTTTGAACTTAAGAAATGTGCGCCAAAATCGGTTTATCGCCAACAAAGAAACTAACAAAATGGGTATTTAAGTATTTTATGTCACTAATCGGTTTATTGTCTAAAAGCTTTTTGTATAAACGTATACCCGCCTGCGTACCTGTGAAAACCGCCCACCCTACAAACCAAAACAATAAAAACAATTTCAGCGC
Organism: Bactrocera neohumeralis; assembly: GCF_024586455.1. Classification (NCBI taxonomy): domain Eukaryota; kingdom Metazoa; phylum Arthropoda; class Insecta; order Diptera; family Tephritidae; genus Bactrocera; species Bactrocera neohumeralis. Next base: position 13,032,313 of record NC_065921.1, read on the forward strand.
TTTATGCCATATCCTGTGCTTAGTCATAAATATATATGTACATGCTTTGATTTAGTATATAACGGTATGTATATAGAGATATATATTATATGAAGTTAATCCGCATTTGAATCAATTTATTTTGTAAAGTAACCATAATTTGTAGCGTTTTACATTGAGCGCAAAGTTACATTGCCTTCCCACGCTGCTCACATAAAGGAAACCCTCATGTAATTAGCGCCCAATAACTCTTTCATCTTCTAGATAGATTAGGTAACCCTAGTGATGTTGAGCTCTAACCGTGCTTAGATGGTACTTTTTACAAATGACAGTGAAAATTACTCAGTCTTCACGTTTTAGTTATAAAATACCCACAATATGCCAATTAAAAGTTAACCTAACCTCAATTTTGGTTAACAACAAAATATTGTGAAGTTAATATATGTATTTAATGCTATAATAAACCTACGCTGCATTTCTTTAAGATTAAAAACAAAAACTTCAGTTAAATAGCATTCACACAACCTGCGGAATCACTTTTGTCGATTATTATTACCTAACCAGTATGCCACGTAGCAGCAGGAACGAAGTTTTGGAAGACCCTATAAAGGTCACTATTATTAGCTGAAACGATTTGGCAATGCCTGCCTATCCCTCTGCGTGTCTATCTGTATATACGCGAATCAGTGACTCAGTTTTTGAGATAACAATGTGAACTCACGTTCTTTTCTCCACAAGAAGCTGCTTATTTGTCAGAACTGCCGATATCGGTACATTATAGGATATAGGTGCCATACAAACTGATCGATCAAGACCATGGTCTTGCATGGAAAATTTTTTTATTTGATTTGATCGAGATTTCTTCACTAAATTTGGAGTGGATGATTTTCCAAGGCAGCTGTACAATCACTTAAAAAATTGTTCAGATACCTGACCGGTCAAAATTTATATAAAGATCTTCATACAAAATATTTTACATGGATTTCCTTGGGTAAAAACAATCTAAAATCAAAGAAGTGTGTAAAATTTCATGAAAATCGGTTGAGTAGTTCTCGAGAAATCTTGCCAATCGGCTTCAAAAACACATTTTCGCACACTTAGCCTAGCTAGCCTCGAGCGTAAAAGTTCTCAAAGCTGTATCTCCGAAACTATTACCAGGATCAACTTGAAAATTTAGTAAAATAGTTTAGAGGTGTTGTAGATTTCAATAAGGTAATAAAAAAAATCGATTTTTTGAAACCCGTAAACCCATGAAACCCCTTAATTCGACTTGAGAGTTGGTTCATATCAAACAACGTGGCTAGAAAGTATTATCAAAAGATTTTCCAATGAATGCCAACCGTTGGCTCGTTCCATTTTCTCGAATTAATAATACATACATATATGTAATATATATGTATATGTAGTTGCCGTAAGATATAATATTATTATTATGTTATAACTTCAATGCAGCCAAAGTTAACGTGTTTTCTTGTTTTGTTTTTTACAGAAAATTAGCTTTTCTAATTGTTTTCAAATATAATTTAGCTTGTTTATTACCTCTAAATACCCAATAATAGCGTTCTTGGAAATTAATTTTCGCTAAGCTATACCCTTATCTTATTTATACAGCTATTCTTATACATACATATATCTATCTATCTATGCGGCAAATATTTGACTCATACAAATATTTCCTAAAATTGTCATTTGACTCATGGCAAATATTTGCGATTACAAGCTTAACGCATGATAAATCAAGTGAAATTCGTTGCTCAAGTGAATTTATAACAGTACATTCGATTTGTACTGCTATAAATACTCGTTTTGCTTCGTACCGATGCCATTGATAAATAAATCAGTATTTTCCCTTTCAGTCAAGTTAATTATTTTATATTAACTGCTTACATCAAAAGTATCGTATATACGTAATAAGCGAAGTGCTAATCATGTGATAAACAAAGCAATACACCTTTTTGGTGAAATACTTTTGTTTTTGTATGTACATTTCATTAATTTGGATTTGTTGCTATTTTTGTTTCTATATTATTATCTTATTGTATTGAACTGAAGCTGAAAAGGCCAGTTGACTAAAGAAATTATTAATGATTTTGATGACGAACAATAATTGGTGTTTTTCGGAAACTCTTGACTACATTTTGAGACATTTTTTGGATGAGGGGAGGGTAGTTATGGATTTAAGAAATTCTGAGCACATTTCCGCTTTTTTATTTAAAAGACTTATGCACAAAATGTTGATCTTGTATAAAACAAGCAACATTTGGTGCAACTGTTCTAACTCTTTCTGCAAAATATTCATTGTGAAATTGATTTTTATCACGATAAACACCAAAATATTGGAGATAATGACTGATAAAATAAAAAAATTTTCTCTGCTAAACTCCGGTTTGTGGTTAGTGTTTAATGCTTAAGGGGCTCAAGATAGGTAGAACTTTCAATAATATATATTTTCTTACATTTTCTGATAGTATTACAAGTATTAAAAATATTCTCTGAAAAATTTAGGTAAGTCCAATAAATATTTTTCGAGTTATTCCATAATTAGCAAAAGGTTCGCAGGCACTGTGTACATTCGAATACGTAGATTTGGATATTATTTATTGAAAATATACTCCATTAGACTCAATACAACGTTTGAAATGATCGACAAGAGATTTTTTATATCATTTAAAGCAGTGTGCTTCAGAACCTTAATTCTGGTTCAACATTCTCGTCGTAAAATATGAATCGATACCAATAATTTCACCAAGTTTTTCCACAAACTCTGGACTAAGGAAACGTCAGAGGCCTCTTAAAATATACATACTATTGTGATCAAATTGAAAGGTGAATTTTGTCCATTTCATATCCTTCAAAGTAGTCCCTCGCTGCAATACACTTATGCCAACGAATTTTCCAGTCATCTTAGCATTTGGAAAAATCCTCCGTCATGATGGCCATCAGAGTCTTCTTCGATTCAGCTTTTATATCCTCAATAGTGGTCATGTGAATTTGCTCAATAGCCAGAAGTTACACGAAGGTAAATCAGGCGAATGTGGTGGTTGCGGCACGATATTAGTTGAAAATTTGGCGAAATGATCACGAATAACCAATGCAGTATGAGATGGTGTACTATCGCACTTCTTTCTTCAATAAATTCAGACATAGCAAAAATCGAAGAATTCACTTTAAGAGCCTCACAAAACGACGCGTATGTCAAATACTAATGAACATTTTGACGTGAAATTTAGCATACTATATCACTAACAGTACTACCAACTTACACAAGAAAGAAAATTACCGATTCGAAAAACACGCGAAGTATAAATTAAAAATTCACCTTTTAATTTGTCGGTATCGGCGATATCGGAGCACTCTAGCATATAGCTATCATACAAACTGAACGATCGGAATCAAGGACATGTATGCAAATTTGTTTAATTTGAGGGGACGAAATTAGGAATGGGTTCTTGTCAGGGCAGCGGTCTTTTGCATTTGTGAAGGGTATTGTAGCTTTCGTGCAACCGTAGTTAACGTTTTTGTTTTTTGGTTTTTATATACATATGTATATGGTATACATACATGAGTGTTTATCTAGTTATTTATCTAAGCTTTTGTTTGCATGTTTTGATTTGTTGCAGCTTGATTTGATTACAAAACTAAACATTGCCATGCATTGTTGTAAATATCGTGCAACAGCATGCATTTATGGGGGTTTTATGCGTTATCAGGTATTAATATTTTTACCGTTAAGCCTACAACTAAATCAAAATAACTTAAGTAAGCGATCATGCAATTTATTGCGCATAAGCGTCAGCAGCAAAATCACCACTGTTAAAACCAGTGGCAAACAACAAAAAATATTAATAAATAAAATAAAATATAATAAAAAAATTATATACTTATATATAGGTACATGCATACCCACAAACTGTTCTACGTAATGCCAAATGCAGCTTAAGTGATTAGGGTGTCTTCTTTAGCTGATAATGGTAACCGATATCGCGCCGGGCATTACCCAATGCAATAACCTTTACTTACAAAGTATGGGTTATGTAAAGCACATTTTGTATATACATTCAGTTACCTATGTATACATATGCATGTATATGTATGTGTATTTGTAATTCTATTTTTGCTTGTTTTTATCTTATGAGCTTAAGCAACGCCGTTCTTGTCTATACCTCGCGATCAAAAAAATAATCATATTTTGTTCATAGTTAAGGCTATCTAGCGCGATTGTGTTAAATGTTATTGTTTTTTGTTGACTTAGCGCTAATGCCACTAGTCATACGCGCCGTCATACACCAACGATGGTCAAAATGTATGGTGCAAACCAAGTGCCAATTATCTTTGGGCCCAAGCAGTAATCATTTTTATATAAATATATATATACATACATATATACATACATATGTATATATGTGTGTATGTACATGTGTAAATATATTTGCTGATATGAGCTGTCACCGTAATGAATAACAATTTGAAATTTGAAGTGATTTAACGTCTTGCAATCACGCCAACCCATTTATGAGCTAAACGAATCCCACAGCACTCGAAAGGCCTACAATATTGTGTCGTGATTTTTATGGCGTACACTTAGCAGGTGACAGAAGTGGGTTGGAAAATTTATGTTTGCTGTGTTAAAGCGCTTTATACCATACCACGCATACATGCATGCATACAACAGATGTGTGTGTATGTTCAGTGTTGGGTACAGACGAACGCACACGTTGCGTTGAGTTCGGTTATTAGTCTGAGGATTAATACGGTTTGAATTTTGTTGGCTGGTTGATTGCATTACCACTTGCTCGAAATCGCATACATATACATATGCTCCATATATGTATACTCCTATATAGTTTTCTAGTGTTCAATCGCTCAACTCTTGTCTGTTGGCTAATGACATTGCATTGTTGTTGCTTGAGCTTAGGCAGCGCATTAACTTGTGTTATTGGAAAAACGGTCTAGTCAAGTGCATTCATTGCAAACGCTAATATTTATTGGCCTGATTGTGTACTTATGGGCTAAAATATGGAGCCATTGGCGATTATATGTAGTTGGGAAATTTCGGGCATCAGCAGTCATGGGATTCATTGGGTAATGAGTGCAGTTTATAAAAATAAGCATTTCATTATAAAGTTAGCGCGTCACTAATTTTAAAGTAAACATACTTAAAGTGGAAAAAACTAGCAGTTAGATCCATGCAATTATAGATAACTTACTTTATTACCTTTATACATAGTATGATATATTCAGTTTCAGCTGCTATATCTATCAATAAATAACTAGAACAAAGACTAACAAAAAATTATTTTTTTTGGAAATATTATAAAAATTTTATGAATTTCGATTTTAAATTTAAGTTTTTGACTCACCGAATAATTTATTTAAAATCAGTTTTAAGAGAGCAACGCACTAAAGCGCATATATTTCCCCATATTTCCATATATTCCTCCTAATAATCTTCTCACAAAAATAATTAATATTATTTCCTTTCTGCCTACTCTCACCCACAGATGACGCTCTCGCAAATATGCCGAACTTCTTACCAGAATCCGTATTCCTTTCCCGCCGGCGAAATTTCCGACGAGCTGCGCCGCAAGTTCGACCAATGGTGGTCGCAACAACTCACGCCACAATCTAGTATTACGCCAAAAATGTTACCGTTCCTAACAGCGCCGTCATCAGTGCCCAACGAAATGGACTTCCCCGTAGGTTCAGCGGCCGTTGCCGCAGCCGCTGCCGCTGCTGCAGCTGCACAGGCTGGTTTACATGCTGCCAGCGGTGGGGGCAATATGCCGGGCAGTAATATACCCGGGCTTAATGCCAGTCGTGATTCACTGCTCATGAATGATGCGACACATCATGGTCCGCAGGGGGCGGCTGCAGCGCATCATCCCAATATGTTGGTACATCCGGCCATGCATCCCTCCATGCATCATCATCATCACCATCCACATTCACAATATCCAAATCAAAAGACGCGCATGCGCACGAGTTTCGATCCAGAAATGGAATTGCCAAAATTGCAGAAATGGTTTCAGGAGAATCCACATCCCTCGCGTCAGCAAATACAAACCTACGTGGTGCAGTTGAACGCCTTGGAATCGCGGCGTGGTCGCAAGCCACTGGACGTTAATAATGTGGTATATTGGTTTAAAAATGCACGCGCCGCTCAGAAGCGAGCAGAAATGCGTGGCGGTTTGGCAGCACTTGGTCATCCCGGCTTGAATGGCTTTATGCTCAATCAGCACGGTCAGTTGGGTCAAAGCTCGAGCAGCAGCGGTGGTAGTCAGCAAATGAGTAGCAGCAATATCAATTTAGCCATGTCACATGACTACCTGAAAAGTCCTTTGAGCCTGAAATCGGAAGATGTAGACACAATGTCACAGCACTCGGATGACATGGATGAAGACAACAGCCGACCCGGTTCACCACAATTACCGTTGTCGCTCACCACGCACGAACGTAATCGCAATTCGCCGCTCGAAGGTGCTGAAGGCAATATGGACTTGGGCGATAGTCGTCGTGACAACTGTAGTGCCGAAGGGGCGTTTAAAGATGAAACCATGCTAAATGGCTCACTCAACCAGTCATTACGCTCATGTTCGCGCAGTTATACCGAAGAGGAGGCTCAAGCGCAAACCAAACCGAATGACGCACAAACCGATGACCAACACGGTGACAATTCGAATGAGGACACCGCTAACGAGCAGCAAAATGAAACAGAAAACAATAATAGCAATAACAACAACAATGCAAACAACCTAAATAACAACAACATTAGTAGTAGCAATAACAATAATAGTACTATTAATAATAATGAGCAATCCTGTGATGCCGTTAATACACAACCGCAAGCACATTCCTCGCCCAAAATAAGTTCACCCAAAGAGGAGGACGATGATCTCGATTTGGAAGATGATGACGATGACAACGAGAATGATGTCTCTCAATTAGATGAATATCGTTCGCTCTCACCAGATTTAGCTAATGCCATGGCACAACGTAAAGATCTGCCTTTTCCAATGGTGCCCAATTCGATGTTCTCCCAGTCATTCATGTACATGAGCCATTATATACCGGGCTTTGGTCAAGCAGCTGCCAATCATCCGCATGCGCATCATGCCGCTGCTGCAGCAGCTGCTGCCGGTATGCCACCGAATGCGCTAATGAACCCGAGCGGTCTAAATTTGTCGAGCATGTCGAACGAGGAGCGGCGCAAACGGAATCGTACTTTCATCGATCCAGTTACTGAAGTGCCGAAGTTAGAGCAATGGTTCGCATTAAATACACATCCATCACACAATCTGATACTGAAGTACACGGAGGACTTGAACACAATGCCCTATAGGTGAGTTGTAAAAACGTTATATTTATGCTGTCTGTTTGAGAAAAGGGAAAATTAATGATTGTTCAGTGGACAACAGGTTAAATTTTAAATTAAAAGTTTGGGCATAAGCACAGGTATATTTTCCCGGATCAAATTGAGATGCCATGCTCCAATATTACATAAAAAAATTAGGAAACCTTTCACAAATCCTGCCAATTACTTATTAGTTTTTAATTGGGATATCCTACAGAGCGCGAAAAGCCTATCCATAACCCTTTGCCGAAGAAAAATTCAGACTCTTTTTCAAGATCTTTTTATATATCTTGAAAATTTTGAACGTATTTTTATGAAAATTATGAAATATAAAAAAATCCAAATAATTACTTGATAGTTTTTGGCAGAAATCCTTTGCTGAGCACGAGGACGGATAAATATTTAGACTTTATTTAATATTTAAATAAGTGTTGCTAACTAAATTTAGTAAAACTATGAAGCTTTCTACAATTTTACTTTCTATAGTCTAATTAAATTTCCTCTTATACTCTTTCCTACAGACAAAAGTTCCCCCGCTTGGAAAGTAAAAATGTACAGTTTTGGTTTAAAAATCGTCGTGCCAAATGCAAACGCCTAAAGATGTCGCTCTATGACAGCTCTCAACTGCAAGGCCTGAACTCATTCGTAAGCAAATATGAGGAACGCGACTAAACGGTAAAATTTTACTTGTATGCGAATGCGATAGATGAATACTAGAGAGTAATGTAAACAAAACGTAAATTATACACCTTTAAATTAGGTTTGTGCAAAAAGTTTTGTTAGGTCAAAATAACGATTACCAGTGATAAAGGTACTGAATGTTGCGCTAACATTTATACCCAGCAGCGGGCATGCAAGTATGGAGTCAAAGAAGTATTGAATTTAATTTTTCTAGTGCTGCAGTTTGATAAACGTAAATACAAATATATATGTTTGTATATTAGGGTGGTCTCTAAAGCATAAATTTGGAGAATTTTTCAATTTCTATTCTCAATCATATAAAATATAATTTAATTCGGTAAACAAAATTTTTTTAAACAAAATTTCGACTTGTCGAATAAAATATTTTTCAGATTTTAATGACGACCCTAATGTCCATAAACTATACATATACATAGTTTACAGCAGTTGATTATTATTTCTTACGCGTTTTAGTAAAGATTTCGAACGAAGTCAGTTCCGTTATTGCTATTAAAAATCATTACGTTTCTGTTTCTCTTATGAACCACTGCTCTCACAGGCAATATGTGCGCAGCAGCTCATTTCGTGTAAATAAAGTCTCAATAAAATTTGCTATAAGATTGCATGTCCTTTATAAATTATTTGCATTATTCTAGGAATGTTTGTATGTATATCGTAAACATTTAAAATGACAAATAACTATTTATAATTTATCTAGACATTTTTATTAAAATAAAAACTGAAATTAAAAAAATATATTCAAATGTTTTGTGTAAAAATAGAATTTTAGCATAAATAAAAATTAGTTTCGGTTTTCTAATATATTCCAATTAAATCAGTTTAAATAGATCTAAATCTAGTTTAGAAAAGAACTTCACAAGTAACTTTAATGTACGATTTATTGATATACTAAACTATAATTTGTATATTAAAAATTCTAATAAATATAGTTAAAGGATAGTGAAAACCAAAGATGGCATTTCTAAATCGCATATAGCAAATATAAAATATGCAAGAATAAAAAAAAAATAAAAAATAAGAATTAATATTATTTTTAAACTAAGCATAAGTAATGAAATTTTTTTAATATAGTAACCATTTAAAAAAAAAAGTTATGTTGAAAAACCAGCTGAATAAATGCATATGAAAATAATTGCAGAGAATACATAAATATTAAAAAAAAATAATTTCATTGTCACTGAGACAATTAGGAATAATCATTCAGCAAAGTATTTGGTAATTTTAAAAAACTATTTAAATGCATGAATGCACATATCGTTTATTGAATTCTTAAAATTACTTATATAATGTTATACAAAAAGATATTTTGTGGTTATGTTTTAATATGATTTGTTTAAAAATTAGTTTTGGGTATTTGATACCATAAAATAAGACATTTTTGAAACATAGTAGATGTTTGAAAATTTACGTAATGCATAAACTGGTTTATTCAGTTATAAACCAAGTGCAAACTGTCAAAAATATGAAGATGTGAAAAGACTCATACTCAAACCAATTCCACTACCAATGATTATTTCAAATCCATTTCACTTTATGAGGTTTTGAAAATTGAAAAAAAAAAAACACGAAGCACTGAAAGATAATTAGGCAGTGTGTTTCAACTGGCTTGTATATAATGCATCAAAAAATCAAACATTTGAATATTTTCTTAGACTTGGTTGGAATGTCAATTTAATTTATAAATGTTAATAGTTTTGAAGAAAAATATTCAAAAACGAAAATATCCGAGATTCCACATCTACTTGTATATCCACTAAAACTAAAAATAAATAAACAACTGGAATACATGAGTTAATTTTGAAGCAAATAGATTCCAAACACAGAAAAAGAAAAATTCTTACAGCTGAAAACTAACAATATGCCAGTCAAAAGGCAGCTATTGAAAACTTCAAAGTTCCAAAGCAAAAATCTATACATAGAAATCATACATGCAAATAAGTATGTAATTATAAATGCTACTTATGCAAACAATTGCACCAAATAATTTAAGCAAAAACACACAATAATTAAAACAACATAGAAATAAGCAAAAGCACTTAAACCAGTTAAAGAAAATTATTTAGTTACAAACTTTTAAAAGAGTTATTTTATTTAAAATTTTGCATTAGTAAACAAAATGTAATGTATTTAATACGGAAGTATTATAAATTATTTGTTTTCCTTTAGCTCTTAAGCGCACTGTAAAATAAAACTAAATGAATATAATATTTCAAATTTGTAAAATAAAAATACGATATTCGTCAATTTATTGCAAAAATCAAATTATTAAAACGAGAAATAAAAAATTTTAAATGTAAAATTGAAAATGCAAGTGTTTTAATTCGTTGGCAAACCAAAATGGAAATAACAGCTGCAAAGTGCAGTTCATTAACATGCTCTTCTGTTACAACAGTAAGTACCAAAATGTGATTAACAGCTACTAAGTGCGGTTCATTAACATGCTCTGTTACAACAGTAAGTACATCTGCATCTGCAAGCATACATAAATGTAGTAAGCTAACAGAATTTGTTAGTATTAACATAGCTGCCATTAAGAGAAAACGAAGGAATATTTATGTATGTTAATCGGCAAACGCAGGTTCGTGTTTAGTACGTCTGTGCAATAAATTCGCAAACACGTGGCAGCAAAAAATTACGAAATAAGTTCGCGTTGTTTATTAAAATTAGAATAATTAAATTTTTGTTATAATTAATGTGAATTAATGTAAATAAAGTGTCATTCATATATATCCATAAATAAAATAGAAGCCGTTTTACTCAATCAAATTGCATTTTGCATGCACATTCATGTAAAGCAAGTGTTCGGAAATTAACGAAAGCGAAGTTTTGCAACATGTCTCGAAATGATCGGTGCTAGTAGAAAGTGTACAAATAATAAATATTTACAAAATGTATGTATGTGTTAAATTCGACGAAAATCAATATTAAGTGTGTGTATAAAAAAAGTTATTAGTCAAGACACCAGGTGCATAGATCTGGCGCTTTATTTACAGGTGCAGAAATCATACGACAAGAGCAAAATGCACAATGTAGTTAAATTGTTTTGTGGTAAGTGAATTGTGAAATTTAAAAATAAATTATACGTTTTTTTGGAAAATTATCATTCGTAATGTGTTTGCTAATTCTCGGTGGTTGAAAATTTTAAATTATTTCTGTAAACAGCAATACTATAGTTTTCTCATGTTGGCATTTATGCTACTAAAATAGAGTGTTATATTTCCCAGTAGTATAACATGCGACTTTTTTACCTTTTGCCTTAAAAGCTATAAACAGTAGAATAAGACGTAGGCCACAGAGCCTTTTAAATAGAGCTAAATGTCAAGAAAAGTAGAAAGAAAGTAATAAAGTATATGTCTGGCCAAAAGTAGGTGAAGTTCTTTTTTTATCTCTTTTTGGATTTAACAGGAAATTAAATATTAGGCTGGGTCAAGCTTAACGAAGAAATTAATGCAGTGAAAGCCTTTTTGAATACTATATGTCTAATTTTTTTCTATTAGTGATCGCATTCGATGAACTTACTTTCTTACATGAATAAGGTTCTTATGAAATGCACTTTTTGGCCGGCCTTTTCACATTTCTTAGAACTTCTATATATGTATACATGTACAAATACGACAGAAGTATCCATCCATAAGCAACATATAAAAAACCAGGAAGTCATGAAGAATATTTTGATCTACATGATCCGCATCTAGAGATGTTTAAAATTTTGTTATGCTCTATCTGATATGAGCAGTTGATTGTTCATCTCTATCAGACCATTACGCATAATATAGAGAAAATCTTTATGCCAGCAAGGAAAAGGCGGATAATGTTACAAATTAATAGAATAACAAAGGCTCTATTACCAAGTTAAGCAGATACAAATAAAACAAGCAAATCAGTTCATAAACAGATTCACATTATTATTGCAATTTTAATACGAGTCTTGAGCTTGGACAACCGCACTACTGCTAATATTTTCAGACTTCTGAACTTCATCTTAATGTTGCACGCAATCAAGATATTAAATAATTTAAAAAGTATTATATTAGCAATTTCCTTACCAGTGTAACTAAATAGTAGCGATAGGTGTTTACCGTGGTTCGAATCAATGTAATGGTCTCAAATGCGCCTTATGATTTGTGAATATGTAGGTTTCTATATATACATATATATAGTATGTTATTTGGCAGTCCTGTATAAATTATTAAAAATGTAGTCTAGACATTTTCGTAGTCAAATGTCTTATCGATTGGAGTGTCAAGAAAACAAAGGCAGAAAGCAAAGATTTTCAAAGGCTATGGGTTAGGTTAGGTTAGATGGCTGATCGAAGATCGCACACGGGCTGATATATAAAGTCCTTTGTGGAGCCATAGAAAATAATAAAATCCTGTCTTCAAACTTATAAACTAGCAAAATGCTTTGTAGCCAATACAAATTTGAATAGGCGTTTAATTTTAACTACCATCAGTTCGGTGGGATGTCTGAACGTATGCGTTCCCAAGTGTTAAAGTCTTGACCTCCTAAACGCGAGGGTGTCAAGAAGGAAGAGTTTAGTTATTTCCACCTCATCTTCTTCCATACAGCTTCCCGAAGACTGTACCATATATATTAATAAAACAATATTATCATATTTATATTTTATGAATATATAATACCTCGTCTTGTGAATCAGCTAATAAATATTGTATGCCATTTATTCAAATTTAAGGCTGTGCGCGGCTAACAACCAAGATGCATTTTAATTTAAAAGTTTCGCGATAAAAAATTACCCAGAACAAAACATTGCGTTATCGCGTCGGGCAATATATCTACATACAGACATTTTGTGCCATAGCATTTTTGAATTTGTGTGTTACGAGGTGGGAGGGTGAGTTGAGCCCAAGCAGAGGCTAGTAGAGGTACTCTATTAATGGCATCCACTGATATAGAACGTCTTTGAATCGCACCAGCCACAACGCCTGCAGTCATGCATACACTTCTTTGCACACATACATACATGTGTAACTGCAAATAGCATAACTCACGCCATTTCCTTGACTTTGTTAAAGGACCTACAAACCAACACTGTATTCGTGTATTCGACAGATAACTCATATGCTCTGTTGTACTTCTAAGATGCTGCAGACGGCACCCACACATTTACCTACACATATATAGTATGTTCATAAGACCACATAAGAAAAGTAATTTAACATTTTTACGAATATTTATTTCCATTTCGTTTATCAGCACTGGGAAAAATCATCTCAAGCAACAAGAACAACGCTAAACGGAAAGAGCACACATTTCATACTTTTGTAGGTAAATAAAAGTAATAAAGCAAAGCAAATGCAATATAGCGAAACTCTTCATACATATCCTCACACCTAACATTTCTCAGTTGGCGGCATGATTGGGTGGCTTCACGTGCAACTTGTTTCGCGGTGTGAAAAACTGAATAAATAAACCATAAAGCATTCATGTGTGTGCCACTACACTGTTTCCGCTGGTGTGATTTCCGTTTTGCAAGTGTTGCGCCATTCGGGGTTAGTGCCGCTTGTGGTGGCTCCGATATGAGTACGCAGTTTTTGTTGTGGTGTTGTTGGCAATTATTATGGTTTTTTTACTGTTGTCCATGTATTTTCAAAATTTACCTCATTTGTTACAGAGGAACATTTCGGTTGTACTCATAATTCATTGGCATCATACAATCGCCCTGAAAATGTTAATGTTTGTGTGAATTTTGCTCAATCTTAGTATTTCGTACTAGTTACTATCTTTTCATTTTCATCATCAAATGCTTATGAATATCTTACTGTGTGAGTGGAAATTATTATACTTTTTACTTTACTTTACTTTCCGTTATGAAATTATTCTGCTAGTCATTATTTAACACTTACTTATGTAAATACAAAAAAATATTAGCAAATCTGAATGCTGGTGAATAATTGTATTTAATTTAGTCATTAAACTGGTAAAGACGTTAGACTTTAGACTGTATACATTTATAATAATTCAAGGGAAGAAAGTTAATTTTTATAAAAACATCATCGAAGCCAATTCACCAAGGATTTTTTATAAGCAATATTATGTAAAAGACAACATAAAAATTTCGAAAGGCGATTTTTACGATTTTAATGTCTAATCCAGCTTATTCTAATTTCCTTTAGTTGAGAATAAAATTTATGATGAAATTTTCAAAATCTAAAAAGATCTGTCAGAAATCTGAAAACTATATTTCTGAGCTACCCACATCAATGTACATAGAATAGCATTACTAGGTTTCTTTTTCTTTACGAAATTGTGTGGATCTTACGGAAGAAAATTTTGACGGAAAATAAAAGATGTTGCTTATAGTAAAAGGTGTTTTTCCTAAAATATTTTTATAGAAAGGGCAATGCGTTAAAAAGTTAATTTCAAGTATTCATTACTTAAAACTTTTGAAATAATATTCATACTGATTAAGCAGATATTGTATTAATGAGTCTTCTACGGAGTTGATAACACCCAGAAGGAAACAACGGAGACCCTATAAATTATGTACATATATAAATGATCAGCGTGACGAGCTGAGTTTATTTAGATTTTTTTTATAGGGACCACCCATATCGCACTACTGTAGGTTATGCTGCCATAGAAACTATTTGATAATGATCTCGAACAAATTTTTCAGATCGGAACACTGTAGCAAATAATTTCCCTTGAAACTGACCGATTAAACTCAAGTCCTTGAATGGAACAAATTTTTATTTGACAAATTATCTTACCAAATTTCGGCATAGATTATTGGCGAAAGTTTTTTTTTTTGCTTTAGATAGAAGCAATATGCTCATAATGCCTTCATAATAAATTCTTCTTCGTTATTGGCGTAGACAATCGATCTTCCTTTTTGCTGTTTGGCGCCAATCGGAGATACCAAGTGTAGCCAAGTCCCTCTCCACCTGGTCTTTCCAACGGAGTGGAGATCTTCCTCTTCCTCTGCTTCCCCCGACGCAGTACTCTCCGAACTGAAGTGTTTTCATACATTCGAACGAGATGACCTAGCCAGCGTAGCCGCTCCCTCTTAATTCGCTGAACTGTGTCAATGTTATCCTACATTTCGTACATCTCGTACAGTTCATCGTTCCATCGACTGCGGTATTTACCGTTGTCCGGAGAGGTCCTTCCCGATCCTAACGGAGCTCTTGGTATTGCTCAACGTCAGCTGATTTTAGACCTTACTATTGCTCTAAATAGCTCTGAAAAGAAACTCAAATTAGTTTCTCTCATGTGGCGTTTGTTATAATCTTTGAAACATTTTTATACCCTGAACAGGGTATATTAAGTTTGCCACGAAGTTTGTAACACCCAGAAGGAAGCGTCGGAGACCCTATAAAGTATATACAAATATAAATGATCAGTATGTTGAGCTGAGTCGATTTAGCCATGTCCGTCTGTCTGTATGTCCGCCTGCCTGTCCGCCTGTTTATATACGAACTAGTCTTTCAGTTTTAAAAATATCGTTTTGAAATTTTGCGAACGTCATTTTCTCTTCAAGAAGCTGCTCATTTGTCGGAACTGCCGATATCCGACCACTATAATATATAGCTGCCATACAAACTGAATTATCGGAATCTAGTGCTGGTATGGAAAACTTTCACATTTGACAAGATATATTCACGAAATTTAGTAAGAGTTATTGTTCATAGAAATAATGTAATATCGGAAGAAATTGTTCAGATCGGCTCACTATAGCATATAGCTGCCATACAAACCGAACTATTGGAATCAAGGGCTTGTATAGAAAACTTTCGGATTTGACATGGTATCTTCACAAAATTTGACATGGATTACTGCTTAAGGTAATAAAATCCGAAAAAATTGTTCAGATCGGATTACTATAGCATATAGCTTCTATACAAACTGAACACATAGTTACTAACAGAAATGCACCTGTGAAGGGTAAATTAGCTTTGGTGCAGCCGAAGTTAACGTTTTTTCTTGTTTAAATAGATATTCCATCAAATATGTGACGATTTGCACAGTTATTTGATAAATTATTGTGAACTTTTCCTGCTCTAATTGTTTTTTTTTACTTTTTGTATACTTTAAAGCAACAGTAACCCTGACAATGTGAAATTCTTTATGCGATTTTCCCTCTACACCAAAAAGTGCCATTAAAACTATGTGAGTTCAAAATTATTGCACTCAGCCGTACCAAAAATAAACAAAAGTTGGAAATACAAACACGTTTTAATAAATAAATGACTTAATTGGCCATGATACACTTACACAACTCTTAAAATTTGATTCACGACTAAATAAATTCAAAGTTTTTCATTCTTAATATCAATAAGTCAGCGCTAACACTTTATGCAGACAGATTTATACCGACGTTACTTCAAAACGCAAAAACCAGAAAGCAACAATTATTAGCTTTGTACACCACTTCATCATAAAACTTTTAAAAAGTACACTTCATTTGAATTTATCTTCTCTTCTATTGGTTTATTCTTGTAAACACATACATATACATATGAATGTACATGAAAGCCTTCTGCAGACCACAAGCAACACTCAGTCGCTCCTTTAACCAGCAAATGAAAAAGTTGCGGGAAACAATTTATCAGAAGAAATAATAATAAAGCAAAATTTCACACAAATATTGTTTAATAAAAATACTAACATAACTTCGGCACTCAAAAGCAATAAAACGAGCCAGTATTTTTCACCGTTATCAAAGGTGTTATTTCAATGAGCGAAATATTTACAAATCATAGCGTAAATACTCTGCAGCAATGCGTTGAACTAACACAATAAGAGCTTCTTCACTAAATATATATTCAGGTGCGTTTGTACATACAAGTATATACACAAATATATAAACAGGAGCGTAGTAATTTTAATTAATGGATAAAGTTGTTTTGTGCGAATTCCATTTGCGTGGCAACAGACGGACAGCAGCAAATAAGAAAGGCGTTCCAGCAAGCGTGAGAATTCTATAATTTGCATCCAGAGGAGGAAGCAAGCCAAATAAATAGACTTACAAAAACAATGTGGAAAAATCCTCAACACATTCTTGTAGCGGTATGCGCGAATAGCTCGATTTTGCTGGCAGCAGCGTTGGCTTGGTATTGGCTCTCTGGCATGCTTTTGGTGTTTTGCTCTTATCTTTCATTTGCACATAAATGAGAATTATTTTTTTCATTTCATTGCACAAGTAACATAAATATACATATGTATATGTATATGTGTGCATGTGTGCATTTTCAAAGCTTTTGTTCTTCAAATATCCTGCATTGTAGTTTTTTGGTTCATTCGTGTTGTTTTATTTTTTTCGTCATATGGGCGTGTTCTCGCAAGTTCTGTTTCAGCTAACCGAGATGCTGAAGGCACATGTGTGCATATTAGATCTTTACATATGCAAATGATATTCTTTCTCTACTTTTTTTAGCAACACAATAGTAGCTTCTCTTTTTTGACCAACATTCGTGAGTCAATTCTTAGCCAGTTAGCCAGTTAGCCAGTTCACCCGCCGTATTTAGTATATCCGAGTTTTTGTAAAGAACTCTTAGCAGTATTGGTATTCGAACGCCACAGAGCCAACATTATGTCCATACTTCTGCATTCTATCTAATTTAAATTTGAAAATTTTTTCCGAAAGTTTGAAGTTGATTCGCTAAATAGTTTCAGAAGTATGTGCGTATGTGTGAGAGTTGTTTAATTTCTTGTAATCGGCCCCCAAAATTTTAAATGCGTTTTTCTCGATATGTTGTTGTCAGAGTTGGTGCGAAAAATTCTCCAAAACGGCTAGACTGATCTACATAAAATTTTCACTTGATCTTCTAAGTTATAATAGTCACGTAATGGTCAATGGTATACGGATTTTTGTAACAATTCCGATTTTGTAAGCTTCTCTGAGGCGTAGATAACAATTTTTTTCAATTTTTAGATTTTAGCAGATTTAAAGCAGTAAAATCTTTCTCACCGCCAAAAACCTTTTTTAGGATATTCTGAATATCTGACTTCTATGTGGATATAACCTAAATCGATAAACTATCTTCGACGAGAGATTGATTGGGATCAGAATCGAGTATTATTTCTGTTTGACAGGATCTTGGTCCGCTCCGGGATATGACCGTCAGCTAGATAGTACTGCTCGAAGTTATTTGAGGAATATTTTCAGGCGCTGAAGACCATAGTTACTATTACACCGAAATAATTTAAGTCGAAAAAAGTTACGTATTTAGTCCTAATATTAGTATTATTACTCAGCTAGATTGAAAGGATATATTTGATTTAATAAGCTTTAATGGCCAAAAAACTCAAAGAAAAGACGTCATCTAGCTAAGTGAGAAAACCGTCGTTATCTAGGGTTCATCATTCCAGGTCCCAAAATAGGGGTGTAATGACTGAAACTCATTCAGCTTTCCTCAAGTCTTCACAGCGCTTGATTACTGCATCTTTTATAGAGCTTTCATTACCCAGAATGAGTGAACCATTCAAGTCAGGATTGAATATAACCTTGAAAGTGAATTGAGCATCTAAATAGATAGCTTTGTAACACAATGTTATATACATACGTACAGCTGTTGACAGCTAATTAGAAACGTCACTTACTTTGAAATAAATTATGTATATTTCCAATAAATTACTTACCTTTACAGCTTTTTTATTCATTTAATGAAACTTATTATTTTCTCATAGAAAAAACATATTTAAAATTCGTTTTTATTATGATGGCTCTTTTAACATCACCCCATTGATGTTTTATAGGGTTCAAGTCTGGGCTATACGATGGTCACTCTAAAACATTGATGGAATCAACACAAAAAACAAAACGTTTGTGTCAACTTTGTTGTGCACTTTGGATCATTATCTTGTTTGAATTTCCATATAACAGCCAAATTTTCCTCAGACCATGGCAACGTGCCATTTTTAGGATGTCGACATACATATTTCGACGTAAACATACCTTAAACCATCAGGACCCACGCCATTAATTTTTTTTTCATCGCTTCAATCGACTTACTTCAATTTTTTTATTGGTCTAAGACCAACAAGAGTTGAAAAAGTCAGTAGAACTCTTTTTTGAATCTCGTCGAGAGATGGTAGTGATTCTGCCGTCTATTTCTATGGACGTTTTTCGGGGTCTAGTTTTACTTGCAACATTGGAAATAGTTTTAAAACCCTGTATATACACTCTTATTTAACATTGAAAACCATGGTTTTTGAGCATTTCACCTGATTCGCAATTCGCGTACGAATTTCCACTCTGACGAATGAGAAATGGAGCTGCGTAGGACAGGGGTACAGCTGCTGCCTTTCTCCATTACAAAGCTTGAATAAGACATTTTAATGCATTTGAAACAACAACTTTGAAACAAATACTTAGCAGAAATTAGTAATAATTTTGTTAAAACTTAACAAGATTCTTCCAAAATTAACCACTTAACTCGTAGAAAACTATTTTGTGGTAATATTTAATTCTCAGTTCACGCTACAGGATAGGATAATAAGCACTGGGTCTCGGAAATTAACTTAAAATTTTTAAGTTTTCACTTCTATTGAGTAATTATCTTTAAATCGAGAAAATATCTGAAATCTAACTTATATAAGTATATATTTACAAGCTTAATTGTCACAGAATAACCTTAGATAAAAAGACGAAAAATAGTACTATGAGTAGTAGTAAATAAAATACAAAACTTTTGTATTTATTCTAATAAATACACGCACATATGCATATACATATGTAGAACGTATAAATGTTTTCTTCAAAGGAATACCCGCAATTGAGTAGCGAATGAAGTGAAAGCGCTGTCAAAAGAACAAACACTAGCAACGCTAGTTGGGGTATTAAAAGGATAACAGCCAATTTGTTAAAAGGAATATTACATACATACTTTTACACATACATATATACCTGTGTATAGTGTATAAAGAAAATTATAATAAAACCAAAGCGAAAGCCAAACGAAACACAGACATAGAAAACAGCACACTCTAAGATCCTGAACGCATAGAAATGGCTGTCAAGACGTCGAAGAACACACACATACTCTCTCATGTACTGCCAAAGATGAAGAAAATTTTCGGGCAATTAATGCTGCAAATAAAACGCAAAACTACTCACTATAAATGTGACCTTATCCCGCCCCTTGCCGCACCAAATCTGTGTCCACACTTTGTGACGTAACCGGGCATGGGCACCCATAGCATTAGTGGCTTTTGTATTTGGCATAAGAGTGGCGGGGTGGCGATAACTAGTGGCCGTGGCAGTCGCACATAAATAGTTTTGTGGCTTTGACTGATATGCTGGGGCAATAAAACTAATGAGCCTGCTTTTGGGCGCTGCGGCGCATAGCAGTGGCCAATGCGAGTCAATGATGCGACGATGATGACAACAACAACAACAATGACAACGAAAGCGCTGCATGTGACGGGGTTGAACGCATATACATACCTATGTATAAATGTGTGTGTGTGTGTTGCGGTCGCTGGCGATTGTGTGCGCAAGGACATGTCGCCCATTCTGGTTGAATGCAATAGCTGTGCTCGTTATTAGTTATTTGCGACTGCATTTGTTTTTGTAATAAAGTATAGCATTTCAGCTTTCGCATATTCGTGTATGTCCGCGCTTGTGTTTGAGTTTGTGTTTGTTCTTTTGCGGTGTTGTTAGTTTGCTGTAATTTGCCAAATTGAGAGCAAATACAAGTCTACCGAAGTACAAATGAATAAAAGTCCAATTAAATGGTCATAAGTAATATTAATACCACTTTGATTTGTGATTTGTGTTGTGTGGCAGCTTTTCGCGCACTGCCAAGCGGGTGTAATAAGATGGTATTTGTGGAGTTTTCTCAGAAGAGTCAGCACTGCAGTTTTAATATAATTATTTGTTTGCGTCTCATTCCCGTTCTGCTTTGCGGTTGTGTCATATTGCATGTTCGTGGTAGATAAATTAGTTAATGACTTTATTATGGGTTATTACTGTTGATACGCCGCATGAGTATCAGCAGCGGTATGCTTGCCAATAAAGGAATTACAAACGGATGTAATCCAATTACATATTTTTCGGACTTAAGTACATTAATTTATTGACCACAACATTGAGTGGCAGAGTCCTTCGTCTTAACAGTGCTTTTGCTAAATATTTGTGGTTTTAATTTGAGAGATATTCTAATCTAGATATGAAAACATACGAAAATGAATATTTTATTTTTAATTTCAAAAGAAATTCATATCTAAAAAGTTTTTCAAAACAAAAATATTTTAATTTTATTGGAATGTTTTCATCCATTCGGACGACATGACCTAGCCAGCATAGCCGCTGTCCCTTATGGAACGTCCGCTCTATCGTCATCGATTGGGTAATCGAGTTCCCCATTTCCTGGTGTAATCCTTTCACTGCCATTCAGCAGATTAGAGAAGTGTTCCCACCATAATTTCAGTATGCTCTTTGCATCAGTCGCTAGATCATCTCGGGGGGTTCTAAAAGAGTATACTCCGCACTTGCAACTTTTCATAGAATTTTCGAGCAATATCCCTGTCGGCCAGCTTGTCAAGCTCTTCGAATTCACGCTTTATTTCGGCCTCTCTCTTTTTTATCTGCAAATGCGTCTCACTTCCTTCTTGAACTCTCGGTATCTATCCTATCCCGCCCGTGATCATGCACGCCGGTCGATTGCAACGTTGCGAGGTAAGAAGTCTGTTTTCTCTCCTCTGCAATACGACACTCCTTCATCGCACTAGCTTTGTAGCTGTACGTAAGAAGCTTGAAATGCCGTCCCACAGTTCCCTTATACTCTGTTGCTGATGAGTGCTTTTAGAGAGCGAAGAAAATCGTTCGGCTGTCTGTTGTGATCGCAACTTCTCGACGTCGAACTTTCTTTGAGTTTGTTGACGTGTGATATTTTTGCTGCACAGAGGCGAGTGCGTATCTTGGCTGCAACAAAAGCGTCCGCACGTCTGAAACATTGTAGATGTGTCTTCCACCTATCACAACATGATCGATCTGGCTTTTTGATCCGGAGACAACCTGATAGCTTGACGAATTTTCTTATGCTGGAATTTTGTACCCACATAACCATATTTCGGAGCCGGGCGAAGTGGGTCAGCCTCAACCCATTTGGGATTTTTCACCGTGGAGGCTGAATTTACGATTTTGACATCGTGGTGGGGGCAGCAACATAGATGCGCTCCAAGCGCATATGGACGCCATCTTTGCTCACATCGTCCTTCTCTTCCATCGAGGCGTGGGCGCAAATAAGCGAGATATTTATAGATATTCTGAATTTTTCAAAACTAATGTTACTATGTCCCTATATTTGTAATATTTAATATTTTATGGAAACTATGCAAACATATCTGTAATTGTCCTTAAAAAAACTCATACGTTTACCTACGAAAAAGTTTCCTTATTCACATTTAATTCTCATAGGTGTCTTGTATATTCTAAAGGCCTTTTGATAATAAACGAATACAGTCACCTCAAATCTGCACATATAACACGTATCTCAGAAGCCCATTCAACATCCCTCGCCTTACGGTACGTTCCTCTCAATAAATATGTTTATTACAAGAGTAGCAAATGCATATGCGCTACTTTGTTGCTGGCTTCGCTACGATTATTATTTATTTTCTTAATTACGCTTAAAACCTGCGTAAAGGAAGAAATTTACCGACACACACACATACATAAAGTCTTACGTACTTTTAATAAGACACATGTGCTCGCACAACTCTTAGCTCATAAATTGCCCTGATGTCCTTAGTCTTTATGGTAAATCCTTCGTCATAATATACGAGTATTTGCTTTACTATTCTATAAGGATAGCGAAACGCTATCAAATTTTTCTTAGCGTATTTTCACCATAATGCTGTGCAGACATTTTGCTTCCAGTCTTCTTGCTGGCCAAGCGGAAGAACAGCGTAGCGCAGCGTTTGTGAAATTTTGGGCTGTCATAATGCAATTTAGTATGCATGCGTACATACATACATATATGTATTTGAGAAAATGCGTGAACTACTAGTCCATCCGTTACAAGAAGAGCACGCTTGGCTTACATACAAACACAGCAAATACGCAGATTCTGCTGGCGAGGCACACATGCTGCCAGTTTTGGCACTTCGCTAAGCTCCCGGCGTAAGTTAGCTTGCTATCACACCTTATCCTGCTGTCTTAGGAATTTTGCTTTCACATACCTTTTTCTATACATATTCACGGTGCTGCTTTTCTTTTTGAGCCTAGCACACGCTTTCCCATCCTTTGGCAAACTAATGAAGCAACATCTTAAGAACGCGAACAGTTTAATTATAATTTATGGCGATGCAACGGAATATATATTTTCGGGATTATTTTCTTAGTTTAGCAGTGGTATAAGTGTAGAGAGTAAAACATCGATGATTTTAAGAAATTACTCTTTCTAGTCCTTTGAGTTAGATAAGAGTTCGTTTCTTTAAGAATAGCGGTATCCAAATTATATAGAACATATTAAATATGCATAAATCAGAAGTATTAATTTATAAAAAATGTTGGAAACTTTTCGACTTTTATTTTGAAACTATGTCACTAAACTTCCAACTGTAAGATAACTGTTGGATTTACTTACTATTCGTTTAAAAAATAGAATCATATATTTATGTATTAAATAATATCTATTTTATAATATACATTATACTATTATTATATACATACGTACATACATTTAATCAATTAATGAACCATTTAAACTACGGGAGTTAACTAAATCGATAAAAATCTTTAACTAGATTGGTACAACCTTTTTTATGTTTGTTAGGATTTTGATATAAAGGGTGATCTATTTCGAGGTTCTCTACTTTTTAATAGAAAACACACAGAAATTTCAAATTTAATGCATTTCCCATATTATTCTCATTCCAAAGAACATCCTTTGGTATTAGTTTTTGATGAATATCTCTTTCAAATGTTGGCCGCGGCTACGACTCGTTCGATCATAACGACTGGTAACTGGCGAATGATGCGATATGTGAGAGTGTTGCCGTCTTGTTAAAACCAAATGTCACCGACATCTCGAACTTCAATTTCAGGCACAAAATTGTCGGTTATCATGGCACGATATTCTCGGTTACGTTCCGGCACCTGCTCTTGAATCTCTTCAAGTTGCTCTGAAATTTGGCTCGAAACTTCGGATATTCTAAGAACTTTTTAAGAGCCTATAGAACGAAGGGATGTCGCTTGGAAAGGTCAATCGGCTTCACTTCTTGCACAAGCTGTATTTTGTACGCTCTCAATTTAAGATCTCAACCTAAACTGCTCTAAGTCGTTCCATATATCAGACCGAGTTGCTACTAAAGGCACCGAACTTCACGGTCTTCGTGTACACTCTCAGCTACGGCTGCTATATATTCTTCATTGCGTGCTGGACGTGGTCTATTCCGTTGAATCCAATCCAATAATGCATTCTGGGTCCTCAAGATGGGTGATGGTGTTGCAAATAGTACATTCAGTAGACCGAATATGTTGACCATAATTTGAGCAAAGCGCACGAAACACATTTACAGAACATGCATTACCATAATAAAGTTGAACGATTTGTAAACATTGTTCAGGTGAAAGTTTTTCCATGATGAAATGCCAAATAAATATGACTCACGCGAGATCTGTCAAAAACAGGCTATTGAAAAAAGTACCTCTACTTAGATCATTAGTGTGTGTTTGAAAACTGTTTGTTTTCGACGGTCTTGAAGTTTTCGAAAACTTGCCTCATAAGAGAGTGAAAAGTTAATGAAACACTGCTTAAAAATGGTCAGGTTAGCATTAGAGATAAGTTTTACTAGCTTAGCTCAGGACCCTTCGTTCATCAAACCGTTACTGTCCAACAATCTATCGAAAACTTAGTCGAAACCGAAAAAGCTGAAGACCATCTCACTCGAGGCTTATAACAAAACTTTGGATTAGAAGTTTGCTTAACCGTCGATATACTATATGTACTTGCACAGGGTTTGTCCGGAAAGTAATAGGACTGATTTTCTCC
Organism: Bactrocera neohumeralis; assembly: GCF_024586455.1. Taxonomy (NCBI): domain Eukaryota; kingdom Metazoa; phylum Arthropoda; class Insecta; order Diptera; family Tephritidae; genus Bactrocera; species Bactrocera neohumeralis. The sequence goes on from NC_065921.1 coordinate 13,057,306, forward strand.
CGCCGCGGCGTTCGTAGCTAACGAACGAGCGGCTGGTCAGTTGTTTTCGCGCGACGTGTTTTTGTGAGTGGCGTAAGCTGAAAATGCAGGGTTCGTTATAGCAAAGGTACGCGATTAAATTATGTGTGAAACTCGGTAAATCTGCGACAGAGACGTTTGATATGAGCAGGCAGGCCTACCCAGTTGTTACTTTAGCAAGAAGTGGTGTGTTTCGGTGGCAACAGGCCTTTTTGGAGGGCCGGGAAGAGGTCGCTGATGAATGAGCAAATCCAAAGTGAAACGATGCTCATTGCCTTTTTTGACTTCAAAGGCATCGTCATTTGTTCCTCCTAGACAAACACCAAGTTTTACCTAGAAGTCCTCAAGAGACTCAAACGAAGGATCAATCGGATAAACTCTGTAATAGCTCAGGAGCCTACTTGGAAAGCGATAAAAACGATTTGTTCTCAAATTAGTAATAATGTTTTTTTTTTGATTGTCCCGGTCAATTTTGATTAAGACATGGAAATAAGTCTTAACTTATATATACATAATATATATTTATATATATGTATGTATACATTACAATAAGGTTATCAAGTCGTTGAAAAAATTAATTTGGCCTCTGTTTGGTACGATGACGAACACATAGAACAGTCGCAATTTCACTGTATATTTCACATGTGATATATTGTACAAACATATGGCACAAAATGTCACTAAAATTTTTTTATTTTAATAAAATAACGAGTATAAGCTAAATCCTCTATCAGATTAACCGTTCAGCAATTGATTTGGTCTCTTGTGATTTACTTTGCACCAAAGTAAGAGAAGCACATAAATTCCTTATCTTCTCTCATTTACATGACTATTGACCACAATTACCTGACCCAACACTTCGGCAACTACCAACTCCCACCTTTAATTCACCCCCCACCATTCTAATATTTTTTTTGGAAATTGTTGCAGAATTGTTAAAAACCTCTTCGTGGAACTCAATAATAAAGAATTTTGGAACTATTTTCGGCTGATATTACATTTCTCCATTCATTTTCACTTCATTAATACAATTGAAGTATAACCGTTTGCGCCGTAAAGTCCAGAAGAATTCCAAACCGCCACAAATAAATCTGAAATAAGAAAAGAGTGTGAAAATATTCATTTAATTCAATTTTGGCTCAACTCAATTCATTTTAATAAAACCCCAAAAGAAATGAAAAGTTTTCAGCACACTGACTTGGTCCTTTCCGTTATCACGTGTTAGCGGGTGTGTAGACGCCTCTGTAAAACGATTTTAATGGTGAAAGTTATTTACGACAATAATTACGCAAAGCCAAAATTACCCCCAAGAGAGTTACTACCTGCAAGCTATATGCATACATACTATAATACATTCCTTCACGGCTTCGTCTTTCAGTATATTTAAGATGAATGGCGCTGTCCGCTTTATTAGCTCCAATAGAGCGTCTAACTTCTTTCTTACTAACAGGAGGCCGCACAGAAGAAGTCATGCCGAGTGTCCTAATGTAAAAATGATAATCCCATTGTCAAGCGATAATTCATAAATGCAACAAACACACAAACCAAAGGTGTGTATGTATGTGTGCTAGTACGCGCGATTTGGGCAAAGTCATTCAAACGGCGCCGAGAGGTTATAAATTTCAGAAAATCTCGAGACTTTTCCACCAAAAATAAGGAAAGAAATAACGAAATTGGATGTAAATCCAACAAGTTGTAAGAAGATAGTCCATAATGAAGTAAAGGAAGGCTGGAATTTTCACCTACTTAGCAGCCATATATATTTTTCGGGCGCCACAAAATATGCAATGGAAAATTAGGTATGAATATGCAATGCACAAAAAGCGCTAGGTATGAGTTATGGGCATGTCTCTTCGTGGTCATTTTATACATACTTTCATTGCATAGTTTTAGGCTACATGCTTGAAATGAATGTGTTTGAAATGAATTTTGTAGCATTCTCTCCATAAAATTTAGTATTCTTATAAGTACACCATTCAAAAAAAAAGTATTTCACCAAAATTGTCAGACACCTGCTTTGTCTTTAGAAGTTTTATACCTTCGGCTTGCTATCGGAAGCCGTCATCTCTGAAAAGTCGAGATTTGTTCATAACGCTAAAGTGCCATAGTTGAGAGCAAACACTACACACACACATACCTCGAAAGCCGCGTTGGAGGTGGTAGAAGGCTTAAAATAAGTCAATGCATATTTACGATGGTATAGCAACCGGTTAGCTAAGGTTAGCTGGTCTACACAAATGGACTACAAGCAAGCAGCGCTGGCGAACGTAAGGGGTGATGCTCATGCAGAGAGATATACATATACGCGCGCGCTGCTGGAATAAATTTTATAAAACTAATACGAATTGATTTATTACCATCTTTAAGCGTTTTCACTGCGTCTAACCAAGCTCCTCATATTTCCTCATATTCGCCCGCTACTCTTCTTTTGCTACTCTACTCATTTGCCCCCTGCTGGTGATTGCTTTGTAGACAATCGGCTTTGGAGCGAGTGAGTGCTAGCAGCGGGGTTTAAGAATTTGTGTGTATGTATGAGTGTGCTGAAGAAATTTTATGTCTTAATATCAAAGTAGGAGATTTTTAAATCAGAAAGGCTTGCCAACAGGCGAAATGCTATCTTTAGAAATGTTGTCTTGTCGGCCATTTTAGATGGCGGAGTGGTGTAATCGTTGTGATTCTACATTTGCCGTGCAGGTGTACCAATCTCTTACCTCTTCCTCTCTCATCCGCAGCATAAATGACAGCGTTTTGTTGTGTCTACTACACTCACTCTCTGCTCGTAAGTTGCTTGCCAAAACTTTTTGTACGATTTGGTGGCATGTTAAAAATACTTAAGACCCATTTAACCCCATTACACTCATTACTCGCACCAAGCGTGTCTCGAATGAGGTACCGCTGCTTCTACCGCAAGTTTGTGCCGACATTCCAAGGGGTGCTAGCGCCCTCATTCCTCCTAATTGCGCACAGGAATCAGCAGCAGCAGCAGCAGCAGCATTATTCTTATGAGTTTATAATTCATAAAGCATTTAAGTTGGCAAAATCGAAATTTATTGCTATTTAAGATATCTGGCAATTCGCTGTCAGTATGCCAAATACCAAAGCCAAGCAGAGATTTCGTTGTGCTCGCAGATTGGGGAACATGGAATGCCTTTAAGGAATAAGAATTGCGTTTTGGATTTTTTTGTATGTTTGCCTATGCTTGGAATGTAAAATGTGGTGTAAGAAGTTATTGCTTTGCAGAGAATTAAGAATTACTAAAAGGGTGTAGAATCTTACATTGAAGGGTTTAAAGATAAAGCTGAGTCTGTGCTTGTTTGATTTGTGTTGTACTTTTAATACCCAAATCAGTTGAATGCAGTATTTAAAATTTGATTGGTCTCATTGTATTAGTTAGAAGAAAAATTAGGTGAAGAATATGAATTTTCCATTTCCAAAGTGATTTTTATTTAGTGAAGATAGTATTTAACCCGCTTTAGAAATACATTTTTTGGAGGTCTGCAAAGTGTGCCATCCTTGTGCAAAATTGAAGTATATGTTTTTTGGATGGGGCAACCGTTCGTGGCCGGTGCATAATGGTGTTGTACACTTTTTTTAATCAAATGAGAACTTTCTTCGGCGATTTGTCGTCAAATCGGTACTATATTTCGGCATAGTAGAGCCCTGTAACCCTTTGTCCTTCTCTTCATCGTCGATGTACGTCAGTGTGACCGCATCTGCATCAAAACTAACCGCATCAACAGGGTTCTCGGAATAACAAAATTATTACGATTAATAGTTTGTTACAGCTAATGTTCGGAAAGATGATTATCATATCATTGTAGTATCAAGTGAGCTAACGCATACCAGACAGTAGAAGCAAAAGACATTTGGCGTATTATTTAAACAAATGGTGTGTTAGTTGTAAGTGAGCACCTTTGCTGTAGATCACCTTCTGAACCCACCAAAACGGTAAAGCCATCACTTTCTGTCGATAATTTAATCTACTTTTTGCCTTCTTCGAATGTTTATTATTAAGGTGAAGTCCATTCCAATTTTCTACTATGGTTTGGTCTCTGATGTTTTGCATGAATCGAATGGATGTTTTCTTAATTGTTTTTTTTGATGAAATATCTTCGTCCCAAATACGGTAAACTTACTCTTACTTACCTATTGAGCCGGAAAAGGATCTCATCGCTGAACATAATTAGGCTCGAAAACGTCGGATCTTCTTGGAACTTTTCAAGAGCCTATAGAACGAAGCGATGTCGCTTGGGAAAGTTGAGGGTCTGAATTCTTACACAATCTGTATTTTGTATGCTTTAATTTAAGATATCGACGTAAAATGTCCCAAAGTCGTTCTATCCGTCAGTTCGAGTTGCTGCAATCGGCGCCGAATCGATTCTCCACAGTTTTCGTGTACATTCTCAGCTACGACTACTATATTTTCTTCACTGCGTGCTGGACGCCGTCTATTCGGTCTAATATTATTCAATAATGAATGCTAGGTCTTAAGATGGATGATGGTGTTGCGAAAAGTACTTTCAGTAGACCGATTATGTTGATCATAAGTTGAGCGAAGCGTACGAAACACAGTCTTTACAGAACGTAAATTTTCGTAATAAAGTTGAACGACTGGTTCGATTTGACTTCCATGATGAAATGCCATTCAATACTGAACAAAAAGAAAATGGCAGCTTGACACAACTCATGCCTGATCTGTCAAAAAAGGCTATTGAAAAAAGTATCTCTACTTGGATCACCTGTCAGATCTTTTGAGATACCTACTATCTCAAGTTTCTTGCATTTAATTAGGTGTATACAAGATCTTTTCGGTACGTTTTCCTCTCAGAACTCAGATATTTCCTTGTGTTAAATTTTTAATTTTTTAAATTATTTATTGCGAAGCTAAACTCTAAATAAATTAAAGCGAAAGTCATTTCTCAAATGGTAGTAAATAAATATCATAGTTCTGATTTACCTTACTGAGCAGCAACGTATACTACCGATTTCTTTGTAAACCGACATATATGTAGGTCAATCTCCTCTTTGTATATTTTTTTCTTATTGCACATTATTTCAAATAAGTCTTACATAAAAATAGTATTTCCTCCAAAGCGACGCCCTTAACCACGAATGCAACAAAATATTCAAATCCGAGACAATAAAAAAATAACAAAATGCAAATTTACGCATTTTTGACGAATCGCCCGCCAGATAAGCGCAAATTGTTTTTTATAAATGTATTTTTAGCATTATGTAATGTGTGGTGACGTCGCAATATTCGGGAGTATACTTGCAGGCGTTAAAGCATTAAAATAATCAAAACACCACAAAATAACAATAAAGGCGAGATAGCAATGTATGCCAAGCAGGAGTGACAGCAAATTGCTTATGTTGCGATTATGCTCGATTTCTTGCCGCTTGCTCACCCTCAGGCCCTTACATTCACATTTATTGGACATTTGGAGTAAGCAATGTAAGCAATGGAGAATATGATTTGCTACGTATGCTATCTTTATGGCATCGCGAGAGCCAATAAAAAAACTGAAGATGCTGTGCTTTATTTGCTGCCCAAAAAAAATGTTAAGCGTCTACTTACATATATACTGCAAAGAAATCATTGCTAACTGAAAGCGTAAATGTCTGTCACACTTTTTAATCATAATCATGAAAGCAATTGTGGCTGCCACTAGCATGACATCAGCATTCCTTCCTTCCTTCCGATCCAGACGCTTGTGCACTTTAACAGTCAAATATTTGAAATCCTGTCATTTCGTTATTTAGTCCGCCAGTCAGCAAATCTTAAATATTTTTAGTTTTGCAGCTCAATGTTAGACTTGCTTCATCCATGTTCGTTTAATTTTATATTGAAAAAAAAAATATCACCATTATATTGTAAAATATTTCCGTGAGTTATTAGTGGCGTTAATGTAAGCAAGATTTGAAACTCCTTCAAATTAAAAATATATTTACAGCAAATTATACGAGGACGATTTGAGAAGTACTAAGCTTACAAATGAAAAACGGAAGTTTTAGTTTATTTTGATTCCATTCTTAACTTAGTATCATTTTAGTTTGGTACACATGTCCCTGCCACTTCTTCTTAACCCTTCTAAAAAGTATGATTTCGGAAAGTCTGCAATAGGCTTACTAGGCATCAATAACTACTCTCTAAAGTTTGTAAACAAAATTAAGTCGCCGGGGAGGACAAATATGTATGGAGACGATCGTGTCGATAGCAGAGAGTCAAACTTGGAACTCGTTAAATCAAGATTTGTTGATGGCATCGAAGTAGAAGGTGTGTTAAGGGGTCAATAGTGTAATGTTTTTTCAAAAAGTATTTTTTTTTTTGCATTTTCTGTTCCCTTATAACCTTAGAATTAATGTAGAAACCCACTTTACCATTGGAAGGTTTCGAAAAAGGCTCAAAAATAATAATACTGCTCGACGTTCGGAGCGCTCGGAGTGCACACCTGGCACTTTAAACGCGTTTTTCTCAAAACACATTTTTTTAAACTGGCGGACATAACCATTCACGTACTATTTAAGAATAAATTGGGTTTTTGTGTTTTAGATGATCCAAACATGAGAAATCATGTCCGCCAGTGAAAAACCGCATCTCATTCACCCAGCCATTTCTCCGAAAGATGTCATTAAAAAATTCCGAAAAAATTTGTTTATACACTCCACGATATACCTCATGATATTTGAAAAAAGTTCTATTGTAGAATAAAAATTTTTATGAAAAAAAAATTTCAAAAAACAGGCCAGATTACCCCACTGACCCCTTAGCTCGGAAGCATTTCTTAATATTAATTTGTGATTTTTCTGTCAATACAATAGCAAAAACGAGAAGCCATCGGACTCGTCTGCTTCCATACAAGGTCAAAACGACTTTCTTGCATAATGTATACATTGTGACAAAGAAGTACCCGAAGGGTAATAGCAATCTTCTATACAACAATACTTTTTATTCATAAAAAACGGTCTATCTTAGAAAAAAAGCCAAATTTTATGCTGACAAAAAACGAGAAGACTTAATGAATTGATGTCAATTGAGGAACTGAATTTATATGATACAACTTTCCTTCATGGAAAATGTTTAGGTGTTCAAGCATCCTATGTATAAAAACAGGTTTTAGTACCAGCAAAGTTTTATGGACGCATGATATCCTAGTTGGACACTAATTTAGATATTCTTTAAGGGGTTACATGTGTTTCCTCAGGTAAAAACCAGCTTTGTTGAAGAATTTTTTCTCATACTAAAATGAAATATTTTATTAGATTTTTATTGTTATAAACATATATAAGAAATTTTCGGAAAAAATATTTTAAACTTGGTCATTGCGACACAATTTCCGGTGACCTTTCGGAAAAAGATGCGCCCGCGTTGGCAAGATAACTCTTCACATGATCATCTAAAGTGAAAACATACGTGTTTTAATTAAACCTTAACTTAAAAAAATTAAAATTTCATTGAAAATTTCGGGACTTTTTTGAAATAGTTGCAATCGAAAAAATATCCGTCGTACAAGTCTTTAAGAATTGTATCTCAAAGGCCAGTGTAAAATTTCATGAAAATCGGGTGAGCTGTTCTCAAGAAATCTTGCCAACCGACTACGAGAAAAACGCATTTAAGGACGGCGTACTTAGCCTAGCTAATTTAATAAGACAATGAAAAATCGATTTTCCGAAGCCCGTAAACCCATGTAACTACGTAAAAGAATTGAATTTTCCAGTTAAGATTTAAGCATATGTATTAATTACCCTGTCCAGCTCTACAAAAACAAATAATAATCGAATTATTATTTATTTTACGGTTTTAATTTCAATAAATACTGAAGTAATTTATTTTAACTTTAATACTAAATTGCAACATTTTAAAAGCTTTAAAAGCGCACACAAACACATTCGTATATATATATGTATAGCATATATTCAGTATGACATCAAGGTCCAGCCGCAAGCACGTTTAAGCAGCTTACTTAGATTTTCACTTTTATGACCTCCTTTTATTACTATATACATAGGTGCGTATATACACTATGTACACCCCACTAAGCAACCACACCTAAAACACGCAATATTGGACATACATACGTACGTATTATCAAAGTCTCGACTTTAAATGGAAATGAGCCTGTTTCTTAAGCAAATCACCGCAGTAAAGCCAACTAAAGCCCAAATGAATATAAAAACATTTTGTCATGCAAAAACCATAAAAATTCCAAATAAAATAAAAAACAAAAAAAAAACTTTTTCACTTATTTCTTATTTCTAGATCCTTTTGTTTTCTTTGTGACTTACTTTCTTTACAAATTTCGAAAGAAAAATCCCCAAAAAGCACGTGAATAGCAATGTAGGATTAGAAATTTCAAAATCAATCCATTAACAAAGCGCCGAGCACAGCATTCTAGATACTAAAGTAAATTCGGTGAACTTGCCGCTCCCACCAACCACCAAGAGGCGGGGGCAAACACTTGACAAGAGAATTAACTTGTGATTTCAACTGTGCGATTTCACATCGCCAACGTGCCGCGCCGCTCGGTTTGCCCGCCATTATCGTATTGCATATTAACTTGCTACCATTGCGCGCGGCATACGCGCCTTAGCATTCAAAATGCGGCTAATTATCCACTGAGCGGCAGCAGTGAGGCGTTGAAGCCCCAAAGTCGCAAGTCTTGATGCTTCATTAAAATGACAAAAAGCGTAAAACCGCGATTTTCCAGCGCTAAGCACTCTTTTCTCTGCTCATTATTCGAAGACTTATCGTGCGTCCAGCCGTCCCTGCAACCCACCCACGTACTCGGTCCTTTTGTGGCGCGTAACCTAGCGGCGCATCTGAAGGATTCACCAGCTTCACTTTTCAATAGTTTCCAATCGTTTTCATTTAACGCTGATGACAATAATGTTGACATTGTGTCCCGGCAATGTCGAGGGATGAGCGATGCGCATTGAGCGTGGCGGTAGATGAGGCGAATGAGCGATTGCGGCAGAGCAACAGCTGTCAGCGCGATGGTGACAACATTGTCGGCGATTATGCTTTCACAAAGGTAAGCGTATACCGCGCGCTTCATTTGAGGGGTGGTGTGGTAAATTACCGTTACTCTTTGTACGCACTTACCTTCGAACATCTTGCGCTGATTTTAAATCGCACACATTTTGATCCTTTTTACTTAAGCGTGACGGCAATAAGAAAAGCAAAAACCACCCGCCGTTTCTTCAATTGTCATCACAGTTTCACTGTTTCCGTTTGCGGCGCCAACTCAGCTTTATCAATTGCAATTGGTATCAGCGTTGTGGCTTGTTTCCTTTCAGCGATTGTCAAGGCAAACTGCAGAAGCTTCATTTTACACTGCAACACCCCGCACCCCACCTAATTATTGTTGAACTTTCGGGTTTGTCATTTGTTATCCGTTTGTGTCCTGGTTTCTCCTTGTTTTTGCTACACTTTTTTTTTCTCAAGTCGTTCACATTTAGCCGCAGTTGTTGTTTAAGTTTCTTTTTATTGTTTATTTATCTGTTTGTTTATCACTTCGCAAGTTTGCCTGCCTCATATGCTTGACATGTTCATACATATGTATGTGTGTGCGTTGCGCCCCGTCGCTTGTGATTCGCACACGCTTCATTACAATAATTCGTTTTGAGACATTGCTGTCGTGGCTGCTTTCCACACTTCATCTGGTAACTAAGTGTTGACAGTTACAACAACATAAATGTCAGTAATGCAAAAATAAGAACAATGTTCTCTCGAATGTACACAGTACAGATCAGCTTTTGGGCATCTAGGGTGTTCTGGGTTTTGATAATACCTTTTGACATCCATTCATGGACGTCATATGGAAATTGTACTCTTCTTGTATAGAAACTTAACCGACTTACTGTTTTTAGTCGGGTCCACATTTCTTTATTTATTAAATATTTACTGTTATTTCTCCTTTATATCTCATTAAAAATCAGTCTCAATGTTCTGATCTTCAATTATAAACCAAGAAATCATAATTGAAGATCAGAGTTCATAGTATTTTTCTCACTGATCTCAAAATGCAATAACGTGTTACTGGTCTCTTTTTTCTCAAGAACTACGAACTTCTTTCTTTCTTTATAAATTTGTTGCCAAGAAAAGTATCTAAACCAATAGTAAACCCTCCAAAATTTGTTCCATTGCACCGTCTCTGCGTTTGATCCTTTTAGCAATCAACCATATAAATAATCGTAAATGGCAACGGAAAGACAGTACCAGTACTTACCCAATCTCTGTATCTCTAACTGTTAGTTGAAAAGCACTGAACGCTCTTGCATCGCGCAGCTGCAGCCAAAAATGAAAATGAGTGTACTTGTACTTAGTATAACGGTTTGTTTGCATGTGCAACTACTTATTTTTAAACTTAATAGTCGGTGTTCAGAATGTCAGCTCCATTTGGCAACGCGAATTATTGTTGACAAAATTTATTTAAGACGTTTTCCCCATTCGAACTCCTCCCTTGAATGCTCAAAACACAGTACTTTGCTATCACTACTTGTATGTACTCACGCGGCTTACTGGTGGTACCAGCGAAAGAGTTGGAGAGAGAGGCGCAGTGGTTTTATTTAGAGTTCATACTTTAGGTAGGTGGGTATTTGAATGCAAGTGGAAAAATATGTTACATACATACATACATTATGGGTGTTCTATTAGATTAACAAAATTTACTTAGTAATCTATTATATTTTAATTAATATGTTCATCAAGAGAACTTGAAAATATATATGCTAAAGTAAAACATTTCACTTGTGTGTACTGAGGTATGAAAACAAATTTTTTTCTGGAAGAATTTTTAATTAAAATTGAAATTAACAGACATACTAATGGGAAAAACAGCAAGACTTTGTTCATAATTTCAAAATTCTTAATTTATTTTGCAAAGTCTACATCGGTCCCCTCAAAGTAATCCCACTTGGCCCCAATGCACTTGTACCAAAGGTTCTCACATATTCGAAATAGTTTTTAAAGTCAATAACGATGCACGTTTAATGTCTTTAATTGACTCAAAACGATTTCCCCGGAGCGGTCGTTTGAGTTTACTGAACAGCCAGAAGTCACACCCAACTAATTCGGCTTCGGTACGGATTTGCTACGATATTCCGCCGATTGACCGTCTGTTTTCAGGTCGCAAGTGTACACCCAAGACTCATTGCCAGCAATAATATGTTTCATGATATCCTGGTAGTCGAAAAGTTTTATTTCACAGACATTAATTCTCTAGCACCAATTATTTTATTTTATTGACGTGTTGATCATCAGATCAAAATTTGATTCCGCACACCACATTTAGTGAAACTTCTTTGTTCAATAATTTCACTCATCGCAAAAATCGCAGAAAGCACTTTTCGTATGATGAAAATGCACATTATATATGATGAAAATCCGTACGTAGACTTTACGGTTTAACACCACTTCGTTCTTGTTGGTAGACCCTTTATTTTATATCCCTCAATGAATACATTGCAGCATGCTTGGCATGGCTAACAGAACTCCCCTAATATAATGCAGCAAATTAACTAAAATATGAAAGTAGACATGTGTACAAAGCGGAAACTGCAACTGCAGTTACAGCTGTCACAAATGTAATAATGATTAATATATCGAAAAAATCAAATAAAATTCTGAAGTACTTTTTTCCACTAAAAGTTAACCAAGAACATTAGCGATAAAATTTAAAATTTAAAATTGATTACTAAAATTACACTTACGCAACAAATTTATTCATTTGATGAGGGCATCGTGTCATACGAAGTTTTAGACGGTCAACTATTTGGTGTTCTAGTAGTTTACTGAAGAAGTCTTATCCATTTGCAATTCAGAAAAAACATGATTTTTTGAAGAAGTATTTTATTTAAAAAAATTTGTTATTAAAATTAAAAAATTGTATATTAAAATTTATAAATTAAATAAAATAATTGCTATTTACAGAATTTTATGATCTTTAAAAAACGGCGAACCATTTTGAAAAATTTTAGATACCCTTGATCCCGTGGCTGATTTCTGGAGAACCTCCAGAAAAAGGTGTTTAGCGATGACAAAGATTTGTCTACTTAAAATTTTTTGCAATGTACATAAAAAAAAAATATTATTACTTTTATTATTATAAATGAATACAGCTAATGATCGAAAAACTATTCAAAATATTGATTTTTATTAAATGACGGCTTCTTAAAAAAACGTTTTTTACGAAAAAAATCACACTTCAAGTTGGAAATTAATGTCAAAATCTTGTTTCTACGGTGGTTACTTAGCAATATTTCTAAGAAAGTCGTGTGAAAATTGCAAGCCATTTCGGATTCGAATTTGCAGACCAACTCTGAAAACATGGCTTCGAGAAAAAGCCATTACACCAACTAAAATTTCTACTTATTTCTGCTTTTACAATCATTTATTTTTATGAGATTACAAAAATCATATGTTTTATTTATTTATTTTTTTTTTTTTTGCTGTGTATCGAATTGCAAACACTAATCGCTAGTTTTCATTACTCAAATAGTAAGTATATTAAGTATTCTATAAAATCAAAATCAAAATTTTCATAAAGCTTAGATATAGGGTGACCCTACAATATTGCTTTATCTTTTAGGCACGAAGTTTCAATTCCCTGTTGGTCCCCCAATATTTCAATGCTCATCATCAAATCATACTACAAAAAATAGTGCAACACTGTTCGTAACACTTTTATACGCAAATATTACCCACTTGTCCATATAATCTGCACACATATTCACATACAAATATATATTTATATTTTTTGAAACGGAATAGAAGCCAAACTATAGACAATGCGTACTCCCTTATCAATCTAGCTTATCTTATCTGAACGTTAGCCATGCCGGGTGAGAGTTTCATGTAAAAGTGTTGAATGAAAGAAGGGCTGCCTATTATTTCAAGTCTGCATGTATGTGTGAGTGTCTTTTGCTGATAAGACTACACAATCCGTATGCTCAACGCAACAGGTAAATGCAATCAGTAATCGAATGTATTTCGAATGAGACGCGCTAACGATCCGAACGAAGAACGCGCCGTGCCCATAGATACGCATACTTGTAGTGATAGCTGAAATATAGATCAGTTACGGGGAAGTGAGGAAGTGAAACGTCAAATTTGAAATATGTGAACAGCAATAGAGAGGCATTATTGTGCAAGTGCATTAAGGGCGAACAAAAATTTAGAGTTACATACATGAAAAATCCACCGAACAAACACTTAGTAGCAATTAATCATTAATTAATCATATAAAATTGTAGTATTTAATTAAAAATAGTATTCTTCATATCACGGGCGTTGCTTAAAAGTATTAAGGTATGACTAATAATATGTGCATACATATACATACTTATATGATGTGTGTATATACATAAGTGTTATATTAGTACGTTTTGGTGTGATAAGGAATATAATGAGTATAAAATGTAATATATTATAAAATATAAATAAAATAAAAATAATTGATAGCTTTTTAAAATTTCAGTTTAATGTTCTAAAAATCCAAAATTATTTCCTTACTGACGTCATTTCTGATAACTCGTTCTTTATACACTGAAATTTATATTTATACCAATTTTATATACTATGGATGCATTATGTTATATTAAATATACACATTTTGTGATCAATTGTACACATATATAGATATGTATGTATATATAGAGAGCATATAAATATTTATATTTGACAAAGCTCTTCGGCGGTCGTTTTAATATCTGATAAGCTTCGTGTAAAACAAAGCAAAATTAAATAGTTCCGTTGGGTAAAAGTATGTAAGTGAAAAGTTTAGTATACTACAGTGGTCAAAAAATAAAGGGTGATCCATTTCGAGTTTCCCTTAAAGAAAAAATACAGAAAAATTAAATTTAATGGAGTAGTATGTTTATTATCATTAGAAAAAACATTATTTGGCATTTATTTTTTGAAGATTGATCTTTCAAATATCGGTCGTGGCTACGTCTCAGATGGTTCATCCGTTGAGTATAATTTTCGATGACTCGTTCAAGCATTTTGACTGGTAACTGGCGAATGACACGTGCTGTTGTTTTGCTCCAAGACCTGAATCGTAGCGGCATTGTGCGCATAGACCTTAGACTTCACATATCCACACATGAGGAAGTCTAACGGTGTGATATCACACGTTTTTAGTGGCCAATCGGCCAGCAATTATCTGATGTTTTCTCAATAAGACGATTAATTGATGCGAAGTGTGAGAAGTGGCGCCGTCTTGTTGATCACGAACCACGTACAGGGCGACCATCAACATAAACTGATGATCCACACGTCAATAAAAGAAAGAAATTGGTGCTTAAAAATCGACGATTAATAGTCAGAGATCAGAGCATTTAGAAAGGATCAGTGAAAACCATTTTGAAAGATTATTTGAGCCTAAGATAAGTGAAAGCACGATTGGTTCCAAAATCACTAAATTTCACGTTAACGTCTGTGAAACAATGCTTTTCAACTACCCGGTTGTCAAGAAATGTATACTGGCGACGAGTCTTGGACATTTGCTTTCGACTTTCGGAAACATACGGTTGATCGGCCTAAGCCGAAAAAATCACATTAAAACAAGTCAAAAATCAAGGCTATGTTCACAGTTCTCTTCGATTATAGAGGTGTGGTGCACTCCGAATTCCTTCCCACTGGCCAAACTGCCAACAAGGAATACTATTTGAGTGTTATTCATTGTTTGCGCGAAGCTATTCGTAAATAGAGGTTAGTTATGGGCCGAAAACTCATGGTTTTTGCACCACGATAATACACCGTCGTTTACTGCATTGATTCTTTCTTAAGTTTTTCGCCAAATTTTCAACCAATATCGTACTTCAACCACCGTATTCACCTGATTTAGCTCCGTGTCACTTCGGGCTATTCAGCAAACTCAATAACCGCTCAGGGGAAACCGTTTTGATTCAATTGAAGATATTATACGTAAATCCCTGGCTATTCCGGAAATTGACATTAACAACTACTTCAAGGATTAGAAAAAACGTTGGCACATGTCTTTTGGAGCCAAAAGGTATTATTTTGAGTGGGACAACATAGATTTTGAAGAATGAATTAAGCATTTTAGAATATGAACAAAGTCTTACTACTTTTTGTTTATAGTAGTATACATTTGCAGGTGCCCGTGCATTTGCTCGTATGCTTATTTCTTTATCATTAAACTTTCATGCATTTTTACATTGATACGAACAGATAACGCTGATAAGAATTTATATGCAAGTGTAGATAATACAATGTTGTGAGTTATAATAGAAACAATAATAGTAAAACACTTTTGGTTTTTTTTTATTATTTATTATAGTGGAAGTACCGGTTCAGAAACAAAATCAAAATATATATTTAAATTTTTTTTAGTAGAAATTAATTCTTGAAATAAATTCAGCCACTAAATGTGTCTGCCAACATCGCTGAAAGGTCTTCATAATATAATAAATATATATTAATTTGTCAGTAATAAATTGTGAAATGTAAAAAAACGACTACACGGAATAAATTTATATATAATTTCTAGCAAAAAGTAATCCATTATTTATGCATTAAATTGACGGTTTTATTTAGCATATTTAAAATAGGATCTAACTTAGGTCAAAGATGCACCGTTTATTTCTTCTCATAAGAAATCCAATGATGATAGCGGAATAAAACTTTACACAAATAGTAGCGCATAATGAAATCTCGATTATCACTTTATCATGCGAGAGTATAAAATTTTCGGTGACACCCGAACTTAGCCCTTCCTTACTTGTTATTATTTATTATTTTTCAGAAACAAAATCAAATATATATCATTTTTTTAGATTAATTCTTTAAATAAATTCAATAAACTGGGTGTCTTCATAATACAATAAATATATATTGATGTCAGTGTGAAATGGTAGTATTTATGCATTAAAGACGTAGGGTCAAGCTTCTCAGCGAAATTGATATGATATAATAGGTGTCTGATCAATGTATCCCAATAGGAATACACATTAGGAATAACTTTAATAGTACCCAACTAAATACTGGAGTCTATCAGTGTGCTAAGGACCAAACCTCAATTTATTTCTAATCACTGTCTGATCCGTACTATAAATAGACGAATAAAAACACCAGCAATGCTCATAAAGCTTCTGGCAAGTCACTTTCGATATGTGTGGCCTGGCGTTGTCCTAACGGAATGTCATTCCTTGCCTATTATTCACAGCTACCCGTTTCTGGGTGATTGCTTCCTTCAAAATGTCTGATTGTTGCTAGCACAAATCCAAATTTAGTGCCATCGGCCAACATCTCATACCAGATAATTCATTGTCAATCACAAAAAGCGTACAAAAAAATATTTCTGGCCGTCAATTCTGACTTTCACCAAAACATAAAACTCTAAAATATTTCGGTATTTTCTAATCCCAACTCTATTTTCGACCAAAACGACTGAGACATATGCAAACATATTTGCATGGTATATACATACATACATACTTATGTATGTGAATATGAACGAAACTTCGCACTATCGCTATCTTTTGTCCGTTAATCTGTATAAAACCAAGAATTTTTACTTTTCATTTGCTCTATAAAATTGTATATTATCAAAGTTCATTATCTCGTTTATACATATACATACATTCATACATAGTATGCCGACATGCAAATACTTGTTGCATTAATATAAAATGAAAGAAATTCTCTATTAATGGCGCAATTTCCCTTGAGTGTACAAGAACCTTGAAAAATATAAAGGCAAAATATGAACTTAAAATAAGCTATGAACTTAATGATAAATGTAAATACTTTACACATACTTTCACACATAATTAATTATTTGTATATGCGCTTAAAAATACACACGCCATGGATTGACTGATAACATTGTAAACAAATATTATCATAAATGTTTTGGATTTGCGACATTTAATTTTAAAAATATGCAAAATTATTTAAAAGGGTTTAATATAAATGTATGTTTGTTTACGTATATATACAGGCATACATATGTACATTATTATCAATTACAGAACAGGTTCCTCTGAATAAACTAAAATACCGCCAAATTTTTTACGTTTCTAGAACATAACTTCTATTGCCTTAGTGATTGAAATTACATTTTAAATATTAGGGCATCTAATCCTAGTTTATAATTATATGTATATATAAATAGATTTTAAGAATTTAATAATTATATAGAACACACACATATTGTCTTGTATTTTGTTAGAACCTTCGCAACTCCTTAAAATTGTACTTAAAATCAATGTGTGTGTGTCAAGCGTGTAACATAGAATCAATATGAAACAAGTAAGAAGAGCTAAGTTCGGGTATAACCGGACATTTCGTACTCTTGTAACTTGCAAGAATTAATGCCAGGGAAGTACATTCAGATACTTAAGGCCTGTTAGTTATATAAGTTAAGCACAAATATGCACCGTTAAAAGAGAAACATGCTCTCTCAATTTTATTAAGACAACTCACACATTGGACGATATCTACCGTATACAGTCAACCGGAAGTTCGAAAATCTTTATATTAGATACATACATATATGAGGTCTCCAGGAAAGTATTGACTCAATTCAACCAAATTTTGATACACAGAATAAATATTGTGAGGAAAGGATTCTGTCTGAATTTCAATTGTACATACTTTATCTCACACATAGACTTATATTTTCGGTCAAAAGTCAATTATAGATACTGGGTGCTTCTTAATGTGTTCACTCGAAAGGAAAGAATGCCACACGCCAAAAAAGATCTGGCGGGTCTTAAAAAATGTGTTTTCATTTGAAAGTGAGCCGCTTTAATAAGATTTTTAACAGTACCGTTATATGGCGAGTGAGCGGGGTTATCCGATTTCATCTAGGGGTTATCCTACACTGGCAGTAGGAGTTTGTATAATATTTACGCTAGATGAATTTGGTTGTTGTAGCCAGAGTGGTTTAAGAGATATATGCACGAAACTTATTATATAATTTTTTATTTTTATATAACTGTATATGTTTTCAAAATGGCGTTTTGTGGGTTTTTGATCGTGACAGATTACGTACGAACCCCTTTTTTGCTAGTTTCATCAAGAATCACCTGTGCCAAAAAATTAGTTTAGTAGAGCAATAGCAATTCAATTAGGGCAGCCTTTTTTTAATTTTCTGACTTTCCCGGCTTTATAGATTTTATCAAAGTTATTTACTGATTAGCTTTCGTACATGTGAGCCCTAGCGGTGTGTTTTATTACCTGCTGCATTACTACCAAATACCAGCAGATATGACTCAGCCCGTCGAATATATGCGAATGCCAAAGGTTGGAAATTAATGACTATTACGCTCTAAAGTAGGTACGCACATTGCCTTGCTAACAATAATTTATCACCTTCTATCTACAAGTAGGAAATAGATTTATGTGTAAAACTGTAAGTTTGTTAAAATTACTTAATATTATTTGTTTGTGTACCCAAATTTATTGAAAATTAGTTAAAACTCCATCCAGTTAGATATTCTTTTTTGTCTTAACGGTTCAACCTGGATGCGAAATAGCGCACCTATTAGCTGGCAGAAGCATTAGATAAAGTAGATTTCCACTATAATTGGATTTGCATTGAAGAGGTGCTCGTTTCCTTACATTTATTCGCTAATTTACGAATAATAGGTATAGTATATATCTATTTCACATTTTTTAATTTTTTCTCTTATTCCAATATTTTCTATTAGTTTAGAGATTTAGGACTAGCTTTCAAATAAACTTATGAAGTTACTTACCTGATAATAACAAAGCAAAACTGTATATACAAGTAAATAAGCAAAATGATCCACGAGTATGGGAGAAGTCCATTATTTTCAGATTGTAGTGGTTCGTATATCTCGAACAGCTCATCGTTCCATCGACTGCGGTATTTGCCATGGCCAAAGCGTAAAGAACCATAAGTCTTCCACAAAACCATTCCAGCGAACACTCCTAAGGCCGACTCATCAGATAATGTCATTGCCCATGCCTCCGCACCTTATAGCACGACGGAAATAATGAGGGACTTGTAGAGTTTGATCTTTGTTTGTCAGAAGAGGACTTTAAAACTTGCACCTGTCAGCAAGTTTGATTTCAAGGCTGGGGTTGGTAGGCAATAATCTACTATCAGCTGCTCCTCTATGACAAAAAGTTTAAATCGGAAATGTACTGTCAATAAGAAGACAGTTTGAAGGAGGCAATTGCCTAGAGTGGATAACTTTGGCCAATAGGAGGGCAATTGAGTTCCATCAGGACAACATCAAGCCAGACATATCGATAGATACTCGCCAAAAGTTGGAAATTCTGACTAAGCAGTGCATATTTGATCTAAATCGGATAATCCTAACTATTCTAAATAATTTGCAGACCTCATAATAATATATCACTACGATGAGGTTCGAAAATTTTTATAACCAATCGCTTTTTATAATATCTTCCGCTCTAATTTTAAAACTGTAAATCTTTCAATATATTCGAGACAGTTATATGCACTTAGAATGTTTTTCCTTCATAATCTATTAATATTATTGCTTTTTAAAATGTTTAATAATTTTATCTCCATTTTTCAGCGCATCTTTATGTCACATATCACATCAAACCATCGCCGCAAATTCGTGTAAAAAATGTCAAGAGCTCGCTGTTACCTCACCATCACCCTCCTGCTCTTTCTCGCATCGACAGCTTCTGCGCTTAATTGTCCTGCCAACTGTAAATGCTTTTGGGTACTCGACAGCCTTTGCGTGGAGTGTGCACATAAAGGCCTAACGGAGTATCCCAACTTTTCCGATTTACCGATCGACCATCTCGATTTGTCGGGCAATAATTTTGATCATTTTCCCACACAATTCGCTGCCATCGAATCACTAGTCTACTTGGATCTCTCTAACAATAATATAAGCCAGCTAGATGCCGATGCGCTGATTGGATTTACTGCACTGCGCGTCCTCTTACTCGCCAACAATAATTTTAACAGTTGGACGGATCTAAATCCAACAGAAGCTTTTCGTAATGCCATTAGTTTAAAGCATCTCAGTTTAAGTGGAAATAATTTGGAAACCTTTACGGATTTCAAGGCGGAGCAAACGTTGATCAGTGATTCGCTGACCAATCTGGAACTGGAGCATTGCAGTATTTCAACAGTTGGTGGTGATCATCTTATAAATGGACTACCCGCGCTGGAACGCTTGTCATTGTCGGGTAATTCACTTACTACCTTGAATAATATACCATCGGGCTCATTACGTGGGCTCGAGCTCAGCAACTGCAGCTTGCTACGCATACCGACAACGCTAATTGAAGGCTTGCCCAATTTGGAGAAATTAAATGTTTCAAGGAATTTCGCAATGGAATTAAAGGATGTGATAATATCCGAAACCCTATTGGAGTTGGATGCCTCCTTTTGCAGTTTAGACACAATCAATTTGAGTGGATTTCCCAGTTTGTCACATGCATATTTACGCGGTAACATGCTACGCATTCTGGATCAAAACACCTTTGCCAATAACACACAGTTGCAGACGCTGGACTTGGCAAAGAACTCGCTCCGAAATATACAAACCAATGCATTCGTTAAATTGACTCATTTGGCGACGCTCGACTTGTCCTACAACGAAATAGCGCTGCTCGATAAGAATTTGTTTCGTTCCAACGATGTGCTCGTCTCGGTTAACCTAAGTCATAATGTTATGGAGAAATTTACGAAACTCATATCGAATTCATTGCGTGAAATAAACTTAAGCGGTTGCGAAATCATTATGATCGATGCGAATGCCTTTACGGGCTTATCGGTAATACAGCGGCTCGACTTGTCCAAAACACTTATCAAAGAGTTTCCGTCGAATATGCACTCCGAAACGCTTCAGCGTTTAGATTTGAGTAACTGCAAGTGAGTAAATGCTCTTCGGTGTCAAATGTGTTTATGAAACCTTTCATTTTCGTAGATTGTCGAGCATAAGGAATGCAACCTTCTCCGGGTTTCCGGAATTGGCTTGGTTGTATTTGAGTGGAAATCGTTTTACGAACCCAATACCGACTGATTATTTTCGTTCGAATCATTATCTGGATGCCATCTGGATTAGTGATAATCCATGGGTTTGCAACTGTCACGACCCAACATTTATCGACTTTTACGATTTTCTAACTGCAGTGCCACCGAAGGTAAGATTATGGAGCATAGATCTTTAATAACTATTTGCTCTTCGACTAGGGATTCTGACTAGTTCTATACCCTATCTATAATTCGAATAATTTCTTTCTTTCGTGTCATTCCAGTTAAAGGATCGTAATTATGTGCGTTGTGCCTCACCGTCCTACCTTTATGGTAAGACCTGGGAAGCTGCTTGTGGCAGTGTCTGGATACCTAATGGACGCTCTTCCAAAGTGGAGAAAGCGTGGACTGTGATAATGCTGTGCTTCTTAGGCATATGTGTCGGAACACTTTTATACACCGGCTTCAGGAGATTTATGAAAAGCCGCAGGCAACGGCGCAATCGTGAAGAGTATCGACAGAACCGCGATGAAATGATGGAGATGTAAGTTGGATTTCTTCAAACTATCAGTTTTATATAAAAATTTCTACTTATAATTACAGACGCGCACAGAATCAACGTATGCTTGAGGAGCCCGCCACGCCGAATGCGCCAAATTTCTTTCAGAACAACTTACCTTCCTACGAAGACGCCATACGCATGCCAAAACTTGAGCGTCCCGCTAAATCGATGGTGGACTTGACTGAAACGGGACATACCCGCCGCAACAAATTACGACGCTCACAAACCAATCCCGATGGCGATATTGACGATGCCGACTTATTGCTAGACGATCGTCAGCGTTTTCGCAGCGAAGAAATGCTTTCGAATCGCGTCAAGGAGCGCACCGCAAACATAACACCGTTCGCACGCACCGGCTATGTGGCGTATAGCAATTCGCGTAGTCGTCGTTTGAGCGTTGAAGGTGCACGCTTCCCCGCCGCCCACTTGAAGTCGCAGAATTTACAAAGCGCCGAGAAAATCGCAAACTTCCAAGGCTTCGAGCATAGTCCGTACACAAAACGACGTCCGAAAGTGGCCGAAATACCGCCATTCAAACGCGCTACCATGCGCACCGACAGCGTTGAGTTCCTGACAGATCCGGAATTTGATGATCATAGCAAGCCGGGCAGTCCATTTGCGCGTCGCAAACCGAAAACACCAACAACATCAGCGGACGTGGGCACTGCACTCGCCGACAGTCCATTGGCGCCAGCTGTGGAAGATTACTTCGGTAAAGTGCCAAAGCCGCGCGACTCTACGTCAGACGACAGTGATTTTCAGGTGGTAGTCGATGCGGAGAACTCCTCCTTAGTTGAATTGCACAACACATCGTCGAGTGGTGGTGGTAATTCGGCGACGAATTTGGAACGCGGCAGACGTAAGAAACGACTGAACTCGACGAATAGACGTGCGAGCGGTAATTTTACAGCTGCCGCAGCGGCGGCAGGCGAGTCTTCTTCCACTTCATCCGATAGGGATCCCATTGTGGTGGTGCACAAGCCAATGCGCGAAACACTTTTCTAAGTGCGCTACAAAGCGACCTGTCTGAAGCTAGCGGTTAGGCCAACATACGCACATAACTGCTTTCAAATGTGTATGTGGGTGTATGTTGGTGCGTTCAACGAAAAGTATTTAACATTTAATAGTATATTGTAAAATAATAGTAATGTTATTAGTCGTCTGACGCTTAGCAAGTTGTATTTGTATTTGTTTTTTACTTTGTAAACAAAAAACAATAATGTAATAATTTAAACGACGTTACTAATCTAATAATTAATTTAGTAAATTGATTTAAGAAATTTTAGTTTTGATGTAAAAAATTATAATTTGAATCATCTGAAGCACCCTATGCCAGTTATGGTTTGTATACACACTAAATTCATGCTGCTATTAACGTCGGATGTCTTCACTATCGCGTAATTTCACTCACAGATAGCGCTGTTGCGCATAAACTGAATTGGTTGCTGTACGTGCTAGCGCTGGTTTGCGAAGTGGCTGTGCATTTTTGCAGCCCAGCGGCCGCCTACTTAGCGCTCCTGTTCGCCTGGTGAAACTGGTAGTTTGTGCACGCGGCGATTTTTCAGGCGACGCCGCCAGCAACCCGGCAGAGTTGTGTGAGTGAGTGCGCAGTTGCAGTGCAGCATGGAATTGAGTGGGAATTTCGTGTTTGGCGAAAATTTTAGTAATTTTTAGTGAAATCTTAGAAAAATTGTTATTATTTACTTTGATAAAATTTATATTTTAATTTAATTTGTTTGTTTTTAATTGAAAAAATATTTCGATGTTGGAATATATAAATAAAATTATGAAAAATTATTTTAATGAGAAATAAAAAATGGATGAAATATTTATTGATAAATAACTGACTTATTTTTTGTTTTTTTGTTAGTTAATAAGGATGTATAGGGTAGATTTGAGATGATATTAATAATGGAAATAATATCCAATTTCACTTAAAAAATTTATTTAATGGGAAAATACTAAAATTTGTGATATGTTATTGAAATAATACTTACTTTCTTACTCAAGTTTAAAAGGAGAGTAATGAAGGATTTAAAATAGTATTGGTAATTCAATTAATTTTTATTTAAAAAAGTGAAATTGTGGGAAAACTAGTAAAATTAATCAATTAAAAAATTAAATTTTTTTAATAAAAAAGTTTTTAATTAAAAGAGTTTAGTTTTAATTTATGAAAAATTTTAATTTTTTATTATTAAAAATTGTTTATGCTTAAACTCAAAAGGGTTTTAAAGGTTTAAAAAATCAAATCAATTGGAAAAATATATTAAATTAAAATTAATTAACTTAAATTTTTAATGCAATTTTATTAATTTTAAGTTCTTAGTCTCAAAAATGGTTTCAGGGCTTAGTGTAAGAAAACGAAGTAATTAGTAATGATAATAATTTTAATTTTTTTTATTTATTATTTATTTATTTTATTTTACTGAAATTTATTAAAACTAACTAATAATTGAATAAAAAAATTAATTAAAAAAAAAATTTTGAAAATTTTTCTAAATAAATATTTTAAATATTTTTTGTGCTTAAATCAAAAAGCAGGTTTTGAGGTCTGCTGAGGAGGCAACAAAGCAAATTTGGTATATAAAAAATTTTCTTTAAGTCCCAAACCTTAAATCCAAGCAATCCAAATAAAACTCGGCGATTATGTTTCGATTTCATTTATTTATTATTTTAATTTATAATTAAATTAAATAAAATTTTAGAAATATTTTAAGCATAGCAGTTAAATTTTTAAAATTTCTATACAATAAAACTAAAATGAACTGATATACATACTTACATATTTGCTTGCAACGCAACATATGCAAACTATTTTCAAAACTATTTGAGCTTAAATAAATTGAAACAAAAATTGGTGTGAGTTTAGAAATTTAACTGAAAATTAAATTTTGCAACTATTCTTTAAAGGAAATACACAAGCATACATATATACGCATGTACATATGTATGTATGCATTTTTGCGCGTTTTGCTTACAGGCAGCTTAGGTTATATTTATGCAATGTTTGTTGTTGCTTTTAATACAAAATGAAAAGTTCAGCTAACTCGATTAACAATTATGCAATAAATTTAGCAATTTCGTAGTTAAATGAGTTGCATATGTATGTATGTATGTATTTATATAATATACGTTGAACAAAAGGAAATGGCGTAGGAAACGAAAAATTGGTAAAAGAAAGGTAAAAAGTAAAGTGAAGCGTAAATATTTTTCACTAAGCTAGAAAAAATGCTTCAAAACTTGTTTATGTATGTACGTATGTATGCATAAAAGATAACTTTGGTATTACGCTAAAATTACATTAAATACATTAAGATTACATACAAACAAAATTACTTTCATTAAACTAGCTAGAAAGGAAACAATTTTCATAGCAATCAACTGCATTGTTTTAAATTTGTTAATTTATAAAATAAAAGCTTAAATTTAGAAAATAAAAATAAAAATGAAATTTTGAAAAAATAAATTTTCGAAAAAATTAATTAAGAGTAATTAATTTCAAATTAATTAATTAAGAAAAAAAAATTTAGAAAAAAGTAATAAATTAAAAGTAATTAATTGAAAAATAATTAATTAAAAGTAATTAATTAATTCATTAATTAAAAATTAAAATTAATTAATTAAAAATTAATTAATTATAAAGCAATTAATTAAAATTAAGTTGTAATTAATTAAAATTATTAATTACTCTTAATTAATTACTTTTTAATTAATTACTTTTTTCTACTTTTTTGTTGACTCAAAGTGCTTGATATGTGCGTTAGCTAAAACACATCGCTTAAAACTAATTTTATTTTATATTTTTTTCATAAAATTACAATATTATTTGTTTTTCATATTTTGCCTTCACGCACAGCTCGTCGTTATTATTAGTTAGAATGTACATGTCGTTACAAAAACAATTTCGAAAAATATATAATATTTTCGCAGCTACACAAATGTACGTATATAACTGTAAATATAAGTGTGTATTAAATATATATTTTTGTTTTGAATATATATATATTTTTTTACATTTATTTAAATATATTTAATTTATATATTTTTAAACTATGTATATATATTTTATATATGTATAAATTTTTTATTTCTAAATAAAGTTTCATGTATACATATATTTTTTTGGACTTTAATATATAATTCGCAATTTAGTAAATTTTTTTATTATAAATTTTTAACTTTTAAATATGAAACTTCATTTTAGTTTTCTGCTTGCTTTCGCGCTTTATACAATTATCTGTAAGTATCAAATATTTTTTAAAAAAACTTTTTTTTACAAAACTGCGTTTAGCATTTACAAACAAATAGTTTTTTTTTATTATTTAAATAATTTATTTATGTATGTACGTATGTATATAATTAACCTATCACATGATAATGTTGCTTTTTCTAACTGTAATTTCGTTAGTTTTGTCTTCAACAGTTGGCTGATTTTTTTCCATTTTTAGTTTTTTACGCGCAGCTTGGCAGAAGAAGCTTAGGTTTGGCGGGGTTTTCAAATACAAAGTGTTGGTTACCAACTAACGATTATAAGGCGCTTGGAGTGACTGATATTTTTTGCAGTTTTTCAAAAGTTTATGCACTTAATTTTGTTGTTAAACCTAAATGCGGCATATTTCGGGTCTTTGATGCTGTTCGTACCGATCATACTCGTATGCATACTCTGAGAAATGCGTTGCTAGATCGGCCCGTGACGTTCTAAATGCGTTCATAGCTTAGTGTATGTATGGAAAAAGTATAAAGTAAAACAATATTATTTTTATAAAAATAATTTATAGATACAAATGTGCTTTTAAGAAGAAAATTTGCTTGAAGTTGAAATATCTGGCGATTTCACAACTGATTTGACTTATAGATATAACCAATATATAACCATTTCATATCCAAAAACCAAATTTTGATTCAATATGAGTGGTTTCTATTATATTGATTTTTCTTCGCCTTATGAAAAATGACATTATTTTTTATTTTAAGTGACGCTATATTTATATATGATATTTTCGCCAACAAATTCTTTAGAAGTATATGTAATTTTAGTCAACTATTTAATACTTATAAGCAACGTCTTCATCCTATTCAATAATATTGTGTTATTGTTGTTGTTTGACTGGTATATATACAGTTAGTACTTTTTTTGCAAACAACTTTTTATAAGGCACAATTCCTTGGCACAATTGTTCTCTGTTTCCCGCAATAGTACTACATACCTATATTACAGTGGTGAAAAATCAATAAAAGTTTCTTTACAAAAAACACCAAAAATAAACAAAATAAAAGAAAATTAAACAAAAAAAATTAAAATAAAAAAAAATATACAAAAAATTCAAAAAATAATGAAATAAAAAATATTTTAAATAAGAAAAATTAAAAAAAAAATAAATTAATTGAAAAAAATAAAAAAATATGTTCATCAAAAAAATTAAAAATAAAAGAGATGTTAAAATCGAAGCGAAAAATTAACAAAAAAATAAAAAAATAAATAATTTAATCGAAAAAATTAAAAATAAAAAAGAAGTTAAGAACTTTAGCCAAAAAATAATTTATTCAAAAAAATTTAAAAAAATGAAATAAAAAGAATTAAAATAAAAAAATTGAACAAAAAAAATTTAAAACAAAAAAATTAAAAATTCAAAGGAAAGTGATTTAAATGTAAACAATTTTAAAATGCAACAACATTGGTTTCTGTAGTATTTATTTGAAAATTATAGCTACATAAACTAAGCTTTCACAAAAACGCCAGCAAAACTCAAGCGCCGAGCGCGTGCCGAAAAATGCCGAAACTGCAGAAAATGTTGCTGGAACCAGCTACTTAAACTCAAACTCTAAGCGCGCACAACACCAGTAAGCCGTTACCCCCACACTTTTCAAACTAGACAACTGAAATCCACCAAACCCTTTCTTTCTACCAGAATTGCATACGAATTCATTTCGAAGTCTTTTGTTAAACAATTTGCGCTGCAAGATGTTAGTTTTTTGTTTTTGTTGTTGGTATTTGTTTAAACTTTTAATTTAGTAGCGTTTAGTTCGTTTAGCACCGTTTTG
The DNA here is from genome assembly GCF_024586455.1 of Bactrocera neohumeralis. Classification (NCBI taxonomy): domain Eukaryota; kingdom Metazoa; phylum Arthropoda; class Insecta; order Diptera; family Tephritidae; genus Bactrocera; species Bactrocera neohumeralis. The sequence goes on from NC_065921.1 coordinate 13,084,888, forward strand.
ACGCGAGCGGCAGCGCCTCGTGTACGGCACGTCGCACACTTTTCAACGCAACGCATCGCGCCACACCACACCGCTTAGTGGCCATTTACCAGCGTCGCTGTGGGCGCATGCACGCCGGGCACAGTTAGAGTGTTGTTATCAATGCCGTTCGTTGCCGCTACAGGCGTCGTTATGATATCGCCCGCGTTCGATTTGCTGCGCGTAACCAACATTGGTGTTTTGGGGCGAGGTGTTTCGGTCAGCTTGATTTTGACGCGTCCCGTTTCTGGTGAATACACCGGCGAGTAACGGCCTAATTTCGGCGACGAAGGCAGATAACTATCATCATTGTTGTTGTTGTTGTGCTCGGCACCCTCCTGCGGGTATTGTGCATATTTGGAGGCACGTGGCGACTTCGGTGTGGGGTAGCGCGGCGTGATCGGATGGTATTCATGCGGTGCGGACGCTTCGGTCACAGGTGCTGCCTGCTCTTTGCTCACTTCATCGTTTGGCGATGTGCCATTGCTGCCGTTCAGCAGTGGTTGTTGTTGGGCGGGACCATCTTTTACATCGTTCGCATCGTAGGGTTTCTTTTGTCCGGTGCCATTGATCGGTTTCGCGAGATCAGATTTGGTTTGATCGCCAATGAGTGGCGAATGTTCGTTGCCATTACGCAACGGTTTGCCCAAATTCTTTTTATCCATATCGAGTAATTCGGTTTGGCGTGGATTTTCAGCATCGTGTGCGGCATTATGACTGTTCTTGCAACGCTTGATACCTACATAGAGTATCAAGCCGACAACAATGAAGCCAAGCACGCCCAACAGCAAATATGTCGCTTTGCTGTCGTCCTTCTGTTCGCCACCTATATTTGCGGTCTGTATGGCGCTAGGTTCACCATTTGTGGCACCTTCGGTATTTATATTAGGTACATCTTCTGCCTCAACGTTGTGGTGTACAACCGGTACAATGGCTTCCTCGGTAACTGGCTCTGCAGTTTTCTCAGCATTCTCGTCGGTATCGAATATGCCCATACCGGCGCCGAAAATGTCAGCTGCCACCTTGTGGTCATCCTCCTCTTCCTCCTCAGATTTGGGCTTCTCCACCGGTTTATTGTCGAATTTGTCATCGGTGTCATCCTCATCGGGTGTGTCGAAATCATCTAAAAATGAACTTTCGCGTGCAATACTGGGATTGATGATGAGCATGCCACCGCCGCTGCCGGAACCATCATCCTCATCTTCCTCCTGTTCGATGGGTAGCGGTGGCGCATCGGTTGTAACATGTTCTTGCGAACTCTCCACAGCTGGCAAAACGGTAGTTATGGCTAAGTTCACAGGCGCATTGACATCACTCAAATCACCCGAACCCTCGACAGTATCGAGCTGTGCCACACTATTTTTCGCAGTGCTTGATTTTTCGATTGGCATGAATGCTTTACCCAACTCATCCTCATCGTCTTGATCACCGGAACCCTCAACTGGCTGATCGCCCATCATCAGCTCATTATCCTCCTCATCGTTGAGGCGTCCATTCTTCTCGTGCTCACAAATGTCCGACTGTTTGACCTGCAACCACGACTTACCTTTAACTTCAACGGGATATGTACAGGTGACGGCATGTTCCATAAAAACGTTGCGCTCTTGCAGCCAGTTGCGCACCTCCAATGTTTCGCAGGAGCAATTAATTTGATTGTGACTCAATTCAAGTGTCATTAAATTGGACAGATGTGTCATATTCAGCGGCAAATATGTGATGTCATTATGCTGTAGATTCAAAACTTGCACATGCGCCGGCAGTTTGGTCAATTTGCTCGATGTTATGCGATTGTGTTTGAGGTTCAGCTTCTTAATGCGACGTCCCAAATGTCCGAATTCGTGGAGGTCATTGTGCGACAGATCTATCGATGTGACGCTGGGTAGCTTCTCCAGCGGATGTGACAAGCGTTTCAAATTCAAGTAGGACAAGTCCAGCGAGTGTATGGGCAGTGAGGATTCCTTGGCTTCGTATAAACGGAGACCCTCCAAACTGGTGCATTTCGCGTGCAGCAGTGGTGTGTGTGTGTTTTGCGCCAGAACGCATTGACAATCAGCTGGGCAGTTGTAGTTGCTGCTGTCAGCTGTTGTAGCATTTACCGTACTAATTGCTTCTTTGCTCGGCGCGGGGGAGCCCTCAACAAGTAGACAGCAGAGTAGCAGCAAAGCGGCGTAGACTATGGGCAGCTTTAAAGCTCGTGAGTGTGTACGTAACGACTGCATTGTGGTGTGTTTCTAGCGACTAGGTGAGGCAGCAACTGGTGCCAAAGCGCCCAAATATAGCTGCGGGGCGTAGATAACAGAAAGCGGAGAGGAATTGATGTGCGAATCAGCTGATTATGTGGCCAACTGTGAAGTGAAAGAAAGAATGATTACATAATTAGTAAAAAGTGTTACTTTTAGTTGAAAAATAAAAACTAGTTCAATAAATAACACAATTTTATGAATTATTATTAATATTTTTCTCCAAATTCGAGGTAGAAGTAGTGGTTTTCTTACTCTCGCTATATATTCTAAATTAGTCCAAAACACATTGCCACCTTCGTTGTTATTACATCTATTACCCAACCCAAACTGAGTCTACGGAAATTCCTAGTACGTTTTCACACTTGCCAATTCTTTCCACACCTGCTCTTTTCCACTTTGATAAGTTATCAATAGATTACAAAATAAAATTCTCTCTCACTGTCTCACATTCGCTCTCTTCTTACGTCAGCATTTGCAGTTAACTTAGTCGGTATATATACTTATCTAGTTTAGGTGTATTTCCTATGATTAAAATGAGTTGTGACTTTCCAAAAATAAATTTTAAGGTGCTTCCAATTACAACAACAAACATAAAGCATTTAATATATGTGTTCATTAATAAACTTCTTTCCACTAAACAAAATTATCTTTATAATTGATGTGCTTAACACTTTCTTATCATATTCGCAAATACAGGTATCTTTGTCGCGTCTCAAGCTAGTTTTTAATTAACTTTTATTTGCCTTCATATTTACTTAGAATGTCACTCTTCTAGAGAAATCACAACGCTTTTTATTCGTAACTTAGTTGGCAGTGCGAATACAGTAACCATAATAAAGATATAATTACTTTGTATATATTATATTATATGTATTGAAGCTGATTACGTCACACAAATATTTTTATAAAAACAAAAAAAATACGAGTGTTGTTCTCAAGAGGTCTGATTTTTACACAATTAAAGCTTTATGAGAGCTTTATTGAAGATCGATGGGATATATGATAAAGCAAAACCACTTAAGGAAAATAATTTCTAAGTACAGTAGAATCATCTTCTCAGTTGAGGCACATTTCTGGCTTAATGGCTTCGTCAACGAGCATAATTTTTGTTATTGGGTTGAGTTAAATCCTCGTGTGGTTCAATTGCATCCCCAAAAGTGCATTGTTGTGGTATGACAGCATCATCGGGTATTATTGTTTTTGACATTATACATTTTATAATACGATGTTGACTGACCTTTTTTGTCAGGATTTGATGAAATCGACGCGGATGATCTCTATTTTCAACAAGACAGTGCGCCCCTTCATGTTTCACGTATAATGGACACATTGCGTGAAAAGCTGGCGACTCGATAATTTCAAAAAATGGTCTAGAAGGATAGCCGCCATGAACATGCCATTAAACGTCTTTAGATTATTTTATCTGGGCCTATGTTAAATTAAAGGTTTACGCCAATCAAGCAGCAATGCTCGAGGAGATCGTAGACAACATTCGTCACACTATAGCTGAAATTCCAGCCGTAATGCTGCAGCGGGTCATCAAATATTGCTGTAAACGGGTCGGATAACTACGGTTATTCCTCAGCAGGTAATGTCAAAACTCCGTCTGATTCTGATAAAACTTCTAAAAAAAAATCATTAGCCCTCTGCAGGTCTATTGAGCTTATTGTGTGAAAGATTAAAGCCCACTCAACAAACTGATTGGACCTTATTAGTGTGGCTTTAGACCTGACAAAACAACAACCGACCAGATATTCACCATGCGCCAAATTTTGGAAAAGACCCGTGGAAGGAGAATCGACACACACCACCTCTTCGTCGATTTCAAAGCTGCTTTCGACAGCACGAAAAGGAGCTGCCTTTATGCCGCAACGACTAAATTTTGTATTCCCGCAAAAATAATACGGCTGTGTAAACTGACGTAGAGCAACATTAAAAGCTATGTTAGGATCGGGTAGGACTTCTCCGAGCAATCGATACCAAACGAGATTTCAGATAAGGCGATTCTCTTTCGTGTGACTTCTTCAATCGACTTTTGGAGAAAATAATTCGAACTGCAAAACTAAAAAGAGAAGGTACCATCTTCTATAAGAGTATACAGATGATATTGATATCATTGGTATTAAAAACCGCGCCGTTAGTTCCAGAATGGATAAGACAGCGAAGCAAATGGGTCTGGTGGTGAAAGAGGGCAAGACGAAATATCTCCTGGTTATCAAACAAACAGTCGTCGCACTCGCGACTTGGTTCTCACGTCACTGTTTACAGTCATAACTTTGACGTCGTAGATAATTTCGTCTATCTTGGAACCAGCATCAACACCAACAACAACGTCAACCTCGAAATCCAACGCACAATATCTCTTGCCAACAGGTGCTACTTTGGTCTAAGTAGGCAATTGAGAAGTAAAGTCCTCTCTCGACGAACAAAAACAAAACTCTATAAGTCACTCATTATTCCTTTCCTGATATATCTGATGAGTCCGCGTTAAGAGTTTTCGAGAGGCGAGGCGTATAACTTGAATGAAAAATCCAATCCAAACAAAATATAACTATAAAAAGTGACATTTTCCACTAATTGAGCAATAAAGATTACATATGTATACATGGTATACCTGGTATATAAATATATATATATATATATTTATTCACCTTAAATACCGACATAACAATTCGATTATAAACGATAAGGATCTGCAGCAAATTTCTACGAGTTTATTCAGCTAAACTGATCATCAATTTTAATTTCATGGCAACTAAATTAGAAAATACCAAATATGTGCAGTAACAAGCCTGATTGTTTGTATGTACATACGTATGTAATGGCATATATTTGTATCGCAGCCGAAAGCTTCCAGTTTACCATATCAGCAATCGTTGCATTGAGATAACTATCTCGGCGCATTATTTATGTGTTTGTACGCCAGTGGTTTTGTTGCATGCAACGCACTCACTTTGCGGTGGCGCTGACCAGTTTGTTGTTTGTTGTGGCGGACATGAAAATCACGCAGAAAAAGCCAAGGCGTACAACACACGTACTTACATGGTCAATTACGCGCAACAAGTTGGCTAAAATGCAATTTTCCTAATGCAAATGTGTTAAAATTGCTTAGATAAATGGGTGCGCCTCTGTAATTTCGCAGATAGGCGCAAGTGGAGATAGTGGAGCACAAATGCACATACAAACAGTGAGCTATAAATATGCACAGTGTCGGTTGGCTAATTAGAAATGTGGCGAAAATATGTAACGCCGCGATTTTGTGACCGTCATTATAACAGGAAATTTTGTTCGAAAAAATAATTGGAACATTAGCATGACTTTGAAATTTTTGCAGCTGTGTGCTGCGGACATAGACAAAGAGGTGATGTTTGCAGCTGATTTGCATAAATATTATAAGCGTGTGATTTCAAGTTTTTTCCATTGAGGATAAAGAGTAAAATTATTATTTTTATAGTATTTTAATTGTTATAGTAATATAATTAATTTTTCTCTCGGTTTTTTCCAAATCTTCCGATTACTTTAAAAATGTACTTGGAATAAATATTACCTTCTGGCGAACCGGCTAAAATATATACATATATTTCTATGATGGTTTTTATCGTCTTTTAAACAAAACTACAATAACTAAGGCTGTCTAATGATCTGATAAAAAAATACTATAATAGTCTTTCTCTAACATAAGACGGTTGTGTCGGGTGTCTGATCTTGAATTTCGAAATTCCTAAAAAAGAACATCAACTTTTCAAACACGAATTATTCTGTATTTTTCATACTCTTATAGTGTATCTGAGCTATATGTTGGCTTATCGCCTTTCTCAATAATACTTGTCAAGTGTCGTGAATATAATTTGTCAATTGAAAAAAAATTGCCTTAAAGTCATGATTTTGAGCGACCAGTTTGTAAGGTGTTTGTAATGGTCCGATCTGAAAAATATTTTCGGAGATTCTGGCATTGTATTGGACGCTACTCCATGCCAAATTCCATGGAGCTAATATGTCAAATAATAATTATATCCTATAGCGGTTCGATCTGAAATTTTATTTTCGGCCACCACGAGCACGCTTGCAGAAGTCCAGACGATAAACCCAATTTTCGACGGGTTTCAAGCATAAATCGGCCGACACTGCTGCAATTTCACGTTCGATATTCGTACGAAGTTCATAAATCGTCGCTGTCTTGTTGGCATAGACCATAGACTTGATGTAGCCCCACATGAAGTCCAATGACGCCGCCGAAATCCGGATCATTTTCAAGCTGTTGCTCAGCCCAATTCAAGAACATACGACGATTGAGGTGGTTAAGAGACTTCTATACTTGCGTCAATTTGATCTTGTAAGGTTGTAGGCCAAGATTTTTTCGCAAAATTCGTCACAACGACGTCACAGAGATGCCCAATGCTTGAGAACGATGTGTGAGAGCGCTCAATTGTTGATCTGATAGGACGATTATGACGACCATAAATTGGACGTAGCGGTCTTAAAGTTAAGACCAGTGACACTGAATTTCGAAAGTAATTTTTAATAATTCCGACTCGTTGTTGAATCGTATATCCTTCAATGATGAAGTAGCAAACCTTACTGAAGAGAAATGTCAAAAGAGCGGAAAAAATATGGCGTCGTTTGCGGTCTCTATCGGTCTACTTTTGTAGTTTGTCAAATAAACGAGTTTTCCATACAAGAAGATTGATTTTGATTGATCAGCTTATATGACAGCTATATCTTATAGTGATCCGATATTAGTAGTTTCGACAAATGAAAAGCTTCTTAGGGAGAAAAGGAAGTATGCTAAATTTCAGATCGATATTAACTGAGGGACTAGTTCGTACATGCTTTGAGCTAACCTTAATCTACCCTGTCTCATCATTCGGTGAGAGGTGAAATTTGAGAAATTTTAACAAAGTGCACGAGTTAGTCTTTTAAAATATCTCATCTTGCAAATAATTTCAATTAACGACCACAGTCCTTTCAATAATTCCTTCACTTTTCGCTATAGTCATGTGTAAATATGCTACTTTTTAAAAATAATAAATTTTCAAAGATTAAATTTTTTAGTTAAATTTTTTTTTGTATTAAAGTCTTAATTTTTTTTAAATTTATTGCATTGTGTAGCAACAACACCGCTTTCAATCGTGAATGTCGCCTGCCACTTGTTGCCTACAATTGCTGTCTGCACGCCCAAGCGGCGCGAGCTCTCACTTACACCCACACACGCACTGCCCAGATGCAAGAGTGCAAGAGAAATGCGCCAGCAGGTTCACAAAACGATTGCAGTGCTTTATTTTACTGTCAACAACATATTTGAAATGTGGGAAATTAATGAAGTATTTGCCATAACTGCGGGAGGCAAGTCAACATAGCTAAAAAACTTAAAAAAATGCCGATGTTAATAAATCACTGAATATATTATATTAATAATTGCATGTATGAATGAATTTGAAAAAAATATGCGAAATGCGAAAAGCCATTCATTTTTTGGGTGAAAGCTCTAATTGGCTGTTTTCAGTTAGCGGCTTGAGGCTGCCGCTTTTACATACAAACAAATATACATATGTAGATATGTGCATGCAGATAAGCAACGGCTTAAGCGAACCGACCCGGCCTTTTACTTTGTTACTGCCGAGTTAGATATTTTTCGTACACTTGGCCTCCAAATGTCCTCGGGCCAATGGCCATGTGACAGTTTTATTATTTGTTATTAATTTATTTGGCCGGCTGTCTGCCAACTGTTTTCAAATTGTGCCGCATTCGATTGTTTGTTGCAACACTAACGTCAAGCTGTTAACTGCGGGAAGTTTAAATGTTGCACACCTACATATGTATATACAATAGAAAAGCTTAAATATACATACATATGTACAAATGTACTTATATGTAGTGACTGTGCAGCGGGCTTAAGTGATCGTCGTCGACGTTTTCGCCTTTCGACTTTTTAGTCTCAAATAAACCCAATCAGAGTCAACCTAATGGCTCTTGCCACTGATATGGCATGCAACAACACCTACGCAGTGTTGCAAATCGCCTGTGCAGTTATAAATCTCTAAAACCGACGACCATAAGACTCCAACTGTGGTTTGTTGCGTTGGCACTGCTCCTTCTTGCCACAGTGAAATGGTCAACACATTTGGTCACAAATAGCTGTCGGTATGTGCTATAATGGGTGCATTAAGCGTAACTAGGCGCCCAGAGAGAAATACACCAAAAGAAAATGTGACAAACATACACATAGCTGAGTATATTAATGCTGCTGGGTTGTGCGGATTGACGATTTTCTATTAAGGACTTTTTTTAATTCTCGAGACCCGCTTTAAATGTGTCCACACGACAATTGAATTTCTACTTTTGAAAGCATCAGCACCCACACATCGATACATACAAACATGCAAACATAAAATATAGTATGCGGACTTATGCACCAATACACATATGCCCAAGCGTTATAACTTTCCAGTACTATATTTAAAATTTTTTTTTATGCTGCCATATGATTAAAGAATTGTCAGCGCTTAAGGCGTTTCGTCCCTCGTTGATTTTAATTGGTAAATTTAATAAGAGGAATTAAAAAAGTCAGCCAGACTACTGACAGATATCGCAATGTCATTGCTGCTGTCACTGTCACTGTCGACACAATTAAAGCAAGACTTATATTACTTAAAAAGCTGCAATTTTATATATTAGGGTGGGTCGCATTTACTTTTTATTATTATTATTATTTTTTTTTTTTGGAAAAAGCTTAAGCATTAATTGATGTGCGAATCAAATTACAGGAAAAAGTGAAATTTCTTCGAATATGGGCAATCAAAAAACATGTGCCATTAATGTCCAAAATTATACACATACATATATCGCAGTAATATTTGTGCTACCCTCCTGAAAATACCAACTACCCACTTCCAATGTAGCCGTACAAAATTACGCAATTTAAATGGTTATGTGCCAGTACCGTTGTCTGTTTGGGTCTTTATTAATTAAATTGTCTGCAATTACTGCTTTATTTTATTAGCTTGTTAATAATTACGTGGCGGTTATGAGAACGGCGGCAGTGATCAATTTAATTACGCGCAACTATAACCCACTCAACCTACACACAAATCTTTTTATAGATTTTTTGTTTTGTATTTTTTCATCAAATTACTTGTTTAGTCATCATTATACCTTCATAAACCACTGGTGAAGGTTACGAGTGTAATTTGGGAAAGCATGACGAATGACTCATTGTTTTAGGATTTTGGCAGCTCTGCATGATATTTATTCTATTTATCATGATTCATTTCTGGCAATGCTTTGGATAGTCTTTTTAAAATTGCCGGGATAACGTAACCAAAAATATTTTGGAATATCAAACTCCCAACAAACAAAGTCTTAGTCCTTCGCAAATTCTTAGTAGATGTTACAAAGAAAACGAATACAGAGAAAATATTTTTGATAATCTGAAAGGGAATACCCAGTGGGAATATAAAAACAACAACTTTCTTATTTCAATACATTATAACTTAAAAAAAACTAAACTAAACTTTTAAATCGATATATCGAATAGTTTTTGAGTTGCAGCCTTCCAAAGTGTAGTCGCTCAGTTTAATAAGCTTCAACAGTTTAATTTAAGTGCGTTTTTCTAAAAACTCCATTTTTTAAATTTCATTAGTCTCAAGTTTTATAACGAGCTTCTTAAATTTATTTTTTTTTGTAATTAAACGAAGATGGTTTCTCACCGATAAATATTTTTTCTAAACAATTTAAGCCCGAAATTTTAGTCAAAACTCGATTATTTTTTTGAGAAGCCGCTATTTTGTCAAAAAATTTTATTCTGTTTATTATTTCCATTTCCTTTACTTGATTTAACATTACTTTAACGAAATCTGTTCTAGTGGCCATCACAAAAGGTCTTCTATGAGAAGAGCTCCCTGAGATCAGCTGTAGTTCCTTTTCAAATAAATATTTTAACTAAATAATACTAAGTCTTAAAATACAGTTAGAATATACCATAATACATATGTGTACAAATTTTTGGATCTGGAAAATCCGTTTTTTGGCTTTTTAACTGGTCATATGTAACCCTTTAAGTGATATTAATATTTTTATTAAATTATTAATACTTTTTCAAAAAGTTTACTTTTACTTTACCAATCTTCAAGTATATGCAAATATACCTGTAAAATTTGCAAAAAACTGAAACAGTAGTTTTTTAGGCGGCTACACTAGGTACGCCCCATAAGGGATTATATACATAACTTGTGTTGGTCGAGAAAATCGATTTTTCTTATTGCGTTTCTAAATGTGTATTTTTTTTTTTAGATAAATTTGTTCAAATTTTGTTTGTGCCTAAACTTTAAATGCGATTATCTCAAAATTATGTTTTGCAAAGAATCTCTTTGCGGTGAGCAAGATTTCTAAAGGACCGTGTGACCTATTGAAACTGTTGTTTTCTTTGATTGCGGGGTATCCATCACCTACTTATCATGCGCTCCACAAAGCGTGAAAGAAATAGAGTGTATCAGCTCAGAAGCTGCATCGCCAAAAATGGGCACATTTTTCACTCGGAATTGAAATTTAATAACTTCAGCCACAGTATATTACTGTATACGCAGTGTTTGATTATTAAAAAAATCCAGTCTTTGCAAAACAAAAGTCTTCAAGAAACCAATTTTTTCATAGAAGAAATGCTTATAACCCATTAAGTTGATTCAAAGAATCCAATCACTGCAGAGATTTTTGCGTAGATATCAATTTCGTACCACGACTCTTCCTGTTATAGCAAAAATTTTTAAAAATTTACTGCAGTGAATTCAATTATAACATTTCAGAAATTATTTTTCAACCTTAAAAATTTAATGTGTAATATTTACTACTCATATTTGCATTTTCATGAATCTGTGACCGATTAAATTTCTAAATTGCTAGTACATGTGCGTGAGTAATAAAATAAACTCACAATACTTAAAATGATAAGCACAGACACAATTACTATAAAACGTCAAAGAAAAAAACATTGCTATAGCCGCACAACATTTTCTAGAATTTAATTCAAAGTCAATACATGAAAATATACAAAGCGAAGTAAATTCAAGCTGATAAAACGAAAGACACGGTGTTGTTAAAGCCAAAAACAGGAAATGCAATATGAGTTCTCGCCACAAGCCAATTCACGCTGTGCAAACAATTTATATACAAACGCATATACACACACACAAATCTTTGCACAAAATTGCAACTCGCACTTACCAACATTGCATAAATGTGCTACAGAAGGCGTTTGAAATTCGCAGAATTTCAGGCATACTGCATTCAACATTTTCAGTCAAAGCATGGCAGCAGGCAGGAAGTTAGCAGACAAACACAGGCACTTACAAGCGCACTGCCATATTTTCACACACAGGAAACAATTTGCTAAGCAGCCAAAGCAAACAATTTTCTGCGGTAGCTAAGCATTGAACTTGAACTTGACCCTTCCTTCCTTGAATGTAGGTGTGTGCGTGTGTGCATAAACGCAAGCGCACGTGTGTGTGCGTAAGCAACAAGTAGTTGAGCTTGCTGATTGAGTGTAATGGCTGTTGCCGCGGGCATCGCACTATCAGTGACGGAGCAGCGCCAACAAACAACACACAAAATATACAAAAATGTGGGCAAATACTTTTGAAATAAATTTTTCAGTTCGCATGTGTTCAGGAATGTACATAAATATAGAAATACACTGCCACTGTCAGACACATACCAGAGATGAACTTGAGATAGAATTCGGCGCAGCGGTAAGAACACAGAAGAATATAAAAAATTCTAAATCACATTTTAAATCTGAATAAACAATTCAGATTCGTAATCAAAAAGCTATAAACTGCAATAAAAAGAAAAAAAAATATTTTACTCGCTTATATTTTTTTTGTTTGGTTACCATGATTCAAGTGCGTTGAGTTATTTGCCGAATTAATGCGCGCAGACAAATATATAAATATAATAACAATAAAATAATTAAAATAAAACACTTCAGTAATATGTTTAAATGCATGCACGTACCATTAATGTATAAATACGGTGAATTAATGTGCATATACATATATTATTTTGCTTAAACAACAATAACAATTTGTTTGGCCCTATGCCAAGTGAAATGAAATTGAAAATTATTGTGCACATTTGTGTCTATATTTATTTGGCTAGAGCACATCGCGGTGGTCTAGGGTGCAAATATGTACACATATAAACATATACGTATGCATATGTATAAATGCATATTTTGGTTTGAAAGTGAATTTTTGCAGACAATTAAGATGATAAGTTATACAATTCAAAATATTATACATTATTATTACGAAATATTTTTCTTAAATACATTAAGTTTGAACGATTATATAAGACAAGATAATCTTGAAAAATTCTTAATTTTATAAAAAAAAAAGAATTTTAGGAGTCTCGCTGAATTTCTAAACTGGGGGAATTAATTTTTTTTTATCTTATATACTCTTTAAGAAGAAAAAATATAAATTTTTACTGAAATTTATCTTAGAAAATGAGTTTCACAAATTAAAAAAAAAAAACAAATATTGTTTTATTAACTATAATTCTATAATATATCCAGAGTATTGTCCTAAATTCTAAAGTTGATCAGAGTAATAATTTTGGCATCAGCTACATATGTATATTGTGACAAAAAAGGACCCGTAAATTGTAAATAAATCGCAAAACATTTAACTATTTATCAATATTTATTTTGTCGTGTTCAAATTAATCTTCACCAGATAGTATACTTATGCCAACGATTTTTTCAGTCCTCGAAACACTTTTCACAAGCACTTTTTGGGATGGCCCTCAGCAGGTTCCACGGAGCGGAAATTTCAGTTTGGGAAACAAGAAAAAATCACACGGAGCCAAATCTGGTGAATACGATGGTTGATCGATGGTATTCATAGGGTTTTGTCTTTAAGTTCGGCCATTCCATGTAACGATTTTAAAGCATCCTTCATATTTTTAATATTGGGTAGTCGAAAAAATCGTTTCGTATTTCTAATCAAACTTAAACTTTTTTTTTATTTATTTATAATAATAAATGAAAAAACAAATATGTACGAACATATACACGAACTGATACAGCATCGTCTCCGTAAACTTTACAAATTTCATAGATGGCTTGCGTGGCATTATTCCCTTTTTAAACAAAATTTTCAAAATGTAGAGAATTTCTTCATTATTTTCACTAATTTTTGAATAGCTGTAACTTTTTTTTCAACTTCTATAGACAAAATACGAAAAGACTTTTTCGACTACAAAATTTTTGACAAATTCTATGTTTGAGATGTTTGTCCATTGTAAAAATCGCAACGCCCTACTAAGGTGTTTGACTTAAGTAGCTGCTGTAAACAAACTGGTTGACAGATGGTGCTCATATTTGGTATGGTAATTAAGGACAGTCTGACCAACATAGCAAAATATTTTTTTTTTTCAAATATCATGTAATCGGGGGATTTAATTACAAATTCCCGAGTGTTTTATGCCACAATGTGTATAAAAGCTCGCCCAAGAAATCAATTTTCACTTTTTTTGTTTTACCTTCGTCTAATTCCTAATTTGGTCTTAGCTTTTTTATTTCTTGTGATGTTTTTTTCTTTTTACTTTTGATGATGCTTTAAAAAGTTCTGCTGCCAACGCGGAAATGACGTTGTAATGGCCAAGAATTGAATATTTTCCTTGAAAAATTTCAAAACATCTTTGTTGTTATTGTAGGTGTATGAAAACGGAAATCCAAATTTCTCTTTTACTGGCTTTACTATTATGAATTTGAGTGCATAAAAAATGTTATTTACATTTTAATAAAAAATTTAATAAATTGAAACATTTTTAAGACCTTCAAATTTACTTTAAGCCAAAGTTTTGAAAATAATAAATTGAACATAGTAGACTGGTCTTAATAATTAATTTAAAAAAAATGTGTATGGTTATCCTTAATGGGTCTTTAATGATTAATTAGCAAAATCCTATTTTCTTCACAAATTTCTTTTCTGCTCGTTTCTAAAATATGGTGTAATCTTAAAAGAGATACAATATTTAAGGTTTTGGTACACTTCTAAGAAATAAAAATTAATGAAATCTATTGATTAATTAAAAAAATCTCTAAAAAGTACTCGCAAGTACATTTTATCAAACAAATTTTACTGCAAAATTCTTTAGCAAGTTTCACATAACTCATACGCCACGGTGTATCAACAAATTTGTACCTTTCACATATAAGGTTTGGAAAAGTGAGATTAGTAACTCAAAGCTAGCAAATATCTATACGTGAATATACTTGTACTCGTATGTATAAGTATTTATTTACCTGCAAATATTTTTTTATTTGTTGAATATTTATAGTTGAATTATTATTCAAATAAACTTTATTGTAACACTCTTTCTAATTAAAATGCAAATTGGCAGCCATTTAGCGTTGCTATCTTCAACTATAAATAGACTGAGCTCTGAATGCATAAAAGTAAATATTTTTATAAAGCAGGTGCTGGGCACAATTGAAAACGCAATCAAGTGATTAGTAACGTTTTAACGCCTGGATTGGTGCCTTGTTTATAAAGAAGCAAGCGCGGGAGTACGAGGTAAATATGTACTAGCACGCTTACCTATACTAACGCACTTAATATAAGATACATATGATTACGGTACATTTCTAGACATTGAATACATTTTGAGGAGCATTTGAAAATTTCCATAATTTTTCGCTAGAGCGCTCACGAGTGGCACTTAGCTGCAAATTACTCATTTGTTTATGGAATAAAACGCTTAAGTGTTATATAAACATACAATATCTTTATCTGCTTTATGGATGAAAAATTTTAAATAAATAGTTATTTTGAAATTTATGGAAATCGATAGCAATACTGCGACATATTGCACAGTCATATAATTTTATTTAAGTGTGGCAAACGTGAGAGAAAAGATAAGTGTAGAAATGATTAAGAAATTACAATCGTCCGTGCCAGGCAGGTAACCGCCAGCTGGAGTGAGAAACTTAGAGTACAAAAACGGAAACATATAGTTGAGATCACAGCGCTGTAAACGATCTTCGATAGTTTGTTCTACATAATCAGAACGGAGATGAAATTTTCAACCATACAAACACTGTAGCATGAATTTTCTAAAATCATTTTAAATTGATTAAACTATCTGCAGTATAGTCAATTTGTGATTTGCTAATTCAACTGCGAACCTGAAAGGCAGTTTAACATATGATAAAGCTTCGAATATTTATATTTCTTATTTCACAAAAATGTATTTCTGAGTGCTCGACAATATGTATAAGAAATCTATGCAGAGGCTGCACATCAAACTTTATTTGCATGCTGATGCATTTTGGTATTTACACGTACTTGTATATTCGTACATATGTAAATATACTGGAAATATTGCTTGTTCCGTATTTACTGAGAAGTGTGATATGCAGTTGTGAAATTATCGTCTAAGTATCAATATAAGTAGTTTACAAGTGTGTACACATCTATACAGTGTATTGATTTTCTGACAGAACAAGTGAAGTCTAACGAAACTTTGTTCGTGATCTGTTAATTAGTACTGCTGCAACAGATGTTTGTTAACGTCCATTGAAGAGGTGTGCGGTAATATTTACTGAGTGTCTCATCTTTTTATTTGTGTTTTTTTTTTGTTTTTTTTTTAAAGAGGCATGTGATTTGAAGCTTTCATTTTCTATACAAGTTATTCCTAAAACACCAGAAGTTCATTTCTTTTCCAGTAAAAGTTACCAATAAAAGCTATAATTAACTTTCGCGGCAATTCAGTTTTCTGAAAGCAAAATTATTTACATTTTTGATCTATCGATATTTACTTGTATGCAGCTTTTACAAATATATTTTTTTTAATTTCGATTTTGAGATAATTTTAGGCAGAAAAATCTTCCTCATAGCTAGTCATCTTTTTTCGAAGGTCCTCTTGGATATCGGCTACGGATTCAAGGGAACTCAACATTTTCCAAAATGAATGACCGATTATTAAAGTGCATTAAATTTCGTAAATATACATTTTTGATTTACTTGTTAAATAAAATGCTCCTTCAAACAAAAAAACACAAAAATCTGACTGACAACCGAATATAACCTCTGAATACCTTTAATATGCTGCCTTCCACTTTTTTATGCTATCATTGGCAAGCATTTGGTCGTTAACATAGGTATATATACATACATATGTATGTATGTAGATAAAGCTTGCTAAGTTAAGCTCTGCGGAGTATTACTTTTGCGGGTATTGCATAAGCTGTGAGTTGGACTAATTAACACAGTTTTGCTTCACTCTTTATTAGTTTCATATTTCCATGCTGGCTGTAAAATGTGAAGTATTATTATCTGTTTGTTTGTTTTTTTTTAAGAGAAGGAAGAATTTGTAAGAAAATTATACATGTTACAGAATACAAAGTAAATTAATATCTTTTTGAGGAAATAGGTAGATAATTCATAATTATTATATAAAGGTGAGCTCATAACTTTTAAAATTCAACAGCTGGTACTTCGAGATAGATTTTCAACAGCAGATATTGTTTATGTTTTGGGGGAAAAACTGAAATATGATTATAACTACATATATTAATAGAGGCTGAGTCATACATATTATCCGTTTCTATTAGGCTGAATATATTATCCTGTACATATATATATATATCAAAATGGGTTTTTTAATGCTTTATATTTGAATTCTACTATACAAGGGGAAGAAACCTCGATTAAATGAAATTAATACGAATTTCGAATGATTTATATGCCACTTTGACTTCTGTATGCCTAAATGTATACATACATACATACATATATAGCATCATATACTCATATGTAATGAAATCGTTGGCGTTTAAATTAAAGCGCGAAATTTAACCGAGAGTGCGTTAAAATTTCAATGCTTCAACGGAAAATGCCTAAAAAGTGCTATTTATGCCAATGTAAGGTTCAACAAACCGTTGAACTAGAAAAAAGGCATGACTAAGTGGTTTATGATTATTTTACGAGTGCGAGTACTCACTTGTATTTTTTTTGTCGCTTTTATATTTGATCGCCTATTAAGTGAAGTCTTCGCAAATTCTTGCTGAGTTGGCTGGACAAAGTGAAGTTCATTGTGCTTTATGGAAACGAAAGACGCACATATGTACATACATGTATGTATGTATATACAAGAACGAATTAATAGGTAACCTAGATGTGTAAATATATATATATATATATACAGCTCGGTTGACTTTTCGGTAACCATAAACAAAACCAAAACTAACAGCAACAGTTTCTAAGTGAAATTCTAAAATTATGTTTGTCTATTTAAGAATTCAATTAAGGGGTTATACCCACTCGCCAGTCAGAAAAACGCGTTTTTTGTGATTTTTTGTATGGAGATTTTTTTTTGTAATGAATAAAAAAATTATACAAAATAGTTAATTTTATTTATTTCTTATACTCTATTAATCGTCGATTCATTTTGACTAATTTTAGATTTGCCGATCTATAGAAAGACCAACGAAAAAAGGTGTTTGATGGTTGGAAAGGCAGATTTTTCTGCTTAAAATTATTTTAAATCCAAAAACCAAACTTTTTTTTTTTAATGGATTTATACAGGTAATAATCGAAAGAGTAGTTAAAATTTTGATTTTTGACAAAATGCTGGTTTGGCAAAAAAATCGTTTTTTTTTTTGGTGAAAAAATTTACAAATCTGAAAGGCTGAAAAAATCGATTTGTTTTATTAAAAATCTTACTCCTTCGATTATTGTCTGAAAATCATATCGATCGGAGCAGACGTTTCGGACAAATTTTTCTCAACGATTCGGGAAAGCGTACCAATTTTTGGTAACCGACTGCACTAACTTAAAAAACGAGCTCATATCTCTGAAATTATTATCGGATCAATTTCAAATTTGCGTGAAATATTCTCAAATATATCCTTATAATTCGATACAAAAGCATAAGAAAGTTGTTGAAATTCACAGGTGGACTTAACCTCTTAAACGAATGATAATCGAAGCCTTGAAAATCGAAGTAAAGAAAAGGAATGACTTGAATTTGTTAAGAGCTGCAGAAAAAAAACGTTCTGTCTACAAAAAAAACCTTAAATTAAAGATATATAAATGAGGGGATACACTAAAAAAATCGTAATAGGAACAAAATTTCTAGCAATCAATGTTTCTTTTGTTTTCGTGATGACATAAAACTTTATCAATTCAAAAAATTGCATTTAAATATAATTATGAATTATTCAAGTAATTAACTTCATGCATTTTTACTCTTTTTCGGCTTGACACCATTAACGTGCAAGTACAAAATTAATTTCAGATATTTAAAAGCGCTTAGCTATTCCAGTGGAGTTTCACTTTCAGCTATTATGAATTGAAATTGCGTCACCTTTTCTG
Source organism: Bactrocera neohumeralis (assembly GCF_024586455.1). Taxonomy (NCBI): domain Eukaryota; kingdom Metazoa; phylum Arthropoda; class Insecta; order Diptera; family Tephritidae; genus Bactrocera; species Bactrocera neohumeralis. Next base: position 13,103,522 of record NC_065921.1, read on the forward strand.
ATATACAAAACGAATAAATATCACCAGCAATACATATAATATGGTAACTATGGCGCTGATTTGATCATGTCATAGGCTAATAATAAAGAATGTTCCACAAAAGCGAATGGAAATTAAAACACAATGCTAAATTGTAAAAAAAAACATTTTTTTAACGAAATTTTATACAAATTATAAAAGTAGTTGGAGAAAAAACGCGAAATATGAGCGTGAAATATTTGCTAAGTGACTGAAACGAAATGTGACAGCATAAATTTAACAATTTACTAGAGGGGAAATGACTAGCTGACAGAAATTAGGCATACGAGACACACAAATTGTCTCCATCAATGGGTTGAGCATGTGTATGTGTCTTGAAATTTATTATTTCGCTCATCTTTTATAGTCTCGATATAGAATATGGCACGCGCGAGCAACTCGAGCTTTGCCATTTGTGTTTGTCTAATTGTGATAAATTTCAAGGAATAAAACTAAGAGTGATGACATTTTATAAACATAGATACAAGTTCACAAACATACCTTTAGTGAAAGTAGCTGCAATGGAAAGAGAAAATTAAAAGAGATTAGAATCAGTTCTGAAATTATTACAGGCAATAAATATATTTGATGAAGAGGTAGTTAAGTGACATAGTTTAAAGAGTAAGTCGGATGGAGAAAGTATAAAATATTTTGTTCAGCCAGCAATGTTTTAAAGTGCACTGCAGTTTTCTGAACTTTTAATCCGGCAGGGATTGTAGGAAATTATTAATACTAAAAGATTTTATAATTCATTAATAGGTATTTTAAAGATATCTAAAAATCTTTCGGATCTTGGATCTCCGTTTGTTGCAAACACGGCAGAAGAAAGAAGTCAAAGCATGTACTTGAGGTTAAAAAATACTATTTCAGAGATTTTTAAAAATGTATTATATTAAATAATTTATTATAAGAAACATCTAACCTATGTTTTTTCTATCAAAAATTGGATAAAACGGCCTATTTTTATTTTTAAAATAATTATTAAATTATTTAATCACAAAATTATTCTAATTTTTAATTCTACTATTTTTTGTCATATATTGTTACACCCTGCTTGAAACATCCAGAAGAAAATATGTGCATAAATGATCAGCGCGACGAGCCAATTGTTTAGATCGAACTACTAGCACGCAACTGCCATAACTATTATATGTCGCTTCGAGTGCAGCCGAAGTTAACGTTTTTTGCTTGTTTTTATCTAATGTTAATTTTTTGCGACAATGAGTCAAGGTTGCTCGTTTGTCATCATCACTTTTCGGCGGAGTTCAGTAGCAACACATAATATACATACATATGTACATAGAATAAAAAAAAAAATATATATAAAAAAATTAAAATTTCGAAAAACTGATTTGGCATTGCTGCGCTGCTTTTGTACTCAAGCCATTTCTGGCAGTTGAAGCTGATGTTCCTATTATTATTATTGTTGATGATGTAGTCAGTGAACATGCTATTTTTTATACAATTTACTTTGCAACAACACAGACATTTGGACACTTCAGTTAATTTTTGATTTCCTTTTATATGGCGTAAGCACACGATCAGCATGAAGATTAGTAAGAACATGCATTCAGAAGTAGTTTGGGTGGGTAGCAAATATTTCGAGTACATACACAGATAAAAAAATTAAAAATATTTATAGATATAAGATATAGAAGTTTCCAAATACAACTAAAACACTTTTAAAGCACCTTCATATTTTTAGAGATTTACATTTGAAATGTAAATAATAATTAAGCAATTAAAACTCCTTGAAAACTTCCAAGCAAATACTTATGATTTACAAACAAAATATAGGAAATACGAAAATTCACACCTTTTCCGCCATTTGTTTGTCTATCAACAGTGATCAGTTCGATACACTTGCCATCCTCTTCTGACCATTGCATGCCGACAACTTTCGCACACAGCGTTGCATGCGCACTTAATTTGACAGTTCATGATAAATGAGCGCTAGCTAATTGTGCGCTTGTAAAAAACAGGCGAACAGGTTAAGCATACAAATTTTCCATATAATCTGTTGGATGTTATGGAGCACGAAATTGAAAAGCAATGTTTACTCTGTATGTAACAATTAGCGGAGGAGAAAGTAAGTAAGTGTGCAATTTGTCAGAAAACTAAATGAAAATGTGTTGAAATCAATTGGATTAAGTTGTTTTCGATAGCATGTAAGCTTAACAGATTTGAAGTTTAGATGAAGCAGCAGAAAGTAGGATGAGTTTTCGGTGTACCATAGAAGTATTCCAATATTAAATCGAGATCGAGTGTACTTATAAGTATGTCAATAAGCATTTGGAGATCGTTGAGTAGTGATGCAATGATACGAGAAATACCTTAGTACGAGAACCGATAACTAAAAAAAAATATTGAGAAAATATTGCTGAAGCTAAAGGGTTTTTAAGGATCGTATTACGCAAAATTCCATGGAGAGTCGATTCGGCGCCTTTCGCAGTAACTCTTAAAGAACTGTAGCCGCTCGACGTTCCCAAGCGACATTACTTTGCTCTATGGCCTCTTGAAAAGTTCCAAGAAGATTTCTGGCTCAATGGGTATCTAAAAAAGCGAAATTGCCACATTTGGGACGAAGAGCAACCTGAAGAGATTTAAGAGTAAATTTGCATCCAGAAAAAAGAACAGTTTGATGTGGTTGGTGGGCCGGTGGAAACCATCGATTGAAATTTCTTTAAAATGATGCCGGTGAGAACTTAACCGTCAATGGCGACCAACTATCTGATGCCTGAAATGGAAGCTCGTGATTTCGGTGACATTTGATTTCTACAAGACAGCGCCACTTCCCACACATCACATCAATCAAAAGATTTATTAAGAGAACACTTCGGTGAGCAGATAATTTCAACTTTTAGGCTGGTCGATTGGCCACCAAGATTGTGTGATCTCACACCGTTAGAAGTTATTATAAAGTATAAAGTCTTTGCGGGCAATCCGGCTTCGATTCAGGCCTTGAAGCAAAACATCACGTGTATCATACGCTAGTTACCAGTCGAAATGCTCGAACGAGTCATCGAAAATTGGACTCAACGAATGGATCATCTGAGACGTAGGCGCGGCCAACACTTGAAAGATAAAATTTTCAAAAAATAAATGCAAAAGAATATTCTTTTGAATGATAATAAACGTTTCCCATTGAATTTGAAGTTTCTGTGCTTTTTTAAGTAGGGAACCTCGAATTGGATAACCCTTTAGAGTTGAGAGTCAATTAAAAACAAATATTAAGGCAGTAGCAAAATCGAAAAATCCAAAAACAAATGCATAAAACACTCGAAAGCAACTTATAATTACGATTTATCTTTCTTCAATCGCAATATTTTGCAATCGACAATTATTAAAATATAATTAAGCGTCTGTCGAAATACCGAATGATAACGACGAATAAAACTTATGATACGCCACATCTATTATTTCGTGGCGAGCAAATTGATCGGCTTTACACCGGTTCGACTTTTACCGCACGCAAATGTTTGTTGTACAACATTTACGTGATGGCCATATCTGTCACAAGGCTGTCACTGATTTACGCTAGTGTGACGTTTTAATGATCGCATCAGTGCTTAAAAATAGTTTGCACACATTATTTGTACCATTAGCACGTACACATACACATATTTACAGGAGGTACAAAAGGCATGGTGGCAGCATATGTATATATATATGGCTGTATTTTACTCATGTTCGCAGTCACACCATCACAATCGGTTTATAACATCATGTCGACATGACAAACGTTTACGGCATGCAGCAATGCGTCATTTGCTTTCGACTTTTGAACGTCATCAATTTTCAAGTGTCAAAGTGAGTACATTTTTTTCAGAGTTTTGTTTTTTCCTAAATCTAATATTTAATGCATCAGCGGCAAAATCTACAAGTCAGCAAATAACTTCGGTTCGTAAATCGATATGCAGCGCTCGCAGCTGATTAATGCAGTTCGATTTTTGCCTTTCTTACTCATTTGTATTTCTCACACACAACTTTATGTAGTTACATACACACTTAAATAAGTATATATGTATTTGTACATGAAACCGCAAAAGCAGGCAAAATGTAACTTCATATTTGCCACTTAGCTAGTCACATACACTCCTACAACCACACATAACTGCTCACATACACATACATATATACACAAATATGTATAATTAGCAAAATGCAGGTATGCATCTACCCACAAACCGCACACACCCACCTGCCAATACACAGTTAAATAGTTGCATCATTCAGCAGTTAAAACAACAACAGCACACACACACACACACAATAACACAGTTGACAATTGTCATGTGTCACGGATTGTCAGTGAGGCGACACTTATCTATTTAAGTGGCTCACTCACTGCTGCAACGACCTGTTGCTGCGGCATACTAACGATTTACTGTTCTTGTTGTTGTATAATAATGTAAACTGGCGGCGCACTCATTAAATGTCATTAACACCTTTTATACATGTTTTGTTTTGTTTTGTTGTTGCCGTGATTGTCGCTACTCTTGTTTGAAAAATTAACACTGTGTACATTTATCATTTGGTCTGTCTGTTTGCATTGCATTTGCACAAATAAATGGCAATTAATGCCACTTCTTGCAACTTTTTTCCAAGTGCCACAAAACAGAAATATTAAATAAATAAATGAAATTAATATTTGTAGCAGCGAAATTGGTATTCAACTCAAATATGGCGAAATAATTGCATATTTGCAATGCAAAGTTTTATTCTAATGAAGGGCTAATCATGAGGGAACCCTTACTAGTGTTGAGTGTTTAGCATAATTAATTCTTTTCGGATGGCAATTTAACCAGTTTAGTTTAAAAAAAGTTTATAATATATGAGTAATTATTTTATACCTGAACAGGGTATATTAAGTTTGCCACGAAGAGTGAGCACCCAACCTGAGAGGGTAAAATAAATTTTTAGCAAATATTTTTTCTCTTTTAGATTTGAAATATTGAGCATATTATTGGCTAATTATACTCCGAACAGGTTAACATGTATTAAATTAGCCACGAAGTTTCTAACACTCAAAATCAGAAGTTAAGGATTCTTTAAAGTACATATATGAGTATATGACAGTGTAACGAATGAAAAATTAGGCGATTTTCGAGATTTTTTTAAAAGAATGTACTGGATTGAAATTACTGAAAAATAACGGAGTTATGTTCAATTTCCAAACAATCAAAAAGATAAATGTATTATCGGTTTTAATTGAGTCGATCAATGAGAGCAATTTTTGGTCAGTCAATTTGTACCTTTCGTAAGCCCAAATGTTCGGTCAAAATGCAATAAATCGATGTTTTGGAGATGTTCAATTTTATTTCCATGAATTTCAATGAGATTTCCACTGATTTTTGATGAATTCATGCACAGTTTCGATGGAGTTTTCGGTGATCACGGATTTTGATTGGCCCACATGTTGATCCTCATGTATGTCCTCACGACCACTTTGAAAACGTTGAAACCACTCTATGTTTCTATTCAACTAATAAATGCGAGCAAATAACAGCCAAGAGTGAATCAATGACAATTATCCCATTAGTTTCCGTTCAGCCACCGCGAAAAAGAGGCACCAGCGCAAGACAGTTAGGTTGCTATAATCTTTTTATGTACTACTGTTCTTAAAAAAATTCCAAAAACACCATAATTTAATAAGAATTTATAAAAGCGGCAACTATAAATTGGACAGAATATTTCGGACAAATTCCATGATATCTCGTCCGTTTATCAAATCGGACCACTAAATTTTTTTTCCTTTATAAGTAACCTTATGAAGGGTGATATATGTAGCTTCGGTACACCCGATGAAGTAATGAAAATTAAAATTTTTTATACAAAATCCACTTTTTGAAAGTACACTCTCTCTCTCTCTTTCTCTTTTCGAAACAAAGAGTTTCTTTTGATATTAACTTTGCTCAAAAACGTACGAATATTGTCAGTGGAATTTATATTTCGTCCGAAATTTCAATGACCAGCGTTCAAAAAAAAAAAAACTGTTGCCAAATTTTGTCTGATAATAAAACTGCTAGTGACACAATTATGATTTATATATTCCACCACTGAAATTGTTTTTTTAATGGCCTATAAAAATTAATGTTTCAATGCTTTCATGTATTTTAAGTCGAAAATATTTCATTTATTAACAAAAATTTGAACAGTCTATACTATTAAAAATTAAAACGCCACTCGTATCCAGCGCTTACTGTACCCTGCATGCATAAATTTGTAATAACACTCCGTTTTATTTCACAGACTGAATGACTTGCACTCAAAAACTGTAATTACTTGGCTTTCTTTGAACCAAATTTCAGTAATAATTACAATGATTTGACCTCACTGTGGCATAAAAATATATTTTTTAAAACTTTTCATTTAAGCCGTATATTAATAAACACATTTTACTTTCATTTCAGTATTTAAAGAAACGCTATTGAAAAGGCATTGCATGAACGTTGAACTCATGCTTTCATTCATTTGCAAATTTTTGCTAAATCTTTCACATCGAATGGCTTAAAAAAGCCAAGCGTGCATGTTACCCTTCAATCCGAATGAAGTAAGTAGAAAAACAAAGTTAATAATCATTATACATAAGCGAACGCCGCAAGTAAATATGTAAATGACTTTGCTGTTTGCTTTTTGCCAAAGTCTACAACCAGTTTTAACGGCATTGAAATTAACATACGCGCGAGTTCATTCAAAATTCACAGGTATACACAAATTTACAAACAAACAAACGCATAGTTTACTATATAGGCGGACATGCATATGCGCATGCGCGAAACGTTATGTGGGGCTGCTGGTGTGAGTAATCCAAAAATCATACGATTTTGGGTTTTGAAGAAAAAACGAGAAAAAAAGTTTCCTTCAGTTGTACCGAAAGGTTTAATACCCTTCACAATTAAAAAATGTAAATACAGGAACTTGCCTTTGAGCGGCAAGTTCATATTACTATTTGCTATTGCTATATACTCCGATCTGAACAATTTCTTCGGTGTTTGTAGCGTTCTCTTGGACAATTATCTACAGCAATTTACGAGAAGATATCTTGTCAAATAAGAACGATCAATTTGTATAACAGCTATATGCTGTAGTGGTCCGATATCGACGGTTACGACAAATAAGCATCTTCTTAGTGAGAAAATAACTTGTGCTAAATTTCAGATTAATATATAACAGTTGGGGAGCTAGTTGGCGTACTCACAGACAGGCAGGCATGGCTAAATCGGACTCGTGGCGCTCGTTATATATTATATAAGCCCTTTCGGATGTTATAGGGTTGTTGGTAAACTTAAAATACCTTGTTAAGGGTATAGTAAATACGAATAAATATACGTTCATATGTATATATATACGTATGTATGTATGTACATATATACCTAAGCATCAAAACCAACAAATCATTTCAACGGAAGCAACAGCTTTAAAACCGGAGTTTGACGAACAAATTTAGAAAAGACAAAATGAGTTTGTCTGCTCGCACACACATCAGCGCTTAGATTGAGCATATTTACATATGTATTTACTGTCTCTAGAAGACGAATAGAATTCGCAGAATTGCCAAAAAGAAAATTTAAATAAATTGCCGCAAGCACTCTTCAAAATACACGAAATGTATCTTAGAAATCCACTTACAACCACATAGGTGCAAGTGCTCGCGTGTATATGTATGTCTACTAATATCTACAGACTTTTGTATGCTCGAACTCGCTCTTCATTCAATCCACTTTTTTCAAACTAAATTCACCAGCACACAGATGCTGCTTATGTATCATATGTGCATTGTTTGTGCAAATTTATTTTGCCACTTAACGTGTCGACCGCTTAATTCCGCAGCTTTAAAGTGCGTTAGTTTAAATTTTGCATAAAATTTGTGGCAAACGTGTTCTCAACACCGAATATATGAGGATGAAGAGCTGAAAGTAGACTACTTACTTTGTACTTTGGGCAATCTTTTTTAATCTTTAATTCATTTCGGCATTTTTTGGTAGCCTTTCATACAACGCTCATTGAGCAAATTAGCACAGCAGCGGCAGCAGAGCGGAGAAATGGTTCAATTCAGCGAAACAATCTTGTCACGGTGAGAACTCGTTAAACCACCACGAAAGTGACGGGATTAGGTCAATGTTATTAAAAACAACAGTTTATATGTACATACGTGTCTACATGTCATGCTCATGTGTCATATGGTTGCTGGCATTGCCAAAAAAGTGTCTTTTTTTTTTTAATTTTAAGCTCAGGGTTGTAAACCGCCAGGTGTGGCTGTGACAACTTTCAGCTGCTGTTTACGTGTTAGCTTTTCGAAAATGTAGACATAATGTACATCTGCGCATGCGCAAACGGAAATCATCAGTTAGATGCGCCGAAAGGTCATTCATACATACAAAATATACGTATGTTATTCATAATTATTTGAAATTAATTACAGAATGCCGAAAATACATTATGTTATGTGTATGGAGATTCCAAGGACCACATATACCGTTTTGAGTCAATTGAAGACATTAAACGTGAACCGCTACGCGCATTTGATATTCCAGAAGTTGACTTCAACAATTGTTCCGAGGATTGAAAAAACGTTAGCACAAGTATTTTGCTGCCAAGGGGGATTACTTGAGGGGGACGACAAAGATTTTGAAGAGTAAATTAAGAACTTTAAAATTATGAACAAAGTCTTACTATATTTTGCTCCTAGTCAAATATGCCAAAGGTAATTGGTATTTATTCGAGTACAATTCGTCAAATCAGAATTAAAAATCGTGAAACTCGCATCCTTAAGATAGAAATCTTATTTGGCTGATATATCGTATGCGTCGGCAAAGCTTTAATTCCACTACATCATTGAAATGTCTGCGGTGAGATCCAAAATATTTTGACCAAAATATCACAAAGGTGGGACTGTCAAGAAGGAAATGTTGAGATGTTTCTAAATTATAGATCTCCTTGAATTCAGCAGCTATGAGGATCATTTATGGCTTCTGACCCGGATTTTTATTTCTAAAAATGTCTGACCAAGATATTGACGTGTCATCAGAAATCGCAAAATATATTCCATTTACTAAAGCCATTGAATTTGTGAAATCCAAAATTCTGACGATTTCCTAATTGTATTTAATGGAAACTAAACTACTGCCCCCCTAAACAACTAGATTAGGTTAATACTCTGAATATTTATGGAAGTTGGGAAGAGTTAATTTTGTGCAATAGAAGAGAAAATAAGTCGTACAAGCATCGGAGTCGAACATTTTACCGGAATTTTACGACCTATCATAAATATTATATTTTATGGACGAATGATTTACACTTCTTTTGGAAAATTTTAATATTTAGAGAATACGCCGTAAAAAGTATTTTATAACATTTTCAAAAATTAACAAATTAAAGTCGTTTAGATCTGGGGCTTTTATAAATCGAGCTCATTCGATTTGGAGTTGCCAAAGAAAATATGTAGATACCCAATCGTGATATCTGACCCTTAACCCATATAATGTACTGAAAAACATTTGGAAATAGAAAGATAGACCTACTACTGAATGCCAGCACTATCCAGTGGGATGTTTTCCGAGCATCTTTCGCTATTAGTGGAGGAGTATTTTGAACCGCCTATCAGTTTTAAACCGTGTACACCTGATCTGAGTGCAGGAATGCGCCACACTAAACTGCCATTGGTAGATTACGACCGAGAAAGGTTTAGAGATGTGAGAGAAATTCCGTCTCCTTTTCGCACTCTTTACTAGGCACTGCAGGCTCAAGAAACACTTGTTCAACATGGACATAACCTCTTGTGCAAACTGCCGGTTTTGCAACATGGAACCGAAAACTACCAAACTTCCGATTTTAGGTTTCCCAGAAATTTGTAGAAGCAAAGTCAAAGCCCTTAGATTCATCTACGAAGACAGAGATCACATCACCTCCATCGCGCTCAGCAAGCTCCTGGAATTGTCCAGAGTGCTGGACCTTTGTGACCATATGTGACATAAGAGAGGACACCATAGACCATAGGTCGCAGTGCAAAAACTCAATTAATTTCTATCCTTCATATAGTATACATACATATGTATGTATAAAGTACAATGACCAATTGTAAAAAGTCAACACTACATTTTCAATAAATTGTATTAATTTACCACATTTGCCTTGAGCTATACAATCAAATTAGTTTTGTATAATAGAAATTAGAACGAATGTAAAAGATCATCTCAGTTTTCACAAAAAAACTTTATACGAACTTCATAAACCCATTTAACTGCCTACAATTTAATTAGGCGACATTTGATCAATTTTTATCTAGGCATACATATGTATATGCACACGCAACCAAACACACAAAGAAATATAAAATTGCACTTGCAATAAAGAATATTTGAATTGAGTTCAATCAAACGACCCAAAGTCGAACGATAAAGTGCACTCGATCAACGGAACAGGAGGCAGCCTACTTGCGAACACGTGCGAGAACACACGTACAAAGGTACTAATGTACTATGTATGTGCCATTTAGAAGCAGCTGATCGTAATATAAATGATAATTTTACTGATCGCTGATGATCGCTTGCATGCAGCAGCCACACAGAGGCATTGTGGATGCCACAAAAGGCATACAACAATTGCACAAAAGCAATAATAAAAGTTTAAATATGTGTATATTAAGTATGTGTGTAGGTGGGTTCACACACACACACACATGTAGGTAATTAGGTGCAAAAGATATCGCTGGTGCGTTGCAAATGTCGCCGTGTCGCATTACATAAATGAGTTGTAAATGAATTTGCATGCATTGTTGTGGAGGAACTGTTGAGTTGGGTGGCACGCCTATTAAATTTCATTTATAAACGTTTTTTTATTTCTTTTTCTCTTTTTTTTATTTCACTAACAGACGTTCAATGTGCAGCATGGTGACTGATGAACTGTTTGGTTTGGTCGTTTTGTTGTCATCGCCGCTGACAATTGACCAACCGTTCCATGTTTAATCCAAGTCAATTGCGGCGCACCGCATGTATGTATATATAAATATATATATACATATATACATATATATGTATACATGTACATATGCATGTGTATGGACGCGTAGCTGGACAATCAATGCATGCATGGCTGCGCGAACTGTTTGCTCTTGGTCGGCTGCAGTTGTGGGAGGCTGCCGGTAGGCGTTTACATATAAAGCACATACTTATTGCCACAACCATTTTATCTTATTTTAGTTTTCGAATTTTATTTTTAACTTTGGTTTTTACTATTTTTAATGCACTAACATCATTCGCATTTGTGTGCATTTATTATGTCCCAGTTTGCCATAGAATTGTGTCTCTGTGTCATGCTTTGTTCGGCTGGTGCGGATATAGCAAATGATAGCCGTAAGGTGAGCAAACTGCAATAAATTGCCTAAGCGGCAAGTGGAGCTTGGTTGTGGCACGATACATTGTACCAATTGACGCGTGCTATACTGGCAAATACGAATAAAATGTGCATTGTAAATCACAGTCGCTGATTGGAACAAGCTTTTATCAAAGTTTATGTGTGTTGTTGTGCTTAACCAACGGTAGTTTGCATATTTTTATTTCACAATTGTCACCATTTTGCATCAATAGTCTACCGAGAGACTTGCAGTAATTCAGCTGATTTAGAAATCCATGTAACCATGTACAAATAGAATAACGGTAAATTGTTGTTGTGTCTTAAACAAATGAAGCTCACTGAAGTTCAAGAGATTAACAAGAAGAGCAATGCAAGTGCGCCGAGAATGTCAGACAAAGGCTGAATTTAAAATGTCATAGCGTGCTGGCCCGAACCCGAACATACTATTCAAAACTATCCAAAAAGTAACTAATCAGCTGTGGTAAATATTTATTGTTTATATTTATTCTGATCCAGTTAGTTAGGGTAATGTATAGCCGCCTTTTATATTTCGGGATTTGGCAACCCCAGTTTTGCAATCTAGCAACTCCCAACTTTATCGTAAAATTTGACATTTTTGAAGTTATACAGTAACTTAAAATATTCGTCTCCGACAAAAAATGCAATTTAACCACGAACATTTTTTAAGTTACACAGTAACTTAAAATATTCGTCTCCGACAAAAAATGCAATTTAATCACTAACATTTTTTAAGTTACACAGTAACTTAAAATATTCATCTCGGACAAAAAATGCAATTTAATAGCGCACATTTCTTAAGTTACACAGTAACTTAAAATATTCATCTCTGACAAAAAATATAATTAAATCACGAACATTTTCGCGCGATTATTTTTACAACTTTCGATGTGGACTACCTCAGCAATAGTGCATCGGTGAACTTAAATCAGTTTTTGGCGATGAAGATGCATCAAGAACTAGTGTTTATCGATGGTTCATTGAATTCATTCAAGGTCGTAGATCACTCCAAAACGAGTTTCGAAAACTATTGATTATGTGGGCAAACTGGTTTAGCAAGAATGTCATATGACTTAGCGTGACAACTACAGGAATTAGTGGGACCACCATACATTCAATATTGCATGAACATTTGATTGTAGGAAAAATTCTTTCACGTTGCATCCCACACAATTTATCGAACGCAGCAAAAATGGCTTGTGTTGATTTGTCGAGAGAAATGTTAAAAAACAAAATATGATAACGGTGCTTCGAAAACGTCTATTACAACGTGATAGGTGATGAATCGTGGATTAATACGTATAAGCCCGAAAGTAAACAGCATTCGACAGTGACTGTCCTGAAAGTGCTGACTTCGAAAGACTTATTTTTATTACCATATGCAAAAAATAAACTAAGAAGTTGATTTTTTTCGACATCTGAAGAGGCAGTTGATGCTTTTAGGATGCATGCTTCGGAGGTATCTCAATCTGGGTTGGAAAGGTGCTTCAACAATTTGTTCAAATATATGCAAAAGTGTAAAGATCTGAATTGAGGCAGTTGATGCCTTTAGAACGCATGCTTGGGAGGTATTTCAATCTGGGTTGGAAAGGTGCTTCAACAATTTGTTCAAATATATGCAAAAGTGTAAAGATCTGAATTGAGAATATTTTGAAAAACAATAAAGCGATTTTCGAAAAATAGTATTTGCTTTTGTTCTCTAATTGTCTAGAATAGAAAAGGCAACCCCCGTAAAACGGTTCAGCCTCAGAAAACGTTTCTTTCTTGTTCTAATTTTCATCGGACTTTAAGTACAAAACATGCACATACTTTTAGTTCACTTTGTGGGTTACTCCATTTGCTGGATATCATCAGGACACTCTCTTATTTGCAGGAATGTGAAAACACTTAAATTCAGACGATATATTTCAGCGCTCAATTATTCAATTACATAATTAATTAGTGCTGGTGATCGGTCTACATTTTTCAATATCCAATTAATTTTCGTATTATTTCTCATGTCACATGTCATTAATTGCATAGCTGACTAAACTGTAGGGACTTAAAACTACTAACACACATTGGAATCCGCTCATACTTAATTAAATCTTATGTCACTGCAAACTCACTTAATTAAATCGAGAGACAGAGCGACTAATGCTCTGAGTATTGCAAACGCATTTTCAACTCAATTAAAATTAACGTAATTGTTTTTGTTTTTTTTCTTGCAAGTTGATTATAGAAAATTAATAAGCAAGAAGGAAATTATTAATAATAGCAGTTATTATGATAGTTTGTTGAGCTGCATAAACAAACTGCAATCATGAGGGGTATTATTTAAAGCATTAGTAATAAATAAATATGAGAGTGAGGACAAATGAGTTAACATAAACAATTTTAGTCAGGTGATGTGCCAAAAATTTAAAAAGATGCAATAAAAAATAATCAAATTAAAATATATAAATTGTTTATCGTCTCTTAAAATGTAAAACAATCTATCATTAAAAAACAACAGAAAATGAGTTTTTTATTGCTTCCGATTCACTAAATCATATTACGTATATGTAGCATAAAATTTTCAGCTTCCGCTGTCAGATATAACCAATATATAACCATTTTATAACTGATACTGGAATTTTGTTTCAATATGAGTGGCTTTTTATATCGTTTTTACTTCGCCTGTAAACTTATTAAAAGTGATGTTAAGTTATTTTTTGTCGAAGTCAAGTATATACTGTAGATATCTATGCATTTCGCTTACTTTCTAATGCTAAAAGACAAGCAAAGTCATTGATAATTACACCTAGAACCGCCGCTTTGAATAAGGTGCTATTGTCGTATTTGAGAAATACACGCGTACGCACGTCACTGTGCTATTAGTTTTTCAGCAGCTCAATGCTAATTGACTACAACAGATCAATTAGCACCGCAATGAAGGTCTACCTAACTATCAGGCACCGGCAACTATAAATGTCGGGTAAAGTCATAAAAGTTGTGATGTTAAAATTACATCAGCGTAGACTGGGAGCGCTCATGTGATATAGATCGATTAGCTTTTATGAAAAAAGTGTTATAAAAATTTGAAAAAAATATTTGCATATATTAAGTTATATTACTTAAAAAAAAAATAATTTTTACAAGCCTATTTTTATGATTATTATATAATTATCAGTCAACTAACTGAGTGTGCTAATTAATTTGCGCAAAAGCCATAAGAAAATATATATTTTGCTTAAACAATTTTGCTAATAATAGACTCACATAGGACAAAAACAAAAAATTCATTCAAAGAAAGCAGTCAAAACACATACATATATAAACTAATATAAAGTCTAAACACATAAATAAAGGCCTGTCTTCTTACAATAAATTGTCACACTAAATAGTTTTGTCAGCCTAAATGAAATTGAATATGTTGCTTCAAACACTTAATGTTGACAGTGCGACATAAAGTGGCATGTTCCGTGATAAATAGTTCACCAAGCTAATCAACAGTTTTGTCCGAAGCATGCATGTAAAAGATATTGAAAAATTTGTCGCTAAGAAAATAATAAAAAAAATAAATAAATTTGAAATATTTGTGTCTGACAAGTCGCCGTTGCCAAATGCCTCGAAATACCTACAAATATATTTAGTTTTTGTTTTCAAAAGCAGCAACAACATTTAAGCGACAATACCACGCGTGGGTGTGCGTCTAAATGCAGGAAACAGACCACAAAAAATATTGCTGACGTGCGTGAGTGATGCCATAATCAGCGATTAGAAGCGTGTCCTTCACTGCCATCAAAAAATATATTTATTTGACAGTTTTTCTCACAATAAAATATATAAAATAAATATAAAAAAAGTTTTTTTTAGCGAATTTCGCAAATATTTTGTGTGCGAAAATATCAGCTGATTTCAGGAAATGTCGGCCGGCAAGGGTGTTTACTGTTTCCTGTGCCAATTTTGTTTTCGTTTTTGTGCTTTGCTGTTTTAGTTAATTATAGAAATAACAGCTTGTTCATTTAATTCATGTATTAACTGCTTATTATAAACATATATACATACATTTTACTAACATACTATATACAAGTATAATACAGTACACTTGTATCATGCTCATTCAGTACTAATCTGTAAAATGCTTGAGTAACATTGTTTGAGTAACAAATAAAGTATTTACTACAAGTTTAAGCGACCTTGTCGATAATGCTACTTATTTATGGAGGTAATTGCGAAATATTTGTTTTTCAAAAAAATATAATATACATTTAAAAAGAACAAGTAGAAAGATGACTTATTCGTTTCCCCATACTAACACATATCGTCATCATAAATGCAAAACAACGTAACTTCAAAATAATCGAAATTAAGTTTTTTATTGCTTACGATTCACTATATCAAATTACATAAAATTTTCAGCTCTTGATGTCAGATATAACCAATATATAACCAGTTTATAACCAATTTATAACCAATATATAACCATTTCATAACCAAAACTGAAATTTTTTTTAACGAACCGATGAGATTTTGCAAATTTTATGCGTTTTTTTTTTTTTATGGATATAACCAGTTTATAACCAATTTATAACCAATATATAACCATTTCATAACCAAAACTGAAATTTTTTTTCAATATATCTTTTTATTTTTCGTGAAATAGTACTGGTAATTCACACAGTAAGGGAAGTTTTAAAAATCACTGCTTTACAATGAAAAATCAGTACTATGCTAAGCATTTCAATTTAATTGATTGACTAATCGGATTTGGTTTCGATATTCGCAATTAATGCATAATGCATAGGTCGCTTGGTCGCTTATACAGAAATTGCATGGAAAATGATTTACTGAGAAACAATAATAATAATTTAAAATGCATAGATGACTAAAAGAAGAATGAAAAGATAATAATTATATAAAAAATATATAAAATATGTGGCGGAAGAATGCACAAGGGTTAAAATTAAGAACATAAAATATATAAAATAATAAAAAAATCATCACCAAAACAACAGGTATAAACCATGTACATATGCATAGAAATATACATATAATATACGTTGTAAGTACTGTATATATAAAATATATGTACATATGTATATTGTATATACATTTATACAAATGATTTAATTAAAAAATAAGTTACTCAGCTTATAATTTTTCATTGCTCAATAATACAGCTCAGTAGCAATTTTCATATCAATGAACTAGATCTATTACAAAACAAATATTTTTTCTAGCAACGGTCTAAATGTGTACATATGTAATTAGGTATATGTCTGATTTGAATGGAAAAGCGTGGCAATCATTTTGACGGACACTGGACCAAGAACATTTTCAGTTGTTGTATACAATAAATAAATGCTATCAAACAATCAAATCAATTACCTACACAGATTAATCTGTTTTAGACGCACGCCTGTAAACATATACCTACACACATACATATACGTACGTAAATGGAAGTCAGTTGAGATCAAGTAACCTAGTGTAAGTGACAAGTGCAACCGCTTATACTAAACAGGCAACTAAACCATATTCATATGTATTTCCCAGTAGGAAATTGTCAATCAATTAATACATAACGGAAATATACTAAATTGTTTTGAAATTGTGCATTTTTTATAGATTTTGAAATTTGATTACAACAAATTTGAAGTGGTTAAACCCACTTCCAAAAAATCTGATTTATTTCTTTGCTTATATACTTGTATATATAACTTCGAGTAATCGGCTCCAAAAACTTTAATTGAGTTTTTCTCAAAACGAAAAGATGCGGCGACTAACAGTAGGTTTCAAGACCGGATCATATTCCTGTAGAACTCTCAGAGATAATCTAGTGACTGATGCCCAGAGCATACAAAAATCGTGGAGGGAACACTTCCCCAGCCTGCTGAATGGCAGTGAAAGCATAACACCAGGAGATGGTGAACCCGATTCCATATAAGGTTCTATCAAGCGTATTGTGAAAGATTAACACCCACCGTGAACAAAATGATTGGACCTTATCAGTGTGGAAAATCAACAACTGACCAGATATTCACCATGCGCCAAATCTGGGAAAAAATCTGCTTTCTATAACACGAAAAGAAACTTCTTTACGCCGCTATGTCTGAATTTGGTATCCACGCAAAACTAATACGGTTGTGTAAACTGATGTTGAGCAACACCAAAAGCTCCGTCAAGATAGATATTTTAAAAAATTTTAGTTACAATTTATTTTTGTGCTTATTAAACATAGCTGGAAATACAAGGTGAAACATGGCACTTCCATTTCCTACCGGGTGTATGCAACAACACGTGTATTACATTAACCGCCAGACGCCGAGCTTTATTTGCTAAGAGTGTATTTGAGAATTACTGTTGTTACAACCACGAACGAACGACAATATACTCGTTACAAACATGCCAACAAACACTCATGTTTGTAACTTGAAAGTTTCCGATGCCAGCGGTGACTTTACGACCTTGAACTAGACACAATTCAAAATTAGAAAACAGAAATAAAAATAAATTAAGAATAGAAATGATACAATAAAAATATAAATATTACAGATAAATTCAACCACAAACGGATCAGCGCAGTGACATTGCTGACAGCTTAGTTAGCGCGTAATTGCAGCGACAGCCAGACATAGAGCACAGCACATGAGTAGAGATTGACGGGACGGAGGAATCAAGCAGGCTGCTGGCGGGAAATGATGATTGAATTGTGGCGTCTGCGCGGGCGGATATGCCAAGACAAAACGGAACTGATCTGCTGCGCAAATGAAGCGCAACGCTGCAATCACAGCAGCTCGTTCGCGCGGCGAGAAAGTGTTGAAATTCTGCGCCTGATGATGATGATGCCGGCAAACGCCGACGCCACATTACACAAAACCGGAAATGTGCACAAATGCGCATATGTATGCGTGTGTCTGTGTGCTTGCACAGCTATTTCATTAGCATTTGCGAAAAAATAAAATAGCCAAAGCCGAAAAAAAAACAAATAATAAAGCGCTTGGCTTGACACAACAGTCGACGGGCATTTATACGCTGCGCTGCCCGCTTTTACTGGCAATTGAGTCAGAAGTTCATTTTTGCTAAATATTTTGCAATTGTCATTGCTATGCACTTATGCCCCTAGACGAATGCCAAGCCATGTCACTGAAGCGGCAGCATAAACACACAAACATACGTACATCAGGCGAGACAGACAATGTTGATTGCCCTCAGCCGTGATGCTCGCTGCAACAACTGTGCAATTTTTGTGTTGCAATAATTGTGGCGGTGCATGAAAAAATATATATAAAATGGCAGGGGCAAGCAAAGCCTAAAAAACGATTGCGCATATTTATGCTGGCGCATTTTGATGTATGCAAAGTAGACACGGCAGTCTATTGATAGGCAGACATGCCTACACGCAACCAGGGAATTGTGTGACGGAGCGCTTTATGCTGCACAACAAACAATGGACAGAAGGCGAGGCCTGCACGGCAGCCGAGACCAGTTGTTGCAACAATCGAAATAAGGTGCAATGGGTTTACTATATAATCTATTTGATATGCTAGTTAGTTGCGTATATTTTACATTAGGGTGGGTCAATTAAAAAATCTCTCTAGATAATAATCAGCACAACGACCTGCGGTAAAACGAAAATTGGCAAAATTGAGTCATAAAAAAAAAAAAATGTTGAATTTTACCCAAAATTTTGATAATTTGGGGCTTTCCAAAGTTCGAATTTTGATCGGATAAAAAAGCTGGTAGGTCATTTCTGGAGAATTTCATTACTTGGAAAAAAAATTTGATAGCGATAGGGGATCATTTGACTGCGAGTAACTGATTGTGGCAATTTAAAAAAATTCTGTTAAAAAAGCGTATATCTGAACTTCATTTTAAGTATGCATTTTGTTTTTAAGCCCACGAAAAATTTCAATAAAAAATATTGGTAAATCCCATTAAAAAATTTTTTTGTTTTTGCGCCAATTGTATTATAACCCGTCGCGAAATAAAAATAAAATATCCTAAATGAAATGAACTTCCAAAAAAAAGTATCGATCCACCCTAATACTAGTAGATATAAAAACTGCCTCACTGCTCATTGCAAATTAGCCATATGCGCTCGGACAGTAATTACTGCCAGGCAGTGGCATGCAAAATTATAAGTTGTATGCCACTACTTCCAATGCACTCAAGCGCTTTTACATCAATATTATATAAAATTGGCATTTTTGCATTCAAACATATAAACACTGCAACGACAATAACAAAAGACACACGCCTTTAGCTTGGATAAACAGTGCGTGCTGCAACTTCAACTTCAACATCAGCAACTCAATGCTAATTGTTGGCTTGATATACATACAACAAAAATACTAAGTATGCAGCACAGCACTGTATGTTTACAGGAAAGAAAACAACAACAAAGAATTATTTAAGAGCAAAACAAGTCTACTGTCTACGTGTCAATGACAGATGACTAAAGAATTATAAACTGAGCTGATGATTACCCTAACTATGTATGTGGTGTTGTGAAGTAAGAAGCGAGCAGAATATAATTAGTTTTGATATCAGCACAATATTATTCCATTACCAATA
Organism: Bactrocera neohumeralis; assembly: GCF_024586455.1. Classification (NCBI taxonomy): domain Eukaryota; kingdom Metazoa; phylum Arthropoda; class Insecta; order Diptera; family Tephritidae; genus Bactrocera; species Bactrocera neohumeralis. Next base: position 13,123,454 of record NC_065921.1, read on the forward strand.
CGGAGAATTTTAAGAATTTTTATGGAAATACGCTTCCAAACATTAAATTTTCGTATAGTCACATCAGGCAGACTCCAAGGAATATTGATTTTAATGTACGGTACAGAGATTAATGTACAGATATTAACATAAACGATGGGGTGAGAGTTTTTGAGTCTCCAGGAGATAACTTATAATATATTATCTGAAACGAAAAATTCATTGCGATCGTTATGAAAAGCGTTAGGTATTCTTTACAAAATCAGTTGAATCCCAGCAGAATCAAAATCGGTAAATGTTTTGTTGATGCGAAATAAATATTTCTTATAATGCACTTGATCTACATACATCTTGCTGAATCCGGGCCAATTAAAAGAATCTCTGAGAATAGTTTGTTCTAACTTAGGTTGACGAATTCTCATCTAGACTTGAACCTCAAAATTAGCGCAGTCAAGTTAGCAGGTTAGGTTTGGTTATACTGGCTGTCTGTTACGACTTATGTGCATGGATCTCCTGGTCATTTTTAAAGCCAGAGGGAGATTTAGTTTAGTTCGAGCTGAAGTATACGTCATATAGGGCGCTTTTTGCAAAGTTTAAATCTTGTCCTTGTATACGTACTGCGGAACTTCGAAGTTCCTAGATATTTAAGATGAGTTCTAGATAAAGCCGGGTAGAATCAGAGAAGACGTTCTCTCTAATACCTACTTCCCAGCACTTTTGAGATGTGTCATTGTGACTAATACCCATCCAAGCTCGCATGTAGTGCCAGTAAACTTTGAGTTGTCGCTCGACCAACAACCGCACTGCAGTCTTTTCTAGATCATGTATGCAAAAAGCTCCAGAACGGAAGCCAGCGAACCATTGTTGTGCTACACGAACTGATACAGCATCGTCTCCGTAAACTTCACAAATTTCATTGGTGGCTCGCGTGGCATTCTTCCCTTTTTTATAAAAAAAAATTTCAAAATAAAGCGAATTTCTTCATTATATTCACTCATTTTTGAACAGCTGTAACTTTTTTTCAACTTTCCCGAGATTCATCTTTCTTGGTTACATTAATCTCACCTTTCCAACACTATACATATGGTATGACACAATATGATTGGTAGTACTGAAGATATACGGCCGCAACGACATCTATTGAAAAAATACGAAAATACTTTTTCGACTACCCAATATATCACCTTGATCTGTTTGTCACCCCTTTCGGAAATATTACTGCATATCATTTTTAGCGCCTCACGTATTTCTTGGACTGATTTGGTAGCCATACAGCAACCTCATCAGCTAATTCGTTTCCGAATGCTCTTGTGATCTGGAACACCTTATATATGCCACAGTTTATGAATCAAAGAGTAATTTCCCTTTTTCCTTTTAATTTTTGTTTTCTTCATTTTTGAAACCACCATCCATTCCAACAATCTACTAGCATTACGAACAATGAAAGTGATTTTACATTTATGTAGGTACTTATGGCCATCGCTTATCATGCCACCTAATGGACTACCATTCAGTATGTAAATAACGAACGCCCAACACGCTTGGTGGCCTACATTAGCCCACTTGGTTAAAATGCGAGTGCCACCAGCATTCAGCGTAAAATTCTTCAATTTCAATTCATGGATACAACACCAACTAAGTACTGCCAATTGTAATTTGCCCTCAAGGCGAAACTTTAAGTAGTCGACGCCGTTGTGTCTTGCCGCACATGTTGTCCAAAAGTGAGGAGGTGCAAGCGATCAACTCGTGAACACGTGCGCGCCAAACGAACAGAAAGTCATCGCCTATACACAAGCACAACTGCATGTGCGTGTACACGAGTATAAATCTAGCTTCTTTGGAGCAAACACAACTGGCGGTGGGGAGACATGCAACAGGCAGCCGCGGGCGAAGTGTCAAAAGTGCCGACAAAAGTGGAAAATCGTGCAATCAATGCTGCAAATGCAATCGAAATGGAAAAGTAACAGTGAAGTGTCAGTTTGTTGGCGTACAATGGCAACGCTGGTACAGTGTGCGGGCGAAAACAGTTAGCAAGTGATAGCTAAAAGTGCCGGTAACAGTTAAAAAGCCAAATGTACTTGCACGTACAGCGCGTACTGTTCGAGTCACTTGACAATTTATCGGCCAATCTGCAGATGCACACACACAAACAGCAAATTAGATACACACATACATATATGTATATAACTGGGAAGCGAAGGTGTGCAAAAGTAACAAAAAAACGGAGACACACACGCTCACACTTTGGTACGTTTAAGACGCCCAACGAATGGGCAAACAAAAAAGCAACAAAACAAACAATCAAAACAGCTGCATTGAAACGAATACGGCAATTGCACCGGCGGGATTACAGGCGACTGATAAGCGCTCCAGCAGTTAGCCGATATCGATAGACAAAAGTCAGGTTTTTGCGCCAAGTGCGGCAACATTGTTGCTCACCTGCAACAGCGCGCCACACGGCTCGATCGGTTCGTTGGTGTCTGCCAATGCCACTTGACTGCTGCAGCTAGCCGCCTGTTGCAAATGGCAATGTCAGCCTTGACAGCTGCGCTACCTTGCAGAGCTGCAAAACAGATTGCCGATTTTATTGATCGGCGCAACTTATCTCTGAGATACTTTTACCAATTGCGGTTAGACAGCACGACGGCTTCGTTGGATAGCTTGTATGGGCCATACCACCAGCCAATAACAACAACAAGTGATGTTTGCCTGTGTGTGCGTGTCGCTAAAGCGCAATTCAACGATCGTTTGTCGATTCAAATCGATCGAGTTATGAATGTCCAAAAGCGCCGGCCGGCTTGCAGACACACATTGGCGTAAGCGGCGATAAAAAGCGCCAACAACTTGTTTTGATTGTTGGCGGTTTGTATTATTTCTTTTATTTCTCACTTGCCTCAGCAGCTGCAGCTATTCAACCGAGCCTAGCTGCTTGTGTGCTGCTATCATTGGCGCTGTCAGTGGCGGTGACTTGACTTTGCTTGTTGACTGTCGAGTGTCGTTGTTGGTTGAGGCATTGCGTCCCGCTGATGACTTACGCTGCTGTCTCACGGATTGATGTTTTTGCGCAGCTTCTGAACTGGTTTGGCGATTTACTCACAATTGTGTGTCTAAATGTAAATATCCATATACATACATACTATACATTTTCTCACACACGCATGTCTTTCTTTGTGCGAGTTTCATATCGCCTGATCTAGCCTAATGAAGATCGTGACTAAATTGGTGCTCTTGAAATTGACATTCAAGTAATGGCGTTAAACTCACTCGTATTTCTACTCTTTGTTAAAATTATACACGCTAAGCGATTATAGGTTTATGTACGAAATAACTGTGCTTTCTAATATTCTACGTATTTTATTTTGCGAGACTATTTATATTTTAGAGTTGAAAATGTGAGGACTAACAGAATAACACAGAGATTTAAAAAAAATGACGTTTTGTAGGGTCAAAGTACTTTCGGTTTGAATTTTAGATAGAATAGACAAGGTTTCCACTATTTGACGGTATGTTTGAAAAATTTCACATTTAAGTAGTCTTACTGTTGTGCGACAGACATGATCTTGAAAAAATTTGTGGGATACGTCCGTCAAGGTTAGGGAGACACGTGTGTTCAAGGAACAATTAAACAATTAAATTAAACGTAGATTTAGATTTTATAGTAGTAATAAGTTATAAAATTTAACAGTAAAGATTTGCATGAGAGAATAATGTAAGTGCAATATGATAACAAGTTAAAGTTACTTGAAGTAATTACTGGTTGATTGAATTACTACTTAGGGAGTTTTTACGACACTAATTTCACAATTGTCTATTTACCTTTTTAATGATGAAAAGTCCGAGACGAGTTCAGTTGATAAAAACAGCCGTCAGCTAATCAGGTTCTATAATGAAAGACAAGGAAAAAAGTTTCACTAACTCGTTCAATATCAGTATAAAATATATTTAAAACTTAGGAATATTAATAACATATGTATCTTGTATACAATTTTGTGTAGATTATATGTCAGTTCAGTTATTATCTGTTTTTATTTTCTAACACGGTTCGAGTTAAATGGTCTTCGCAAAAGCAATTCGTCGAACTGGGTATACATTTTTAAACTAAATTTTTAAATATATAGTAATCCATTTCGGGGTTCCTTAATTTTTTAAAAAAACACAGAAACTTCAAATTTAATGGAGAATATTTCATTTGCTTCCTTGATGATTCTAGTTAATTTTTTATTGTAATTTTCTATCAGCTTTAGTTTTCATGATATAGTTCCACTTAAATGTGGAGGGTATAAAAAGGCTATATGAGGAAAACTAGAGCTGATAGAGACAAACTGATTACAGATTTGAATTCAGCGCGCCTAAATTAACTAGAATCAGTCGATAAATTCAAAGAAGCAAACATTTTTTTTAATTTTGTCGGGCTGTGTTATTCGAAAGAACATCCTTTGGCATTTATTTTTGAAGATTATCCATCTATTTCAAATGTTAGCAACGGCTCTGTTTCAGATGGTCCATCCATTGAGTCCAATATTCGATGACTCGTTTGAGCATTTCGACTGGTGACTGGCGAATAACATGCGTGATGTTTTAGACTTAGCCTCACAGGAAAAAGTCTAGCGATGTGATATCGCACGATCTTGGTGGCCAATCGACCAGCCCAAATTTGAAATTATCTGCTCACCGAAGAGCTTATTTCAGGCATCAAATAGTCAGTTATCATGGCCCTATAATAGTCGCCATTGACGCTTACGTTCTCACTGGCATCATTTTTGAAGAAATATGGACCAATGATTCCATCGGCTCACAAACCACATCAAACCGTTGTTTTTTTCTGGATGAAATGACAGACCTTGAATCTCCTCAGGTTTCTTCTTCGTCCCAAATGCGGCAACTTTGCTTGTTTACATACCCACTGAGTCCGAAATGAGTCTCATCCCTGAAGAAAATTTGACTCGAAAATGTCGGATCTTCTTCGAACTTTTGAATGGCCCATTGAATAAAGCGCTATCCTTTGGGAAAGTCGAGCGGCTTCAGTTTTTGCACAAGCTGTCTTTTGTACTCTTTCAATTTAAGATCTCGACGTAAAATGCGCCAAGTTATCTATTATATTATATTCTTTGAAATTTTTTTTCGGAGTTATGAAGGTATTTGTAGAAATTTTTTAAAGTGATCTCAAAAGTTTCAGCGCATTGTATTCGAAAGACTGTTTTTAGAGTTAGTGAGGAAAATTTCGTCGAAAGTGCTTGGACGATTGACCTGAAATTTTCACAAAACTTTCTTAGAAATAATTGAGATAATCATCGAGGAAATAAAACTTTTAAAAATATTGTGCATTTTTGAGGTCACTTTGAAGCGTACATTTTTTTTACAAAAACGAAACTTTTTTTGGAAATCAAAACAGAAAATTGCCCAAAAATCGAGGAAGAGGGGAAATGAATATTGCGCTTCTCTCGATAAGAGATATTTCTTTGAGCTTTTAATTGTAACGGAAAGACTTTCCTTTTTTGTAAAGCATTCAATTCAAGCAAAAAAAAAACCGTTGTTTTACCCACTCTAATATACATGTAACATACGTGTCAGTTAAATATCATAAAAATAAGCATGAATTGCATTTAACATGATTCTCCTATAGCATGTCAATAAAATGTACAAATTTTACCTAGAAAAGTCTAATAAATGAATGACTTTAAGGAAATCGGCCTGAGCTGTCATACATATTGCATAAAGGTGTATGTACGGTACATATGTATGTATGTGCTATAAAATTTACAATTATTACATTTAGCTTATTTGTCATCTACAAGTACTATTCATTGAGTAAAATTATCAAATAATAAAAAATACTAACTTTTTATAACTTAATTTGTATGCATAGGGAGGCACAATTGCAAAACTTACTTCGCTGGAAGCACGTTTGTGTGTTTGTTGGTGTGTAAAAGTCCATTTCTATGAGCCTACATATGCATTAAGTGAAAGCCAATTCTTTTCTAGCGAAGCAATTAAAGAGAATATAAAAATGTGCACTGTGTACTGGGAAACACATAACAACCCACCAAGGCAGGCGGGAATTTACCAAGCTATGCATGAAAACATGGAATAATTATGTATGAGTACAGGTAAGGCACGTGATTGCATTTAAATGCATGGAAATTAATATTTCATATGAATTCTGAATACGCACCGCAGACAGAAGAGAAAAAAATTTATTTAAATGTGTTTAATAAAGCAAAACAATAATATTCCAATGCAATTGCTGTAATATAAGCCTTGCTAGGCTAGAGGCAAGTACACAAATACCATAAGAGTGAAATGTAAAAGTCAAAATGTTAAAAAATTCAGTAAATTAGAATAAATAGTAATTTTTTTCATATTTTGCCAGGCTTTTACATATTAAAATTTAAATCGATTGTTTTCATTCTACTATGTAATCGCTCAGTTGAATCAGCTCCATCAGCATACGAGGATCTTTAAACTCGTTATTCTCAAAACTACATTTTACAAAGTTGCTTGAGTGACTACTCGAAGACAAATGATCCAATCACTGTCAATGTTTTGCGAGTTATTCACAGAATGATCTATCGTTCTTTATATGAAAGAAAATCCAATTTTGGCTGGCCAAAAATAGTCAGTATTTTAAAAGAAATTCATTCAATTAATTTTTTTTAAACGCCGCCATTTTGTCAGTATTTAATATTTTCACTTTAATTTTATATTTTATTATTTTTTTTTTTTATAGCACTGATGACTGTGGGAAAAATGCTCGCGAATATCGCTGATATAAAAATTTAATGCACACATGCGAGTGAATTTGCATGCAAAGAATTGCAGAAATAATTGAATTAAAACAGAAATATGCCAATGGAATGAAACAATGATTCGCTATGATCACTTACATTGCTATGTGCCATGTACACATGTGTGTGTGTGTGTGTGGTTTTCGCGCTTTGCTTGTAATTTGTCTGGCGCATTTTTAGCACACACACATGCAGGTGTGTATGTGTATGGCTACAGGCAGCACGTAAATGCTTTGCGTAATTGTGGCGTGAAAACGCAGTTAATGTTGCAACTCAATAAAAGAGAAATAAAAACCGAGAAATCAGAAAACGCAACCGCAACTAAAGCGCAATACTTTTATACCGCACATGTTGGATAAAAGATACAAATTTTATTATGAATTTTACGAAAAGAAAAACAAAAATGTTTTTAGAGTATAAGCTAGTACAATTGGCGAGATTTTGAACGTTTTACGGAGATCAAACTGGCTAAAGTTACTCAGGATAACCGAATGATGATACAGCAAGAAGTTCATGCCCACGACAGTCGGGTCTACGTAACCGGAACGCACCCGGATTTTTATCCTGCAAAGAACTGTTAACTCGGCAGAAATCTGCCACTACAATAACAACAACATCAAGTCGAGGAAACTATGTGATTTGAATAATATCGCATAAAAAAGAAATTGTTTAAAAATGTAAGATTTTTCTATCAAGTAAATTTACATCTTTTAGGTTAAGATTTTTCGCAATTTAATGAGAAACTCGTTATAATTATATGAAAGCCTTCATCATTGAGTTCATTCTGACAAACTAATTTGAGATAAAATACCGGCGCTGTATACCGAACCAGTCGTAGTCTTTTTAGTATCCCTACACAATAACCTCAACTAGACCTTGAAAATCAAACAATTTTAAATTGTTTTCGCTTTTCAACCTTTTCAACATCTTTTAACCATCTTCTTATTACATAAAACATATATACATAAATGTAGGTGGCTTTTTCCAGGTATACGATATTACCATATTGATTAAATTAACAGGAGAAGCTAGGAATTAAAAAAAAATCGATTTGTTTTGTAATATTTCCCTAAAAAAGTTTTAAAAAATACAATTTATTTCCGAATTTCTTCCCTATGGTGATAGCGAGGACACAACCTTTTTCTCTTGCTCTACGCAATGGATCAATTCAGCATAAACTAAAGACGCCGCCCGCCCATAAACCACACCAAACCGCAATTTTTTCGGAATGCAATAGTGACTCATGGAGTACGTGTGGATTGCTGCCTGACCATTAACACATATTTTGCTTGTTGACGAAGCCAATCAGCCAGAAATGAGCCTCATCGCAGAAGATGATTTCTGGCTTTCGATGTAAAACCGGATCATCATGCTCAACGTAATTCACGAACATACGAGGATTCTGGTGGTCAAGCGGCTTAAGTTCTTGCATAAATTTGATCTTGTAAAGATCTTTCCGCAAAATAAGCCACAACGATGTCACAGAGATGCCAAACGCTTGAGTACGACGTGTGACAGACTGATTGGGGTCTTACTCAATTGATGCGCTAGCGGCATCAATATTCTCGACACTACGAGCACTTCGTTGTCTGACTGTTTTGGAAACATTTTTTACTGTGCCTGTGGATTCAAATTTTTCCACTAGACGCTCAATTGTTGATCTGACAGGACAATTACGACGACCATAAATTGAACGTAACGCTCCTAAAGTTCAGACCACTGACTCCGAATTTCGGTAGTAAATTTGGTATATCTTTCCATCTGAAATGGCAGACCTTACTTAAGAGAAATGTATATAATAAAAATAATCTTAGTTTAACCCAAGTCAACTCCATGAGTTATCACACTATATAGATATTTCTTAGATTTTTATATTTAAAGCAACTTTTTATACAAAACTTATATAATTTTTTAATAAATGTTTTACTTCGCTTTTGCACATGTAATAATTACACTTTTATTACGTGTGTTGCTGCTGCTGTATGCCAGCAGCCATTGTGGGTCAATTAAGCACATCTTCGTTACGCGCATGCGCATGTTGTACTGGCCATGTAACTTGGCGCAAACGCATTAAGCACAACGAATAGGCAAGCGCAAGTGTTTTGTAATCATAACTACGTTGAAATATAATGTAAATGAACATATCTACAATATTATATATAAGTTAATACCACACAAAAAATATGATTGAGCATAAAAACTCAAGAGTAAGCGCATAAAACCTTGCGCACACGGGCATATGGCATAAAATTAAAAAAAAGTTTGTTAAAGTACAATTTAAAAGTCTGCAAAGAAATGGACTGAAATGGCAATCCATGCGTCGTTGGCAATTCTAGCTGCTGCCATGTCTGTATAACACATATGAATGTAGTTCGCGCGCCAAGTTGCTAAGTTAGCGTTTAAATTGTCTAATCAGCATTTGCGCGCTTTTGCCACCAATTCAGTCATTTTGGCACATGTCACTTTCTTGTCGTGGTTGTTGTTGTTATGTTTAAAGCTTTATTAGCAACTCTGCAACATCAGCGCGTGGTAAAGACTGCTCGTCTTTGCTGCCGCCACCGTTGAGGTCAACACACTCACGTTGGCTGCCAAGTCAAACGACACCGATTTCCTCCGGTAGTCCGTTGGCGGAGCCACGGTCTGTTGTTGTTAGTGCTTACTTCATTTTAAACGCTTGTTTTTACTACTTTCGGCAAAGAAAAATGATTTTTGTAATTGTGAAACGATTAAACGATTTCGTCAGCAATTGATGGATGGCAGCGCGTTGTGTTGTTGTTTTTCCTTTGTTAATTTTCCGTTTTTCCGCTGAAGTGCAAACGTCGTAACTTGATTTACTTAATTGCTGGCCTTGCAGTTGTTGTTTACGCGCGCTTTTTCGATTTTCTGTACTTTATTTGTTTGTTGCGCTTGGATTTGCATGAGCGGCAAATACATTTTTATAACTTGGTTTAACGGTTTTTATATATATTTTTTCGTAAACTAAAAAAGCGAAAAAATTACCTTTTAAACCCCAAAGAATTTCAGTTTATCGTTGGGTATTCGAAATATATTCAAATGTGTATTTCATGGTATAAAATAAAATGTTGCTGGCACTTTGATGGTGCGCAATTAAAAATCCTTTAATGTTACCGATTTTAAAGACTCGCGAAAGTTATTTCTTTTCACTTTTTATCGATGCACCGCGGCGTGACGTGCAATTATTGTAAAAATTCGGCAATAAATACTTGCAGTTGAATTAATTTGCTATGGCATAACCATTTGCATTGGCGGGAAAACATATATGGGAGTATTAAAATCAATCGTACACTCACATTCCAGGCAATAGATCATTCGGCGCATTAAATTTCTCATGAGAAAAAATAGTTGGAAAAAATAGTTTCGATTAGTAGTGAAACGTTATCTAGTAGCCATATTTGGAAAACTTGTATGCGGCTTAAAAGTGATTTTATATATTTAATACTTTCGGTTACTATTAGTCTATTTATATTAGAGTATTTATTTTTTATTATTATTATTTATAATGGGTTGTCAAAAAAGTCTTGCAGTATTTTTATTGATTTTTTTTTTATTGAAATTGAAATGAATTTTTGATGACTCATGCCCAGCTCTTGACCGATGCTACGGCTGCTACTATGCCGGTCTCTTTCGACAGGCCTTCCGGAGCGTGGCGCATCTTCGACCACCTCTACACCAGAACGAAAACGTTGAAACTTGTGCGGTGGAAATGGAAACTGTATTGGGTCGATAAACTGCACAAATTTTATTGGCGGCTTGAGATGCATTTTTGCCTTTATCGTAGTAGTACTGTAAAATATGACGTATTTTCTCTTTATTTTGCTCCATGTTTGCGACGCTATAACTCACGAACGACTAAAAAGAAACGACAATCAATCAAACACGTGTTAGCGCGTGAAATGAGCTTTCCAAAAAGGTATAGCATGACCCGATGCGACGAATAAAACTAGAACTACGCGCTTTCAGCGCCAACTAGCGAAAATACCGCAAGACTTTTTTGACAATGTTATTATAAAAATGCACATGATGCAACATACACTAAATGCTTAAACGATCTACATCTACCATTTGTGATTTATACTTTCACGACATCTGATAAAATGTATAGATTTTAATAGCTAACGGATTTTATAAGAGGCTTTTCGAGTCGAAAATTAGCGTGAAAATTTAATATTGCGAAGTATTTTTTCTTTCTTTTGATGTTTATGTGCCTCGATGTAGAGGTCATCGGGGGCCTCTAGAAATAAAACGGAAGCATATATTTTAAAATATATGTATGTAATGAGTATTATTAACATGTGATCCATGTAGAGGTACTTTTTTGAATAACCGTCTTTGAAGATCACGTGTGGATAGTATCAAGCTGTCATGTTATTTTTGTTCAGTTTTGTTTGGCATTTCATCATGGAAAGACTAGCGTCTGAACCACGCTTCCAAATCGTTCAACTGAATTACGAAAATTCACGTTCTGTAAAGAATGTGTTTCGCGCGATTCGCTTAACCACATTTTAAATAACAAATATACAAAAAATAAGTGGTTTTTTCCCCAGATATCGTAGTTTACGCCTGCCCATAGTCAAAATAATTTAAACCGCATTTTTGATTACAAAAAAACGAAAAATATTTGGTAATTTTTCCACAGATATTATAGGTTATTCCATAGTTAAAATTATTTTAACCACATTTTAAATAACAAAGAAAGGAAAAACATTAATTTTATATAACAAAGAAACGAAAAATATATGGTATTTTTCCTTGACCACATTTAGTAAAAAACAAAGCGATCCTTTATTTGAACAAAAAAAACTTTTGAAATAAAACATTTATTTGACTGATTTTTGTCCCAACGTTTTCGTCATCCTAATATATGTATATCAAAGCTAAAGTTCATTTTAATAATTATCAACTTTTTCGTGAGCAATAACTATATATATTCTGATTTTTCTGCTATTGGATTATCTGTCAAATCTTCACTTTTTAGGTTGGCAACACCAATGAAACTCCGGCTAAAATTAGTTGAAATTGCACTAATATGCGACAAATTTAATACAATTAGAGATTAAATTGCTGAAATTTATTTGATTGGTCGATTAGGAGGTTGTTTGGACATAGTTTAAGGTACTTTGATTCCATTTAATTATTGATATTTTATAATAAGTTTTGTATTTATACAAAGTCTTACACATCTGTGTATATATATGTATATTTTTTTTAAATTTTGTTCTTGAATTTTTCTGTTTAATGTGGTTTTACTTCATATGCTCGAATTATTTTGCGGTTAGTTTGTGGTTAGATAGGCATATCACTGGGTCAAGTATATGGAAGTTACAAATATTAAGTTTTAAAAATACTAGTACACGTGGGTCTAACAACACTTTAAAATATATAAAATAGACTTATGGGAGGGAAAGCTTTATTGCAACATTCGCTGGTTCAGATCTCAATCGTTTTTCTAAGCCAAAAATAAATCAGATACTTATATACCTACACATGTATATACGTGCTATATTGGCATGATTAAAAAAAATTTGCATATTTAATAGTAAACTCGTTTAATAAATTCTAAGCCAATAGCTTAACAAACTTAAACTTAATTAACAGAAATCCGCTATGATTCGCTGAAAAGAAGTTTCTTTCGAATTGAAATAAATGGAATATTAAATTCAGTTGATATAAGACTCATAAATCCATAATAAATTAAATATAAATACTTGAATAATCCACATTATTATTTATGAATTTATTAACTTAGCTACAAGTTAGACGCTTTAATTTTAGAACTACACAAATACAAGCGTAGTTCGCAAAGCAAACACTCTAATCAATTTGCACGTGCTTCGGCTTTTAATAAATGACAACTGCTGACTAAATTTCTACATATTTATACGAGTATGTAAGTATATGTATTAGTGTATGTTTGAGTTAGTTTCTTGTATTTTCAGTTTGTCAAGATAGAAACTACAAAGCATAATTAATTATTATTTTTTCATTATCTGCATTCGTTTATTGACGTAGGCGATTGACATTGCGGCAATGTGTTTGCGAATCGGAATCTTTGAAACCTAGTCATAAGTACAGACATATGACTGGAGATATTGTATGTACTATACATATATTATATATATGTATATGTATGGTATATAATACATACATAGAGTAAAGTAGTTCAATAAAAATATACATATATTTATAACTTAATTGTGTTGAACAGTATAAAATATGAATTAAAATCAATAAAGTAAATTATAATTTCAATTTTGAAAGTATGATTTTATTTATGAGCTTTCAAATATTACAAATCACTACAATATTATAGACATTAGAGAAGCCTATATCACCCTAGTACTAGATAAGAATATCGTCACCTAAAATGTAAAATAACGTATCATCAAAAAATCGAAATTGAGTTTTTATTGCTTATGATTCACTACAACATATTACATGCATATATATAGCATACTATTTTCAGATATAACCACTATATAAGCATTTTATAGCCAAAACTCATTCTTTTAAATGAAAGGTTTCTATTATATCGTTTTTCTTTCGAATGTAAACTTATGAAAAGTGATGTTACGTTATTTTGCATTTTAAGTGATGATATAAGCCAATCATATCGAAAGTGCGAAATCATCTTCGGTAATCTGTCAAAAATTGGTCGTACTCGCTCAGAAACTCCTTAGCTCATGCACAGCAACTTTGCTAAAGATTACCATATGATCAAATACAATATATAGTTTATAATTCCAAACATTCATTTATATATATATATGTATGTACATATACAGATACATAGAAAACATAAACTTTCAGAACAAAGTATTATCTTTTTTCGTATGCTACGAATAAAATTTTTTTTTCATACACAAACAGTATTATTTTTTTGCTTAACGGGCCTTGTATTTACATAACTATACAAAATTATAGTCCTTCAAGTTTACACCTCTGAAATTTTACCACAAAAGCCCATAAAATCGAGAAAATGCAAGCATCTACAGGTTGAAGACAGCTAATCCTAAATAAACTTGTCAAACTAAAACATAAAAAAGTCACAAAAATTGTAGGAAAGCGTCACACGGTATAAAGCACACATAATAAACTAAAACAGAAACAAGAATATGAGGCAGATAAAATATCAAAGCAAAATAAATATTTAGCCAAAAGGGGAACAAAGAGCTGCTATCGAAATAGAGCGCCCACAGATACAATCTATTGAATAAGGGAAGGGAAATAAGTATGCACCTATGAACATAGTTACAAACATTAGTATGTATATTTTTCTGTTTCGACGCCAGCATGTTGAACCACAATAACAAAGCCATATCTATAATTAGCAAATGTTAGAAATATTTTTTTTTGTTAGATATTTATATATAGTCTTGTAGTTATATGCTTGGGTGATTGATTTATTTATCCGAAACGGATTAGGGTTAAAATTTTGAAAGACTTTTGAATGATTGAAAAAATTATCTACAATGAGACAATTTGTAGTTTCGAATGATAATTTTTATAAAAAATCATACGCTTCAATATAGTCATTTTGTTCAACTTTATGATCGGAAGAGTTGAATTGCAAATTTACTAAAATTTATTTAGAAAAGAGGAAAATTTTAAATGCCAATTTAAAGTCGGTATTGGAGGAATTAAAGGTTTTTTATATAATAATTAAAATTATTAAATTGTTATCGATCCGACTTTAGAACCGAATCGAAATCTCATAAAAATAAAAAAAAAAACAAAACTAAAACCACAAAAACTTTAACTTCGGTAGTCCGGAGCTTTAACAGACACTGATCTGCTAGTTTATATATCAGCTAGACGCAATGGTGGATATAAAAAAATTTTACAAAAGGCACGAGCCTTCAGAGCTTAGTATAAAATTTTCTCGAGGTAATTATCTCTGTGATTCAGCATTTTTCTTGGGTTTACGGGTTCAAAAAAAAAAAAAACGATTTTTTATTACCTCTAGAATATTGATGATTAAGTTTTCAAGTTGATTCGAGTAATAGTTACGGAGATACAGCCTGGAGAACTTGAGCGCTCGCGTCTAGCTAGGCATAGTATGCCGTCTTTAAACGCGTTTTTCTCGAAACTGTGTTTTTGATGTCGGTTTGTAAGATTTCTCGAGAACTACTCAACCGATCTTCATGAAATTTTACCAATTCATGTTCAATTCTTATAGACCTGGACAAACGATTCTACTAAAGTATTTAATTTTTTATGAGAAAAAATTGCAGAAAATAGCTATTTTTTACCCGAGGAAACCCATGTAACCCCTTAAGGGAGGAGGCTGCTTTAGAGACTTCAAAAAATCGATTTTTTGAGCATTTTTTTGGGAGTGAAAGAAATAATTGATTAAAGCGAACTTTTTAGGGTTTATAATTATATATTTAAACATCATTCACAATTTTTTTGGATACGAAATCTTTGATATTCTGCCTTTGGGAAGCAATTGAACGATGCATCTCGCATGTGCATTTGTCGGACGGCGGGCAGGATGCAGGTCGCAATTTCTATCGGAAGCAAAAAATTCAAAGAGATTCATATTTTTTAATAATTTATCTTCTAGTTAAACTAAAAAAATTCCGAAAAAAATTAAAAAATTTAGAAATTTTTTAAAAATTGAAAAAAGTGGTTTTTGACCAAAAAAATTTGACTTTATGTTGTTTAAAAATATGTTCAAACTTGATTTTTCTTAGTTTTTTTTTAGTTTAAATAGAAGATAATTTAATGCCAAAGATAATAAACTTTGCCCCAATTCCATACGACGTTTAGTGTTTTTTTTCTATCCTGCCCGCCAATTAAGAAAAATCGTAAAAATGAAAAACCGAGAAATCGCGCGTGAAAGTTTTCGCGTTTTGCCCAAGCGCTAATACCGTATATCTGCTAGACGCTCGGTCACCATTTCCCCTCTAGCTTCGAAAATATTTCGAATTCCCATCTATAACTTTGGGGACATATTCTCAGATTATTTTTAAACAGATTTAAGCAAAAAAAATTGATATTTTGAAGCTTCTTAAGCTTCTGGTAGCTGAAACAGATGCATGGGAATCTGTAATCTCCGATTGTCTCTGTGACATTTTGAAATATGAATACATATTTCCAGCCTAACCGGAAGCTCCGCAGCTTTCAGATAGATGATTTATTTGATAATTGCATTTTTTGTACTGTGGAATGTGAATATTTCTTAATTTGCAGGAAGCACGGCAGCTGACAGACAGATGATTTCTTTGCTGAGCGCATACAATGTAAACATTGTAAGAATTTAACAAATTATTAATAAAACAAAAGTCATACTTCCACGTATAAAATGCACAGATAAGATAAGCTTGAGTGGAAGCTAAGAAAAATAGAACATTTGTTCCGAGTAAACTCTTCGGAAAATTTCAAATTATTAGTAATAATGTAAATGCCTATGCATTTATGTCTATATATTTGCACCAGCCACGTAATTGATATTTTTTGCCCACTTACGTCAACTACAGGTGCTTCAATTTCCAAATAAATAGCACATAACTAGAACACCACCGCAGATAACTGGTGTTATCAGTAGATAAGGAAGTTTTATCGCAATTCGTATATTTCGTAAAAGACTTAGTCTATTATCAGCTGCAACAAGCATTTCAATGCCACAAGGCGATAAAAGCGAACAAATTGGTGAAATATTTCGAAATTACGGCAGCGACCAACGGCATGCAATGCTCAGTGCCAAGCGCCAAAGTCAACGGCGACCAAAATAACACACCTTTATTTATTCTAACATTAAGTGCTTAAATACTTTTCGATGTGCAAACACACACACTCATATATATGTATATAAGTACATATCTATTTCAGTTATTTTGTGTCGACATTACCTATAAATACATAGATATTCGGAAAAGTGATTTATTTCGCACTAACTGCGGTCGGACTTGTCTGCTTAGTTGTTGGGTTATATAGCATTTGTCTAGCTTCAGCACTTGTCATATAGTATTAATACCGATTTTGGGTCAAAGGCATAATGATTGCTTTTATCACTTAGAAATATGTTACATATCTAGGTTTTCCGATATTTTGCTGATAGGAATAGCAAGTGTTCTTTGATTGCATCACTTTTTGGGTGTAATTACGGTGTTGGCAGTATTTTTGGATATATAAATTATGTTAAAATTTAAAATATAAAATACTTTTTTGTTGAAAAAATATTGATTAAAAAAATGACAATATTCTAAATGTGAGAAATGCATATACATACATTCAGTTTAAGTAGTCAAGATTTTTTAAATTAAATTTTTTTTTGAATTTTGATTTTTTTTTAATTTTTCAATCAATATTTTTTTGATCAAAAAATATTTTAAATTTAATTTTAAGTTGTCTTAGTGGCACAAAGCTCAAAAAAGTTTAAAGTTTTTAGATTAAAAAAAAATTTAAAA
Organism: Bactrocera neohumeralis; assembly: GCF_024586455.1. Taxonomy (NCBI): domain Eukaryota; kingdom Metazoa; phylum Arthropoda; class Insecta; order Diptera; family Tephritidae; genus Bactrocera; species Bactrocera neohumeralis. The sequence goes on from NC_065921.1 coordinate 13,140,648, forward strand.
CAATTTAAATTTAATAAATCTTTATTTTTAATTTATTATTTAGTATAATATAAAACTTTTCTGATGTTTCTGCCAGTAGGACAAATTAAAACTAAATTTAAAATATTTTTAGTGGAAAAAATATTGATTTAAACAAAAAACCATTCATTGAGAATTAAAAAAATTCAAAATTTAAAAATTTGAAAAAATTCTACATTTAAAAATTTCAAATTTTTTCAGCTTTGTGACACCATGACGTCTGTAGTATTATACTATTAACATTTATATGTCTGTATGTATGTTTATATACATAATACGCAAAAGTATTACATGGCTAAAACCGTTTGACACAGATGAGTAAGCAGTAAAGCCCAAGCTATTGCGTCACACTGTTAACCGCCAACAGTCAAGTCAAAATACCGGTATCTTGTGTGAGAAAAATAGTATAAATAATAATTAATGGTATATGTAAATTACAACTAAAGCAGTACAAATATGTTTAAGTGTTTACGAGCAGTTTTTTGTACGGATTTTCTGATGTCATATGATGTTGAACTTGTTTCGTGGAATATTCAGAATGATCGTTGTCTGTCTGCTGGCTTTTTGCAATATTTCTGAGGGTTAAGAGTGATTCCCAGAAACGTATGGATTTATAATGAACTTTAGCGCTTACAAGAAAATATTGATTTGCTCTTGATTTACAAGAAATCCAAATTCTGTGTTCTTTTTACAAGGAATATTTTTTCAAACAAGGCCTACATTAAAATATCATTGCCAGCTTCTAAAATGTAAAATATTTTGTGTGTTGATAAACAAAAAAAAATAATAATAATAAATAAATATCAAATATCTGTATCTTGTTTGTGATTGCTCAGTTGGTATGCCAGCTGTAAGCTAGATTGGTCCGATAGCGGCTATTCTTGGGGATAAAAGGACTTGTACAGAGCTTCAAATATCTCAAAACCTGAGTTATACATTTTTATTAAAGTTATCATTATTTCTTGATTGGCTCAGTTTAAAATTCTGCAAGATTGGCATGAAAGCCAAATCTTCATAATTTTCATCCACTAATAAAAATCAAACGGAGAATTCTGGAAATCAGTACGATAACTGTAATATATTCAACAACAAAAATTGGCAAAAGTCAGAATAAAACGAATACAAATATCTTATAAAGAAATATATATACACACATTTACCATGAACTATGTGCTAGTTGAAAATAAGAAAAGAAAAAATAAAACCAAAACAAGATAACGAAACACAAAGAAACTGTTTTGTTTATGGAAAATCAAAGCGTTTTTCGCCAAACCGCCACTCACTCGCTCATGCATCACTACGTGTACTCACACTCACTTGAGTGAGTAATGAGGCGCAAAATTAACACGAAACCTGAAAATATTTTACGCCTTCTCGATTTCCGTTTTCTTGCACAAACGACCGCTGCAGAAAGTCTTATTTTTTACACAATAAAAGGTGCTGAAGTAAAAAATAAACAACACCAAAACACTTATGAAGATTTTCCGTTTGCTTTTAGTGAAGCGCCGTGGCGAATTTAACACATGAACAAAATGAATAATGATTTAATTTGTTTTTTCTCAGACTTCACTTTAGTATCTATCTTTTAATGCTTAAACTAATCACCACTTTTTATAGCTTATAGTGTGGTAAACGTGTAGTTTAATTTTCGAAAATTATAAAAAAAACAACGTCGTTGTTTGCCAATTTAATGACAACGTTATTGTGCTTCGACACTCACTTCGCACTATATTGAGCACGAGTGTTTATGAATATCAGCTGTTTCTGCTCGTAATGGCACTTCCTTTTAATTTTTGCTCGCTTTTTTTGCTTTTCTTTTCACGCTGAGTCAAACAACACGCCTTTTCAACGCCTTTCATTGTCACGCTGAATGCTAATCGCCTAGAGTTTGCTTTTTTTGTTCAAATAAATAAATATACACTAATATATAGATAAGTGTATTTTTACACTGTAATTACGTGTGTTTTATTTTTATTTTTTGTTTTTTTCAAGACTTTTTTTTCACGTCTAAAATTTGTGTTGCCAAGCCATTGCAACCCATAACTTTTTTTTATAAAACCAGTCACCATTTTACTTTCATTTTCTAATTCATTGATGCATTAGAAAATTTAGTATGTATAGTAATGTACATATTTTTTATGCCATCAGAAAGTAGATATTTCAGCCTACATCGTCCTTCGTCAAAGTTCTAAGCTAAAGTTTTAACTGATGCATTAGAAAATTTAGTATGTATAGTAATGTAAAATGCCAATAGAAAGTAGAGATTTCATAAGTTCTAAGCCAAAGTTTTACTAAAACACGGATTTTTTTGCCAACGCGGACGCATCTTTTTTTCGAGGGGTCGCCCGAAATGGCGTCGCAATGGACGATTTTAAAATATAAATATTCCAAAAATTTTAGAATATCTTTGTTAATAGTGTATGTTTGTAACAATAAAGAATTCTAAGCAAATATTTCATTTTTTGTATGAGAAAAAAATTGTTGAAAAATGGTTGTTTTTACCCGAGAAAACCGCCTAAATAAAAAGGAGTATAGTGTGTTTAGAACATAAGTAGGTAAGTTTACACCAAATTTCCATAAAGAAATATTTAGATAAAACTAAAAAAAATTGGATATTTGATTTTTTTATATTCATTTTTAGGTTATGTCAAAAAGGTTTTCAAACAAAAGTTGTAAATTTTTTTATTATGTACAACTTTTTCATGTAACTTTTTTCTATAAGGCTCGTAGCTTTGCTGGAAGCCCAGATAAACTGTTCACTGTTTACCTCCACAGATAGCCCGTTAACTATTTTTCTTTTATTTTAACTTTATCTTCCAATGAGTTTCAAGCTCTTTTGAATTTCTTTCAATTTCAACTATTTTCAAAGCCTTGTGCACTGTTTAAAACAACGTTGGCTTCATCGAATTTTACTAAAAATAACTATTGTGAATTGTCATGTATTTTTACTTTAATTAATAATAATTAATTAAGATTAATTCAACTATATTTTTTTCAATTTGCATAACGCTAAACATAATCCATCACTTTTAATAAATGCAATCATATTTCAAGCTTCCTTTCGTGTAAATTTTGATCGTTTGCAAGATGCTTATTAATAACCGCCTATGCATTAATGAAATTTCCAAAAAAAAAAAAAAACCTGAAGACACCCACTGATTGCGTGAACAGCTTAAATTGCAGTTGAACATATGTCGCTTTTGCACCTATAAAAACAGAAATTTCAACAAAAAAACGAAACAACGCTTTTTTACTGTTAGGTGGGCGGTTAAACCACTAAAAGTTAGCAGTGGCGTGGACATTAATTTAATGAAATATTCGCAGCTAAGTATTTAATTTATGCATGTATGCAAATTATTTAAAAGTTAACATATGGCGTGCAAGAAAAAATATGAAAAAATTAAATGTATTGAAAAAAATTAATAAAAAAATTTAAAAATAAAAGTAAAAATTAACAAAAAAAACTTAAAAATTAAAAATTGAAAAAAAAAAAAAATTATATATATATAAATAATATTTTCAACAATTTACGATATTTATATATTTATTTTTATTTTATATTTTCAAAATTTTTATATTTATTTTTATTTCAATTAAATGTTTTTGTTCTTTCGTCCGCTCTGTCTTTGTTAGTTACTTGTTGTTTTATTTTTTCTTTCTTTGTTATTATTTCAAAGGTCAATCAGCACAAAAATGGACTACTCAAGTTCCGCGCTGCGTAAGCGAAATCAGATTAGTAAGTCATTGAAAATTGATTAGTGTGATTCATGCGCCTGCAACTTAGCTACTAGCTAAGCAATTAGGCAGCAGTAAACAGTGCGCCAAGACAAGTAATGCATCAAATGCCGAATTTGAAATTCGTGGAAATGAAAATGCACACAAATTTATTTATATATGCTGTTTGTGTGGGTATTTGAAGGTGGGCTAGTTGCTATCTACATATGTATGTGTATACTATATTTGATGTTTTTGCTTCATTCCCGCTATGACATTCAAACTATTAATAGAAGTAGAGCACGTACACGTTGAATTGATAAAATTAAATGACGAAGAAAAATAAAAACAATCTTAATGGGAATATTATTAAAGTTAGTTAATGGACCAAAGTTAGTTGGTTAGTAGGAATATAATAAAGGAAATATACTAAAAATTTAAATAATATAAAAGAAATGTCATAAAATAAGTAGTTGGACTCGAAGCTATAATACCCTTCACAAATAAAAAAGTTTTTCATACAAGCACTTGATTTTGAACGGTCAGTTTGTATGGCAGCTATACATATGCTATAGTGGTTCGAACTTAACAATTTTTCGGAGAACATAAAATATTTAGGGTAGTATAAGCATACAGAAATCCATCAAAAAATAGCTCATATAGAAAAAACAGTACGTGATAAAAATATTTATATAAACCTCTAAATTTATATTATTACTACTTTTCATATTTATTTTCCCTTATTTTGCACACCGAAAATTTTCAAAATTTATTACAAAACTGTAGATATATTTATATACATATTTATTTTGTACGCTTTAATTGTTAATTCTACTGTTTATTGCATGCACCGACTCCAGCAGCGGTGGTAATCGTCTCGCGAGCAATATAATTGCTACATTGGCATTGCGGTTTACTTTCAAAAAATTATTGTGATAACCCAGTGAGCAAACGAAATGCAACGGAATACGATAGTTAGAGAGATTGTGCACTTTCCAAATAAAAAATAAATTTTATACGAATGAATTCATATGTTTTTAAGTGGTATAGGAGAGATGTTCTCCACAATCAAATATACATTCCTTAACATTTTTGGGTTTAATTTATACCAAGAGTGTATTTTTGATTAATCAATTTTATTTTTCAACCATAAACTATATATTGACAAACTACACCAATATTAAAAAATTTCTGAAAAATTTTAATTTTTCAACCATTTTTGAACACAAAAAAGACAACTAACAAAAAATATCTTAAAAATGTGAAATGTCGAAAAAATGTGAATTTTTCAACCATTTTTGAACACAAAGTAGACAACCATCAAAAAATGTCGGAAAAATGTGAATTCTCCAAACATTTTTGAACACAAAATATACCACTAAGAAAAAACTTCTGAAAAATGTGAAGTTTTCAACCATTTTCGAATACAAAGTATACCAACTGTAAAACAATTTCTGAAAATTTTGAATTTTTCGACCATTTTTGAACACAAAATAGACCAACTGTAAAAAAATTTCTGAAAATTTTGAATTTTCCAACCATTTATAAACACAAACCAGACCCAACTGTAAAAAATGTTTGAAAAAGTGATGGTAACGAAATACAAGACATAACATAGTACCTGAAGACTTACAAATTCACAGAAAACCAAATTCTGCTAAATCTTTTGCTTTGAAAAAAAATTCTTTTTTTTTTGTGTTTTTGTTTTTTGTTTTTAATACAAGGTATTGAGCATGCGGAAGTATCTTCCGCAGTTTTTTCTGCAAGCGAAACTATTATCTTAAGGGGGGAAGTAAAGCTTTAAAATATTTTTTTGCATTTTTTTTTATATTTTTTTCTAAACGACCAATATGTCGCCGGAAACACAAATATATTCTTTTTCTTGTCTTTAAAAACTTGCTCACCCTCTTAAAAAGTAACTTTTTTTCGCAGTACCAAGATTGGTTAAAATTAACAATTTCCAAGAATTTTTTCTTTTAAAAAAATTGGCTTTTACGGTTGCAAAAAGTTTCGTTGATCATGTTGAGCTAATACATTTGCAATTAAAAATTTTTATGTAGATTTGTTGTGGCAAATGCCGATAAAACTGTGGAATATTTTTTTATTTTATTTAATTTTTTCGTTTTTATATTAACACACCTTTTTTCGTACAATCTCTAATTAAATTTTTAACTGTAATCACTTTTAGTTATACTTTTTTTCAAACATTATGCATTTATAATTTTTTAATACAAGCAAATTTTCGATACACACCTTAAAGGTATGTAAGTGTTCAATGTCAATTAATTTTACGTATCTTTAGTACTTTTATTTTTAGTATTTTAGCAATACAAATTTTTACATTTTTAATTTGCAATTTTGAAAAAAAAATCGAATTATGAAATGAGGTCAAGTTTGTAAAAAAGAAGCATAGCATGACGATCATTTCCTTCGCTTGTGCCCTTTACAACTACAACTGTTTAATTGCATACCTGCTGATTTTATTTTATGGTTGTTGCATATTAGCCCTCGTGCACATACCTATATATACTACATGCATATGTATATGTGTGTGTATAGTAAATTATAGTTTATGCAGTTGTATTTTCAAGTATTTTCAATGGCAGTTGAGTAAATAGTATATTACGAATTAAAAGCAAGCAAATAGAGTAATAAGGAATAATAATGGAGTTGTGTCGTAATATATTTTAAAGCATGATAAAGAAAACGTCTGCGAATAAGTATGGGTAATTTTTGGAAACTTTTATTTTGAAAAGGAAGATCAAGCTAAAGACTTTCAGGCCTAAACGAAAATACCTTAAAATTTTAGCTTTTTATTAATATTAATAATAAAAGGTTTCTGTTTCTAAATTTCTTTTAAGGGCTTATAACCACTTGCAAGTCGGAAATAACGCAATTTTTTGAGATTTCATTTCAAAAGATATTTGTTTAATAAAGAAATAAAAGTAATATACATTCACAAAATTTAATATATTTTAAAAATCGATGATTGATTTGGTGATATTTGGGATTCTCTTGCTCTTGTAACGCATCTCCAGGAAGACCTTCGAAAAAAGGTTTCTGGCAGTAAAGAAGAATTTTATGCTTAATATTCTTGCATATGCAAAAAAAAAAAACAAAATATATGATTACAAAAATTAATGATGGTTGAAGTATTATTCAAAATGTTTTGAAAAATTATGACTACCCAAAAAAAATCGTGTTTTGTGATAAATTTTCATTTCAGGGTAACTCAAAATTAAAATTAATTTTTTTTTCTTTAACTCCATAACCGCCAGAATAAAAAAAAATGTTGTCACACCCTAATGCATTTGTAATAAAATGCGCACGTAATCAACAATACAAAACAAATTCGCAAAGTTCAAAGTCGATTTAAGCGCGCAAACGTCATACATACATACATATGTACATACACATGTGGAAGCATACATATTTATATTATTACATAATAAAACTTTATCGCATTTAACTTTTACTAGTCATATTCATAATTTTTACATACATCACACATACCTATACACAAGCCTGCACTTGTTTTTTGAAGTTCATAAGTACCACCCAGTATTTCTCAAACCACATAAGCTAAAGTCCAACACTTACAACACGCACACGCACGCAGTCATAGCGCTTACTTTATAGCTATAATCTTTATACTGTTATTGCTTGGCAACTGTGGAAATTTCATGCAACTTCAAACAAAACTGTATCTAAGCATTAATTAGCCAACTAAACTCACCCTTCTCCCAACAGTTGGTAGTTTTTGTAGTGTGGAGCGCGTTTTTTTTACTTTTTCCTCAGCTAATCCGCTTAGAAAATATTTATATTTTGCTTTGCTTTGTATTTGTGTGTCACTATGGTCGGGTTTCTTTTACTATACACGACGTACTTTCTTCCTCACTTTTTAATTGAAAACTATTACGCTGTGGTTGTTGTTGTTTTTTTTTATCTTTTTGTCAAGCACTTTTCATTGTCTCACAGAATTTGTTTTTTATTTGAATGTAGTTTTAAGCAAATATTATTGCCTTAATTGAGGTTTCATTAATCCGCAGACAGTCAGGTCCACAGGCATATGTGTATGCTCATGTAGGTTAGGTATGTATGTATGTATGTAGTAAACTATAAGTGGAGGTGATATATGCAAAATTTAATTAGCATAATTAACAATATGTGCATGTATTGGCGGTAAATGTGTGTGTGTGTGTAAGTATGAAGTGAGAAAAAGGTCACGCGTGTCAGGGTTGCTTTTCTGTTCACTTAAGTACTTTAGTTAAGTTCGGTTTAATTCGCCAATGTTTTATGCAAATTTTTATCTAATTGATGAATTTGTTCGAAAAATTTTACAAAGCTGTGAAAGTGTGATCAGTCATTTCAAGTACTTTGCATACAATTAAATTTTAATTTACGAAACAAGTTAGCAAAAAAGCACAAAAAAGAAAGAGATGAAATTTAAATTAAAAAATGTCTGTTAATACATTATGCAAAAAAATCGTTTAATATGACTCATATGATCTTCACAGCTTTGAGGGGTTTTCCGATGCATTTATTAGCAGTTAGACGAGGTTTCTTGCACTGCAAAGCTTGATTGTTAGCAAGGTGATTAATCATCTTTGACTGTGTTTATATCAGTAACACGTAATATATTCATATATTTCAGGCAGATTTTGGAGTTTATGAGGATAAAAAAATGTGAGAATGCTCCAGTTAGCCATGGTAATATTTATTACTTAGCTTAGAGCATTTACATCCAAAAAGGATACCTTTCTATAATATTTTTGCCAAAGGAAGTTTGTACAAAATTTTTTAAATAAAAAAAAACACGAAAATTGATATTCAATAAGGACTAAATAGGTAAATTGGAAATTTTTAGTATTTAATTTCAAAACATTTTTCAATTGAAATTTTTTTCAAAATATTTTTTAATACCATTTTTTTAAATCAAATATTTTTTTTTAAACATAGTTTTCAATGAAATAAAATTATTTTTGAAAACAACTTTTTCATAGAAATAATTTTTTTTTCCAAAATACCTTTTTAATCAAATAAAATTATTTTTTTGAAATAATTTTTTGAATTGAAATATTTTTTTTTCAGTTTTTAATGAAAAATATTTTTTAATGAAAATTTTTTTTCCAAAATTTTTTTTTAAATAAAATTAAAAACAACTTTTTTTAAATCAAATTTTTTTAAAGAAATTTTTTTTTTCAAACATTTTTTTAAAAGAAATATTGTTTTTCAAAAACACTTTTTAATCAAATAAAACTATTTTTGAAACCAATTTTTTAAATTATATAATTTTTCAAAATATTTTTTTATTTTGAAATAATAGAGTGTACTATATTGTTTTTGATTTTTATTATAATTTTGAATAAATAATTTTTCTTTTATTAAATACAACATTTTTAATTTAATTGAAGTGTATTCTTAGGGGTTTTTTTAATTTATCTTTTCGTGTATTTTCATTATCTTTTAATTATATTACAGTTTTATTATGTTAATATTTTTAATGTAAATAGAAAGTGCTTGGTAATTAATTTAAAAAATTTGATTAAACTTTTTTTTAATGAACTAAAATTTTTTTCTAAGCAAAATATATTTTTTTTGTGAAATGAAGGCAAATATTTTTTTACAAATAGTTTTTTGGATTAACAGAGTTCACTATTTCGTTAGAACTAATTTTAATGAAAGTATTTTTAATTTTTATTTTCCATAAATAATTTTTATAATTTATCTTTTCTAATCTTACTTATATTTTAGTTTCATTAAATTAATATGTTCAATAACAATTAGGTATAACTAATTTTTGCTTATTATTTTTTCTACTTTATTATATAATATATATTTTGTTATGTAGCTATTATGTGGCTTATTTTTTAATATTTTATTTTAGATATTGACTAATTGGTTATTTTTAATTTATATAGTTCAGTATATGTAAGGTTATAATTCACATTTTTTATAAATAAATGTATTTACTCTTAGATCGTTATAAATTTTTTTATTCACAAATTTATTATATTTTTAATTTTGTTTATATGTTTATAATATTTTCCAATTTTGCACTTTCTTGAATTTTTTTTTTATTTTTTACATTATTATAACTTTCATTGTGTTATAAAATTCTTTTATTTTTTATTGTCTTTTTTATTCATAATATATTATTATTTTCAACCTGATATATATATATATATATATATATATATATATATGTATATTAAACTATTATTATTATTATTATTATTATCACATTTTTTCCTTTTTTTAATTTTATAGTTTATTTTATCTTTACATTTGTATTTCTTATCATTTATTTTATGAAATTTATATTACTTCTCTTGTTAACGGTTTTATATTTATTAACTTTTTTATTTTATTCAGTTACCTTTTTTATTGTTTTTATGTACTACATTTTTTAATAAAATGATTTTATATAATTTATTTATTTCATTGCCTTTTGCGCTCATATGCTCATCACATGAATTTATTATTAATTATTGCGTAAAATTACAAAAAAAAAATAAAAATTAAAAAATTAATTTGAAATTCTGAAATTTTTTCAATAAAAATTGAAATTCTCAATTTTTTTGGAATTAATTATCATTAGTATTTCAATTTCAGAACGCACGCTAGAAGCAATGAATAACCAAAACAGGTAAGTTATGGGCATTTCAACTTCTAGCAGTGATTTATCGACTGATGCAAATTCGAATTAAGTAATTTTCGGAAATTATTAATTCAATTTATTCGAACAAATTCACAATTTTTTTAGCATTTTTTGTTTGCTTAAAAAAAATATTTTTTCACATCAATTTATTTGAGCATTTAATCTTTAAAAGAATTTTTTTTTTGCACACAGATTTATTGGTTTCTGGTTATTGGTCGTTTTACTTTTTAATTGACGCTTTTCACATATGAAAATTTTGTTTTTGTTTCCGAAATTACAACTTTAATTTTTTGTTGCATTTATTTTTACAGCACTGTTTGCATTTTTAGAGCACTCATTTGCATTGTTTTCAAACGCTTTCACTTTTATTGTACCAAATGTGCAACTTTATAGAAATTTCAGCAAACATAAAAAGTTATGAATATTTTTGTTGTTATTTTTTCAATGTCACACACGCTAAATTTATGCACCGCAAAGCGTAGATTCGTGCGCACCAAAAAAAAAAAAAAAAAACAATACAAACGTTAAAACACACCCGCCTCGAAATACGAAAAACTGGCAGTTAAAAGTTGAAAATTTAGAATGTAAAAAAAAGATGAACACGAAATTCTTGCAGACAGTTGCGGCGACTGCAGCCAAAAACCAAATGTCAACGAAAGTCCTTCAACGCGTACAAAAATCGGGCGCAACAATGCTTTCGGCTGTGATTATTTCTACTTTCTTTTATTTAATTTGTGTTGCTGTTGTTGTTGCAGATTTTTTAATTTTATTTTTGGGTTTTGTGTTGCACATCTGAGTTTTTATATGATTTTAATGTATCTGCTTGTGCTTGTTCTTCATGCGCTGGTGTGCGCTGTGTGTCTGAAGATCTTATGCGGCTATTAGGCGGCTGATTTCTTCGCACAAACACTTCACGACGACGACGCGGCGCGTTTCAAAAGCGACAAACGACTGACTGCGCCAACCATATGTCGCCGATATCAATGGGTGTTGCTGCCACTTGGTGGCTATTGCCGCTGATGCGGTTTCGGTGTGGTGACGACAACAACACCAGCAACGCGAACAACAACATTGGCACACCGAAAACGAACGCAAAACAATAAAAGCCAAATGTAAGGACAAACCGCGCTGATTTTTTGTTTCTTCAATTAAGTTTTTTTTTATTTTGTTTTTGTATTCAAAAACAGACAAAACGACGAATGTCAAAATGTTTGCGACAGGCGCAAAAAGCAAGCGCCCACAGCAACAATGTGCGCACAAGCCACTAGCAAATGAGAAAAAAAGCAAAAAACAAAAAAACCGCACGATCAGTAGCAAACAGCACTAAAGTGGGCAAATACAAAAATAAAAAAATGCAAAAAAAAAATGGTATTTTGCTTTTTTCTTAAATCTGGTGACAAACAATGCTTTTTTTTTGCAAAAACAACAATTTTATTTCCACTCAATTTTCACTTAAATTATTGTTGCGGGCGAGTGTCGTTGATTTTGCTGTCATTGTTGTTGTTGCAACGATATTGTGTGCTTTTATTTACCGTTGTTTTGGGAAAGAACAAATTTCGAGTTGAAATTTGCAACAAAAAAATCAAATTGGTACAAAAAATTCAATCAGAAGGCGCACTAAAGGCGAGCGCAACAAGTAAGGTGGGCAGCACAGTGGACAGATATACGTCAAAACTGACACAATTTTGTTCTTTTATTTTTCAGAAATTCAAAAAAAACTTAAAAACACTTTAACGTACCGTTATTATTTTACACACAATTTACGTGCTATTTTTTGTTGTTTTTTTTTCCTTTTCGGCAATAAATAATGCAAATTATTTTGCAAATTCGTACAATTTATTCAATTGAAAACTTCGAAACGCTCAGAAAACGCGTGACACCGCCAACAACGAACGACCGACAATAACGAATAGCAAACTTACTGGATCGCACACCACACACACAATAATCGAACGATCGAATCACTAAGCAAAGTAAACCAAAAGCAGGCAATTCACGCCGCACCAACCGCTCAGCACGAAAGCTCTTCGACAAGTAAGCGCTCGAGCGCAAAAGCAACCAGCAATCAGACTACCAGCCAGCCGCCAGCAGGCCAACAACAACCGCCAAACGCTAAACTAAGCCCACAGGCGGTAGTCGTATGTATGTATGTATGTATATGTAGAGGTATGGGTACTCACCGCGAGGAAACACACAACCAAAAATATCAAATAAGAAAAAAATAATAATAATAACAATAAAAGAAATACACACTAAAAAAGACAAATTAGCCGCACTCGCACTCGCAGCTGGAACACGCGGACAGTGGCAGACGCACACACACCCATCCATAGGCATAGGTACAACAAGCAGAAATGGCAATAAAGCACGGGCGTTCGAAGAACGGTGGAGTGGAGCACAGCGAGTAGAGTGCACGCGGCACATATGCACACACACATAATCGCCTGCTCGGCGATCCTCCCTGCCCCACCCCTTGCAGCATTATGGCAACAAACACGCTAATGAGGTAGCAAGCTACATTTGTGTGCGCTTGTAGTGCCGCTGTGTGCGTTGTATTGTGAAGCCCGCGAGTACACGGCAGATGCACACACAAAGCGGCAACTGAGCGCCACTGCCATCGGCTATGAATGGACTACGGTGAGACAAACACCGGTGAGGTGGTCGCAAAAAATCTGCTTGCTGCGTGACGACGGACTCAAATGCCACCAATACTAACAAGCTGCGCTTAAGCAAATTTAAAACGCAGAGCGTTCGAGCGTGCGAGTGGAGAGCAATGCAAATGCTCGCAGCAAAGCACATGTAATCGAAAAGTAGTACGTACCTATTCACTAGTCATAACGACAGATAAGCGGGTCGGTAGGAACACACTCTTAATTGAGTTTAAGGTACAACAATTTTATAGCGAAATTGCATTTATTAAATGATGTTAGCCATTCTATAAATTCTATTTTTTTGAGGTTAGAAAAATTATACTGGAGGAATAATTAAAAAGCCGATTTTGACGGACGGATTCTTCTTCGGGAAGGGGTATTTTACGATACTTGCCATTCAAAGGTACTTTAAACAAGTAAGAAAGAGCTAAGTTCGGGTGCAACCAAACATTTTATGCTCTTGCAACTTGCAAGTATCAATTGGGGTAGTATCGACCCGATTTTATCTGTTAACTATTACCATGCCACATACTAAAAAAATGTTCCATAGGTTTAATTGAGGTACCTCATCTTAGAATCTTATGGAGCATAGTCAGCCGGATGTTCGAAAATCCTGATATTAGTTATATGGGGGCTAAGTCAAGTTTTCGCCCAATGTAATCCATTTTAGGCACAAAAATACACTGTTATAAGTAAAATTACTTCGCACTCTTCTTTTCATTGGAATAACCCACGTATTGACCGATATATCCAGCATAAAGTCACCTGGAAGTTCGAAAATTTTTATACATATTAGGTATATGGAGCCTGAGGGAAGTATTGATTCAATTCAACCCATTTTTAAAACACAGAAATACTATTGTCAGAAAAGGACTATCCCGGAATTTCAATTATATATCTCACATATTGACTGATATTTTCGGTCAAAAGTCAACTATAGATACTGGGGTCCACATATTCGGTACACAGGGACTTGAATAGTTTGGATTCCATTCATACATACAACTTTTGGTTAAGGTGGCGGTAATATAGGAATATCAGTAAAATGTCATATACGGAATTTAGTTGAAATCGGTCGGACTGGTCTCGAGATATGTTTTTCTCCCAAAAGTGGCGAACTAAACAATTTCAAGATATCAAACTATAAAAACCTGCGCTAAGGTATAAATTTCCACACTGCCCTCAACAGGTGCTTCATTCGCAAAAACTAGCGCACTCATGTTCACTACAATAAAACGAATAAGACTCGATAGCTTTGAAAGCTTCACTCTTCAAATTTGGAGTTACTTAAACTAACTCTCAGAGATCATTTCGGCGATATAGTGAGTAATCGCACAAAAGAGTGAGAGTACTTAAAACATATATGCATGTATGTATGTATATATGAGTATATAACTGATAAGATATGATAATTATCACTACACAAACACACATCTGCTTCGGCAAACTAAATAAAGTTATTGCAAGTGTCTGCTCGACTATTAATACTAGATAATGTTTCTAATATTTACTTTAACTTGCAGTTTATGAAGTTTTCACATTTTTTTCGTTGCAAAAGGTATCACCTGCTATTCTAGAGATATCTTAGTAACATTTTACTCACTTGCTAATTTGAAGCTTTAGATAGCGCAGCTTTATTTAAAGAAGTGACTTGCCAACTTTTGCACAATAAATCAACTGACTAAACGCTCTCGAGCTTCTCTCTAAACAGTGCTCCTTTTTTTATTTCCATTTGCTGGAATCTACAAAAAAACGAGCAAAACTTTGCTATGTGACTTTACTTAGGCATAATCATTATCTTATCAGTTTGTAGTTTTAAGGCTGTGTATATAAATAGGTGTGTGTGCGTGAGTGAGTTTGTAGAGGCTTTGTTTTGGTACACGAATGTGTATTTACGAGTTTTATATTTATTTTGGCGCTACTCGCGTTGATAAGATTCTTGGGTTTACAATTTGGGGCTACAGCGATTACACATGCACCGCAGTGCAGTAAGAGCACAGAGAATTCATCAAAATAAGTTATGGAAGGAATTTTTTTAATATTTTGATTTTTAAATATATCTTTTCAAAATATCTGACTGATCAGGCTTTGGGGAAAGTCTAAAAAAAAAAAGAACTATCACCGTATCTAGCAAATCATAAAGTGCACAGAACTTGAACGCCCAGATAGTTCACGGCCTCAACCAAAAACCACCCTGAAGGACGATCCTCATAGCCTGGGACTTGTCATAAGCCTTTGACACAGTCAACCACACAACGCTACTTGAGGAAAAGGTAAAGTCTACGCTCCCTCCAGGGATAAAGAGGTGGACTATGAACTACCTGAGCGGTTGGCAATCAATCGTACTGTTTCGAGTAAAAATGTTAAATTGAAAAGAAAGGTGGTGTTCTCTCCCCGTTGCTGTTTAATTTCCACATTTCGAAACTTCCTCACCCACCACAGGCAATTTCTATCACCTCGTGCTTAAAATTGCACGATAATGACATCGGGTGATGGAATCGGTGACAAGTGGTCAGAAGGAAAGGACTATTTCTCTGACCTTTCTCGCTGCACGGAGCGTAACACTCTCCCCCACTAACTCCACAGCGGCCATATTCAAAAACAGGACAAAGGAGTCCAGACTTGATCTTAATATTGCAGTCGATGGCGTTAAAATTCCGAATGTCCCCCTAAGATTTTAGGAGTGACACTAGACAGCCTATGCTCCTTTAATCTTCGTACGACCGCAATTATTGCCAAAGTACAGAGCCGCAAAAAAATTTTCAAGAGTTAAGGACCGGCCGGCAACACATCCGAAAAGATAAAAACATGGGCAACATAGAAGACAATCGGCAGGCTGGTCCTTAACTACGCCACACAAGCTAATTCAAAATATTAATTTCAAAAAAAGATACGCAAATGCAACTATGTACTACGAAAGAAAGAACACGAATGCCGAAAAGCGTCGCAGCGAACTGTTACGAATAAGAACACAAAGCGAGTTGCTGAACACTGGAAACTCGGCGCGATTCCCCTCTCCTCGTCGCCCCCTCGCCTATAAACCAAGAGTTGCCGCAAAGATAAAAACATGGGGCAACATAGAAGACAATCGGCAGGCTGGTCCTTAACCACGCCATACCACCGCCGGTCGCCTGGATGCAATGAAACGCAGACGAGGAAAGTTTCAGACTTACTAGAACACTGCACTCCGAACTATAACGGGAGGCCCGTATGCTTCCAGTTAAGGAGCATAATTAGCTCCTCTCCAAGCAGTTTCTGGTGGGGTGTTTTCGTAGAAACCATCCCTGCAGTTGCTTGCTTGAAGCGGAGCCGCCTCCTAGGAACAACAAGAGGTATTTCCTTAATTATTTCGACGACATAAGACTATTGTCGCCGACCAGACTTCGGACACAATAAACTTCAGACATGCACCGACCGTTATGCGTAGTGGAGCTACAAACACCTTCACTGAATCCCTCTCAGTGAATGGAGTCAAGCCACCACCCACTGCAGTCGACGAACTCGAGTTGCCAGCTTCGTTTTGGATAGTGTAGCAGGTTAAACTCCTACTTATCCAGAATCGACCAATTCCCTGAATGACTCTAACCACCTCTCTATATGGTTCGACCCAATCGAAACAGCACGCTTCCTAGGCCTACCGTTGGATGACCTCGCTGACAACTTTTCTGAACCTTACCACCCTAACGGGGACTGGATAACCGTTATAACAACTATAGCATATATGGTTTCAAAGGCGTAGGTGTGGATTTTTGTGTATACAGAGATTTTGAGTGAGATCTTATACTAGGCCATGAACAGTAAAGTTCAAACATAGATCCCTCCTTTCAGATCTTTTAATTGTCGAAACCCACCTGGGGTTTCATAAAAATTCCGATTATTGTATTCTTAAGAATCGTATGCTAGAAGAGTTTATCTCAAAAGCCTTACTTTCTTTTATATGTTGCATGAAAGTGTGCTTGATTAAGCCAGCGCGACTCTAAGAAATGTTAAAATGTTAGGAAAAGTGAGTGAGTTCGTAAAGGCAAATCCCTCGTCTAAACTCTTAATATAGAATTTATATGAGAACCATTTGCAAGAAGCATGCTCCAACTATCTTTTTTGGCAAAGCTCATTTGGGGCTATCTATGATTACATATACATATGTACTCTTCACTTTTACTGAAATAATTGTTTTTATAGCTTAGGGAATATTAAAGTGGTACGAATTTATGTGCGGTTGCAAGCTTTCAGTGTTTACGGGCCAATAAGTTGTAGCCACAAAAAAACTTTTAAAGTTTACGAAATTGTTGCGCTCGACTCTAGAGGGAACGCGTCTTCGCTTTACCGTATTACATTCTAACTGAATTTGTGATGATAATGTCTTCTTGGGATTTTTTTAACTGTATATACTTAAGTATATAATTTATACGCAATAACTCCATAATACAATGTGCAAAGAATTCCTCGCAAACTTTAGCAAACAATGTGTTGCGTTGCATAAAATTCCGGAGAATTAAGCAAATGAAATAAGTATATAAAATCTGAAGTCACCTTTAACGAAATGCAAACAGAATGCACACAAGCACACACATGCACATTTGAAAAGGCTAAAACAAACACCAATATTTTTTCGGTTGAACTCGCCAACATTTCCCACCCAACCCACAAAAACCGATTTCGCACCCTTTTGTGCTCGCATAAGAATTTATTGTACAAATATTTTTTGCCATATCTTATCATTCGGCTGGGTGTTAATGATAAGCTGAACTTGCCGACCATGCGCGCATTATTACTCATTCACCAGTCGCCGGTTTAAATTTTTTAAGGTGAAGTTTTTGGCTTTGCCTAACATATGAGAACCATATTACAAAAACTAATATTATATATAATATATAGTATTAAATGAAACCATTAGTTTGAAGTAGAAAGTGACACTAACAAATGTCAAGTGTGAGGTATGCAATTGAATCTTATTTAGTTGATAACGAGCTGTTAGTTCCAGTATGAAAAGACAGTTCCACGTAATCTTCAAATACCATAATTAAAGAACATTTTTTAAAAGGAAAGAAAATGCTTTGCCGCTGTTACTGAATTGCAGTCGTATATCTCCAATGCTACCAATCACATTGTATCATACCATATAGTATTGGAAAGGTGAGATATTAAGCTGCATTTAACCAAAAAAATGTAAACCGGAGAAGATGATTTGCTATATTTTGAAATTTTTTTTATAAAAAAGGGAAGAATGCCACGAAAACCACCAATGTAATTTATGAAGTTTACGGAGACCAAAAATGGTTCGGTCGCTTTCGTTCTGGAAATTTCGAAATTTTGGTTTACACTGATAAAATAATGTCTCTAGCGGAAAAATTGCAAAAAAAAGGCCTAAAAATGGTTCATATTTGTATATTTATTTATTCGCATAAATATAAAAAAATAAGTTGAAGTTTGATTCGAAATACGATAAGACTTTTTCGACTACCCAATATATCTCCTTAAGTTTAAATTGCCGATTAGGGTTTCCGAGATTATTGGATTTCAAAAAAATAATCCTCATCAGCAGTAGAAGTATCTAATTCTGCAACGGTGAAGACTGAAAATTGCCTGCAATTTTAAGAAATTTCGAACAGAGTTCATTTAAAAAGACAACATATACACAATAACAATGTTTTGCATGTAAAAGATGGTTTCAACGGTTGAGAGATTATGATTTCGGTGTGAGGAATGAAGAACGTGGAAGACCACCAATAAGTTTGAAGACACCGAATTGCAAGCAACATTAGATAAAGATAATACTTTGAGTAAAAAGCAATTGACAGCTATGTTAAATGTTGCACACTGTTTGAAAGTTATGGGAAAGATCCGAAAGTGTGGTTTTGCATCGAATTCTCTCTGCCGATGAAAAATTAATTTATTTTCAGAATCGTAAACGGAGAAAATCATGGGTTAAAGTGCTCTGTGTTTGGTGGGATCAGAAGGGTGGTGGTATATTATGAGCTTCTAAAACAATTAATACTAACAGCTATAACAACAAATGATCAATTTAAACCATGTATTGTTCGAATTAAATTACTATAATGTGCCAGAAGACACGGCAAAGTAATTTTGTTGCACGACAGGTGCAGTATACAATCAAAGTACTTGGCTGGAAACTGCTACCCTACTCGCCGTATACACCAGACTTGGTTCCTTTCGATTACATAAAATCTGGAATTCGACACAAATTATACTATTTAAGTTCAATATTGTCTGCGCATTGCTTTACGGATGTGAAACCTGCTTTGTAACCGACCAATTCACTGGAAAAATGTAGAGCTTTGATAACAGATGCTTACGGCATATTGTCATGGTGTGATGGCCTAGCGTCATCAGCAACGAAGAGGTATATAAAAGTGATACTACAGAAGTTTACTGACAAGCTATGAATGGGAACTACCAAGGAAATCATAAGAAAAGCCGCCCTAAGACCACGGTGAGGAGATCTCTAGCATATCGTGCAGCAAACTAAAGATGCTAGGAAAAAACAGAAGCCTATTTGAGAAGCCTTATTGAGGTCTTACGCTCCAGTGGAAGATACAGGATATGATGATGATTTCTTATAGCTAATATATAAAAGTCTGAAAACCTAACCAAGCGTTCTAACGGAAAAAAATATTTTTAATTTACCTTTATTTTTAAAAACCTTTTATTCGAATTTTAACTCAGTTCATATAGAAGAATAAATACTTTCCATGTATTAGTCACGCATTAGAGGAAGTGTTAAATAATGGAAAATTATCTTGCGACAGTTCGGCGTTGGCGCTCACGAGTGTAACTCTTCAGCGATTAGTGAACAACAAAATAAAAATTAGTTACTACACTTACAATGTTTATTTGACTTGTTATCAACACTTCTCACCGTACATTAGGTTTGTTTGGACGGTAAAGAAGTGTTTGTAAGCACTTACGTGCGGTAAATGAAAAAGTATCTAATGCATGATAGGTGGCGACATACAATATATATGAACATACATTTAGCCTTGAAAAATGATCGAATAGAAGACTATTGGAATAAACACACTATTAGCGTGTGACACTTGCTGTATTAGATTACAGCGGACGGACAAGAAAACTGAGCATTGGTAGCAAACGTGAGTTTGGCATATGTTCTGCTAATTTTCTTATGTCTCTTGTGCTTTTACTTGGCATCAGCGCACATCAGCTGTTTTGCTCCGATTACAATTAGTTGGAAAAAGCTAAACAAATAAATGGAAAATAAACAAATTGTTAATAATGTGAATATTATGCGTAGCCATGTGCGTATGTGTGCGCATCACGCAGTAAGTAAATAAGTGGTGTGTACATATGTTAGAGTAAGTGGATGTGATAATTTGCTGAAACATTTTCATCAAGTGCACTCGTAGAGAGCTTCTAATGCATTTCGTCCACATGCACACTCACATATGCACACACATATAGGTATATACATATATATACGACGAATGACCAAGTTGCCCGCTGTGTTATGGAAAGTCTTGAATGTCAGACTCAATTTACAGCTACGCATTCTCACACATCATTTTCAGCTAGGAAACGCACTTGGCACTTTCCAAGCGCACATAAGCTTCTATACATACATATATATACGTTTGTGTGTCTGTCTGTATGCTTCACATTTCAATTTCATTGTTTATCACTTCACAGCTGTTGACTGTCGGAGTAACGCCTCAAGCGCACAACTGCATTCACTCATACGCACAGTTGGCCGGCGCTTGTTGCATGCACCAGAAGTGAGTGCTGCTGCCACATGTGCTCTCATATAAGTATGTATATGGCAACAACAAAAGCACTTGAAATAGCAGTGTGCAGCAAAGAGATGTTGCTGAGGTTAATTAGATTGAAATGCCGCCCTAATGTCAAACGCACACTGCCACACTCACCTACTTATTGGCGGGCTGACAGTGATGCATAAGCGCTGCATGCCGTGAATATTTTGTTGCTAAAAATAAAACTTGTTAAAATTTGTCTGTCAGTGAGGGGACATAAATACCTTTGGTGTTTACATATATAAATATAGTTTGTATTGCTTACTTCCCGCGAATATTCGTTGAAGCGCACACAGTTGTATATTTGTATATATGTATGCGTTCTTAAATTTTTATTTTGAATTCACAAATGAAAATCTGCGTGGGAAATTTTGTTTATAGCTGAGCAATGAGTCAATGCACCGCGATACATGTATGTATATATTCAAACATATGTATACATCTATGCATGTGTACGAACGGCGCGTCTATAGGTCAACAAGTCAATTGTGCACAATAACAAGACACGTATAAGTGAGAATTTTAGTCGTAAAATGGAAAGTTTATTTTAGTGAAAATTTAACACTTGCCACAAATAGCCAGTGGTTGAATTATTTTTAATAATGTTTACACAATTTATGGCTAAACGCTGTGGCGTACACATGCAGACTTATATATAGACACAATTTGCATGCGTCAGGTGGTTAAATAGTTTGGTTTTGAATTTTGGAGCGAAGTGTGCGTTCTTTGAAATTTCAAGAAATTGTTGTTGCAGATTCGCACTTGCACTTGGAGAAATATTCAATGGTACTAGAGGAAGCATATTCACATAAATAAAAATATAAGTACATTTGTAGCTTTTTCCAAACAATTTCGTGGATTATACATATCTACATAATATATTCAGGCCAATTTAATAAGACAGTGCGTCGTCCAATACAAAGCACTTTAAAGTTAATCAGTGAGGGGCACACCTAGTGTGAAATTTTTACGATAATTATATATTTGTATTCATATTAGTATCGATAGTATTTGCCTTTAAAAATATCATACTTGAATTTTAGATAAACATTTTTTGAATTAAACTTTTGTAAAGTATAGCCGCTCAGTTAATTCGCTTCAATCGGCTGTAACAGTTCATCTTTGATTACTAGGATACAAATGATCCGATCCCTATAAAAGTTTTTTCGAAAAAATCGTGGATGCGAAAAATATTTTGCGGATCATTCTGAACAATTTTTATTAAGAGACTATGGGTCTAAAACCGATTTTTTTAGGAATTATAAATATTAATTTCTCCGTTTTAGAGAAATCTCAATGAAATTTAATACATAGATGAATTTTGATTACATTAATCATTTGTCCAAATTGGAAAAATCGGAAAACTATATATAAAACATACCTCTCCAAGCAGTGACATTCTTCTTCTTCTTCTTTACTGACGTAGACACCGCTTACTCTGTTATAGCCGAGTTAATAACAGCGTAACAACGGGTGCAATGGGGTATAGCTATGCTTCTGGGTTAGCAGATACATTTGCAGGACTGTGTCTAATAGCTACTCTTGCCTTGTGGCGCACCCCGAAAACGTGAGTAACCCTTGTGTAAGATGCGGTAGCCAACTCGTGTGGAGCATGGTGCCACGGCTAAAAGAGAAGCTTCAGCGGAGTCACTCCGATATATTCGGTTTAAGGGTACTAAATGCAGCGTCTGTTCACCAGAGGTGCGACTTCGAGAGGGGGTGGGTCTTGAGACAAGCGGCTAGCTTTTTAAATGTGTATAAAGTTTTACACTACACACCGAGCGAGGTGCTAGATTTGAGACCCGCTACCTAGAAACCACTCCCAATGAAAAAGCATATTACAGCCGAACAATTTACAATAATTGGTTGGACAATAGCTCCTAGTGAAGAGTTGTGTTTGGTCAGGTAGAAGAACGAGATCACTGCAGCGGGAGGGACCTTTGTTTAATGCCGTCGGAAATCGCGTCTAAATTTTATCTTAAAAAAAATGTCTCATGTATTCTTAAAATACATATTCTAAACACTTATTGAAGTAGTTTTTCCCCACAAAAATCACTTTTTTAGGCTGTCATACTAGATGTGCCCTTAACCCAATGGCTCTTAGAAATATAAAATTCTAGCGTGATTCTATTTGGAACTATTTACTGATTTCTGGATTTTTTATTTCGGCCAACCATCTACATGTAACGGGTGATTCAAGTAGAGGTACTTCTTTCAATACTTTTTCTGACAGATCAAGTGTGAGTCGTGTCAAGGTGTCATATTTTTTTTTCAGTATTCTTTGGCATTTCAGCATGGAAAGACTTACGTCAGAGCAACGTTTACAAATCGTTCAACTTTTTTAAGAAAACTCACGTTCTGTAAAGAATGTATTTCGCGAGCTTTGCTCAACTTATGCTCAACATAATCGGCCTATTGAGCAAACTATTCGCAACACCATCACCTATCTTGAGAACTACCATGCATTATTGGATAATATTCTACCGCATAGACCACGTCCAGTACACATTGAAGAAAATATAGCAGCCGTAGCTGAGAGTGTATGCGAGGACCGTGGAGAGTCGATTCGACATCGTTCGCAGCAACTTGGACGAGATATTAAATTGAAAGCGTACAAAATACAGCTTGTGCAAGAATTGAAACCGCTCGACCTTCCCAAGCGACATTGCTTTGCTCTTGAAAAGTTCCAAGAAGATCCGTCGTTTTTCAGCGATGAGGCTCTTTTCTGGCTGAATGGGTTTGTAAATAAGCAAAATTGCCGCATTACGGGCGAAAAGCAACCTGAAGAGATTCAAGAGCTGCCACTTCATCCAGAAAAAATAACGGTGAAGTGCGGTTTGTAAGCCATTGGAATCATCGGTCCATATTTCTTCAATGATAACCATCTATTTGACGCCTGAAAATGAAACTCGTGATCTTGGCGATTGATTTGCTACCATATGTAAAGTCTAAAGTCTATAGGGGCAATCCCGCTTTGCTGCTTTTTTCGAACGTAAAATAGAAATAACTTAAAAATAATATTATTTTTCTCTTCAAAAACTCAGTGTTCCTTGAAATTGTTGTATTATTATTCAATTCTATGGTGCCGCATTAAAAGAGTGTCGTTGAAAACTTCAGAATTGAAACCTTTTTCACCATAAGCAGTTCTTAGCGAATAATTAGATGAAATTGTGATTTTATTTTATTATATTTAAATACAGAACTCATTCGGAACCCCTAGCGAGAAAATAAAGCAACTTTTTGAAGGTCAATCAAGTCAATTAATATAATATTAAGCACCGAACAAAATCTAAAATAAACATTAAGTGCAATAAAAGCCATAAATGTTTATTTATTTTTCGAATTGCAATTATTGTAAATCAATAGCTCTTCATTTGAATGGGTTTCGAGAAAGCGGAAATATTTGTACGCAACGAGCTGTAAGAAGAGAGTGAGCAGCACACTGAAAAGAACATATAAATGATAGAAGACACTTTCTTTGAAATTATTACTATTGAATTCCGTAAAACGAGTGGATTCATTACATAAGAATGTTGATTTAAAACTAGAAAGAAACTTGAATGTACAATGGACACCACAAACAAAGAAAGTGATTTACATTAGAGAACGTCCAACAAGTGTTTTATAATAATAACATATTTAAACAGATAATTCAATTAGAAAAACCAACATATGAGTGGACGGAGTGACCCACAAAGTGGTCCACACTCGCAGAATCCATCACTTGCTTTGCATATATGTATGTATAGTATTGCAAAGTTTTGTATGTCCATTTTGGAATTACCTTAGTACGAATATTTATTATTTCCTGGCAAATACGTCAGCAATAGACCGACATTTCTCGAGCAATCTGTCTCCGCTTTCGCCACACTTACGATTGTATAGTAAGTGTGAACTTTTTGATAGCGATGATTGCGTTGAAGAAGGTGTTGTTATTATTATTGCTATCGCAACGTGAATGAAATTCCGAAAATTCCCATTGCAAATGATTTTATTAAGAAAGGTATTTGATGTAGAATTGACGATAAGATAAATATTTAAATTTAACACAGCGCTGGAGAGAAGGAAAAATACTAAGTGGATCATTATTTTGTGGAATATTACTCTAAGATATTCTATAAACATATAACGCTATTAAAACTATTCTATATTTTCTTAAGAATTTGGTAAGTTATTGCAATGGAGATTTTGCCATAAGTATGTGTTTAGATTGCAGTTAATATGAATCATGTTTAAGACCTTGGCAATTATTGGCTGACAGACACATAAGTACTTAATACAAAAGAAGAAAAAGCGTTAAATTCGGTAGCCGAAGCTATAATACCCTTCACAAATAAAAAGGACTCGTTATAAGAACTTTGATCATTCATTTTCTATGGCAGCTATATGCTAAAATGACTCGATCTGTATAACTTCATCGCAGCTTGCATCTTTGAGTTAGATAATAACCCACGTCAAATTTGGTGAAAATATCTTCAAATGAAAAAGGTACTTGATGTCGATGGTTCACTTTGTATGTGGTCTGATATTCCGACAAATAAGCAGTTTCTTGAAGAAAAAAAGACGTGTACAAATTTTCAGATCTACCGACAGACCGTAATGGTTAAATCGACTCAGCTTGCCATCTTGTTCATTTACTTCTGTATACAAAGGGACCACTGAGAGGAATGACATGATATTATAGTGAAATAAAACACTCAAAATTGGTCAAAATTCTGGTTCTGTTTTTTAATGTCATGCAGACAATTTTATGCCATTTATGATTTGAACAAAATGTCGGCCAAATGGCCACCATGACTCCATGTGCTCTTATCCACCCGTTTACGCCAATATTCGATGACCCGGTGCAGTATTTCGGCTGGAATTTCGGCTATAGGTCGCTGAATGTTGTTTTCAAGGTCCTCGAACGTTGCTGGTTGATGGGCGTAAATCTTGGATTCAACATATGCTAAGAGAAAATAATCTAGAGGCGTTAAATCACATGATCTTTGCGGCTATTTGACTATTTGAAATTACCGAGTCGCCAATTTTGCACGCAATGTGCCCACGCATGGTCAGACGTGAAACATGAAAAAGTGCGTTTTGTTGGAAATAAGATCGTCCGAGTCGATTTCTTAAAATTCTGACTAAAAAGGTCGGTCAACATCGTATTATAAGGCTCGCTATTGATGGTAACGGCATTTTCAGCCTCAATTCGAAAGAAATAAGACCCTATGATGCCACTTTATCACAATCTGCGCTCACTCCCCCAATCAATAACTGAATGCGTCAGAGACATTAAATTTTACATCAAAGATGGATTTATAGGAGCCGGTGTCAAAAATGGGCACGGCCCACATTTAGGTGAAAAACCATATCACAGGACCTACTCGACGATGAAAATGAGCGAAATCGGACTCTAACCACGCCTACTTCTCCTATAACACAATTTTAAATTTTAACGGTTCTTTTACTTTCCAGTATACAAAATAGCCTCGAATGAAAATATCAGAATAAAATTTGGTACGAATACTACCTTTTATGCCAGATAAGTCAGCTTATGACCGAATATTATTCAAAACTGTTCACGCTCTCAGGTATCGAATATAGGGGCCCCAGTCCTAATGCGAACCTTTTATCGAAAATATAGGTCGATTTATGAGATATATTATAAAAACTCAGACAGAATCCTAATTTGATAATAATATGCCGCTTTGACAAAAATTGAAAAAATCGGATGAATAATTCCCTCAGCCCCCATATACTTAATAGAAAAAATATCTAACTTCCGGCTGACTTTATACCGGAAATATTGGTAAATATGTTAGTTATGTATCTTTATGCCTAAAATGAAAAATTTTGTGAAAAACTGATTCTTGCAGTTTACAAGAGCATGAGATACTCAGTTACACTCGAACTTAACCCTTCTCACTTGTTTATGTTAAAAAGGTTAAGAAATTTCAAAACATATTTATCTTTTATTCGTTTATTTAATTTAACTGCAATGCAGAAACATTTCTTTAACCTTTGGGATCACGATCTTACAAATCTGAGGTTAGCAACTTTCGCTTAATTTAAACAATACTAAAGTTGTCTGTTTATAATTAGACAGCCAAAACATTTGGCTTAAAATTCATTTAATTTCAGAGCTACGAAAAATATTTCTAAAAGATTGGTGTAAAAAATATGTTTTGCTGAAGGCATATTTTTCGAGTTTTCGATAAATTATGTTGTGTTTATAAAAATGTATATATTATATATAGATGTATGTATTTAATTGCTTGCATGATTGTATAAAATTTCATCGCAATAGTTTCTAAACTATTAAATCTGAATATAGAGAGCATGCAAGTAAGGAAATACACTAAAAAGGATATAAAACTGCAAAAGCTTTCACAAAAGTAATTCGTTTTTACCACCAAACCAATAAAACATATATAGCAACTCTCACATGTAAAGTATTTTTTGTAACAATAACAATATTTCAGAACAAATAAGTTTTCGAACTAATTTATCTAAACTCATTAACAACTAACTCACAAACCCAAAGCATAACACTTTCCTCTTTCCTAAACAGCACTATGCTTTAGTGTTGCCGAGTTTCATTTTTATTTTTGCGGCCATAAAATCGATGCTTCGCAGTTGCAACAATTCCACAAGAAATCTGTTTGTTATTGCAACAGCTGACACGCTTCGGAAAACACTAAAAACTACTCAGAAGTTGTTGTCTGTTGGACATGTGCTTAAGTAAGTCATGAACACTTCTTGCTTTGATTTCATGTTCCGTATTTTGATGTTGAGCGAGATGCTCTATATTTCCGCAAGACTAAAGCAGTATCTGTTTTTATTTATTTTATGGTGTTTTTGTTTTTGTATTCTATCGCATCATAAATGTAACAGTCGAACTCAAGCACTTGCAGAAGTGCATTAATGAAGCTTTCGTCATATCTTTTATACTCTTCTTCTTCCTCTTGAGTACAGTACTCAGCTCCATTACACAGCATGGCGATTTTGTTGCAATCTTAATTGTCAAGACGTTAGGAGTGATAAGTTTCCATTTGATATACATACATATGTATGTATATGTATATGAACTTATGTATGTGTATCATTCACTTTTGTCGCCATAATTATTGTGAAATATGAGTGTCAATTGCGATAACGGTTTGATAAGTAGATATGTCTTTAAAAATTACATAATAAATGTAAAAAATCAATAATCGTTTAATAAAACTTTTAAAGCAGTGACCCGATTTGCCAATACGGTGATTTGATGAGGTCAATACGGCAATTTAATAGAAGAAGTTATGATATCGCTCTAGTAGACCTTCCAGCTCCAATTAATATTTTAGCTTGATGAAACTTTGCTTTATTATTAGAAATATGCTTAATCATTCAAATAATATCCACACATTAAGTAATTTTTAACAAAAGGTTTAAAGATTGTAAACGACCATCGACAAGTTAAAATCGGGAGCTGCATCAACCAATTCATTTTCGATATTTTAATCCTCAACCTTGAAGCAATAGGAAAATTTTGCTGAAATCCATTGTTTTCACAAGAAGACTATTCAAAAAACCTTTACAAATTTATTCCAACAGACTGTATTGGAAATACTGAAACAAAACCAAAGTTCGAATTATTAGATTGATTCGATCTTTATACATCATGCAGTGAAATTGAATCATGATTAAGGGCTGTAAAAAATTGATTTTTTGTTGATATTTTTATAAGTTTCGGACCTCTTGGGACACATACCTCCTGACAGTAGTTTTCTCACACAAATAGAGACATAAATTGTATTTATTTTAAATTTGTCTCGCCTGGCATTTCTAGTTTCAGATAGCGATTAAAAATAATTTTGGCGCAAAAAAGTACCCCCAAAACCATTCAGTTCAGTTCAGAAGTGTCGGAGACCCTATAAAGTATATATATATATATATAAATGATCAGTATGTTGAGTTGAGTCGATTTAGCCATGTTCGTCTTTCTGTCCGTCCGTCCGTCTGTCTGTATATATATGAACTAGTCCCTCAGTTTTTAAGATATCGTTTTGAAATTTTGCAAACGTCATTTTCTCCTCCAGAAGCTGCTCATTAGCTATAGCATATAGCTGCCATACAAACTGAGCGATCGGAATCAAGTTCTTGTATGGAAAGCTTTCACATTTGACAATGTATCTTCACAGAAGTTCGCACTGGTTATTTTTTAGAGCAACAATGTAATCTCCGAAGAAATTGTTCAGATCATCTTACTATAGCATATAGCTTCCATATAAACTGAACACATAGTTACTAAAGGAAATGCACCTGTGAAGGGTATGTCAGCTTCGGTGCAGCCGAAGTTAACTTTTTTTTCTCGTTAATATAGTTATTTGTGAATATTCGATTGTTTCAGCATATTTTTATGGACCTATGTGACCTAGCCAGCGCAGGCGCTTTATCTAAATTCGCTGAACTATGTCAATGTCGTTATATAATTCGTACAGCTTATCGTTCCATCTAATGCCATATGCCGTTGTCAGAGCGCAAATGACGATAAAACTTCCGCAGAACCTTTCTTTCGAAAACTCGTAACGCCGACTCGTCAGAT
This sequence comes from Bactrocera neohumeralis, assembly GCF_024586455.1. Lineage (NCBI taxonomy): Eukaryota > Metazoa > Arthropoda > Insecta > Diptera > Tephritidae > Bactrocera > Bactrocera neohumeralis. The sequence goes on from NC_065921.1 coordinate 13,170,048, forward strand.
GTTGTCATTGTCCATGCCCCTGCACTATATAGCAGGACGAGAATAATGAGTGGCTTAAAGAATTTGGGCTTGGTTCCTCGAAAGAGGACTTTACTTCTCAATTACCTTCTCAGTCCGAAGTAGCAAGTTGGCAAGAGTTATTTTGCGTTGGATTTCGAGGCTGACGTTGTTGTTGATGTTAATGCTGATTCCCAGCCGAGTCAACACTGACGTGGGGGCCAAGTCGCGAGTGCGATGACTATTTGTTTGATGATTGGAGATATTTAGTATTTCCCTTGTTCACTACTAAACATTTCCTTCGCTTTATTATCCAGTCTTGTTGTTGAGGCCAATGATATCAATATTATTGGCGTACGACAGCAGCTGTACACTTTGAGATTGTACCATTTCTATTCAAATCTGCAGCCCGAATTATTTTCTCCAGCAGTAGATTGAAGAAGTCACACGATAGAGAGTCGCCTTGTTTGATACCTCGTTTGGTAACGAACGGCTCGGAGAGATCCTTTCCGATCCTGATGGAGCTTTTGGTATTGCTCAGCGTCAGTTTACACAGTCGTACAGTAAATGCAGCTCCTTTTCGTGCTGTCAAAAGCAGCATTGAAATCGGCGAAAAGGTGGTGGTTTCCGATCCTCTATTCACGGTCTTTCCCAAGATTTCACGCATGATGAATATCTGGTCAGCTGTTGATTTTCCAGTCCTAAAGCCACATTGATAAGATCCTATCAGTTTGTTGACAGTTTATGTTTACATTATATTATTAAAACAACCTTTGACGAGATTGCTCTGCTGGTTGCTTTGTGGTTTAAAAATATTAAATGTTTTCAAATGTTAAAAGTTTAAAAATGTCGAATTTTGGCAAATCAAAAACGACAAATTTTGGGTAAAATACAACTTTTTTAAAACTTGCAATTTTGTTTGTTTTTATTTTTACCGTAGGTCATTCTAAACTTCTAGACAGAATTTTTGTTTTTAGTTTTTACTAACAGAGAAAACCGGAATCACTGCAGCCTATTTTAGCACCGGTGGAGGTCGCATTTAACTCGAAAAATTATTAATCTTGTTCTTAAAAATTTTATGGTCTTTTTTTATAGTCTTAAAATATGTATATGTATGTATACCCGTGAAATTGTAAAATATTTGTTAATGAAGATTTTGGTGTTTAAATTCCTCATTTTTGTACAAAATTTACCAGCTAGCTTCGTAGAATCATTTTCAGATTTGAAAATAATTTTTATTTTAAATTAAGAAATTAGCAGATTTTTGGAAACTATTTCTTGAAAGTTTTCCAAAAAAATTTAGAATTGAAACTTTGAAAACTTCTTTTTTACGTAGCTTAGAAAAACAATTACTTAATGGTTGAAGCTGCACTGATTTCGGATGAGCCAACACCATTATATGGGCACCACAATTCACCTTTTTCAAAACGCGTTCGAGTAATTACTGCAATTAACCTCTTTTTTAATATTTTACATGAAAATGTTTCACAACTTCCAAGAATATCATACTTTAATGTAGTGTTGGTATTAATGAAGAGCTGTTGACACAAAAGGTTGACTAAAACATGCCTTGTTTTGTACGAATTAACCTTACTCCCTCTTTAGTAGTCAAATTTTAGTCAGAGCTTTTTCTTATTATGCTCGAGTATATTTTGATATTTATCTTATAGAACTCCTTACTTATTTATAAGCTGTTGTAAACGGCTAGCAGATTTTTACATTTGTAACTTCTGAAATACACTATCCGGTAAATAAGGAACAAAATTAAATAGTACATGCCACTCAGAGAAGAGAAAGCTTTTCAAAAATTCAATATCACTTGAATCTAATCTAATTAAATAAACGTCTCATAGAAAATAACATCAGCAATAGTTTTCTACGAAATAAATATTTGAGCATTTTTCCACGCGAGGAAAAAAATAAATAAATGAGTAAAGAATAGCTCATACACACCTTCCACCAAATTCATTTTCGATGTAACCAAATACTCATTAACAAAAAATATCAGCTACTGTCATCAATTTCCACCGAGTTTGCTGACATGTTTACGAGCTACGGGCTTTTTGATGTCCAACGTACCTTTACACCACCACACACACAAATACATACACACACAGCCATACATATGTGAAAATATGTATGGACATGCATGACCAAATATGTAACGGAATTGTGTCTATTTAAGTTGGTAGTGCTACTTAAAAAAATATCTGAAACGTATAAAATTTCAATCACTGCCCAAATCTGTTGACGCTTGTAACTTTTACTCAAACTAAATGACTGAATGTAAACTGACGTTACGTGCCACAGATTTTTTTGTTTTCGAAGTTATGTTCATACACTCAAAAGTATGCGCTGTGCGAGGGCGCGCATGAATGGGAGGGGACGCAGTGCGTGCTCATAAGCATGAAAGTAAAGTTTTCGGTAATCGTTCATGAATTCATATTTACCAAAGGAGAAGGTACAAACAAAGTAAGCTAAAATAAACTTTAGATGCGTAGAATAAATGCGCGCACTGCTACCTCCACGTGGCGCGCATGCGCAATGGAACGTAGACAAAAGGTCTTAACTATATTTATGTTAGCTAACTAATCTCTGACTTTCTTGTTTGAGAACATTAAATATTCGTGGAAAATATGAAAAAAGGGAGTATGAAACTTGAAAAATTGGGTGTGTTTTAATGTGTTTTTTTTTATTAATAAAGGCCCGAAAATGGGCTCGGTTGGGCGCAAAACGTAAATATTTTTATGACTTTGTAAAGCTACACTTACAAAACTTTCAAATGTCTATTAAAATTACAATATTTCGAATAATTTGAAAGCAGAAAGGCTTAAGAAGTATTTACTCTTTTGAAGGTGTTATTATTATGAACAACATTCATGAGGAGAACTTGATTTCAATTGGAGTAAAATTTAATTATCGATATGAGTAAAGCAATTACTTAATCTTGGAGTTAATTTATTTTTTTTTTTTTTGGATTTAAAGAAAGAGAAAAAATTATCAATTTACTTTTGGATTAATCAGCTTTAAAATCGTTTTTTTTTTTTTCAAAACTGTATTTTTGAAATGGGATGACGATGGTACGCCGAGGCTACCGCTTGTATTCTATGGAAATATTAACTGTAGCTTCTGCGGACGATTTTTGTTTTTATTGCCACTTTTTTAAAAAGAATATTAGAATATAAAACTTTACTATACTACTAAAACTATACTACTTATATATGAGGTCTAGTAAAAAGAAAAAATACTGTGCGTTGATTACCCTGGATGTGAAGAATGCATTCAACTCTGCTAAATGGACAAATATGTATATTCGAAGCTCTATAGAAACAACACGCCCTCAGTACCTCATTAATATTGTTATGAGTTATTTTGAAAATAGAGGGGTTATCTACGTCACCAACGAAGCCACCAAAAGCTACTCTATTGCAAGTCGAGTACCACAAAGTTCAGTAGTAGGCCCTCTTTTATAGAATCTTGTGTAGGATGGGGTGCTAAGATTAAGATTAAGCTAATCGCATACGTGGACGACCTTATAGTGGTAGGTGTAGCTAAACAACTTAATGACCTCCAAAATAAATGTAATACGTCAAAGGTTTTCTTTCATGAAGCACCGACAATATTGGAAACAAGTAAGAAGGGCTAAGTTGTGTCACCGGCACAATGTGGAGATTTCATTATACGTCATTTACATATTTTTCAAATACCGTAAAAGTTTTATTCCGCTATCATCATTGGTTCCAAGTCGTATTATACAGAAAAGGCATCAGATGGAATTCAAAATAGCGTTATATTGGAAGAAGGCGTGGTTGTGAACCGATTTCACCCATATTTCGTACATGTCATCTGGGTGTTAAGAAAATATTATATACCGAATTTCATTGAAATCGAGGATAGTTCCTGAGATATGGTTTTTGGTAGGTGCGAGGCCACGCCCATTTTCAATAAAAAACTTAATGACCTGCCAAAATTTCTTCCGTAAAATTTAGTGTTTCTGACGTTTTTTGAGTCGGTTAACGCACTTTTAGTGATTTTCAACATAACCTTTGTATGGGAGGTGGGCGTGGTTATTATCCATTTCTTCCATTTTTGAGCTGTATATGGAAAAAAAAACTCTAATAGAGTTTGGTTGATATACGATGGAAAAATATGTACAAAAAACTTATGGGCCACGTCCACTTTTCCAAAAAAATACGGAATATGTCCCTACCTAATGCGATCCTTTGTGCCAAATTTCACTTTAATATCGACTTAGTTATGACACTTTATAGGTTACGGTTTTCGCCAGGCGTGGCAGTCGATTTTGCCCATCTTCGTAACCTTCTTATGGAGCCAAGGTACCAAGTTTCATCATGATAAATTTTTGTCTTGTCACGGACGGACAGACGGACGAAGTAATAACTCTACTGGTCACCCTGATCACTTTGGTACATATATATAACCCTATATCTGACTCCTTTAGTTTTAGGACTTACAAACAACCGTTATGTGAACAAAACTATAATACTCTCCTTAGCAACTTTGTTGCGAGAGTATAAAAAAAAATCTATTGTTTCTTCATGATGATGTACCGTGATCACTTAAAACAATATCAAGCGAAAAGGGTGGTGGCTTGCACTGTCGACAATTGGACTATCTGAAGAAAACATTGCTGAGAAGCGGCCATTATGAAGTTACCTTCGAAATGGCAAAATTTGTTTGAATAAAATGGTTAATATTTGACCTAAATCGAATTATTTTAATAATGATTATAAAATCTTCAATTTATAGCAAAAATAAGGAAATTATTTTTATTGAAGCAAAGATAACTTCAAATTCGTTTTCTAAACTATGCTATTTTAGGCATATATAATCTGAGAAATTTTAAATAAGTTTTAGCGGAAATACCTAATACATATCAGCCATATATTCCAGTTTTGATTGTGAAAAGGAGGCAAACCCAGAGACGTGCCTGATCATCTGACCAAGCCATGACAAGAAAATATCTGTTAAAGAAAAAGCTTTTTTTGTCGTAATTGACAAATAAACCTTTTTTGCTTTGAGAAATAGACATGTATTTTGATTTTTTATCTATTTTTATTCTTTATCTAAATATCATATTTTCCACAATAACAGCTGACAACATTCGCAAGCTTTGTGCTTTTGAAGATTCTCCCAACAATTATATAACATTCGCATATGTCATAGCCACTCAAGGTTGTTCTCACAAGCGAGCACAAATGTTTGTTTTATTTATTTCGATATTATTATTTTTTAAGTTTGTTGCTAACCATTTATGTGTAGATAACAACTTATGTCATCAATTTCTATCAATTTGAAAGTAAACACAAATTATTTCCTCAAATATATACCAACTTTAATCGATGGAACACCAGAAGAAAGACAGAAAAAATACAAAAGTGTCAATTTTATCATTTTAAAAGTAAATAAGACTTGTTAATGCCACAGCTGACACATCATGCGCTGCTACTAAATTATTGTAAATACATAAAAAAAATTAAATTCATTTGTTAAATAAAAATTTTCGTATATACAAATATACAGACATACATAAATTTCGTTAGATAAACTACTGCCACGAGTAACGGTTTAAAATCAGTTAAGAAACCTGCCAGGAAATCAGCTGATTCCAACTCAAGTCAACGAACTGCTATGAAAGCATATTAATTTAACAAATTGCTGAGAAAAATTCTGTACGAAAAAGTTGCTGGTATTAAATCAAGTTTGGCGCAACGTTTTGCATTACGAAAAGTCAACAAACCAGCAACTTCACTTTTCAGTTATTCGATATATTTAGGGTATACATAATCACATGTGCATAACACATACGCATACATGCACACAAATTTGTTCATAAGTACATAGAACCTTCATACATATCTAATTCCGCCACTCCCGGTCGTTGCACGCGCACTTTCTGAGTTATGGCGATCGAGTGCCAATAAATATTCAGTTCAAGTTCAAATTACATATGTGCGCGTGTATGTAGGGCTAACCACTTAAAATCTCAAAAGACATAAATCAAAAGAAACGCGGTTGTCACAGTATTTATGCCTTAAATTTGAGAGTACGAAATAATGGAATTTAAGACAGTTGAAATGCTTTAAATGAAATTGATGGGTTTACGAATTTCGTGAATTTCTTTTCAATTTCGATTTCAACTTTTATTTGCGCCAATATGACGTAACTCACTGTTGTGGTTGACAACCACATATTTCGTGTACAGTTTTCGATACAAATTGGCCACGAGCAAAAAATAGTAAGACTTTGTTCATAATTATGGAACGGTCGTTTGCTGAATAGCCAAAAGTCACACGAAGCTAAATCAGACGAATACGGTGGTTGCGGCACGATATTGGTTGAAAATTTGTCGAAAAATTCATGAAGAATCAATGCTGTATGCGGCGGTGTTAATTTTCTATTTACAAATAGCTTCGCGCAAACAACGTATACAACTCAAATAGTATTCCCGGTTGACAGTTTGGCCGATCGGAAGGAATTCGGAGTGCACCACACCTCAGTAATCGAAGAAAACTTGATTTTTGACCAACTTTGACGTGGTTTTTTCGGCTTCGACTCACCTTAGCCACGATATTCGGCCGATTGATCGTCTGTTTCCGAGTTGTAAGCACAGCTCCAAGACTCATCGCCAGTAATATTATGTTCCATGACCTTTTGGTAGTCGGAAAGTATTGTTTCAGAGATGCTAACGCGACACTGTTTTTCAAAAAATTTAGTGATTTTGGAACCAATCGTGCTTTACTTTTCTTAGGTCCACATAATCTTTAAAAATAGTTTTCCCTATTCCTTCCATTATTACAATGATGCCATTAAGATCTCTGACTGTTAATCGTCGATTCTCAAGCAATAATTTTTTTTATTTTTTTGACGTGTTGATCATCAGTTGATGTTGATGGCCGCGTTCAACAACGCGTTCTCGACCCCCTTTGAATAATTTGGCCTTTGAAGGTCTTTTCCAACATTCTGAACGTTTCGACACCAGAAATTTGAGTTCGCACACCAAATTTAATGGAACTTCTTTGCTGAATAATTTCACTTGATGTGTTAATTGTTAATAATGTTAAATTTAGCACAGATGTCACTGATAGTCATCCAAACCTAGAAAAAGAAATATTTCGACGAACGAATTTTCGCGCGAAATTTAAATTAAAAAGTCTTACTTTTTACCCACCGTAGTATACATATACATACGTACATAATTTTTTCATATCTAAAGATTCCACTGCAAATTAAACTTGATTTGCAAAGTCAATAAATATTAACTGCATGGTTGACGAAAAATCGTATAAAAGCAAATTGGTATTATGTAAGTTTTTTATGATTAGCACATGGCAGAAATTGTTACTTCTTCGAAGAAATTGCAATAAGTGCGAGTATTTTACGCCAGAAGTGTAAGGAACGTAATAACGTAGAAATAATAAATTTAAGTGAGCGATTGCCGGAATTCGCGACTAGACACAAGGCAATCGACCACTTGACCATGACTGGAAAGTGTTTTGCCCGCCTTACAGACTTAATCATTCCTGACTGCTATTTATTCCGGTGAATGCAAAACGCCCTCACACAAATAGGGTACACATCAGAACAGGGTATCAAAAATTGGCTCTTATTAATTCTTGGTGAATACCTAAATTGCCCGAAAAATAAGAAAATATCAAAGCTTCATTTGAGCATAAGCGTGTAAATTTTGAAAAAAAAAAAACGTTCCAGTAAACCAGACAGAGCACACTAATCTTTACTTTATATAGGAGGAAAGTGTTTTCATCTCATGTTTTGAGAACTCACTTTTTTATTTCAATTCGGAATTTTGACGTTTTTTAGAGCTGGTGCTTCTATAAGGCATATTGGGATTCAAAAAATTGCGCAAAAATGATTTATTGCATAACTGTGACTTAGGTCATCTCATTAATGATCTGGAAATCCCAGTGATGCAACTATAAAACATAGGAAGACTTAGTCAATACGGTTGGTAGGGTGACCTCGTGGTAATGCTCTCAATTTTAGAGTTTATTTGGCACAAGACAAATGTCAGTTTCTGATTCAACCTCAGTCTTGCAAACCCTAAGACGAACTTTACTAAAGACAAGTAGTTTAAAAGACTCCTGCATTTCACCCTAAGCCAAAGGGATGTAATCATAGCACAACACTAAACTCTCTCATTTTCATCAGTGACTGAAGTAATTCAACGATTTGATCATGCATCTCGCAGTTTTAGTTCTAAAAAGTATGCTCCAAGATTCTCTGTCCAAATATACGAAGCTCTAGACAAAAAAACTTCTAACAATACATCATATTTTCCGAAACAATAAAGCGATGTGGGAGTAAAGTCATCAATTTTCGGTGGCATTGATTAGACAACATTGCCACCGTGAAAAGAAAATAAACATATAACAAAAAGAAATGCTTAAGAACGACGGCTCAACTAAGTAAATAATTTTCTAGCAAATATACGGTTAAATAATGTAAAAAGCAATCCATTTCTAGCAACAAAGTGCTGCCTGAAATGTGAGTCGCAATAGTAAAACTGACGTGCGTCCGTTGGCAGCTCCAATGCTTGCATATCTGCTATTTTAACCACATTTGCCGGTGGTCCAGTCTGCAGTTGCTGTTGGTGAGTGCAAAGCGGTGAGGAGGTGAACAAAATGCCTTGCAACAGGCCAGACAAGATCATCTGCAACAAAATTACTGCCACCAGGCAACGAAAAAAGTAAAAATGAGTGAAAAACTTCAAACAAATCCCAAGTTAGTTAGCCTCATATTTGCCTGGCATCCTTAATGCCACAGAGAAATGTACGACTATTCGCACGGCCCGGCTGGCATTGTTTACTCATTGATGTAGCTGTCCGGTGGCTAAAGTCTAACACTTAGATGTTTGAACCTCTAGCTGTTGCATAGAAATGTGTTCGCTCAATACATATTGAGATACAGTCTGCTCAATAAGCTCCAAGCAAGTACACCATCTGATTAAATTTCTTGGAGAGAAAAGGACGGGTGAAAAATTTCAGATTAATATCTCAAAAACTGAGAGACTAATTTGCATATATATTGAGGGACGGGTTTCATAGGGCCTCCGACATTTCCTTTTCGGCAAACCTAATATAACCTGTTCATTCTTGCTTTCGTCATTTAAATAAAATAAAGTTACCTCCTTAAAACAGATGGATACTTTTTGGTAAGGTTTAAATTACTGATATAGATGACTAGAGAAACGTTCCGTGAGATTAATGGTGTTTTGGGGGATGGTACTCTATCACTTCGAACTGCGGAGGAATGGTTTCGACGATTCAGAGCGGGTGAAAACGACACCATGGATAAGCCAGCCGGCGGAAGACCTGTGACGACGAATACCGATCAAATCATGGAAAACATCGAGTTAGACCGGCATGTGGCAGAAGAGGAGTTAGTCACCAAACCATTTTAAGCCATCTGCAGAAAGCTGGATACACAAAAAAGCTTCACGTTTGGGTGCCGCATGATTTGACGCAAAAAAACCTTCTGGACCGAATCAACGCCTGCGATATGCTGCTGAAACGGAACGAGCTCGACCCATTTTTGAAGCGGATGGTGACTGGCAATGAAAAATGGATCACATACGACAATATCAAGCGAAAATGGTCGTGGTCGAAGGCCGGTGAATCGTCCCAAACAGTGGCCAAGCCGGGATTGACGGCCAGGAAGGTTTTGCTGTGTGTTTGGTGGGTTTGAAAGGGAATCATCCACTATGAGCTGCTCCCATATGGCCAGACGCCTAATTCTACCATCTACTGTGAACAAATGGACCGCTTGAAGCAGGCGATCGACCAGAAGCGTACAGAGTTGGCCAACAGGAAGGGTGTAGTGTTCCACCAGGACAATGCCAGACCACACGCTTCATTGATGACTGGTCAGAAGCTACGGGAGCACGGATGGGAGGTTTTATCGCATCCACCATATAGCCCGGACATAGCGCCAAGTGATTACCACCTGTTCTTGTCCATGGCGAATGCCCTTGTTGGTGTAAAGTTGAACTCAAAAGAGGCTTCTGAAAAGTGGCTGTCCGAGTTCTTCGCAAATAAGGCGGAGGCTTCTAAGAGGGAAGTATTATGAAGTTTCCATCTAGATGGAACAGATTATCGAAAGAAACGGCGCATATTTGAACTAAATCCGATCACTGTAACACTTTTTATAAAACATTGAATAAAGAGCAAAAAAGCGGAAGGGAGATATTTGACAGCCTAATATATACCTAATTCGAATACTTATTACACAGAATGTATACTGAACAACCTTACCAACCGATGGTAGCTAAGTTGTGCGTTGTACTTCGGTGGTGACATGGCGTCATGGCAAACAAATGACAATGAGCTGGAAAAGCATCACTAAAGTGCCAATAAGCGATAACAGCAACAACAATAGTAGCTAACTGTTTGCGGACAGCACTTGCAGCTGCATGCGAGGACATGGGACATTTGTCCATTTCTGGTGACCAGCCACAAACGCAGATTTTATTGCTGCTTCTACTGATTGCGGATTGGATAGTTTGTTGTTGTTGTTGCTGCATAAACAAATTGTGTGAATTTGTGTTTCAATGTAGATACGTTTTATTGCAACGAAGGTGTTTCGTATGTCGTGTTGTTGGCGCGACAACGGTGTGGTAAACCAGACTTTACAGTTATTTGCCGATTGTTGCACAAGGTCAACTATGCTGGCCGGGTCATTCGGTGGTCGCACCCTGCACATTCAATCGACGATTTACGGTATTTTCCAACAACGCACGCAACACCGGAAAGTGGAGACATCACCGTGGACACCTCAGTTGACACCTTCAGCTAGCGACGTCTGGGCGAAGCTTCGGTATGTATGTATGTATTTAAGTAATAAATTTTAGATAAGCGTTGAGAAAGTGAAACGAGTTTTGCGGCGAAAGAAAATATTTTTTGTGTCTATAAAAGTTAGATATTTATTTATGGATTTTAAAAACCTTAAAGGATTGTAAGTTATGATATAATAACAAAAAATATTATACAATGAGCTACCAGTTTCTTTTTCAAATCCGAAATTTTGTATAAAATTAATATATTTTTAAAACACCGTAATTTTTTTAATCTTCAAGAGAACTTTTTTTTTTAGATACAATCTACGAAGAATGGATACTGCGTATATTGAAGGTATGGAGGACTGTCAGAACAAGCAATCTAATCGGCAGAAAGATTTGAATTTTTTGGGTCTTGTTAATATAGTACACAAGTCCACGACAAATCTAAAGAGTGATTAAAGTACAAAAAAAAGTTCTGGAACACCGAAAATGTTAATGGAAGAGGGTTCTTGTATCTGAAACAATAATTTCCAAGAGTCAGTGAAGCAAAAAGTAAGAAGGGCATATTTGTGGATCCGCAAATGAACTAATGAAATTTGATGAAATACTCAATGAAACTGAAATACGAGCCCGGAGTGCCTTTAAAAGCGTTGTTAAAAATTTTCTTGGAAATGTGAATGCTGACAATAACAAAGATCTACTTACTGCCTATAAAATACGGGTTGCAACATGTCTCTTAAAATTCACTTTCTGGACTCTCATCTGGATTTTTCCCCGAAAATTTAGGGGCCGTTAGTGACGAACATGGGGAACACTAGAGACAAGACATTTCTGCTATGGAGACACGGTACCTTGACTAGTGAAGTGCAAGTTTAATGGATACTCGAAAAACAAAATATCGCCGAAAAACATCGACAGTAACATGTTATGTTATGTTAATAAAATAATATAAAAATAATATATCTACCGCTGTTTTTTTTTTAACAAAAACCCTCCTAGCAAAAAAAAATTATGGGTAATAGAAGAAATCTGTAGCTATTTTCTGCATTTGTGGCAGTTACAGTTACATAATAAACATTTTGTTCTGTTCATGTCACAGAAAACAAGTGGATTTTTGTTTACCAGTGTAATTGTATATGAAAAAATACGACAGTGGGCGAAAAATAGTAAGACTTTTAAATGTAAATTTGGCGCAAATAGCCATTCGTCGAATTTTTTTTTAGGTTGTTATGACTGTAAGTGAAATCTTTGCCAAATGTCACATCAAAATAATCATGAGTGTTCAGTAGATATGGTCTTGTCTTTCTGAAGTACATAAAGTACATTCGGTGAATTTTACTATGAGTGAAATTATTCAACAAAGAAGTTCCTTTAAATTATGTACGCGGAATAAAATTTCTGGCGGCCTTCGGTAATAATTGTTTTTCGCGAGCAAGTGTTTTTGCTTGGTACAAATTATTCCAACAGGATCGAGAACGCGTTGATAACCAAGCACATCCAGAACGGCCATCAACATCAACTGATGATAGAACCAATTCCTTTATTTTAAAATTGAGAATCGACGATTAACAGTCAGAGATCTTATTGGCATCGTTGGAATATAGGAAGGATCAGTGAAAACCATTTTGAAAAATCATTTAGACCTAAGAAAAGGGAAAGCATTAATGGTTCTAAAATCACTAAATTCTTTCGAAAAACAGCGTCGCGTTAGCATCTGTGAAACAATACTTTCCGACTACCAGAATGTCATGGAACATTATATTACTGGCGATAAGACTTGGAGCTGTGCTTACAACTCGGAAACAGACGATCAATCGACCGAATATCGTGGCAAAACAGGTCAAAAATCAAAGTTATGTTCACAGTTTTGTTCGATTATTGAGGTGTGGCGCACTCCGAATTCCATCCGACTGACCAAACTATTAACAAGGAATACTATTTGAGTATTATGGGTCGTTTGTGTGAAGATTTTCGTAAAAAATGCCGGAATTATGGCTCGACAACGCTTGATTTTTGCATCATTATAATACACCGTCGCATACTGCATTGATTTTTGGTGAGTTTTTCGTCGAATTTTCAACCAATATCGTGCCTTAACTACCATATTCACTCAGCCGACCACTCCGAGGTAACCGTTTTGAGCAATTGAAGACGTGAATAAACGTGAATCACTACGCGCTTTGAAGACTATTCCGGAAATTGACTTTAACAACTGTTTCGAGGTTTCGAAAAAACGTTGGCAAAAGAGGATTGTGGCCTGTGGCCAAGGGGGATTTTTTGAGGGGGGACGACATAGATCTTGAAGAATAAATTAGGAATGTTCAAATTATGAGCAAAGTCTTACTATTTCTTGTAGTAGTGTACTCTCAGAAAACCAAAATGCCACTATAGTGAGTTCCGATGGGCGTTAGCGGTTCAATTTAAAACCAGCAAGAACAGAAACTTTTCACTCTCTATCTAAAACTTTATATCTAAAAGTTGAATAATAATATTCCCATTTTCTTAAAACTTGTATTTGGGTTTAATTAATCAGGTTTTTATAGGCATTAGGTTTTTATTAAAGATTTATAGTTTCATCACGAAGGATGTGGTGTTGATATTAATATATTCCAACACATTCCAGGTAATAATTTTGCAGTTATTAAATTTAATTAAATAAATACAGACTATATTTTGAATGAAAAGTGCGAAAAATGCAAATTAAATTGCCTAACTAATTTTCCATTAATTTAATGTAATTAAATACAAAAATCAATTACAGTAATAATAAGCAATAAATATAATGTTCTTACAGGAAACAAAACAAAACGGTACTTAATAGCTGGTTAAAATAAATTGTCGCACCAAAAATGAATGCTCAATCACATACATATGTATATACATTTATTTATGACATAGAAATTTATTAAAACTGTCAACTATTAGGAAGCACTTTGAAGTAGTACTTTACTTCTATACACATACACATACACATATGTATATAACCGAATTTGATTTGTGGTGTGTGTGCACATTGCTGGGCTAGTTGGTTAATTTTACGCTTGAAATATTAGCCGTCGGACGACCGCCGCTTCCGGTTCAATGCGTCTGCTCTTTGGGCATGCAAAGACAATGTTGGAGCTGGTTGAATGACTTCGAAGTTCGCTAGGGGAACTAAGCTTAAAAATAGGTTACGGGTTTATTGTGAATTTGCATGATAGCATCGCAGAGAAATGTAAGTGAATAAAGTAAAAAGTAACGAGTTTCATTTTCAATTACTCTACTATACATACGAACAGCAAAAGCTGAGCGATAGAAGTAGTTCGTTTTCAAATTTATTGGAATCTTTATGACACATTAATGTGCAATATAGTGGATGTGCGTTTGGAGAGCTAAACTGTGGACATTTATGGAAGAAGTGTAGCTTCAGAAAAACTGCAGGAAGATAGTAGAAGTATTTGTCGATAATATGTATATACATATGTATGTAAATAAATTTTCCAGAAAAATTATGCAAATATATATATATATACGACATTTGCGAAGAGTTGTGGATACAAAATTGTTTGATTGCTACGAAAATACGGTAGGAAATAGAGAGAAAATAAACTAATAGCAACGATTGTTGCATATTTTATGGTTTACTTTTGGATAAATTCGGAAATACATATAATAGAATACAATTTTTCAAACTTACATTAATTTCTCGAATACCGCTCATCGCACATTCCATGCTTTATTATTTATTTATCTGAAAGTATGTAAGGAGATTTTCTAAATAAACTTTTGGAATGTAATTTAATAAAATGAAATGTATTTAGATTGTTTTGTAACAAATATTTGGCAGTCAATTGTGACTAAATGTAAATAAAACGCAAAATATTTAATTATTCAACAATATTTATGTTGTCGCCTTCACAGTATTCCCCACCAGATGTAATACACTTATGCCAACGATTTTTCTAGTCCTCGAAACACTTTTCTTAAGCACTTTTTAGGATGGCATTCAGTTCAGCTCCTTCATAGAATTCTGTTTTATCTCTTCGACTGAAACGACGGGTTCCACGGAATGGTAATTTCAGTTTGGGGTACACGAAAAAATCACATGGAGCCGAATCTGGTGAATACAGTGGTGATCGATGGTATTTATTGCGTTTTTGGCTTTAAATTCGGACACAATCGTACCCTTTTAGAAAAAAAATCAGCTTTATCGGTACGAGTCGAGTAAAAATATACCCAAAATATCAACCAAAATCATTCGAACAGACTCGCGAGAGATGTCGAGCTCTCTTGCCATCTCTCTAACGCTTGCCTGACGATTTGCAAGCATCATATCTTTTACCTTTTTAATATTTTCATCAGTTGCAGAGATCGAAGGTCATCCAGAACTAGATATGTCTTTAACGATATCTGGATGGTCTTTGAAGGCTTTGTACCACTCGTAGGTTAGTGTAATCACCGTAAGCCTTTTCACACATTCTGAGGACAAGATATTGATTCCACTCATACAATTTTTGAGGCTTGCAAGCAAAAAACTGGTCTAAGTGGGTTTTGAAGTGAAGGTTGAGTTGAAGGTTCTCCCATTCCAAAAATTTTACAGAAACTGAAACAAGTAATAGTCCTAAGGTCCAAGTCCAAGTCTGGAGAATATGATGTGTGTTCTAGAACATTTCATTCATGCTACTAAAGCTTTTGGCGATTTATCAAACTTGTATGAGATCAACAAGATCATAATTCGCATAATTTTCGCCTTGCTTGAACAGCATTTTTACCCTTTTGATAGTAAAACAGTAAAATCTGCCGAAAATGCTGTTTTCGATCTCCTATCTTCGATAGGGCACTAAATAAAAACTATTCCAAACAATTTAAGAAAATGTATTTTATGTTCACCAAGTTTGTAACACCAATAATGAAACGACCCAATGAAGTATATATGTTTAGTATGTAAATGATCTCTCCGTCTGTCTGCGTTTTTACGAGAACTAGTCTATCACTTTTGAGATATCGACCTGAAATTTTGCAAACGTATTTTGCCACCAAAGAAGATACTAATTTGTCAGCAACTCCGATATCAGATCACTACGATCAAAAAATTTTTTAGACACTTTTACACCTGTAAAGGGATTTACTATAATTAGTATCATTCTGTTCAGCCGTAATTAACGTTTTCTCTTACTTTAATGCTTTTTAATAAAAATGTTGACTTAACTTTTCCTATTGGACTCCGCGAACCTAGTTATCTTTAATATTTGCAGTATATGTCTATGAGTTTTAATTAAATTTCTATGACTGGCAGATATGCTCCCATAATCAGTTCTGAGACAAGAGTTGACGACAAAGCTTATGATACACAATAGAGCAGTAAAAGTGAGCGCGGTTATAACGTTACATAATTAGAAACTTTAACGACGCAGTATTACAATAAAAATTGGAAGAAAAGTAGAAATTATAAGAATATTAAAAGAAAGAAGCACACACAGAGGCTTGACTCACTCAGCATAACCAATCATACATATATTTACAATATATAATTTAATTAATTTAACTTTATTTTACCATTCGTGTAAAGTATTCATGCATTGAAAAGCATTTTAATGTCAAAAATCCGTTGTCCATCCGGCCAATCAATTAGAATTTAAGCTTTGTTGCATTTCCATATGTACGAGTACTTCTAAAAAACAAAATAGTGCCGAATTCGGTACATAAATATTTGGCGGTTTTTTTTTGATTGTTTGGTTTTTTATCGTAACGACAATCGCCAAATTTCGACCAGCGAACCCATCAAAAGTGTGTCACTGCACCGTTCGTTGGACACCGTCAATCAGTGCGAGCACGATGACGACGAAACACTAAGCCAAATGCGGCACCGAAAGTGCCAAAAATCCGAACCGCAAAGTGGAAATAAAAACTACACAAATCGAATGTGGTCAATTAAGAGTTTTTTGTTGTAATAAAACAGAAATAAAAATAATAAAAATAAATGTTGCACTTGCGCTGTAATCAATTTCACTGCTGATGGTTTTGCGTGGCTTGCTTTGTTTTGCTTTGGGCGCATTGTCAATGACCTTATGTGGTGTCGTTTTGCACAAGCACTCCACAAAAGCGCAGAAACACCGTTGTAGTGTCACAACAAAAGATTCCTGCTTTGCCCTTTTAAGGTCATTCAAAGCGACTCAACTGTTGCGACAATTCAACTCGTTGCATGCATAAATAAATGCGATTTGCATAGCTTTCCTTTGCTTTGCAAGCGTCGTCTGTATGTACTAAGTAGTGCCGATTTGCATGTCGTCAATTAAGAAGGCGAAAATAAATCAAGCTTACGAGTTTTTAAGCAACAATTTATGATAATATTTTACAATTATTTTTAATAAATTCATGTTTTTTCGAAATTTTGTTAGTAATAATGCTAATGCTAACCAAGAGAAAGGCACATTGTTTTTAATCGGCATATTTTATTTCATATGATAGAGAAATGAGATCCAATTAGAAACAACCAAATTTGCCCGAACTGATAAAAAAAAATCACGTATTTTGAAACAAAACTTTCTGATCGACATCAAAATAGGCCCCGAGCCAATACAAGCAATGTACCGTTTAATGTAATTTTAATTTTTGTATATTCGCCCTGGCTGGGATGTTCTTCAGTGACTTCAGCGAATTTTGAATTTTTCGCTAACAGCTTATTTTTGAGCGCCATTCGCTAGATTGTTGAACAGCTTCGACGTTATATTCATAAAAACACATCTCGACCAGCAGTGCTGATGCATTTTCAAGCCCTACTTCTTTAACTTTTTCGGGGTATCGTTCAGAAAATCTTTCGGAAATGGTTTGGGCCTCATACTCTATTTTTATAACCTGAATGCGATATATTAAGTTTGCCACACTGTTTGTAACACCCAGAAGGAAACGTCGGAGACCCTATTATCTAAAAGTTCAGCGTGACGAGCTGAGTCGATTTAGACATGCCCGTCTGTTTGTCTGTTCATCTATATGTCTGTCAGTATATAAGCAATCTAGTCTTTAAGGTTTTGAGATATACATCTAAAATTTTGCAGACGTTCCTCTCTACCTAAAAAACTGCTCCTTTGTCGGAACCACTGATATGAGACATCTATAGTTGCCATTCAAACTGATCAATTAGGATAAAATCTTTGTATGGAAAACTTTTTCATTTAACAAGATATCTTCACAAAATTTGGCATGGGTTATTATCTAAGGCGATAATGTAGATCGGATTACTAATAGCTGCCATACAAACTGGGCGATCAAAATCACAATCTACTTGTTGTAACGAATTTTTTGTATTTTTGAATAGGTGTATACATAGGTTCGGTGCAACCGAAGTTAACGTTTTTTCTTGCTTATGATAAAGATATGTTCTAAATATGTACTCAAAGAAAATATATAGTGAACTGATATTTACTCTTCTTTATATTCTATAGAGATACAATAGAATTATTATCATGGAACTCGGAGTTTGTAAACTTTTTCTGGATACTCTCACAACAAGTCCAAAAGCTTTCTGGGAATACGTTCATCAGAATTTGTTAATCCCTTTTTTATTACACCTGTTGCGTATACCGGGTTTTCCAATATGGGGGATGTGATTTCTAAGTATCGTTACGACCATATTAATTAATTTTTTCATTGTATTCAGTAATGTTTACAATTTCATCATAAAAAGATATATGCAAGAACAACAATCATCTTCTCCGATGAGGCTCGCTTTTATCTGAGTTGAGGGGTAAATAAACAAAATTGTCGAATCTGGGGCGAAAAATATACACAAATTATTTATGAACAACCATCGGATTCACCTAAATTGAAAGTTTGGTGTGGCTTTGGGTCTGGTGGAATCATCAGTCCGAACTTCTTTCGAAATGAAGCTGGTTGCACACTGTCAATGGAGAGAGGTATAGACCGATGATAACCAACTTTTTATGGGCGCAATTGGAAGAAGATGATGTTGACAAAATCTGTTTCTAAATAAACACGCAGCACGTGAAACAACCGAATTATTACAAGAAAAGTTTGGGGATTCGATTATTTTAAGAAATTATGACATTGAAAGGCGTCCAGGAAGTCGCGATTTAACACCATTAGACTATTTCTTTAGAGGTTATTTGAATTCATTGGTTTTTAACAATAAACCAGACTCTTATCAATTTTTAAAAGTCAATATTGAACATGCTATTCATGACATACGATTTTATTTAGTGAAAAATACCAAAAAAAAATTGAGTTCATCGAATTCATTCCTGCAAAAGAAGTCGAGGAAGCCATTCAAATGTTCATATTCAGAACTAAATGCTGTATCAATTAAGCTTCACATTAAATAAAAAACATTTGAGTTTCCTTAACATATAGTATATTTCTTTTTTAAGAAGACATATCACTTTTATTAAAAAACCTGTATTTATCAATAATCCTTATAAAAAAGATGTGCGTATTTATTATACTTCTTCCTCTTCCCCAACATTTTCGTTCATAATTAATAAATTACTATATAGACGTAATGTCAGCCTAATTGGTATGCGTATTGGGTAATCTATGAGTACTACCGCATTGTTCTGGTACTTGTATGTACAAATATATATATAATATGCATTATACATATGTATATATAAATGATTAGATTAACTCACACAATTCTAACCATTGTTTGGAATTCTCAACCGATTACACGGCAAACAAATATTACGCATGAATGGGCGGCTAGAACACAGAAGAAAGTACGATGAATAGACGTTTGAGACAAGTATTTTCATTGAATTAATTATTGCATCAAAAACAAAATACACTGACTAGTCGCTGAATGACAGGCAAATGTAACAAGCTATTCATTTTTCTTTTGTAGGCTAAAATTTTAGTACAATGTATATGATAGCAGGTTACTAGAAATAAATGAAAATGTTTTGTAGTAAGATCAAACCCTCAAAACACATTTGTATACATTTCATAGTTGACGATGTTTTTTATTATTTCGAAATAAATGTTTTGGAAGCTTTTTAAACAAACAATGGGAAAATGATGAATGAATTTGAATGCTTAGTCAGACATCAACCTAAGCTGAGGAGAAAATGATGATTTAGATTTAAATGGGGTTCAAGAAAGAACAATCTTAGTATACAGTACAATGATTTTAAATGTTCAATTTAACACTTAGCTCCGACTTAGCTTGATCACTTAAAAGTTGACCGCATAAACTACACAAAGAGAGAGCCACCGCAAAAAGCGCAAATGATGACGCCAATGCCGAAAATAAACATATTAGAAATATATACATGTATATATATATATGCATATATTTACAAACTAACCCAATAAAGAACACTGCACCCACCCTGCCTACCTGAGAGTTAGGAAAGGAAGCAGTAACTGCGCACAAAAGCCAATTGTGCAAGGTGAAAAATTTCAAGTTCAAACACTCTACGCGTCGCCCCATTTACCAAGTGTATATACAAATCTTTCATGCGCAAATATTCATAATTGAAATATTAGCAAGAAAAAGAAAAAAAAAAAACAAAATTTGCATTTGCAAATAGGTGGCTAAGTATGTACCAACAAATGTGTGGAAATAAAGTAAACGAGCAGAAAATTAACTCACTTTTCTATTGAAATCCTCAGCGGCCGCACAAAGCCAAAGAAACAAGCGAGCAACGAGTGAAAATAGCGCCAATACAGAGCAGCAAGCCAAACGGCCGACCGACCATAAGATTCCAGCTTCCATTAATCTCAATAAAAGCGAAAATATTCAATTAAATTTTTTGTGTACATTGCGCCTTTGGGTGTGCGATGTTCATGGATGTTAGCCGAGATATCGGAGTCTGTGTTGCACAGTGTTCACGTGCCTCACCGAAATGAAATGAAATTTATTTAAATTTGAACTAAAAAAGACTTGACATAATTTTGTGTGCAAAGCTAGAATTTTTTCCGTAAGAACCAGGATTAAGCATAACAGTTAAGCATTACAAAGTTATAAGGATCTCTCACAATGATGGGAAGCATTTAAAATTTATGAGTTACTATATGAAAGAAAGAGGTTCCAAGTAAGGCTACAAAACAGGTAGTGTTTTCGACTTGATGATGGGTGTCGCTGTGAGAGATTTGATAATGCAAAGTTGATTCATATGAAAGTTGAGCAGAATTCCGACCTTTCAAAAAATGTAGCCGGATCTTTCTCCATCTGGTCTTTCCAACGGAGTGGAGGTCTTCCTCTGCTTCCCCCGGCTCGTCGTATATCTCGTATAACTCATCGTTCCATTGATTTCGGTATTCGCCGTGCCAATGCGCAAATGACCATAAATCTTCTGCAGAACCTTTCTCTCGAAAACTCGTAACTTATCAGATGTTGTCATCGTTCATGCCTCTGCACCATGCAGCAGGGCGGGAATGATGAATGACTTGAATAATTTGGTTTTTGTTCGTCGAGAGAGGACTTTACTTCTCAATTGCCTACTCAGTCCGAAGTAGCACCTGTTGGCAAGCGTTATTCTGCGTTGGATTTCGAGGCTGACGTTATAGTTTGTGTTAATACTGGTTCCAAGATAGATGAAATTATCTACAACTTGGAAGTTATGACTGTAACGGCGACATGGGAGCCAACAGACAGAACGCCGATTACCTAATGAGCCTCAATGCAAACTTTTTCCATTTCACAAATGTTTAGGGTTAGTAAATATTGCTACTTGAGATCCCAAATCCACCGAAATCAGTTGGCATTCAGTTTACTGCATGTAAGAACTTCATTTAAAACTATCGAGCTAACGAGGTCCAACTATACTATGTTTTCGTGCTATCGATCCACTGTTCTGTACCGGTGCGGATGCTGTTGTTGTTATTACTAATGAAGTGACGCCGCTTTTTGGGTGTGTTTTGTGTGCGCAAGCGAGTATACGTCGTCCATAAGCGTGGAGGGATTTCCACTTTGCCGGGAACTGTGGTATGGCGGCTATTAAGTGCTCAGCGGTGGGTGGGTGTCGATGACTCTTTGACCGGCACACCGGCTGTCTGATGACTTTGTCTGATTGCTTACAACAACTTTGAGTGTTGTCTGTTTGTATGCAGTGTGTATCGAATGGTGGTTAAACGCTTTCTACGCAACGGCGAATGGTTGGTCGTTGTGGTTATTCAATGAATATTACAGTCGTGGCGCTGTCAAGTCTACCGGGTACACAAGAACGGCCTTCAAAATAACTCAGTGAGTTCTTTAGTGTCGAGTGTTTATTTAAATCTCATTAAAGCGTACACAAACATGTGTACATATGCACTGCATTTCATCAGGTTGTCTGTTCGTTAATCACCTTTTTTATTACCCCTTTATAGTCGCGCGCTTTGTTGTGCTTTCTTTGTGTTGACGTTGTTCGCTTTGTAATTTTTAATTTGTTACAACAACAGTAAAGTGTGGCCCACACAGTCAGCTCTTACCGGTGTTTTGCTTTTCCCTCAGCACTCCCGCAATTGTAATTGTTGTGTGGTTGCCTGCTCATTATCGTCGATGTTGTTGTTTTATCACTTGCAATTGTTCTGCACTTTCATAGCGCAACTTGTGTGGCTGTATGTGTGTGTGCTCCAGTGACCCCAGCGCACATTTCGACTCAAGTGCACGCAATTAAAATCAATTGTACCGCCTTCAGGGAGTTTGGGCGTCACAAATTATTGTCGTGAATTATTAGACTTTAAGTACACCCTCATGTGTGTATATTTAGATTGGTGCACGAGTTTGTGGTCATATTTATTACCAGACATTTACGACTACACTCATACATACACATATGGATATGTCTGCACTTGTGATTTTTTATAATTTTGTTGCTCTAATTTGTTATGTTTCTGCGGTCCCCTTTTTCTGGTGACGATTTAATCATTTGTTTTAATTAAATTGTAATTCAAAGGAATGTGAACTGGGAGATATCGAGAAGGGTCAAATATAAATTACATTAAAATTAGTTGTTCATTAATTTTGTTGATTTAATTAAGGTGTCAGTTTAAACAACAGTAATTATAATTGCTATCAATTTGCTTTTGATTAATTTAGGATATGGGGCACTAGGGTGTGCAATAGCCAATGATTTATAGGTACTCTGCGATTCAGTTGAAAAAATAATTTTAACAAGAAAACACTTTAAATTCAGCTGCACTGAAGCTATAATACTCACAGATGCACCCTTATTGGAATTATATGCAAACCTAAGTCTGGCCCGTAACCGGTGTACGGTTTGCATCCAAAGGAAGACGTTTCGTTAGTTCTTTGTAGTCACGTGGTTTGGTATAAACAATATTTAAATTCAATTACGTTTACTTAATAAGGAAAATAGGTATTTTATGAGAATAGTTGTTTTGACTTTGATCAGCCGGTATGTATGGTATCTATATCCTATAGTGATCCAATATCGGCTGATCCGACAAGTGAGCAAAGTATTAGGTAGAAAAGGGTGTGTCCGGATGTCAGACCGATATCTCAACAAATAAATCAACTCATCTTGATATGTTGATCTTTTATACAATTCATAAGTTTTCCGACGTTTTCTTCTGGGTGTTAATGGATAAAAATTTAATTTGGGAAGACGAAAATCATTACAAAAGACTACGGAAACTACAGCACTATTGTCATCTGATTTGAAAACTAAAACTTCGAGGAAGAGTTTTTACTCGTAAAGATTTGCGTGCTGAGCTGTCGGACCTTCCGGATTCGAAATTACTGCGTATTGCACAGTGAAAAATTCTTTCAATATTATAGGTTAGATGGCTGATCGAAAATCGCACGTGGACTGGTATATGTAGTCCTTCGTGAAGCCATAGTAAAGAAGAACTCCTGTGTTCGAACTTATAAATAAGTAGCTAATAAAGTTTGCACAGGCAAATCCGAAACGCGGGACAGTCAAGAAGGAAGTGTTGAGTTGTTTGCACCTCATCTTCTTCCATACAGCTTCTAAAAATGGCGTCTGGTAAGAGCCCCAACCTTACAACATGGACGCCAATAGAGCAATGGTCTGTTAAAATCCTCACAACTAGGGAGAGACTAGCTTTACTGAGGGCAAAGAGATTACTATATCTCCTGCGATCAATTTGGGACCAAAAGGCTTTTGAGACAAGGCATTTACATATGGTGGCCCAGCGCTGGCCACGCTTCCGCGAAGACCAGCTATCTAGTAGTTGTACACAAGAGGATGCGGGAGCACCGACCCGATCCCATTCCACTCCACTGATGGCGCTTCTAGCGTGCCTTTCCTTGCCAGCTCATTAGTTTTACAATTTCCTGCGATTCCGTTATGGCACCCATATTCTTATCATAAAGACACTCGATGCTGTTGATAGCGACCAATCGCGAACGCAATGTAAATGAGTTCAAGGCGCTCGTAGCTGAGTGAATGGTCACTTCTCTGAAGGAGGTTGCACTGCTGAGCAGCAGATCTACCGCTACCTTAATGGCTTAATGGCAACCTCGGATCGGAAGACACTGCAATAGTCAAAAAGTCTGAAGCTGGAGTTGATAGAGAGCTCCTGATAGTAAACCCCTTCACCAACCTTCCTCGCAAGCTTTGATCCAAATCATTGAAATCGGTCTGGGCTGAGCGCCTTTATATAGTAGTTTCAAGATATGTAGCTCTGAGATGAAAATAAGCTCACTGCCCCTCTCCTCCAATGGTTTCTTCCCACCGATAACTCTTTCGTCAATATATCGCAGAGAAGAAGCCGCCGTTTTATAACAATTGAATTATTTTTTAGCACCCCAACAGGTCTTTCTATGAGGAAACCCAGTGGCGATCACTAAACTCTTCCATCGCACAAACATACATACTTGTCGTAATGATCATCTAGAACTTATAAAACTTTGACAAAAAAAAACTTAAAACCATGTTATCGAGTGTACCGAAAGCCACATAAATATCAAATATTATGTCGAATTGAACGAAAAGGTGAGAAGCTGTCCAGTTCATTTGAATACAGTTTGAGAGAAATTAGTCTGAAATACTGGTATGAACAGGTATAACAAATTCATCAGCACCTTTATTTAGATATGACATTTTGTACATGAAATCAATTAAGCGGTATAACAGAAAAAAAATGAGTTTTTGATTCAAAAATTCACCAAATCAATTTTGCTTTCAAATCTTTTCTTACTCAACAAATAAACTTCCCAAGCCATCAGCTTCAATAGCTTAGTGTGAAACTAACCGATGTGCTTTTGCACATGCGCAGACAGCAAGTAAAGTCTCAAGTCTCATGTGATTACCCATTTAATTTCATTCAATCGCATATTTTACCAAATTCGTATGCGCTCGTACATCATCGCCATCATTATCATCATCGTTTACCCACTGTCCCCAACATTTTAACAATGTCATAAGCTCCAATAGTAAACATCAACGCGGCAACGCTGACATTAGCGGCCTGTTGTTGTCGTCATTGAGTGACATCAAAAGCGAATACTTAGAGGTGATGAGTTCGTAAAAAAATGTCACCACAATTTTGTTGGCCATATATGTAAGTTGGGCAGTTTAGAGCACCCAAATAGGAGAGTAGTGAGATAAGTCAGTGTTTTTATAATAATAAAAACAAAGTTTAACAAAAAAAATAAATAAGATAAAACAAATTTTTACAAAAAAAAAAATTAAAAATAAATAAGGCAGATGGCTAGAAAAAATTATTGATCTTAATATATTGAACAAAATTATTTCAATAACATAACTTAACAGGTGACTTATCAAGCCATCCCCGTACAGAAGAAAGCAAACAACAGTACAATAACAACAATTATTGCTCCAGGACTAATGTATTGTAATGTTGTTGCTGCCTACGAAGAGTGAAGCCTTGGCTATTTTAGCCAAATTTGGTTGTTCGAGCCGCAGCAGTTGCAACAAACGCCGCATTTAAGTGCAATAATAAACAGATATTTGATTATATTTTAGCTACTAGTGATATTTTTCTTGTCGCTCCAATCATTTTTCATATTCAAAAATAAAAATACAGCAATTTATTCCACATTACATCGCCGAGGCAACTTAGCTCCCTCGTTGAACTGACTAGTTGCCGCATTTGGTTTTGGTTAAACGCTTTCCTTTATTTTTTATTAACTTGATTTATACATTTTCTATGGATTCAGTGCTTTTTTATTCACTTTTGACCGCTTTGAAGAAATTCAGTGAGTTGGTAGGGTCATTGTTAGTTATTTCGTGTTGCTTCGAATATTTTGTTTTATGTAAAATATGGAAAGTGTTGAGCGACAAATTGTCACATTAATTAACTGACTGATAAACTGCAGCAACAGTCACAGTCATCGGGAATTAGTAGAAAATAAACGCTTTGCATGTAAATTTGTTGGATGAGTTGTTTTGTTCAAATATGTAGTGTTGCACACGCTGCATTAACATGAAATTGTCAATTGTAATGAATATTCGCATAATGTGTGCATATTTGGCAGTGCGAGGTCACTGTGCAATGCATAAAAGTTACCAGTTGGCCTTTGATAGTTGTGCATTTGTCAGTACAAATGTATAATGTTAAGAAACAAATAAAATTTTAATAAATAAATATTAAAAATACATCATTTACGATTAAAGTAGAAGTTATAAAATGCCAAATGTTCGAAACTTTGAGTTCCACGAGGTTAAAAATCGTAGTGCAATTACCACATACGCTTATAACATAGGATGAGCAAGCGCCCTTATAAAATTTAAAATTAATCGTCACAAATTCTTTATTTGATATCAAATTTGTTCAAGAATGAAAAACTGTAGTACGAGTATATGGTAATTTTAAAGAAAATAAAAAATACCACAGGGATAGAAAGATATACAAATATATGGTATATAAATTGAGGCTTACACGACTAAGGTCTATTGCACCCTCTGCTCTGTCAGAACGAATCACATAGGCCCAGTGCTATTCAGACGATGCGACGCTTATTCCGATATCTAGATTCAAGGGCCTTGTTTCTGCGTCCAAAGACTGCCGTGCAGTCTAGAATCATGAGATCAGGAATTTCCGGCTCCATGTCGCAGAAGCGGCACTTCACTATCGCTGAGTATGACGATATTTCATAGCGATAGTTGGGCAGGAGATATATTTCCACACGCCTATTTATAGCAAGGACTTTCTCTTGACAATACATCATCAGATTTCTGATATATTTGTATAGCTCTCCGAAAAAACAAAATTTTATATTACTTATATATGCCACCTACCCACATAATGATTATTTTAGTCAAAAATTATGCAATAAGTTATTTTTGTCTCTGAATAAAGCCATTTTGTAAACTATTTTGGGAAAAATTATTTATTAAACCTGATCAAATTTGACCCGGACTTACAAAAAAAATCTACATTTTCACGTATTTTAATACAAATCTCTCTGATCGCTTTTAAATTGGGAATCTTTTAAGGCAATACAAGCGTGGCAACGCCATTGATGCTTTTAGTGTCTTCAGAGAATTTTGGGTTTTTGGTCATTTTTGGAGCGCCATTCACTAGATTGTCATACCTACGTCTCGTCACCAATAATGATGCGTTTGATGAATGTGGGATCCTCGCTACTCTACATCGTTTATGCAGAAGATTCAGGTCTTTTGGTACAAGTCTAGTGACACACTTCATACCCAAACCATTAACCAAAATGTGGTGAGTCGATCAAATCGATCCATAAGAGATGTTGAGATCTCTGCTATCTCTCTGCTGCCAAACCTAAGTTGTGTGCACTCTTTCTTTAACTTTTTCGATTTTTTGTCAGTAACAGAACTGAATCTCCCACAGACTACCTTGAGGCTTTGCGCCACTTAAATTCTTTTGTTTGTAATGAAGAATGAATTTGGAACGAAAAACTGGTTGTTCAGGATTTTCCATGGCAACAAACTTTTCGCATCGCGTTACAGAGTGGGGAACATAGCGACTCCAATCTTTGAACGCGTTTTCCTCAGAATGGTGTTTTTCAAAACGGTTTCTACTTTCAAAGGAAGAATTTTGAAGATATCTAGTTCCAATTTGGAGAGAACATTTTTAACGTCATTCGCTATCGCGCTATGGAAGCTTTTATTTTCGCCAAATTCGATACTTTTGTTCAAACCACCGCATTTTGTCAAATTTCAAAAAACCAAAAAAGCATCCGTAACGACTTTCCTACAGATTAATAATATTTTTGAAATTTTTGTTTTAGATTAAAGTTGTGGCCGCAATCGTGGACATCGTACAGGAACTTTTTTAAGTGTCATTTCAACAATTTATGTATAGTTCGTCATGAATGTTTTTATTTATAAAAAAAATCGGACTGTTTAGTTAATTCAACATTAAAAAAAATTGCGAAAATCAGTGATTTTTCGGAGGGTCACACTGAGACGATCCCTTAAGAATAAAATATATAACTTCTTGTTTTCGCGCGCAGTTTAAATGGATCAGCCTCCAATTTGATTAGATGTGTGTTTAACAGAGCACCCTCGATCTTTTAAGGGCTAATTTTGACTTTTTTTCTTGAACTCTTTTGTACGATATTTTGAAAAAAAATTTATAATTAAATGTTAATTCACATATTTTACACAGATATATTTAAGCATAAATGATATTAAACAGAGAAATTCCTACTAGTATTTAAACAGTATTTTTTACACATTTGCTGGCATAATTTTAGGCGCACATAATTGAAAATCGTCACACGCATGTGCATTAAGCTGAAATGCTAGGAAAAATACTGGTTTGGGAAATAAGCCAGCAAATATTTTTGTAAGAAAAATTGTATATAATATTTATAATTTATACAAAAGAAAAATAAGGCAAAATCAAAGCACATTGTAAATTTTTAAATCGTGGTATATGCATATGTTTAAAAACTTACTTGAGTTTCATGTATGTAAAATGTAAAGTACAGGATTCAGTTTTATCCGCATTCTGAAAAATAAAACATTAAAAATTAAAAGGAAAACGAATTTAATAAAAAAAAGTTAATATTAAAGCTAATTTTCAAATCAAATATAATAAAACTTAAACAAAACATAGAATTATGCGCATAAACCTAAAATAAATTAAAATATTTTATTTAAACCTAAAATACTTCCAAGTAAAAATC
Source organism: Bactrocera neohumeralis (assembly GCF_024586455.1). Lineage (NCBI taxonomy): Eukaryota > Metazoa > Arthropoda > Insecta > Diptera > Tephritidae > Bactrocera > Bactrocera neohumeralis. Next base: position 13,198,895 of record NC_065921.1, read on the forward strand.
ATGGAAAATTAAAATATTTCATTCGAAATCAACAAATGTATCTAAACATGCAATTGTCAACCAAACTGTTAAAAGTACTACATTTTGCAGCCACTGTATTAACAACTCCGAAATATCTCCACGCATACGAAAAACCACCAAACGCGCACACAATTCCACGAAATTTGTGGGCGTTTTTCTCCAACTGCACCGACAAGCGCATCTGCAGCGCGCACACACGCACACAAAACCAACAGCATGTATCTGTGTGCCTAGTCAAACAAGCGCAACTGTATTAGTGCTTATCTGTGCGCGCTTCCAGTGAGACAACAAACAGCAACACACAAGCACAAGCGGCCTGAATGTGTGTGCGTCAACTCACCACACTTGGTTAGACGCCGCTATGCGCTCGGCAATCGGACTGCAGACGTTCGCCAGTTGGTTATTAGCTGAGTTTCAATTTCCAGAGCGTTCAGTTGTATCGAGCACCAACAGGTGTTAAAAACGTGTCTAAAAACGTACAGCGGCTTGCGAAAGACAAATCGGTAAAAAAGCAAATTCAATTACAAAGCAATAGGTACATACATACATACAGATGTACATAGGTGCAAATAATATATATACGCATTACAATAACGAACTGAAGCATATAAAACAGTGATGATTTATTTGTGATTTTTTTTTGCAATTGTTTGAAATTTCAATGAAAATATTGTTGAAGATTTTCAAAAACAGTTTTGAAAGTAGAGTTGTTTTTTAAGTGCATAACTGCGAGAAAGTTGAGCTACAAATTCATTTGATCTTTGTGGTGATTTTTTCTCTCAAAGTCGCTTTTTGTTGTTGTTTTGCTGTTAACGGTAACAGGTTTTCTGTACCTTTATTGTGCTTGCATTTTCAGAGAAAACATTTGTGGATTATAATCAGACAAATATCAAAGGATATATCTAACTACTCAACGTAGCAGCGAATATATATTTCAAGGTGAGTTACGTTTCTTAGAATAATTAAGAATCATTTGCACACATTACTGCCCATATATATGCACGTACTTACGCTCCAATTTGATGATATAATTGAGTTAAACTCGATGAACGAGTACCTAACTACCTGCCCACATATGTACATACATATGTACGTGCATTGTTTTTTACGTAAAATAAAAAATATAATAAATAACTACCCATAAAATAAAAAGTCATAAAATCGTCGTCGTTGTCGTCGTTAAGCGAGTTGGCTGGCTGGCTGACTGTTTGGTTGGTTAGTTAGTTGGTAGATGGTCTGATGATAGAGCAGCGCGACATGTCATCAGCTCCGTAGAGCAAACGGATAGTGTTAACTCACTCTAGCATCATACCAGCGCGTTTAACACGTTTCCTACCACTTTGCTCAGCAGATTGGTATGACAAATCACTACCACCACAGCATTTTGCCTACTGCCATAAACTACTTACTACGCTCCTTTTCACCGCCGCACAACTCTTTGTACATATTCTTCCGTTTTATTTTCATCATTTTCATTATTTTTTTATCTTTCATATTACGTTTTTCCCTGCTCGTTCGCTTTTGTCGCTACCTTTGTTTGCCGTCATTTTGCTTTGGCCGCTCGTTTGTTACCGTTTTTTCCAGTCGTGTGCAGTGATCGCTGTCGCTGGCGACATGGCGATATCTCAAAATAGAACTCTACCTTTAACGCTTTCACATACAACTGACTGGCGCTTCCGCCCTCACGTTGAACCACCTCAGCCCACCTTCACCATTTCATCACACACACAAGTAAAATAATGCGGCTGTATTTAGTAGTTGTCAACATTATTGTATTCTTTCCACTGCTAACTGCATTTTACGAGCGTACATGTGCTCTCAGCTTGCCACATGTGGGCGCAAGGCAACGCATTTGAAAGTTTTAAGTCGCAATTTTTTTGTTACAAAACCAAATTTAATAACGCAACTGTTTCAATAGCTTATTAATGCAATATTAAGTCAATATTAAGCTCGTTATTAGCGATATTTGCTAAAGGTGTTTACGCTGCCCCACTACACAAGCGAAGCGTCAAGCGTTACAGGAACAGTTTTGAGTTTTATGATAGAGTTGGGATGTTGTAAGCCATCGCGAAAGGTGCCGAAACAAAGTTTGAGTTTGAGCAATAAAGAAATGGCAATTACGAATTAAATATTCTACTAACTCGAAACCAAATCACTAAAATTTGATGACTTCATTCGCTGTATGCATAAGGACTATTGATGATATAAAAATTTTTCTCACTGTATGAATAGTAAATATTAATTTTAAAACAATTTTTCTGAGTGTATGAAAAAAATGCATATAATATAACGATTTTTCTCAATGTATGGAAAAAATAATAAAAAAATGTTTTTCACTGTTTGAAAAAAAAAATTATACAACGATTTTTTCTCCGATATTGCTAGCATGATATTCTGAATATGATGCAATCTGAAAAATATTTTATTCATTTATTATGTACTACTTTCCACTCTAAAGTATTTTACTGAGCAAAAAAAAAAAAATCTACGCATACTTTGTAGTTTCTCCGCGTGATAAAAATAATCATTCAGTTACGAGGGTTAAGGTCTACTTCATTCATTTCTCAGAAGCAATTATCGTGAATTGTGAAACACCTTTCACTATTATAATAAAATGGATATTTCAGAATATATTGCGTTCTATTAAAAATATTAATTTCTAATGAAAATTCATGATGTAAAAGTATATAATAAAATGTAAAATTAATGCAACAAGCTTTCAACTACAATATATTAATAATTATTATGGCATAAAATTTACATTTACCAGAGAAATTTGCTTAAAGTATACATCAATTAAGCTGGGTAATAAACTTTGCGGTTTTGCTAAACTGGTGAAATGTTTTGAACATGTGAAACATGTTTAGAGAACAGCTAGTATTTCGAATGGAGAGAGGTATCAATCAACTATAAGTACAAATCGCGTATTAAGAACTTAATATTCAAGTATATCTATTTTATTTATAGTATATGACTTTACATTTTTAAAAATACTTTTTGAATACTATTACAGTCTAACCATAACCGAATTACAGTCCAAATAATATATACAAAATTTTTAATGGAAGATAGTTTAACAGAAGCCTAACTTACAAGGTTTTTTTAATTATAAAAATTTCGTGATTTTATAAACTACTGACTTCATGAGACCCCTTGTTGATATACTGTAAATCAAACACCCAAAAGTTCCACTAAAATTTGATAAAAATGTTTCATTGCTTAGAGGCTTGTGGTTTAGCTGCGATAAGTAAAACACAGTATATCTGAAAGCACTTAGAACAGCTTTTAAGTTGATCAAATTTGTTTTAAGAAACTACTCCCAGTAAATTTAAAGCAACATTAAAGAAGAGAAATGAAGAAAATACTACTTACTAAAATCACTTTTCGAACAGTTTTTATCATATAGAAACTAAATTTAATACTTATCGGATAAAAATGTTCAAAATTCAATCAAGTTAAAACGTTGCCATATGTTTCTTCTGCAAATAGCATCAATATTTTGAATATATTTTTTCAGTACACCATACTATTATTAATTTAAGGGAATATTAACATATGTATAACTCGACCAATCTACACGAGCCTCTTTTTGAGCGATTGACAAATTGTGTGGGATCCAAGGCGAAACAATGTTTTTTTACAGTAAAATGTTCATGCAATACTGAATGTATGGTAGTCCCACTAATGCTCATCTTCCAATATCAATAACGAACAGTATTGAATTCCTCATACCATCGATGAAAACTGGTCTTTGATAGAGCTTCATAGCCAAAATTTAATTAAGTTCAAATGATTTTGGACGATCTTCCTGAAATTCATACTTGAGTGATCTACGACCTCAATTGAACCATACCATCGATAAACATTGGTCCTTGATGGAACTTCATCGTCAAAACTTGAATTAAGTTCATCTATAGCACTCTTGATGAGTTAATCAACATCAAAAGTTGTAAATAATCCCGCGAAAATTCCACTCATTATATTCAATTCCACTTTTTTGGTCTAAAAGAATATTTTAAGTTACTGTAAACAACACAAAGAGCGCTTTGTCAAAACGTTCTGAGTATGTACAACATCAAAAATGTTAAACGTTACGATACAATTGTGAATTTCCAGATTGCAACACTAGTGTTGCCAAATCCCGAAATATAAAAGGCAACCATGGAACATGTCCCTAATTAAGAAACAATTTTCAGCTTTGGTAATTGCTTACTTTGTCTGTAGCAGGCAATAAGATTAGACATATTTTTATGAGTTTGGCGATTTTCGTTTGTTAAAAGAAATGATAATAATGGTGTTCGTGAACTCTTGGTCAAAAACAATACTGTAACAATGCCCCAGCCTCCAACACATTGCGCCGTGCGACTTTTACCTATTTCCAAAAATGAAGAGAACCTTAAAGGGCTTATCATTTAACAAGACAGATGAAAATCACTGAAAGAGCTGAAGACTTTCCCAAATATTGAGTTTGAGGACCGTTTCGACTATTCGTAGAAGCGCTGGCATAAGTGCATAATATCGAATGGGAACTATATTAAAGGCGACAAAATTAAAGTGGAAATAAATAAATGTATATAAATACTTTTTTTGTTTAACAAAAAAATACCGTTATTTCTTGAACACACCTCGTAAAGTTTATATTTTTGGCACTGCGAATACGGTCAATTTACAGTTTTCAAAACTGAAAAATATTAGCGACTTACATATAACACATACATACATATGTACATCTTACGTCTGAATTTAAGGCCTATGTTAATTTCGTATATATTTAAAAGTAACAATAAACAAGAATAAACGAACAAACTTGAAAAAAAAAATATTCTTTTAAATGCCAATATTTATTTTATTGCAAAAATTTATTTGCAGAATTGAATTTAGACAACATTTTAATTTGTTTATTTATAAACCAATTAAATTCATAATTCAATATTCAATAATTATGAATTAAGAACTTTGGGTAAATCAAAGCTAAGCCTCGGAAAAGATCAGTATAAGCTTGAAAACAATTTAAATTGCTTTGTTTGGATTCATTTTTTAAATATTTGTTTGTGTACAAAAATTTTAAATATATACATATGGTATTAATAGTACAATACTCTGGAATTCTCCAGAGCACTATTTCAAAAAAAAAATATGAGACAGTTTTTCGCATAAAATTTTTCAAATTTATATGTTTTATACTCTGAGGAGTAATAATTTAAATTTATGCGTTTTTTGAGACAATCAACAAGCCACTCAGCTATTTTATATAAAAATAGTAATTTATTTTAATAAAAAAATTCTTGTATGAAGAAAACGTTGGATAAGTGGCATTGATTGCCCAACAAACACACATATTGTTGCATACGTAGACTTCCTATGCCTTATCTTCAAATAATAAAATTTATTTAGCCGGCACAAGTTCAAGTGTCGTGATTTCTTCAAATTTTTTGTTTATGACAAAAAATAATGACTTCATTAAGCCACCGCTTATTATGTAAACAATGACTTTATTACTTTTTGGAATCAAAAGAATTTTAGTACCGCGACTAGCGGTGCAGATTAGTAGGGAGATTAGCCATAAGCCAGACGTACTTACGATCGCATACAGATAATACAAGACATATACATGTATGTATGTATGTATGTATGTATAAATTCATGGCACATATGGCAAACAATCGGTGGGATGGAAATTTCTGATGGCGCAAGCGCGGAGTGAAAGGTTAACGGTTCCTTATCGGCAAGAATTTGAAATATAAATAAGAAAAAACACAGCAACATACATGCATATGTGCACCAACACATATGCAGGTATATGTAGGTGTGTAAAACTAGGGAATAACGCGACTAGACACCAACGACAATGAAGTAAACAAATAAATACCTTGCTGATGGTAAAACTGGTAGCAAAGCGTTGGAAAACAGCTGCAAGCAAAAGTCCAACAGTGTAGGCGCATACCGCTACATATGTAGTATGTATGTATGTATGTATGTATGTACATACAGAAAGATTTCCGCAAATACCTTTGTAGTGTATGAAATGCGAAAGATAAGAATAAGTGGAACTATAAATACTTGCAGTACGAGTCTGGCAAAAGCCGGTCCTAAATAGATATATTTAGCATACCTACTACACAAGTATACCTATACACATACATACATATACACATATACAAATATGTTTGTATGTATGAACCGATCTGCCGTCTTTTACCTACCTATTGCGCAGTTGGAAGCGGCTTGAGGAAATGAGGGACACACATTTGCAAATCGGACAGGCCAACGTGAGAGCTGAGGTACGAAGGTACTCAACTCGTGCAATGCGCGTATTTACACATTTTTTTCTATGTATGCCAGCAGCTGTGTGCCCATAAGAAAAACGCATTGCAATGCGAGACAATCAGTAAAATTGCAAGCGTAGCACATTTTACGCAGGCGCACGGTTGCACACGAAAGCAATTCACCACACACCTACATATAGTCACATAGTATGTCTGTGTGCGTGCCTCGATTGCTAAGCGAGCAAATATGCTGAGCTCGTACTTTCATCACGCGGTGTAACTGCTGATGCAGAAGAGAAAAGACCAAAAATAAGCAACAAGTCAGAACGGACCGTTTTAAATATTCACCTCAGGCAGCGAATGAACGGTTTTTACATACGCATGCGTAGTATAAAATATGTACTTATGTATGTATATACGTAAGAAGATAGGTAGACCCAAGCAAACAGCAATTTTAAGTCAAGAAATCTATGCAGACCTTGTTTGTACTAAGTTCTAGTTTGTAATTTTAGCTTTTAAGCAGTAGAGAGACGACTTTTATCTTTCCAAAATGTTTGAATTTTCTGGGCTGACGTTTAGGGACTGTCAAGCTACTCTCTTACAAGCATGCAAACGAAATTTCTCGCAAAACCAGTTTTTTATTTGGTTAATGCATAAATAATTTTTTGCTTATGTTTGTTTGTGGTGCTATGTTCCGAAAATTGCAGCTGCAGCAGCATGCAGTTGGCGGCCCACACAAAACATTCCCGTCAAAGGAATCATAATGTGTTACTGGAAATGCTCAGACGCACAAACAAAATGCCTTGATTTACAGATACAAATATGTATATATACCTACATATATACAGATATTTATGTACTATATATAGCATTAAGTCATATCAGTTTCCGAATGCAGTGTCAAAGGAAGGTACGGGAAAAAGATATTTGAAGGAATAAATTGGTTAAAGAAATATTATATAATATTCTTTTTTTATTTGTTTTATTCAAAATAAATTAATAAAATTCAGTTTCAGCAATGTTAGCATTGATTCATAATTACTATATATTTATACATATATATATGTATTATAAAACTAAAACAAAAATTATTCTAAAAAAATGGTTTTCTAATTTTTATAAATTTTAGTTTCTACTTTGTTAAAATTTTTTGTAATATTTAATTTTATTTGTTTTCTACTTAGAGGAAACTATACTAAAAAATTATTCTAACTTTTTATTAATTTTATTTTCAACTTTGAAAATTTTTTTTTTTGTTTTTATTTTTATATTTTTTTAAATTTTTAATTTAATTTATTTTCTAATTTCGTTCAACTTTTTAGTTAATTTATTAATAAATTTCATATAAAAATAAAATGCTTCAACCGATTAAATCAATTAAATTGTTGTATTTTAATTCCATTAATTTTTTATTATAAATCGTTCAATTAAATAAATTACTTGCCAGATTTATTCGATTTGATTTATTTATATTTGCTTACTTTTGTTTGTAAATACAAAACAAAACCGGTATCGCTAAATATGGCTCTGACAGCTAACGTCTACAATGTGTGACTCATTTTCACCATGCCGACATACAAAAAAAAAATGCTTAAAAAATAAAGACTGGAAAAAGATAACAAAAACAAATTCACTCTTGAAATTGCTAAAAATTTTTAGCTCCAAATGCGTTTTCAAAGTAATTGATAGCAAAAATAGAAATAATTAAAAATATTATAAGCTGGTTGGGAACTTATTATATTATTATATAAAGTGAACAAAATAGTTTCAATATTGTTATTGTTGTTTAACAACGTTTTGCTACTTTTGGAGGTACATAACAGAATAATACCCAGCCTAAAAGCCATGAAAAATACAATAAAACCAAAAATTTGCGAGATAAGATTTGTTTTTCCTTAAAACGATACCAGTTTTGGGCCTCTCCGTTGCTGAAAAGATTGTTAAAGATCCCTCAAAATGTTATTTATTTGCAAATTATACTGAAAATTATATTCTATTAGTTTTTAGAACTTTTTAGACTATATGGTATATAAACTAATAAAGCTAATTTATGCTATTGGTGAATTTGCGATTATGAAACATTTATACCCAGAAGACTGTCTGTTAAGTTTGCTAGGAAGTATGTAACACCCTTGAAGGAAACGTCGGATACCCTATAAAGTATATACATATATGAAGATCTGAGTCGACTTAGCCACGTGCATCTATTCGTCAGTCTGTATGTCTCAGATATCGATCTAAAATTTTGTGCACGTAATTTTCTTCTCAATAACCTGCCCATTTTTCGGAACCATAGATATAGGACGACTATAGCATATAGTTACTATACAAACTGATCGGCCCAATCAAGTTCTTGCACGGTTAACTTTTTTATTTGAAAAAATATCATTAGGAAACTTGGCATATCTTATAATCTTCGAACATATTAGTTCATAGCGGACTTCTATAGTATATAACTGTCATAAAAACTTCTTCTTCTCCTTCTTCTTATCATATAAACTGATCGACCCAAAAAAAGTACTTGTTAGAAAAACTTTTTTAATCGTCAAAATATCAACAAGAAATTTGGCATAGATTATCGCCCAAGATAACTGTATAATCTTCGAGCATATTATACACATCGGAACACTATAGCATATAGCTGTCATACAAAGTGACCAATCATAATAAATATAAAGATCATTTTATACTATTTAATGATATAGGAAATGAAACTGTACAGGTTGTTGGAGCTTCGGTGCAGTCGAAGTTAATTTTTTTCTTTTCCCTTTGTCTTTTCTTCATAGATTATAATGAAACATTTTTTCTGATCATACTAAGTATTTAAAAAAAATGTGAAAATTTCTTGAAAGAAAATTTGTTTGATTCAAGGTTAGAAAAGTGTCTCAATAATTTTTCGTAAATCTTGTTTTTAATGATATTTATGAACTAACATACGAATATATTTATTTTCTTCATTAAATTATTATTGTTTACATTTCTCTAAATATCGCTTATTGAATTTGAATTGTAAATAACGAGAAGATCAAGTCATGATCACCGATCGCACTTTAGATAAGTTTACTAAACTATTAAGAAAAAATACCCATATTGTTTAGTTTTATATGTACGACAAATATAACTTTTCTAACTTATAGATAGCTATGTGTGTATGTATACATATAAATAAGCATAAATACATACATATATGCAAATGTATATGCAAATACGTAGGCACAGCAAAAGTATCGTATGGCAGCTTCATTAAATTTACACAAGAGTCAACTGACTCGTTTGAGCGACTCACATGTCCAGCAAAGTGAGCAGTGTGTGAACTGCCAACAACAATAACAACAAAATACTATACATTAGTATAACAATACAGCTAAGCTTTAATAGCAAGTTTAGCAAATGAACAAGTCACAAGCAGGCACATTGGAAAATCATGCAGGCTCAATACACACATACTACATGCATAAATTTAATACATGCATAAATTGAAAACATACACATACAAACATAAATTTAATACATACACGCACTTATATACATATGTATGTACATATATGGAGTTGGTAGAATCACAGCCATCTGCTGCTGGCCCAAAGCGAGTTTGACTTGCTATCGCTGTTGATGCTCCAACATCGCACAGTCTAACTGTAATGACTTTAACTAAACATCATCATTGTTGTCGCCTCCATTGTCGTCTACGTCTGCGTCTACGTCGTCCCCAGCATCATTATCTACTTCATTATCTTTGGCAGATCATCAATTTTAGCAAACACTTTGCCGCTTGAATGCACGCAAGCAAAGAGCATCTGTTGTTGTTGTTATTTTTGTTTTTTTATTTCAATAATAGTTGGCAGTCGTATGTTGAGCGTTTGCACAATTCTATTGGAAATATTTGTTAGTCGCAAATAAAAATGCGATTGAAGTATAGTATGTGGTGAAAAAATGATGCTGAAAAGCGCGTTTGACCACTTTGAAGTGTTCGGCTATCGGCGGCATACATACATACATACATAAGTATGTACATACTCACCAACAGCAGGGTGGTCCTAATGGTGTTTTTGTCATATCTTATTTTGACATTGACAGTTATTTGCTGCTGTGAATTTTCACATAAAAATAAAGTTCTCTGATGAAGCATCATCATCTCGGTACAGACTCGGCATTTATAGATGGCAAAAACGAGCCTGAAGAATTCTGAGAATGTGAGAAATGAGTTTGATGTTGAGTTTGCAGTGGGATAACTTTTTTCTAATTTTTTTATTATTGCTATTGCCCCACCATGTTTAGGCGCAATAATCAAAAAGAATTTCAATGTCGAATATGAAGCCGGGTTCTTTTTCATCACATAGATACGACAGTCTTGACGACAGAGGACAATTTTTCTTGAAAACGCTGCTACAAATGGCATTTCGGCCAGAGAGAGGAATCACTATGAAACGTGCTTTTTTGTAGCTACAACAAACTATAGTTTCTGCAAAGTTCCAATCATCATAAAACTATTATAGTGTGAAGAAATAATCCTCTTGGACCACATTTTCGAAAGTCAATGGAACCCAAAACTTATTATATGGCTACATTTTTGACGCTGTACAGACTTTTTTCGACTAAAAAGAGCTGTTTGCTCATGAAAACCTATCAACTTTCCGGAAGAGGTTTAAAAATGGACACCGCAGAAGCTGAAGATTTGAAAATATCTGGCAAAAGTGTGTATCAAATTATTATTATTTTTTCGAAAAAAAAGTTAGAAAACTCAAGTCATTTTTATTAACAGGTTTCAACTTCAAGCACAAATTTGCCAGATTTTTTCTTCAGAAAAATATTATCTCGATCTGAAGACAAATTTTAACTTAGAGCACAAAATTTCTGAAGAGCAAAGTCCTGATCACTTAGCTCTTGGGCAAAAAAGTATTATTTATAATTATTATATTGAAATTATCTGAATTGCATGTTCGTATGCACACCATATTTATGTACGTACACAAATCTATAGACAAATCACTCGTTTAAATTCGCTTATACAAACCCTCTTATGTCACAACTCTATCACAGTGTTTGGCTGCAAACGAGCGCTTTATAATTTGAATATTTCAAACCGTTCAATCGCTTGGATGCCATATTTTTTTAATTTCCTCTTTTGAATTGGCTTTCTAAAGACTGCTGACGATATTGGCTCCAGGAGGTGATAAAAAATGCATTTTTATTGCGCTGCGGTAGCGTAAATGAATAAAATGGACCACGTGAACGTTTTTGAAATTTGAAAAATGCATATTAAATAGTCATTATAAAACACGAGTGCCGTATTTATGGTCAATAAAATGGTAATAAATATATTTTTAATGAAAAAATATGTCTGCAGAATATGCTAATAAATATTAGCCACAAAATTGGAAAACAGTTTACGTAGTTAGTAGTTATCAAACCTCTAAACGGTACTAGAATACATGCGCTGACAGAGTTGTCAAGTTTATGAGTTTTGAAATGGATCCGTTATAACCGTTTTATAATATTTTTTTTATAGTTTTAGTAACTGCATTATAATTATAAGTTTTCAACGCAAAGAAGGAAACTCTGTCAAGCATAAATGATCAACTTAAGGAGCTGAGTCGATTTAGCCAAGCATGTCTACCTGAATGCACGCGAGTTTTAGAGTTATCCATCTGAAATTTTTTACATATCTTGGTCTCTCTAAGAAGCCGCTCATTTATCGGAACCATCGATATCTGATCACTATAGCATACAGCTGTCACACAAACTGATCGATCAAAATTAAATCTTGTATGGAAAACTTTTTGTTTTACAAGATATCTGGCACAGATAATTATCTAGGTCTCTCAAAAAAATTTCAGATTATATGCCATACAAACTGCCTAAACAAAATCGAGAAAAGACCTCTTTATACCCATATATACATAAGAAATGCATCGCTGAAGGGTATTATAGCTTCGATGCAGCCGAAATTAACGGCTATTTTGTTTTAAGGTAGTTGTCTGGTAACTTGGGTTCGAAAAATCGAAAATTTTTTTTTTGCTTAATTTGAAAGTACAATATCTTGAGAATATACTGTGAAAATTTCAGACAGAAATTCGAAATATTCCGGGAGTTAAGTATAACGAGTTGTTGAACTTTAAGCGCGTCGGCCTGGGGTCTAACTTTTTTTCTACTCAACCGATTGCTTTCAAATTTTAACAGGCTGTTCTATACACTTATAGTTCTCGTCGTTACTAACGAGAATTTTTTTCACCCCTAACTTTTTATTTTACAACCCTTTCTTTGCTAAAATAAAAGGACTTTTTTTCAAAGTGCGCCATTTTGTTATTTACCCATGAAATTTAACTTCATTAGTTCCGATATAGATTAAGAATAATCAAGAATATTTGATTTCAGATAACATCAAGAGCCAAAATCACCCGGGCACCCACCATCATTTTTTTTGAGGTTTTAACTTCGAGTGACAATAATAATAGTAATAAAGTATTAAATTTTATCAAATATTTTTTTTTTTTTTTTTATTTAATTAATAATAAAATTAAAATAATAATAATTAAATTTTCAATATGTAAACAAAAACTCTCTAAATATTCAAGATAATTCATTTTTATTTTCCTATAAAAAACCACTACTCCAAAGAAGTCATGAAAATAGGCATAAGTTATCAGACTACTTGTTAAATGTGAAAGAAAAGCTCTACAGTCTCTAAAACAACACCGCATAGAATATTAGAGCTGGATTGCTTATTGTTTTAGTACTTTTTCTAACTTACATTTTTTATCGACTTTTATCTTATCTACGCTCGTTATCTGTGGGAATGGATAAACGTGTTGTGACTTTTGATGAATGTGTCATAGCGTTGAAGCAGTTGTTAGATGTTTTTCATTTCGACGAAAACAAAATTTAAGATATTTTAACGCAGTATGACGTCAAAGAAATAGATAGTAAAAACAATTTTATTTGGAAAATCTAAAACAAGTACAGGTTCAAAATTCGTGCTCGCTAGGAAAAACCAGATAATGAAAAGGCGTGAGTTGCATTGAGGAGCAACTGATTGAAAATCAAAGAAAAATAATAATATTAATTCACATAAATATAAAATGGAAAAACCGCTGCACCTGTAACCTGATATTACTTTTATATTAACCAGTAATCAATATTTCTAACTCATGTCACTGCTAATGAAAATTAAACAAAAAAAACTTGCTTAAGTTAATTATAGAGCATGTCTATAAACTATTTACACCATCAAATGTCAACACTCGCAACTTTTCTAACATCACACACACACATACATACATATATATATATATTTAAAGGCAAGTATTGCAGCTTAGCCAAGACACACATAAATCTGCGCAAGCGCACTAAAAATAGCTATGCGCACAGCAATTCTTCAACGGAATCGCAAATATAAAAGAAAACATTAGTAAAACATATGTATGTACATATGTATGTCGACAATGTTGCCGACACGCCTCTGACTCTGGTCGATGGTTGGTCAAACGCCGGCGCACGTAGCGCAAATCAAGTTTAAATTTTCTGCAGAAAAATTTAGTAAATGTCAAAAGAGAAGCATAGCAAAAAGTAAATAAATAAGCTAACGCTTTGGCTTAGTTTTCGGTTGAAGTTGCGCTTCGACAGCGCTTTGGAAAATACGGCTTAAGCGAGTTTTTGTGCTGCACTCAGTGATTAGCAAAAACATTTAATGCCAAAGTCAGATGTGTGGGTATATGTGCACACATACATGCATGTTACATAAATATATGTATATGGTACATCTAAATATGTATGTATATGAACTTATGATGTCATTAAGTTGCAAGCCGAAAGCAAAGCGCTTAAAGTGTTGTTGTTTTTCAAACATTTTATTGTAGCTTAATACCCTGTACCGAGTATACAAGCTTGTCACGAACTTTGCAGCATCCAGTCGGAAATGATCACGGCAACGAGCTGAGTTTATTTAGCCAACTATCCGCGAACCACTCCCTCAATTTTTGAGTTATTGATCTGAAATATTGGGCATGTTCTTTTTCCCAAAAAAGCAGCTTACTTGTCGGAACTGCCGATCTCGGTCCAAGTATATGTATGAATTTTGCCATTTCACGAGATATCTTTCGAAATTCGCATACTTCTTCTAAGGCAATAGTCAAATCTCCGAAGAAATAGTTCAGATCGGATCGCTACAGCGTATAGCTGCCATACAAAACGAACGATCGAACTCAAGTACTTGTATGTAAAACTTTTTCATTTCTCGAGATATCTTCTCGAAATCCAGCATGCGTTATTGTCTAAAGCAATAGTCAAATCTCCGAAGAAATAGTTCAGATCGGATCGCTACAGCATATAGCTGCCATACAAAACGAACGATCGAACTCAAGTACTTGTATGTAAAACTTTTTTATTTCACGAGATATCTTCTCGAAATCCAGCATGGCTTATTGTCTAAAGCAATAGTCAAATCTCCGAAGAAATAGTTCAAATCGAATCACTATAGCATATATGTAGCTGCCATAGAAAATGGACGATCAAAATCAAATTATTTTTATTTGTGCAGGGTATTAAAACTTCAGTGCAGCTGAAGTTATACATTTTTACTAGTTTTTTTTTTTTTGCCTTCAACGAAGTGAACGCCAATGGCCGTCAGCTATAGGTAAATGCTTACCGTTGGCCGTTTAATAAGCGCTCGCCGCAAACGCGTTATTTATTCGCGCTATTACCATTACTTATGAAAAACGATTTGTGCGCGAGTTAATTGTTTTTGCAAATGCTTTTTACGCGAGAATTGAATGCAGTTTATGTTGTTGTTATTTTTAGAAGTTATGTTTAATTTTGACTTGTTGGGATTTTTGGAAAACGCACTTTTAGTATTAACTGGTTTTTTAGCTTATGCTACATATATGCATACATTCAAATATACACGGACACATACAGAAATTCTAAAAAATGTTAGCAGCTAAAGTGTGTAATTATGCCAGGTTTTTAATAGCTATGCAGCTTTATGACGTATTTTCCCAATACTCCACTTAATAAATTCGTTTGCCTCGCTGGCTTGGCGAATGCAAATTGTTTGCGTCACCTCAGTATCATTAAAAATGCGAAATGTTTCATAAATGGCAACGCGTTGAATTAACGAATTTTCAATGCATTTAGATACGTACACGCGCGCGCATATGGATTACTTTATTTATTTTTCTCGAAAACACTAATTGCCCGTTGCAAGCGCCTTTCCGGCGTTCAGCAGAAATTAAAGCAATTTATTGTATAGCTGCTTTGCCGTTGCTCAATTGAGCGTTACGTGCATTGCAATTAATATGAATAAAGTACGTTTAGGTGAATCTATTGTTCTAGTATACGCATGAGTGGCACAAACCGCCTGACAAGTCTAAATTCGGTGTGCCGCCTCAGCCGTTCACCATTGTTTCAAAGACTTCGACTGCATGCAACAGCGCTTGAGCAGAGCAGGCGCAATGATCTTGAAATTTACAATAAATGAACTGTTTATTTTTGCCATAAAAGTCACCTTCAATCAAGAGCTGTTAGTTTTGTGAAGCATTTGAGATCTCAAGTTCAGCTTATTTATGGCAAATATTTGTAATTGGAAAAATGTTACTGATACCGATTTGTCAAGGTAGTTAATAAGAAATGTATATGCTCTATATACCAATGTTGTAATATAATGTATGATATAACTTATGTATATAGCTTTAGCTTGTTATTGCTATCATAAAATCTGCTCTTAAGTGGTAATATCCACTTGTGAATTTCAAAAAGGCACACACACATACATGCATATGTATATCAAATCTACAAATCGTCACCCAAATTCCAAAACAAAGTATCATCAACAAATTGAAATTTGGTTATGTGCATAAAATTTTTGACTTCCGCTGTCAGATATAACCAATATATAACCAATACATAACCAATATAACCAATATATAACCAATATATAACCACTTTACAACCAAACCTCAAATTTTCTTTCAATATGAGTGGTATTCATATATTTAGCGCAGTCACAAACCTAAAACATTGAAAAGAGAGGGGTCAAAGTAAACCATCATTTTTTGCAGCCAAGATAGTGAAACAAAGTAAACTCAGATATTAGAATGTTACGTGTTCCAACGATATCACGGTCTAGAGCTGTTTTCAACAGTAAAACTTAAGTTAATGGAGCAGAGACTGGTTGGCTACGTAATATACCACTTTGTTATTTTTGTAGAAAATTTTGAGGACCACCAAATCTGGTGGTCAACAGCAAGTAATAATTGAGAAATTTTTGAAATGCTTGTTGGCATGACGATTTCGTTTAATTTTTGCCCATAAACCAACTCTAAGAAATTAAGTATCGCAATGACCTCATGGTCATCCAAGGATGGAAATATTTTTGCACATGGTTGCATTTTAAAAAGAAATTATTACATTTGCCGTTGAGCAAGCCAAGGTTTGAGAAATCAAAAACAAAATAAATGAATATATTATTTTCTAAAAAACTTCGTTAACGACGGGCAAATAAGTCTGAATTAGCGAAACAAACAAATTAAGGGGTTTCCATATAATGTATTTTTTGTCAATAAACATAACACTCTGCTCTGCTTTCGCAGGCAAATCTCTTGGCAAGCATAAAGGGAAAAGACTGATTGTAGAAATGCATACTTCACATTAACTTTACGCGCATGTATATCCGTATATTAGGGTGTGTCAGTTTTGGTCAACTTTTTGCAACTAAAATTCTTTCAAATTTTGAACTTTTCCTAAATGTTAATAAACAGATGCTAATAAACTTAGAAAAGTCTGTTGTTTGCTTTTTGCAACTATGTTACATTTTCTCATACAGAGAACCACTCTGAAGATATAGAAACTAATAGTTCGATATGAATGATTGATTCGAGGTTTCCTTCTTTTTTAAAGAAAAAATACAGAAACTTCAAATGTGTGGAGAATGTTTATAATCATTCGAAAGAACATTCTTTAGCATTTATTTTTTGAAGATTATCTCTTTTGAATGGCAGCGACTACGTCTCAGATTATCCATCCTTTTAGTCCAATTTTCAATGGCGCGTTGGAGCATTAAGGCTTACAACTGGCGAATGACACGCTTGATGTTTTGCTCCAATGCCGGAATTGAAGCGGAATTGTCTGCATAGACTTTAGACTTTACATGAAACCAGAGGAAAAAGTCTAACGGTGTGATATCACACGATCTGACCGATGATTCCACCGTCCTACAAACTACGGCAAACCGTCATTTTTTCTGGATAAAATGGCAGCTCTTGCAACTCTTTAGGTTGCTCTTTGTCCCAAATGCGGCAATTTTGCTTCTTTTAGGTTTAAAAAAAGTTGCCTAGACATGACACACCCTAATACATATACATATGTACATTCATTTATTCATTTGCATTACTGTAAGCGGATTCGTATGCATAAATTTTTATTGCATTTCTGCAGCGTGGCAAATGCAAACGCACCGTTGCACGTCACACACTTTCTACGCTGCCAGCGCCAGTAAAGTATATGCCTACAACACCTTCAAACGAATTTGCGTCCAACTCACAAGCTATTATATATATTTTTTTCAACAAAGTTTGTGAGTGATCACCGTTGTGCATATGTATGTATGTATAGGTGCTTGTGCGATGGCCAAAGTCAAAGGCATGACAGCACGCCTTTCTTCTCGCCACAAGCTCTCACCTAGAAAGACACGATTTAAGGCATGTTTTGTGGCTTTCCGCTCTGCCTCTGCACTTATTATGCATTTTTGTATGCGCCTACACGCTGTTGTGGCATACTGTGTGACACTGTGCTGCCAACAAAGCAAAACAATTCACAGAAAATGTTGGCATTCAATTTGGTATTTTATGGAGTTCACAGACGGGAATTATGCACAAACACACACACACACAGTTATAAGTATATGCATATGTGGCTGTGTAGTTGTAGATTGTGTCAAAAAAATTCCGGGATTAATCAAATAAATCAATGAGCATTAATAACTTATGTAAATTTATTGAGTTTTCGATTTGAGATTTTCATTTGCGATAAATAAAGTGAGTCGTAGATATTTTCTTTTTTATCTAAATCCACGCAAACGATTTATTGTGTGGTAAACAAATTGTGAAACAGTGAAATTGATGGCTTGCTGTCGTTTGAAAGAGTTGGCAAAATAGTATACTGATAGAAAAATATCTTACATCTAGCAGTAATTTTGGACTATTCACTTATTGATTTCAAGTGATTTTCAAATAGATCTACTGGGTCCATCGAAATAATTCAGTGCATATGAAATGACTGAATTTTTATGTGTTAGAACACCAATGGAGTACTTGAGGTTAATGATTTCTTGAACAATAATGATCTTTAAAAAATTTTCTCGAAACAAAAACTTTGATGTATGGTCTAATACTTTATGATATAATACTTTATGGACCGACTTTGAATAATAAATGAAAAATGACGCCAATGAAGCGACTGTAGAGCTAGATTTCTTTCTTCGAAGTAAGTCCTCAGTTTTTTTAGATAGCGAACTGAAATTTCGCAAGAAGCTACAACTTTGTTGAAACCACCGATATCGGACTATTCTAGCATACATATATGTAGCTATCATACAAACTTATCGATCAGAATAAAGTTCTTGTAAGTAAAACTTTTTCATTTAACGAGATATCTTCACCAAATTCGACATGTGTTGCTGCCTAGGGCAGTGAAGCAAACTCCGAAGAAATTGTTCAGATCAGATCACTATAACATAACAATGTCCCAATGTCTATCCAAATTGGGATTTTGTGTGAAAAACATAAGTTGAAGTTTGATTAGAAATACGAAAAGACTTTTTCGACTACACAATTTTTTCCCAAATTTTCATTTCCAAGCCATAAACAAGTTGTTGTAAACAAAAACCACACATTCAGACTGACGAGTTCACACTCCATATCTTTTTTCGATTGCCAACTAAACAAAGCAATATCCACAGTTGAAATGATAATTCAATCAAGAGGCATAAATTGCATTGACGCATGCAATGCGCCGTTGTTCGAGCTACTTACTGACAACTCAAGTGCATTAAGAAAATTTCAAATGTCAATTGGCTGCAACAACCACAAAACCCATAACATATGTATATGCCACATATGTATAAAATAGTGGCATGTAAGTGGTGCCCGCATATGCCGCCGCTTTGGACGAGTACATAGACCCGCGTCACATGGCAAATCATAATACTCGAAAATCTTTTTAGAATGCATTTAAAATTCCGAAAAACCATAAATGTCAAATAGATGACAAACGTCGGCGCGCGCGTCAGCCGACGCACCCCACTAAAGCACATCCGTTCTGCTTTCGCCGTTGACTGACTGATTAAGCCAAGCATTGGCGTATAATTTATTTATGTCATGCACTCAATACTCGAGCTCTAAACTATTGTTATTGTTGGTTATTGTTGTTATTGCCAAACATGCTCACTGCAGTAAATGCACTTTCGCTTTCGTGGCGCGTGAAAATTACAACACAAACCAAAAGCAACAAGCGCAAGTATTTAACAAAACAAAATATTCGAAGAAAAGATTTGGAAAATAAAAATTTCCTCAATTAAGTTAATAAAAACTTCCCTAATTGATTTATGTAAATGAAGTGGCGAAGAAAAATCCAATATTTTTATTAGCACACAAATCCAGCTAATGAATTATATTAAAACAATAAAAGTCAAAATACATACATATGTACATATGTCCGCCGGAAAGCGAGCAACGATCAAGTGATGAGCACACATGGGTTAAGAACTCACGCGTGATTTTATGCGCATGTGGCCGCTTACAAGCTATAGGAACTACAACAATACTGTCACGTCATCGATACCAAAAGTGAAGTGACTTGGCTGTCGCGAAGACATGGAAAATGACATTTAATTGAGTGAACAACAAAACCAATAACAACTCGCAATAAAATTGGCACTTTTGACTTTGTCCCAGTCACGAACACAAAAAAATCTCATTAACAAACCGCCGACATGACACCACGCACACTCGAATAAAGCAGCGTTACTCACCTAGCGGAGCAACCCCAACACACCATAAATATTTCACAATTTCACCACATAACGCTCAACACTATCGTAGACATACATATGTACACATATGATTTGTTGTGATAGTGTAAGATCGCCAAGCATAAATTTTATGAAGAAATTGTCGACAAAGGTGATAAAGTTACAAAAGCAAAATAGTAAATAAAAGGCGTAGAAGAAGATAAATGTGTTTGCTCACCTAAATGAGTTTTAAAAAGTAACTCGGCGTATGCCAAGTTATGTTACAAGTACGCACTCGGTTTTTATATACAAATGTACCATATGTATTGATGCCTACGAGTATGTGTGTTGACGTCAAGGCGCCATTAACGTCCCTCAAACGTTTCGTTTTCATTCTTTGCATTGCTGTGTCAATTGACCATGTTGCTGTCGGCCGCATATTTCCAACACTGGCGTAAATACATACATAGACGCCCGTGCAACTATGTTGCCTACATATGCTATATACTCATCACTCACACCTATGTATATGTATGCACTCCTATACTTGTATGTATATTTTATACCACATAAGGTAATATAGCTGTTACAGTTAACTGGATTGACCGTCTCATTAAAGTTATGAGCGCTCGCTGGGCAGTGAATAGCTTTGTTTTGAAAACATTTCCAACGAAATTGCAGTGTCAAACGAATATTTGTAGCTCATCGGTGGTATAAAATTACACTCAGCGATAACTCGGATGATTTGCATGTAATTTCATTCGGTTTACTTTGGAGTATGTTCTGGATATAACTAACTACAATTAACAGAAAAATAGTGAAAATGTTTTTAACTACTCTTGTACTACTAATTTTTATTGCACAGTTTTTATGTATTATTGTTGGGTCCAATAATTTCGGTTAAATCAGTTATCATACTGATCCCTTTAGTTACTTTAATCATTGGAACGAATTGACAGCAATCAATCAGGTTTTGTGAGGTGAGGTGCTCTCTATGCCGTTTAGAAAGAGTTTGTAACTTAAGTAAGTACAACTTGTAAGTTGGATGTTTAGACAACATAACCTCAAAATTTTGAGTGCCTTTATTCAAAAATCCTACCAAAATAGAATAAAATTTTGAAGAGACTCAAATTCAATACCTATTTTCTGCAGTATTTTGCAAAACATTTTTATAGAAGATCACGAAAACAATCATTGGACTCTTTTACAATAAACTTTAAGTGTCGTCTATAAGACTGACCGATTATAAATTATAGTATATGAAATGTAATAAAAACCAAACTTAAGTAGATCTTAAACTTACTCTTTGTTTAGCTAAATCTTCTTCTTTATATATAAAAATCACGTGTCACGTTGTTTGTCCGCGATGGACGCCTAAACCACTGAACCGATTTTAATAAAATTTAGCACACTGTGTCCAGTTCGAACCAACTTAAAAGATAGGATAGTAAAAGCAATCCATAGAGTGAAAGCTCTTATAAATGGACGCTCTATAAAGCGGTCATCTCCATTAACTATGCACATTGTTGATGTTTATTAAGTCCAGTCTATTAAGCGGAAAACTCTATAAACTGGACAGAAAGATTGGTAACCAGACATTGAGAAAGCAGACTTAAATTCGTTATTTTTTCCAATAAAATTTATTTGTATGAACATATTTAAAATTAAACTTCAAGTCAATCCCTTGGATTCCTTTACCGACAAAAACGTTTTCGCCTTTATTGGTAAATAAAATTTCCACTGTATTGACTAGTTTTTTATATGAATAATAGTATAAAATGAAGACCACAGCAACGTCTGGCCGGATCCCTTAGTATACTTATAAAAAAAACCAATCGGAAATGACAGAAATTTCTAAAGTCCTCTAGTATTCTACCCTTGCTCTTGGAACATAAATAAAATGACGCGATGGCTTTTGGCTCATAAAAAGACTTATTTTACAACTTTATGACTAATAGGTTTATCTGGAAGGCACTTAAACATCTCCCGATAGAATGGGGTGACTTGTGCGAGCATGCAGAAGAACGTGGATTCAGGCCCTTCACTAGTAACAGGAAATATTTTTTTAAATGACGGCTATTACTCGGCACTCATTTGTAAAAGCCCGAATATATTTTAAGGAATCAAGCCTTTTCTTAAACTCTTTCTGCTTAGAGCGGGATTAAAACATAAAGCTCCCACCTTCCATTGGACATCAAGTCTTGTAAAAAAACCAACAAAAAAAGTGCAAATTCTTTAACTAACACTTAAACTTACTGTTTTGAAGCATTTTATATTTCAAAATATTTTTTTTTTTTCATAAAATTTGTAGATAGAATACTAGTTCAAAGCCCATTTAAACTATTTGCCGGGAATGTTGAGAAATTTTCAACAATGAACGAAATTTTCGATCCGAAAGCTAAATGTTCAACAGGGTGAACCACATTTTCCGGATGATATGTACATATGTATGTGTATGTATGTATGTATCGAACCCATCATATTTCTTTAACTAAAAAATATTTGAAAAAAGTATCACTGTAAAAGTTATCAGCACAAACAGCCGGCAAAGAAATGCAAATCACATAAGCACCTCTCAATCAAACACATCAACGCTTCCAAAGGGTCGTAGGCAAATTTCACCAAAAAAATGAAAAACAAGAAAAAACGTTAACTTCGACTGCACCGAAGCTAATATACCCTTCACAGGTGCATTTCTTTTAGTAACTATGTGTTCATTTTGTATGGAAGCTATATGCTATAGTAATCCGATCTGAACAATTTTTTCGCAGATTACATTGTTGCCTTAGAAAATAATCTATACCAAATTTGGTGAAGATACATTGTCAAATGTGAAAGTTTTCCATACAAGAACTTGATTCCGATCGTTCAGTTTGTATGGTAGCTATATGTTATAGTGGTCCGATATCGGCCGTTCCGACAAATGAGCAGCTTCTTGAAGAGAAAATGACGTTTGCAAAATTTCAAAAGGATATCTTAAAAACTGAGGGACTAGTTCGTATATATACAGACGGACATGGTTAAATCGACTCAGCTCAACATACTGATCATTTATATACATATATACTTTATAGGGTCTCCGACGCTTCTTTCTGGGTGTTACAAACATCGTGACAAACTTAATATACCCTGTTCAGGGTATAAAAAAAACAACAAAACGAACGCAGATAAATAAATGAAACCAATAATAGGCGCTCATAAACATATCAATAACTAGGTGGGCCTAATTTAATGAAGTACAAACAAATGATAAACACAGAAAACAGTGGAGGACTTACTATAGTGACTAGCAACAATATTCGAGTTGTCAAGTTATTTAATTAAATCCCTGTCATTCAAAACAAATTACTGCGCGTTTTGAGTGCGGTGTGCACAACACGTACAACAAAATAGCAAGTGTATAAAAATGTTTTCAGCAAAAAATAAAACAAAACTGCGATTTTAATAGTTATTAGAAACCCTGACGAGTTGCCAGAAACACGTGTACCTACACAAACATACATCGAGGTGGCAAGTCAGTTGCAAGTGTTACGTGCCGAAATTCAATTAACCGTTGTCTATAAAATTAGTTATTTGAGGGGGTTTTGCTGGCAACAAAGGAAATTTTTTTTAAGTACATGGAAATTGATTTGCAAAAGGAAATTTATCTCTTTTTGTAAAAAAATATCCGTATCAGGTGCATAGACAATAAATATTGCAGCGCTTTCAGCGATTGCAATGTGAAAGGCGGTAGCTTTAGCAATGTTACTCATGACACGCTGGGGTATTTGACATCTGACGGGGTCTATCAGGTAAATAAATACCAGTTAATACTGTTATATATATATTTTCAACATATGTATCCATATTTTGTATTAATTGTGATATTTAACATGAGCACATTTGCTCCAATCTAACTATGTATAAGTGTAGATGTGATGAAATACTGTATTTTTGCACGTATAAGCAAAATACCTAGGCGATCACTTGAGACGGCATAAATACTTGATGTGGACTTTTCATGTCAATGTACGTGGACTCAGTGTTGACAGTAGACATTTTTTGCTTCTGCTGCTGTTCCTTTGTTTCGTACGTACTCATATTTGTGCATATTAATGTGTCATACTATATTTCAACGGTTTAAAGTAAAAAGCTGTAAACAAAGCTGTTTGTATATAGACTTTCATGAATACTTAACCCTATCTCGGCTGGAAAATTTACGTATCTTTATCTTGTATTTTGATGTTTCGTAACCTTTTTTAATTTAAAGTCGGGTATTGTTGCTGTTTTCGGTGACAAAATGGTTCACTTCATAGAACATGTACGAGCAAATGCGTACAGTCCTTTCCACACAAAGGAATTGCAAAAAGGTTTAAGCTTGTGACCTTTCCAAATATTCGTTATATTAGGTAACCCTTAGTACCGTGGACAAGCGGCAAGCGGGAAGATTCTTTAATAATCTCGAAAGATGTTTATACCCTGAAGACGATCTTCATATTAAGTTTGCCACGAAGTTTGTAACACCCAGAAGAAATTGTCGGAGACCCCATAAATACATACATGACGAGCTGAGTCGATTTTGGAATGGCCAACCGTCTGTGTATACAGGGTTTGTCCGGAATGTAATAAGACTGAGCTGATTTAAAACAAATTATGGAACCAATCGTTACAATTCTATAAAAACTTTCAAAACAGGCTCCTTTTGCGCCGATGTAGCGCTGCCAGCGTGATTTCCAAGCGGTGAAGGCGTCGCTTAAGGCATTCTCCAGAATAGCTTTGAGAGCCGAGAGGAGGATGCCCTCTGTCGTTTCAAAATGCTTTCCTTTTACCGGCTTTTTCAAGCAAGGAAACAAAAAACAGTCCGGGGCCACATCTAGGCTGTATGGCGGCTGCGGAAGCGTTGGGATGCCGGTCTTAGTTAGGTAGTTGTTCTCAAGAAAGGCGGTGTGAGCCGAGGCGTTGTCGTGGTGCAACTTCCAATCGACAGCGATGTCTTGTCGTACCCGATTGACCCTTCATTTGAGTCTCTTGAGGACTTCCACGTAAAACTTGGCGTTGACGTTTTGTATAGGAGGAACAAATTCATTAGTCGACGGTCTGAGTTCAAAACTTTGCGCAGACGTGTCACATTGTAGGTGTTTGTCGAAGTCGCAGGTCTCCCAGCACGGTCTTCATCAGCGACCTCTTTCCGGCCCTCGAAAAAGGCCTGGTGCCACCGAAACACACCACTTCTTGCTAAAGCAACATCTGGGTAAGCCTACCGAGTTTCTCTGCTCTAATGAACGCTGCATTTTCGGCTTGCACCACTCACAGAAACACATCGCGCAAAAATGTTTATCCTGACTCTCCAAGTCCTCGGAGACAACTGACCAGTCGCTCGTTCGTTAGCTAGTAACGCCCTCTACCAAATCCAGTCGGAAGTTCTATTATTCTCCGGACAAACCCTGTATGCGAACTAGTTTCTCAGTTTTCGAGGTATCGATCCGAAATTTTGTACAGGCCTTTTTGTCTCCAGAAACAACTCGTTTTTCGGTTGTCATACAGATTGTAGCAAAACTTTTTTTACTTTACGAGATATATTCACGAAACTTGGCACGGCTTATTATCCAAAGCAATGGTACAAACTCCATAGAAAATGTTCAGATCGGACCACTATAGCATATAGCTGTCATAGAAATTGAACGATAATGACACTGATCGAGCAACAACATCATTACATTGCATACTTGTATTTCAGTAAGCAGTAGCCAACAACGAGTTCTCCTCCCATTATAGGTTGTTATTTTACATAAGATACACACATGTACAAATATACATATGTACATATATCGGAGTAGTAAAATTCAGCTTTAGTTGAACTTAATTATGTAACATAACTTTTAATATTTGCGCAAATCACTCTAAATATAGCTTAGAAGTAGCGGAAACCATACAGTGGGAGGTAGGAAACTGGTTTAAGCGTGCTGTCAAATGATTAGTTACTTGGCGGTGAGCCGGTTTTCTGTAAGCCAACTGCTCAGACCAAGACAGGCCATGACAAGCTGCTACGCTCTGCTTTGTGAAACTTCCAAATGCCGTGTTACTCGTATTTCCTGTTGAGTGAAACTGAATTAGCATTGATTTGTTTGTTGTCACATTATTGTACTTGACGTTATAGCTTTTGTTGTTGTTATAATTTTCAAGTAGCTGAATTTAGCCTTCATTGTTTTCACGTTGTTTGTATTTTTTCGCATTTGCAACAGCTGAGATAATACGTACATATATTCACATGTGATTGAAAATTTGTTTATATTAAATGCTCATTTGCATTAGCAAACTCGGTTATTTATGCATACATACATATTTACAAACCAATTTTAAACGTAGCAAGCAATTATGCTTCCTCCAATCAGATCTTTATTGATTTTTTTACGTTTCATGGCATAATAATATGCGGTTTATCTTATAAGCGAGCGACATAAGAATGTTTGCTTAAGTAGGGTCGCAAGATAATGGAAATTCTTCCTAGTTCAGTGAGGTTTTAAGAAATAACAAAACAATTCTTATAGCTGGGCTGTTTCCTGTGTTGCTTCAGTGAAATTTTAGCAGAGTTGACCGATCTTTTGCCATACGAGTACATGTTCACAGAAAGATTAATATAATATATAATACTAAATTGCTGCACAGTTTGTTGTTTATTTAAATATTTAAAGAGTATTTCATAAGCACCCAGAACTTGATCGGAAATCGCAACCGAATTTTATTTTAATAAAATCCCAACACACCCAGAAAAATTACTTTATGTGGGAAAGTCCGTGCGAAGTCGGCGTAATGCTTTACATTAACATTTTAAAATTGGAAACGTGAGGATGTACTTTAATAATATCACGCTTTGAATGAGGAGTATGAGTATGTTAAATATAACACTTATGTCTTTAAACGCATGTTTTTTGCTTTTTTTCCAAATTAAAAGTTAATTTTAAATATGTTGAAGGAGCTGTGAGTTTTGTACTCTTTTAAATGAAAGCAATTTTATATTGTTGCGGAAGGATATAAGAAGGTTACCCAGCGAAAAAAACATTCTTAGGCCTGCTAGGTTAGATTATATTAGGTGGTTGATCCGCCAGGATTACGGAGGGTCACACTTAGATTGCTAAGTACAATCCTTTGTGAATCCAGATAAAAACTCCTGCAATTTGATATTAATTCTCGAAAAAGCGCATAGAACTTATCACAAATCTGCTCAGATATTTTATTCTATTTCCGCTGTTTCATATCTAAAGGAGTGAAATTCAGGTATTTTTGCCTTAATCTGGCAAAACCGGTATTGACATGTTTCTATCTATCCTCTTCCAAACAGCTTATGCAACTGGCATCCGGTAAAAGGTTCTATCTTACTGCAAGAATCCCAACCAGGCAGGATCTAGTTAGAACTCCTCTAACTATTGATAAATGAGCTTTGCTGAGGGTAAAGATCTCAATAGACTGCTTACGATTTATACTGTACAGTAGATAGTATCTGACCAGCCGAGCTCGCCTGATGTCCAACCATTCAATAGTGATGCAAGTGGAAAGTAAGACAAAAGTACCTGTCCAAGCAAGCACATGAGCCTTACAGTTTACTTCAATTCCGCTATGCCTAGGCATCCTAAGGAGTCTAATCATGAAGTAACCCGATTCCAAAGATATGGAGTCAATGTCTGTTAACAAATCAGAGAAAAAGTGCGAAATAAAAAGAAAGTTCCTCGGAAAGCACCTAAGTGATTAAGAAAGAATTTCACCACTTTAAACTTCTTTGTTAAAGGAATGAAGTTTTCTGACTGAAGAACCTTTTTTTATAACGTTTGATTTGTAATTTCTATAATTCCAGAGGCAAATGTATCATTTTAGTAGACCTTAAATATTTGTTGGGTGGGTATGTAGAATATATTTTAAAATTTATAGGTCAAACGACGAGTTCTTTTTATCAAACCAAAAGCCCGTGGTCGAAAGATAAGTTAATAAAGAATGGTTTCTATAATTGGATTAAGGACTGGGTTCTTCTCCTGTTTTTCAAATTTAAAATAATTTTTTTTAATAATATATTTTAGTTTATAAAAATCGGACTACTGGTTTTAAAGTTTTTTTTCATTATCGTAACGGACAATTTTATTCGACGCTGTCCTTAAATAAATACTGATTCATATTAATAAACATGATAAAAAAAAATCCAAAAGCGCCTTCTTTAAAAAAAAATATATATTATATTCTTACGTCAAAAAATGAAAAATATTTTTGAAACAGCTGTGCGTCTGCTTAAACTCTCCTGGAAGTATATTTCTTTGTAAAAAAGAAGGCAAATACCAGAAGTGCGAAATTTAATAAAAGGGTTCGTTGCTCTCAACATGCTACCCGTGCACTTGTTTTAACAACATGAATACACTGTTGTAGCAAAAATTGCAGCAAAAAGTACCAAGTTAAGAGAAGAGTCCGCTTGGCAGCCAAGTTCGTCAAACCGATTAACTACGCAACAGCCGGCAAAGAAGCAGCTGCAAATTTTAATGCCTATACATAATATACAACCAAACATACGTATGTACATACATATGTGCAAGTCTGCGAATTTTTTCTGTTGCTGGAAAGGGAAGGAAGTTATAAGACGGTTATTTAATTGTAATTTTTTTATGCTTCCCGTTTAGAGACAAAAAAATTTAAGGTAGTCATGTATGAAGGCGCTCATGGGTCAGGCGAGAAGCTCGGAGCTGTTGACAAAGCGAGCAGTATATACAGATATACACGAATATATATGTACATATGTTTGCAGTTAATTATAAAACGCCCCGCTCTTCCGCTGCATTACTCCACCTCTCCAACACAGCCATTTTATTGTTCCCAATTGTTATGCCTATCATTTTATCGTCAAGTTCTAACTGAAATGTGATTAATAGGGCTTAAAATAGCAGTCGGCAATGCAGTTGTGACACAGTTAAACTTACAGCTTACTTTTTATCTATAAAAATGAGTACATGTGTCTATAGTATCTATTGAATTTTTTTTTACGTTTTGTCTCTTTATTTACAAATGAGCTTTGAAAGCAATAAATTATTGTTTGTAGTTTTTAATATCGCTCAATTTTTGTTTTTTTTCACTGTTAAAGCGATATTATGGTAGTTATGTTTATATGTGCTTAGTTGTATTTATTTGCACAACCTGCTATGTTCAACGGCTGTAGAGTTTTTTGTTTACAAAACAAGAAAAAACGTTAACTTCGGCTGCACCGAAGCTTTGATACCCTTCAGGAGTGCATTGCTTATAGCAAAGAAGGATATACAAAATCGTTATTTGTATTTCAATTGGTCAGCTATATGACAGTTATATGTCATAGTATACCGATCTGAAAAATGGAACGTATTTGTATTTGGGTAATAATTTTTACCAAATAGAAAAGTTACAAGCACTTAATTTGGATAGATAAAAATCGATCTGATTTGTCGGATCCGACAAATGAGGAGGACGTGCGCAAATCATCAAAAAAAATTTAAAATCGCTTTCAGATATAATAACCGTTATATATTGGTTATAACCGTTATACATATGTGGTTATTATATCTGAACACGATTTTAATTTTTTTGTTTTGATGAAACGTTGTTTTTCATTTTAGGTGATGATATACCCAGTTAAGGGTATAAATGTATAAATATATGTAGTAATATATACTAAAAAAGTCTCTTCTGATTCGTAGTTCATTGTTCGATTGGGTCCGATTTCGAAATCTAACTCACCTACATTGCCTGATCGCTTTTAAGTGTTTATTTCGATCGCGTGTGCTCGATAATTGCCAACGATTGTTGATAAAATATATAATATAGATCGCTGAGCTTAATAATCTACGAAAATTAAACATTTTACAGAATGTAAATATATATTAACATATATATGGACTTATGTACATATAAATAAGTACATATGTAAGTACTTTGCTAATCTATAGGCTAAGTTTAAAGAAGAATGAATATTAAATTGCGTTTGAAGATCAGTGAACCGTTAACTTTTATTTGGAAATTTGACTTAACTGCATAACTTTTGTACACAAAAATTTCTCAATTTCATGAAAGGCAAGTCTCCGTGTTTGATAGAATCGAAAAAAACAAACAAACACCTACACCTACTATGAAATGTTCCAGAAGTGGCTTTTTATTTAGAAATGAAGGTAGTTTAGATAAGTAAGTGAGGATTGCACCGCGATATAGGGTCTATTGTGATCTCCTGAAGGTAACCATACTGGATTCTCAACTTCAAATGAGTATAAAGATCTTCATCTCTAAATAAAAAGTGTCTTCTGGAAATTTGGAAAAACTTAGAACAAACCTGAATAGAAAAGAATAAAGGTTGGAATAAGCTAGAAAAAAAATTTGATTCAATTTAGTTTCTGAATGGACCTGTTGGGTCAATTTGATCAGCTTGTATATTATTTAGGCAAAACTAACACTAACTAAGTAGTATATCTTGTTAGGCTTTCATAAAAAATAGTATTCTTCCAGTTTTGGTTGGGTAATTGAATTTGAAGCCTTTTTTCAGGGCACCAACTTAAAAAATATAAAAAAAAAACCCAACTCTCTAAATTGAAAATGTTTTTGGGATCACAAAATATGTGCAATCTTCTTCAGTACTGTCAACAAAATCGAAATATTACAGTTTTAATGCAGCATTTTCCAAAAGCGTACATTTGCTATTGTCAAAAATACACTCATGTCAATTTTGAAGAGCGAAAATCATGTCGCATCTCATCAAGTTAGTCATGCAGCTTCCATTAGCAACAGTTTCCTTATAAGTCAACGCATGGAGCCTGATGAATATCCTTATAAGGCAGCTGGTATTTGGCAAGCAACAATACAGCGGCACATGACAACAAGAAAACAACATACTTGATATACAAGTATACAAGCATACTTGATATAAATGTATATACAGACATATGTATGTAAGTGAGGCATATGCTCGGTTTTTACTTTTCACGCTGACAAATAACAATTAAGTGTGCTTCCTGCTTTGGTTATCGGCAAAGATAAAAGTAAAATAATGTTCTTAAGCGAAAGAAATAAACACAAACATGAAATATTTCCTCAAGTTAAGTAACTACAGCGTGAAGGTGTAAAGAGATCTTCGAGCCATATATGTAAATATTTATACCAGCAATTAAAGATTTATATGTATATATTTTTTCGTTAATTAAAATTAAGATTGTGTAATCCGCATAATTATACCCTTAAATGCACAACGATGCTCTTAGTAACCACAAGCACAAGCACAATTTTAAGCCAAAGTCAAGGTGATTTCATCTCAAAGACGTTAAACTTGTAGCTGGGAAACGAAGCTAAAGACGCAGTAAACAGTTAAAATAAAACAATTTCATACCAAACTTGCCATATTTAAGACTAATCTCTTTTTCCGTTTTTACTAATTTAGCGGTCATTAGACTTTGTGGCTTACAGGCAGTGCAAAACAAAATTAAAAACTAGTGAAAACTATTGGGTGAAACAAAAAATGGAAACAAAAACAAAAAATTTAAACAAAAACAAAAAATGGATTAAAAACTTGTATAGAAAACACAGCTGTTATAAGAAGCCCTAAGTGTGTCTATGACAAGCGCTGTGATTGACCTTGTTTCAACTGTGAACGAACGGACAGAGTTGCGCATGCGCAACGAACCCAAAACGCATGAGTTATTCATAGGCAAGCACTAACTAAAGCATTACTCATGCATTTACAACTATATATAATCGATGGCGATTGATAAATATTCAAAGCGAAAATATATTCAAACATGTAAAGCCGACAAAAACAAATAAAGGCACACCTATTTTCAAATATGTTTCGTATAGTGGTGACTTCATTGTTTTAGTTCAAGCGCAGGGGTAACGAAATAACAAATACTACTAAACGCGTATGTGGAGGGTCTGCATCAACGCGATTTTCGAATTAGGTGGACATTTTTTTTTTCAAATAATTTTTAGTTATGCTTGTTTATATTATTTTTAAAAGATAGTGAATACTTTGCATATATACATATATTCTGACAAAAAAGTACCCGGAAATTGTAATTTGAATTCCCCGGGTAAATAATATTTCGTATAAGCGTTGCGATTTTTACAATGGATAAAAATATGGAAGAAAGAATTTGTCCCAAATTTTGTATTTCTAAACAAATTTCGTGTGCGTAATCATTGTGAATGTTGGAAAATGTTTATGGTGATTCAGTTTCATCAAAAACACAAGCCTATGATTTGTACAAACCCATCAAAGACGGTCGAGAGATCATTGAAGACCTGACTCGTTCTGAACGACCTTCGACCTCTTCAACTCTTGAAAATATTAAAAAAGTGAAGGATAAGGTGCTTGCAAATTGTCAATCAAATTTTAGAGAGATGGCAAGAGAGCTCAACTTCTCTCGCGACTCCGTTCGAATGATTTTGGTGGATTTTTTTAGTATGAAATGAGTTTTTTCTCGACTCGTCCCAGTAAAACTGAATTTTCTTCAAAAAGCGTATCATAAACAGGTCTCTTTGGACATGTTTGATCGTGCGAATTCCGATCCCACATTCATGAAGAGCATTATAACTACCAAGAAGACATCGGTTTATAAGTTTGACATGCAAACAAATCAACAATCATCGGAATGGAGGGGAAAAAGCCAAACCAAAACCGCTTAAAAATCAAGGTGCTGCTCATTTTTACTTTCGATATTCATGGTTTTGTGCACCATGATTCTTTTCCCGAGACACACAGTCAATAAGCAGTTTTAATTGGCCGTATTAAGGCGTTGGCGTGAGAACATCCGTTGAAAACGGTCTGAATTGTGGAAGAACATTTCATGGATTTTACACTATGATAACGCACCATTCCAACAAGTCACGATTGTGTCCAAATTTAAGACCAAAAACACAATAAATACCACCGCATTTGTCGCCGTGGGATTTTTTCTTTTTTCCCAAACTCCTTGGAACAAAAATTTGCTGAAGTAGCTCAAGGCCATCACAAAAAGTGCTTATGAAAAATGTTTCGAGGACTGGAAAAATAGTTGGCATAAGTATATTACATCTGGCGGGGATTACTTTGAAAATAAATACTGATGAATACATAAAAATGTTCGTTTTTTTTACAATTTCCGGGTACTCTTTTGTCACAATATATGTTACCATACTTCTCTAAACTAAATTCGAAAATTATAATTTTTTATTTCTATCGGCATCTAATTCTGGACATTGGAAACCAACCTTGTAACTAAACCTAAATCATGATCTTTATCTCACACACTCTTTTTCCGCTACTTCGAGTGATCTGTGCACTAGTTCATTAGTAACTGTATGAAACAGTCGTACAAAAGTGAAAATGATGTCACAAGAAATCAAACAAAGCGAACGAGGAGAGAAAAGCTTGGTTGTTCAGTATGACATTGTGGGGGAACGCAGAGTGACCTGTGAAGCGGTGTATAGTATGTAGATGCCGACAAACAACGACTGTGTCTGATTGGGTATTATATGCAAAACGAAAATCGAAATCGACGAATAAAGAATAAGTTTTCGAATAAAGATAAAACGAGTAATACTAATGCCGGAACAAGATAATAAATAACAAGTGCTTAAAACTATAGCCAAATACATTCATATATGTTTTATATAGAAAAATTTGAAGTAACTTTATAATTTAGTTAAATTTTGAAGTATCTAAAGGCAATTCGTAAAAAATTTAATTAAAATTTTTGAAAAATTTAGCACTTTACTTAGTAGTACTACGATTAAAGATATTGTACTAAGAATTATTGCCCTGATTGACAGCTGTCAAAGTTCGTTTTACAGTTTGAAGATTTTGAAATTTTTTCTCAATACAAAATCGAGACTTTAAATCGTGTGACGAATCGTATGAATTTTAATAATATCGAGTTTGGTATGTCAAATATTTTTCCAAAATTTAAGTGCCACCCTAATTTGTTTAATATATGCCACTTCGTTGTGTGTTGCTATAAAATTTCCATTCAAGTTTATTTACTTTTTTCTTTATAAGCCAATTGTGCATCGATCAAATGCAGTGCTATGGATATTGAGCTTTTGTTGATCGCTGAGGTAGTCTCGGCTGTAGCTTAACCAACTGCCGCCAACTGGTTGCACAACAACAACGCCATATGCCGGCGCGGGTCTTTTATTTAATATTATTATTTTTTGTGTTTTCGTTTTTTGTCTTAGTTTCTTCTTTCCTCGTATCTTCGAGTTCATTCAAATAAAACGGGGCAACAAATTCAATAGCATTTAAGTGGACACACACAGCGTTAAATGACATTAGGTATATTGTAGAGCGGTAGTTGCATGTGAATATCACTATGAGTATGAGTATGTAGGTGGTTTCAGAATATGTTATAAGACCTCGTTTGGAGATTTGTTGTTGATCTTATGAATTGGAAAGTTTTCACTGGTAAGAAGTGCTCTATTTAATTAATAAAGTCAACTTTAGACTGCTTTTTTGAAACACCCTAATGTAATTTAAATGTCGCAACAGTCACTATATAGATTTTACAACACAAAATTGAAGATAAAAATCTCATTGTATGTGCCTGTAACAATTTTATAAACAAACCTACACCTGTTCTTGACACACCCTACTGCAATGCGAGCGTGTGGGTAGCTTTATATTTTTGTGAGTTTAGATTTCAGTTTTTAAAGCGCTTTAAATTACTTAAATTTCTTTAACTATCGACAAATGTCACGAATAAATTTAAAGACATAAATTGCTAGATTTTATGAATACAACAAAATCTTTTTACACATAAAAATACTCAAATTTCGTAAATTTATTTAAATACTAGAGAAAAAAAAAAAAAAAAAAATCAAAGCCACACTGAGTCACTAGTAAAACATTCGAAATGAAAAAAATGCATAATTTAATATAAAAAATATACAAAAAAATAAACAAGATGAGATGAAAAAAATTAAAAAAAAAAAACAAGTTGAGACTGTCTTTGCTTTTACGCAGACTTGAAAACATACACAAATATTATATTAAGAAAAAAGTGAAATAAAATAAACGAACCGTAATTTGCATAAGCTTTCTTTTGAGTCTCATTCTCTTAGAAACTTTGACTGCCCACAACAATCTAGACTATCCAAAGAACAATGCTTATGCTCACAGCATGACACCTGACACCGGGTGCGTGCGTCTTCGACCCAATGTGATGATATGTAGGCGCTAATTGACTTTTCGAACTAAATATTTGTTGTTATATTAAACTAATAAGCATTTAAAGAAAGCAAATGAGTTGTATTTTTGTTTTGTTGTTTTTTTAGGGGCGTCTGCTTAATTGCCTTGGCTATTATCAGCTTTTAAATGCAATTAATCACATACAATGTACATATGTATATACATATATGTTTGTATAAGAACTAATGTAGCTAGCTGGTTAATTTATTATTAATTCATGTTGTTATTGTCTTTCTCAATCATAATTGAACGTTGTGTTGGCTCTAATTATAAGCGTAGAATGTTACCTTGTTTTTACAACGATTATAATGGAAAACTGAATTGCAAATAAATTAGCACTAGTTGGGCTTGAATTGAATTAATAGTATGTAAATAAAAACAGACCTTTCTACTAGATAATAGATAAGAAATTTGTTGTGAAAGGTCGTTCGTTTAGAGTTGCTTGCAGTGTAATAATAGTTTGCAACTTTTACCGTTTAATTCAAGTAATTTTTACTTTGAATTTTTATGGCACCTGTTTCTAACTGAAATTTATGCATAATAAATGTATAAATCAAAATATATATTTTTTATTTCCCATACTAGATTCTATAAATTACTCTCATGATATTTTACTTTTACTATGTCATTAATAATGCAAATATGTTTAGGTATATTCACAAATTTGTATTTTCTTTGGAAAGAAACTCTAGTAAATTCCCCTTTCCTAAATTTACTTATCAATTAACACTTTAGGCGCTATTGCCTCATAAACTAAGTTATCTGAAGAGTTTAGATATTTTCTAAGTACACATAACGCTAACTATTTGATCAAATAGAGCAGTGCAGCAGACATTTCTAGGAATGTTAACACTGTTATATGAGAATATTCGAGTAAACATAATTTAATAGATGAACTCATATTCGGAAAAATTACTATTTTTGGAAAAATAAACAAAATTAAAAAAAATAATAATAATTTTAGAAACAAAAAAATTATTTGTGAAAAAAAAAAAATATATAAATAATTTTGAAAAACGAAACTTTTAGATTAATAACCATCACTTTTGAAATTCAAACTAATATTAGAAACAAACAAATTAAAAAAAAAATACATAATTTGTGAAAAAATAAAAAAATAATAATTTTGGAAAAAAACATATTTAAAAATAAATAAATAAATACTTTTGGATTAATACCATCTTTTTTGAAAAAACAAAATGATTTTGAAAACAATAAAATTAAATATTTTAAAAAAATAATACAAAAAAATATTTGAATATAAACTCTAAATCGCAACTGAACAGTGACGACGGCAAAAATCTCTTTACAAAATATCTCAATAATATTTGTAACGGTTTATTGCTAACGTCTTCAACGAATAACGTACTTTTAAAGTAGCGTGGTACTATTTTTCCTAACAAATATCAGGGGTGCTTTAGTTTTGTCCACTCAGATTTATACTTTTGAAAAGTTTTTTGTTTGAAATTTTGTATCTCGAAAGAATATATAACATATTTCTCATATTTGAAAAAAAAACTTTAAATTTCGCAAAAAAATATTTATGAAAAATTAGTAATTTTAGAAACAAAAAATTGTTTAGGAAATAAAAATTTAAGAAGCAATAAACTTATTAAAAAACAATAAATTTGAAAAAATTATATAAAAAAAACAATAAATTTAAAAAAATTATATAAAAAATTTCGACAAAAAATATTTTCGAAAAAATAATAAACAAAAATTGTTTTGGAAAAATAATAAAACAAAAGCTTAAAAAAAATAATAATAATTTTTGGAGAGCAAAAATAATGGTTGAAAGCAAAAAATAGTTTTCAAAAAAGTAATACCGAAAAAAAGTATTTAAAATAATAAGTTAAAAAAATTATTATTTGCAATCAATAATTTTAGAAACAAAAAAAACTTATAAAAAAATAAATAAATTTGAAAAAATAAAACAAAAAATTTCAACAAAAAATATTTTCGAAAATTATTATTAAACTTTTGTTGGAAGAAAAATTATTTTGGAAAAAAATAACGATTTTTGGAATCGTCACAACACATCTTCTCCAGATACTGAAATCATTTAAAAATTCTTGCCATGAAAATAAGGCGAAGTAACTACTAAGAAACCTTAAATAATTTAATCAAATGTGTGAAAATTAAAAACACATGCTTTCACCTCCACCATTTCTGCTCACGATTTAAAATAAAGAACAGCAATAATAAAGTTCCATTCGAAACACAACATTTACCAACAAGCAGCTTTTATCGCGCTTTACTGTTACTAGTACTCCTGGATATTTACTCTTTTAAGTTACTTGCGATAAGATAACGCAGTAAAGGCTTTGAACTCGTTTGCTTTGCGATAATGAGCTAGAAAACATAAATTGGTTTACAGGTACATATTTGAAAATTACTTTTGAGAAAATGCATGAATTTCGTAAATTAAAGGCTCTTGAGGTAAAAGTACGTACAACTTCCGTTTCTGCTTTAGAAGAGAAGTAAACAACTACTGCTTTTTAAGAGTACATACAGACAGCTATGGTATGCATAGTGTATTGGCGCATAGGACTAAATTATGTACATAAGGGTTTTCCTCTCACATTGTTGTTGTGTAACTTCGTATAACAACGATTTGCAACTTAAATGTAAATCGCATGAATATGCCGAGCAACTTAATTAAATTATTTCTACAAATACTTTCACGTACATTAGACAAGTAGATAAATGTGTTAAATGCAAATATTTTGCGATACAAGCAACACGATCTGTCAACAACATATAACAGGCTTTGGAATTTACATGACAGAAATAAACGTTTTATAACGTCAGCTTTGAAAATATAGAGAAATAGTATGGTTCTATAATATATTTTTTCTATATATTTTTTTTTTTAAACAAGCATTAAACTGACGCGACGAGCTGTAAAAAAAAAATTCTGAAAAAACGATTTTTCTGACTTGGATGTGAATATCAAATCAATATACTAGAATTAGTGTGGTGAGTTCTGGCAATCTTCAAATAAA
Source organism: Bactrocera neohumeralis (assembly GCF_024586455.1). NCBI lineage: Eukaryota > Metazoa > Arthropoda > Insecta > Diptera > Tephritidae > Bactrocera > Bactrocera neohumeralis. The sequence goes on from NC_065921.1 coordinate 13,237,376, forward strand.
TTGAAAACGAACACTGAAAACAAAAAAAAAATTATTATTGCCTACATTTAGGCGCATATTCATATTTTTAGCGCAATCACACACCTAACGCAACGAAAAGAAAGTGATCAAAGCAAAGTATTACTAACCCAAAATCGCCGATTAAGGTTACCAAGCGACGATCTGTCATTTATTTACTAGCGCAACAAATATTTTGATAATTTATAACCACTTAAGGCTCATATTTGAAATTATTACAAATGTTTTAAATAAATAGAAACTGTAAGGGCAAGCCATAATCGTTACAAATTAAAATCTGAGCAAAAAAACTCAGCTTTCAGTCAAATATTTGCATGTGATTGATGGCACACCCACTAAATAAAGACATTCACTGAACAGCACAGGCATTTATATAAATCTAAGTGTTTACACGTATGAATGTATAAGCACTTAATACGCGACTCTGAAAAACGTTAAGTTGATGATGCAATTGTCGGCGCTGACAGTAATCACAATGTCTACAGACACTAAATGCAAAGCGACATTAAAAAGTGATGACAAGATCCAGCGACACAAAAGACAAAATGCAGACGAATGTTAATACTATATGTATGTATAATATATAGACATGTTGTATGTAAATATGTATGTGCAAGCAAAAGAGTTACATTAACAAGTTGGTACAAGATAATCAAAGAAATGCTGAGGCTATTAGCCAAGGTAGAGATGATCATGAAGACATGAGTGCGCTGAGTGATGAATGCGAGCCGGCAAATAACTTGAAGGGGACTGCGCATGCGCAAATGTATAAAAAACCTTGCATATACATATGTACGTACACTGCAAGTGTAGTTGAAATGCTACATACAAATTTATCATATCTTAGTCTTGTTTGCTGCTTATAAATATTTTACATTTTGGAAACGATGTATTTATGAACATATACATACATATTACGGAATTTGTATGTAGTACATACATATGTAGGAAATAAATTTATAATTTTTATTTATTTGGAAATTTCTATTCGATCCACCCGGCATCAAATTTCAACAAAGATGTCATCAATCACTCATTTGATTGATAAGTTGCAGAGAGGAACTTTTCGAAATTACGAAATTTTTTCGGTCTTAAAATTTGATAAGAGTCAAAGTTAAGGCAATATGTTACATCAAAGAAGATGTGTGTGTATAAATTTCATTGCGATATCAAATAGGTAGAATTAGACTCACTTAGTGACTAAATCGTGAGGCAAAATACAGAGCCTCAGCCTTATAAGACTTTCATAACATATTTTTAAGGTCTTAAGTAATATGTTTGTGCTTTATATGGGTTGACGTTGCTTGCACAAATTTTGTACTAAAGATCAGAACCAGTACTGTCACTATAAAAACGGAGGTAGTTACTTTAGAGCCAATTAGGGTGGTCCTTAATGAATAAAATGAAATGAATGATTTTTCAGTGTTTAGCCCTTAATCCATAGCACTACGTAAAAATGTGTGAATTATATATTACGGTTTCGATTGGAAGCTTTTGAGCGGTTACTTGGGCTCCCTCGGGTACAGCTTTTTTTCAACAATTTTTTTCTCATATAAAAAATGAAGTATTTTATTAGAAGTTTTTATCTTTACGAGCATACACTATCAACAAAGAAATTCTAAAATTGTATATATTTTTAGTAAAATAATTATTTTTATATATCTTTATTAAAATAGTTTTCTTATAGTCTTAATAAAGCTAAAATAAATATTAATATGTATAAGGATATCATATTACAAAACCCAAAGAAAACTTAATTTGCCTTTCTTATGACAATAAGTAAAAGAATTTGAGAACAGACAATATTACTGAGGCAAATAATTAAGATATTGCATAAGCTGCCTAGGAATTAATTAAAACGTACGAAAATAAAAATGTACGCACATACATACATACATGTACGGTACATAATATGTAGCGACTCACAAACCTTAGCAGTGCACCTTTTAGTTAACTAAAGACAATCATAAATTAACAATGAAGTAATAATTGAAAATAAATATTGCTTTTGTCAATAATAATTTTAAGCTAATGATTGAAAATTTCAAGTCACGTAACTGCACATAGCTTGAACATAAATATGTATGTACTCTCAATAACATGTGTGATGGTAAGTGTGTGTGGTCAAATTTGCAGTTGTCACATAAAAGGACTAGTGCCAGATGAGTACTAGTACAAAAAGAACGTGTGTGTGCGCACTTGGTAATCGATTTTATGCGAAATAGAATTAATTTAAATAAAATATCGCAAAAACCAACTTTATGTTTTAGAGAAAAGACACCAAAATTTGGCAAATATCTAAATGACAGATAACAGAGTCAAAACACCTTTTCGGACACAAAATTGCATCACCTTTTTATGCATTTTTTTTTTTGTAATATATAAAAATGAACTTGAAATACAAATTGTATTTTGCAACTAAAATTACTGCGCATGCATTTTTTATATTGAATAATGGACGCCAACCGATACTACAAATTACTCAACGGACCACAAACTGTCTGTATGCCGGGTATAGAAATGAGTTTTTTAAGATGCCAGCACATACCCATACATTTTTCGAATTTTTATTTAACACATTTTTAACTTAAATAACACGTACGATTAATAATATGTAGTTGACCATAAAAATCAATATTTGTGCAAAAAATAGGGAAAAAATTGGTGAACAAAAATTCAAGTAAAAACACCCACACACGAATCGAAGTACTTAGTGGTCATGTGTACAAATATACTTAAGAAATTATAAGTATGTATGTACATATGTATACCTTTGTACAACAACAATAATAAGAAAACTATTAAGAGTAAATTATATAAAATAAATATTGCTGCTCTCCATTTAATAGCTCAATCAATTTAAAATTTACACAAAGGCAAACCAAATACTGTTTATATAAATACATACATACATTTATGTACATGTATGCATGTAGTTAAATATATTTTAGTAAGTATTATTATTATTTTTCAATAGCACAAATTTACGCGACCATTTTCTGCTATTCACAGTATTTTTGACATTATAAAAATGGAGGTAGTTACTTTAAAGCCAATTAGCGTGGTCCTTAATAAATCAAATGAACCAGATTTTTTCAGTGTTTTGCCTCTTATTCCAAAGCACTACGTAAATATCTGTGAATTTTGAATTACGGTTTCGATTGCAAGCTATTAAGAGGTTACTTCGGTTTCCTCGAGTAAAAAACTGCCTTTCCTTAAAAATTTTTTTCTCATACATATAAAAAATTAAATATTTTATTACAAGTTTTGATTGTTACAAACAAACACTATTAACAAAGAAATACTGAAATTTTTGGAATAAAATATTTTAAGCTCGGCCATTGCGTTGCCATTCCGGTGGTCCCTCGGAAAAAAGATGCGCTCGCTTTGGCAGGATAACTCCTTACAGGATCATCCAAAGTGAAAAAATACTTGTTATAGTTAAAACCTTAACTTAAAACTTGGACGAAGGAAAAAAAACTGTAAACTAAATTGTTCGCAGAATCAAAATAATTATAAAAAAAAATTATTTATTTGTATTTAATTATTGTTTTTCTCAATCCATAATTGGTACTTCTATAGGCAAACTGAAAAAAAAAAAACAATTACTATCCACACAGCCATAAGACCAACCAGGCTCCAAATTTCTATGTATTAAGTTCGACTATAATCGTATGGACTGAGACAGAGAAAATCTGCTTCAAAAATTTTCTTCCCCACTCCTAATTTACAAACCTATTAGATAAGTATATATGTAAGTACATCAGTGCATGCAGTGATCACAGGAATTGCGTAGTTAAATATGGCGCCGACCGTCTCCAAAGCCAATATGCATAAACTTATGAATATGTGTGTATAGTACACGAAAGCATACATACATATGTACATACATACAAGTACGTATATAAATATAATCATCACGAATTTGCATACAGACGAAATGTTTGTGCAATACTCGAATATTTGTCAGTCAACTAAAAGCAGGAACATACAGACATTTTATTGACAATTTTGTATGACAACAACGTTGAACTCTCTTGTCTGTTTTAATGGCAGACACCTTTGTCGGCGCACCGCCAGTCGTGCTAGCCAGGCTATGACAAGGCGCTAATCCAATGTCGTTACTTAAAGGCAGCAAAAAGTCGAACTCAAACGAAATGGGTTGAAATGAATTTAAACACGCTGGCGCGACGTTCAATTTGCGTAGGTGTGAAATGCATTTATTTGCATACAATTTATACAATAATCAGCATCACATGTCTGTATGTTTGTATAGTGTGTGTATATGGATATTGCACTCACAAATGCAACACTTATAACTGTATACACTTATCGTGATTAAGAGTCTTTATTACAGTGTGAAAACAATAAAAATGCATTGTGTATATATGCGTACTAGAGTGGGCCAAAAAAACTTGTTTTTTAATTTTTTCTGAAGTACGGTGAAAATATTGTTCAAAATTGCAAACAAATCTATCTGTTAAAGTCTGAGCTCTTAATATTAACAATAAGAGGTGGAGCATTGTGATTCTTAATTTTGCTTATACATAGATAATATCGGAATATTTTTTAGTTTATTTGGATGTTTACAGCTTTTGAAGAATTTTTTGTATAGTCAAAATTATTCTTGTAAGATTGAGGATCCAAAAACATGTTTTACATGTTTTTTCCTAAGTTAACTGATTCAAAAGTCATTAAATTAAAAAAAAAATATTACAATTTTTTTACAAATTGGAGGCCCTTTTTTGGTCAAATAATATACAAAAATTTAAAAATCATTACTAGAATATTTTTTCGGCATTTCGAACGATATTTTTACGGTATCTAGAAAGAATATTAAATTTTCGAAATTTTTCATCCCACCCTAATGCATATAGTTTGTAATATATATCAAATATACATATATGCACGTAAGTATATACATATGTATCTATGTATGTCCCCACAAATGCGTAGCAACTCCTTTAAGCCCCTCACTTAGCTTGGCATCACACCGCCAAATAGAAATAATAATGCCAACAGTCACAATAATTGCACAATTATAAACATATACAAACATACATTTATGTGATATGTAGATAAACATACTATATGCACATGTCGACAAAAATGTAAGGTGTGAATTCTAGACCTGTACATGTTAATTAATGATAATATGAATGAAAGCATTATATCTAAATGAATTACTTAAAGATCCATACAACAAAGTCCAAAGTCTAACCATCTAAAACACACACCAGAAGCATCAGAATCCTAGATTAGAAGCACACGCCTTTCAGTGAATTTTGTGTTTCAAATTTCAATTGAAAAATAAATTGGATTCAACACCAGCTTAAGAAGACAAAAGTGATGGGGTTAAAAGATTTAAAACAGATTGCCTGCACTTTTTAAACGAAATCGACACGAATGCTTCATTCAAAGGTTTGCCACCCAATCCAATACGATTTGCGAAAAGTTTCATAGTGCAAAAACAACAAGATATATTTAAAAAATGTTTTATTTTTTTCTCTTTAAGACACATTTCTTAAATACAACTTCAAGCAATTAAGGAAACAGTCTTAAAAAAAGTAAAAATATAAAGTAAAAACAAAAATGACAACATTTTAAATAAACAGGTTACTCAATTTGTTAAGCATTTATGCACATAATTTTGTACCGAGCATAAAATTGTTTATTTAAAAGTGGAAATTGCCTTATGAGATTGACAACAGCTTGACGAGACAAACAACTTTTATGACGGAAATTAAATATAGATTACAATGTAAAAGGCTGGTTGAAAATTTGACATGAATATGGTTTACAGAATTGTAGTAACAAATCAATTCGAAATATATGTTGATCGGTAAGATCGGAGGGTTTGTTTGACATAGCCTATACATGTCATTCATTACCACGTCAGAAAAAAAAATTGTCCGTACAAACACTTAATTCCGATCCTTCAGTTTTTATGACAACTATCTGTACTGTAGGATCTCAAAATCTTTTATTGATCGATTCAAGAAAGTTTGGTTAATGCTTTGGGTATGAAACATGTCAATGATAGACTCGTAGCAAAAGAGCTGAATTTTTTGAAAAAACCGGCGGCGAGGCAAAATTCAATGAAAGCACAGTTAGCCATGCTGAGGCAAGAGGATGGAAATTTGGATTAAGGGGTTTCCTCGGGTATAAAAAAGTCGTTTTTCAACAATTTTTTTCTCATATAAAAAATACTTTATTAGATTTTTTTATTAACAAAGAATTTGTGAAATTTTTGGAAAAAAATATTTTAAACTCGGCCATTGCGACGCCATTTCCGGTGACCCCTCGGAAAAAAATGCGCCCGCTTTGGCAGGATAACTCTTTACAGGATCATCGAAAGTGAAAAAATATGTGTTTTAGTTAAAACCTTAACATAGAACTTGGACAAAGGAAAAAAACTGAAAATTGGATTTTTGCAAAAAAAATTTAAATTTCAGTCAAAATTTCGCGACATTTTTTTTCAAATAGTTGTAATCGAAAAAAAATCCGTCGTCCAAGTCTTTAAGAATTGTATCTCAAAAACCTGTGTAAAATTTCATTAAGATCGGTTGAGTAGTTCTCGAGAAATTTTGCCAACCGACTTCAAGAACACAGTTTCGAGAAAAACGCGTTTAAAGACGGCGCACTTAGCCAGACTAGCCTCGAGCGCACAAGTTCTCAAGGCTGTATTTCCAAAACAATTACTCGGATCAAAATTTAGGACAATATTCTAGAGGTGTTGTAGAATTTAATAAGACAATAAAAAAATTTTTTGAAACCCGTAAACTTATGTATAAACCCTTAAACATTTTGTTGGCAGTCCGGGTCAAATTTGATCAGATGCTATAATAGAAATAATATTTTTGTAAAATAAAGAAATGATTATGTAATATAAAAAAATATTTATTATAAATAGAATTCAAACGTTTTATACTTTTTGCTCGGCACAAGTCGATTTTTGCAGTCTACTCCCCAGCACATTAATAGAGAAATCTTAATTAGCATTTTAAGCAAATTCTATTCAGGTTTTCTATTGACAAATCTTTAGCATGTGTAGCGGAGACACAACTGAAGCAAATGAATACAAATATAAACAACTTCTAGAGACAAACATCCGAGCTTTTGACAGTAGTAATCTCGCGTAGATAGCGAGATACGTGCGCCGACTTCATAAACAAGTTTTGGAAAAATTAGACAAAAGAAACATGCAAAAACGCATGTACTTCTAAACACACACATACATAAACACACACAGCTACATATATATATACATAGATATATTCGTTGATAACAGGGGTGAATCCAGAATTTCGGTGAGGGAGGGGTGGGAATAGAATTAATCCGGCCGCAAAACGAAAAACGCCTACAAAAACAAGAGCGCGTAGCAAAAACAGCAAATATTCAGCTGATAAAATATTTATAGACTCGAGTGAAAACAAATAATTACAGAAGGGGTATTTAGCAAATAAACATATTAATTGCTTGGTATTTTAATTGATTTCGGCATTTTACTTAAATCGCTGCTTAATGGCGTTTAAATGTTTGCAATTCACGCAAAACCATAAATGTTAATAATTTTAGCTGCTATTATTAGATTATTAGTTGAGAAGAAATTTAATTACGCCTACCTAAATACTGAATATAATTCGGGAAATTCTGCTATTTACTTGCAGTGTACACACGATGGGCAACCAGCATGCACTGGTGTTACTAGTGCTACTCGCGCTAGGCGCCGTCCAGCAGACATTTACCAGCTCCCTGCACGCGGCCGATTTGACGGAAGCGAAGTACAATCTCTTGGGTGATGTGGACAAGGAGGAGGCGTCAAAGTGGGCGCATGCCAAAGAACATGGCATTAAAATCTCCACACCTAAGGTTAAGGAGATACCAATCACCTCCACAACAACAACAACGACAGAAACAACAAAGCAAGCTAAGAAGTTGGCAGCAACCACACAGCATCAAGAGCTTGGCGGTGAGCTAAATAACGCGCTCTACGAAGATAATGAATCGGCCGAGCAGCAGCAGATGAGCGATGAGACGCTTAACGATCTGATCGAGGCATCAAAACATAGCGTAGCACTTGCCGATGATCCAAGGTAAGCAAGCCGAATACTTTTTATATATTTTGTTGTTGTTTTAAGCTGTAGTTAACAGCGAGTAAATTGAACGCACTTGACCGCACTTATTTCATTTTTTTTTATATATAAACAGATTCAATAAAATGTTGCCTCATAAATTGAAGACGGAGAATGCCACCGCCACGAGCAATAAGAGTGAGGAGAACTATTATGATTATGATACCGATGACTATGATGATGATTACAACTATGATGATGAAGTTGCCGCCACAGAGTCCACGCAGAAGGTGAAGAGCGGTAGCAGCACAACCGTGAAACCTAACAGAGCCGTCAATACGGCAGCAAAGAACAGCAAGAAAGTGGAAATGAAACCGATTAAGGAAGAAAAAACGGTAAGTTGCAGTAATGCATTTGTAAGGGCTTTCCAACGCATAGCTAACCTCAAAAATTTGCGAAGTCATCTTCCAAGCTTAAAGACGACACACAAATTGTCGACAACAAACAACAGCAGAGTGCAAAGAAAATCGAAGATTTAGACGAAGATGACTACGACGAGGACGATGAGGATGAGGATGATATTAACGATGAGGAAGAGATCGTTTACAATCAGAATGTGCCCTGCCCGAGATATTGCGTTTGCGCACGCAATGTCAATAGCTATCTGGTAGCGACTTGCAGTCGTTTTGATCCCGAAACACAGAAATTCGGTTCGGACATTACCGATTTGATTGTGACCGATGTCGGTCCGAAATATCCCATATTGTTGGGCCCGGAATTCTTCCTGCAGATGGGTCTGAAATATGTATCATCCATTAAAATCTCCAATTGCACCATTGAATTTTTGCATTCCGATGCCTTCCATGGTTTGGACGAGCTGTACTCGGTGAATTTGACAAATGTCGGCTTGACAGTCATCAATCCAAATACTTTCTCTAAGAATAAGAAATTGCGTTTGTTGACCATCTCAGGCAATGACTTGAGCGTTATGTCTAACGTACATTTCCTATTGAATGTAAGTAAAAGTAGCACATAGCATTTATAGTCCACATAATTTACATGTACTCTTCTGTCTGCTTTTTACAGTCCTCGAGCATTGAGGAGCTGGATTTGTCACGTAACAATCTGATGGAATTGCATCCACAAGCGTTTTCGAAACTCTACAATGTCGTCTATATTAATCTATCGCAGAACAATTTGGAGAAGATACCCGATCATGTCTTTGACTCTGTAGAGACCATTGAAGAATTGGATTTGTCGTACAATGCTTTGAAAACACTACCGGCCAACGTCTTCAATCGCACAACGCTCGCTATTTTGCATCTTAAATATAACTCCATTACCGGTGACTTGCACTTCGGCAACGATGATCTGCAGCAACTCGATTTGAGCTTCAACAACATCAAACACGTACACCACGGCATGTTCGACCGCATGACTGGCCTAACCAATCTCAATCTCAAGGGTAATGGTATTACGAAGATTCAAGCGGACTCTTTCTTGGCGCTGAAGCGTTTGCGTCACATTGATTTGTCCATCAACGACTTGGATCAAGTATCTAGCATGATTTTCTACAAGAATTCCGAACTGGATGTCATACGTTTGAATGACAACCCACGTCTTAGCCAACTACCCACCGACGGTTTCCTCAGTTACAACGGTCTATTCACCGTTTACTTCTTGGACATCTCCAATTGCGCTATTGGCGCACTCGGCCACAAGACATTCTCCACAATGCCACATTTGGCTACGCTGAAACTTGCCTGGAACAATATTAATAACTTGGAGCGTGACACTTTCATCAGCCTCAACAAGTTGACCGAACTGGATTTGAGCAACAATCTCATTGCACGCCTCGATGAATTGCTCTTCATGAATAACAATGAATTGACGAAGTTGAATCTGGCTGGTAATCCAATACGCAAATTGTCGGTGCGTCTATTCATGCCGCTGGCGAAACTACAAGAATTGGATGTCAGCGATTGTGAGCTATCTTCACTACTATCTGAGAATCAGTATGGCATGGGACGTAAATATAAATTCTACGAGACTCTACGCAGCTTCAATGCATCATCCAATCAAATCAAACGTATATCGTCCGGTGATGTGCGCAGCTTCAAGAATCTACACACTTTGGACATTGCACACAATCCACTCAAGTGTAGCGAAGACTTCCAAGACTTCATAAGCTATGTATCACTTAGACCCTACCTGGGACCCAACAAATTGCCGACACATGCTGAACTTGAGGTTGGTGACGCGAGCCTTGTCGAATACCAGCCACATGCCGACTGGGCCGCGTTGGCGCATGAGGTATGCCGTCATCAAGAAGAGGGCACAATCACCAAACCAACGCAGAAGAGCTTGGAAAAACGTATCGAACAAGCAGACAAAGAGCTAGACAGCGATGCAAAGAGTTTGTGGAAGATTGTGGAGAATACCAAAACTTACAAACATAAAATACTTAAGGACACAGAGAAGAGTGATGTTGTGATTGCAGGCAATTTAGATGATGACAGCGCTGAAGAGGATGAGAACACAGCCGAAGAAGACAAGGATGAAGAGGACGAAGCTGATGAAAACGATAGCGAGTATGATGAGGATGAAGACGATGAGGATGACGATGATGATGATGATGATGATGGAAATGCTAAGGGTAAGAAGCACAACAAGGATGAGACCGAAAAGAAGATTGACATTACGAAGTTGCACGACTTTGGCGTACATGTAGAAGAGGTGGACCTAAGCAAGGAAACTAAAGATCAATTCCTGTTGAGTAAGTAATCATATTACGAAGTTTTAATGAAACGAATTCTGATAATCGGCTTTTGGTAATAACACATATTTTTTCTCTCTTTTCTTATAGACAAATTCTTAATGAACGGCGACGACTCAAGTGAAAATGATCCCGAAGAGGAAATCATTATTGAGCGTGGACGCATCTACTACGAGGGCTATAAATTCCTCATACCCATTATTGTGATCATCACATGTCTGCTTATACTCGTGCTCGTACTCGTCAAGATTGTGTCAATTGTCTTGCGCAAGCGCGGCGAACGTTATCGCATGGCATTGTTGGCTTCCTCAAACAATTCGATTGTCTATCAGAAGCTCTCGGAAGAAATCAAACCGAAAGTGAAGGAGCCGAAGATACCCAAGGTGCATCGTTATGCGCCCATCAATCAGGTCTAAGACAATAAAGTCGAGCACAAGCACGCGCACACATACATACGCCTGTATGTGTATTGGGAGTGACGCACAGACTCGCAGCGATTAGCTGTTGGGTATGTTTGTATGGGTGTGAAATGGGAATGGCAGTTGAAACAGACTCAACAACACAATCACTTGTTATTAAAATGTTTTAATTTTAAGCAAAAAAAAATAAAAATATATTTAAAAAACATGAAAAATAGTAAAATGCAAAACACAAGTAAAACAGAGACACACACACACAATCACAATAAACGAAAAATATAAACAAAAATTAAAATAAAATAAAAAAAAATCATGTGAAATTCGTAAGAAGGCGGGAACAAAGTATTAATACCGAATTAAACTTAAAAATACAAATAAAATATGCTACTTTGCTAAATAATAGTACTTAACTAAGCTTAAATACGGGATATAGAACAACTGAAAACAGTTGTTGGTTGGCTGCATACATATTTCTTTCCGGTTCCCAAACATGACTAACAGCTAACAACAACTAACAACAAAACGAGCAATGGAAGAGAGTGAACAAAGAAGAAATAATTATAATTTACTTTAACAAAGCAACGGTATGCATTTCAATTAAAACTGTAAAATTAAAAGAATTACTATTAATTTAATAAAAAAAAAAAAAAATAACGCCTCAATATAACAATTCGTCCTGGTGTAAAACTTATTTGCAAATAAAAACTAAAAACTTAGTGCCATCGTTGGAACATTTTTGGAATCATAAAGATTTTTTTTTTTTCAAAATTTTAACACAGTCCTAAAAAGCACATAATACTAATATCCAGAAGCTGGCGTTTTTATATACATATATAGTAGAAAAAAAAATTAAAAAGACATAAAACTTAAACTGCATTTCGGTGAATGATTAAACATAAATTTTACTATATACACTATATAAAATTAATATATACATACACACATATTAACTATAAATACGTTAAATGTTTTCTGTAATATATGTTTAAGTGAATTCTTATATACATACAAACAACACTTTGAAGCTTTTTACTATCTGAAAGGAACATTTATACTACAAATTCTTCCACAATATTTTTTTTACATTAGTTTATATGTATATGTATGCATACTTACATACACACATACATATGTATATATATACAATTAAGTTCTTTGCTATATAATGTATTTTCCAGCGCATAAGCAATGCTATCCAGGCATTGCTTAAGTGAAAGAAATTAAATTATTTTTTAACGAAGTTTTTTTTTAATAAATTCGGAGTAAATTAAATTGGTTAATTTTACAAATAAATATAATTTACACACAAAGAAAATTTATATAAAACTTTTCTCGAGATTCATGTTCGCGTGTACCAATTAAGTTAATAACAAACGAAGCAGACATTTTATATAGTACAGTTAACTAGCGAAGAATTTTAATAAAAACTACGATTTTCGAGAAAAGGTACAATATACAATGCTATTTTATTTGCGGAGAGTATTTTGAGGGGCTTTAACTGCGTAAGCGTTGTCTACGCCAATAAAGAAGAAGAAGAAGACTATGAGTGAATAATTGATGCACTTATTAATGTTTCGCAATGGACCCGAGTTATTGGTTTCAATCCAACGGAAATCATGGCAAACAGGGAGCAAAAATGTTCTAACATCTGATGTTCAATATTGTTCTTGTTGTTGTAACGGCTATCTAATCTCCTTAGGGTGGTAAGGATTAGATAAGTTGTCATCGAAGTCATCCAATGGTAGGCCCAGGAAACGTGCTGTTTCGACGGAGTCGACCCATAGGGAGAGGGGTGTCAGATGTATAGGATTAGCAGGGCATACAAAAGGGTGGTTAGTGTCATGCGGGGATTTGTTACAAGCTAGACATATGTTTGATATGTAGGAGTTTAAGGGGTCAGTAGGGTAATCTTGCCTGTTTTTGACATTTTTTTCATAGAAATTTGTATTCTAAAATAGAACTTTTTTCACATATCATGAGGTATGTATATCGCGGAGTGTATAAACGAATTTTTTCGGAATTTTTTGGTGACATCTGTCGGAGAAATGGCTGGGTGAATGAGATGGGTTTTTTCGTTGGCGGCCACGATTTCTCTTGTTTGGATCATCTGAAACTCAAAAACCCAAAAGTACGTGAATGGTTATCATCCCTACTAGAATCATGATATTTTTTAACTTTCCCTATGTTTTTTTACATAAATTTTGTCATAACATTGTCAATAAATTCTAAAAAATTATGAATCTAGTAGGGACGATAGCCAGACGTTTTGTGAACATTACAAAAAATTAAACAAATCGGTTGAGTAGTTCGAACGGAATCATGTCTGCCAATTTAAAAAAGTGTGTTTTGAGAAGAACGCGTTTAAAGTTTGAGGTACTAAAAAAGCATACAAAGATGACATAAACGTTTTCCAATGGTAAAGTGTGTTTCTAAATTAATTCTAGGGATATAAGGGAACAGAAAATGCAAACAAAAAAATTTTAAAGAGATTACCCTACTGACCCCTTAACCTGATACAGTATCCAAAACGAAGCTACGCAAGGGTCACTCTACATTCTCGCGGCAACTACACCGAGCTCTTCGGCCTGGGAGTTACCAATGGGCTTAATTCGGTTTGAAATATATTCAAGTATAAAAAACACTGTTCTTCAAAGTTATACCGAAATTATTGGAAAATGTACAAAAAGAATTTTTAATATTTTAGTTTTAAAATTTAAAAAACACTATAAAAAATTAATATATATTTTGCTTTTGTTATTTCTTTAGAAGAAAACAACCTTGAAACACTGTCATATCCCACGACAGTCGGGTCTAAGTAACCGGATCTAAATCGGATTTATATCCGGGCAAGCACGGTCAACTCGGCATCATTCATCGAAATTTCTTCAGGAATGTTTTCTTCCGCTACAACAACAACAACGAGAACACTGTCATATTTTTGTGAATAAAATTCAAAATATAGTGAATTTTTTATGAAACATTTACAAACATAAAACGGGAAACAATAAAAAAATTAATAACAAAAAAATCTGGATTTTTATATTTTTTTAATATTTATTAAAGGAGTAAAATATGGTTACAAAGTTTATAAAATCAATTTAATTTATTTAACTATAAAAGAACAGCAAGATAATAAAAAAGAGCTAGCATGCTCACAAAAGACAAACTGTGCTGTATAATATATTTACAATCAATATATGTAGATGGGTGTAGATTTTTTTATACTCCTGGACTGTATTTTGAGGTTAAGGTACCTAATAATTTCGCCTAGTGTTAGTATCGACTTACTAATTGCCCATTGAATTAATATAGTCTATTATTTGAACAATTATCCCAACTATAATACTTTCTAAAAAACACGGTACAAAATAATTTTTTTAAATAGAATGTAATACTTTCTAATTTTAGATTATAAATTTACTTTTGAAGATTTATATTGCTGAATGTACTTTTAATCGAAAACTCAATTTTCATTAGAGACATTTTCAACGATTCTATTCACACTTAATATTTCCCCCAAACGTGTCTCTTCTAGAAGATAGAAAATGGTATTAAGAATTAATTACGGTGTTACATATGTTCCGATTTCGAAAATTTTACAAAAAATATAGGTATATAATGATGCTATTTGTAGACATGTCATTTTTGTAGTTGAAAATATTAAATTACTTTTAAAATGTAATCATATACAGTATAAGAAGAATTTCTTATGCACGAGAAGTTGTAAAAACTTCTAATAAAACAATTGGTAGTGTAATGCACATATGAAAAGGTTAAAAGTATTGAATAAAACTTTAAAGCATATAAAAAAAAGTTGGTTAATATAACGAAAATGTAAAATATTTGTTTTAAAATTAATTAAACGTTAAAACATATAAGTACGGGTTTTCACTAATAGTTTTTTACAAGGACGTGCATAAAATAATTTAAATGTCCCAAATGCTATTTGTAGAGTCAATACACATATACCGACATATTTACATTTTAAATTCCCAAAAAAAAAATTACAAAACATGTTTAAATGTCATAAATGCATTTATGCGATGCATTTGGTACCCAAAGGAAAACCCAATAAGATTTTTTGAAGAAATATACATTATATAGACATTGAAGCCATGAATATCGATAGGATCGATATGAATATCGAGGTGATTTGCAGTGCTTTAGATCAGATGATAAGCACATTTTTGATATTTATTAACGTAAGCACTTGCTAAAATATATAAAAATGAATCAAGAAACTATAATATATTAGAAAAATTAACTAAATACCTTTGCTCTGCAAAACATGCTGTAAATGTAACCCTTAAAATGCGTAAGACATCAACATATGGGCCCATAAAGCATGATTATTTAAGATGTGTCCGCTATTGTCAACTGTTTGACAAATTTTTGCTCTAAGTCTGCGAATTCATCAACCCGCTGCATCTCTTCGGCATACTCGACCCATAAACATTCAAATTCATAGTTATCGGCAGTGAAATCACGCTCATAATTGAACTCGTCAAAAGTAAACGAGAGCTCCATATTCTCCATGATGATAATGTGCTGAAAATGAAACAATGTAGACATGTACTGAGAAGAGTAAATACAAGAACTGCATTCAGAAACTCTCGCAAGCGATCTCAAACAATTTGTTTTCTGTATATATATTTATATGTATAAGTTTAATAGTATAAATAAGTGGGCGCTATCATTGAGACCGCAGAACCAACCCCACCGCAGCCTTAGCGCGCACGTCAATTGAGTGTCTTATCAGTATCACTGAGCAGCTGATCGCTTATTTAGTAAACAAGTAATTTTCAATTTCGGCGAGGAAAAATGTCGCGAAAAAATGCAATTAATTTAATGCACGCTATAGCTAGCAAATCGTAAGTATTTTCAAAAATACTAAACTACTTAAATTTTTAATTAAATAAAATTTATTTAGTTGTAGCTGCCCGGCACATTCGCATGGATATAGTTCGGGCGCGCTGCAAGTGGCAGCTGGCACTCAAACCGGCAAAATGGAATACGCTTTTGAGGTGAAGATTCAAAAAAAATTAAAATAGTATACGATCACTTTCTACTTGCAGATGTCATCATCAACGGTGCGTTTTGGACCAGGTGTTTCAGCCGAACTTGGTGCAGATCTGCGCAACTGGGGTGCAAAGTCTGTTTGTTTGGTTACCGATGTTAATGTTGCTAAATTATCTAGTGTACGCACAGCCTTCGATTCGCTCAGTCGTCATGGCATACAATTTGAAGTGTATGATAAAACACGCGTTGAACCCACTGATGCTAGTTTATGGGATGCTGCGACCTTCGCAAGGGGAAAAGAATTTGATGCGTTTGTAGCAATAGGCGGTGGCTCTGCAATTGATACTTGCAAAGTGGCCAATTTATTTTCTTGTGATAAAGACGCAGAATTTTTGGATTATGTGAATAAGCCGATTGGTCGAGGCAAAGAGGTAATATCGAAGGTATTTCTTAAAAGTTATAAATTAATTTAAAATTTTCAACAGATTAATGTTAACTTGAAACCGTTGATCGCGTTACCGACAACTTCGGGCACCGGTTCAGAGACTACCGGTGTAGCTATTTTCGATTATAAAAAGTTGCACGCTAAAACGGGAATTTCAAGTAAATTTCTTAAACCCAAATTAGGTGTGTAACGCATTAGATTTCACAAGCATTTCTAATTAATTTATTCTACGTTTTTTTTCACTAAAGCTTTAATCGACCCGCTACATACTCTAACGCAACCAGAACGCGTCACAGCTTTTTGTGGGTTCGACGTTTTTTGTCATGCCCTCGAAAGTTTTACCGCCGTTGATTATCGTGAACGTGGCCCGGCGCCTGCTGACCCTAGCTTACGACCACCCTATCAAGGCCGTAACCCTATCTCTGATGTTTGGGCGCGCTATGCGCTACAAATAATACGTGAAAATTTCATAGACGCTATTTATCAGCCCGATAATTTAGAAGCTCGTTCTCGCATGCATCTAGCATCCACAATGGCTGGTGTAGGTTTCGGCAACGCTGGTGTACATCTTTGTCATGGCTTATCTTATCCCATATCGGGAAATGTACGCCAGTTTCGACCTGAAGGTTACGCCGATTCTCATGCAATTGTTCCACATGGGTTATCCGTTGTCATCAGCGCACCAGCTGTATTTCAGTTTACCGCGTCTGCATGTCCAGAACGTCATTTAGAAGCGGCGCAAATACTTGGCGGCCATACTAACAATGCAAAATTAGCAGATGCCGGAAATATTTTAGCAGATACCGTACGGACGTTTATGCAACGTGCAGGTATTGAAAATGGGTTGAAAGCTTTAGGATTTAGTGGTGATGACATTCCAGCATTGGTGGAGGGCACTTTGCCGCAGGAACGTATAACGAAATTAGCACCGCGGGAGCAAAGTAAAGAAGACTTGGCAAAACTTTTTGAAAACTCTATGGTAGTTTATTAAACTTACATCTTACCAAATTTTAGGTCGCTTTAAATAATATGTATATGTAGTTTTATATATTTATCACTTTTAACAATAAACAGTTCACAAAAATTACACTATTTAAATCTATTTGACACCTTTTATAATTTTTAAAAACATAAAATTTCACAACGGTACTTTGCACATACACAGGAAAAGGCTACCAACTGGTTGTAAGTCCACAATTCTAATTGGAATATTGTAAAAGACAATGT
This sequence comes from Bactrocera neohumeralis, assembly GCF_024586455.1. Classification (NCBI taxonomy): domain Eukaryota; kingdom Metazoa; phylum Arthropoda; class Insecta; order Diptera; family Tephritidae; genus Bactrocera; species Bactrocera neohumeralis. The sequence goes on from NC_065921.1 coordinate 13,255,355, forward strand.
GCACTAATTGTGTTGCAAACCGAATTAAAACTTTAAAGTTATTGTTTATTACAAATAGATTCCTATAAAAAGAACATTTTAAAAATGTACTGAAAAATACATTGTTCTTTGCAATATTTTAATTGAATTTCATCACGTTCGGGTTAAGCTGTGAAAAACACACTGCCTTTGAAACCTGATGAAACAGTTTGACATCCACTGTAGGTTTTGTTGCAATATATTGAACAGCTGTTTCTAATGCACGATATGGCAACGCGTGAAGTTCAGCACGTGTGATTTGTTTGGGCTCATATTTTCCAGATTCCTGTACCGGTGTGAAACTTTTATATATTTTCTTACTTTTTAATACAAATATAATAAGTTAAACGTCAAAAATCACAATGGTCTTCTTTACTTGCAATCACTGCGGTGAATCCGTAAAAAAACCAGCTGTGGAGAAACACTACAGTACAAAATGCCGGGGTGCCATGAAGAATGTTTCATGTATGGATTGCCTCAAAGATTTTCATGGACAAGAGTATGTGGCACACACCAAATGTATTACAGAATTACAAAAATATTCCGGAAAAGATTATGTACATAAAGAAGCCAAGAACAGTGGTGCTAAAAAGCAAGAAGGTTGGATGGACATCATACGCGCTATACTTGATTCGAACGATTACAAGCTAAGCGGTCTGGCTCGTGATGCATTTGAACGCTTACAAAGTTTCGACAATGTGCCGAGAAAAAAGGCAAAATTCCAAAACTTTGCAAAAAATGGTTTGCATATGCCCGTGCGGTTGGCGGCAGAAGTTTGGGATGTGCTTGAAAAAGAACTGGAAAAGATGAAACTGGCGAAGCAACAAGAAAATGCCGCGGCAGCAGCGAAGAAAGAAGACACTTCTAATCAGAATGGTGTAAAACGAGAAGCAACTGAGGAAGCTGTAAGCGATGAGCCGGTAAAGAAAAAACCCAAAAAGAACAAAACAGAAAATGGCAAGCCACAAGAAGAGGAAAGCGAAAGCGCTGAAACTGTTAAAACAAAAAAGAAGAAATCAAAGAAGCTGGGAGTTGACGATGCAACTGCAATAACAGCTGAATCAAATGGAACCGATGAACCCGCCAAAAAGAAGTCAAAAAAGCAAAAGAATGATGTCCACGAGGCAGAAATCGCTGAAGAAACCGCTATAACAGCTGAATCAAATGGACTTACCAAAAAGAAGTCAAAGAAGCAAAAGAATGGTGTCCAAGAGGCAGATATCGCCGAAATTGTTGCCAATGATACAACATTAGAAGCGAACGGTGAAGCTAGTGATGATTTCGAATGGAGTGTGGTGTTAGATAAAATTGTACGAAAGAGTGATGACGGTATTGCCATGGAAAAGCTTAAAAAACGTGTCTTGAAAAAATATGCCGCTAAAATTGGTGCTGAAGAATTAACAGAGAAGCAGCAAAAGAAATTTGAAAAGAAATTCTCCAAGAACTTAAAGAAGTGCACAGCGGTGCAGGTGATAGGCGAAGTTGTAAAAGCGTGTTGACGTTCGCGAATTGTAATAAATGTAGTTACTTATAAATTGCCTAAGTTTCTATAAGATTTTGTATAATATTTAAGAACTTGACATAGTTTCTACTTTTACACACTAGCAAATAAATAATATGTACTTGTAAAATATGCAAAATATGTATATGTACATATGTATAATGCAATTATGTTTATTAAACATATTTATGTTATATACAAAAGCCGAATATACTGATAATTATTTTTGCATTGATACATGAAAAAATATTGGCAAGCAAATTCAACTTCATATGTGGTTAGCCGTCATTCTTACCATGCAACTATTATCCATCTGCATTTTTGCGGTCATTGCCATAATGACCAATAAAAAAACAAATATGAAGTATGAGTTTGCTAAAAACTTCGATTTTTCTTTCAAACTATAAAACTCAACTGCATTTCCGAATCAATTCAGTTGCAGTTTATACCATCAACTAAGTTAATATTTGTTAGCGAACAAAATGTATTTCCTTAAATTCGCAGTCTGCATATTTTCCATCATCCTTTACATAACATCTAATTTACCACTTTTCGTGGAGGCCGCACCTGGTATTTTACATCATCCTAGTTCTCATGTTGTGGTTGTGGAGCACCCTGTTGTGGTTGTCAAGCCGAAAGTGGTGCATCCAGTAGTGGTGGCCCGTCCAGTAGTGGTCGCCCGTCCAGTGGTCGTGTCACATCCAGTGGTTGTGTCACATCCAATTGTTGTATCACATCCTGTTGTGCTGGGGCATCATCATCTTCATTAGATGCAACAGTAGTGCTAATTGGACAGTGGAAGAATTTAGCTTGAAGGGATGTCAAAACAATTTTTACCAGTATAACCACGCCTCACAGCATATTTGAGGAAATAATATTGAAAAATATTGTTATTATTAATCAACTTATTTGGCTTGTAATAAAGGTTCATTGAAAATTCGAAAACTCAAAAACTTGGAAATCCAGTTCTAAAAACATTTAAAGGTTGCGACACCTACACCGATGAATATAAAACTGGACTTACATGCATATATACATATAGATATTCTACACATTGTATTGCTATTAACTTTTTCTCCCAGAGTTCGACAATCAGCAAATCTCCGCCATAAAAACTTAAATGCTCGGCTGATTTTCCGCCCATTTTCTTACAAGATTTACAACTCAATTAACGGCTAATCGATCATAACAATCTCTAGAACATAAACAAAGCCGGCTTCTCTTTGCATTTGATGCCTAAACGCATCTGACATTTATTCCGATTAGTAGTAAGTATGAAAGCAACCTCCCAAAATATATTCGCTAACGACACTAAGATCTTATCAGCAGCAATTTATGCTTGTGACATCTGCCTAAGTAGTTATAACAATAGCTATAGCTCGCGCTTATTACAATGCTAAGTTGTGAATAAGTAGTATAAAAGGTTTCTGCTGGTCTCAAGACATTGTTAGTCAGACAAAAGTTGCGAAACTATACACTTTTGAGTGCGTAAAGAAAAACTCCCGAAGTCTAAAACAATGAAGTGGTTATCGTTGTTCTTCGTTTTCGGCTTGCTCGCTGTGATCGGCAGCATGGGTACGTTAGCCAACGCCAAGCCCTTTCCTGAGCCGCGTGGACGTCCGCCAACCACTACACGTCGCCCACCCACTACCGACACCAATGACGCTGGTGTGCGACGCTAGCTGTCGGAGGAATCAGGGGACAGTGAGGCAGCAGCGAGTGCGGAGTACTGGAATAGTAAGGAACAGTATAAACCCAAACCCATGAAATGTTCAACACCGTTGAAGAAGGATCAACGTAAAATTGTAGTACAATGTTATGGTGAAGAAAAATTGCAATATGTTGAAATTATATTTGTTTGAGTGTAAGGTAAACACAAGATTGGCAATAAGGTGCATACAATTATTTGTTATCGAGTTTTCATTTAATTACTAACCCAAAATTTAATACTTCAATTGTTGAATAAATAATTTTGTTTTTCAAAACTAATAAAAATGTGTGTAAATAATTTGAAATTAATATATGAGTTATTACTACGTGCCTAGATAACAAATCTCAATTTTCCTATATTCTTTTACAACTCTTATCATTGAAAGTATCATTTGATGTGTACGTCTGACTTTACATCGTTGATCATGTGATAACTTTTATTGAGATATTATTCGTGAGAATAACCAAACCTTGCATCAGTAGCAGTGCGCAATTCAAATCACTGTCCCTGGCGCCGCACAGATGGAAATTAATTAATTCATAATTAACTAAAATTATAACCTAATTGAAATTCAAATGAAATGTATTAGTTTGAGCGTAACGAAATGATCAATGAACGGTTATAATTGCTAATTTAATGAATCATACAGGGAAAATATGGGAAAACCTTGGGTGAATCCCAAAAATAAATTGTAGTAATATAGTCAATTCCTTCGCGTGCCTGTTCAAAGCCAATTACTCTTATCAGAAATATTAATATTTCATCTTTTTAAGCGCGAATGTAAATCTGCATAGGCGTGACAGATTAAACAATTGTACAAAAAATTCCAACACCTCACTACAACACACATGATTATTGCAATAATTATCCGAAAGCCTATAAAAAGGAATTCAGCAAGGGAAAACGCATTACTTGCTGGCATAAAGTAACTGACGAGTGGACTTGAATCATTAATAATATTGCTAATACTGAAAGGAGTTCCAACATATTCGAAATGCGTTTTGCAGTTTTCCTGTTGCCAATTTTATTGTTGTTGTGCTGGAGCTGCAGCCAATTGCCGGTGGTGGCCGGAACAAAGAAAATCGGCGGTGGTTATGGCAAGAAGAGCACTGGCGGTGGTGGCAAAAAATGCGGCTAAGGAAAACAAGGATATTTTTATAATTGTTAAATGTGGTCAATGATTTGTGTTATGTGTTATGGAATATGTGTTTAAAATAAATGGAATAATAAAATATCGAAATTAAATATTTAAACCAGTTATATTGCGTCTAAAGAGGTCAATTAGCGGAGAGAATTGAAATGTAAATTAACTTGTCGTGGTTGGTGTCTAAACGTATTTAATATACCAAAATATTATAATTTGTTAAATGTGTCAGAAGTTCGCCAAATGTGTTTGAGTTTCTTTTAAAGTTTCAAAAAGGAATATTGAACGTTTACGGTTAATACAATGGATATTCATTTGAAAACGTTTTAAAGCATTGCAGTTGGCGTTTTACCTAAATTTATTATCTGTTAAACTCTGAACAATTAATATTAATGAATTTAAATCTTCTAATGTATAACAAATCCATTAGAGAAAAATGTGCTGAAGGCTTGCCCAAACGCAAAAAAAAAATTAAAAAGAGAATTTGGTTGGAAAAACTAAATTTTTTTGGGTATATTAAGGGGTTACATGGGTTTCCTCGGGTAAAAAACACCATTTTTTCAAACAAAATTTTCGTTTAAATAACTAAATATTTTATTAGAATTTTTTATTCTTACAAACACACACATTTTTGAAAAAGAAATTTGCTAAATTTTTGGGAAAACATATTTTAAACTGAACAGAAAAAACTGAGCCCGAGTTGGCACGATAACTCCTTATAGGGAAGTGAAAAATACGTGTTTAATTTAAATTCTTAATTTAGAACTTGGACGAAGGAAAAAATAACTGAAAATTGGATTTTTGGCAGACATTTAAGTATGTAAGCACTTAAGACCAACAGGAGCCATATACTTATACGTTTGCGAATTGAATGTCAATGGGTTATATACACTTGTAAGTCAGAAAAATAAGACAAAAATATTTTATTTAATAAATTTATTTAATAAATAAAATATTTACATTTAAATTGTTTGGTTAAAAGGCATACTCGCGATGTTTCCAAAAACGGCGATCTATCCATAAATAAAAACTATAGAGATATCACATTGATCAGCCTCCCATAAAAATTCTCATCAAACTTCTTCTAAACCGAATGCAGGCCTATTCTTAAAGTTCGTTGAGAAAGCAGGCTTTCGCAAAGAAAATCATATCCTATTGTCACAATTCTCGTCTTATTGGAACAAATCAACGTGTGGAAAGTGAATGTCAACATATGTTTTGTAGACTTCAACACCGCTTTTGGTAGTATAAACCGCCGTCATATCCGGAACTGTGGGCAAAAAATAGTAAGACTTTGTAATTTAAATTTCGTGCGAAACCCCATTCGTCGCAATATTTTTTTCTAAGTTGGTATGATTATCAGTGATGTCTATGTCAAATTTCACATCCAAATAATCATTGATGTTTAGTATACCCTTTTCTGTCTGAAGTACATAAAGCGCATTCGGCGATTTCTGCGATGAGTGAAATTATTCAACAAAGAAGTTCCATTAAATTTTGTGTGCGGAATGAAATATCTGGTACCGAAACGTTCATAATGTAGGAAAAGGACTTCGGTGATAATTGTTTATCGCGGTTTATTGCTACAAATTATTCAAAGAGGGTTGAGAACGCGTTGACGACGAACCACGTCCCAGACGACCATCAACATCAACTGATGAATATCGAGGTGTGGTACACTCCGAATTCCAAACTTGGCCAAACTGTCAACAAGGAATACTATTTGAAGGTAATGCATCGTTTGCGCGAAGCTTCTCGTAAATATGCACCACAATCGCTTGAGCTAACCATCACGTGGATGATTTGGCTAGGACATACACTACACAAAATTATTGGTGAGGTTTGCAGAACTACTCTTTATTGGAACCTACGTGGGTCTAGAAATTGCGAACGTCCGAAAACTTCTTGGCGACATACATATAGTAGATGCTGACTTGAAAGACTCTCATAATAACTGGTATAGTTTACGTTATCTCCCAAAAACTCGGAACGAATTGAACGCCTTATTTTTGCCTTAATGCTCCTACCGGAATGAAAGGAAATACTATATAATAATCGGTCATTCATTCTGAACATTTTTCTATTACCTTGCTCCCTTAGTCGATCTCTAGAAGGACCTCCGAAAAAATATGTATGGTGGTGAGAAAGATTTTTGGCTTAAATTGATCTCAAATTGAAAGACAAAAAAATATATTATTAATGTAGGGTCCGTACATCTATACAAGTAATTATAAAAGGACAAATAAGAATTTTGAATTCTGATAAGATGACGCCATCACAAAGAAAATTGCTTTTAAAGGGTTATCCATTTCGAGGTTCCCTACTTAAACACACAGAAACTTCTAGTTTAATGGGGAATATTTACTATCATTCGAAAGAACATTCTTTGGTATTTACTTTTGGAAGATTATCTCTTTCAAATTTTTGCCGCGACTACGTCTTAGATGGTCTATCCGTTGTGTCCATTTTTCGATGCCTCGTTCGAGCATTTCAACTGGTAACTGGCGAATGATACGCGTGATGTTTTGCTCCAAAGCCTGAATCGAAGTGTGATTGTCCGCATAGACTTTAGACTTTACATATCTCACATTCAAGTCAGGAAAAGACTAACGGTGGATATCCCACGATCCTGGTGGCCAATCGACCGGCCCAAGACGTGAAATTATCTGCTTACCGAAGTGTTCTCTCAATAAAGCCATGGATTGATGCGATATGTGGAAAGTGGCGCTGTCTTGTTGAATCCAAATGTCGCCGAGATCATGAGCTTCAATGTCAGGCATATGTAAGAAATTCGGGTGCAAATTTTAATGCAGTCGGTCTAGTTGTTTCGGAGAAATTTTTAGAAAAAATTATTTATGCTTAAAATTTATCAAACTTCGATCCAAAAAAATTTAGGTTAATTCCATCAGAAATTGACTAATTTCCCGATAATCGGTAAAATAAGAAGTTTATTAATGGTTTTAAATGACGTACCCGGTTCTTTATAAGATCAGCTGTTTATCAAAATGTAACTTGAGTAGTTAGGCTTAAAGAAAGATTATGTGACACAAATAACGGTGATGTTCACTTTATGTGTTATGGAATATGTGTTTAAAATAAATGGAATAAAAAAATATCGAAACTAAATATTTAAACAAGTTATATTGCGTCCAAAGAGGTCAATTAGCGGAGAGAATTGAGATGTAAATTAACTTGTCGTGGTTGGTGTCTAAACGTATTTAATATACCAAAATATTATAATTTGTTAAATGTGTCAGAAGTTCGCCAAATGTGTTTGAGTTTCTTTTATAGTTTCAAATAGGAACCTTCAATACGTTTAATACAATGGATTTCCATTTGAAATACGTCTTCATATAACAAAAAACAATAAGAAATACTGTTTTTAACTTGCAGTCTTACAACAACTCAGTGTTGCAGATTATTTTTTTCTTTCTTTGAAAGCGTTTTAAAGCATTGAAGGAGGCATTTAACCTAAATTTATTATCTATTAAACTCTGATTGGACAATTCATATTTATTAAAAAATTAAATTCTTCTAGTGTAAAAAAATTGAAATCCATTAGAGAAAAATATGCGGAAGGCCTGTCCAGAAGTGAAAAGTCAAAAAAAAACAAAAGAAGTAAAAACAAAAGTTAAGGCAAAGAAAACTTAAAAGAGAATTTGCTTGAAAAAAATAAAAAATTTTTAGGCACATTAAAAGGTTACATGGGTCTCCTCGGGTAAAAAACTGATTTTTTTCAACAATTTTTTCTCATATAAAAAATTAAATATTTCATTAGAATTTTTTATTGTTATAAACATACACTATTAACAAAGAAATTCTGAAATTTTTGACAAAAAAAATTTCAAATTCTGCCATTGCGACGCCATTTCCGGTGACTCCTCGGTACATAGATGCACCCGAGTTGGCAGGATAACTCTTTACAAGATCATCGAAAGTGAAAAAATATGTGTTTTAGTTAAAACCTTAACATAGAACATAGATGAAGTCAAAGAAAAACAGAAATTCGGAGTTTTAGCAAACATTTTCACAAAAAAAATAAAATTTCAGAGAAAACTTCCCAACATTCTTTTTGAAATAGTTGTAATCGGAAAAAATTCTTCATCCAAGTCTTTAAGAACTATATCTTTTGTATCATTGATTGGAGAAAAACGCGTTTAAAGACGTTACACTTAGCCTTAGTCTTGGGCGCTCAAATTCTCAAGACTGTATCTCCGAAACTGTTACTCGGATCAATTTGAAAACTGTATTATAAAGGTGTTGTAGAATTTAATAAGACAATAAAAAAGACCAACAGGAGCTTTGCAAACTTTAAATAAATTAACACTGTGTTAAGTGCCTATTCTTAAGGTTCGTTGAGAAAGCAGGCCTTCGCAAAGAAAATCATATCCTATTGTCACAATTCTCGTCTTATTGGAATAAATCAACGTGTGGAAAGTGAATATCAACATATGTTTTGTAGACTTCAACACCGCTTTTGGTAGTATAAACCGCCGTCATATCCGGAACTGTGGGCAAAAAATAGTAAGACTTTGTAATTTAAATTTCGTGCGAAACCCCATTCGTCGCAATATTTTTTTCTAAGTTGGTATGATTATCAGTGATGCCTATGTCGAATTTCACATCCAAATAATCATTGATGTTTAGTATACCCTTTTCTGTCTGAAGTACATAAAGCGCATTCGACGATTTCTACGATGAGTGAAATTATTCAACAAAGAAGTTCCATTAAATTTTGTGTGCGGAATGAAATATCTGGTACCGAAACGATCATAATGTAGGAAAAGGACTTCGGTGATAATTGTTTATCGCGGTTTATTGCTACAAATTATTCAAAGAGGGTTGAGAACGCGTTGACGACGAACCACGTCCCATCGACCATCAACATCAACTGATGAATATCGAGGTGTGGTACACTCCGAATTCCAAACTTGGCCAAACTGTCAACAAGGAATACTATTTGAAGGTAATGCATCGTTTGCGCGAAGCTTCTCGTAAATATGCACCACAATCGCTTGAGCTAACCATCACGTGGATGATTTGGCTAGGACATACACTACACAAAATTATTGGTGAGGTTTGCAGAACTACTCTTTATTGGAACCTACGTGGGTCTAGAAATTGCGAACGTCCGAAAACTTCTTGGCGACATACATATAGTAGATGCTGACTTGAAAGACTCTCATAATAACTGGTATAGTTTACGTTATCTCCCAAAAACTCGGAACGAATTGAACGCCTTATTTTTGCCTTAATGCTCCTACCGGAATGAAAGGAAATACTATATAATAATCGGTCATTCATTTTGAGCATTTTTTCTATTCCCTTGCTCCCTTAGCCGATCTCTAGAAGGACCTCCGAAAAAATATGTATGGTGGTGAGAAAGATTTTTGGCTTAAATTGATCTCAAATTGAAAAACAAAAAATATAATATTAATGTAGGGTCCGTACATCTATACAAGTAATTATAAAAGGACAAGTAAGAATTTTGAATTCTGATAAGATGACGCCATCACAAAGAAAATTGCTTTAAAAGGGTTATCCATTTCGAGGTTCCCTACTTAAACACACAGAAACTTCTAGTGGGGAATATTTATTATCATTCGAAAGAACATTCTTTGGTATTTACTTTGGAAGATTATCTCTTTCAAATTTTTGCCGCGACTACGTCTTAGATGGTCCATCCGTTGCGTCCATTTTTCGATGCCTCGTTCGAGCATTTCAACTGGTAACTGGCGAATGATACGCGTGATGTTTTGCTCCAAAGCCTGAATCGAAGTGTGATTGTCCGCATAGACTTTAGACTTTACATATCTCACATTCAAGTCAGAAAAAGACTAACGGTGGATATCACACGATCTTGGTGGCCAATCGACCGGCCCAAGACGTGAAATTATCTGCTTACCGAAGTGTTCTCTCAATAACTCTATTGGTTGATGCGATATGTGAGTTTCGCTGTCTTGTTGAATCCAAATGTCGCCGAGATCACGAGCTTCAATGTCAGGCATATCTAAGAAATTCGGGTGGAAATTTTAATGCAGTCGGTCTAGTTGTTTCGGAGAAATTTTTAGAAAAAAATATTTATGCTTAAAATTTATCAAACTTCGATCCAAAAAAATTTAGGTTAATTCCATCAGAAATTGACTAATTTCCCGATAATCGGTAAAATAAGAAGTTTATTAATGGTTTTAAATGACGTACCCGGTTCTTTATAAGATCAGCTGTTTATCAAAATGTAACTTGAGTAGTTAGGCTTAAAGAAAGATTATGTGACACAAATAACGGTGATGTTCACTTTTCATCAATATCTTTATTTTTTATTCATTAGATTTCAATAATTTTCGCTTAGCTCATTTCAATGCACACATTTATACATAAACATACATATGTATATATATATATTAGTTTTTATTTTTCACAGTAAATTCTTTAATCTTTACTTTAGTTTGTTTAATATTAATATTTTTATTACACTTTTCTTACTTTAATTAAATACAAATTAATTTAAAGTTAACGTAAAAAAATGTAAGTTAATTGAATACAATTAAATGACAATTACTTAACTATTTTTATATAAATACTTACATACATAGATAAACATGAGTATGCACTATATGTTGTTGTTTTCGAGTATTTATGTCTGCCTGACAACACTAACAAATTTAATTCCGTTTAACTACAAAAAGTCTTCTTAATTGTGTGGTGTAAATTTGATTAACACTCAATTTGCTTATAAACACGCATATATGTATGTGTGAATTAATAGTTTTGTGTGCTTAAGTGCTGTATTTTATTTGCCTGTTTTTTCTTGCACCATCATTCAAATTTGTTGCAACTTTTTTATTATTATTGAGTACCGTATTTGCAGTTTTTGTTGGTTTTCAATTGTTTAATTTTGGTATTATATTTATAGCCGGTCCTCCATATTTTTTTATACTTGCAATTACCATTAGTCATTCGTACTTAATTATGCTAATGAGCCACTACTGTTAGTATGTATTTGATTTGATTTCGCTGCTTGCACACACACACACTTACACTTGTCGCCTGCCTGCTAATTACACGCGTACTCATTGAAATTTTTCATTTGCCTTCTTGAATGCTTAATCGCATTAATTAGCTGTCGACATGTGTTTGATATTTTTTGATTTTTTACAATTATTATTATCTTTCATTTATTTATTTTTTGCAATGTTGTCGTGCTTGATTTAGTTTAATATTATCGCAAAATGTTCATCGATTCGTGGGACTTAATTGGCTTTCAATTTAAATCGCATTATAATTGTGTTTCTAATAATAGCATTAGCACGTGCCTGTACATACATACATACATACATGTACATTATGTATAAAAATACACATATATGTATGTAGGTGTACATCTAAATCACACGACTTCATCTAATCGCAGTTGTATGTATTACAATAATGTCTGTATGTATGTATGTATGTATGACTTTTTTATACTCTTGCAACATGTTGCTACAGGGTATACTAGTTTTGTTCACAAGTTGCAATCCGAGTGACTGTCTGTCTGTCCATCCGTCCGTCCGTGTGAGCTGTAACTTGGGTAAAAATTTAGATATCGTAATGAAATCTGGTATATATGTTTCGTAATCAGATTGCTGCCACGCCCACGAACCGCCATTAACCGAAACCCTATAAAGTGTCATAGCTAAGCCCTTAATTAAGTTATAGAGCTGTAATTTGGTTCAGAGGATTGCAGTAGCAAGGGGCACCTGTAAGCTAAAAACTTGAAAAAGTAGGCGTAGCCCCGACTTCTAATAGGTTTAATGTAAATATCTCCTAGACCTAAGCTGAAGTACGATAGTTAAATTCGCAAAAAACATATCGTATAAGAACTTGTACCGACAGTTGGAAAATGAATGAAATCGGACCATAACCCCGCTCCTCCCCATATAACGATACTGTTAAAAACTACTAAAAATTCGTAAATCAATAACTAAGCACGCCAGAGACATAAAATTATTACTCTCGAGATGATATGAGACTCTGGACGTTGGGCGTGGCACCGCTCACTTTTAGTTGAAATTACATAACTCGGATCCTGATATAACGATTTCAACCAAATTCGGTACGTGACATTCTATTTACATTCCTATATAACGGTGCCAAAATGGACAAAATCGGACTGCAACCACGCCTACTTCCTATATAACACTATTTCAAATTCCACCTCATTCTTTCTCTTTCCAGTGTACAAAACAAGAATCAATCAAAATAACGAGCAAAGTTTTATGCACAAATAATGTCTTTCAGATATGCCACATTATAACAAAAAATGGTTCAAACCCAACAAAAACTGTTCAAGCCCCTAAGTACCGAATATATAGAACCCATTAATTATAGTATGAAATAAATGATTGAAAGAGAGAAAGAATCCGTTCCAGGTAATGGTATGTCTATATATCAAAAATATATTGAATCGGGTCAATACTTCCTCTAGCCCCCTATACCTAATATAAAGGTTTTCGAACTTCGACTTAAAACCACATATGTGAGTTATCTCAATGAAATTGAAGGAACTCGTTTTGCTGATAATATTGTATCTTTGTGCCTAAAATGGCTAAAATTAGGCGAAACTTGTCTTATTCCCCATATAACTAATATCAGGATTTTCAAATATCCGGCTGATTTTACTCCGGATAATTGGTGATGAAATGTGGGGTACCTTAATGAATCACAAGGAACATTTAATTAGTACGTGGCATATTAATAGTCAAATATTGGCAAAAATAAATAAAATTGGGTCGATACTACACTCAACTCCCATATACTACTTATCTATAGTACAATGATTTTTGTTTTTCTAACAAATCTTATGTGTGAACCAGTGAGTTGTATAGTATATACATATGTATGTATACATATGTATAATTCGAACCCTTGAATTGATACTATAAGTCAAACTTCATAAAAATTTTTATTCATATCTCGTAAGTTTTTTTATGGATTATGGTAAGTTAGGGAAGTTCAACTGTATATCTACTTGCTTGGATTTCGATCCTCTGGTTGACGCATTAAGGTATTTTCTTGGTTTTGATTTTTGCAAGTTGCAAGAGTATAAAATGCTCGGTTGCACATGAACTTAGCCCTTATTTTTTTTTTTGGAACTGCATTCATTTAGTTTTATTTTCAAATTAGGTTTTCACGCATTTTTTCGACAAAAAACGTATTTGCTCATTATAGGAAATTTATTAAATTTATTGCTTAAATATTGTAATTAATTAGTTTCATTAGTCTACTACGTACATACATACATATATTTACAATTATAACATGACTTTGATTATTTTATTTTCAAATTTACTGCAAATTTATGCATACAGTTTTTGCAAGTGGGTTGATTTTTTGGATGAGGTGGGTCTGTAGTGATTGCTCAAGGTTTAAAATTTAAAAGAGAGAGATATTTAAAGATAAATTCTGTATAACTTATTATATACAATAAATATGTATGTATGTATAATATAATGTTGAGCTATTACCAAAAATAAGTAAGAAATCAGAAAAGCAGCAATAAAGGTTGAGATTTTGAATATTTTTTATTTCACGCATATTAAAACGTCATAACGGTATTGAAGCATGATGCGAATGAAGACGACTCTATGGTGAATATATCAGCAAGCTTGCTTGACATTGAATTTACTTGCACTGGAAACTAACTTGTCTTGTTCCAGAATGTTTGTGAGATTTCAAACTAAAATTTTTCAAAAAGTTTGTCGCTCATTGTTGCTAAGCAGTCAAGATTAATGAACCGCTTTACAGAGGTTTATTTTAATTTTGTTTAGATTAGATCTCCTGAACATATAAAATGTGACAATATATGTCCTTTATAAAGTCGTAAACCATGCATCTGACCATGTTATGGTCTTTAGCAAAGTTGTTGTGCATGAGCCAAGGAAGGTTTATGAGTCGGTACGACCAATTCTCTACAGATGGTGCCACTGACATTCCAATGTAAATTGTGTAAATTGTGTCCGGCTCACATTGAACAGACACAGAAGTGTTTTTTCGGCATCCGAAGCCCATCGATTGTAAATTGAGTCGAAAAGAATATTTGCTGACTCAATCCAAAAAAAAATATCCAGGAGAATTTTATATTCCACAGCACCAGTATCATATTTATGAATTTTTTTTTCGGTATACATAAGCTTGGCAGTCAAGTTTTCCAACTCAACCTTCTAGTAAATGAAAACGGAATTGTTTTCAGTTGTTCTTTTAATGTTTCTTTTAATAAATGTCTAAAGGTGTATCATTATGTGCTGAGAATAAATTTTCATCTATCAGGGTTTCAACATCGAACAACAAGACTGTGATTCTCAACGCTCTCAGCTGGAGCTTCTTAGCTGCTGTCATAGTAACATAATATATTAGTACTTATTATCCAGATATTTAATATGATATTTAATATGAATTTATAAGTCTCATAATTGAGTGAAAGTAATGCCACAAAAGTCAACCAACTGCATAAAACTTACACTTAATTGCCAAAAAGTATTAAAATATAATATGCTCCAGGCAAATGCATTACGAATATAAGTTTGCGGTTGAGAACTGGCTTCAAATTACCTAAAATAGATAACTTAAACCACAGATTCCCCACTGGCATTTCCACAGAAATGGAATGCAGTTGTTTAAAAGGCAGCAAAGCCATAAATGGGTTAGTTTTCTAGAAATCGGTCGATTTCCCAGCAGGTCGTGTTTACATTTGTGCAAATGATTGCAATTACAAATGCTGCAGCCATAATCACTTCAATACACAATTACCGCTACAAATGTGTGTGTGTGCATATAGATATATTAATGTATCAATAATGAAGCTGTGGCTTTGACTAAATGTTCATAATTATTACTGCATAATGAATGGTAAGCAATAACGCATTGTTATGTAATGTAAGTAATTGTAAGTACCATATGTAGAAGAGCATTTGCTGAGGGAAAATATTTTATGTAACCTTAACATAGTTGGCTAATGCACAACACAAAATTCGAAATTAATTTTTCCAATTGAATGCAGTCTGTGGTAAATAAAGCCACAAAATAAATAATAAATATAGAATATCATAAACAAATGCGTTTGCAGCTGGCAGCGCTGTGAATCAGTGAATTGTGCAGCATTTACAAAGAATTATTCGAATAGAGTGGAGTTTAGAAATTAAGAGAATAAGTGTTCTATAGGGTGTGGTAAATTAAATGCCTAAATGAATAGTTTTGGAGCTACAGTGAGTGGATTTTGGACCAAGAGAATAAAAGAAGTCGGAGCTCAAGACCTTAAATCGCTAAAAAAATAATTTTCGAAGTATTTGCGATTCGCAGTGTTAACAGTAAAACTTTTAGATTCGCGAATAGAAATTTAGAGCGAAATTTTTCGAAATCGAAAATGTTTGGGTCTAAGTGTTGTTGTAGAAAATAGTTTTCGAAGTCACTGTGAAACTCAATGCTAACAGCAAAATATCAATATCTGCGAAAACATTTAATTTCGTGAACAGAAATTTAGAGTAAAATTTTTCGAAATCGAAAATGTTCGGGTCTGAGTATTGTTGTAGAATTTCGATGTCTTTCCGAATCGCAACGCTAAGAGTAAAACATTTATATATGTACGTGAACACAGGTTTAGGGAACATTTTTTTCGAAATCGAAAATGTTTGGGTCTAAATATTGTGGTAAACATTTTCGAAGTCACTGTGAATTTCAGTGCTAACAGTACAGAATAAAGCATTTAGATCCAAAAACACAGTCTCGATAAGTTCTAAAGCTGTAACTCTCTCAGCTGAAGAAAATATGAATTCTACAATGAAGATTTGGATTATTTAGATTGCTTTCGAAGACATGGTTCATTTATGATTAATTTAATAACGGAAGCAAGATTATTGAATCAGAGAGAGTCTGTCATGCTTAGATCCTGATAATTTCTAAAGCGGTATCTCTCTCAGCCGCCAAAATTATGATGTCTGCCATGAAGATTTGGATTATTTAGATTGCTTTCGGAAACTTGGTTCCTTATATTACTTAAGTGAGGTTATGAATAATAGAAAAGAGGTGGAAGAAGAGGTTTGTACTTTTATTATGTTAAAATTTTGTTGGGAGAGAAATAATCGGAAACAATATTCGGCTTTTGCGAGGTTTCAACTTTGCGTTGATCTGAATCCTATTATGGGATCAGCAAAATTGTAGCCCATTATATGATCCAAGAAACTTATTAAAGCTCTCTGATATAAAATTGAAAGTATTATACTAAAGCAGCTCCTCTGGTTTGCTTTCAATGGAAACATTTTCCAGTTGGGTAATAAATTAGTCCGTTAAGAGCAAAATATTGCGTAATCAAAGGGATTGATATTTTTCAATTACGCTTTGCCACTAATTTATGAATTGGTTGCTGTATATAAAGCTTTAGATAAAATAATAAGTAAAAATTATATATTTTTAATACGTTTCCAATGTCACAACAATTTTTATGTATATTATAGCTAAGCTTTTATGCGATTGTATTTGTGTTTGTGTGGCCCACATTGATGAGCTTACGTTATGCCACTGAATTACGTATTACTAATACATACTCACGTAAATTAAATGCTGGAGCGTTTAACAATGCTTCTCCAATTTTCGTTATTTCACAAATATGTACCACAAATAGCTACTTTTTTATAATAAACTCTATTGCTCTGCGCTATTGTTCCACTGCAATTCATAATTTCATATTTGTATCTCTCTTTTATTTAGCTAGTTACTTAGTGTGTATGTTTGCATGCATGCATGTCGGTATGTAAGTGCGCATTCGACGCGCCTTACATGATAACTGATTCTCATACAGGTGAGCCGGAAGAGCCAGAAGCACAACCGCCAGCGCTACCACTGCCACCGCCACCGACGCTGCCGCTACGACTGCCCAAACCGCCACCACTACTACTACCCATGCTGCCGGCGCTTTTGAGCGATGCTGTCGTGCCACCTGTGGTGGACGTCGTCGTTGCTGCCGCTGCACCCATACCAGCGCCGCCCACACTACCAGCGATGCCGGCCGACATGCCAATATCGCTGATGCTTTTCACACGTCGATGCTGTTCGTACAAAGCATTTGGATCTGTCATTGATTCGGCTGTGCTGCTGCTGCTCACCGGTGGTGCGCTCACACGATGTCCCGGCGGTGCATAGTTGAAGATATTACCGCCGCCACCGCCGCCGCCTATATGTGCTCCAAGACCGGGCGCTGATGTTGAGGGGGTGGTGGTGGTGGTGCTGTTGTCGGTGGCGGGAAGTGATGTGTGCTGGTGGAGTAGAATGGTGCGGAGTGTGGTGGATGGCCGCCTATAGTGGCGTAAATTCCTCCACCACCTTCGGAGCTACTATACGATGGTGTGGGAGAGGTGGAGTTGCCGAAGGATGAACGATCCCCAATGGAGCTTCCGCTGCGTGATGATTTTGTATTGAAACGGAAGGCTTTAGAGAGAGAACTCTGCATGTGCGCGTGCATGTTTGCGTAGCGGGAAAAAAGAGAGGCGAAAGTATTTCGTTATTATAAGTAAAATATTTCTTTGTAGTTGGTTGAAAACCGCTAAATGTTAAGAAAGAAAACAGAAATTGGATTTTAGTGCGAAAATGCATACTGAGTTGTTAAGTGCGGAAATGAATGCGGTTTTTACAGGTGGATGATGAAATGTTTAAATATTTATTTGTGGTTTATCGTTGGATTTTTAAGGAAAGTAGTTTACAATGAAAGAAAAATATGAAAAAAGAAAATTTAACATTCATAGGAAATGAAAAATATTAGTTTAGTGACTGATCTGATATTGAGCATGCTTATATTATTTGGAAAAATTGGTATAAAAGTAGGTATTATTTTGAATATGAATGGCTTAAAAATGTATTTGACTAGCAAAGCCATACAAATTATTATTTTTTAAACTCTTTTTAAATATTTTTTCTTTTTAATTTTGCATTTACAAGTTTGACATATGTATTTTGCGTGGCTAAATTTAAAAAGAAAATTCGGCCAGAACACCATTTCAAAGTAAATACATAAGTCGGTAGTTGATTTAATTCTGCACGATTTGTTACAAAAAAAACAAGGAAAATACATATATTAACGAAATATATTAAATAAATGTATAAATAATAGGTTCTTGGAGCATTTCTGAACATTTCTGAAGCGTTCAACAACGTCACTATTCTGAACAATATCCAGTCAATAGGTTTTGATCCTGCTATACAACGCTGGATAAGAAGCCCTTTGGACGGAGAAAAGCAGAATGGAACGACGCTAAAATGACCAAGGAAGTCTGTAGAAGTACTCTCCAAGGTGAGGTACTATATCCGCTTCTATGCACGTTAATGGTAAATAAACTGCTAAGAAACTTGGAAGCACCTAAGATAGTGGCACATGCGGACGACATTGCCATCTAAATAATGGGAAGGTGTCTATCACCACTCTCAATACAGTTCAAAACTGGGCATCACAAGCTGGTATGGAGTTGAACCTGGAGAAAACGGTTATGCTGGTTTCCACCAAAAACTTAAAATTCCTCAATGGGGGTTCCCTTCTATAAATGGGACACAACTCTCTCTCTCAAAAACAGCACCAAGTACATTGAGGTAGTCTTGGACAGCAAACTGCTGTGGAAGCACAACGTGGAAGAAAGAGTGAGGAAAGCCAGCAATGCTTTATATGCGTGTAGGCAGATGCTCTCATGCACTAGTGCTACACAGCGATTGTAATACCAATTCTGCTCTACGGTGGAGTAGTATGGCGGACAGGCGTACGGAAATCCACCTACCAGAAACCAATGGGAAAGGTTCAGAGGTTTGCTGCGGTGTGCATAACGGGAGTTTGAGAAACTGAACTCTTGAACTGGTATTAAAACTGCGACCTATAGACTTCTTCGCTGAAAACTGCGCAGCAAACTCCGCGTGACGACTACTGGCTGCAGGGGAATTTACTTATAGAACTTTCGGGCATAGCTCGGTGAGTAAAGGCGGCTAGGCAAATACCAACTACAAGTTCCCACTTTTTAACTGGGAAAGAAGGCTCAAAGTAAACATAAAAAAGAGGGCTGGTAAAACCTGATGGACCTACCTGGCTACCAGAGTGCAAGACTACAAAAGTCATGATCGGTAACGAACCAAACTGGTCTAACCGTAAGGGTTGTCATAAAATTATTAACAAAAGATTATCAATAATTAAACAAGCTTTCAAAAGTATAACAGATATTTTTAATTTTTTTCGAGTCTCTAAACATCTTGTTCTCTTAAAATCGGCGTTAGCAAGGTTATAATCTCCAATGCTAAAAAAGACTAATATTGAAAATCGTTAGGAAGGGAAATTTTAACCTTCATTTTAATAGATCTAGATCAGATGTCGAGATGTTTCTGCAAAGTTTTCAAACTATCCACAGCTTTATACTTTCTGAAAAGCGCTTATTTGCTCAAACATGAGTTTATATCTGAATAATTTGATACGTATATGTGACCTGGTCTACGGAATTAATGAGATAACGAGAAACTGACGATTATTTTTAACAGCTTTTCCCAGAAAACTAGTTTTCGCACGTTAGCTCCCTTTTCGTAGACCAGGTCACATATATTTTTGTAAACGATATTTTTTTTTTAATTTTGAGCAATAATAACTTTTTCGGTTCTTTATAAACCTTTGTGACAGATCGATAGAAACTTAAAAGAAACTATGTAGACTTGGATAAAGATTTTTAAACAAACATAAATTAGCAATTCAATTCTGGAAAAATTCTCAAGCTACCAAAAAAATCTTTTTAAGAAAGCTATAAATTTAAATAAAAATTTAGGCACAAATTATAGTTGAAATCAGGCAGATATCACTTCTAAAAGATAAAGCAAAAAGCTAAAAACTCCATGTAGAACAAATACTTCAAAATACTTCACAACTCACCTGTGATCCTTTCCATGCCGATATCTGCTGAGCATAGAAGAATGGGAAGAGAAACGAGAATGCATACATACATACAAGTATTTAAATACGATTTTTTTTAACCGTGGTGTAAATAAAATAAAGACAATGAATACGAACAAAAAAACAAAACAAAAAGTCAACAGAAAACAGAGAATAATAATTGAGTAAAAGCAATTAATTATAAACTCATCAAATATACGGCAACGCTTTTGCATAGCCAATTACGGGTCACATTAATTTATGCACGCAGAGAAATATAAAAAAAAAAACAAGTAAGGAAGGGCTAAGTTCGGGTGTCACCGAAATTTGGCATGGTAAAGTGATTTAATCGAGATTTCATTCGGGCGTATTTGTGACAGATCGATTCAAAAAGCTTTAAAAAAACTATGTAGAACTTTAAAGATTGTTAAGAAAACAGAGAAATCGGTCAGTAGTTCTGAGATAAAAATTTTAAAAAAAAAATTCGGCAATTTCTTTAAAAAAATTAAATAAACTTTTAAAAATTTTACCTTTATATTGGAAATGGGCAGTTATTATCCGATTTCTCCCATTTTTGAACTGTAATGGAAATGCTGAACAGTAGACAAATTTTCGAGATACGTACAAAAACTTAGTGATCGGGGCCACGCCGATTTCTCCAAAAGAATGGAAGTCCAAATATGCCCCTCCCTAATGCGATCCCTTATGCCAAATTTCACTTTAATATCTTTATTTATGGCTTCGTTATGACACTTTATAGATTTTCGGTTTCCGCCATTTTGTGGCAGTGGCCCTTTTAACCTTCTTATGGAGCCAAGGAATACGTGAACAAAATGATATCTCAAAATTACAGCTTGCAAAACGGAGAATATTTTATAAACTCGTCAAATGATCACTTTGGTATATATAACCCTATTTTGACTCTTTTAGAGGACTTACAAACAACCGTTATGTGAACAAAATATTATGCTCGTTAGCAACAAATGCGAAAATAATAAATGAATATAGCTTATATATGGGTGCAAAAAGCACAGTAGAAAATTTTCGATCTGGCCGTATTTCTCTACATTTATTTCTTCTTACATTTTAATGCAGTTGCTGCTATAAAAGGAATGCAAAATTAATATTTTTGGCAATTTTTGAGATTACGGGTGCAGATGCTTTTATATTCATATTGCTAATTGGCTTCGAATTATATTATTTTCAATTAATATATTTGAAGTATTGATAAAAAAAAGTAAGAGAAAGTAGTGAAATGTATGTAGCAAGTGATTTATAAAGTATTTGTTTTCAGTCTGGAGTAAGTAATAGTAAAATTTGTCCTGACCAAAATCGTAGTTAAAGTTTTTATTGAATACTCGAGAAAGTGACTCTCGGAAAAATTAATAAAAATTATAGCCCAGATAAAAATAACCTCATATTGACGAATAAACCGCCCAAAGCGATATAAATACTGATAAAATGACACACTTTCAGTAAAACAGCCATAAAGTCGCTGCTTCCACGAACTACTCTCTTGACATTAATACTCAATTAAAATTCCCTTATTTCAATGGTTTTTTATCCTGAAAAATGTGTTTTTTAAGTAGCATTCTTCGTACCCAATAAGCATCGCCACTGACACCCCCTCTTATTTGCATAAGGGCTTCAGCTGCCATTCGTCACTATTATGTTCAATTTCTACATAATTTGCCAGCACAATTACGTATACGCCATGTAGGCGGTAAGACCATTATGCGGTCGACCAATTTTTAACCAATTTTAAACTCTTTTAATTAATGACCTATTTATGTTGCGCTCATTAAAGCGAAGCAGTGTGTACACACAGGCATGCTGCAGCTGTGCCAGCGGCTACCCTTGCCCAGATGTGTA
The DNA here is from genome assembly GCF_024586455.1 of Bactrocera neohumeralis. NCBI lineage: Eukaryota > Metazoa > Arthropoda > Insecta > Diptera > Tephritidae > Bactrocera > Bactrocera neohumeralis. The sequence goes on from NC_065921.1 coordinate 13,277,520, forward strand.
CAAATATTTAAAATATTTTTGCATTTCACATTTTTTGAATACCCATTCTTATGCGTGTAACTATGCTGTGTACGTTCTGTTGTCATTTAACGTTTGATTTCATGCAATCATCCACAATTAACTGTTAATTTAATAGCGTTGTTATTTCGTTGTAATATTTACAGACATGTAAATATGTATGTTTGTATGTTTATGCGGTAGCAGTCAGCTGAACACTTAGCTCATATACAAGTACTTGTATATATATGTGTGTATGTTAAGGCAATTATAATTGGTGTACCAGCAGCTAATGAAGTGTTATTGGACGATTGCGCGCGCTAACAGTGGGTCAAAAAAATTTGTATGTAATTCTTGGCTATATTTTTTTATTTGCTATAATATTTTTTTTTAATCTTTTTTTGATGTTTTACCAATTATGGATAATCGATGAAACACCTCCATGTTAAAATGAAAAAAAAAAATTCCTTAAAAATTTACAAAAAAAATAAAAAAAAATAAATCTATTATACACTTTGACAAAAAAAGCGCCCGAAAATTGTAGTTTAAATTCACCGGGTAAATTCTATTTCAAAGCAATGTACTTTGCTAAGTTAGTAGAACTATCCTTAATTAGTTAGCCAAATATGAGCGCGATCTGTTTTCCAGTTTGTTTACAGCAGTTGCTGAAGTCGGTACACCTCAGTAGAGCATTGCGATTATTGCATTTGATAAAAATATCGAAAAAGGAATTTGCCTCAAATTCTGTATATCTAGCCAAATTTCGTGTGTGGAATCGTTGGGAATGTTGTTTACAGTTTTATCAAAAACACAAGCCTTCGTGTGGTACCAAACCTTCAAAAACGGCCGAGAGACCGTTGAAAACATGAAGGTGATGCTCGTTGCTATTTTCGATATTCGTGGTTTGGTGCATCATGAATTTGTTCCAAAAGGACAGACGGTCAATAAGTAGTTTTAAGGAGTTAAAAATAATTATTGGATTTTACACAATGGTAATGAATTTATAGCCAAAAACGCAATGGATATTATCGATCAACCACCGTATTCACCCGACTTAGCTCCGTGTGATTTTTTCTTGTTCGCCAAACTGAAATTGGCGCTCCGTGGAACGCATCTTTAGTCGATTGAAGAGATAAAACAAAATTCGCTGAAGGAACTGAAGGCCATCCCAAAAAGTGGTTATGAAAAGTGTTTCGAGGACTGAAAAAATCATTGGCATGAGTGTATTACATCTGGTGGCGATTATTTGAAGACGACAAAATAAATATTGATGAAAAATAAATATTTTGCGTTTTATTTGGATACTTATTTTATTTATTGCCGGATACTTTATTATACTATATAATACTAAAAGTTCGAGTGGGGAAATCTCATTTTTTTTAGTTAACAATTATATATCTGTACCTTTGATTTTATAGCTGACTGCTTATGCTATCACTTCGCTACATATTACGTACTTATATTGCCTCTTTACTACATTAAGGTACCACCTACACACTCGAGCCTTCCAAGAACAATTTTGAATTACTTAGCAGCGTTTTATTAAAGCTCATTACAAATAAACACATCGCAATATCATTATGCTTTATTTTATTATCGTTAATTTATTGCAATTATACAGCTGCATATAGTTATAATTGTCTTCTTACTGTAAATTATGGCTTGTTGTTTTCTCCAAACTTTCATCTCACTTCGATTTTGTTTTTCTTAAATATAAATTATTTTTTATAATTAATAGTTTCATAATTATTATCTTCCTTCGCAAAGTTTGGTAGCAACTACTGTATCTTTTTTTTTAATTTCTCGTTTTGTTATTTTTAATTTTCTTGGCATGCGCTTACTAACCTATTCTCCTACATGTATTTGTATTGCACGAGTATGTGTGGTGTTAATAATTCCATATAATTTTAATCCAACCGAGCAGCTTTAATCACTATTTTTTTCTTTTCAGTTATTATTCATTATTGTATTTATGCTTTTATTTGATTTTTAAATGTATCGATATAACGCGCGCACAGCAGGCAAAAGCGTTTTACCTACGTAAAATAATCCTTTGTATTTACACAGCATTATATAAATAAATATGCTGTTTTTTGTGCGTTTTTAAATTTAATGCATAATATTAATGTCTAATATTTATTTTAAGGTGCCTTTTTGTAGCATCTATTTAATTATTTAATAAGCAAAAAATCTAGATATTATTAATTTTGCTATTTTAAAAATCACAAAAAAATTATTTAGCTTTAAAATCTTCAAAAATATTTGAGGAAAGTAACAATTTCTCAAAAAAGTAGTATTTAAAAATTTAAAAATTTAAAATTGAATTAGCCATTTTTAAAAGCAATATATTTTCCATTATTTTAATATATGTATATATGATAGCTGAATAATATAATCACAATATGATTTCAAAGATTATGCTCTTTTTTATAATGGTTTGACCAGTGACTCTACTGTTTGATATATGAAACTTGTTTCAATTCGAATAAAAACCAAGGTTTAAATACATGGAAGGCTAACAAATTGGACAATTCGAACACTTTTCACTAGTTATTATATTTTTAAGTGAGTATTTAGTTATCGACAGTCTTTAAATACTATTAATAGTTTGGTAAAAACAGTACTATTATTTCAGAAAAAAATCAGAAATAAATCTGCATTCAAAGACTCAAGTTTCTAAATATATGAGAAATTCAAAATTTTGTACTAAACTTTTGAATAGTTCACCCTTTAAGAAATTATTGTTGGAAATTGTTATCTGCTGTTTTGACTCAGAAGAGAGTCGAGTATTGTCGTATGTTGTATATACCATAACTTCCTGCCTAACTAACAACTTTATTACGAAAATTCACAACTAATGGTCAACATAAACGGCCTACTGATTCGACTGAATCTTGAGATCCAGCATTCATTATTGGATAATATTCGACCGAATAGACCACGTCCAGCACGCAGTGAAGAAAATATATCAGCCGCAGCTGAGAGTGTACACGAAGACCGTGGAGAGTCGATTCGGTGCAGTTCGCAGCAACTCGGACTGACGCATGGAACGACTTGGCGCATTTTACGTAGAGATCTTAAATTGAAAGCGTGCAAAATACAGCTTTTTCAAGAACTGAAGCCGCCCGACCTTCCCCATCGACATCGCTTCGCTCTTTGGGCTCTTAAAAAGTTCTAAAGTGATCCGACGTTTTCGAGAATTTCATCAATAATAAACAACGGTTTAGTGTGGTTTGTGGGCCGGTGGAATCATCGGTCCATATTTCTTCAAAAATGATGCCGGTGAGATCGTAACAGTCAATGACGACCGTTATCGCGCCATGATAACCGATTATTTGATGCCTGAAATTGAAGCTCGTGATCTCGTCGACATTTGGTTTCAACATTTCATTTCCCACATATCACATCAAAGATCGTATTTATTGAAAGAACACTTTGGTGTACTTTCACGTTTTGGGCCGGTCGATCGATCACCAAGATCGTATGGCATCACACAGCTAGACTTTTTCCTGTGGGGATATGTAAAGTCTAAAGTCTATGCGGGCAATCCCGCTTCGATTCAGGCCTTGGATGAAAACATCATGCCACCAGTTATCAGTCGAAATACCCGAACGCGCCATCGAAAATTGAACTCTACATATGGACCAACTGAGACGTAGCCGCGGCCAATATTTTAAAGAGATAAGCGACATTTTTCTATAAAATTTGAAGTTTCTGTGTGTTTTCTTTAAAAAAATAGACATGTCTATACAGGGTTTGTCCGGAAATAATAGGACTGATTTTCTTCCGCCGCGACTGTACTTCGGAGCGTGCTGAAAGCGTGATGAAGACAGTGCTGGGAGACCTGCGACTTCGACAAACATCGACAAGTAACTCGTGGGCGCAAAGTTTTGAATTCAGACCGTCCATTAAGTATTCGCTAATTGCCCAGATGTTAAATTTATCAAAATCTGTGGTTCATGGCATTGTAACGGAGCACATGAACATGCGCAATGTGTGCGCGAAGATGGTTCCAAAAATGCTCTATGACATCGCAGCCGATTGGAAGTAATACCATGGCAACGCCTTTCTTGGCATCCCAATGCTTCCGCAGCCGCCCTATAGCCCAGATGTGGCTATGGCATTTTGAGACGACCGAGGGGTTCCAAGCAGCATGCACCTCGACACTCAAGGTTTTTCCGGAGAATGCCTTCCGTGACGCCTTCAATGCTTGGAAATCGCGCTGGCAGCGCTGCATCAACGCAAAAGGAGCCTACTTTGAAAGTTTTTAAAGAATTGTAATGATTGGTTCAATAAATTATTTGAAATCGACTCAGTCTTATTACTTTCCGGACAAAACCTGTATACCATACATACTATATGGTACCTAAATACAGTGCTAAGCACATTTCTCCACTCAAATTTTTTAATATTTACTTTTTCGTACCTAATAGGAACCCACCTTAAATTTAAGTGGTTGCCACAAAGTAAAATGAAAATAATAAAATATAACGACATTCTTCGAGTTTTGTTTAGCTGTTATTAGCCGGCTTAAGGACATAACTTTTTCAAAGTGTAATCAATCTTGATTTGAATTGATTGGCAAGTTGGCAGGTGAATATTGCAAGTTGCTATTCCAGCAAAACTTTGCTCGCCCAGAGGTCGTGTACTCTTGTTCGCGTACAGTTATATAGACGAGTTTTATTTAGAAAGATGTCTGTGTGTACGTTGGTTGTTTGTGTATATTTAGATCACTACTACTTTTCCAACATTTTTTTCTCAACCTACAACATGCAACATCTGAATGACAACGAATAATGCGTCTAGTTAACAAATCAATTTCCATAAGTAAACATAAGCCAGAGAGTTTAAGTATGTAGTCGTACAAATAGAGTGATGGTAAATGCTGAGAGTAAACACATTGCAATACATGTAGAAATATTCAGAGCATTTAAGGAGTATTTAAAGAAAAATTAGTGAAAATTAGAATACATTTGTAGGCAACGGATTGAGGCTATCGAGTATGAATAAAGTAGCTGGTGCTGTAGCGAGTAGAAGATGCGAGTAGGAACAATTTATTTATATCGTTTTTATGGTTATTTATTTTGAAATAGGCTTAGTGAACGGAAAAGCTGTGAAAGAGTTCCTAACGTTATTTTTGTAGCTTTTAGGCAGATGGTGTAATATGTGGTGGAAAGTTGTAAGTGTTTTGTTAAAGTTTCATTTTTTTTTGATAATAAAATTTTTGTAATTTAATTTATTTACGTTAGGTTTTTATATATATTTATATTTTATTTTTAATTCGTATACCCTGAACAGGTTATATTAAGTTTGCCACGAAGTTTGTAATACCCAGCAGGACACGTCGGAACGCCCTATAAAATATAAATATTAATGAGCTGAATAATTTTAGCCGTGCCTGTCTGTTTGTTCGTTCATGTATGTATCTTTATATTTTCGAACTAGTCCTTCGGTTTTTGAAATATCGTTATATTAATTTTGCACAAGGCCTTTTCTCCCCTAGTAACTGCTCATTTTTCGGAACCGTCCATATCGGACCACTTTATCGCATATAGCACATAGAGTAGTCATATAAACTGAACGATGGGAATCAAGCGCTTATATCGAAAAGTTTTGTATATGAATTAAGTGTTTTAAGGAATCCTTTGTAACGAGTTTTCCAATAGGGTCTCTGCAAAAGTAGACCAATTGAGATAGCAAACGACGCCATATTTCTTCCCGCTCTTTTGACATTTCTCTTGAGAATTCAGTTGAGAATATTGGTGCTAGCGCATCAATTGAGGAAGACCCAAATCAGTCTCTCACACGTCGTTCTCAAGCGTTCGGCATCTCTTTGACGTCGTTGTGTCAAATTTTGCAATAAGATCTTGGCCTACATTCTTACAAGATCAAACTGGCGCAAGAACTGAAGATGTTTGACCACCAAAATTGTCGTATGTTTGTGAATTGGGATGAGCAAAAACTTGAAAATTATCCGGATTTTCAAAAGAAAATCATCTTCAGGTTCATCCCACATTTCTGACCGAATGGCTTCATCAATAAGCAAAATATCCATAATTAGTGAGGCAGCAATCAACACGTATTCCATAAGTCAACACTTCATTCCGAAAAAATTACGGTTTGGTGCGATTTATGGGTCGGCGGCGTCATTGGGCCGTACTTCTACCGTGATGATCAAGACCGGCACATTACTGTGAATGGGAATCGCTACCGCTCAATGATAACTATTTTTGGCCCAAATTGGAGGATATGAACTTGGAGAATATGTGGTTCCAACAGGATGACGCCACAAGACGCACAGTGAATGTCACAATCGATTTATTGAAAACCAAGTTTGGTGAACGTGTTATCTCACAAAATGGCTCAGTCAATTGGCCGCCTGAACTTCGTACGAATATCGAACGTGAATTTTTAGAAGTATCGACCGATTTATGCTTGAAACCCCTCGAAAATTGGGTTCAGCATCTGGACTTCTGCAAGCGGTACCTGGTGGCCATGCCAAAGAAATGGAGTTCCATATAATAATGGCATCAAATGTACTTTTAAAGAATTTATTAAAAAATTTACACTTTTAATTTAATTATATTTTATTATTGTTTCTTATGGGTTTTAATGTTTTCCTATTTTGATTATATGACCAGCATTAATATAAGTATTTTTAATTAATTAGTTTTTGCATTGATTTAATTTAAATTTTTCTTTAATTATTAAAAAAATGTCTTTTATTTTAAACCAAAACTGAAGTTTCTTTATAATTTATGTTTGTATGAATGCTTTCAAAACGTTAAAGACGACAAAAGCAGCACAGCAAAACACGCTAATTTTGGGATAGATTTAGAAAAAGTCTGAAAATCAGCAGTAAACGAGAATATACCAAAAAATATCTACATTATTTTACATAAAATTTTAACATTTACACAATTATGAATAGTTCAAGGCAAGTGTATAACGGTGTATTTAAGAGAAAATAAATAAATTCTTAATAAAATTAAAGCGTTAAAGAATGATTATAATGTTTATGAATATATAGTGTATGGTTGTAAGTCAGATGAATAGGTTGGTTAGGTTAGAAAATGTAAGCAATTAAGTAATTAAGTAGCTGGTGGACTTACCCGCAATGCGCCATTGGAGCGGCGATCAGTTGTGGCATAGTGCTGTAAGCCGCCCGGTCCCGTAATCGGTACTATGCCGCAACCGGAACGTATGCCTTGGCCCAAGGTTGCTCTAAACACAACAGTACAACAACAGTGCGTGACACATTCGTTACAGCCATACGAAAAATACATGTTGTCCATTGTTTGTGGTTGTTGTGTTTTTTTTTTTTTGTTTTAATTGTTGTTGTTCAATGTTTTGTGTTACACGGTATTTGTGTGTGTTATTGATTTCAGTTTGTTTTTGGTTTAATTTGTTTGCATCATTTTGGTAACGATGTTCATTGGGTTTTTTTGCATGTATGAGTGAGCATGTGTGTTTGAGTGTGATTTTGTTAGCAAAATTGTGTTCGGTTGGTACGTAATTGAATTGTAAGTTTTTGTCAGCATATATTTTGTTTTGTATGAGTATTGATTTCACAGTGATAAGCACACACATATATGTATATATACATAAATACACACATACAAACATACACAACAATGATGCAAACACATACACGGCAAATGGCATAGCCAGCATTCGGCACAGGCATACGTATATATGTGTGTATGTATGTGTTCAGTTGTGGGTTTATGCATGTGTGTGTGTGTTGTCAGTTGGTTTTGTCGTTGTATGTGGCATTTGGTTGTGAGTGTGTATGTACAAATGTAATGTTTGTGTTATTTCATTTCGTTTCGGTAACGGTTGATTGATTGGTTGTTGATGTTTTCGATTTTCACATTTTTTTCGATTTCATCAGCGTTGGTATTATTTGCAGTGGTGTTGGTGAGGCACAGTTTTAATGATTATTGTGGTTTTTGGTATTTATTTGTTGTTGTTGATTTTTAGTTGTTGTTGTTGTGGTTGTACAGACAGCAAAGACAGCAACAAGTTGAAAAAGAAATTTGTAGTAGCGAAAATAAACAAAACAAAATGCAAATACATATAAATAAGTTTCAAAAAGTTATTTGTTTTCAATAGAGATATACGAAATATACCCATTTGTATGTATGTACACGTGTGTGTGTTGCGTGTGAGTGTGTGCACGTAACAGTTGCATTGATAAAGATTAAATAGCACAAGGCAACGCCAACGTCAAAGTTGTACCAAACAAATGAAGAACAAATCACAAATACATACAGACATACAGACATACATATATATACATACGAGTATTATATTGCACGAGAAATAAGAAAAAACATAGAAGAAGAAGAAAATATATGTGAAAAAGAATTAGTTCAAAAATAAGAAGAAGACAAATAAAGATACCTAGAATAAGCACAAATACATATGGAACTTGGTGTATACACACACATACATACGAACAAACAAACAAGTAATTGCAAATGTCTTTATTTATTATAGAGTTAAAAGTAACTGAAATAAATAGTAGTAAGCAAGTAAATGGAGAAATAAAAGTTGCTGTTTTGGTCTGAAAGAAAGTTCTGCAAACTTAGCGCCAAATAGTATTGATTGCGAAAGTTGTGTTGCAAATGCATTTGTAGACGCAGAAAGCGATGTGAACGAGTTCAAAATAGAAAAACAGTATGTAATGGCTTTGAGCGTTAACCTAATTGAAGCAGTGCAGCGCATAAGTGTGTACATAGGTAGCTGTTACTGCTTTGTATGTTTATGTGGCATGAAGCGAGCAGTTCAATGCTGGCCTACTTAGCATGAGAAAAGAAGTGAGATAAATATATATTTTTAAGAAGAGTTCATAAATATTTAATAACAGACATAATTGTAATTATAACGGTAAAATATGCTTATTAAAAAGTGGCGCGCACAAACAGGATGAAAATAAATGTATAAGTACTAAGAAGAGACACAGCTATATAAAGACAACAAGTAAATATATATTTTTATTTATATTTTCTTTTAACCGAAAGGTACCTGATATAGTAAGTGAACTCGTTAGTAAGTGTAAATTTTTCGTAATATATTCGCGTATAAGGATAATTTTTAACATTATCATATTATAAAATGAAAATATAAAAATTACACTTCAACTAAAGCTATTTGCTGTGATTTATTAATATAATAATAAAATTGTTATCTTATGCTTATTATTCTTTGTTTGTTAATGTATATTTTAATGATAAATGTAAATTAATAACGTTCTGATTTCCTTAACTACCAGCTGCATGTCAGAAAGCATTTAATTTAATTTTATTTAATTTGATTAACCAAAAAAAATTGTCCAAATTATTACAGAATTTAATGTAATTGAATAATCAGGCAGCTATTTTGAAAAAAATATTGAATTCCGCTTCACGCCGTATTCATTCTTCAGGCCTACCTCAGAAAAAAGGAAGATACCTGTTAAGAAAAATTTCTCTAACTAAAATCATCTTATATCCAAAAAACCAAAAAAATGTGTGATTCCTACAGATGAATAAGGTAATGATCGAAAGGTTAGTTAAAGTTTTGGCAACTGGAGTTGAGAAACATTTTTCTGCATAAAAGCATCTCAAATTAAAAAAAACCAATAAGGTAATGATCAAGGACCTGCTAAAAATTTTGATTGTTGACAAAATGGTGTTTACTAAAATAAAAGACGTTCCTTAAAAAAAAATTGACACTTCAGCGTGGCTTAAAAAATCGAAATTATTACCAAATATATTTTTGCTTTGATCACCAATCAGCATAACGACTTAAAAAGCTTATGGTGTTTACGGGTTTAAAAAATATCTAATTTTATTATCTTATTACCTTCTATTATCTATCTATATCTTATTAAACCTCTAGATTATTGTTCTAAATTTTCAAGTTTATCCGAGTAATAGTTTCGGAGAAACTATATGAGAACTTGTGCGCTCTAGGCCAAATGCGCCGTCTTTAAACATGTTTTTCTCGAAACTGTGTTTTTGAAGTCGGTTTGCAAGATTTCTGTTTTTACCCGAGGAAACCCATGTAACCTCTTAAAAGCTTTTACAAAATTTCAAACTCTTTATAATTTGGTGAGTCCAAATTCTAAAACAAGTGCCAATTTCAAGCTATTTTTAAACCTTTTTTGTTGTTGAGACCCTTCAATCTATTTGAGACACAAAATAATTTATTTGTTATTATATTTATTTAATATTGGAAATTTAAACAAATAGGTTTTTAACTTATTTCTTTTTAATGTTTTGCAATAAAAATATTTACAATTTATAGAGAATTATGTTGAAATAATTCATAATCATTTGAACCCCAGCTAAAGGTATAAAAGGTGGAAAATAATACGATTTGATCTATTAGTATCTTATAATCTCATCACCAGCGTCAAATTCAGTTAGCTAACTTGAAAACTTGTTTAATTGGAATATTTATATTTATTTTTTTCTAATCCTTATTCGAAGAATTAAGTCTGTTATTTTTTTTCCGAAATAATGTTTAATTTTTTTTTTCGAAAACATACAATAAAAAAAAATCTGTTTGACAAATGAAAATTATTAATTTCAACTTTTACCGTTAATTATCAGCTCTCAATATACTATTATATTTTTTATTTAAATTAAAAATTACTATAATCGGCTTGTATTGTATCATACCATATAACCCCTGCAGCTGACACACTGCGTATGAGTAACATTATTAATAACTGCCAATTTGTTTGCGCTTTTATGTTAAAATTTAATAAATTAATTTTAGCAATTCAAATTATTAATTTTTAATATGTCAGATTTGTATTATATTAAGCCTATGGCAATATATTGTGAAGTGCAAAATTTAAATTACTCATACGCCATGACCACACACAACTCATGCATGATGTAAACAGTAAGTTGGTTGCTCATACGCACTGGACACGTTTGAAGTATTTTGAATTCATGTGATATTTTTAGATGCTAAAAGAATTTTGTAAATATTATATTAAAATGTTTATTATTAAAAATTGTAGTTACAGTTACTCATACGCACTGTACAGCATTTTGCTTTGAAATGTCTTGCGTTTAATAAATTTTGCGAAAATATTAAAAAATTTATAAAAAATGGTTTTCTAAACTAAGTATTTTGATACTATTGACATTGGTGGTAATATTTTTGGTGCTTAAAAATTTTAAATATATTTTTATGATTAAAAATTATAGTTAAATTTTAAAATTTGCAAAAATATTAAAAAAATAGCTTTTTAAGATTAGCTATTCAATGTCAATGTGTCTAGTGCTATTTGAAGATAAGCAGTAAACTGAGAAGAGGTTTTTTGAAGCTTATTAATTCATCTATTAATAAGCCTGTTAGTTTGATATATTTAATAAAATCCTTAAAAAATATATTTATTGCAAGAATTCGGCGTCTTAATATATTTATTTTACCACAACTAAACATTTTTTGTATATGATTCAATATTATAACCTAAAAAAATCTTTTCAAAATACATTAACTATATTAAAAGCTTTTGATTATAGCGTTAAAACCTCACTGGACTTAATTTTTACATTTTCAACTCCCCTACCTATTCAATTTCATCATCGCTACTCACCTACCAAGTAGCTAACCATAAATCCATTAACGTGAATTAATGCAAATTACTTTCAAAAATAAATTTCGTACTAATATTTTCATAATTTTAATTATTTTAATTTATTTCATCGATTTCTATGATCTACAATTGGCTGTTGTTACCATTAAATCTTAGTTTACATTAAAACGGCTTACATTAAAACCTGCAATCCACATAAAGCTTAAAAATTATTTAATCACATTGAAAAAATAATAAATACTAGCGCATGGTAAATTTTGCAATAAAAGAAGAGAGTTGGAATTTCCAAAGCAAGCAAACAACATTTCAAATACACAATATAACGAGTACCTCATTTTAAGCTACTGTAAGCTTCTTATGCTATAGGCAAAATGAAAAATTGCAAAGGAAATGAAAGGTTTGTTAAACAACGACAACTGAGCGCGCACAAACACACCATACATACTGCCACCAATATGTATATTTGCAGGTATGCTTGCATACAGTGGCGCTTAGCATATAAAAGAGTTTCTGTTGCACGGTTGCATGGTTGCACGTGGCAAGCATAGAATTCCGGAACTATTGTGTATTTAATACATTTCCTATTTTATTATTGTTATTGTTATTATTATGCACAAGTATTATACGAGTATGTTTTACAGCTATCACACGAGCACATCTATATTGAATAACTATGCATAAGCGCACGAGCTCTAGCGCTCCTTAGTGAGCTTGTACGTATATGTAAGTAAGTAAGTTTCTGTTGTAATGACAACATGGCTGCTTGTGTATCGATTTATTGGCGTTCGGCGTGTGTGTAGTTGTGTATATTCAAACAAATTGCGTTGCGCGCTGCATATTAATTTTAGTTAATATTTTTTTTATTATTTTCATTTGATTTTCGCCTTTTAATTTGTGGAAATGTGCGGCGCTTCATGCGCTTTTTGATTTGAACTCTATTTTGAACTAATGAATTGTATCTAAAGCATTTGATTTGAGCTGTGTTCACTAGTTTATATACTTATATAGCGTATTTGAGTTATGTTTTCGTTACGACTTAACTTTAGGGGCGTGTATAATACATAAAAATTTTGTACGTTGCTAAAGTATTATGTGCGTTGAAACGAAATATTTTCGGCTGCTCTACATTTTATTCAATATGAGTTTGTATATTTGGTAAGCTGTCCAGTGTGTGTTGTTTTTGTTTGCTTAAATTAGTGTTGAATTGTTGCTATCGGTATTTCATTTATTTCATTATTCAAATTTACTTTTTATTATTTTTATTTAAAATTTCCCTACTTTTAATTACGTTAAAGTCTTCTATTTCGATTTGTTTGATTTGATTTCATTTGATTTGAATTGTTTATAAATAAGCCTAGTTTATTTGAATTTTATATACTAAGTAGTTTGCTTAGACTGGCATCTCAGCGCTTGTTGGATTTTTTGCTGTAAATTAAAACTATTTGAAAAATGCATCGTAGAATATCGTTTCTTTGTTTTCGTTATTTGCTTCCCTTTTGTTACGCTTTAAAGTATTTCATTGATATAATTTTTTCCATTGTGTAGCTACTCAAGTTCGTATTTATTTTAACTAGTAACATATATACCAGGGTGGTTAATGTTTTTGTTTTCGCATCGTACCGTTGAAATTATTAAAATTGGTTGATAGTCACTTTTGAGAAAGGCACGCCAAGTGCGAGCTTTTAATTTGTAGGGAGGAACCTTCGTCTAAAGGTTTTCTATTTTCTCTTAATAACAGAAAGAAAATGTGTACCTCACTTCCGGCTCCTTGGGAAAATATATGAATTTGTGGATTTGATAGGAAATTTAATGCTCTTCAAAAAAGTTGCACGAAGTTTTATTCGTAGAGCTAACCGTTTTAGGGATATTAGCAGTTAAAATTGTATTATTTCATATAAAATTTGTTTCTTATGAATCTACGAAATAAAAATTAATTATTATGACTCAAAACTTCCATGTTTTTTAAGAAATTTCGAATTTGTTTTAAAATTTTGTTATAATTATTTTTTATTTATTTTTTAGTTGATTTTTGATGATGAATGTCTTTTAAATGCTTAACTGACTCGAAAAATTATTTAGACGACTTTTGTGGAGCAGAAAATTTCCTGTGCCTTAAAATAGTCAAATTTCAACCGTTGGTATATTTGAAACGGTTAAATATACGAAAAAACGTTGAAGAACATTTAATAGAACATTTATTTTCATATAAAACCAATCAGACAAAATATTTGTTCGAATAGTCGAAAGCTTGACAAAAATTTGTTTAACTAATAATAAGAAAATATCGAAAAGATAGGTGGAGGACCTTCCCCTTACAATTAAGAGCTGTACCACGTCAAGTGGTCCATCAAAATTTCGAAAAATCTCCGATTTTGAAAATTAGCAGTTCATTAAGAAGGGGACCAGACGCATACCCCGTGATATAAATATTTCATCAAAATTCTTTTTTTGTTAAAGTTATTGAAGGTTGAAATTTAGAGCACGATAAAATTGTAAAATTATTTTCTCATAAACTACTGGAGATAAATCGATGAAATTTTGTGAAGTCAAAGAAAAATGTTCGGTCATGTCAAACCACGGCAGACCCAGCTCATACCTGGAAAGCCTTTTTAGAGTTGTCTATCAACCAATATTTCTGAGCACCCAGCAAAAAAAATATTTCTTTTTCTTATCCACCCTAATAAATAAATTAAAATATTATTATCAGTAATATATGAGTCTATATATACCTATACATTTTTTTTTATTTAAAATGCAACACCAAAAATGTTTATTTTTTTTGAATAATATCTAGCTTAAAAATTAAATAATGTTAATTAAACACGTTCAGTAGAAAAAATTTAGCATGGAGAGTCTTTGTGCAATAATTATGTATGTATACACTGCTGAGTTATTCACTTTCATCAACAAGCTACATTAATATGGTATTTAGTCCATACCATTTCCTCACACGTTTCACTTATGAATTACTTAATAAATACATTTGTTCTATACTAGCGCATTGTTGGCTTTTGCTAGTTTTTTAAATATTTAATTAAAATATACTAAATGTTTTATTTGTTTTAAACTTTCATCACACTGCATTTCTATTCCTTATTGAATGTGAAAATTCGTAGTTGGTTGTAACACTGTTGCGTTGAAGTTCAAAGAATAAATGTTTACTCGGGTCCGACAAGACATCGCAGCCGATTGGAAGTTGCACCACGACAATGGCATAGCGCACACCGCCTTTCTTGTGAATAGCTTCCTAATGAAGGTCTAACCAAGGCCCAACGCTTCTGCAGCCGTCCTACAGCCCAAATGTGACGCCCCTCGAACGAGGCAAGCATTTTGAGACGACAGAGAATGCCTTCCGTGACGCCTTCAATGCTTGGAAATCGCGCTGGCAGAGCTGCTTCGACGCAAAAGGAGCTCATTTTGAAAATTTTTACAGAATTGGTTGAATAAATTTTTTTAAATCAACTCAGTCCTATTACTTTCCAAAAATTTGTAAAAAAAACTCAAAAGAGATATCGCTAAATTTGGTGTAAGTTAGTTTAGGTTAGGTATATAGACTGATTTTTTGGAAGGCCACGAATAATCTCGTTTGGATAGCGAGAAATAGTCCGTTGTGATGCCCAGAATTCCTCAGTACGGATCAAAATGACCATCGCATATCTACAAAGCGCCCAAAGTTAGAAACAACTTTATTTAGACGGTTAATACATATCTACTCCAACTAATTTTCCGGGTTCGTAGAAAGTATGACAAGCAAGATGCTTAGTTTGGCGAAAGCTTGACAGTGAAGGAGAAACTATATATTTCTACCTCATCTTCCTCCCTTCAACTTTGAAAAGTTGCATAATGTAAAATATTTAGCTTGAAGGCGTTAGTGCCAATGGTTTAGTGTCCAATTATGGCAGCTATTATTGCGACCAATTGAACCTTGATAAAAGCTATTTGTTCCATGGACCTTTTACGTTTCACTTTGGGCCAGAAATCTTTCATAAAGTCACAAGTGCTGATTGCAGACCAACGATTACTGAGCCAGCGCGAAGCCCATAGATCTTACGCCCAAGCGTACGATCACCCCACCGTTCTCATCCTGAAAGGTTTTGATTAAGGCTGCGTTTTCTTGCGATCTCATCGAAATTATAGATTTCGACGATTCCGTTGTGACCAGGCACCAAACAAATTTAATATGGAAGTAACTTGATGTAATTGACTAAAGTTCAGCTTACTGTCAGCGAGCTCAGGCCCTGAATAACAGATCAGCTGCAACTTGGGAGAAGTATAGTATATCTGCTACTGCTTGATGGCTGCCACTTCTGCTTGAAACACACTATAGTGGTCTGCCCGTCTGAAAAAGGAAGAGTTGATCGAGAGCTCCCGAAGTCTTTCTCTCCCTCTCTCAATAACCTACTCTTTGAACTTCGATCCATCAGGAGTTTTCCAGTAACTCCGACTCACCCACATATATCCTTTGGAGATATGTGCGTCTAGAAGATGACGCTAAGAGTTGGCTTCGTGATGAGAGAAGATTTCGGAATTTCCCTCTCTGGGACTATTAATGTGTCAGGAGTCTATTAATTCATATATTTTCCGTCCACAGGTACTATATGAGGAATGGCATTAAGTGCTATCGTTGGTGTTGCGCATAGTTTCATTTTTTGTAGCTATTAGCAGCGCTCTTTAAGGAGAGTAGTGAAAATTACAAGAAAAAAATATAATATTTATATTCATTAATAACAAAGGATAATTGTATACTGAGGCCTTTACTCTGAGTATCAGACGAAGCTAGTAAAGAAAGGGGGTACCGTAAGTATCACTCGATTTCTATTTTAATTTTTGGTCACCTACTCTTTGTCTGTATTTATTTAAACAAGTGCTCATTCGATTCACCATTTCTGAAAGTGGGATAAATTATCAAAAATAAGTTTGATAAATCTAGCAATACTTTCTTTGCCCATTTACGAACAACAGTGTCACCAACTTCGCTATTTATTTTCACCACTAACTTCTACACAACGTTATATGCTTCTAATTTATTCACATATACATAAGGTATATGAGTTCATAGCTCAACATTTACATATTTTTCTTCATTTACATACACTGGATATCCAAATTCCAGACCGTTATTCATATCATATTTACTCATAAATTACACATTAATTATTGTATCGTTCAACGTCCGCTACACAAATTGATCTAAATTTCATATAAAATTATCCAAACACACACATACACATAAACATATGTACGCAAATATTTGGCGGTCATTAAAATGTTGACGTCAGAACAAACATCGAGAATGACTTTATGTGGTACTTAAAGCAAAGAATTCATTAACTTAACAACAGTTTATCTGCCCAGTTGTTTTTGATTTAAAATTAATTGCCGTGTGCTATCCATTTGAAATTCTTCCATTTGACAATAAACAAGATATCTGCGGAATTATTTTTTATTTGAGAATTTGTTTAAATATTTTTTTGAATTTTGTAAGTTTTTGTTTTTTAAATATTTCAATATATTTTTTTTTTATTTTTTAATATATTTTTTTTAATTTTTTTTTTTTGTGAATGAAGTTTGTTGTTGTGGTTGAGGTATGCATGTTTGTGAGTAGAGCACATCATAAACGAGGGAAAAATGGAAGAAACGACGAAAACGTTGATGGTTAGTTAGGTTTTGGTTTTCTTGCTTTTTTATTTAAATATTTTTCGCTTTTTTTTCTTTTCATCTAAGTGAATTCTCTATTACAAATAATATGTATGATCATTCTGATTTCACAAACACATGAAGATAATAATGAACTACGAGCAGTACAAATGGAACAAGTAATTAGCAGCAGCTTAGTACATACTTAGTACATATGTAAATGCATACAAAGAGAACACATTTATGTTTTGTTTTTCGATTTTTTTTTTTTTTTTTTTTCAGAAAAAGAAATTTGCTAATGAAGTTCTATCGAATGCAGTGGGACATGATGACGTTAATGAGGTGAGAGAGTAATGATGAGTAATGGAAATTATGCAAATGATTTTCAATGCGAATGCGAATGCGAATACGAATGCAGCAACTGAAAAGCGAACGGAACTGGCATACACAGTTAGCAACAGATGCTTGGCAGTGGTGAAGGGATATGAATGAATTTATGCGAAAGCAAGTGAAATGAAATGGAATAAAGAGCGGCAGTGTTGTCGGTTGGATGACTGAAATTTGTTTTTTTTTTTTAATTGTTTGTGAAGTAAATTTTTTACAACGTTCAAAGCAGCGCCAAGCGGCGGTTTATTGAAAAAATTTTAAGAAAAAAATGTTTATGGCTTTTGAAGACTGTCATTTTAATTAAAAAATACCAATAATTCTTTATTTTTTTTTTATAATTTTTAGAAAATTCTTGAGATGTTGTAGGGTCAAAACTTAAAAACAAATATTTTGAAAATAGATTTTTTAGATTTTTTTTTTATTTTTTATTTTTAAATGTTTTCAGTCAAAATTATAATAAAAAAATTATTTCGATAAATTATTTTTAAAATAATTTCCTGTAGAGGAGAATTTAAAGAAAAAAGTCCAAAAAAATGTTATTTTCAAACAAAAAAAAATCTTTCAAAATTAAAAAGTAAAGTATTTAATTAAAAAAAAACAAATTTTGGTTTATTGGAAGAAAATGTTTTGTTAAATTTAAAAAAGAAACACATTTTTTTGAATGAACCAATTGTTGAATTGTTTTTTTCGCTCAAATTTTAAACAAAAGAGTAAAAACCATTAGAAAAAACGTTTGTTCAAAATTAAGAAAATAAAGAAAAAGTTTAGTTTAAAATAAAAAATGTAAGAAAACATTTTTTCTGTAATAAAAAATGTTCGACATGTTTTCGAAGTAAAGAAAAAGTTCAAAAAACAGTTTTCGGAAAGAATAAATTCAAAAAAATTTTCTGTCTATAATTAAACGTAAAGTAATATAGCTTCCAAGAAAACTATTTTTGAGATTCCCTCTCAAAATTTGTCTCTCAAATTTGAAGAAAGAATCCATTTTTTTGAAAGAAACGAATTCTTGAATTATTTCTTTGGTTCAAATTTTAAGCAAACAAATATATGAAATAAAATTTTGTTAATGTAAACCAAAATGATTTTGTGCAATACAAAATTTTTGAGATGTTTTCGGGCCAAAATTAGAAAAAAAATGTATGAAAAATGATTTTTGAAATAATTTTCCGATCAGCAAAATTTAAAGAACAAATCCAAGAGATTGTTTTCTGGAAAGAAAAATTTTACAAAAAAAAATTTCTTGTCGAACTTAAAAAGTAAAATAAAATAATTGTAAAAAACGTAATTTTTTATTTTATTTAATCAATTTTTTTAATGAAAGTAATTATTACAAAGAAACAAATTTAAACCCTTTGAACTTTTTTGAAAGTAACGAACTGTTGAATTATTAATTTATTTATTTTTTAACAAAAAAAAGTCTTTCAAATTTTAATTAAAAAAGTAAAAATAGAATGTTTCCTTAAAAATTAAAAATGTAATAAAACATTTTGTGCAATAAATTGTTTTTGATATTTTCCAGGTCAATATTTTAATTAAAAAAACAAAAATTAAATTAAATTAATTTTACTTATTTAATAAATTTATACTTGCGGCGCTTATATCTCTTTTATGTGTATGTGTGCGTGTATGCATGATGAGTTATATGAAATTGGCAGCATGATAAGCACTTTAACGATTACATACCTACAAGTATATAGTTGCTAAATAAAGAAAGCGCTACTGACAGATATCCGTTTTCTATGGCCAATTTGTATTTGTGTAAATAATTACTTAAAAATTTATAATTATTAAAAAAAATATATATTCATCCTATATAATTATAATAAAACAGGCGCAGAAAAATAAAATCAAACAACAAATATAAATAAAATAACAAAAATTAATAAAAAATTAATTAATTAATATTAATATTATTAATATAAAATAATAATGAAATCAATGATATTTTCTAAATAAAAATAAACCCAAAATAAATTTTAAGTTTTAATAAAAAAAAACAAAATATAAATACAAATAAATATATATGTATGTATACGTACATTTTAAATATAATTTTGATATAAAAATAATAAAGTTACAGTCTAACAAGCGTTTAAAGCGAGCAATAATGGGATTTGAGCGCTAAGGTACGGTGAAAGACATCTTGTGATTATACATGATATTTTCTTTGAAATAATGATGGAATTATTTTCTTCAAACTATTGGTGGGTCTATGTGCGTGAAAGTGAACTAACACAAAAAAAGTAAACAAAAATATTTTTCAAAATTAAAAATAAATAATAACAATAAAAATTAATTCAAATGTAATTTCTTATATACTTAAAAATTAAATAAAAATCATGGAACGAAAAAAACTAAAAACACAGATTCCACCTACAATCAATAACAACAGAAAAAGTACGCAAAAGACAATTTACAACTTAAACGCAGGCATTGTTTCTATGAACATTTGAAAAATTAAAACAATTTTCTTTCTAGCATGTTTACATACTAGTGATAACAAACACATTTATGTAATATAAAAGGAATTCTTTACACACTTACGCTACATACACACAGAGATACGAGTAAATTTTGGTGATAATGATAGTAGCAACGATAGATGATATGAATAATTATGCGAAATAAATTTGCCTTACCTTGCGGGCAATATGAGCGCATCGAATTCCGTTGTGAGATGACGTCTTATGATATTCTTAGAGGGTGGTATACCCAGTGCTGTGGCCATGGTGTCACCGGAAAATGAAGGTTCCAATACGACAAGACCGCCATGTACGCCGCTGTCTGTGGTTGAGAAAAGTAAATTTATTTTTAAAAATTTAAAATTTTTTTTAAGAATCTGGTAGTTAAATGATAGTAGTATAACCCAGAAATTCACTATTTATAATATATAAGTATGCTCTCATACATTACCTTTTAAATTCTCAGCATATTCGCCCAAATCAATTGATCTCGCCCAGCGTATGAAACGCTGATTGGTCCACACAATTGGATCGGTGTCCACATTTTCCGATTGTACACGACGCATGGCCAGTGTTTGGCGATCATATTTCACAATGCGAAGCACGTGTATGCCTGAAACATAAAGAAAGCAAAGTTTATGGAAAATATGAAAGTTAAATAATTTTTTATAATTAATTCCTAATAAGCTTTTATTAACTTTGTGCGAAAATTAAAACTATACGAATATTAATTCCTATTGCTGCTACATAAAAACTATCACTAAAATACTATTACATTTATATTTTCCGTAGAATCTAACGTTTATATAACCTCAACCTATCCAAAACTTTACATACTACTTGACTCACCATGCACAATACTCGCTTGATGAAATTTCCGCGTCACACCCAAAAACTTCTCCAATTCCTTCTTCGAGAGTGTGTCCAGCATGCGCGCATCAACCAGCGAATGCAAAAACGAATCGGCATATTGTGGTAAACCGATGTCCGGCAGCCATTCGGAAGCCACCCAAGTGTGTCCCAGCTGTGTAATCATTGGATAGCGTACCAATTCTGGTCGACGTTGTTCTTCAATTGCCAAACGTAGCTTTTTACGATGCATGGGATGTACCAAGCCTAAACCGGCTTCCAATTCACCATCGTTCAATTCAAGCAACACCTTGCCACTTTTCACATTCTCCGCACAACGCGTGCTATATTGCGGCATGCCGAGCGCTACCTCCAGCCAGGCGAGCACTTGTGATGCGCGCCATCGCTCCATTGGCAGTTGTGCGGCGTCACGCAGAAGACGCAATTTCTCAGCATAACCCTCTTCGGAGAGTGGACTCCATGAGTAGTCGGCGTCTGAAAGATAGGGAGTTACTAAAATAGACAAAGAATAGATATGCGCATCGGTTAGTGGGTTAGTTGATTTGAAAGTATGAATTCAATGACTTTACGACTTACATTCGACAGTGCCATCTGCTGAGAGAGCTTTATTTTTATTACGAGAGCGTGCAAATACACGAGAAATGCTACCCCAAGTACCGCCGCGTCCATTGCGTGCACTTAGTGTGCCGGTTTTTGGTGTGAATTTACGCGCAACTGCGCCCGGACCATCCGACTCCACGGGCGAGCCGAGTTGCTCTACAGATCTGTTGGTAAAAGAAGCAAAATTCCATTAACTTTGAAAGATATTAGTAAGGAAACTGTACCTCGAGTAAGCGGCAGAGTTCAGTGGTGACAAAGTTGGACTACGTTCCTTAGGTGTGCCATCTGTAATGCAAATATTAACAATGCAGTAGAACGCTAAACAGTTATCGCACACCTTCTCACTTACATTGATACATATTTTGGCTAGAGACCAGTGAAATGCTATCCGGATCCACTGTTATACATGGGCCATTCTCACAAGTACCATCACTAAATTTAAATCGCCACCAGTGCTTTCGCGATCACTGCTGTTTCTTAAACCCGAGTCATTCGAGCAAGAATTACGATCCCCCGCCGTAGCGCCAGAACCTCCACTCAAGCTGCTGCTAAACGCTGACAGTGAATTCGAATTTCCACGCCCACTGTCGTCGTTACGCATTGCACTGTTCGCTGTTGCTGTTGCGTTCATTTGGTTGATCATAGCGGAAGCGGCCGATGGCGGTGTTAATGGCGCGAACGACAATAAACTCTCCTGATCGGACAAACAACCGGTTAGTTGGCGTCGCGCCTCTTGTAGTTGATCTTGCAAACGTTGCAGCTGTAGGTCTCGTGCATTCAATTGCTGCGCCAACGCCAACGAACGTTCGGCCTCATCGCGCGCCTGTTTCAGCAATTGCCAACGTTCGCGCTCGCGATCACCGGTCAGTTTTGCATTGTTCGTTTCAGTCTCGCGCACACGATCTTGAAAATTACGTATAAAATCACGCAGTTCCTGTTCCTTGTCTTGCAGCGAGGCGCAGAGTTGCTTCACTTGCGCGAGCAGTTCACTTTTGTCGGCGCGTAATTTTTTACGTTCGATGCGTAATGTCATTATTTGGCTTTTTGCCGAACGTAGCTCGGCTTCCAACCGATCGACGCGTTGTTGTGGCATGCTACCGCTGCCATCGGTTGAATGTGCATCGCCACAGCTATTGGAGTCAGAAAGGTCGACACCGCCAACAGCGCCCTCTGGTGAGTTTTCCAATAGTTTACGGAGGCGGTGTATTTCCGCGCTAAGTCGTTCGTTTTCCTCGCGCAGTTTTGTGGGTGAATCTGGAAGGTAAATAATGAAAACTGTGTCATAAATTTATTTACGAAAAATTTAATCTTATCACTTAGTGAATTATTAATGAAGCACCCTGAAAACTATGTTTTTCCGTTTTGGATTTGATAATATATAGAAGCTATAGAGACTTAGTATTGTGTTAATAAGTTAGTATTCTCTTGCTGAGCTTTATTGGTATTGTAAAACTTGTTTCGCATAGTGTTTTTGATGATCTAGCTTATTGTAGTTATTGTTCTGAACCTTTGCACTGTCCACGAAGCCATTCCTTTGTACCCTCAGCGCCTCAAATCACTCATAATTATGTTAATTATAGCAATTGAAATTTAATTATTTTGTTGTCAAAGTAGACAAACAGCTTAACAGCAAATCTATGAAATTACCATGGTAGCGACGAATTAGTGAAAGCACTGTATATTAAACGAGAAAGCAGCTGTTTGAGTGGTGGGAAAGCAAAGATCAACAAAATTAGCGCAACACAGTGCTAAAACAATTGCATTAATTCGAAATACGCTGCTAATTAAGCGAACAACAGCGACAAAGAGCAAACGCGTGGAACAATGTTCCAGGAATGAATGATTTGTAAACAAATATCTAAATTGAATAGAGTTGCTATTTTACAATGTAACTGAAGGCGTGCATAATGAGACTAAGTGGATTTAAGTGAAACAGTAATGAGGTTGCATTAGTTGTAGGTATTCAAATATATTCAAACTTGAATTTGCATATACATACGTACATCCTAGTATATGAATAATATATTATTAATGAACTGGTGAGCTAATATTTGTATTCTAAATTAAGTAGCAATAGACTTGAAGCTGATGAAGAACATTATTACTTACTCTAAATTTAATTATCAAATTTGACCCGGACTGGCAAATATATTTCTTACTTATTTCATTACAAATCATTCGAATTTTTTAATGTCTTTTTAAATTTTACAACACGCCTAAAGTATTTTGATAAATTTTCAAGTTGATCCTGGTAATAGTTTTGGAGATACAGCCTTGATAACTTGTGTCCCACTTTTATTGTCACTAAAATTTCTTAACGAGTTTTTCTCGAAACTGTCTTTTAGAAGTCGATTGGTAAGATTTTTCGGGAACTACACAACCGATCTTCTTGAAATTTTTAACAGGTCTTTAATATGTAATTCCTAAAGACTTGAACAAAGGATTTTTTGTTGATCACAGCTATTTGAAAAAAAATGTCGCTAAATTTTCATTGAAATTATAACTTTTTGGTATAAATGTCTGCGAAAAACCAAATTTCAGTTTTTTTCATTCTACCAAGATTTAAGTTAAGATTTTAACTAAAACGCATATTCTTTTCACCGGAAATTGCGTCGTAATGTTCGAGTTTAAAATATTTCTTTCCAAAAATTTCAGAATTACTTTTTTAATATTATATATTTGTAATAAAGAATTCTAATTAAATATTTAATTTTTTATATGAGAACAAATTGTTCAAAAAGGCGGTTTTTGGCCCCAGGGAACACATGTAACTCCCTAATCCTCTTTTCCATACACTTGTTATTAGTTTCGGTTGTGATGGCTTTCAGTGTTATCAGCGAATTTTAGGTTTTTTTGTTTTCGGCTCTTTTTGGAAGTCTCATTCGGTAGATTGTTGGACATTTTTAATGTACATACATATTCATAAACATCAATTATGATGCATTTGATGAATGTAGGGTTCTCAACTATATTTTCAAGGACCTCTATTGCGATATCTATCGACCATCGATTTTGCAAGAAATTCAGTCATTTTGGTAAAAGTCTAGAATTTTCACGCTTCATACCCAAAACGTTAACTAAAAAGTGTTGGGTAGATCCATAAGAGATGTTGAGATCGTCTCCTATCATTGTGGTAAACGACTGTATGACTTCAACTTTTTCAAAATATCGTCATTAACAGAGATGGATGGAGGACACGAATGCGGTAAATTATCGATGATTTCCTGAGCTACGCTTAATGCTTTTTGCCATTGAGTAAAGAACCAACTCCTATTTTTCGAATCATTGTTTTCTTAAAATATACAATCGTGTTTATATTATCCATAAACCATTTAAGCTTACTTCGATGAGTCCTTTTTATACAATTTTACCGTTCTAACGGCGATCAGATATCCCATGAAACATCTTGAAACTCCAAATCCATGAACAGACAAGCTTCCATAAACAAGTACATTTTGAACCAAACTCACCTCAAGGAGTTGCACAATGCATAAGTTGACTCGTCTGTAAATATTACATTGCTACAATCAAGCTTGATGTTTTCTTGCGCCCAATACCGCCTTATGACTTAAAATTGGTTGATTTGAAAAAAACTGCTCAAGCCTCTAGGCACCGAATGTGTGGGTAAATTGCGTATTGTAGATAATTGAAATTCAGCGATAATTCTTTCCTAATAGTGGTATATCTGTGGGTCAAAAATGGGTTGGTTCGTTGATTGTTTTTTGAACATCGATAAAATATTTTAGCAATTTTTGGTTCTCGAGTTAAGCTCTTTTATGAAGTGGTTTCTGACAAAGATATATGGATGCCTCTTTATATACGTAACTTGCATTAGTGACTCCTTTAACAGAGCGCTATCAAATTCTGTTTAAATGCAAATTGTGGTTATAAATGAATGATTGGCTGTATGTATATATTTACGTGTCTGTATGCATGTACATCTATATATATGTGTTCGAAGCAGCTTAGCCTTGAGTGAAAGTTTACGCTGCAGCTTTCTGAATTAATTCTGCAATCCGCTCACCTGCATGAATCACTGAACTGAACTTTTACTTGTCAGTGCGATTATCACCGCAACTATTGAAGCAATTGACTTTTGTAGTTGTTATTGCTGCTTTGCTACCTACTCAAATCAGAGCTGGTGATTACTTGTTGTGGCTGTCATTGTTGTATGTGCATATTAATGGCTGTAATGGAATTGGTACCCTATAACCTCACTAATCGGTTGACTTCCAGTGCGTCGTCTGTGCGAGTCCACGCTGTCGTCATAGTGACCAAACTTGAAGATATTGACAATAATTTAGCAACTGAGTAGACAACGCAATATGCAAATTATTTTTATCGACGTTTTATTTATTTTTTTTTTCTTTTGTTTTTCGAATTTTCCGCGCAGACTGAATTTTCACTTCAATCAACCATTGATTCATATTGTTGAAATTTCGAAAAAGTGTCGGTGATAAATATATACCTTTAAAGCAGTTTCTTGCTTACTATCAGAGAAAAAAGTGAATAGCGCTGAGCGCCGTTCATTTTAATTTTCGTTTTAGCGCATTTTTTGGCGAGTGGCAATGGAGCAAAGCTAACAAAACGCGAAAGGCGGCTTACAAATGTCAGTGTTTGATGTTTGCTTTGGTGAACAAGTCAAATATTGCATATTTTATTTGCTTTCATTTATTTGTCTTTTTTTATATGCATTTTTTTCTTGACAAATAAACTTCGTTTTTTTTCATCTACAAAGGTCGCCGCATTGTTTCGGTGTTTGCTCTTTTCAAGCCTCAGGTTGCATGATTTTCAGTGATAATAATGCTGGCAAAATTATCGTTTGATATTATAATATTTTTGTTGTTTTTTTTTATATTCTAGTTTAAATATAATGAGTAATCTGTAGGATTGATGGCGATAATAACTATAATAAATCATTTGAATTATGCAATTTTCAATTTGCTCACGTAATGCAAATATGATATCATATTTTATTGTTGTTTGTACATGAGTATTGAGTTTTGATTGATGTTTTCGCATGTAAACAATTTAATGAATTTATTCATCAATGTGTAATCAATAAAATTGTCATTTGACTTTATTATACATATATGTATGTATACTAGGGTGTTTTTTTTGAACTATTAATTTTTTTCAGTCCCATCATGAAATTTCCTTGGAAATACCCTAAAAAAATTCCCTGAAAATTTGAGCCCTCAATATTAACATTAAGGACTGAACCATGGCATGTAAAAATTTTCCATTGAAAATACACGACAATCGAGATTTTTTAGCTTTAAATATCTTTAGCTCAGAGGCATTTTATGGTATCGCTTTGACTTTAGACACATATTTCTCAGAATTGAACACTCTACAAAAGTGCCCATTGCGACAAAGTCGAAACTCACACCGACGAGGTAGTACGGGGCCCTAAACCTGATTTTTCGACGAAATCCGCATTTTTTTTTGGATATAATGGGTTGTCAAAAAAGTCTTGCGGTATTTTTATTGAATTTTTGAAATTATTGAATATTATTATGATTATTGAAATTGAAATGAATTTTTGATGACTCATGCCCAGCTCTTGACCGATGCTACGGCTGCTACTGCCGGTCTCTTTCGACCAATTCAGCGATTTTATCGCAATTTTCCTTCCGGAGCGTGGCGCATCTTCGACCACCTCTACACCAGAACGAAAACGTTGAAACCATCGTTGTGCGGTGGAAATGGAAACTGTATCGGGTCCATAAACTGCACAAATTTTATTGGCGGCTTGAGATGCATTTTTGCCTTTATCGAAGTAGTACTGTAAAATATGCTGTATTTTCTCTTTATTTTGCTCCATGTTTGCGACGCTATAACTCACGTACGACTTAAAAGAAACGATAATCAATCAAACACGTGTTAGCGCGTGAAATGAGCTTTCCAAAAAGGTATAGCATGACCCGATGCGACGAATAAAACTAGAACTACGCGCTTTCAGCGCCAACTAGCGAAAATACCGCAAGACTTTTTTGACAACCAATATCTCGTAAATGACAAGAGCTACAGAAGAAATGTACATGACAAACTTGTAGAGCCCCGTACTACCTCGCCGAAATGAGTTTCGACTTTGTCGCAATGGGCATTTTTATAGAGTGTTCAATTTTGAGGAATATGTGTCTAAAGACAAAGCGGTGCTATAAAATGCCTCTGAGCTATAGAAATTTAAAGATAAACTGCTAAGTTCGGGTGTGTATTTTTAATGATAATCGAAAATCCGTCATTTAAATACATGCATTTTGGTCCAGTTCTTAATGTTTAATAATAAGGGCTCAAAATAGCTTTATATTGGAAAATGGTTGTGAACCGATTTCAGCCATATTTCGTACATGTCATCAGGGTGTTAAGAAAACATTATATACCGAATTTCATTGAAATCGGTCTAGTAGCTCCTGAGAGCGCCACGCCCATTTTCAATTTTTAAAAAAAGCCTGGGGGCAGCTTCCTTCTGCCACTTCTTCCGTAAAATTTAGTGTTTCTGACGTTTTTTGTTAGTCGGTTAACGCAAACATAACCTTTGTATGGGAGGTGGGCGTGGTTATTATCCGATTTCTTCCAAAACGACTCTATAGAGTTTGGTGGACATAGCTAAAGTAGTTTCCGAGATATATACAAAAAACTTAGTAGGGGGCGGGGCCACGCCCACTTTTCCAAAAAAATTACTTCCAAATATGTCCCTCCCTAATGCGATCCTTTGTGCCAAATTTCACTTTAATATCTTTATTTATGGCTTAGTTATGACACTTTATAGGTTTTCGGTTTCCGCCATTTTGTGGGCGTGGCAGTAGGCCGATTTTGCCCATCTTACCTTCTTATGGACGGACGGACAGACGGACGGACAGACGGACGGACAGACAGACATCCGGATTTCGACTCTACTCGTCGCCCTGATCACTTTGGTGACATATAAAATTATCTATTTGACTTAATAATTAAAACTAGTATTTATTACAATTACAAATAACTGTTGTATTTGTTTAATTCAGTACAATTCAAAAAACTATTTTAATGGGGCGTTTGTACAGCGATATATGATAATGTATAAATATTAAAACTAGTATATACAATACAAATGCATTAAAAAAATATTGTTTAAATCTGTTCTAAAAAAAAATTTTAATTTTAAGAAAGAAAAACTTTAAAAAGTCATTAATAATGTCTATAGAAATCTAAAGATTTTCCCAATTTTGCACTGAAACGATTAGAGATATGATATAAGAATCTGGTTTACATTGAAAGCTAAGATACAATGACAAGATCAAAATCGAGTTTTCTTTACTAAAAAAATTAAGGAACCTTGAAATGGATCATCCTTTACTATAGCATACATTTCTGGAATAAAATGTGTAAACCAAAATTGTGGCCCCCGTTTTGAAAAATTTTAATTTTGAACTTTTAGCGGCAACCTTTGACCATCTCCAACGGGAACCAAGAAAAAGTAATCTTCGAAAATCGCTTTATCGCTTTTCCAAACTATTCTCCATCAAGAACTACTCATTTTTGTCACTCTCATTGAGATGTTTTCAAAACATGTTAACTGAACACATCAACCGCCTAGCCTCTTCAAATGCTGAAATACATTTACCTCTTAGTTTACTTTTTACACATGGAATTAAAAGGAAGTCATTTAGTACCAGGTCAGGACTATGGGGTGGACAACATATAAAATCGATGTTTTAAATGCTCAAAAGCCAATTGTTTCAGTCGATGTGTGTGAGAGCTCGCATTATCGTGGTGAAGAGTAATCCGTCTTCAGCCGTGTGAAGGATAGGATTTATGGATCTGCGTTGCTCTAATGGTGTGGTTGCGAGATGTCCAGTTTAAAAAAAAAAATCAATCAATGCTGCTTGGAAGTGCTTGGCGCTCATAAAACTTTTGTTCGATTCGGCTCATCTGAAAGTACACTTACTGCCGACTGCAGTTTACTCCCAAACTCATACGCGAAAATCCGCGATTCAACACCTCACACGATCTCATAGCCATGTTTCGAAGCACCGCTGTCGTAGTTTTTTTTTAACATTTCTTTAGACGATATGAGCTTTTCTTTAAGCGATGAACAAATTGGGTTAGACCAACGTGAACAAATTTTTTTACGGTCAAATGTTCTTACAATATTGAATATGTACTGGTCCCACTATTCCCTAAAGTTATCTCAATCTCAAGAATGTCAAATATTGGTCACAGCAGCGCTAGCTTTTGGATCAACATGCGATTTTGTACAACCTACTTCAATTGGATTCCATACATACATAAACACTGATATAGTCGATATTTCGCTCTCTTTAGCTAAACAGCTCTACACTTAAATTCATATTTTCGGGCAAAATCCGTCTTAGAGTGATCAACTACTTCGATTTGATTCACCATACCATCGCCAAAAATTGAATAAATTTATTGATAGTGCATCAAAAAAGTGCTCCTAAGTTAGTCCAAGTCGACAATTGTAAGAGATAATGGCATTGCAATGTTCGCAATTTTTGGGCGAGCTGAATATTTTAAGTTACTGTTAACAACATGAATAGCGCTCGTATGTTAAAACGTTCTGAGTATTTATAACATTCAAAATTCAGGAATAAGTTATGAATTGCCAGATTGAAACTCTGGGTTTGCCAGATCAAGAAATATAAACGGCAACCTACGTATCTTACAAAACTAAACTTTTGTAAAAAGTAATAATAAAATTTTTTTTACAGCAGGCTTTGAACTGAATATTTTGCATCTAGTGTTATAGAGATTCTCATATAACATTTATTGAAATCGGAGATTGGTTTCTTAGTCTATTAGTCGATTAATTGTTATACAATAAATAGTACTAATACATAATGGCATAGTGTGGTGAAGTAAATTTGAGATATATTTCGCACCCAGCGCCATCTATCGAGCTTATTTATTCCAAGCGTGTCGAATTATTTTTATAATTTCAAACGAAAGCTAAAAATTGAATTGAGATATAAAAAAAATTAAAAAAAAAATTTTGAAAAAAAATTTTGAAAAAAAATATCATTGGCAGTTTTGCATTTATAGTGTATAAAATCACCAGAATTCTAAAAGTTTGCATTTATAGTCCCGAATTGTATATAGAAAATTTGACCTTCAGAAAAAGTAAGCAATAATTATACAATAAATAATACTAAACCGTATGAACTAAACCCATACCATTATGTACTAAATTTTAGATACATATGTTTCACACCCAGCGCCATCTATCAGACATATTTATTTATTCCAGTCGAGGCGAATTATTTCTATAATTTCAAATGAGAGACTTTTCTAAAAATTTAAATCAGTTTATAAAAAAATTTAAAAAAAATTAAAAAATGTTGAAATAAATTTTTTTTTTTTTTAATTTTGAAGAAAAATTTCTAATTAGCAGTTTTGCATTTCTAGTGTATAAAACCGTAAGAATTCTGAAAGTTTCAACTGAACCCACATTTTATTTAGAAAATTTGTTTTCCAGAAAAAATAATCAATATCAACAATTCAAAATGAAGCTGAATTAAATTATGAAATAAATTCTTCAAATTATATAACAGCAGTTAGAATACCACCATTAAATTTTTACACACTGCAGCAAAACTAAAAACTAGCAAAAACCGTAATATATTTTTACAGCGTAAACTGTAATGAATTCATAAAGAGAATGTAATATAAGAATAAAATCATACAATTTTATGCACTCGCATTTGAGTTGAGTTAAATTTAGAATGAAATAAAAACCTGGTTCTTTGATAATAAAGTTTTCACAATATTCCCCTCCACTGCACACACTTACACACATGCATGACTGCAATTCCAATTTAAATGCCATACAAACGAACGAAATCAATAAAAATTGAGCGCTTAAATATATTTATATTTATACCCAAATGCTCACGAATCATAAATAAGGCGAAGCACACTTAAACACTCTCTCATATGAAGTCATATTTATGCAATTAAAAAATATATATGATATCAACTTATACGCACAATAAATATGGCTGAGTTATTAAATAAGATATATATTTTTTTATGTAACATCATTTTTTCTTCTCCGGCAAATAAATTGCGTTGCGGTTAATTCACGAGTCATGATTGCAAATGTAAAAGTCAAAAGTTATTAAAGTCTCAATTGAAATGAAATTTCTTTGTGCATCCAAAGGAAAACCAATATCAGCGCATGATGGACCATAAACAATTCAGCGCCTTCGCTTTGAGTACCAAGAAAAATTCATTATGATGATTATAAGCCACAAATTATTCAATTTAATGCATAACGGTGAATGATAAAAGTAATATTTGCACAATTTGTGCTGCTCTACTAAGAAAAATAAATTATTTACACACATATATCGAAATTTATGTGTTGAAAGTAGATTTAAAGGCATAAAAAGATATTTCCTTGAGAATGTGGTTGCTTATACGCCACGTGCGCCATTATGCGTGCCGCATACAATGCGGTTGTTAAAACTAAGCGTAAAGTATAAAAGAAAATATTTTTAGTTGGAAAATGCTTACGCACTTACACATTGAGCATGTGTGTGTGGCCTGTGCAGTGCCAACAGTTTTACAGTTAAAATGCGATTTTATCGTGAGTATGACATGAAATTCACACAATAGATGCATCAAAAGGCGGCATAGAATTACGAAATTAATAGAAATTTCTACTTTAGTACAATATCGAATATATGCTTACTGGCTTATAGTAAATTGAAAGTAGTAAAGCAAATCGTAAAGTCGCTATAATAACTTGCTGTTGCTCATACGACACGTTGTACCAATATTTTGTTCAAGCTATTGATTAAAGTTGTAGTTTTACTGGTTTTTGTAGTAGAAGGAAAGTAAGGAGAAAGTATTATATTATTTTTTAATAAAATACTGCAATGTTATTTAAGAGAAATTAATTCAAAACAACTACATATTTAATTAAATATTATAGCAGCTTTACTTAGCCTTTAAAGTTATACAAATATCATATGTAACGATAAATAGAACAGTGGTACTTAGTAACAAATAAGGAAGGCTAAATTCGGCTGCAACCGAACATTTTATACTCTTGCAACTTTCAAGAATCAAAGCCAGGGCAATATTTTAAGGTGTAAAACCATTCATATAGAGTAAAGTCAGCCGGATGTTCGAACATCCTGATATTAGTTATATATAGGGGCTAGGCCCAACTTTCGCTCAAATTTATCTATTTTTGACACAAAGATACACTGTTACGAATAAAATACGCTCTCCTATTTTCATTGGGATAACTGAGTTTTTAAGGTCATTTTTCGGAATGCTCTTGAGAATATCTGTCGTGGTCTTTTGGATAGCTGAAATGTCCTGAAACCAGTGTCCTTTCATGGGCAAATGAAGTTTTCCAAATAGGTAAAATCACAGGGTGCCAGATCAGGTGAGTAAGGTGAGTGATTAATGGTTAATATGTAGTTTTTTGTCAAAAAATCAGTGACAAGCGTCGACCGATGACACGACGCATTATCGTGCAACAGGCGTCAGAACCCTGCCTCACGGTATTGTGGTCGAGCGCGATGAATGCGTGACAAAAGACGCTTCATAACACCAGGGTAAAACACAGCATTAATCGTTTGGCCAGGTGGGACGAACTCTCGGTGTACAATACCCTCGAAATCGTTAAAACAAATTAGCATTGTCTTTATTTTTGACTTCTGAAGACGACTTTTTTTCGGTGATGGCTTCGGTCCTCACGACCTTCTTGGAATCGCTTAAACCACTCATGCACATTACTACGGGATAGGCACTGATCACCATACACTTTTTTCATCATTTGAAATGTTTCAGTAAACGTTTTCCCAAGTTTAAAACAAAATTTAATATTTGCTCTTTGCATTTTACGACCGATGACCAAAAGCTGCGGTCACTTTTTGATCGATTGTCACAATCGATGTTGATTGTAGTTATCCAATTGTCTTAAAACTTTTACGAAATGTCAACAAGAGATCAAACTTTTTATTTCATATACCCACCAATAGGTGGCGCCACCAGAAACAGTTATATTTAAAAAGTTCTGTTTCTTTTTCGACAGACTTTGTCTATAAATAAGAAGAAATAGAAAACCCTTTGGTTGCTCTTTTTGCTTCCACCAAACACAATATATTTAATTCAATCTGCTCTGCTTAACATTTTTTGAAGAGCAATGCAAACAAAAAGCAAAACGCAAAACTGAAAGGCACAAAATGAAACCAAAACTAGACAAACAATCTTCAAAAAATACCCAGGGAACAAAGCAATGTCTATATTTTCAACTAAATAGCTTACCTCATACTCACACGCTTTCGCCACAATGACAATTAGCAGAACAGCTACGCATCTACTAATATACATACATACATATGTATGTGTACGTGTGCGTGTATACGGAAAATTGAAATAAATGCGAGCATCTGAAGTGTCTTTGGCAAAACCATGCTTCGAACAGAAGTGGCTCGGAATGTGTAAAGAAATCTCAGCTTCTCTCATGCAAATCACGCCATAAACAAATTGTGTTGTTGTTACTTAGGCACACTTCAATGAATAGCAGGCAATAAAATCGTTTAATTAAAAATTCACATTTCCAAAAAAAACGGAGAAGAAACAACAGCAGCAAAAGGAAAGTAAGGAAAAACTGTTGCCAACGGAGTGCAAACACACAGATTGCTGCTTGTTGTCAATGTTACAATTGAGGGTTATCAGAAATTCCTCCACAAAGCAATCAGGGCACCACCATACATATTTGCATCATACGTACACACATAT
The DNA here is from genome assembly GCF_024586455.1 of Bactrocera neohumeralis. Lineage (NCBI taxonomy): Eukaryota > Metazoa > Arthropoda > Insecta > Diptera > Tephritidae > Bactrocera > Bactrocera neohumeralis. Next base: position 13,311,840 of record NC_065921.1, read on the forward strand.
ACAGAGAAAATACAGGCAAAAAGCAAAGCAGGCTTGCAACAACTCAACACGCAGCTCAAGAAAGCTGCTGGAGTACGGGTTTCTGGAAATTGAATTTTCTACTGGAAGCGGGGACATGAGTCTAAACAGGACGTAGAGGCGTTACCACACCATGCAGGTTACAACTTGAAGCGGCAAATGAATGAAGTAAGGCTGTGGGGAACAAATATTTCCTGCATATTTTCAAATGCAAGCAGCTTTGAGTGCATGTGTGTGTCTTTGCAGGCAGCTTGCACTGTCCAATTTAATAGCTTGGCAAAGGCTTGAGTGCGCGCTGAGCTCTCTGCATACATAGTGAGTTGGCCGGTCTTATCGCATGCGTTGATGTGCAAGACACAAAGCCGCTCAGTGTCGGCCGAAAAATGCATTTATGTGCATACTCACAGGCAAACACTCATTTAGCCAAGTAAAGTGCGGGTATCAGCTAACAACAATGCCATATTGGAAAGTGGTTGGCCTTTGCTAGCCAACATAGCCAGACCGACACACATACGTCTGCAAGCTGAATTCGCAGGACATTCGACATAATGGGGCAGGCTTTACTTTCCGTGTAAGGCCACTGTTATTACGGTAATGGTGGGCACACAAAAGGTCATGCATACATGTGGGCTCTTTTTGAAATATATGTACTATATATCCTACAGTAAATTGACCTGTTTCAATACTGCTGATAACCGGGTTGAAAGGAATTTTAGGAAAATCAGTAAAGCAGTTAACAAAAATCTTTACTTAGGTCGCTAAATGTCAAAAAATAATAATAATGGCATTGGTTGCTAAAAACAATAGAAGAAGTGTAACACATATCATTAGTTAGGTTAATAAATAAAATCTGATGTCGCAGCAAATGTGTGTTTTATTACCAAAATAATCTAAAAGGAATACTGACTCAGCAACAGAGGCTGATTTTTGAGGAAATGGAGATCCTATATTCCCCGTCCCTTTATGGATAGTACCAATTAGTTTGTGCTATTTTGAAAAACCTAACTATAGGATTTGAAAAAAAAATTATTTTATTTTTTGCTATTTTTTTTCTTTCACCATGAGTTGAGCTAATGCAGCAGAAGTTATACGATAAACTTTGATGTATGTTGACAAAAATATGACTTCTGTTTGATCATTTTATGGAAATATTATTCCTTTTGAACTTTTTGATAAGCCTGGACTTCAAAGTCAACAGAGTCAAAAAAATATTGCTGTCGCCTAAGGTTTAGATCTTTTTTATTCTTTTTGAAATTTGGAATAGAAAAAAATTACTGTCACTTGAGTTTCGAACTTTTTTGGTCTCTTTCTTAAGGGCTACAGACAAATAACAACACTATTGAATATCAAACCGACTCTTAAAATTGCAATGCCAAGCAAGCCAGCAATGAAATTTATAAAGTTGACGGAGCCGTTCTGCATCAGTTGGTGTAGCACAACAATGGTTCGCTCGCTTCCATCTCTGATCGAACTATCGTTGAAAAAGTCGATGAAATTATGGAAAAGATTGACCAGGACCGTCACGTAAGCAACCGTGACATTGCTAAAGAGTTAAACATTCATCATCAAACGGGGTTTGAACCTTTTAAAAAAGGCTGGCAACAAAAAGAAGCTCCATGTTTGGGTACCACATGAAGTGTCTGTGAAAAATTTAATGACCGAATTAACATCTGCGATTCTTTGCTGAAACGAAATGAAATCAAACCATTTCTGAAGCGAATGGTAACAGGAGACGAAAAGTGGATCAAATATGACAATAATATGTGAAAGATATTATGGCCCATGCCTGGTAAAGCTCAACAAATGGTCGAAAAGCCAGGATTGACGCCTCGAAAGGTTATGCTGAGTGTTTGTTGGGATTGGAAAGAAATCATTCACTATGAACTGATTGATTCTACATTTTACTGTCAAAAACTGATAAGATTGAAGCAAGCAATCGAAAAAAGCAGTCAGAACTGATCTGCATAAAAGGCTTCGTCTTTCATCAAGACAACGCTAGACCACATACATCTTTGATGACTCGGCAAAAACTGGATGAGCTTGGCTGGGAAGTTTTGATGTATCCAACATATAGCCTTGACCTTGCACCATCGGACTACTATTTGTTTCGGTCAATGCAGAGCTCCCTTAATGGGGTAAAGTTGGCTTCAAGAGAAGCCTGTGAAAATTACTAGTCGTAGTTTTTCGCCGAGAAACCAGAAAAGTTTTACACTGATGGAATAAAGTCTCTAGCGGGAAAATAGCAAAAAGTGGTCGACCAAAATGGGACATATTTGGCTGATTAAAGTTCGTTATAAATATAAAAAAAATAAGTTTTTGAATAGAAATACAAAAAGACTTTTTCGACTACCCTATATTTATCCAATAATGATACAGTACCTGAATTAACAAACTCTAGATAGAAAATGCAATAAACTTTCCTACGGGTAGTTATCAAAATTAACACCAACACATCGACTAACAAACATATGCAAATTAAAAATCCATGCAGGCAACAAGCCTTTGCATCATTGTATGTAGGAGAATCATCAGCACTAGCATCAAAATGGCATGTTTGAAGTCCGTATGGACCGCCACTGATAGCAGCTTACCACAATGCTTAGCAGCGAACGACTTCTGTCTATGCTGACAACCAAAGCACAGTGGCTACCAAAAAAGAGTGCATTAGTGGGGCGCGAAGTGCCTCAACGCATGCTTCGTGTACATATATTGCATACTGAAGTGCAGACCTAGGGCATCTGACGGTTGTCGAAATACGAACGACTTGCTTTTGCAGCGAAAGAGTAGCAGTCTCTGTGCAACCCATAAGTAGAGAGCAACCACAAAATCATTCGATGTGTCCAAAACACAGCAGACAGACGTCTGTAAGTCAAATGGCCAAGCAGTGATTTGCATTTATCGTCTCATACACACAGCGGGCTGTTTGTTGGCGTGCGGCGCATGGGATTATAAGCCACCGAATTGGCTGACAGCGCTTGGAGTATGCAGTTATGGATGCGCATCCCAGGCAACCTTGGGTCTTCTTGCGAAGAAATCACTGTTCTTGTATTACAGTGCAGGCAGGAGCGAGGGGTGGCAACCAACACATCGCCCATTTACAGCATTCAGAAAAATGATTATCCTCGTTATTACCGATTTACATTTCCATTTCAGACTATTTCCGCTGCCAAACATAAGACTCTCTCTGCTTGGACTTTGAGTAGATTTTGCTGTTATTTTCCATAACCTCGGCGTTCACTACATCCCTATATTGTACACAAGCAACGTCGTACATTCCTAAGGACGCTTGCATTTCGTTGTGATAATCCTTGCGATACATATGCTCATGTTTCACAATCCTTGCTGCGGAAATGGAGAATATGAAATTCCATACTTCGATGATTTTGTAAAACTAAAGTATGTACGAACTTATTTTGCAGCTACACACACATGTCCTTCTACACATACATATATATATATGTATATTTGTACCCAAATGTACTCTTCAGTGTTTGACTATGTGTGGGTTTTATGTCTGCCATTTTTGGTTAATTGCATAAAGTTATTTGACGTTCAGGCTACAAACGAGCTATCAGTTTACACACGTTATTTAAATATATGAAATTTAATAAACTTTATTTTCTTTAGACATTCTTTTAATCTTGGTTTACTTACGAAGAAATTTCGAGAATATTTTTGCATATATAGTATATAGAGTGTGGGAAAATAAAAGGAAGTTTGAGGAGGATGGAGCCATGTGCAGGAGGAAAGTTCTCTGATCGACATTCACTTGGGAGTGGCCAGAAACGATTATTTTACATATGTCTCAAACAGCTGACGACTTCCGATCTTTGACCAAGTATTATCTGGGTCCGTCTAAAAGCGAGCTATAGTGAGAAGGTGAAACACGCCAAGTAAAAAATACCCCCAATGAAAAGAACAAAACAAACTCGGATGAGAGACCCACCTTTTGCCGCTGCCCAGATGGTTGATGTCCTCGTTAGAGTAAAGGCTGATATCACCGTCGTCCAAGAAATGCGATGGACGAGACAAGGACTGAGACGAGTAGGTCCTTGGGACATTTACTACAGTTCCCACATAAAGCCGAACGATTTCTACTCGACTTCCACTCCTGCTATCAACTCGGTATAAGAGAACTGTGGGACTAATACTCTTTTAGAACCTCCAGAGGTGATCCAGTGACTAATGCCCAGAGCACACTAAAATTATGGTAGGAACACTTTTCCAGCCAGCAACTTGAATTGGAGTGAAAACATAACAGCGGCATTCTAACACAAATTTTTATGCTCAAACTGGTCCTTCTTTTTTGTTGGTGTAGACAACGCTTAGGTTACTCGTATAGCGATTACTTAGAGAAAAATTATCCGAAAACTGTGAATTTTTTTCTGCATGTTGTGTTATAGTTTTCCATACAAGGATCTACCAATATTTATTTTGATAGATTAAACATGACACAATTTTGGGCAAAAATAAGGGCAATTTAATGGACGAGCTTGGATTTGATCTATCTTCCGTTGAGATGTAATTCAGTCTTAAAACTTGGGAATGAAGTTGAGTTTCAATCTTGTCTAAGCAACTAAGATTTATGTTCAACTTAGTCGGTAATTTCATAATGAACAGCGAGTCGCACGTTCAGTAACCGATCGCGATTTTCACAAAAAAATTTTGTTTAGTGATGAAGCTCGCTTTTTATTTTGTGTGCTCTATGGACAGAGGGAATCATTGATCCATATTTTTTTAAATGAAATCGACCATAATATTGAATGAAGAACACGATATAGACATGATTAATGTCTTTTTCAAGCCCGAATGGGAGGATGTTGATGTGGACGACGTTACAATAAGACTGCGCTGCGTGTCATACTCGTACAGTCAACAAAACAATGAATTTCTTCGATAACTTTTGGTCAGCGCAATACCTCGCTTCATGGAACTGTGGCGTGGCAAACAAAACGTGCGATTTAAAATGGCTGGATATTTTTTGAGAGGAGATTTTCGAGAGAGATGTAGAATCGCTTGTCTACGCAGATGAGCTCGATATGATTGACTGCTTGGAAGAGAATAATCGACGGCCTAGATTGCTACAAATAGTGGTCGAAATTGGAGCTCTCGGTTGGAACTTTTTCGAACAACTGAAAATCAAATAATAAGTGTTATACTTATTACTGGCATACATATGTTTAAAAAAGCGTCCTTCACAAAATCTTGAGATCTTACTTTCTCAACAAAATATGTTCGTAAATTTTTCGTAAGAAAATTTAAGTTCATAATTTCTAGGAAGTTGTATACTTTCATCTTAAATATTTAGATGAAATTGCGTTCATATTAGCTTTTCATTACCTCAACACATTCTAACTTTAAAACTCTAAGCACAAGTTGGTGTTACGTATAATTTTCCCAACCATATTCACAAACTGTCACTGCTCTTATGGCGTTAGTTTACAAAACCATACAATCAACAGCTAAATTTATAGTTACATGACACATATTACTTCCAAATACAAAATTGAATATAATAGCTCTACATAAATAAATAAACAAGGTGTTAGGTGAGGGTGAGTAATCCGCCGGCCAAAAACACATAAAGTTGAAATATTGGCAAAAACCCTCAAAAGTTCATAGCGTTATAAACTCAAACAAACCTATTTAAACGCATAGGTCACATATCTTAACAAATTGCTGCCACAAAAAGGAAAAAACAACAACAACCACAAATAAATATGTGTTAAACGTGAGCAAAGTATGTGGATGCTAAATACTAATATGGCACAAAATGAAAATTTATGTTGAAACTTGTGTGTATATTGATGCGCGTGTGTGTGAGTTGACAAAGAATTGCCTCAAAAATAATAACTTGTCTGTATTTTTATGGTCATAGCATATATTCGTTCATACGGTTGTAAGATGAGCATTTTAAATGTGACCACCGGGACGTATGAGTGACATTAATAATGTGGCAAAGCAATATGCCTTTACACACGCAAGGAATGTCGGCTGAAGCAGACGAATATGTATGTATTGACTGCGACTACTGAATAATAGCCACGTGTAGGCGCAAATATATATTTACATATATACATATGTACATATATATACTATATATATACTATTTATATATATATATTTAACATATATACTGGCAAACTTTGTTTCACGTAACTTGCTCTTGCAAGCATAATACTTGGAAATTTAACACCTTTTCCGAATTAACTTGAAAACAATTTCCATTTTCCAAATGCATTTTCAACTTTTCACTTAAATCAAAAAGTCTACACATTTCAACACTTTTATGATAGTTTTGCCATTTTTGCACTAATAACACACACAAGTCATATTTGCATTTTTTTGCAGATATTCAATGACACAAATATCATAAATAAATGAAAACTAATTAAAACACTGTCATTAGCCACAAATTGTGGAAAGTTCAAATTGTGACAGCAGCAATTAGAATAAATTTAATTTATAAATCATTTGTGTTGTCAATGCTGAAATATTGCATATTGCCACTACTCTCGTTAAAAAAGGTAACGGTATGGAAAAAAATTTTAAATTCATGGAAAATTTTTGAAAAGTCAGAAATTGAAAATCTAAACAAGGTATTGAAATCTTTGATATAGTATCAGTATTTAAATACTTTTTAGCAATTTAAAATATGTTATCATAAAAGAATATAAATAAAATATTTGAGCAAAATTCTACGAAACTTAACACTTGGAGAGGTTTTAAGATTTGTAACTTGAAACAATAAATATGGTAATCCAAAATCGTCAGGGAAGTGTTAAAGAGATGGAAAGTGAGCCCGACATCTCTCGCGAGTTTATTCGAATGATTTTGGTGGATATTTTGGGTCTGAAGCGCGTTCTTACTCGACTCGTTCCGATGGAGCTATTTTTTTTTTTTTTTTTTCAAAAAGAGTACCTACCATAAACAGTGCTCTTTGGATATGCTTAATCATGCGAATTCCGAATCCACATTCATGTAGAGCATTATAACTGCCGATAAGACATGGATTTATGAGTTTGGCATGAAAACAAGGAAAGAAAATTAGCCGAAACCAAAAAAAAAAACTGAATACCAACGATCAACCACCGTACTCATCAGATTTGGCTTTGTGTAATTTTTTCTTTTTCCCCAAACTGAAATTTCTCCTCCGTGGAACCTGTTTTCAATCGATCGAAGAGATAAAACAAAATTCGCTGACGGAGCTAAATTCCATCCACAAAAGTGGTTATGAAAAGTGTTTCGAGGACTGAAAAAATCGTTGGCATAAATGTATTACATCTGGTGGGGATTATTTCCGACAGCTTTTTTTCTGAAAGGGAACCAAATGAAAGTTTTTTTCTTCTTAAATGTTGAATTCAGTTGAAGTCGAAATTCTTCCAAGATTTTTTTTCTTTTAATATTAATGTATTCATCATTGCCTATTTTAGGCCTCCATATTCGTTATGTTTCTATTATTTAATTTTTTGTCACACAGAAAAAATTAAGTTTTCATTTTAACCCCATAAACACTTATACAAGTTTTCGGACTATTAGGTTCACGGTTCCTGACAAACTAAGTAAACTGTGGGCTTTGAGCCTTTGAAGATATTATGTGCGGATAAATGAGGATCTTTGAAAATAAAGATCGGGCTATTATTTATCATATTTATAGCATGAGCGAGAATTTCAAAAAAGTGCAACTGAGGCTGCGACAGTAAAATATTGATATTTTGAAATTTATTATTGCCTACATTTGGGCGCAACTCAAATGCTATAACCATTTTAATTGAATATTAAGAATTTTATTTCAACCATTAAAATAAATATTCAACCATCAACTTTTGTAATCCTCAAGCATTTTGTAGATCAATTTGTATTTATTTTTTTTCGCTCACCTGTGCTATTTATTGCGCTCGAATGATTCGCCGCCCCCACAGACGTCGCCGCTAAATTCGCATTCGCATTGTTGGCGTTCAATGCATTACTGCCCGCTGTGCCGGCAACGCCACCATTGAGTAGCGCTGCTGTTGCATTGGTGCCATTCAAATGTTGTTGCTGTTGTTGTGCCATAAGTGCTGCATGCACCTCGTTTTTATTGGGAAAACTTAGGCGATGCTGCTGATTATCGATCGTCATTGGTGAGATGAGCGTTTGATTGCTGCTACTGCCATTCGAACTGAGCGGCGAGACGCTGTCACCGGTGTTTACACCCGATGTGATATCTACAACCGTTGTTGTGGTGGCAGTTGTTGCTGGTGTAGCCGCTGCCGCCGCTGTTGCAGCGCGTTTAGTATACACGAGTGGCGCTGCTGGTGTAGTTGACTGTAACGTGGTGCTGCCGCTTGATAAATTGGCCGTGGAAGATATATTCGTAGTTGTAATTGCTGTTGTAGCGCTTGCTGCTATTGCACCTTTGCTATTCGAGGCTGGTGTTGCAGTGGCCGCGTTGTTGCTAAAACTTGTGGTGTTACCAACAGCACTGTTGCCGTGATCCAAAGACAAGATCGGTTTTAACGGTTTATTATTGTTAATCGTTTTTTCGTTGATCGTTGCTATGCTCGAGTCGAGAGATTTGATATTTTTCTGTAAGTAAGCAGATAAGTTGTGATAAGTATACTGGTATTTAGTATATAGGTATATAGGTTTCTAGCAGAAATTTTTAGAGTAATCAGAAATTTGGTGGAAAACGTGCAACAAAAGTGGTTTGTAATGTAGAATTATTATATTTTCATTAGATGACCGAGCAAAAGTTAAGTTTTCTGCTTGCCTTGACAATCGACTGACATATTCAGTAAAGTAAAAAGAAATCCAATATTTTTCCAATACATGGGTTATCGGAATAGGCTATATGACATAAGAAAGATATGATCATCACACTAAAAAAGCATCTCGGTTAGTTATTTGATTACGTACTTCATTGAGAACTGTTAAATCACGCATCATATATAGACACAAGTAGTCTTTAATAAAGACGAAAATGCAAGACAGGAGGCGAAAATATGAATAATGTTGAGGTTCTTATACTGTAACAGCCTATATTTTTTATCGAAATTTTCATTTCGTCGATTCTGTCCTAGATATATCTCGAGCATTCAGGAGTTAAGCATTGCAGAAAAACCATTTGGTACCGATATATAAGGCTCGATGTATGGATGCCACATAGGTTCAAAGACAGAATTTCCAACTGCAAACGGTAGATGAATTGCAACATAATAGATACCTTACCGAAGCGGATGATTACTGGCGTTGAAAAGTGGATCACTTACGACAACGTCAACTCAAAATAGTCTTGCCAGAAACGCAATGAGCTGGCGGAATCGATTGCCATGCTAGGATTAACGGTCAAAAAAATTTTGGTATGTGTTTGGTGACAGTGGAAGGGATTCATTTACTGTGAACTGCTCCAAAACTCTTAACTAGAACCAATACCATCAACAATTGAACTCTTTCCATCCAGCTTATACTGGGTTTGTCCGGAAAGTAATAGGACTGATTTTCTTCCGCCGCGACTGAATTTCGGAGCGTGAACGAACCGACTGGTTTCGGTAGAGAGCGTTCCTAGCTAACGAATGAGCGGCTGGTCAGTTATCTCCGAGCACCTGGAGAGTCAGGACAAACATTTTCGCGCGTCGTATTTCTGTGAGTGGTGCAAGCCGAAAATGCAGCGTTCGTTAGAGCAGAGGTACGCGATTAAATTCTGTGTGAAACTCGTTAAATCTGCGACAGAGACGTTTGATATGATCAAGCAGGCTTACCCAGATGTTGCTTTAGCAAGAAGTGGTGTGTTTCGGTGGCACCAGGAATTTTTGGAGGGCCAGGAAGAGGTCGCTGATGAAGACCGTGCCGGGAAACCTGCGTCTTTGACAAACACCGCCAATTTGACGCTTGTGCGCAAAGTTTTTAACTCGGACCGTCGACTAAGTATGCATTAAATTTAACAAAATCTGTGGTTTATGACATTGTAACGGAGCACTTGAACATGCGCAAGGTGTGCCCGAAGATGGTCCCAAAAGTGCTTACTGATGACCAGAAATTGCGGCGAGTGGAAGTGTGCCAAGAAAATTTGAAAATGTGTGAAAATAACCCTCAATTTTTGAATAACTTATGATCCCGAGACAAAGAGGCAATCTTCATTCAGGCATTTTGAGACGACAAAAGGGATCCAAGCAGCATGCATCTCGGCTCTCAAGGCTATTCCGGAGAATGCGTTCCGTGACGCCTTCAATGCTTGGCAATCGCGCTATTCAATTTATTCTAGACAAATATATTGAAAAAATTGATCTAGTGACTGATGCCCAGAGCGTACTGAAATTATGGAAGGAACGCTTCTACAGCCTGCTGAATGGCAGTGAAAGCATAACACCAGCAGATAGTGAACCTTATTGCCTAATCGATGACGAAAAAGCTGACGTTTTATTGCCCGCCCATAACGAAGTTCGAATGGCAATTATTCAAATACGGGAGCAAAGAACTGATAAGTAAAATTTAAATTTATCAACTTGATTGGAATTCAAGAGTGCTCTGCCCAATTCACAAAGAGGGGAGCCCACAATCGACGCCTTTGCGCATTAGCAACGGCGCATACCGCAATCGATGTAACGATGAGCTGTACGAGACATTAACATAGTACAGCGACCTAAGAGATAGCGGTTCGCTGGCTAGGTCCGAATGGATGAAAACACTCCAGCACTGAGAGTATTCGAGTATTTGAAATGAAAATATAATATATTTGTCTACATTCAACAAGCAACTAGTTCTATTAAATGGGAAATATTTGTTTATTGGGGACATACGAAATTCGGTATATCTGCGGACATATACTGGCCTTCAGTGTAAACTCAAGTAAACTCATACGTTTGGCAAAGGCCGAGTATGCATTTTATAAAAATATTTTGTTTTAGAAAAGAAAACTATTATGTGTTTAAATATGTACTTCCTTGACGGCCGCATGTTTTAGTTTTTCCTTGAAGGTAAAGGTTCACAAATGGCCCGGATTTTGCAAACGAATCTGAAACTTGGTAAAAGCTTTTCACTATGATGATAATATTTTATGTTAATATGATCTCAAGGTACATAAGAAAGTCTTATACAAAATCCACATCACATAATGTCTCATATGACTACACAATATGAGACCCAAAGACGTTGGCGACGAAGATCAAAATGCAACATGAGCAAAGATAAGCGAAATTGCGAATATATTTCCCCATATATACATCCCCATATTATAACATACATAAATATTGATAGTGAAATTAAAGCATAATAAAGAAATAAACTGCAATATAGATAACTCTCACAAAAGTCTGCCAGATGCTGAATGCTTTGTGCTAACATTTCCAACGGTACATGCAGGTTGATAGCAGTAGAGAACTATTTCAGCAATTTACTTGAGAAAAAATTTAATAAAAATGTATATATGGATATGTACATACATATGTGTGGATGTGTCTATGTATGTGCCGTGTTTGTGTGGAAATAACGAAGAGCATTCAAGTTAAAGTTATTAGAAATTGGAGAGTATAAAAGCATATGGACGGTTGAGCGAGCGAGTACAAAGAAATCCCATACACACACCCACACACATACACACCCACAATACATACGCAGCCAGCAAGCTACAGGTGAGAAGGCAAGAAAATATTTTGTAGGTGAAGCAACACAGCAAAAAACGCAAACGCGTGTGATATGTGTATGTATGTATATGCTACGACGGAAAAGGTGTAGAAAAGAATGCTAGGCAGGTGGTGTAGAGAGGATGTAGAATAGGAGAAGGCATGCAAAAAAATTATGATTGTTTACTATGCTCGCATTTCTTATTATTTCATTGTTTGGGCTTTATAGGAATATTATGAAAAAGTGCACACTAACACACATGCATATAAGTACATAGATATAAAATACCGAGAATAGTGAATGTAAAGAGAAAGTTTTGTATTTTCTTCTAGTTAACTTTCGTGCTTTCATTAAACAATTTTTTTTGTATATTTTCTGATTTCAACTTTTTAGTTTTTGCTTTGCTAGGGAGGTGGGTTTGAGAAAATGCATACATACATATGAATATATGTATATGTACTTACAGATTCGCTCAGTTTGTGTAGCGAAGCGTTAATGCGATCCGGATTGCGCGGCGGTGGTTCTGGTGGCTCAGACGCAGCCATTGTGGGACCAGAAGAAGTGCCGTTTATTTGCATAATATTCAATGAGTATTAGTGTTGTTTTGGTCACACTGTTCGTAATGGTGGATAATGGGACAGAAGTGGTTTGAGTGGACAGTAAATTATGTCTTGCTTGCTGTCTTTGGTTTCTTTTCGGTTTTTGCTTTTTTTGCGTGTTATTACTTTTTCTATGGACTTTAATTTTTTTTTTTTTTGCGTATATTATCAAATAATAGTTTTGGAATTTGAATAATGCAAATAATTTCAATTTGCCCACATTTAAGTGATTTTATGCTCTTAGCATTTTTGCATGTTTTAAAAGTTGTGAGTTGAACTCGAAATAATTGTTTGGCGTGTATTTTGTTTTTGCTAGTTTCTTTGCTTGTTTAATGCTGCAACATCTGCAAAAAGAAATGAAAATATGTAATTTAAATCTTTTATAAGCGTTTGAGTTTAAAGTTATGAAATAATCATTTGATAAGTTTTCTACTGCTTTTAAGTTAAAATTAAAACATTATTTTATTGCTTTCTTTATAACATATTTTGAATGGCAAGTGCAGTTATATTGATAAAATATTTAAATATATGTATCAGAAAGCCCAATTATCTGATGAGCTTTCAAATAAAGAAGACTGAAGAGGATATGAAGCAAGGATCTTACCTTTATTAACACACACATTAAAGACTCCTGTTAAGGGGATATTCTGGTCTAGAAATTTAAAAAAATCGATTTTTTTTATATTTTCAAAGTTTAACTATTCAGGAGTTTTCAAAATTAAAATTATTTTGGGAGATATAGGCATTTTTCTGACCCGGCATCCAAACTGGTTCGATCGGAACTAATCGAACAAAAGACTTTACGCGAAACTTTAAAAGCGTTTTTCTCAAAACTGACTTTTTCGGAACGATACCCACGATTTCTGAGGTTCTACTGGACCGATTTACATGAAATTTTTATAAAGTCTTCTTTATAGGCTTGTCTATGGTTGGAACTAGCCCCATCCCCAAATTTTTTTTTTGTTATTTTTATAAAATTCGAAATAGTCAGAAAAAGTGATCCAAAAAAAACTTTTTTTTCAGGCAGTCGCCTTTTTGTGAAAAAAATTGTTTCCCACTTTTCCGTAGTTCCGGCCATTGCGACATTATTCTATATTAATAATCTTTTTTCTTTGGTTTCAGATAACTAGGAGGGTTGAAATCATGGGTATGGTCAAGTGAAATTTTTAGAGACCCCCACTTCGTCAGCTCATAATTTTTGAAATTTTTTACTTTTTTTAGTTTTTAATTTTTTTCTGTACTCTTCTATAGTAAAATTAACAAATAACTAATAAAAATATGGATAGTAAAAATATTAATTGCATGTTTTTTACGACACTTTAAAAATTACCAGAAATTCATGCTTCCAGACCAGAATACTCCCTTAACGAAATTGCCGTTGCAGTGATCGAAAATAATTTGAAAGTAAAGTAAATATTTCAAAGGATCTTTTAGTCGTATTCTAAGGAATAGGTTTGCCAAAAAACGTTAATAATCAATTGTATTTTAATCACATTTCAAACACACACGCACAAAAGTAAAACCATGGAATACTCTGGGGCTATATAACGAAAATGCCAGAAACAACGAATAAATTTCAACAAAGAGGCATAATATGTCTTATCGTTGAACTTGTTTAACTTACAAACATTTGTTACAATTCAAGCCCTAATATGGAGTACTCGATGTATTAGAAGTGAGGGTTAATATATGAAAATTTAAGCGTATAAAAAATTATGTCAAAATAAGTGTTTACATTTCAACCACGACCTACATTCAAGGGCAAATGCACCATGAAGAAAGCCGCATAGTTTGTGTACACTCAATAAATTGTATGAATAGAAATTTTTTCCTTCAAAAAGCGCCTAAGCAATTTATATCAACACTGCTAAGATGGTGCTTCTGCTTCAAGTGGAGGGTTGATATAACATAATAGCAGTTCGTTGATTGAAATAATTGTTTAGGTGAAGATATCTCGTCAATAACAAAATTGTATGGCAGTTATATGCTATAAGAGTTCAATGTGAACATTTTCTTCCAAGATTACATCGCCTCAGCCCTTATTTCACGCCTAATTTCTCGATAGATAATCTCGATAAAGATATCTCGTCAAATGAAAACCTTGATTCCAAGCTTTTATGGTAAGAAATGATCAGCTTCTTGGCTTTCCTGGCCATCTATACATATATGTATTTACTTTATAGTGGAAAATTTAATATACTCTGTTATTCTTCTTTACTGCCGTAGACACCGCCGTTATACCTGAGTTAACAACAACGCGCCAATCATTTCTCTTTTTTACCTAGCCAGCCTTCACGTCCTAGCCAGCGCAGCCGCTGTCTCTTAATTTGCAAAACTATGTCAATGTCGTCTTATATATATCTCATACAGCTCATCGTTCCATTGAATGCGATATTCGTCGTGGCCAACGCGCAAAGGACCATAAATCTTTCGCAGAAGCTTTCTCCCGAAAACTCGTAACGTCACTCATCAGATGTTGTCATCGTCCATGCCTCTACACCATATACTTAGCAGGACGTGAATAATGAGTGACTTATAGAGTTTTGTTTATGTTCGTCAAGAGAGGACTTTACTTCTAAATTGCCTACTAAGTCCGAAGTAGCACCTGCTGGGAAGAGATATCCTGCGTTGGATTTCGAGGCTGATGTTATTGTTGGTGTTGATGCTGGTTCCAAGATAGACGAAATTATCTACGACTTCAAGGTTATGACTATCAACAGTGACGTGAGAGCCAACTCCCGAGCGCGACGACTGTTTGTTTGATGACAACAGATATTTCGTCTTGCTCTCGTTAACTGCAAGACCAATTTGCTTTGCTTCCTTATCGAGACTGGCGAAAGAAAAACTAACGGCGCGGGTGTTGGGGCCATTGATATCAATATCATCGGCATACGTAAGAAGTTTTACGCTTTTATAAAAGATTGTACTTTCTCCAATAAGTTCTGCGGCTCAAATTATTTTCTCCAGCAGTAGATTGAAGAAGTCGAACGATAGGGAGTCGCATTGTCTGAAACCTCTTCCTTAGCGGTAAAAAGGCAGTTTCTTTTCGTGTTTGAAATCGACGAAAAGGTGGTAAGTGCCGATTATCTTTTCACGGTTCATTTCCAATATTTGACGCAAGGTGAATATCTGGTCAGCTGTAGATTTTCCAGGCCAAATGCCACGCTGATAAGGAAGGTCCAATCACTTTGTTGACGTTGGGCTTTAGTCTTTCACACAGTACGCTTGATAGAACCTTCTAAGCGATGTTGAGGAGGCTTATCCCACGGTAGTTGGCGCAGATTGTGGGGTCTCCCTTTTTGGGACGTCTGCTCCATCGTCATCTATTACTCTGTCCAGGATATAAAAATAGTTCTAATATAGGAAAGCATAAGTATTTGATTCTTATAATACGACTTCTTATCCAAACGAGCTAAAACAGTCGGCGCAGATTTGATCAATTAAGGGTTGAAAAGACAAACTGAAAGCCGTCAACTTTTAGACAAAATAGCATATCTCACAAACTATTCAACTTAACCACTTTTATATCCCACAGGACACTAACTTGAATTTTAACAATTTATTTATATTGCTCTTTCAAATCAAAAAAATTTCGTCCATATAAGCTTTCGTCCACATAAACACTATATTTGGTTATCCTTTCGTTGGACAACTTTATACAGTAGACATCGGTAAAACTGTGAGTGGTATTAAAGAACTAAGTGAACATTTTTCCTTAAATCTGAGCTGTTGGTACAATCATGTGAATTCGTTGTTTCTTTCTTTATGCTCAATAAAGCCAATAAGTTTAGTACATATAAGTCAGATTGTGAAATATTTGAATAAATTCAGACTGAAATATTCAATTGTTCTTTTGAAATAAGCTCAAATAGCACGAATTTTTCTTTACTGAATTCTTCGTTTTTTCAACATTTTTTCTGATCAGGCACTTTAAAGTATTATCTACCCTCCTTATATAGGTCAAGTATGTACATAAGTACATATATAATAAGAAAATTGGTCAGTTTGAGCCCGCATTCGAAGTAAAGTGCATATTTTAGAAACATGGCAATTGTGAAGTTATTTGCAAAAGGGATAAAGAGGCGCAAGAATTGAGAATAAGCATGTATAACACACAGACAGGGAAATAAAAATTGTATTTATATATAGTTCAGTATAAAGCTGGGCTACAAACGTTGCTCCAATACTCAAAACAGCTGCATACAAATGTATTTTGCTAAGTGAAATGGCACTCATGCGTAGAGTCCTGGCAGCTCAACCAAAAGCGGTCAAATACACACACGAATAACTGCAAAGCATATTTACGGCATATATCATAGATATATACAAGTGCACATATATACGAGTATGATCTGGCATGTTCATAAACAGAACGCCCTTTTTCCGCTTCGTTATTGCATTTGAGCGCTCGCCTATGGAAATGCACACTAAATAGGCGCATATGTATGTGTAAAAGGCGTAATATTTATTAGCGTGTGCACATTGGTACCCAATAGCCCAAATAAATTTCAAATTGCCTGTAAATCGGAAGCGACCAGGAGCACGAAAAAATATATATACAAATAAAGAGAGATCCAATATACTGCCAAGCATGGTGGATTTGAGAACTGAAAAAGGTGAAAAAGTTTTCATTTTTGAGCAAAAAAAATTTAAAAACAAAATGAAATTTTGCAGCGCTTTTTAGTTACGGTAACAAGCAATATGCTGCAACCGACATGCCAGGGCAAAAAGTTCATCAACTTTTGGAAGGTGAGTCAATTTGAAAGCAGCGCCATCGAGGCAAGCGTAGGTTGCGTAGTGCAAAAACAATACTGGCTGATATTGAGAAATAGTAGTAAATAGATTGAGTAGGGTGAAATTAAGTAAGCAAAAAATTGCTACAATTCGCTACAACTCAAATTGGATTATGCAAAATGTGGCGCGAGGGGTGAAACAGTGCCGGGTTTCCACTAATTAGTTGAGCAACTTTATGAAATGTTGAGCTACAGGCTACTCAAATTTCACTCTCGGTTAGGGAGCGAAAACTTGCACTGACTACTACGGTCGGCATTTTTTAAGGTGGTTTCAGCAAAAAAAAAAATAATATTGTATAATTTTTAGTTACGTTGAGTACAGAAGGATAATACGGATGAGGAGCAGTAACTGGGTCATTGAAGAAATTCACTTGTCTATTAAAAGTGTATATTTTATATTTTTCAATGACAACAGCAAGACAAACTATGGCGAATGGATAGTACGGTATTTTTGAGAAACTCAAACGGACAACTTTTATGTTAAATTTATTGAATAATTTAAGGAATGTTAATTGTCAAAAAACGGCTATTTAAAAAAGTACCTCTACTTTGATCACCCGTTACATATAGGTATTAAAGCACTTAGGTTATATGCACTCACACCAACACATCTCTAGTACACTAACTTTTAATTACATATGCCCAACATTCTCTAATATTTAATGTCTGCAATTGTCACGTTGAAGTGACGACAATGCTTGTCAATACCTTTATCATCTCCATTGCATTAAATTGTAATTGATGACGCTTCAATGCGATTTAATAATAATTTGTGAATATCAAAAAAATGGTGAAGAGTGCAAAAGTATTTAGAGAATTTATTTCCATTAAATACTTTTTACTTTGAGACAACTGCTTCATTATCGTTATAACATAAATTAAATGCTGCTGTGGTATTTCAAGTATTTAACAGAAAGTATCACATTTGAAACTTTTAAACATTTGAACAGCTTTGGGAAGATTCGAATCTGGCAATAACATCATACAAGAAAAATTTTAAATATGTACTCAGTTATGCAGGAGCATCATATCCTAAAGCTAAAAGAAGAAATTATTTTTCAGCTTTGTACTAACTAGAGGTACAGGTACACTCAACTTATATTTAATAATAGCATACTCAGCTCCCTTGGCTTCCTGATTTAAGCATATGAACTAATAATTAACAAAATTGTAAATATGGGTTTTCAATTGTAAATAATCTGCCATGCTTTAACTTACAAGGTGCGTTCCAAAGTAAACAGGACTTTTTGAATTCAGTGTGAATTTCATGACATTTCATTGATTGGAAGTGAGGTTATTGCACTTTAAGTGTCAGTATGTTTGTGTTATCGGTGCGAAAATGAGCTTGATCAAAGAGCCAACATTCAATTTTGTTTTAAAATTGGTAAAACTTTTCCCGAAATGTTTAAATTGATGAAACAAGTTTATGGCGATGATTGCCTATCCCGTTGCAGAGTGTACGAGTGGTTTCAACGCTTTCAAAGTGGTTATGAGGATATAAATGACGAACAACATGTGGGCCAATCAAAATCCGTAATCACCGGAAATTCCATCGAAACTGTGCGTGAATTCATCAAAAATCAACCGAAATCATCAGTGAAATTCATGAGAATGGAGGTGAACATCTCCAAAACATCGATTTATCGCATTTTGGCCGAACAAATTGACTGACGCCTACTGGCGGCCATGGCGGCCATACCGGCCAACGAGCTAAAACACTCGTTCGACATGCTTTTGGACCGCGCAATAAGCTGTATAGAAGCAGAAGCAGACTATTTTGAATAAAATAAATTGATTTTGCCGAAAAAACCATTTGTTCTGTTTTTTTTTCAAAGTCCTGTTTACTTTGGAACGTAATTTGTATATCCAAATTTAATGCCCCTTAATAAGGCATTTGTAAAACATCAAACATTCGCAAGCGACAAAGGAAGCGCAGACACACCATTATTAAACAATAAGATTCGAGCAAGCAGCGCATATTTTCTAAGTATTTCATATTACAACAACATTAAATTTATTCATAAGAAACACGGGCGTTCCGCGAACTCTACTGCGCTGCACGTTTTCATATGGAATTCCTCCTAAAATGCTCGAGGATAACAAATATATTTTTAAACAAATTGAAATACTAATTCCTTAGAGCTTAATAGATGGAATAAGATAGTTAAAACTGGTCCTTCTTCCAAGAGAGTTACTCTCGGTAGTAAGGCGGAGTGGAGTGATTCCACGATCGACCTACAACTGAGGGACAGCACTATCCAGTGGTACACTGACGGCTCGGAAATACTAGAAGGCATTGGAGCAGGCATTGCGGGACCACATACCAAACTATCCATACCAATAGGATGTTTTCCGAGCATCTTTCATGCAGAATATTTTGCTATATGTCAGTGCACAGAAATCAATCACCATCGCAATAATCGCAGCGAGCGTATCGCCATATTCTGCAATAGTCAAGCGATCTCAGCTTAAGCCTCCCACTATGAAGGAGTTGCTTTGGCTGGAGAAGAGAGTGGGGAGAGAACGGCACTGGCAGCAGGCAACAGGAAGGCGTCACGCCAAGTTACTACTGGGAGGTTACAACCTAGTAAGAGACAAAAAACCATACGTAAAACCTAGCAACCAGCCAAACGAACTTTGTATTTGTATTTGCTGGATTCGAAGGATATCTTATAATAGAGCTTCTGGAAACGGGTAAAATAATTAAACAACTTTTCAAGTTGAAGTGAGTGATTTCCGAAAAACTCCCATAACATGTGACTGAACAAGAGGCAATAGTTTTTCATATCGGCCTCATGTTGAGAACCTGTTAAAAAATATTTGAAAAACAGAGTCTGGAAAGTTTTGCCTTATCCTCCTTATAGCCTACACCAAGCCTCTTGTAACTACAACTTGCTACTACTTGTTCCAGTCGACGCAGTGCGCGCTCACTGGAATATTCAATACGTGTTCATTACGGTAAGGTGGAATCATTATTGGCAGTCAAGCCGACGTAGTTCCTTTGTCATGCAATCAAACTTGTAAAAAAAAGGAAAATTTAATAGCATCACACGGGCAATACTTTGAAAACTACTCCTGGCACAATTGCAATTTTTTAAATAAACAATTTTGGATGAAAAAAATGTGAATAAAATGTTAATTAAATTTTTTAGTGCATTATTTGCTTCCCTGACCACTGTGCATGTCTTTTATAAATAAATGTTCAAATTTTGTAACAAAAAATACACGTATATAGTTATAGGCCCATTATACATTGTCACAAAAAATACCCGGAAATTGTAAATGAAACGCAAAATATTTAATTATTCATCAATGTTTATTTTTTTTTTTTCATTTCAAAGTAATCCCCACTATATGTAATATACTTGTGCCAACGATTTTCCAGCCTTAGAAACATTTTTCATAAGCACGTGTTTCATACTCAAAATATTCACCAAGATCTCTCTAACATTTGGCTGACAATTTTCAGGCACTATACACGTCACTTTTTTACTATTTCCATCAGTAGAAGAGTTCGAATATCGTCCGAGAACGAGGCGTGTCTTCAACGATCTCTCGACCGTCTCTGAAGGCTTTGTGTCAAAAAAACCAAAGCAAAGTAACAAGTTGAATTCGATACAAGAAAGCAAATGAGTACCTTATTAATGTGATAGAACTCACTTTGCGCAGCTGGTATAGTTTGTTCGATCCGTTACTCTCTTCCGCTTAGCGCATCGAATACAGCTATTGAGACTAATATTATTATTATTTTTTGCATATTTTAAAATAATTTTATCCACCTACATTATCTGCAACAGAAACAATATTTTAACTATTTGTATATAAACTGTTTTTCAGCTTAGATTTAGCCCTTTCAACTATTTTACGTCCTTACTTCATTAGCAGGCCTTAAATTCATACAGCATTATGTACACGAAAACTCAATTAAGTGCGTGTATAAATTTTTCAAAACTCGGGTTACTTTAACATACGCAACAACATACCATATATTAGGGTTAACTACATTAAGCAAAGCTCACACACAAACTATCCGTGTTCGTATTTCAAATTAATTTAACTGGATTATCAGTATAGCAACCTAATAAACTAACCGACCTGGACATACATATGTATGTATGCTAACCACACTACCGTGCAAAGCAATACAAATAAATACGCACCAAGCACATAACGGTAAGTGAGAGAATACATGTACCTATAAGGGCGCAAATACGAAATTGCAGAATTGATTTGGCTTGCTATGCATGGCATGAAGTCACTATTAAATTAACATTTATTGATACTCAATATGCAACATTCATATAATAAGTTGGAAGCGATACCGTATACATCAGCACAAAACCACACTCATGAATATATCCCATTTTGTATAGGTGAATGTGAGTATAAATGTGCGAGTGTAGATGTGCAGAGATATTGCTTATATCTGCGTATAAATATTATTGCCGAAGCCTTGCCTCGCATAACCGGCAATAATTTTGTGAGCCAATCAATTCTACCAAACATTGCGACTCAGAACTTCCACTTAAGTGATACTGTGGCAGGACCAAACTGTCCGGTTTGAAATAATTCAAAATAATGGTCAACACTGGGTGCTTCAATACAACTTGATCGTCACATACACGCACACACATGCATACATACGTTATAATTCAGTTATAGTCGTGGTCGTTTGTTTTGGGGCATACAACTCAGTTTTGAGGCGAAATTTAGGTCAAACGCATAAATTTGACATAAGAACCTCAAGCGCTTAACTGCTCACAGGCAAAGTTTCACACAAATGTACTGAAACATATACAAGTATATGTGTGTGTATATGTATTGGGATACATGTAAAATACTCATACATACATTCTACGCACTCTTAGATAAATAGTCAGCAGGAAAGATATGAGTTGTTTTTTTCGAAATATATATAAATATAGATATATGCAAATATTTAGTTGTCCTGGAATGGGAAATAGAGGATGGACTTTCAGTCTTAGACCAAGTATTCTCTGGGTAGTCAAAAAAACATCCGTTTGAAGGTGAGTCATAGCGATAAGCCAAATAGTCCCCCCCAGGGTTGTTCGCGGGGCTTGGGACCCGCCACGTAAAAAACAGCACACAGAGACACCCTTTGGATGGCGACCACTGCAAACGTGTTAATGATAACGATTTAAGAGCATGCAGATGAAATGTTCGTTCCCTTAATTGGGAAGGTGCCGCTGCCAAGCTGGTTGTTCCGCTTTCTCCAGACTTGATAAGGAAACGAAGCGTATGGGTCTGGCTGTGAACGGGGACAAATAAATAGTCGTCTTGGTTCCCACGTCACTGCTAAATGTCATAACTTCGGAGTCGCAGACAATTTCGTCTATCATGGAACCAGTATTAATACCAACAATAACGTCAACTCCAAAATCCAACGTAGAACAGCTTTTGCCAACAGTTGCCACTTCGGACTGTGTATGCAGTTGAGAAATAAAGTCCTCTCCTCAGTAACAAAGACCAAACTTCACAAGTCACTCATTATTCAAAACCAGCTATATGGTGCAGAGAAGATGATAACATCTGATGAGTCGACGTTACGAGTTTTCGAGAGAAAGGTTTGCGAAAGACTTATAGTCCTTTGCTCGTTGGCAAAGGCGAATACCGCAGTCGATGGAACGATGAGCTGTACGTGATATATGACCATATACACAGAGCAGCGAATTAAGAGACAGCGACTACGCTGGCTAGATCAAGGCGTCCGAATGCATGTAAACATTGAACGTGAGAAACATAAAGCAGGGGAAGCGGAAGACCTCCACTCCGTTGGAAGGACCAAGTGAAGAAGCACCTGGCTTCGCTTGGAATATCCAATTGGCGCCAAACAGCGAAAAGGATAAACGACTGGCGCGCTGTTGTAAACAGGGATATAAGCGCGTAAGCGGTATCTACGGTATTAGAGAAGAAGAGGAATGGAATTCTTGACAAAAAATCTTAAATATAATAACTATTTTGAAAACAAATTACCTTAATATCAACCTTACCAAATAATTGTCCGCGTCTAATTGAAATTTGGAAGAATAAGAATATTGGGAAGACATCTTCAATTTCTGAAAAATACACTCTTCAGATATCTAGTTATTATCCTCAACAGAGTCTATTAGATTTGCCGTGAAGTGTGAAACACTCAGAAGAAAAATTTCAGAGTAGAAATTGTGTAAGAAATAGCTCCTTTCTAAACTCTAAAATATGAAAAAATAATATATAGTACAACTTTTTAGCGCTGCCTTTTCACACACAAACAAATATACACATCCTAACTACTCTTTAACTAAAAGCCTTTACTGATTTACCCCTTAGCACACTTTTTGCTGTAGCAAGTCGTGATTAAGTTTTCTGTCTATTTTTTGCATGTACACGCTACTGGACGTTTTCAGATTGACAGATGTTTATGCAAGCAGAAGGACATTAGAAAGCACTTGTCTATGAATTTTCAACGCATTTTCAGCATTTTTTTTGAATATATGCACAGATATACGTCACACATGCCCCTTTTGCCCTCTTACAATTTCAGTCACTTCCACATATAAATGTATGTATGTATGCGAATACAAGTAAATAAGTAAACGTACATGTATGTAAACAGTAGTGGGCACAAATACATCTTGTAAATATATTTGTATGTGTACTTACATTGTAAACTATATAACTGTATTTATAAATTCCTGTCAGAAGGACATGCTCTCGCTCTCAAGTGCGCACAGCATGCGACCAACGTAGCCCTTTTCACATGCAAATTTTCCTATCCATTTACATATGCTGCCTTTAGAGCACAGCACTTGAAGCGATTGTACTCGTAGGCGAAGAAAAGTTGATCTTTTGCTCGAATGTAAATTTTAAATTGAATAGTTTCTTCGTGCAGACGTATACTTTATACATATATGGTATATAGTATGTGCTTGAACTCGCATGTAGAGATATAGATTTACAAATCACATACTGTCTATATATTGAAGCTTTCCTTATAGGGTGTTCTCTTCAGAGTTATAGAATTTTATCAAATTTATTTATAGTAAATAAGACGGTTAAAAAATTACTGAAATGGTCAATGTGTTGGCTTCATTTGTATTGCTTTTATAAGTAATATGAACCTAAGTGTTTGTATAAAATTTGACAATAGAGTCTACATCTAATGACTACCATAACATATGCATATAGTACTACGAGCAAAAATAGTAAGTCTTTGTTCACAAGTTTAAAATTATTAACTTAGTCCTCAAAATCAATGTCGTTCACCTTAAAGTAATCCTCCTTCTCCTCATTACTCTTGTGCTAACGTTTTTTCCAATCCTCGAAACAGTTTTAAAAGACAATTTCCGGAATAGACTTCAATGTACGTAGCTATTCGCGTTTAATGTCTTTAATGGACCAAAACCGTTTCTCCGGAGCGGTCGTTTGAGTCTTCTGAATAACCAGAAGTCACACGGAGTTAAAGCTAACCAATATGGTGGTTGTGGAACGATATTGGTTGAAAGTTTGGCGAAAAACTAATGAAGAATCCATGCAGTAACCAACTATGCATTATCGTGTGAAAAAGCCAAGAACTGTACGTACAAATACTCAAATCGTATGCCCTGTTGACAGTTTGGAGGGTCGGAAGGAATTCAGAGTGCACCACACCTCGATAATCGAAGAAAACTGTCAACTTAACCTTGATTTTTGATCTGCTTTGACGTGGTTTTTCTGCTTCGGTTCACATTTGCCACGATATTCGACCGATTGATCGTCAATTTCCGGGTCGTAAGCATAGATCCAAGACTCATCGCCAGTAATAATACGTTTCATGACATCCTGGCAGTCGGAAAGCATTGTTTCACAGATGTTAACGCAACGTTGGTTTTCAAAAAAATTTAGTGATTTTGGTATCAATCGTGCTTTCACTTTTTTTAAGTCCAAATGATCTTTCAAAATGGTTTTGACTAGTCCTAACAATATTCCAACGATACCAATAAGATCCCTGACTGTTAAAAGCGATTTTCTAGCACCGATGCCTTTATTTTATTCACATGCTGATCATCAGTTGATGTTGATGACCGTCTTGAACGTGGTTCGTCGTCTCGATCCCCTTTGAATAATTTTGTCTTTGAACGCTTTTTCCAACATTATGAACGTTTCCGCAACAGAAATTTGATTAAAAAGTCTTACTATTTATTGCCCATAGTAGTATTGAACACAAAATCCCACAATTTAGGGGCTCAGGCAGGTGGTCCGATCAAAAAGATATGTTTGGAGCTTTGCTTTGAATTATTATCTGTGCCAAATAAAAAAAGTGTTCCAAATAAGGACTTAATTGTAATCGCTCAGCTTTCAGGCAGATATGTACATATGTGCTGTAGTTGCCGGATATCGGCTGTTCTGCCAAAAAAGCAGCTTCATGTAGAATTAAAAGACTTGTGCAAATTTCTAGATTGATAACTTACAAACTGACGGACTAATTCGAGTATAAAGAGATGGATAATTCGTGTATAAAGACAGGTGGACATGACTAAATCATCTCAGCTCATCATGTTGATCATTTATTTATAAAATTTATAATTATTTTTTTTTCATATATAGGGCATTAAAAGAACATTAAAAGAATGCCATATTATTAGCTAGAAATTAATGTAGCACTTTTTATAAGATTTGTAAACTCTGTTTACTATTACCAAATACGAGTACAAGGACTTTATAACTCTGATAGTGTAACTGCTTCTTTCTACAATTTCCACAGGTGCTTTGAAAATTGTTCTCTCTTCCCCTCTAGCACTCAAAGTTTTTAAATAAATTAATATTTTGTTAACTATTATCGCAGTGGTTTACTTATGTGATAATTGTATGTATGTATATTATTTAGAGAATTATGCTTGTATCAGTGTTTAATTCTATTTTCAAATATTAAGATCTAACACATCTCCCTCTGCTGTCAGCACTGTTAAGTTAACTTGATGTAGAATATAGTAAATCACTTAAGCTGTTGTGTGCAGATACTATCATTTGCATAACAAATTCAATTATGAAAATATCTTAGACAAGCAACTTTTCCAAGCAAATACAAGCAAATACAAAGAGCCCACACTACAGATTTTTGGCTAAGGCCAACATAGAATTTCTCTTCTGAAATTTATATTTCCTTCTATATCTTTTCATTTCGCTCTTTCTATCTCTGTTTAATGACTTAATTACCTCAGAGCAAAATTGTACTTACCACAACTTCTGTGCGTTTAAACAAATTTAACAAGAAATTAGCAGAATAGACACAAAACGCAAGCCATAAATTAAATGCACTCAGTTCAGAATAATCCTGCACACACATACAAAGACACACAAACTCACTGTGCTTTCACTGAAAAGCTAACAAGCAAACCTCAAGCATTCTCAGCTATTATCGGTATAAATTTTCTCTCATGGTCATTCGCATGACCGCAGCTTGACAGGCAAAACCACAGGTGAAGCTATCGCTGGCAATCGTAAATACTTAATCACAATAGAATATTGAGATATGCAGTACTAATCACACATAAGTTATGCAGTTTGTACAAACGCACAAGTACAGTCGTTTGTTTGGCAGTAAGTGGATTTGCATTAGGGTGGTCAATAAGAATAGTGTGCGTTTCAAAGCAATTTTTATAGTCATGCAAGTTGCTGCACATGTACTATATTTTTATAAAATACGCTGAAAAACTCAAAATCGTTCCTGAGGGTATAAATTGAAGTAGGCAATAAAGCATAAGTTCTTAACTATTATGTAACTGTTATATTCCTGACCATAATCTGGCAATTGACAAATACAAAAATAAAATTTTTAAATAAAACAAAAACGGTTTGGCAAGAATTTCATTGCTTTATTCCTCTGAAAGTGCATTCGATGTTATTATGTATGCAACTCGATTTCTTTTGAATAGCCACCACGGGCACGCTTTAAGAAGTCCAGACGCTGAACCCAATTTTCGACGGTTTCCAAGCATAAATCGGCCGATACTGCTGCAATTTCACATTCGATATTCGTACGAAGTTCATCAATCGTCGCTGGCTTGTTGGCGTAGACCATAGACTTGACCACGCCCAATAGGAAATAGCCTAACGGCGTCAAATCGCACGCCATTTCGTCATATAACACGTTCACCAAACTTGGGTTTCAATAAATCGATTGTGACATTCGCTGTGTAGCTTGTGGCGCCTGTTGGAACCACATATTGTCCAAGTCCTGATCACTCAATTCGGTCCAAGAAAATTCCGTTATCATTGAGCGGTAGTGATTCCCATTAACAGTAGCGTGCCGGTCTTGATAATCACGGAAGAAGTGGGGCCCAATGACGCCGCTGGCCATTAAAACGCACCAAACTGTAATTTTTTCGGGATGCAATGGTGACTTATGGAGTACATGTAGATTGCTGCCTGGCCAATAACGCACATGTATTTTGCTTATTGACGAAGCCAGCCAGCCAGAATTGAGCCTCATCGCTGAATATGATTTTTCGATGAAAATCGGGATTATTTTTAAGTTTTTGCTAAGCTCAATTCACGAATATACTTGTACGACGATACAGATGATGAAGCGGCTTCAGTTCTTGCGTCAATTTGGTCTTGTAAGGAAGTAGGCCAAGATATTTTCACAAAATTTGTCACAGCGACGGGACAGAGATGAACAACGCTTCAGAGCGACGTGTAAGAGACTGACTTGTTGTATCAACATGTGAAACTTTTAGTTGATGATGTGAAAAAAGCAATCGCCAGACTAGTTTTGGTTGGTACTAGTTGTAAAGTAATGAATAACTAATTTGTATATAGTATGTTATCTCTGTATATATGGTTATACAGCTCTAGTTACCGGAATATTGTGGACTAATTACCATGTAATTGATATAGCGTAAGGATGACTAAGATGTTTTCGAATGCATTATAGTATACATGACTAATTATTCGTATTTTTTCTGCCAACTAAAACAAGTGTTTCCATTTCATTCCGCAGTTTGTTTGGATTGCTTTGATTTTGATCGGTTAATTTGTATAGCAGCTATATGCTATAGTGATCTCAACAATTTCCGCGAAGGTTATAAACCGAAAGACTAGCTCGGGTATACACAGACCAGCTGAGGAATAGACAGAATGATAAACGTACATGATAAAATCGACTCAACTTGTCATTCACTCTTCGATGATCAAATAAACATCCATTTTATAGAGTAATTTCCTTCTGATTATGACAAATCTGGTGGCAAACTTATCTGTGGGCAAGAAACAGTAAAACTTTTTAGTTTAAATTTCGTGCAAAAAACCCAATTGCCGAAATATTTCTTTTCTAGGTTTATATGATTGTCAGTGACATCTGTACCAAATGTCACATCAAAATAATAATTAATGTTTAGCACACATTTGTCTTTCTGAAGTACATAAAGTGCATTCGGTGATTTTTATGATGAGTGAAATTATTCAACAAAGAAGTTCCATTAATTTTGAGTGCGAAATAAAATTTCTCCTGCTGAAAAGTTCAGCATGGTGGGGACAAACCACGTCTGGAACGGTCATCAGCATCAACTGATGATCAACACGTTAACAAAATAAAGAAATTGGTGCTTGAGAGTTGGCGATTAACAATCAGAGATCTTACTGGCATCGTTGGTATATCGGAAGGATCAGTAAAAACCATTTTAATTATCATTTTGGCCTAAGAAAAGTGAAAGCACGATTGGTTCCAAAATCACTAACACAAAAGTGAGATGAAGGCAAAGCAAATCAAAGATCAAAGTTACCGTTTTCTTCGATTATCGAGGTATGGTGCACTTCGGACTCCATCCGACTGGCCAAACTGTCAACGAGGAATACTATTTGACTTTTATGCGTTGTTTGCGCAAAGCTATTCTTACCAAGAACCGGAATTATGAGCCATCGACTCTTGGTTTTTGGACCGCGATAATGCACCGTCACATACTGCATTGATTCTTCGTGAGTTTTTCGACAAATTTTCAATTAATATCGTGCCGCAAGCACCGTATTCAAATGATTTAGCTCCGTGTGACTTCTGAATATTCAACACACTCAAAAAACCGCTTCAGGCAATCAATTGAAGACATTAAACGTGAATCGCTACGTACATTGAAGGCTATCGGAAATCGACTTTAACGACTGCTTCGAGGATTAGAAACAACGTCGGTACATGTGTGTTTGGGGCCAAGGGGGATTATTGTGATGGGAAGACATAGATTTTTAAGAATAAATTAAGAGTTTGAAAATTATGAACAAAGTATTACTATTTTTTCTTAAAGTACAAGGTGCGTACCAAAGTAAACAGGAATCTAGCGCCCCCTGGTGGCGCCATCTATATGCCGACTGGTGCGTTAGAATCTGCTTTCTTTATCTATTGTCCAGTGAGAATTGCATGACACTGCATTGATTAGAAGTGAAGTTATTGCGTTTTCAGTTCAGTATGTTTGTGTTATCGGTGCGAAAATGAACTTCGAACAAAGAGCCAACATTAAATTTTGTTTTTAAAATTGGTAAAACTTTTACCGAAACGTTTCAATTGATGAAACAAGTTTATGGCGATGATCGCCTATCCCGTAGCAGAGTGCACGAGTGGTTTCAACGTTTTCAAAGTGGTCATGAGGACATATCTAAATGACGAACAACATGTGGGCCAATCAAAATCCCTGATCACCGGAAATTCCATCAAAACTGTGCGTGAATTCATTTAAAATCAACCGAAATCTTCATTGAAATTCATGAAAATAGAATTGAACATCTCCAAAACATCGATTTATCGCATTTCGACCGAACATTTGGGCTGACGAAAGGTGTGTGCACGGTTTGTTCCGCAAAAATTGACTGACGACCAAAAATTGCTCAGAATCCAACATTCGAAGGACATCATTAAAAAGGTCAAAATCACATTTTAACCATTAACCACTCCCCGCATTCACCTGATATGGCACCGTGCGATTTTTTCCTTTTCGGAAAAACTCATTTGCTCGTACAAAGAAAGCGTTATGCAGACGTAGAGGCCATTCAAAAGGTTTGCACCAGCATACTGGCGGCCATACCGGCCAACGAACTAAAACACTCCTTCGACATGCTTTTGAACCGTGCAAAAAGCTGTATTGAAGCAGAAGGATATAGCTTCAAATTTCCAAAGTGAGCACCGTTTCAAACAATTACCAACTATAGCGGCGCGTGAGCTATTGGGCACCACAGGAATAACTTGCCTGAAATCACCACCTAATAAAATAACCTTTCCACCAAAAGGTATTTCATTTTGGTGAATATCACATTATAATCGATCTAAGCAAAAATAGCATGCCAATTCGGCGAGCATTGCGATTTTCTTCTCTGGCCCTCTGTTCCTCTTCGCGTTCAACCTGCGCCATATGCTTATACTCATTTGCCAAGGGGTTAATATTTGAAAGCATGAAAGCATTTCGTGGATTTCTCTCAGCAAATACCTATCGCAGTTTGAATTATGTGTGTCAAGAATAAACAGTTGGGCGTAGGAGGATTCTGAAGGATGATCTGCATGCAATGGACCTACCCTATGATATATTGATCCATGTATTCGGAAGCAATATGGTCCGCGCCCTGTAGGCTCCGCAATTTTCGCTTCGAATGATGCAAAAGCAAACGAACTATTTAGCTGCCGAATATTCTCCAAATAGTGTCCCCGCCAAGAGCTCAAGTCATTTTCTAACACAGCTTTCAAAAACTCAGGTACACGTAATTCTTGAAGTTTAACTTTTCCGCCATGACAACATGTCGTAAAGCCATTTCTTACCTAGTAACAATTTCAACCAAATATTAAGACAATAAGTATGTACATACATATATTACGAATATAAAACAATGAAAAGTACAGGTACCTTTTCACTTCCGAAATGTTTTGCTTTACAGTGTAAACATATATTAGTCAAACCCCCAAGCGAACTATACTCCGGAAGAACTACGGAGTTTAGGGCAGCTTTGAAATAACTTGCCATAGATCCTGCATGACTACGGCTCTAATAAAACAGGTCAATTCATATACATACATACATACATTAACAATTAAAAATTCCTTTTTATCTATAACATTCACCTCTTCTCTTCGGCCTGTTAAACTCCTTTTCGTCTAATTCGCCTTTGGTTTGGCATTTTATTTTTAATAATTAATCTGAATCTGAACTGAAATTCGATGTAGTATGTATGTATGTATTCGCTGGTAATAGCCGCCTTGACTTTTGGAAGAAAACTGAATTGACTCAAAGCTTACCTAACGCAATAACACTTCAAATCAAAATAACGCCGACAACAATATTTCTGTTAGATTTTGCACTTGCGTCTTCGCCCATACATACTTATGTATATACATACATATGTTTGTAAGTATGTATGTGTGAATATAAAACAAAGTCGAGTGCGCATGTCAAAGCGCAGTGTTCCTTAGCTCGTACATACATATTCGTGCAACATAGAAGAGAGCGCATGTCAAATCGTAGATAGCGCCTTAGCGCATGCATATGTATGTATGTACCAGTGCACATGCCAAAGCAAACATTTGTAATTTGTAATATTCGTCATTCTCTTATTGTCATAGATAACTTGATTAGAATCTCTTTTCTTGCTCTCTCGCTTGCAGCTGATCTGTTTTCTGAGCTGGCAACAAAACACAATCAGGGTGCCGTCAACCAGCAGTTAGTGAAAAAGGCGGGATGTCAGAAAAGCAGCGCTATAATTACTTGACGAAATTAGTGTGAAATGAAACTGTGCGAACATATTTTGGCAAAATAAATGTTTATGTAATTTAATTAATGATTTTGCATTTTAGCATTTACATATATATGTATGTATGCATTTTCAAAGTGTTTAATTTAGTGTTTTGTATAATTTATTAAATACCCAAGTTAATATTTTTCAGCAGTGGCATCATTGGCAAATGTTATAAAAAATGCGAGTTTTGACAGCTCTCTCTCGAACCAAAGAGTCTCGTATCAAGTTATCTATGCTTATTGTCATTTTGCTACCGAGCAGACAACATTGTTGTTGTTAGATTTCGCACTTGCGCCTTCGCGTATGTGGGTATGTGTGTAACGAAAGCAAATGACAGAAACATTTTTAATTATTCATTCTCTTGCATTTATGCTCTTTTCTGTAGAAGCGCTGCTTATATTAGCTTAATGTAAAAATTGAAGAACTTTAAACGCAAATATATCAAAAGTGGTTCAATGAATTTAAAATCTGTAAAATTTGTGCAAAGTTTCAGATCGCACACTTTAATTTGATGTATTATTTGTCTCTGTACGTTTTGTAGGTCTCTGGAAATAAGCGCCCTGTCTTAGAATAATATATAGATTTACATCCCCACAGACTTAGGTATAGTGTTAGCTATTTTAATAAATAATACGCAAAAAAATATTTACTAAAAATAACGTATGTATAAGGAAATAACATGTTTGGCGGGATAGCTAATTTATACGCGTATTATAAAATTATTTCTCAATTATAAATAATTTCACAAATTACTAAAAAGTAATTTATCGCAAATTATATTATATATTCAATAATATAATATATAATAATAATATTTTATAATTATTAGAAAAGTATATTTATTTTGCTTCTTTATTTATTTCTTGCGACAAATATTATTGATTTGGTATCATTCTCCCATATATTGAATTTGTGTTTTAGACTCTCACTTTCCTCATTGGTAATCCTTTAGCACCCAAACCAGTAACTTTAAATGTGAAACCAGCTGGAGCAGGTTCATCGTTATACGACGAGCTAGTTACATATAAAATATCCAAATCTGGTCCACCGAAAGCCACAGAAGTTATCTGCTTGGTGGGCAATTTAATTGCCAGCAAAATTTCTTGAGTGCTTATGTGCGTTAGAATAAATAGAAAGATAAAAAATAAAACGGTAAAGATATTAGTGAGAATAATAAGAAAGTAATGTAAAATACGAGACGCATAAAGATCTTAACAGCAATACTCCAATAGTTTGAGATGTATAAACTACTATGACAAACCTATGCACAAATCAGAAAAAAGTGATTAAAATATCAAAGAAAGTAGAAAAAAAATTAAAAAAAAGTTTGTGGTCGCTACAAACTTTCAGATCATTTGAAGTACTCATTATTGCTTTGGGCTCCCCTGTCTTTATGAGTCCCTTAGCTTATTTCAGACTAACCTGGGATTAACTTTATAGACCGTATGACCTGTAAACGTGGCAACATAAATATTTCCCTCCGTATCAATAGTCATGCCATCGATCAGATGTTCGGCGTGCTTGAAGACTACTTTAGGGTTACCTACAGCAAAAAATAATAGGAATAAAAAAATAGAGGAGTAAATACGAGCACTAAGTATATAGTATAACGTTAAAGAATGCTAACTCACTGATCGCGCCCGTTTCCAAATCATAATCATATTCGGTAACTTCACAATCTTTTGAGTCGATATAATAGAATTTGTTAGTTTTCTCGTTCCATGCCAACCCGTTAGAAAGAGTTACTCCCTTCCTTATAACTGCCATTGGCTGCCCCTTTTCAAATCTATATAATTCAGCAAGTGGATTAAACTCTGCAACTTCACCGTAGATGGTACCAGTAAAGAGGCGACCACGTAAATCGGCCTTGCCGTCATTAAACATATGTTTACAAACTTCGTCGCCTTGTTGCAGTGTATAGGCAGTACGTTCAACTTTTGCAATTGGCGCCACACCATCCCAAGCTACGATAGCCACACGACTTCCACAACCTACAGCAAATTTGCCAACCTCGCCTTCGACTGGTATAATGAAGGAAGTTTGTTTCTCGTTCTCTACCGTAGCTCTGTAGGTTTTATCCTCTTTATAATCATAGCGTAGCAATGTAGATTTGGGAATATCGACAAAGTAGAGGTTTTGTGTTTCAGCATCCCAGTGGGGTCCTTCGCCGAGAAATGCATAAGAGTCGGTTACTTGTTCCACTCTATAAGACATCTAATTAGAAATAATATAAACATTAATATTGTGAGATTAAAATACTCATAATATTTATAATTAAGGCATTCCCTATTTAAAAAAAGATCTTGTTAAATAAAGTACAAGATAGTATGTATATTTCGCTTTAAACCGGTATAACCGTTTGTGTTTCGCACTTTATTTGCTTATCTCTTATGTTATACCAATTGTCTTGGCCACTCTCCACAATTTATCTGTATTTCAATACAAAAGGCACAATTTCAGTTTCTTATTAATTTGTTTGTTCTTTTTCTACTCAAAAATAAGAAACAGTCACCTTTTTATAATTTTTTTGGCAATTAACATTGTCTTTGCTTGTACTTAAAACCGTTTTTACTAAAATTCAGCAATATTTCATCAGATTTCGCTTTCATTTACCTTGTCAATATTATTTTTATAGCCTACAAACGAAGCACTTGTTTGTTGAAAAGAATTAAAGCAACTGATCGAAATTGTGTTTATTATGTACTATATATTTATAAGCCGCTAAGAGTCTTTTAGTTTCCTATACTCGATTTGATAGACCTTATTGTTCTCACGTACATACATACAAAACTCTCATTACTGCAGAATTCTCATTTGAATGTTTTGAATATATGGAATATATATACAACGGTGCTTGTTTTATTGTTTGTCAGATAATAAAATTCACTTTTAGTTAGGCCTCTTATATTAGCGAAACCATCGAAAAAGCAAGTCATGCGAATTAGAATGTCATAATGATAGTTCGATAAGATAGTCGACGTAGAGAGAGTTCGATAATTTATTTGTAAATTTCCATAGTCTAATGAAGCTTAAATCGATCTCACTATATGAATCGTTCTCTCTTTCTCATTGACTCTCTGAGAATAATTATTGGGAAAACCTTTTGATATCTGAATGATAATATTAATTTATTAAAAAATTTACTATTTTTGGGTGTCGCTAAGTTTTATGATTGTATGAACCGCGTTAAACATTTACCGACTAGATGTATTGAAGCAGAAGAATACAGCTTTTTGCACGGTTCAAAAGCATGTCGAACGAGTGTTTTAGACTATTTTTGAATAAAATTAATTGATTTTGCCGAAAAAACCATTTGTTCTGTTTCTTTTAAGTCCTGTTTACTTTGGAAAGCACCAAACTAAAGGTAAACATAATTACACAATTAATGGTAATAATTTCTCTATCAAACAGATACTTATATAAAAACAAAGCATAGATAAATTATATCTTCAGAGAACCTCTTAAAATGTTCTCTCATCAAATTATTTACTGATTTTCGAACCAAGGTGGCCAGAAATTGTAAAATATGGAAAACAGTCGGTAAATGTCTAACGCAGTTCGTACAATCATTCAATCAAATTTTTTAATAAATTAATATTATCATTCAGATATCAAAAGGTTTTCCCAATAATTTTTCTCAGAGAGTCAATGAGAAAGAGAGAACAATTCATATAATGAGATCGATTTAAGTTTCATTAGACTATGGATATTTACAAATAAATTATCGAACTCTCTCTACGTCGACTATCTTATCGAACTATCATTATGACATTCTAATTCGCATGACTTGCTTTTTCGATGGTTTCGCTAATATAAGAGGCCTAACTAAAAGTGAATTTTATTATCTGACAAACAATAAAACAAGCACCGTTGTATATATATATATTCCATATATTCAAAACATTCAAATGAGAATTCTGCAGTAATGAGAGTTTTGTACGTGAGAACAATAAGGTCTATCAAATCGAGTATAGGAAACTAAAAGACTCTTAGCGGCTTATAAATATATAGTACATAACAAACACAATTTCGATCAGTTGCTTTAATTCTTTTCAACAAACAAGTGCTTCGTTTGTAGGCTATAAAAATAATATTGATAAGGTAAATGAAAGCGAAGTCTGATGAAGTATTGCTGAATTTTAGTAAAAACGCTTTTGAGTACAAGCATAGACAATGTTAATTGCCAAAAAATTATAAAAAGGGTGACTGTTTCTTATTTTTGAGTAGAAAAAGAACAAACAAATTAATAAGAAACTGAGATTGTGCCTTTTGTATTGAAATACAGATAAATTGTGGAGAGTGGCCAAGACAATTGGTATAACATAAGAGATAAGCAAATAAAGTGCGAAACACAAACGGTTATACCGGTTTAAAGCGAAATATACATACTATCTTGTACTTTATTTAACAAGATCTTTTTTTTAAATAGAGAATGCCTTAATTATAAATATTATGAATATTTTAATCTCACAATATTAATGTTTATATTATTTCTAATTAGATGTCTTATAGAGTGGAACAAGTAACCGACTCTTATGCATTTCTCGGCGAAGGACCCCACTGGGATGCTGAAACACAAAACCTCTACTTTGTCGATATTCCCAAATCTACATTGCTACGCTATGATTATAAAGAGGATAAAACCTACAGAGCTACGGTAGAGAACGAGAAACAAACTTCCTTCATTATACCAGTCGAAGGCGAGGTTGGCAAATTTGCTGTAGGTTGTGGAAGTCGTGTGGCTATCGTAGCTTGGGATGGTGTGGCGCCAATTGCAAAAGTTGAACGTACTGCCTATACACTGCAACAAGGCGACGAAGTTTGTAAACATAAGTTTAATGACGGCAAGGCCGATTTACGTGGTCGCCTCTTTACTGGTACCATCTACGGTGAATTTACAGAGTCTAATCCACTTGCTGAATTATATAGATTTGAAAAGGGGCAGCCAATGGCAGTTATAAGGAAGGGAGTAACTCTTTCTAACGGGTTGGCATGGAACGAGAAAACTAACAAATTCTATTATATCGACTCAAAAGATTGTGAAGTTACCGAATATGATTATGATTTGGAAACGGGCGCGATCAGTGAGTTAGCATTCTTTAACGTTATACTATATACTTAATGCTCGTATTTACTCCTCTATTTTTTTATTTGTATTATTTTTTGCTGTAGGTAACCCTAAAGTAGTCTTCAAGCACGCCGAACATCTGCCCGATGGCATGACTATTGATACGGAGGGAAATATTTATGTTGCCACGTTTACAGGTCATACGGTCTATAAAGTTAATCCCAGGTTAGTCTGAAATAAGCTAAGGGACTCATAAAGACAGGGGAGCCCAAAGCAATAATGAGTACTTCAAATGATCTGAAAGTTTGTAGCAACCACAAACTTTTTTTTAATTTTTAACTCAATATCTTCTACTTTTTTTGATATTTTAGTCACTTTTTTCGGATTTGTGCATAGGTTTGTCATAGTAATTTATACATCTCAAGCTATCTGGGTATTGCTGTTAAGATCTTTATGCGTCTCGTATTTTACATTACTATCTTATTATTTTCACTAATATCTTTACCGTTTTATTTTTTATCTTTCTATTTATTCTAACGCACATCAGCACTCAAGAAATTTTGCTGGCAATTAAATTGCCCACCAAGCAGATAACTTCTGTGGCTTTTGGTGGACCAGATTTGGATATTTTATATGTAACTAGCTCGTCGTATAACGATGAACCTGCTCCAGCTGGTTTCACATTTAAAGTTACTGGTTTGGGTGCTAAAGGATTACCAATGAGGAAAGTGAGAGTCTAAAACACAAATTCAATATATGGGAGAATGATACCAAATCAATAATATTTGTCGCAAGAAATAAATAAAGAAGCAAAATAAATATACTTTTCTAATAATTATATAATATTATTATTATATATTATATTATTAATTATATAATATAATTTGCGATAAATTACTTTATAGTAATTTGTGAAATTATTTATAATTGAGAAATAATTTATAATACGCGTATAAATTAGCTATCTCGCCAAACATGTTATTTCCTTATACGTCATTTTTAGTAAATATTTTTTTGCGTATTATTTATTAAAATAGCTAACACTATACCTAAGTCTGTGGGGATGTAAATATAATTAAAAGGGGAATGAAGAGTTAAAATTAAAATTATGCTACAGTTATTACATCCGATTGCCTTCTTGTGGATCTGTGGACTGAACAGAATAATATAAAAAAATGCGATTAAATGTATAATGTGTAATGCACATATATGTATGCCGAATAATAAAGAAATGATTTTCCCAAAAAAAAAAAAATAAAATTTGTTTGGTTTTTTTTTGTTACCAACCTTACTATTTAAGGATATGAAATATAGATGTTGGCCGATTCTTAGACTTATCCGATATATACAACAAATTTGATCAAAAACGATGGAGCTGTTTCGAAGAATTTGTTTTTTACGAAAGAATATCTCTTGAAGTGCTGTATGTCTTTAAAAAAAATGTATAGTATTCCGAGTAAGCTATCTGAAGAACTTGAAAGTATCTTGCCTTGATAGGTTGACAATTTTTTATTATTATATATTTTTTTTATTATTATAATCCAACGATTTCCTTCCTCCTCCGAGACACGATGCGGCCTAGTCATGAAAGTCAGGAGAGTTTTTAAGCATCGAGATTTAACGACACTATCAACCATTGTTACGATTTTATTTATTGGGAGAAAGTAATATGTTGTACAGGAATGAGAATTAAAGTCGTGACATATGATTTACCAACAGTAAGGGTCTAAACGGATGGCAGTGAACGCATAACACCAGGAGAAGGAGAACCCGATTCCCCAATCGATGACGATGGAGCAGACGTACCATTACCCGACCATGAAGAAGTTCGAATAGCAATTGCCCGCCTGAAGAACAACAAAGCGGCAGGGGCCGACGGATTGCCGGCCGAGCTATTCAAACACGGCGGCGAAGAACTGATAAGGAGCATGCATCAGCTTCTTTGTAAAATATGGTCGGACGAAAGCATGTCCAACGATTGGAATTTAAGTGTGCTATGCCCAATCCATAAAAAAGGAGACCCCACAATCTGCGCCAACTACCGTGGGATTAGCCTCCTCAACATCGCATATAAGGTTCTATCGAGCGTATTGTGTGAAAGATTAAAGCCCACCGTCAACAAACTGATTGGACCTTATCAGTGTGGCTTCAGACCTGGAAAATCAACAACCGACCAGATATTCACCATGCGCCAAATCTTGGAAAAGACCCGTGAAAGGAGAATCGACACACCACCTCTTCGTCGATTTCAAAGCTGCTTTCGACAGCATGAAAAGGAACTGCCTTTATGCCGCGATGTCTGAATTTGGTATCCCCGCAAAACTAATACGGCTGTGTAAACTGACGTTGAGCAACACCAAAAGCTCCGTCAGGATCGGGAAGGACCTCTCCGAGCCGTTCGATACCAAACGAGGTTTCAGACAAGGCGACTCCCTATCGTGCGACTTCTTCAACCTGCTTCTGGAGAAAATAGTACGAGCTGCAGAACTAAACAGAGAAGGTACCATCTTCTATAAGAGTGTACAGCTGCTGGCGTATGCCGACGATATTGATATCATCGGCCTCAACACGCGCGCCGTTAGTTCTGCTTTCTCCAGGCTGGACAAGGAAGCACAGAAAATGGGTTTGGCAGTGAACGAGGGCAAGACGAAATATCTCCTGTCATCAAACAAACAGTCGTCGCACTCGCGACTTGGCTCTCACGTCACTGTTGACAGTCATAACTTTGAAGTCGTAGATAATTTCGTCTATCTTGGAACCAGCGTAAACACCACCAACAATGTCAGCCTAGAAATCCAACGCAGGATAACTCTTGCCAACAGGTGCTACTTCGGACTGAGTAGGCAATTGAAAAGTAAAGTCCTCTCTCGACGAACAAAAGCCAAACTCTATAAGTCGCTCATAATTCCCGTCCTGCTATATGGTGCAGAGGCTTGGACGTTGTCAACAACTGATGAGTCGACGTTGCGAGTTTTCGAGAGAAAAGTTCTGCGAAAGATTTATGGTCCTTTGCGCGTTGGCCACGGCGAATATCGCATTCGATGGAACGATGAGCTGTACGAGATATACGACGACATTGACATAGTTCAGCGAATTAAAAGACAGCGGCTACGCTGGCTAGGTCATGTTGTCCGAATGGACGAAAACACTCCAGCTCTGAAAGTATTCGACGCTGTACCCGCCGGGGGAAGCAGAGGAAGAGGAAGACCTCCACTCCGTTGGAAGGACCAAGTGGAGAAGGACCTGGCTACGCTTGGAATATCCAATTGGCACCACGTAGCGAAAAGGAGAAACGACTGGCGCGCTGTTGTTAACTCGGCTATAATCGCGTAAGCGGTGTCTACGCCAATTAAGAAGAAGAAGAAGGGTCTAAACTGCCTCGAAGAGCGAACCGGGATATTAAATTTAACTTCAGACAGGTGAAAAAACTGCTACCTGTTCCATTCAGGATTTGTACTAAGAATATAACACCAAGCAGTTCTCGGCGACTCGTAAAAGTAGGTAGATTTATAAGTTTTAAACGACTAGTGTATGAAGGAAGACTTAACCTAAAATTCCATCGAAAATGCCCTAAGGAGAAAAGTTAAACCTTTTTTTGTGCGAACTCTATCTTGTCAGAATGAATTTGGTGACTTGAGTTCCATACAACAGAGCCATATTCCAATGTAGGCGTTACCAAAGTTGTAAAGTGTTTTAGTAACATACGGATCTCTGAATTCTTAAGACCAACGTTTACCTCCCAAAGGGAAAAATTAAAAACCCTTGTCAAAAGCAAGAAGATGTATTTGGCACTACTTTTCAGAAAGCATGAGGGTATAAGTAATATCTGGACCGTAATTAAAAGATGGTTTTAACTTATTTAAATTAAGTTTGACGTTTTCTTTAAAAATAATTGGAGCGCGTGCTGGTAGGTAAATATTTTAGGAGAATTAGTTAAATAGTTTGATTTGAAAAATACTAGAAGCATATTAGAAATAATGTAATTGTTACATGACATAATGGAATTGCATTTTATCGCGGACGGAAATTAAAATCTAGTAAATCTGCAGGTTAAACCCATATTCATATGTTCTACAGTCCATTACTAAATACTCGTATTATTTACGAGTATTTAAACATTTGTATAAAATACTAATATGAAGTATTTCAAAAGAGATCCTAACCAACCTAAAAACCGCATAATTTCAACAAAAGTTGTGAAAAATTTTGCAAATTAAAAACTTCAAAAATACTGTCTTAAAAAATTATAGGAACTATCAAAAAAAAAAATAATAATAAAAATAAGTAAATGCGTCAATTAAATAAAATTCAAAGGAGATTTCCAATGACATAGAACTACCCTTGGTCTGTTTGTTTTTTTATTTTGAAAACTTATTTTGTAAAATGATCTCTTGTCGCTGAAATTATACGAAATGTATAAGCAGGTAGCTTTTAAGTATAGAAAAAACCCTTCCGAAAGAAAAGTCTCGAACTTTTCAGATTCAATATTTTGTTTGTTTTTAAATTATTAACTTTAATATCTGATGTCTAAAAACTTCAATATGAAAATAAAAACCCTAAATATTTATAACATTTCAATTTTATTCCATTAAATACCACACGTACATATGCAAATTAAACGCCTAACATTTCCCCGCAATTTAAACTCTTCTGCCTTGCAACGTTCTAGCCATGTTGGAGCATGTCATTATGATCAGCAAGCGAACCTCCATTTCCGAACAACCAAACCTTCGTTGAATACAATAAATGGTATCGGACACTTTCTCAAAATCCAATGTTGGTTTCATCACACGATCCTGGTATTGGAATGTGTGCGATAGCCTGCTGATGGTGTGGGTGGCCAAAGTCTGTTCGTCGAATAACAAAGTCAATAGATTGCGTGTGGCAAGTGCAGTAGAGAACCATTGCATCTTTTCAAAATCATTCTTTTTCACAGTAGTGCCACTAGGTCCGAGTATAACCAAGCTTTCAGCGGCTGTTGTTGCTCTGGGCGCCTCTTCTTCTATTGCAATTGCTTGCAAATCGTTTTCCGGATTTTGTGGAATTGACGCTTCTATGCATTGCCTTTTGTGGTCATTTAAATTAGCTTCGAACTCGTTGCTACGTTTTAATTCGGGGCTAGCTATGAAGTCATGAATATTTCCTGACATTTTCAGTATTTGAATTTGGGAGCTGTTAACACGCTAGAAGATTGTGCGAGTATGAAAATGGTATGCAAAGGTCCTCGGCTTTTATACCCTTGCATCACTTCATCACGTGTAGTTCAGGTAGCTGAGAACAACAATTGTTGTTGCTGTAACTCGTTTCAATTGTTCGATCTTCAAACTACAGGCTTTAGGAACAGGTAGTCAATTACTTACTTAATAATGAATTTCGACCCACGATCAAAGGCTCTTTTGTTCCAAGCTTTGGATAATATTTACAAATCGTTTCCAGTGAACAACCTTTCTGTTTTGAATTCTTTTTTGTCAAAAATATCAAAACAATTAACTGACAAGTTAATGAAGTATTATTATTATTATTTATTGAAAAGGATAATATAATTAAACCGTAATAGTACAAAAAGTATCAGCTTTAGTGACAAATAAATAATGAAGTAGGAGTTACACCCTGCCACGATACAAATATATATTAAATAATATAACTGTATAAAAATGCGAGTTAAGGCATTGTTTGGACAGTTCTTTGTCTTCGATTAACAATCGAAATATTTTCTGGAGTTTTGATTTTAGAAATACTATTACACTAAATAATTGAGAATTGCTCTCCATGTCCATATCGTGTAAAAGCGGTTGAGCGTGTTCGTTTATAGTCCGAAATTACTTAGAGCACCCTAAATAGTTGTTTTTCCATTTTTTTTATTCTAAAAGAGCTTTAAGTAACACAGAAGTTCCGTTAAGCAGGTTCTTAAGGAACCGTTTTTATTTTATTTTTTAATGTACTTGTACATATATTTAAGAATACAGACAGAAAATTTCATATCGTTCCGGTGTATATTTTCGAAGTTACACACAAAATTTAAAAAGCGTTTCAAAGTGCTTGGAAGTACAAGGCCAAACTTTAAACGCGTTTTTTTCAAAATGCAGTTTTCAAAGTCGGTGACCAACATTACTTCGAAAACGACTAAACCGTTTAGTCTTAAAATTTAACACGAGCTTCATAAATATATTTTTTAGTAATTAAACGAAGATTTTTTTCCGCCGATAGACACTTTTATTGTATAAGCAGTTTCAGGCCGAAATTTTGGTCAAAAATCGTTTTTTTTCTTTGTTGAGAAACCGTCATTTTGAAAAATAATTTTATTTTGCTTATTTCTTCCTTTTGCTTTACTAGATTTAACATTTCTTTAACGAAATGTAGTTGGTATTTTAGTTTCAGAGGATCCAGTTTAGAAATAAAACGTCGGGTTTGTTAGGAGCTCTCAGAGAACAGCTGTAGTTCTTTTCCAAATAAATGTTTTTACTAATACTAAGTTTTAAAATACTGTTTAAATTTCAGAAAAAATTCTAGAAAATTCGCTTTTCGGTATTATGACTATATATGTATATATACATACATATACATATATATATATAAACCTTATTAATAATAATACTTTTTTCGTCAAATTTTAATATTTTAAGAAATAAACATTGCACTGTTTAAATCACATTAACTTAATGAATACATAGATATGTAAAACTTCAATCAATAGACCATTTTATTTATTTAACTTTGATTTATTTAATTTAACTTTACACAGAAACCCCCTTAATTTGCTCCGAAAATTAGGCAATAGAATATTGGAATTTTTGATAATGATATTCGCACCGATAAGAGATTTATAGAATATGGCAATTTTTGCTATTTAAGTGAATTTTGTGGAAATTTCCGAATCTCATTCATTCAAAGAAGTCACTCATTAGTTTTTCTCAGAGAATCGAATAGAAGAGAAAACGATGCTTAAAAACGATTTAAGTTTTAGCAAGAGTCACTAAGAATGCTTATCACACTGTTCAGCTGAATAATTATCAATTTACATACCTGCTCACATATAATCTGATTCAAACAACGAACTCGTTTATTTTTATACCCTGAACAGGGTATATTAAGTTTGTCACGAAGTTTGTAATACCCAGAAGGAAGCGTCGGGACCCTATAAAGTGTATCATATACTACATAAATGATAAGTATGTCGAGTGCCTCAGTTTTTAGGATATCGTCTTGAAATTTTGCAAACGTCATTTTCTCTTCAAGAAGCTGTTCATTTGTCGGAACTGTCTATATCGGGCCACTATAACATATAGCTGTCATACAAACTGAACGATCGGAATCAAGTTCTTGTATCGAAAACTTTCGGAAAAAAGTTCTTGTATAGAAAACTTTTGAATTTTACAAGATATATC
Organism: Bactrocera neohumeralis; assembly: GCF_024586455.1. Classification (NCBI taxonomy): domain Eukaryota; kingdom Metazoa; phylum Arthropoda; class Insecta; order Diptera; family Tephritidae; genus Bactrocera; species Bactrocera neohumeralis. The sequence goes on from NC_065921.1 coordinate 13,356,046, forward strand.
ACGAAATTTGGTATAGATTATTTTCTAAGGCAACAATGTAATCTCCGAAGAAATTGTTCAGATCGGCTTACTATAGCATATCGCTGCCATACAAATTGAATGATCGGAATCAAGGACTTGTATGGGAAACTTCCTCATTTGAGGATATATCTTCACGAAATTCCGTATGAGTTATTGCTCATAGAAATAATGTAACATCGGAAGAAATTTTTCAGATCGACTTACTATAGCATACAGCTGCCATACAAACCGAATGATAGGAATCAAGGGCTCGGTGGACACGATTTCTCGAAAAGTTATGGATCCTTTTAGTTCGAATCTTGCAAACATCTTTTAAATAACATTATCTACTAATTGAACGACCGAATTTGTGTTTTTTATATTACAACTAATTTCGCATTTGACTTGGTATCTTTTCGAAATTTGACCGTGTAAACTGAACACATAGTTACTAAGAGAAATGCACCTGTGAAGGGTATATTAGCTTCGGTGCAGCCGAAGTTAACGTTTTTTCTTGTTTTTCTGTGACTCAAATAGAAAGATGCTTAAAATAAGAGCGATTTAAGTTGTGATAAGAGTCGGCTAAGAAAACTGCTCCTTATAATCTCAACATTAGTTTCTAAATTCATTGACTTTTAGTCTATGGTATTTACATAATAATGCAAAGATATTTAGAATAGTTTTTTTTCTTTCAAAAAGATTATGAATTAGCAAAATATACAATTTAATAAAAATATGAAAACATATTTCAAAATTAATGCTCGAACTATCTCTATTTCATTATATCTGACTCATCTAAGTTGTTTGTTCGTTTCGCCAATCTCCATGGATTGGCTCATAGCAAATGTCCTAATATTGTTTTGCAAAATGTTTAAAGGCAAGTCTCAATGGTTTCATTATAAATTTTATTAGGCAAAAAATCAGAACAGAAATCGAAAATCACTACAATATTTAATATGTTCTGTTCAGAGGTCAGGTGGTTTGAAAATTTCAAATAATCGTTTTTTTTGTTTGTCTTATTAAATTCCGCAACACCTCTAGAATATTGTCCTAAACTTTCAAGTTGATCCGAGTAATAGTTTCGGAGATACAGCCTTGAGAACTTGTGCGCTCGAGGCTAGCTGGGCTAAGTGCGCTGTCTTTAAACACGTTTTTCTCGAAACTGTGTTTTTGAAGTCGGTGGGCACAATTTCTCGAAAAGTTATGGATCCTTTTAGTTCGAATTTTGCAAACATCTTTTAAATAACATTATCTACTAATTGAACGAAGGAATTTGTGTTTTTTACATTACAACTAATTTTTTCGTGCAAACAAGGTGCGAAAACTTGATCGAAAAATTAGATTTTTTGTTTAAATTTCGTTAAAAAGTTCAAAATAATTTTTTTTCCTTTGTTCAAACACGAGATTTATACATGTACTAAGGAAATAAATTTGGGTTTTTTGATTTTATATTAAGCAATGATGAGTTATGCTGTCCACGGCGACAACAGTTTGTTTTTTTTGAGGCGCCCAGGGAGATGAGGTCCCAATGGCTGAATTTTCAACATTTTTTTTTATAAAAATTTCAGAAAATATTATTTAAATGTGTATCTTTAATATGTCATATAATATAAATAAAATATATAATTGTAACATTTAAAAAAAAATCGTAAGAATATACTTTTTTTGAACCTCTGAAACCCGCCAAACCCCTTAATGTTTAATGTTTAGGATAAGAATCGTAATATCTTAATTAAAAACATTTAATCAATAGACCGAAAACATTTTGATAAGAATTCTGCAGAACCGTATGTTAGTGGAAACTATTAAGTCTGTTAAACCGATTGTACGGAACTAAAATTCTCTTAGCTGCCTATAAATACACAAAACTAATTCAACCTGGATCAGTTGCTTCAATACTTTCCGGCAATTAAGTGGTTTATTTGTAGCCTATAAAATAATATTGATAAGGTAAGTGAAAGCGAAATCTAATAAAATATTGAGGTACATTAGATTGTGGAAGGCGATTAGTAAAAACGGTTTCAAGTACTACCAAATTATATTATATAAATGAATGTTGATTGCCAAAAAATGTTTGACAAAGGTGACATTGTCATCCCATAAAAAGGCAAACACAACAATAAACGTTAACTTTGGTTGCACCGAAGCCCTTCACAAATACAAAGTATTCCTCACAAGACTTTGATCAGTTGTACGACAGTTATATGGTATAGGGACTCTGACTCTGCTTTATGCTAAAACAAAAATAAATAATAAAAATAAATAATAATAAATATCGGAATCGGTCAATATTTAATTTCCTGCTTTTCTTAATTAGATGTCTTACAAAGTGGAACAACTACGTGACTCTTATGCATATCTCGGTGAAGGACCCCATTGGGATATTGAAACACAAAGTCTTTACTTTGTCGATATTGCAGGTGGCAAATTGCTACGTTATGATTACAAAGAGAATAAAACCTACGGTGCTAAGGTAGAGAATGAGGAACACACTTCCTTCGTTATACCAGTCGAAGGCGAGATTGGCAAATTTGCTGTAGGTTGTGGATGTCGTGTGGTTATCGTGGCTTGGGATGGTGTGGCACCTATTGCGAAGGTGGAACGTGTTGCTTATACTCTGCAACAAGGCGACGAAGTGTGTAAGCATCGTTTTAACGATGGTAAAGCCGATCCACGTGGTCGCCTCTTAGTTGGTAGCATGTATCTTGAAAATAATGTGAAGAAACCATTTGGTGAATTGTATCGACTTGAAAAGGGGCAGCCAATGGCAGTTTTAAGGTCTGGAGTAACTATTTCAAACGGCTTGACATGGAACGAGAAAACTAACAAATTCTATTATATCGACTCAAATGACTACGAAGTTACCGAGTATGATTATGATTTGGATATGGGCGCGATCAGTGAGTTAGCATTATTTAAAGTTATGAATTTCATACTATTATTTATTTAATTTTATTTTTATACTTTCTACTTTAGGTAACCCTAAAGTAGTCTTCAAGCATGCCGAACATATGCCCGATGGCATGACTATTGATACGGAGGGAAATATTTATATTGCCACGTTTAACGGTCATACGGTCTATAAAGTTAATCCCAGGTTAGTGAAATATGCTAAGAGACTCATAAAGATAGGGTAGACCAAAGCAATAATGAGTACTTCAAATGATCTGAAAGTTTGTAGCAACCAGATGCTTTCTTAAAATTTTTAACTCAATATCTTTTACTTTCTTCGATGTTTTAGTCACTTATTTCGGATTTGTGCATAGGTCTGTCATGATATAAGAGTTTATATATCTCAAGCTATCTGGGTATTGCTGTTAAGATTTTTATGAGTCTCGTATTTTACATTACTTTCTTATTATTTTCTAATATCTTTACCGTTTTATTTTTTATCTTTCTATTTATTCTAATGCACATCAGCACTCAAGAAATTTTGCTGGCAATTAAATTGCCCACCAAGCAGATAACTTCTGTGGCTTTTGGTGGACCAGATTTGGATATTTTATATGTAACTACCGCGGAGTATGTCGATCAACCTGCTCCAGCTGGATTTACATTTAAGGTTACTGGTTTGGGTGCTAAAGGATTACCAATGAGGAAAGTAACAATTTAAGGCACAAAATGATGATGTGCGAGATGTGTACAAAATGTAACGGGAATTTTCGTTTTATGAGAAAAATATTTGTTGATTCATGTACATTAATTTCGTCACTTTCAAACAGTCCTAATTGGAGTAGATACCTAAAATAAAGAACTTTAAAGTAAAACTGTCTATAATTTGCCGGGTGATCAAATTTCATCAATAGCCTTTTTTTAACAGAACACACGTGAGTCGTGTCAAACTGTCATGTCATTTTAGTTTAGTATTGTTTGCTATTTCATCATGGATAGCCTACGTCTGAACAACACATACAAATCGTTCAACTCTATTACAAAAATTCAAGTTCTGTAAAGAATGTGTTTTCGCCCACTTCGCCATCTTATGATCAACAGAATTGGCCTACTGAGCTTACTACTCGCAACATTATCACTCATCTTGAGACCCAGCATTCATCACTGGATAATATTCGACCGGTTAGACCACGTGCAACTCGGACTTATGTATGGAAGGGGCATTTTACGTCGATATCTTAAATTGAAAGCCTTCACAATACAGCATGTGCAAGAACTAAAGCCGCTCGAACTTCCCAAGTGACATCATTTCGCTCTATTGGTTCTTGAAATATTGAAGAAGATCCGACGTTTCGAGCCAAATTTTGTTCACCGATTAGGCTCATTTCTAGCTCAACGGGTATAAAAGTAAGTAAAATTGCCGCATTTGGGACGAAGAGCAACCTGAAGAGAATCAAGAGCTGCCATTTCATTCAGAAATTTTGATACCTGAAATTGAAGTTGGGGATCTCGGCAACATTCATCACTTCCCACACATCACGTCAATCAATGGATTTATTGAGAGAACACTTTGGGGTGCAGATAATTTCTCGTTTTGGGCCGATCGATTGGATGGACTATCTGAGATTTTTTCCTTCTAAAAATAGTTTATGATGATTTTTCTGTCCAAGTTGTGTAATCGATTCATTGGTTGGAGTCCATTTGGTTGACCGTCCATTTAACTTCGCACTGAACAGATGAAACAATTTTTCATTCATTGTCTCACTTCATTGATTCACAGATTATCAATATAAATGTACTCGGAAATTGAGAGGTCCATTTAGATTAAGAAGACAAGTATATAAGATAAAACCTATTAGTAAACGCCTATAACTAACATATAGGTTAGACATAACGCTACGTCAGCAAAGCTTATAAAAATGTAAAGGTTGAACAAAGTACTAGGGAGAGCCTTCGAAAAGCCTTTTGGGACTTTGACTGCAGAGAAAATATTAAGCTAAACAATAGAGAATTTTTTTAGTAAAATCTTACAATCAGTAATAAGAACGTGCAACATTGTGAAAAATTTGGTAGGGAAAGCTTTCAAAAACGTATTTGAAAATAGCGATAAACCATTTAAAAACAAATTAATTAGTGTATATCAGTTTTGCTTTAATCTGTGGAGACTATTTTCTGTCAACGAGGGCTTTTAATAACTCAGAGCTTCCGATAAGCTTTTTCATAACTTTTTCCCTATATTATTTTCGTTACCAAAAGTTTTATTATTATACAGAACGTTTTACATTTTTTTATATAGGAATAAATTGAACTTCCACTATTAAATATTTGTTTTGTTGTGCTTTATTTAACTTCACACCGAAAGCTTCTTAATTTGCTCCGAAAATGTTGCATCAGTTTCGTGAAAGGTATAATAATGATGCCCACACCGATAACAAATTCTATGAATTTATCAAGGTTTGTCATTTAAGTGGCCTTTGTGAAAAGAGTGGTATAATAATCATATGGGTATATTGAAAAGTCAAATTTATTGATCGGGATATCTCTGAAATTAAATTGGAAATATTGAAACTTCAGTTTATTTATTATTTCACCATTTCTTGCAATTTGATGATTTCGGATAATCACTTTGCGATAAAACTTGTTCTGTTAAGAAATCTCGTTTTTAGCAAAAGTCAACTAGAGGAGATTAAAGCAGATAGAATTGAACCGATATTTTATGAAATTGTTGACCTCAAGTTGTCTCCAAGTTTCAGGTATTTGTCGCCTTATCAACACTTCAAACTTATCTGCGCGAATATTTGAAAATAAATATACTTTTCCATTCGCCTCTTCTATTCTATAATTTAAAAAGTTTATTGAGTATTGTATGATGTGCACCACCCACATTATCGCTTTATCAATTGCATTTATAGTACTTTGCTCTAGTGAAGAACAATCAAATTGAATTTGTTATTGCGATAAAGCCGAGTACACAACGTAATCGGTATATAATATATACAAACATATGTATGTAGATATGTCTCAACAGAAATATAATATAAATTGAAATGCTTACATATATGTATGTGCTGTTGTGTATCTGGGCGGTAATAATTCCAAAAAAACGAATATCCTAGTACATATATGATTTGCGAACAATAATTTAATAAAATATAATATTGCTGAGCGAACTAATAAAAAGTTGACAGAGAGTGTTGGAGAGCTACTAAGTTCTGTATGCCAGTAGCAAAGGTTTGCTATTATCTCATCGTAATAGAGAGGTTCCGGTTTATTGCTATTTAAATAGCGCTTCAAAAACAAAATAATTCGCTAACAGAGTTTGTCAGCTGATCTGTTTTAGTTTCATAAAGCGAAATAGTTGCCTCCGATACTTAACAAGTTTTTAATTGTATAGATAATGGAAAGCAAGCAACGTACTCGGATATATAGTATAGTATATAATATACATAATACTAATAATTATTACGAATGATATTTGTATAGGTTATCGATATTAAGAGAGAGAACAGAGAGTAAGCTGTTCATACTCAACAGGTGGCGTAGTACAACACATGTTATTTGTTTTGAAGAGCGATGATTTATATTATAAATTAAACTAGAATAATCAAGCAGTATTTAATAATTAGTTTGATTATTACAATATACAAGGATGGCTGGTTGGATTTGGGAAATTTTTAGTCGTGAGGTGGCATAATTTAAAGACATTATTAGAAAGTATTTTCGCACTGTGAACTAAAAATTTTAGATTAATATTATGTACCAAATTTGAGTGAAATCGGTCATGCAGATTCTGAGATATGTGATTTTACCTTAACTTGGGCGGTGCCATGCATCCACCATACTTTCTTCTTATGGCCCTCAGTAATCTTTAAATGGTCATTGATGGTTCCACAAAAATTTTAACAAAAAAGTTGGAGTTTATAAAATTTTAAACTTATTTAGAATTTAAAACGCTCTCTCTTTGCTCTTCTTAATTGGCAAATGACACGCGAAATGTTTTGCTCCAAGACAGATCTCGACGGTCAATCGGCTGAGCCAAAACGTGAAATATTCTGCTAACCGAAGTTCTCTCAATCATTCCATCGATGTGTGGGAAGTGGCGGAGTTTTGTTGAAACCAATGTCATCATCAGCTTCAATTTCAGACATCAAATAGTCGGTTATCATGGCGCGATAATGGTGGTCATTGACAGCAACCTTCTCACCGGCATGATTTTAAAAAAATTTGGATCGATAATTCCACCGGACCACAAACAACAGAAAACCGTTATTTTTTCTGAATGAAATGACAGCTCCTGAATCTCTTCAGGTTGCTCTTCGTCCCAAATGTGGCAATTTTGCTTGTTTACAACCCATTGAACCAGAAATGGGCCTCATCGCTGAACAAAATTTGGCTCGAAAACGTCGGATCTTCTTAGATCTTCTCAGGAGTCAATAGACCGAAGTGATGTCAGTTGGGAACATCGAGCGGCTTGAGTTCATGCACAAGCAGTATTTTGTAAGCTTTCAGTTTAAGATCTCGACGTAAAATACGCCGAGTTGCTGCGAACGGCACCGAATCGACTCTCCACGATCTTCGTGCACACTCTCAGCTGCGGCTACTATATTTTCTTCACTGTGTGCTGGACTACTACTACTACTGAATTGAGTAGACCAAATTGAATATTATCTAATAATGAATGCTAGGTCTCAAGATGATTGATGGTGTTACGAATAATACGCTCAGTAGGCCAATTATGTTGACCAAAAGCTAAGTGACAGAACGTGAATTTTCGTACTTAAGTTGAACGATTTGTAAATATTGTTAAGGCGTAAGTCTTTCCATTATGGAATGCCAAACAATACTGAACAAAGATAACTAACACGACTCATGCGTTATCTGTCAAAAAAGGGCTATTGGAAAAAGTACCTCTACTTGGATCCCCCGTTATATATGATATAGAAGCGTTTAAAATATAATAAAAGAATAAAAGTGGCGTTGCTTACAATTAAAAAATAATTGAGTTATTATTTACATTGATATTCTTTTTTTGTGAACATATTTTATTTACAACGGTTCTTTTTATATATGGCACCAAAAATAAAAGGAGTGTAATCACATTTTATTTTTATTATGAGACTTTACTGCAATACATATGTACATCTCTAAACTAAAACGTTTTTTTATGTTAACCACTAAATATTTCAGAGTGTGTAAGTGACAGTTAGTGTATAGAATTCTTTGCTTACATTATGGAAATTGTTATGATATTTCATCTACAATTTCATTTGTAATGTGGATCCGAGACAATATTATTATCTCTACTACTATACTATTGGCAGTTTAATTATATTAATGAATATTATAGCAATAAGTTGTAAACCCCTTTTGGACAATTTCGATAAGAATAAATGAATTCATTAAAATACTAATTAGTCCCCAAAACAATTTGTTTTTTTCTAATATAAGTTTGCTTGCACTTCTGTTATCTCTAATAAATGGCTAGAACCTATCGTAGTGTACTTAAGAGCCACTGTGCTGCTCACTTGACTATAAATATAGAAATTCATTTCAGTGCAGTTCAGTCGCAAGTGAATCGTCTGTTGTTGCAAATATTTTCCCACAAGCAAGGTACGAACGTGTTAAACGAACAAAATCGATTCTAAATCAACTTATAATATATAGTGCCTACAATTTGCAATTACAAATAGTGGTTACTGAGATTTGAAACGAAATTGTGTTTGTAAATTAAAAGTGTTTCGAGCGCTTTCGCAAAACAGCTGCTTAAAAAGCAATGAAAATTGTAATAATTGTTGTTATTGTTAATAGAAATTAGCATTTTTAAATTTTCTCGATTTTATTGCAACGTTTTGGAAAAAGTTTATTACGTGCAGCAGTATTTAGTATAATAAATATGAGTGCTTTTTTATTGATACCGTGCAGTGCTTCGCTTTAGTGCACTTCAAGCATTTTTATCAGCCGGATAGCCATACTAAAACTTATCTCACCACGCAAAGTGAACTTGAAAATGTTCAAGTCATGCAGCCGAATAGAGGTCTTTTGTTGAATATGATGAAGTATGCGTTAGTAGTAACACAAACTTATTGGTCTTTGATAAACCATGGGGGTCTTTAAAATTTCGCATATTTTAGCATATGGTGGGAGATAACGCTAGTACGATTATAACATTGATAGGCGTTTTTAATACTTTATATGAGGAAAAACCACTTGAAGATAAGTGTCTAGCCAAACTAGTCATTAATTACAATGTTTAATGACAGCTGTTGACAATTTGGTGAAATTGACGAGAGATCAAAGTGATGTTTGTCCGTTATGACCTTCAGTGTCCTTAAAGAAATTACTTTTTTTTAATTTCTAAAAGATAAGGTTTCGTAATTATGGATTGTTTTGAGTGTACTATTGAAGATGTGATAAGGTAGTTAGATTATTATGAAGCTGTCTTAACACCTGCTCTGATAGCTTTAGTTAAGCTTGTCACTGTAAATTTGTATATAATAACACTAACTTGACCTATAAGGCATGTTTTCAAAACAATAAAAAAATATATTAAAAAATTTTTAGACTCGAATATATAAATATTTATTTTTATTTCGATTCAAATAACTATAAATATTTTTTAACCTATTGGCAGTAGCCGGCTATTCATTTCGAACAGAACACGTACACGATTCATATAATTTACGCCAGACAGTAATTTTTTCTGCACACAAGTTAGCCCATAGTGTATTTTCAAGAGTTTTTTCAAGTAGTGTTTTGGCAGTTAGTTTGACAGAAATCATTCTAAACACTTAAAATGCAAAATAACTTAATGTCACTTTTCGTAAGTTGGCAGGCGAAAAAAACGGTATAATAGTAACCACTCATATTGAAAAAATTGAGTTTTGGTTATATAATGGTTAATTAATGGTTACAACATGGTTATATAATGGTTACAAATGGTTATAAAATGGTTATAAATTGGTTATAAAGTGGTTATATCATATAGCGGCAGCTGAAAATTTTATGCTACATACGTATATGTAATATGATGCGGTGAATCGTAAGAAATCGTATAAAAAACTCAATTTCGAAATTTTGTTGATACGTTGTGTTGCATTTTAGTTGATGATATATACATATGCTAAGACCAAAAAGAAAAAATTCATGAAAGAAACCGATAATCAATTTCTAAATAATTTGAACTAAATTACATACTTTTAGATGTCTTATAAAATCGAAGCACTCCCCAACGCAGGCACCTTGATTGGTGAAGGTCCTCACTGGGATGTTGAAACACAAAGTCTTTACTTTGTCGACATTGATGTTGGCAGATTACTACGTTATGACTACAAAGAGAACAAAACCTACAGTGCCGTGCTAGAGGGTGAACAATATGCCTCTTTCATTGTACCGGTTGAAGGTGAGAGCGGCAAATTCGTAGTAGGCGCGGGTCGTCGTGTAGTTGTCGTCGCTTGGGATGGTGTATCACCAAAAGCCAAGGTTGTGCGTGTTGTACGCGAAGTGCAACCAGATTTGGCTTTGAATCGTTTAAATGATGGTAAAGCCGATCCACGTGGTCGTCTTGTGGCTGGTACCATGTACAATGATCCAAAGGATATGTTTTCGAAACGTGAGGGTGAATTGTATAGCTTCGAGAAAGGTAAGCCCGCAGCGTTAATCAAGTCTGATGTTGGCATCTCGAATGGTTTGACATGGGACGAGAAGGCGAAGAAATTCTACTTTATCGATTCACTGGACTATAATGTCAAGGCGTACGATTATAATTTGGACACTGGCGTGGCAAGTAAGTGCCAGGTTCTTAGCTTTTTTTATAGCCGCCCGTCCTTTATTTCAAATGTTTGTTTCATGCAACAATAGGTAACCCAAAAGTTATCTTTACACCCGGTACGTATTTCCCCGATGGCATGACAATTGATAGTGATGGCAATATTTATGTTTGTACTTTCACCGGTGCCACGGTGTTTAAGGTGAAACCAAGGTGAGTGTTTACCAACGTGTATTTGCTTGTTTAACAACTCTATACATTAATATAAAAATGATCACAACAAATATTTTTGAAATCACTAACAGCACCGGCGAGGTTTTATTGGAAATCAAAATGCCCTGCAAACAAATCACTTCGGTTGCTTTTGGTGGCCCAAATTTGGATATCTTGTATGTAACGACCTCCAAACTGAATGATCAGCCACCACCAGCTGGTAACACCTACAAGGTGACCGGTTTGGGCGTGAAAGGTTTGCCGATGACAAAAGTACAATTGTAAGAGCCGCGATAATCACACGCGCTATTTGTTATCTCGCCGGAAAAGTTTTTGTTATATTTTTGATTAAGTTTGATACGAAATAAATAAACAAATAATTAATGAAAGAAGTAATGCTAGCGGAAAATATATAATAACAATTGGCTTTTGAGGTGGTCAGTTCATATGATTTCATATGAGCTGCAAGCACTTAGTGTGCTTTACACATACTTCTAGAAACGTTCTTACTATTGTTTTTTGGAGTGAAGCAAACGACATATTATGTTAACGTTTAAGTTTGGTTATTTTGAAATTCATATAACTGTAAAATAATGTTTGCGTCAAACCAAGTTTTAACCATGGTCTTCCCGGAATATTATTTTGGTCTTAGTCCTTTACCAAAAACAGTTTCAAGGAAATATGTTTCCATCACTAACTAAGGAATTAAATTAAAAAGCAAACAAGGAACATGAAAAGTTGTGGTCTAATTTCGACTACCCTAAAAGTCTTATTCTGGTAACTCCAATTCTGCTTAATTTATATACTGTAAAGTGATTATCCGTCTTAAGAATGGACTATTTAAATACGGCGGCGAAGAACTGATAAAGAGCTTGCATCAGCTTCGTTGTAGAATATGGTTGGACAAAAGCATGCCGGACATTTGGAATTTAAGTGTACTTTGTACAATCCACAAAAATGGAGATCCCACAATCTGCGCATAATCTCCTCAACATCGCACATAAGGTTCTATCCAGCTTACTGCGTGAAAAGCTGAAGCCCACCGTCAACAAACTGATTGGATCTTGTCAGTATGGCCTTAGACCTGGGAAATCTTAAATCGACCAAATTTTCACCAAGCGCCAAATATTGGTAAAGATCCGTGAAAAGAGGTCCGACACACTCCCTCGTTTCCGAGTTGCTTTTGAAAGCACGAAAATAAGATGCCTTTATGCCGCTATGTCTGAATTTGGTATCACCTCAAAACTAATACGGCTATGTAAACTGAACTGAAGGACCTTCCGAGCTGTTCAATACAAAACGAGGTTTCAGACAAGGGGACTCAATATCATGTGACTTCTTCAATCTACTCCTGGAGAAAATAATTCGAGCTGCATAGCTGAATAGAGCAGGTACAATCTTCTATAAGAGTGTACAGCTGCCGGCGTACGCCGATCAATATTCATCATTGGCCTCAACCGCGCCGTTAGTTTTGCTTTCTCCAGAATGGAAAAGGAAACAAAGCGTATAGATCTGCTTATGAACTAAGACAAGACGAAATATCTCCTGTCATCCTGCCCGCCGGGGGAAATAGAAGAAGATGAAGACTTCCATTCGTTTCGAAAGACCAGCGAGAGAAGCACCTGGCTACACTTGGAATTTAAAATTGGCGCCAAATGGCAAAAAGGAAGAAGGACTGGCGCGCTGTTGTAAACTCGGCCATAACCGCATAAGCGGTGTCTACGTCAATAAAGAGGAAAAAAGTGAAAGAGTCATATGGAAATTAAAAATATGGTATATGGGAAGAAGGCGTCGAAATAATTTCAACCAAATCCAAATTTTACAATCCCTCCTGAACTATGGTTAGACACCGCTACGCCTATTGTCCTACTGATAAACTGAGTTCCTGAGAAAATATTTAGTTAATGAGTAGTCTCGTTAAAAAGTTTTCAACGTAACCGTCTCCTTGTGGGCGTGGTTATCATCTAATTATATTTTTTCCCTAATATAAGGAGGAAATGTAAAAGCTTGTTCTTAGCTCCTTGAGTTGATATATCTCTAATTGTTTGTGATATTTGTACTTTTATATTTATATACTTCTATACCCTGTACGAAATTACAAGTCTGCATCTTAATTTAGAACGTATACATAGTTATAGCCCTTCGCTTAGCAGCATTTTGGGGGAATTCGACATGTCTCGTCATCCTAATCATTTATATATAGTATCTGATCAACCATGGCTCCAACTGACGACACTTTCATACAATTCTTTATTATCCCTTTCAAAATGACTCATTTTGCCTCGGATAGCCTTGAGTGTCTTCAGCGCATATTGTTTTTTTTTCAATTTTGTCTCATTTTGGAAGCGCCGTTCCCTGGATTGTTGGATAGTTGCGATGCCATTTCCATAATGCCTCTCATTATCAGTAGTGGTGAATGTGAGGACCAAACGTTTTCAAGCTCTTTTACTACCTCTACCCAATATCGTCTTTTGGTATGAGTCCAGCACTGACAAACCAACACGTATGTAGTCGATCTATTAGAGATATGTATTGAGGTCCTCTGCTAACTCTCTGATGTTAAACAGTGAAGTCAAGTGTGATGAAATAATAAACAACAATAAACCTATCTCGATAAGTTTTAGTCGAACAAAGCTTTTATATTATTTGCCCAAATCTTACCAGAGTATAAAAAAGTGTATTGAATACGTTGCAATCATTGCTGAGTTATTAATTATTAGCGTTAATGTATACCAGAGAGCTTTCTAAGTAATCAATAGACCTCTACGCATTTTCGTAATAGTAAAAATTGTATTGTCTGCTATGGTTGCAATTGCTTTCAAACACTTCTCCTTCATTTCAACCACATTGTTTGCAAGCTCATGGTTCAATTGTAGGGAAAAATTGTTATAACACGCCCTTGCACGCAGAATACTCTAATTAGTCGTTGAATTCACAATTTACATAACTTTTCTCTTCCACTTAACGAATCGATATTGAAATGAAAATAAATAAATTGCACTCATCCACTCACTCACAGAGCTTTTGCATAAATACCAGACTTCCGCACTGAATTGCCTCGTAACTACCTTATTACCTTCACTCAGGTGCCCCTGTTACCACGATTTTACTTTATGTCTACGGTATTTATGTGCGTGTGTGTATTGCAAATTTGCTATGCCATTCATTCACCTCTCTCAGTGGCCAACTCAAAACGAATTCCCAATTACATACACACTTGTCCATATTTATGTGGCACCAATGCTAAAGGCACGTTTCTAGGTAAATCGCTCAATACTTTGGTATGCCAGCCGCGCGCTTTCGACCCATCGAACAGATACGCTCATTAAATGGGACTTAATGTTGGGTTGTTACATTTTTAATGGTGCGACAAGTGAATTCCTCAACGAAAATATGAAAGGGGCACTTGTGTTTTAAACTTGTGCGCTAAGCTGAGAGCCTGCGCGCAGCAAAAACGGTTAATGTAACGGCATTTTCGTATACACAAAAGTTTTAACATTCAATATATTTTCATTTCCTTCTGTCTTCTCACAGACGCGCGGCGTATTTTTCCGCTTCTTTCTGGAGACGTTCCTGCCGCTTCCTCGAAGCTCTGCACTTCAGTCGCGAGCACTTTAAACTTTTGCTTTGCTGCCAATCGTGTCTTTGAATTTGCAGCATTAAGTCAAACTTTTAATTAACCGAATATCGATAAAGGCGCGAACGTGACAATAGTAGCACTCAGAGTATTTTCGGTTGTCAGGTCAAAAGTGAAGGCTTGTAGGCAATTACCAACTGCTTTAGTTATATCCTTTATTGGGTAGTGAAATAAATGGTGAAATAAATGTTCAAGTGCTAATTTGCTATGCCGAAGCTATTAGTAGAAGTTCAAAATATACAATTACAGGCGTACGCTTGGGTCAAGTGAGTTATTACGGTATAGAATACTGGTGCTGTGTTGAGTTTATATAACCAAGAGCGGAGTTTGTGAATATTTTATTAGTTAATAAATTGCTTTCGGGCAATTGAAGGCGGAAAATTTATTGTATGTCTTCATTGATAGTCAAGTCATGTAGGCTAGAGTGCACTGGGCCGTCAATTAGCATCTGTCCGAAAAGCTGTGTTTTTAAAGTCATTATGTTCACATCTCCAACTAGTTGAAATTGATATTTGAATTTCACAAGAGCCATAAACTCGGCGAGCTTTCAAAAATGCTAATAATCACAGAAATAAATTTTAAAGAATCAGTTAATGAAAGAAAGTTATTGGTCTGAAGCTTCGGATTTCCCAAATGAAATATTCAGTAGTTGGCTAAGTTCACCCAATAGTCTTGTAAAATTAACAAAGCATTGAAGAAAGAAACACATGTGTTGAAAATTCAGTTTTAATCGCCAGTTTTCCGAAGTCTTTTTTTTTAGCAGACCAAGAAAGCTGTGAACCTAAATTACTGAGATTTCATTTCAAAATACTTGGAATACCAAGATCATAAGCTGATATTTGAGGGCGGAACTCACTGGAAGAGAGCGGCGCTGAACATATTTACGGATGAATAAAAGCCTGTGGGGAGGGTTGGTAGGGGCATACACTGTCAGGAACTATCCATCATCTCGAGTTTAAGGCTTTTTGACTACTGCTGCGTCTTCCAAGCGAAAGTGGCTGCAATAAAACTAGCAGTAGATTTACTAAACCGGAGCGCAACCTCCTTTAGAGTGTGGACTATCTACTGTGATAGTAGAGTAGTCGATATTAGCCTTGAGGCCCATACAGACACTCATGAATAGTGAAAGGATGTCTAGACTACTAATTTTTTGCAGAATGGGAGCCGGTAGGAGCTCCGTTGACTTCTTGCGATCCTCTGCTGGATGATTGGGCCTCAGACAATTCGATCTTTAGTCAACTACTAGATACTGGGCAATTGCAAGGTCTCTCTGAACCAGGGTAAATCGTAGCAAACTCTTCACCCTCAGTAAAGCTCACCTTTCAATGATTGTAGGAGTTCTAACTGGGAACTGTTGGTTCAGGATTCATGTGGTAAGATTGATATTTTACCGGATCCAAACTGTTCGAAAAAAGGTGAGATAGAATTATCGCAACACTACCTTCTGTTGCTGTTGAATCGGGTACCTAATCACGGTTAGGATGGTAAGGCTTAGATAAGTTGACATCGACTTCATACAACAGCAGGCCCAGAAAACGAGCTGTTTCGACGGGTCGAACCAAAAGGAGAATGCAGCGCATGCTAGAGGTGACTTGTGTAATGTGGGGACCCAGCAGACACTGCTTGGAGAGGAGTTCATTATGTTCATTACGAGTGCAGTGTTCTGATATGTTTGCAGCTTTCACTTCATCCAAGTGACCATATTGGTCGTACTTAAGGACTGACCGGCCAATTGTTTTGTATGTTGCCAAGCTTTCTTTGTCTTTTCGCCATGTGTTTCCGGCTAATGACTTAAGGGTTTTGTTGCGGCTTTACTATAATTGCAGTCGTGTGAGAAGTGAAGGAGCACAGGCTGTCGAAAGTCACACCTAAAATCTTAGGGTTGTTGACAGTCGGAATCTTAACGTCATCGACTACAATATTAAAGTCAAGCCTGCACTCCTTTGTCCAGCTTGTGAATATGGTCGCTGTGGACTTTTTGGGGGAAAGTGTTAAGTTCCATGCAGCGAAGAAGAGAGAAAAGTCGATGAGATAACCGTTTACGTTTAAGCACATGCCATCGATTCCACCTTCTCATACGTATTGCCTTTGCCAGGTTACTGACAAAACATTTGGGATTTCTACTTTTAGACAATCGAAAAGTGAGATGAAGTAGCGGAAATAAAAATAAAGGACGAAAGAGAAAAACCAACTAAATGAGTTTTTATCTACCTTCACAAATGACTATGCATTGAAGTCTAAGTGTGATCCCCCGCCATCCTGAGGGATTTGTCATCTGACTTAACCTAACTTAGTGATAGAAAAGAATTAATTTTTGTTTATATTAACAATATTAATATAACAACACAACAACTCATATCACAAATCAATAATAAGATTTTAAAAGTACGAAGACATTTCATTTTTCAAGTACAATTGGGGTACTCACAACCCGTCGTAAAGCATCGTAAAATCGTAAAATTATAAATTTTTACACTTGTTAAAAAAAATTGTTGTTGGATTATATACAAAAATAAGTTTACACAATTACAATTCTCAATGCTATGTTTTCGAATCGTTATAACTTATAACTTTATGAGACTTGTGAAAACCCTTAATGTTTTAAAAGCGCGCTTTGAGCTTGAAAGCTCCTTGTCCCTAGCATAGCTTTTGCTTAAATTATAACTTTAACACTGGATACACCAATGCAACATGCCATAACTTATGGTAAGCTTATAAAATTAATCCGCAACAAATTTTGGACAAACAAGATTGGAAATCTGAAAAATGAACTTTAATCTTTGTATGCAAATCACCTGGCAGCGCCAACAGCCCACAGTCCATATTTTTCACAATTCCCTTCACCTTGCCACCACACAAAAAACTTATATTTAACACCATCACGAACTTGCTTTCAGAATACAACAACAAGGAAGGCGAATTTTAAAGGGTCATGCGAATACAAATTCATAGCCATATTAACTTTGTTAAAATGTGTGCGGTAAAAAAATGGTAAAATCTCATATCTTCCACTAACCATTGCGATGAAAATTTCACACAAAGCAACTTGAAAGAAAATTTTGTATAAACAAATTATCAAACAAGGCTGCAACGCCAAACAAACGGCCAACAAATCCAAGCCTTATGCAGACAGGCATTTTGGGGGCGGGAAAGGTGGAGCGGTGCAATATAATGGCCAAAGCAGGGTACTATGTTGCAGGAAGCAACGGTGAAAGTTGTTGGTAGCTTTATGGGAGCACTCAGCTGCAGCTGAAGCCTTAAGTGCGACCAAAGCAATGCAATGGCCGGAATGGCCTGCACTCTCCACGGCTATAAAAATTACTACGAGAAATGGGTGTAGTAAAAATGAAAATGAAAATGAACGCAAGCAAACAACAATAAATACATGTATGTGTGTATGTGCAGCAACAGCAGCAAGCGCAAGAATCGACTATGCTTTGTAATCGTACTAACATTTCCACAAAGACGCAATACTATAATCACTAAAGCCAACATTATGCCCATTCAAAGCCACAAAACAAGGTTTATACTTCCTGCATGGTGGGCAAATGGTTTTCTGTAATGGGTGGTTCTAATGAATTTTGATTTTTACTGCGATTAGGTTATAAAATTTCCCTTAAGCCTTTTGGTTTATCGTTGCATTGAGCGTTGGTGCTAAAGTTAAATTATATGTTGGTTTAGTGGTTACCTATAACTCAGTGGATCGTAGATTCGAAACACGACTTAGCTCAGACGCACACCTACAGCGAGTAAATGTTCTGAGAAAATGTTTATACTGAGCTGGCTCTCGAAATGTCATCACAATTAATTAAATACAAAAATAAGACAAACGTTATTTATATTCTTAGCGGACTTTAACGGAAAACACTGCCATGAGGTCTGCACTGATGCTATAGTACCCTACCCTATACTATAAAAGGGTAGACAAGATTCTTGTTTTGATTTTGACCTGTCAGCGTGTATGGCAGCTATATTTAGCAACATATACGAGGACTATAGATTTGACTTGAACAATATTCTATGCAAAACACTGTGAAGATAGTTTGTCAAAGAATAAGTTGTCTATAAAAGGACTAGATTTTCGCCGATCAGTTTGTACGGTAGTTAACTTGTAAGATCGAGCACATGAGATCTACTTTTCTACGGCTTCACAAAGGACTATATTTAGCAATTCAAGTACAATCTCTGGATGAGCCATTTAACCTAATCTAACCTAAATGATATAGTGTTCCAACATCGGAGGTCCTGACAAAAAAAAATCAGAAAAAGCTTGTGCCAAACAGCATATCGATATCTTAAATCTGAGGTACGCGTTCGTACAGACAGACGGACAATGCTAAATCGACTCAGCTCGTCATATGTACATACATACATATATACTCCATAAGATCTTCAATGCATCTTCTTGAGTCGCATAAACTTCGTTTCAAACTTATTACACCCTGTTCATAGTATACATATATTATTAAACCAAGCGGAAATCAATATTTCAACCACCTTGTATGAAAATACGTAAGTACTCGCCTATGGAGCTTGACTTTACACCAAAATCGGCCAGCTTTCTGCCTATTCACCTGCTTATCCGCTTTGCTGGACAACAGCAATACTGTGTGCGCATGAGTGTGAGCACTGACTGCTGAGGCGGATAAGTCGAAAGGGTAAAGCCAAAAGAGAAGGGCGGTGTAAAAACTGCGTCCGAAGCTATGCTGCAACTGGTATTAATACCCCAAAAGGCCACCAAAAGTGTATTAAAAAATCAGGATTTGCACAAGAAAAATTGTGCATGCAACTCCACCGCTCATTGTTGGTACTTCTTCTGCTGTTTCTTCGTCTTCTACGTCTTGCATAATTTCCAAAGGCAGGATTATGCCACAGCCTGTTGGTCGGTCAGTATGGTGTGGTTGAGCGTTCAAATGGTCGACAGGTGCGCCGCTCAATGGCGAGCGTTGTTGCAGCGCTTAAAGCGGAAGTGATGGGGAAAATTTAAAGAAAGCACAAAAACAGGAAGAGGAATATGCCATTGCAAGTGTTGGCATGCGCGCTATGCTAACGTATGTGTGTGTGTTTTACGTGTGTGCGCGTTTTTATGGCACTCAAGGCAGCTGCGCGTCGGCATGCCGTCAAGAATGGTAAATATGAAAAAAGCCATGAAATTGTGAATTTTAAATACATCAAGCGTGTATGCACACTTACAAAAAAAAGTGAAGTAAAAATAGTTTAAGCACACACGCATATATATGTGTGTGTATTTAGAGTGCGCACGAGAATGCTATTTTTTAAAACTCGTTCAATTCGTACGCCAATATTGTTCGTACTTTAGTAGTTTTTATCTGCTACCTTTTGACCCATCTGCATAATCCTTTAAACTTACTTACGCACACGCAGAATGAGTGGTTCGATTGATTATTGCCGGCACTTGGCATTTTGATTGCGATTGCTTATTTCTTTACTAATTCCATTCTTTCTGTATAACAGGAAAGAAAAGTGTTGAGGTTTTCTTAAATCAGTAAAGGTATGAAATTTCAAAAAAATTTCATATATTACATACTATAATCACGATTTTTATACAAAATTGTATTTCTTTCTTAACTCAACTGTCAGTTGTCATCTACTCATTATGACCATTATTGATGGTGGTGACTTTTTTTATTCATTTTAATATTTTTCCACAAATAGTGCCAGCTGTCATCTGTCAGTTGTCAACTATAATCGACCAGCTGTCATCTGTCAGTTGTCAGCTATAATCGATTAGCTGTCATCTGCCAGTTGTCAACTATTATCGCTCAGCTGTGATCTTGTAGTTGTCACATATCATCACTTGACTGTCATCTATGAGTTGTCACTTATCATCACTCAACTATCATCTGTCAGTCGTCAACTATAATTTATTTCCAAGAATGATGAAAGCTTTTTTCGACGCATTTAACTTTTTAAAATAACTATTTTTTGAATTTTGTGATTGTCATATATATATATATGTATGTGTATATAAGTAAGCTATCACCAAATTATATATTACTTTAGTTATATGGACTTTTGACAAGTTGTTAAACGGTTGATGGTTTATAAAGCAATACTTTTAAAACTTTCGCAATTTTATAGACTTTACATACCTACATAGGTATAACCTTAATATATCAAGGCTTTCCGTGGTAATATTTCAAAATCCAGATATTTGATAGTCGATTGTTCTGCTTTCCTTTTTAACAAGCCCTTACCTGAAAAGATTATGAAGAAAGTATTAATTAGTAATAAAAATAAATTAACTACATTACTCATTCATAAATATATAATTAAAAATACAATCTTGCTATGAAAATAAATGTAACAGAATGAGTTAGGTAAATGTTGCCTTGAGTCCGCGAATGTAGATTCGATTGATTTCTTTCAAAAACAAAACCTGTGATTCAGAAATCAAGATTTTAATGGTAAAATAGTTTTTAATGGTAAAAAATAAAAGAAAAAAATATTGATTAAAAAATTGAGACTGACATGCGCTCATTGATATTTATTAGCTGTTCGTATAGGATTTGACATACTACTGTGATCAAATTGAAAAGTGAATTTTTAATTTATACATCGTGTGTTTTTCAAATCAGTAATTTTTTCAGTAAGTTCGTAGTACTGTTAGCGACACTTATGGTTAATTTCACGTCAAAATATTTATTAGTATTTGTGATACCCGTCGTTTTGTGAGGCTCTAAAAGTGAATTCTTCTTTTTTTCTATGTCTGAATTTATTGAACAAAGAAGTGCGATAATCTCATACTGCATTGGTTATTCGTGATCATTTCGCCACATCTTCAACTAATATCGTGCCGCAACTACCGCATTCGCCAGATTTACCTTCGTGTAACTTCTGGCTATTGAGCAAATTCACATGACCACTCCGTTTTGACTCAATTGAGGGTATAACAGCTGAATCGAAGAAGGCTCTGATGGCCATCACGACAGAAGATTTTTCCAAGTGCTATGATGACTGGAAAATTCGTTGGCATAAATGTATTGCAGCGTGAGGGGATTACTTTGAAGGAGATGAAATGAACAAAATTCACCTTTCAATTTGATCACTGTAGTATTTAAGGTGAATATTAACAGAGAGGCTTGATTAAATGTTGTTAATTTTGGGATTCAAATTATAGAGGCGGCACTTAACAATGTGCTCTCTCTCATGGGTTTTTGTAGAAAAAAATGATCAAGTGTATGGTACATATAACGTGTGATCCAAATAGAGTTACTTTCTTCAATAGACTTTTTTCGACATTTTTTACACGTGTTATTCGCCAGTTACCAGTCGAAATGATCGAACAAGTCAACGAAAATTGAACTCAATGGATGGACCACCTGACACGTAGCCGCGGTAAACATTTGAAAGAGATAATCTGCAAAAACTAAATGTCGAAGAATGTTCTTTTGAATGATAATAAAAATTTGTCATTTAATTTGAAGTTTTTGTGTTTTTCATTTAAAAAGGTAGAGGACATCGAAAGACATTACCTTTTAGTATAACATATAGTGCAGAGAATCTCTAGCATGGAATTTTATAACTGAACTTTTATAAGTAAAAATAAGCTCCAACAAATACTTGAATTGCAGTTTTAAATTTTTGAAATCTGTGTTCAAACTTGGCCGTGCAGCAACGGATGATATAATTTCGAAAGACCTATTATAAATATCATTAGCATTTTCGATTAGGTTTAGTCATTATAGATTCATTTATCGGAGTACATTAAGATTCTTAGCACAACTAGCAGTGATTTCTTGACAGTACAATTAGCACAGAACTCGCTCTGTATAGTAAGGAATCTAGATTAATCTAGTCGATGGAGGGGACTATGCCAACAGATGAAAGTTGAGTCGAACTCAACTGAATCAATAAAAACTTTTATCCAGAGCCCTTTTCTATCTTCGTGCTAAGTTCGATCTCTATATGTTAATTATACAGTATGCAGTTTATTTGCAACGCGAAAGGACTGTCTGGCAATTATTTCATTGAAAAAAATGTAATAACATGTTTTCGTGAAACTTTGTACTTCTATTCGAATCTTGGCAACGGAATTATTGAAAGAATAATACTTTATCACGAGCAAAATTACTTACATATGTAGTACAATGTATTCAATGAAGGTCGTGAACTCATCGAAAACCAGCCTCAAGCGAGTCGTCCAGCCAACTCAGTTAGTGACGATAACATCGAAAGAGTTAAAGAAGTAGTAATTGAAAATCGTCATATTCATCAAACAGATAGCAGAGGATCTCAACAGCTCTTATGGATCGCTCGACCGACCAACACAACATATTTTGGTTAATGTTTTGGGTTAATGTTTTGGGTATGAAGCCAAAAGACTTGAACCTTTTGCAAAAACGACTTCAAGAAGAGGTTTGCGAGGAGGTGTTCTACAACGTAGCTGAGGCTACAGTCATCAAGCGCGTCATCATTGGTGACAAGATGTATGATTATGATTATAACGTCGAAACTATCCAACATTCGCGAATGACGCCTCAAAAATCAGCCGGAATCGAAAAAAACACAATTGACTGAAAGCACTAAAGGCTTTACCAGGCAATGTTTATAACTAGCTAAATGAAGCGTTTGTTCGTATTGGTCAGTTATTAAAAATTTGTATTAAAATATTTGGAAATGAATTACTTTTCTTTTTGTCAGTCCGGGTCAATTTTGATCAGAAAACAAAAATAATTTTATTAGCAATATCAAAAATATTATTCTTAAATTCTTCCTTTTATCTGGAAACATCGAGAGAGAAATGTCGGGTCCTTTTACAAAGTTGCCATTTTCTAGCAGGGTTAAACAACTTGCAGAAGGCGTTACCTGTCTTACGGGTATGAAAAAAATACATTTTTTATTATCTTATTAAATTCTACAATACCTCTTAAATATTGTCCTAAATTTTCAAGTTAAGCCGAGTAATTGTTTCGGAGATACAGCCTTGAGAACTTGTGCGCTCGTGGCTAACTAGGCTAAGTGCGCTGTTTTTAAACGCGTTTTTCTCGAAACTGTGTTTTTAAAATCGGTTGGCAAGATTTCTCGAGAACTACTCAACCTATCATCATGCAATTTAGACAAGTCCCTAAGCTACAATCCTTAAAGACTTGAATGAAGAATTTTTTTTTGATAACAACTATCTGATGCAAAATGTCGTGAAATTTACATTTCTATTGTAAAAGTGTTTGCCAAAAATCCAGTATTTAGTTTTTTTTTGCCTTCAGCCAAGTTCTAAGTTAAGGTTTTAACTAAAACACGTATTTTTTCACTTTAGATGATCCGGTAAGCAGTTGTCCTGCCAACGCGGGCGTTTTTCCTAAGTGTCACCGGAAATGGCGTCGCAATGGTCGAGTTTAAAATACATTTTTCCAAAAATTTCACAATTTCTTAGTTAATAGTGTATGTTTTTAACAATAAAAAAATTCTTGTAAAATATTTCATTTTTTATGTGAGAAAAAATTGTTGAAAAAAGGCTGATTTTCACCCGAGGAAGCCCATATTACCCTTAATTATTCTCTCTTCTTTTAAGGTAAAGGAATTCATAGCTGCTCCTTGATTTACTCTACTAACTCTTTCAATATCTGGGCCTTAAAAATGGAAATGCACAAGCTGCTTTTACAAAGCGCAGGTGACCTATTGGCCCCTGTACAGAACTTCCATTTTGAATTCGGTGATAAATTCTGTAATTAATTAAATGCATTTCGTACTCATATTCATATGCGCAATTATTATTATTTTTTAATTAAACTCACGCACCACCGATTGTTAATCATTTTGGTAATGCGATTCCCTTGCACAAAAAAGAAAAACAATAATAATAGTGCGAATCTGAATTTCCTTCATACATTTGAAAATTGCAATAAATAATTTCAATGCCTGACTAATTGTCCAACGACTATTAAATTGACGCAATGAGCATTATTTTCACAGAGAATATTTAATTAAAATGGCATTGCAGTGAGACGGCAACGGTGGCAGCGATGGCAGCGGCGACAGCGACGCCTGCTACGCACATTAAAATGCGATAAAATATTTGCCCGAAAATGGCACCAAATGAAGCAATTAATTTCGGGTAATGCGATTTTGCGTACCGAAATCAAATAAAAACACCAACAACATACATATATTAAATTCAAAAATTAAACCCCCAAAAAACAAAGCGAACAAGCTCGAATGCGCGTGTGCGGCACACACACAGTTTCAATAACAAAAACAATAACAACAACGATGGCTTGCAAATTTATTGGTGTTTGGCATGTTACGAAATTTCGGTGTGCCAATTTAAAATGTGCAACGCAAAATAAATTGAAGTTCGTATATCACGTGCCTTTGGGTGTGTGTGTGTGTGCATGTAAATATTTGTATTTATCTTTGTATTTGTGTTTATATCTGTTTGTGTGCACGCGATAGCGTAATAAATGAATGCCACCGCTGCTGTTGCAGGGATTTATTTGAATAATGACCCGATTGTGGCACTTCAACCGACTGTCACATTCGATGTGGTCAAGTGCAAGCAAAACATTGGCATGCCAGCAATGTGTGTGACCCCCTGACTCTGCGGCCACCCCGCAGGGAGCGCTGGCTGTAAGTTTGTTGAGTTTGCACTTTATTATCATGCCCCAAGCAGCGATTACACAATGCTGCTGCTGCACACGAGTATTGACTGTGCGTAAATACTTTTGTAGCTGCTGAGAAGAGCAGCTAATAAACTGTCACAGTTGCGAAACCTCTCTTGGTTGGTGGCAATAGCTGGCTGCACATTGATAAATGTTTGGCGACTTTGAAATCTGTAGCGGTTGATTTTTGAAACAATTTTAAGCCAGAAATTAAATATGTAGATTAGATCAGTTTATTCACAAATAATACAAAACAATAACAAACAAAATAACAAACAAAAAAATATTCAAGCTTTATAAAATTATGTTAAGGAAAAGTATATAAGATCAAATCATCCTTGGACAAGAGACCTCCTTGTGGCCATATAAAGGAGCGCAATTTCGGTGTGGGATGTGTGGTCGGAGAGACACTACCAGTCCTGCCATTCACCCCGGTGGATGAACGTCTGGCCACAATCCGCATCAAAGCAAAGTTCTTTAACATGTCGGTGATTTCCGCCCACGTCCCGACGGAGGAGAAGAACGATGTGACCAAAGATGTATTCTATAAGTGCTTGAAGCGAACCTTTAGAGCTGTCCCCGCCACGATGTAAAAATCGTGTAGGTAAATTCAACCTCCACGATGAAATATCCGTAAATGGGTTGAAGCTGATCGACTTCGCCGGGGCCCGAAATATGGTTATCTGTAGTACTAGATTCCAGCATAGGAAAATTCACCAAGCTAGCTGGCTGTCTCCAGATCGAAAAGTCACCAACCAGATCGATCATGTTATGATAGACGGAAGACACGTCTCCAGTGTTTTGGATGTGCGTGCGCTCCGAGGTCCTAACATCGACTCGGACCACTATCTTGTTGCAGCCAAGATTCGCACCCGCCTCTGTGCAGCAACAAACGCAAGTCAACAAACACAAGAAAGGCTGAAGATCAAGAAGCTGCAATCACAATGGACAGCCGAGCGATTTTCTTCTGGACTTGCATTCCTGCTCTCTCTCGATATAAGGGAACTGTGAAACGCCATGTCTATCTCCTTACGGACGAAACCATTGGCTTTCGGACAATGCAAAAGAACAGCTGGTACGATGAGGTGTGCCGTGTCGCAGTGGAGAGAAAACAGACTGCCTACTCCGCAACGTTGCAATCCACTACAACACGTACGGAATGGAACAGATACCGAGAGTTGAAGAGAGAAGCGAGACATATTTGCAGACACAAAAAGAATGAGGCCGAAATGCGTGAAACATACTCTTGTAGAACCAACAAAGGTTATCTAGTGCTTGATGGACAGAGCATACTGAAACTGTGGAAGGCACTCTTCTCCAGTCTGCTGAATGGCAATGAAAGCATAACACCAGGAGATGGTTAACCCTATTCCGAATCGATGACGATGGACCAGATGTTCCATTGCACGACCAAGAAAAAGTTCGAATAGCAATTCATGGCTGAAGAACAACACAGCGGAGAAAAACTGATAAGGAGAATAGCTTCAGCTTCTTTGCAGAATATGGCCGGGAGACCCCACAATATGCGCCAACTACATGCGACAAGCCTCCTCAACATCGCATATAAATTTCTTAAACCGTTAATAAACTGCTTGCTTTAGACCTGGAAAATCAACAACTGACCAGATATTCACCATGCATCAAATCTTGGAAAAGACCCGTTAAAGGAAGATCGACACACACCAGCTCTCCGTCGATTTTAAAGCCGCCTTCGACAGCACGAAAAGGAATTCCTCAATGCTGCTTTGTCAGAACTTGGTATCCCCGCGAAACTTATACGGCTGTGTAAACTGACGTTAAACAATACCAAAAGCTCTGTCAGGACCGGAAAAGACATCTCCGAGCCGTTCGATAACAAACGAGGTTTCAGACAGACGTTGCAAAGCTAAATAGAGATTTCTTCAACAACCGCGCCGTTTGTTCTGCTTTCTCCAGAGTGGTTAAGAAAGCGAAGCAAATGGGTCTGGCTGTGAACAAGAAAAAAACGGTTTGAAGAAGAAGTTTGTCATGAAACAAACAGTCGCGACTTGGCTCCCACGCCACTGTTGACAATCGTAACTTCGAAGTCGTAGATAATTTCGCCTATCTTTGAACCAGCATTAACACCAACAACAACGCCAGCTTCAAAATCCAACGCAGAATAAATCTTGCCAACAAGTGCTACTTCGGACTGAGTAGGCAATTGAGAAGTAAAGTCCACTCTCGACGAACAAAACCAAACTCTATAAGTCACTCATAATTCCCGTCCTGCTATATGGTGCAGAGGCTTGGACGATGACAACATCTGATGAGTTGACGTTGCGAGTTTTCGAGAGAAAGGTTCTGCAGAAGATTTATGAGTATTAAAGCTTCCACATAGCCGAAGTTAACGTTTTTTCTTGTTTTATCTTTATTTCCATTTGGGAAGAGCTTGAAAGCCTACGTCGGAATTATTGAACATAAGACTGCAATGACAGCACCACTTTGTAGTTACTTCCACACTTTTTCAAACAAGTATTTTATGAGTGAATTATAACAGTGTTATATTTTATAAGTAATCATAGAACCATTTTTCAACTTCTCTTTCCATTTACTTTTCACCGGAGGACTATCAAGGCTTAAGTGTATATAAAGATCAGCGCTTTGACTTAGCCCAACATATAGAAACTTTAATTTATAGCAATGATTCGAGCAAAGCAACCGTAAGCCTTATATTTTGTTGAGAATTTTTGTCATCCGTTAGTAAAAAGTCAAAAGAGTAAACATATTTTATAAAAATTCCTGAAAACAAGCTTAGAAGCGCATGTCGCTTCTTTTTGAGATCATAAAAATATCCCATAAGTGATCATTACTACGAATTATTTCGGTTTACTTCTACGCAGTTATCAACAGTTAAAGCCAGAAACGCTGAACACTTGTTTCCTTGTCAAACACCATCGCATTTAGATAGAATTTTAATTAACAAAAAATTACATTGCCATTAAAAACAAATTAAGCTAACCATACAATTAGATTTACACATTAAAGCAGCGCGCTAAATATGTGACAATACATACATACGCCGAAACGGCAGCAAAAAATAGATGTAAAAATAGAGGAGCAAATCCATTTATACAGCAACTAACTAATACAACGACGTGGGAATTGCACCATCACGCGTTGCCACCTTTCGGCAATGTATAATTTGCTGCTAAGCCTGTGATTTCGGCATGCAAAGCAGAATAATCAATGCGCTGCGCGACGTGAGCTGCGGGCACAAACTAAATCTGATTGTTCTGCCGTCACACACACACACACATACACTCACGTGGAATTGTTGGTGTGAAAAGTGGGATTTGTTGATAACATTTGACCGCAATACAAATTAAGGCAATGCTAATACAACGAACACGCTTACATATCAATGCACTTGCCAACAGACAAATAAATATGTATGCAGTTACATATACTATATATCTATGACTGCAAATATATGTGTACAAATAAACCGTTGCATCAATTTTGGCGGTGGAGCCTGTCACCACTTACAATTATGCGGTGAATGAAGTGCGATTGTTTGTTTTCGAAATTGCATTTGCCACTATTCATTTATGCACAGACGAACAGAGGCTAGAGTGGGAGGGAGAATAAGAGAGGTTTGTTTAAGTAACTGCAAGAAATATATTACTTTAAGCATATATATACTTATATACATATATATATCAAGTTATCAAGTTTTACATTAGAAGAACAAACAAGATCTAAAATTAAAAAATATTTCTGAAGCGAGCGTCGAAAAGTAGGCAATGTTAAGTCGAAGCAATTCTGACATCTATTTCATTCCGTAGTTTTTCGGAAACTATTCTAGTTCACTTGCAAGCTAAGATAGGAGTAAAAATAAGAAGGCATAAATAATCCATTATGTGTCAAATAGATGCCTTTAGTATTCTGTATCTAGTGTTATTTGAGTGCCTTCGGGTTATGGGTAGTTATCGATGGAGTTAGAAAATAAAAAAAAAACTTTTCAGATTCTCTTAGTTATTTGCTTGACACAGTATATTCAAAGATGGAGACCAGCAAAGAGAACACACATCATATTTTGCAGTTTTTCTTCGATAAAGGCAAGAACTCAAGCCCAGCGTGCTTATGGTCCTGATTTTATAACAGCAAATCAAGTGAAATTTTGGATTATCGATTTTGTGTTCTGGTCCGCAACGCTAAGGAAAAGCGGAAATATAGTATATCGAAAACGTCGATAAAGTAATGAAAATCGTCGAGTTCGAATGTGAGCTAAAAATTACTGATTACAAAAAGAAGCTCCACCATGAACCGAATTCCCAGGCCAAAAAATAGCCAAGTCAGTATTGTCAGGAATGTTAATAATCAGATCGTCTGAAAGCAGTAATCGGTCAGTAGCGGTCAGCTTTAACTAATAGAATAGGAACTGGATTCGAACAGTTCAACGCCAGGACACACACATCGATAGTGGAGCACCAGAAGCTACATGAGCTTAATTGGGAGGTTCTTATGCATGTAATATTCTGCTCAAAAGAAGATTGTTAAAATCGACTGTCTCATTATTTCCCCAATTGGGACGAGGGTTGGGAGAGAGGTATAATGAAAAGAGCAACAAGTTATAGAACAATAGCAACAATTCTTGGAATACATTGTGACAAGAAAGCACAGGGAAGTTGTAATAAAATTACTCGGGTATATGATATTTCAAAACAATATATTTTTCTAAGTTAGTAGAACTGTTCTTAATTACTGTGCCAAATATTTTTTTCGATATTCTAGGGTTGGTGTATCATGAATTTATTCCGGAAGGGCAGACGGTCAATAAGGAGTTCTATTTGGCGGCATTGAGGCGTTTGTGAGAGAACATCCGTCGGTGTGGAACAACAATTAATGAATTTTTAACGATTCAAAGACGGCGACCATCGCATGCCTCGTTCTGGACGACCTTCGACCTGCTCAACTGATGGAAATATTAAATTTTTTGAAAATCGTCCAAGTGTTAAATATGGCAAGAGAGCTCGCTCGCGAGTGAATTTTATCGTATATTTCAGTCGATCCCAATAAAACTGAATTGTTTTCAAGTTCTTCCGTACAGGCCATGCTTGAACGTGCGAATTTCGATTCCTTATTCATGCAGAGCATTCTAACTGCCAATGAAACATTCGTTTATAAGTTTAATATGCAAACAAGTCAACAATCATCGGAATGGAGGGAACCGAAACCAAAATCGTTAGCATAAGGTGTATTGTTTTTTTCGATATTCTGGCGGCTATTGAATTTTTAAGGAGTTCTATTTGGCGGCATTGACAAAATCAATCGGTGTGGAACAAAATTAAATGAATTTTTAACGATTTTATCTACAATCGCATCGAACCACTTGTTTTGTGATTTTGTATTTGACCTAAATCGGATCAGTTATAATAGATAAAATAAAATATAATATCCAATTTAATGTAAGAATAATAATTCGAATTACAGAGTTTTTAGTAATATTAGACATAAAGCGACATCTTGTGTTTACATAGGGAGCACGATGGTTCCACTGATAGTGTTTGTGCTTGTGGTTATGTGGTTTGCCTTCTCTTTAAATTACTTGAATACTATGTAAAGAAATTTTCATTATTTAAATTATTTAATCAAAGCTCCTAACCTCAGAGTTTCTCAGAATTTTACATTTTGCACAGATATTATTACGTCATAGTCATAAGGTGCCTTTAATGTAGATATTATATAAATTCAAGACCTAACATCACTTATTTTTTTCTCTTCAATATCAAAAACTCACAGCTGTAATACAAGTTTATACTAATGTAATCTCATGTGCGAGTATGTGCCTCAAAATGAATTCTGTAAAACCTAAAAATACTGTCACTTTCTTACTAAACTTATGATCTATAAAGTTCAACAAAATATTATGTTTATCTAAAAATGTTATTAAATTAACTATATGTAGGTATATTTGCATAGAACTTTCTGTGTGACAAATCAGAAATTTTATCACTTCTAAACTCCATTATAAGCGAAAGTTTTGAGCATTTTCATAAAATTAGCTTCTTGCACTTGCAAAAATAGAATAATATTGAAAGTTTATCCGTCGATGACAAACTCTTGCGCAACTTGGACTACACGCACCGATAACATATATATATGTATATGTATATATAACTGTAAAGGTAGTAAGGCGTATCGTAAGGAATATTCATTACTTATGTATTTGCATGGAAATTTGCAAAGACTTTTCGGCAAAAACTAGAAACAAAACGGAACATCAACGACAGCTCTGAAGCAAGCATAGTAAAATTGACGACGCCGACAGCGTTTGCAGCGAACTTTGCAAAGAAAGCGCCGAACTGCTGGTTGAGCACGGCAGCGCGGGCCGTAGGGTATTAAAACAGGAAGCAGCAATGTATTTCGGGGAGGAGTGCAGTGCAAGCAGCGTAGCAGGTGCATATAGCGAGCGCAAGTAATATGTGTGTAGTTTGTGGGGCGAGCGGTGTATAACTTTGTTGCACAATTTGTTGAATATGGAAATATACGACGCGACTGTCAAACACATAAATCTCTACTGGCACATATGTATGTAATGTACAAAATGTGGCACACAAACTTATGGCGATATGTAGGTAGAGTATATGTAAGTACACGTAAAGCGTAGGCGTCTGTATATCTCAGCCATGTTAATCTTACCCTTTCAAGTTTTGCCTTCCACGAGGAAACATTCCATTTCCTGTCACATCACTGCACATTCGATTTGTATGTTGTATTATGTATATGGGTAAATTTACATACCAAATATATATGTATGTATATAAGCGCTGTAAACATGCGCGCCGCCGTCCTTATTGCGACAACGCTGTGCGCAACATTCCCCAAACGCTGACAGCTGTCAATTTTTTATTTACTACTCGCTTTTTTCCAACTTTATCAGCTGGCTGTCATGCAATTTCACATGTGGGACAAGCTCGTTTGCGGAACTTTCACGTAACGCAATGCGCACTACAAATGCAGATATGTATAATGATGTGAGTGTAGATATGTATACTTTACTAGATCGCGCACACCCACGCAGGCCCATATATACATTAGGGTGGGTAAAAAAAAATTATGATTTATTCGCAGTGAATTTTCTACGAAACTGTGAGTTTTGCTATTTCAAATGATTCTTTGTACAGAGTTATAAAATTCAAATTAAATTAAAAAATAATAAAAATGTAAAATATTCAAAATGCAACCTTTGATATCTTATAAACCGTCAGGTTTACGAAAAATTGCAAGAGGGTTGTTTAGAGCATTAAATTTTGTACACAATCTATGCAACGAGATATTTTTTTAAGCAGTTGAAAGCGACTTATGAATTTTTCTAGCTGATGATAAGCAAAAAAATTAAAAATGTGAAGCGGAGGACCTTCCCGTTACAATTAAGGGGTTACCTGGGTTTCTTCGGGTAAAACTTTTTTTAATATAAATAATTAAATTTTTTATTAAGTTTTTTTATTGGTACAAACATACACTATTAACAAAGAAATTCTAAAACTTTTGAAAACAAATTGCGACACCATTTCCGGTAAACCCTCGGCAAGATAAAACCTTAATTTAGAGCTTACACGAAAAAAACCAAAAAATTGGATTTTTGGCAGACCTTTTTACAAGAAAATTAAAATTTCAGTGAAAATTTCGCAACATTTTTTTTTTAAATTGCTATAATCAAAAAAAAATCCTTCATCCAAGTGTTTAAGAATTGTATCTCAAAGACCTGTGCAAATTTTCGTGAAGATCGGTTGAGGAGTTCTCGAAAAATCTTTCCAACCGACTTCAAAAACACAGTTTCGAGAAAAACGCGTTTAAACACGCGCACTTAGCCCAGCTAGCCTCGAGAGCACAAGTTCTCAAGGCTGTATCTCCAAAACGATTACTGAGTTCAACCTGAAAATTAAGGACAATATTCTAGAGGTATTTTATTTAATAAAACAATAAAAAAACGATTTTTTAAAACTAGTAAACCCATGTAACCCCTTAACATAAGAGTTCTTTCCTAAAATCATTCGTGAAACTGATTTTGAATGGCAAAATATCGACTACCTATCTGGTTGCGAGAATAAACATATTACCAAAAATTTTTTCAAACTATATAAACGGCTTGTTGAAAAATGTTTAAGTTACTATTGAGAAAATAACTGTATTAGTTCTAAATTATCTATATATATTAATAAAATGTGATGAATCCGCTTAACTTACATGTTAGTAAATATTATTTTATTAAATTAAAAAAAAATTAAATTAAAAAATTTTGAGAAGTGCAAACGGTTGGCAACACCCCTTCAAAACATTTTCAGCTATGAGACTTCTTAAACCTTTTTAGTTTTATATGCATATTGTACAGTTTCCATTTAATTAAACAAGAAAATGTAAATAGGTGGCAACACCTCGCCAAAATATTTCAAGCCTTAGGCCTCTTAACCTTAAATTCATTTTTAACATCAATATTTATAATTGCTTAACAATTTTAGTCAGATAAAACTTTGAAACAGGTGGCATCTCCACCCGAAAGTTTAACTCAAAACTATAGACTTTTTGTTTTTTTTTTAATATTTGTAAATAGAGTTGAAACTGATGAATCTTTAACTTTTTTACCAGAAAGTTCATAAAGACCTAAAACAGGTGATTTTTGGTAATTTCAAAACAAACAAAAAATACAAACATAAAATCAAATCTCTCGCATTTGAAAGAAGTGGAATTTTAACCCGATCAAATAACGTCAATGTATAGTATTTTTAAAGGAGTTGATGGATTATTGATATACATATGTCAAATTGTAATTTTTTTCAAAGAGACACACATAAATGAATATTCGTCACCTGTACCAATACCGCGCCAAAGCAGACCACTTTGCTTTTTAGCCAATAAAATCTACAAAACTCAGCAAATCTGTACATTGTCACTCTTACTAAACTAATCTCACATATGTATGTATACATGAATATTGAAGCATATGGCTAGAGGAAACATATACATATCTGTACAAACGCACATCGATACATGCATATGAAAATACATTCGCGTGCATTCTGAAATCGTCTTTGTACGTTTTATGCGCTTTTAAGTGCAATCCTGCATAAGTGCCCTGTTTCTCTTTGTATGTATTTGTTGGCATTTTACGTGTATGTTTACTGGTTTGGGAGGTGGTGATTGCGGTGGTGGAGGTTGCGCAAGTGCGTACGTGCGTATATTCAATGATCCTCTTTAATGCTGGTAAAAGCACGCACGTGCCGTTAGTTAAACACAGATCAACAAATTCAGTACAAAATAGAGAAGAAATAAATAAATAGAAAACTAAAAATTAAAGTTTCAGAGATACTGAATCAAAGCAAACATTTTCCCCAGTAGTTGTAAGTAAATAATGCCACAAAGAGAAATAAGTGAAGAAAGATGTTAAGTTTACGAAGTGCTAAGTAAGGTTTTAAGTTTAAGAGCAAAACTACTTTTCAAGACTTAGCCGAATTTTTTCGCTTCCTCAAAATATCCATTCACAGTCTTAATAAGAATGAAGCAATAAAAGTTACACGTTATGCAAACATATATAATTATGAAGTGACATTCTAGATTACTTCTGCATTTAACGAACGTCATCTGAAAAAAATCTTAGTACTCTTCAACTTTCACAGTACACCGTAACTTTAACCTTAACCTTAACCTTAACCTTAACCTTAACCTTAACCTTAACCTTAACCTTAACCTTAACCTTAACCTTAACCTTAACCTTAACCTTAACCTTAACCTTAACCTTAACCTTAACCTTAACCTTAACCTTAACCTTAACCTTAACCTTAACCTTAACCTTAACCTTAACCTTAACCTTAACCTTAACCTTAACCTTAACCTTAACCTTAACCTTAACACTAACATCAACCATAACATTGAACTTAACCTTAATCTTAACCTAAACCTAAATCTTAACCTTAACCTTATTCTTAACCTTAACCTTAACCTTAACCTTAACCTTAAACTTAACTTTAACCCTAACCTTAGTCTTAACCTTAACCTTAACTTTAACCCTAACCTTAGCCTTAACCTTAAACTTTAACCTAAACCTTAATATTTTCCTTACCCTTAACCTTAACCTTAACCCTAACCTTAACATTACCCTTAATTTCAACCCTAACTTCCTATTTCCCTTTGACGTTATTCTTAAACTATCTTCGCCACCTACTTAAGCGTATCTCGTATACCAATTCTTAACCTTAATCTTAAACTTAGCCTTAACCTTAAACTTAACCTTGAGCGTAACCATAACTTGAATCATATTCTTAACCTTAACCTCAACTTTTACCTTAACCTTATTTTTAATATTAACCATAACCTCGACAGTAATCGTAACCTCAACGGTAACCTAACCATTAAATTTGACATTAATATTAGCCTTAACTTTAACCTTAAACTTAACTTTAAACCTAACCTCAACCTTTATATTATCCTTACCATCAACCACAACTTCCAATTTCCCTTTGATCTTATTATTCAAATTATCTTCAACGTCTACTTAAGCGTATCTCGTATTCCAATTCTTAATCAAATGCTTTACAGCTTTATTATCTCCGAAACCTTAGTGTGTGTGAACATATGTACATATGAAAAAGTTCGCTTAAGCAATGTCATTTTCAACTTATCAACTTAACTCGAAAGCTGTTTTCTTTCGATAATGGCCTCTATATGCCTTTGGGTCATTAAGTGCCTAATGATCATTACTGACAACACTTCAATAGCCAATCTCAGCAATTTCGACCATTTCACCCACACACATGTAGTATGTACAGTATGTATGTGCGCGCAACGGTACACATGCATTTCGTATTCGAGTATAATTACCATTTTGCCAACTAAACACAAATATAACCGTTACGTTCACACGCTCTCGCCACCAATGCATTTCATTGAATGTCAGTAACAGCAAGAGCGAAACAAGAGGGAGGACAGCAGCAGGAGCGAGCGCCGCAGCTTTGCCCTGCCAATTTAACTTGACTCATTTATTTTTATCAGATTTTGCAGATTTTCGTGTGCTGATTGCTGAAAATGGCAGCGGTGCTGCAACTTAGCACGTGCTGCTGGCAACGGCTGCCGCGTTAAGCTATGCGCTATCTGCTGAAAAGTTCCATTAAAAACGCTTCATTTATTCATTTGCTTAACTTTGGCGCAGAAATTTCGTTTCACCTATTCGCCGCCGCTTGCCACTTGCAGCCAAATCGGTGGAAATGCTATTAAACTAATAAATGTTGCGCTGCCACCGAAGCTTTTGTTGTTACTTCTGCTTTTTTGTTCTTTCTCCAACGTTTTTGTTTTTCGATTTTCGCAAACATTAGTAAGCGCGTTAGCCGCAAGCAATTCGCAATTGAATTTTTTAGTTGCAACAACAACAACAACACAAAAGGAGGTGAAACAATGAATTGTCTAAATTGAATAAAATTGCTGCACTTGCCAGCGACACGCCAACAACAACAACGAAAGTAGCAACAACAGCGGTTGATGCCGCGCTCAACACTCAGCGCTGTTGCGGATGGTGGGTGTGCGTGGTTACCTAGCTACGCGATTGCTCGAAGCGGCCATGCTGCGCGCCTCATTGCTCACGATTCGTGAGGAGCGAACATTTTCACATTTTCTAAGCGCTTTGTTTTGAGTATTAAAAATTCATGTTGATCGGTGAAATATGACGCAACGCAGCGCAGGCAATGTGCGGACGCTCTGTTGTGGCAGCAACAAAGGACATGGTTGCTGCAGATACAACGTAGCGCCGTTGCTGGTGGTAAGAGCATTGCGCCAATAACATATTTTCAGTTCGCAAAAAACGAAAGAACATCTGAATCTCTATGCACTTACAAGTATGTATATATTGTATATCTTCGCATTTTGTAGCGCGCAATGGCTCTTGGGGGCAAGTGTAGAAATGTTCGTTGGTATAAAGGATGCAGTAAAATGTTGCACAAAAGTGAAAACAACTATGTGCACAAAATGTAAGGAAAGACGTCGAAAAGGAAATAGAGATTTCAGCGATCGAAGTGGGTCAACAGTAAGTGCACACAAAATCACTATTAACCTAATTTCATTAAGCTTATTCTTCCGCTGTGTATGTATTATGGACGATTTCTTTAATGGTGGCGCCTTTGTGATAACTACTGCACAGTATTTTAATAAAGGATTTTGAATGCGTTTGTTTTTTTAATGTTATTTGCTCTTGGTTTACCGAACATTTTCAGCCACATTTAAGATTTTAATAGAAACAAAAAACTTTAATTTCGCCTGTAGCGACGCTATAATATCCTCATAGCTCCATTTCTTATATCATAATTTATCCATTTCTTATAGCATAAAAGTGTATAAAAGAACTTTGCCTTGATTTTGACCGGCAGTTGCATCGACTCTCGACTGCTCGACCTTCCCAAGCGTCATCGCTCTATGGGCTCTTGAAAAGTTCCAAGAAGATCCGACATTTTCAAGCCAAATTTTGTTCAATGAAGAGGCCTATTTCTTGCTTAATGGGTATGTTAACAAACCAAACTGCCACATTTGGGACGAATACCAACCTGAAGAGATACAAGAGCTGCCATTTCATTCAGAAAAAGGAATGGTTTGCTGTGGTTTGTGGTGCAGTGGAAACATCGGACCATATTTCTTCAAAAATAATGTCATGATAACCGACTATTTGATGCCTGAAATTGATGCTCGTGACCTCCAGTCAGACTTTTTCCTGTAGGGATATGTATAGGGTAAAGTCTATGCGAACAATCCCATTCAACACATTAGAGGATGAGATATCACTCAGTTTTTAAAAATTTCGATTTCGAACATGGCATAGAAAACCGTTTGGAATCACCTCAACAAAGCCTGGCTCAAACAGAACATCAATGGAGAAATGGTTAAAGCAAGAAACCTCATGGACTATATTTCCATCTACAAGTCGCTGCTGAATCATAACAAAATCAATCCATCTCTGAAAATTACGGCATTAATATTCCACTACAACAGACCCATAATAAACCAACAATTATATTTGAAAACTAGTTGAAGATCTGGTAATAGTAAAAGAGTTCTGGCTATCATTAGTCCAATTTTTTATACTTATAAAGCTTAGAAACGTCTAGAAACTTGGAAAAGTGTTAAGTCAAGTTAGACTATAATATTCAGTCCTATAAATATCCAGACAAAAAAAATTTCTGTGCTTCGATATTAGCTATTGGCAAAGCGCCCTAAATAATCAAAAATCTGCTAATGTGGTTTAATTTCTATTTGCATAATTTCCCCAGGATGTCTAAATATTATATATAAGATGCGACGAGTTATTGCCTTCATCTAACAAATGCGGGACATTCGAGTGTTCTGATGATTCTATCTCATCTTCTTCCAGATGTGCAATCTTACGGCATGAATCGCGATCGTAAAGTGTTCAGTTAGAACTCTTGCAATCATTGAAACTGAATCCTGCTGGGAGCGAAGAGCACGCTAGACTTGTTCCAATTAAACCTGGGAAAGCAGGACCTTGCGACTACACAGCTGCTGATAGTTGGCCAACGATTGCTGTTCTGGTCGGAAGCTCCAATGCAACGCAGCTCCTACGCATTCTCACTTATTGAGACTAAAGTACTTGTCCTGGTAAGTTTATCAGACTTATAGTTTCCCGAAATACCTGTGTGCCCAGGCAGCCTAACAAGTCTAATCATAAAATAGCTTGATGCTAGAGATAAGGAGTTTAGACATCTCTTCACTAGTCTTGAGTCGAATATAAAGTTAAAATACTATTTCTAGTTCGCAAATTACAAAAATCTAATGCAATAATATTGTTAATTCTTAGCTTAGTTATCGATAATTTTCGGTGACGAATCTATACTTTTAGTTCTTGATTACTTATCGATAATTTTCGATACATGTATACTAATTTTAGTGCGGAAATTACATAAAAGTAATGCAATAATGTTGTTAATTCTTAGCGTTAATTTTCGATCACAATTTTAGTTCTTAGCGATTTATCGATCATTTTCGATATTGAGCTTATTAAAGGTTTTTTGAAAAAATTTAAATTTTTGTTATTTTTAGTTTTCGCTCATTTTGAAAAATGAGTTGTGGTTAAAATTAGAAAAGATATGTTGTATCGATGAAACAATAACCACAGTTGCATTGCGTAAAAGGTAAATATTAAAAGTATGCTGCCATTGCCGATAAAACTTAATAAAAAAAAACTTTTTATCATGTTTGATTAAAAAAAAATAGCCAAAACAAGATTATTCGAACTATATTGATAATTTTCGATGAATAGTTTTTCGATATTTTCCGACTTTTTTAGTTTTCGATTATTTTGTTATACTATACTATAATGTATTAAATAAGAATTATTCCAGCCAAAAACAGTCAGTTCGAATTATATCGATAAGTTTCGATTGGTTCTAGTTTTTGATTATTTTGTTATATTATACTATAATTTCCTAAACGATAACTATGCCAGTCAAAAATAAATATTTTCGAATAATATCGATAATTTTCGATAAATAATTTTTCGATATTCTCCGATTTACTTTTTAGTTTTCGATTATTTTGTTATATTATACTATAATGTACTAAATAAGAATTATTCTAGCCAAAAACAGTCAGTTCGAATTATATCGATAAATAATTGTTCGATATTCCGCGTTAATTGTTTTTAGTTTTTGATTATTTTGTTATATTATACTATAATTTACTAAATGATAACTATTCTAGTCAAAAACAAATATTTTCGAATAATATCGATAATTTTTCGATATTCTCCGATTTTCTTTTTAGTTTTCGATTATTTTGTTATACTATACTATAATGTACTAATTAAGAATTATTCTAGCCAAAAACAGTCAGTTCGAATTATATCGATAAGTTTCGATAAATAATTGTTCGATATTCCGCGTTAATTGTTTTTAGTTTTTGATTATTTTGTTATATTATACTATAATTTACTAAATGAGAATTGTTCTAGTCAAAACAAATATTTTCGAATAGTATCGATAATTTTCGATAAACAATTTTTCGATATTCTCCGATTTTTTTTTAGTTTTCGATAATTTTGTTATACTATTATATATTAAATTAGGAAAATAATTAATTTGCTAGAAAAGATAGTTAATTAAATGACTTTATAAACAAA
This sequence comes from Bactrocera neohumeralis, assembly GCF_024586455.1. Taxonomy (NCBI): domain Eukaryota; kingdom Metazoa; phylum Arthropoda; class Insecta; order Diptera; family Tephritidae; genus Bactrocera; species Bactrocera neohumeralis. The sequence continues at coordinate 13,396,305 of NC_065921.1, forward strand.
AATAAAAGCAAAAGTTCTAAAAGTAAACTTCTATTACATTCTAGGTGTTTTATAAAATCATACTAATTAGCTAACTTACAGACGCTGCATTGAGCTCTTGAGACAGACCGCATGACATACAAAGAGAAATGTATAAATGGAAAGTATTACAAATATTGAAGTGTGATAAATATAGCCTTTTGTTTCGCCTACATAAATATGCTCGCGTAGTTTGAAAGGAAAAACTTCTCAGCTTTTCTAAAGTGCTGCATACTTCTCACATGTCAAACAAACTTTACTACTTAACTTCTGTACTCATTTCACCACTTCACTCGACTAATAACTTGGCAAGTGTAAGCAAAGCTGCACAGAGCAATGAATACACCTAAATAAGCGCATGCACATGTGTGTGTGTGAGCGAAAATTTGCATGTGTTATATTAGTTGTACAAATAAGTAATGGTGTTGAACATATCTTAAGGAGTTCTTTCACACACACTTACATGAATGGAAGCATTGAGGTACTTGTATAACCTAATTCCGCAACTTACATATGTACAACGATAAAATTAACAGTAAAGTATTTTTATTGCAAGTCAAGAGCACTACAAACTGTCAACAACATCGGCGGTGAATGCATACCGAAACCGCAACAAGGAAACACAAGCACACACACACACACTCAAAATCGTACTTTGAGCGCTGTAGCTGCATAGATACAACTTCAGTGTGACAAGTACACAAAAAGAAAAGAAAAAGCAAAAAGAAATCTACGTACACAACCAGCGTTGGCAACTCATAAATCCACCCCTCAACCTTTGTGCACACGAAGTCCCCCAACTACCTCTCCAAATATCACACACACAGAGCTTAACCTCTGTGTTGTGCAAGTGTGAGTGCGTGCAGCAAATATTTTCATTCAAAACCAGCAACAACAAAACACATACACACACACTCTCATATATATATATATGCATGTGTGTGTGTGTGTGACTTTTATTATCATTATTACAATTATTATTGCGTATACGCCCCGCTGAGCAGCTTGCAATGAATTTTTGAATGCGAACGCGAACGCGCAGAAGAGAAGCAGCTCTAAGTACGAAGTGCATGAGGGGAAAAAATATACGACTTCATATTTGTAATGTGAAATATGAGTGCTGGCACACACACGCACCCATGCAGGCACATTTACATTTGCATATAAATATATATTTTAGGCATTATAAGAAGATTTCAGCGAAGCAAGTCGCACTTTCATTTGGAGTTTTTATGCGAGCATTTGCGAGTTGGCAAGTGCAGCTTTATAGGCAATCTCTGCACATATTTATGCTAAAATTTTATTTTTATTTTCATTTTTATAGGCAAATGCATACATGTTTAGCTTTATTTGCGGGGCCAATGACTTTTAGGGCACTTTGTTGACTTCTCTATTTTTTTCGAGCGTAAACGCAATGGCACTTTTATATAATTTTTATAATATATGTATATGTATATGTACGAATTTTTATATACACTTATTCATTTATATTTTTCTAGCGCTAGCCTGTGCATAAGCAACGCCTTGTTACTTCCCATCGCTTATGTTTACGTTGCTTGTGTGCGTGCGCGTAGAAGATTTATTTCGTTCCGTGCAATAATTTTGCCAACTTATATGTGTATTTGTATGTTCGTTTGTGGTAGTAATGTGTCAAAAAAGCAATGTAAGTCGACTTTTTATTCGGCTTTTTGGCTTGCGGTGCGCGCTTAACTTGCCGTAACGAGTATAAATGATGTTGCTAGCATGAATATCGGTCAATGCATAAGTACTCACACTAATACACAGGCTTACGCAGTAGAAAAAGCAGTTTATTTAGAAGTTTAATGCTATTAAATGCAAGCTTAAGTTAAAGTAATGCTATAAAATATAATGCAAATAATAAAACCTTTAAAATTTAAATAAAAAATTTCCCAAAGGTATGAAAAGTTGTACATAAATTGTAAAATTTTGTGTCCGGTTTTGTCGTAATAAATTTTTAAGTCGAGAATTTTAAATGCCTAGTTATTTAATAAAATATTATGCCCCAAAAATGTGTCCAAATTACTTTTGCAATGATTTTATTTTTTTTTTGTAAGTGACCTACGTTATCGCATATGACATTTCAATTGCTCCCAAGCCAATAAAAAAGTGTCACATCGCATGCTAATCGGCAGCCATATCTCCAGGGAATATGCGTGAAAACATGCGATGCGGAATGCCAAACAAACGCCGATGTGGAATGCTTAAAATAGCCAAAAATTGTGAATGAAGCAAAAACATGGTCAGCTTAAATTAAAGCAAAATTTTCTATAATTAAATATACATACATTAGGGTGTCCTTTATTGCCCAAGTTAATTACGTTATTAAAAACACCAACTGAGTTTAAATTTTTGTCCTAAAAACAAGTATCTAACGCAATGAGGCTTTGCCAGAATTTTGTTTCTTTTCCGATGTATTTTACCGGAAATTTTATGACATATGGCATTAAACATGTCAAAAACGTTGAAATGATATTCTAGTACAAAATTTTCTCTTCTACATAAAGATTCTTATTTATTTTCCATAAAAACATTCCTTTAAGAGTTATACGCTCTAAAAGTTTGATATCAAATGTATTGAGCATTCACACAAGTAATTTATACATACATGTATACATATTTTTATACATATGTATATGTATGCTCTATGTTGCTCATACGACATGTTGTACTATATGAATACATTTAATGTGTAATTTTAACTGGTTATAACTTTTAAATGATAGTTTTTATTGAAAAATTTATTAAAACTTTTTTTGCCGAGTTGAATATCACTTTTTTAAGTCGTCCACTTATTTGCTTTGGCCATAAAAAGTTATTTCAAAATATCAAATAATCCTATGTAAGCTATATAGAAAAATTGAGAAGGTTTAGGCGCGATTTAAATTGAAAATAACAAATTTGTTTGCTTTGGATATTCCCTTCAGAGGGCGTTTGCAAAAAATTATGAACTTAGGCAAAAACGGCACCCTAATATACAAACATGTTGTATATAAAACCAAGAAATCTTCATAATGTTGCTGTTTCTTTTTATGATCACAAAAAAATACACAAATTTTATAACTTACAAAATAGAAAATATTGAGAAATTGCTAAAAAAAAATTACTTTAACTTTAGCTGATATTATTTCAGCAAACAAAACTTATTTTCAAATTATTATAATACGACTTACTAAAAAAATGGAAATGTTGGCTTTTTACTTAAATTCGAAAATAAGCATTAATATTTCAATATTAGAATATTAATTTTAAAAGTTTTTCGAAAAAAAAATATTTTTTATTTCATATATAATAAAAAAAAAACATTACAAGCTCTTTGCAAACGCAATGATTTAACAAAAAAGTACCTTAATTCGCACTAAAAATTACTTAAGACCCACCCTATTATTTAAATGTATCAATATTTATGCGCCCGAATGTCGACGCAACGGTCTGTGACGTTTTGTGAATTTTTAATGTAGTCAACATTTTGTTGCATTTCACTTTTATGCGCGTTCATTCCGGTTCTCGTTATTGTTGTATTTGCTTTGCTACCCTATTTGTGTTTGGCTTTCCGCTGTTAGCATAGCGAAATATATCGTAAAAAAAAATTGCCACCAAAATGTCGCGTAAAGAGGCGAAAATAAAGGAATTTAGTAAAAACAAAAGGCAATGACAGCAATAAGCACAACAACAACAACAACAAGCGCTAAAAAGAAATCATATGCAGCATGTGGCTTGGCCATAAAGCAAGAAAAGTGTGCGCGACGAGTATTCAAAGTAGGCCATAATTTCAGCGCATGTTGCAAGCATGCTCGCAGATAGCAGTATATTATGCAGGTTACGTATACGCACTGCTGGCGCTTAACACGCGTACGCTGTGCATGTGTGTGTGGCGCGTAATAAATATTTAAATATGTGTGAAGAGTCGTAAAGGTGTGCGAATGCTTGCATGTTTGCATGGTGCGTCTGTGCGTCTGTGTGCGTGTGTGCACGCTTTAATGTGTGTTTTCATTTCATTATAAATTCACAAATGCGTGTATGCGTGCGTGCACGACAACTTCGCTGTTATTTATGAGGTTATTGCATTATGGCGACGTGCGCAATATTTCTCATTTACTTTTACTTTTGTTTTAATATAATTTTTTCTTTAACATGCATGTTGTTGTTGTTTTTGGTTGTCTGTAAGCGCTTGAATGACACACAATTATATTCATTTCTCGGCAGTGAGTCCTTTGCCTCCATATAGAAGTGTTAATCACAACTGGGTTTGCACGTTTCATCTCACCTTTTTTTGTTTTTGTTTTTTCCCTGTTAAGTTTGCCTTTCTCAACTTATTTCGCATTCTACTGTTTTCTTCGACTGTTGGTTGTTGCTTCGTTTGTGTTTTATGTAATAGTGAAATTTTAATAAGATGTCGTGCACTAAATGAAAATTGGAAAAACATTTTCATTACGAAAATGTCAGACACCAGGTGGGCGGCGAACACGTGTGCGCGGTGGAAGTGCAAATTGTGGGTATCCAGAAGGCTGTGAGGAGAGAGAGACGATTTTTTAGAAGCAAAAGTATGTTCAAAGTTGCCTAATAAGAGAAATTACATACCATAGAAACAGACACTTTGAGGATCACCGATTTGACAGTGTGATTTGGAGTTTAAGCAAGATAATTAAAACAGTTAGGTCAGTTGTTTTGGAGATGACGCAATATAATTTCAACGTAATTAATATTTTCGGTCGATTCCCATAATTTAAAGCTCCAGTACTCGCATTACTGACTTATGTGGCAATAGTACCCAATATCTGTCAACATTTTAATTGATTCAGCTGTGACACGCTGCAGAATTGTCTTAACAAAGCATCATTTTCTTCTTCTTTAAATTTTCACGATCTCCTCGCCCAAACTTTTCCATAATGGTATCGTATGGTCGCTATTGCTAGTGTTAATCTTATAAAGATTGCCGAATAAAATCATTGCTAACTCATGCCCAAATATACCATGTGATCAAATATGACTCGGACAAAACAGTCCGTTGCGCCGTCAAACCAAATGGTACAATTTTCATAGACTGATACAATTTTTCTAATGTTTCTGTGATATTTGATCTTCACATTTCAATTATTTTCTATTCGGCGACTTTTTGCTTATACAAAAGTTTGAAAATTTTTTAAGGAAAAAAATTAGCAACGAGTTTTCTTGAAATTTGGTGCTTCCAATGTGAGACATGTATTCAGTGAAGTTCATGAAGTTAGCGAAAGCTTGCCTCATGCGAGGTGTTCAAACACCTCTGTTATTGACGATAACATCAAACAAACTAAAAAAACAGTGCTTGAAATCGACGTGTGGGCACTAAAGAAAAGCAGAGTATCTCGGCATCTATTATGGAACAAATGAACACATTTCGGTTAAAGTTTTGGTTATGATGCATGTCAACGCTAGATTCGTAGAAAATATCTGAGTATTTTTCAAAACCGACATGGTAAAACAGATACTTGACAATAAATTCATCAAAAGCATCATTACTGGTGACGAGAGATGAGTTTAAGAATACAAGGAGCGTTCCAAAGAAAACAGGAATTTTTGAATCTAGTGCCCCCTTGTGGCGCCATCTATATATCGAATGGTGCGTTAGAATCTGCCCTCTTAATTGGTTGCCCTGTGAGAATTTTGTGACATTTCATTGATTGGAAGTGAAGTTATTGCATTTCAAGTGTCAGTATGTTTGTGTTATCGGTGCGAAAATGTGCTTCGAACAAAGATTCAACATTAGATTTTGTTTTAAAATTTGGTAAAACTTTTACCGAAACGTTTCAATTGATGAAACAAGTTTATGGCGATGATCGCCTATCCCGTAGCAGAGTGCACGAGTGGTTTCAACGTTTTTAAAGTGATCGTGGGGACATAAACGACGATCAAGATGTAGGCCAATCAAAATCCGTGATCACCGGAAATTCCATCGAAACTAACCATTAACCACTCCTCGTATTCACCTGATATGGCACCGTGCGAGTTCTTCCTTTTCGGAATAATGTATTTGCCCATGAAAGGAAAACGTTATGCAGACGTAGAAGCCATTCAAAAGACTTGCACCGGCATACTGGCGGCCATAATGGTTCGACATGCTTTTGGACCGTGCAAAAAGCTGTATTGCAGCAGAAAGATACTATTTTGAATAAAATAAATTGGTTTTGCCGAAAAAAACATTTTTTATGTTTTTTTTTAAGTCCTGCTTACTTTGTAATGCACCTTTTATAACGTCGACGCTGCCCAACAATATAGCGATTGTTCGCTGCAGATATGATCCGAAATCGAAAGAACTAAAATTCGCTGAAGGCACTAAAGGTCATCCAAGTGTAGGGAAAATTGGATTAAGCACATCAGAAATTACATTAAATTAGAAAATCACATTAAGATCATCAGAAATTTTCTGCCTAAAAAAGGGATATTTCATTAACACTAACTATTACTAAACTATAATTATTCAATTCATTTATTAACAAAGTGGTGATGCTCAATTATTCAAAGTGTTATAAATAAGAACAAAATTCGTCCAAACGCTATGGAATATGCCTACGTGTTATTTGAAGGTTAAGTCTAACTACAAATATATGGCTTGATGTATATTAAGGCTCTCCATCTACACAAATCTTTCCGCATGCCAGGTTTAACATCGTTTCTCTAACGAACTGGAGTTATAGCTTTTGAGCTATAAAAACGAAACTAGACGTCCAGTCTGTAGTCAGAATAGTATATTCTTAACACGATAAGCGCGTAACCTTAAGGTTTTAATTGGAAAATAGACAATATTCTGCAATAAGTATATACATGCCCCATCTCTAAATATTATCGGAATATGTGTTGACAACATCTGACGCAAAGTGCTCTTAAGGAGACCTCTAAATAAGAAAATAAAACTTAAACTTACATTTCGTCACCTAAAATTCAAAACAGGTATCATCAAAAAAATTGCAATTGAGTTTACGATTAAGTACATCATATTACATACAAGAATGTAGCATAGAATTTTCAGCTTGCACTGTCAGATATAACCAATATATAACTATTTTATAACCAAAACTCAAATTTTGTTTCAATATGAGTGGTTTCTATTATGTCGTTTTTCCTTCGTCCATAAACTTATGAAAAGTGATGTTACGCTTTTTGCATTTTAGGTGACCATATATACTTCAAATGTCAGTTTTATCTATTGCACTTCTGTTAGCCTATATTAAGTTTTGTCATCTCATCCTGTACTTGAAAATCATTGCCATTATTTTCATAAAACCGAACTGGAAGTATCTCTCCCTCATACTTGTAGACACCGACCTCCTTTGACGAATCTGAGCGCTAGCAAATCTACTTTTCATGCGAAAGCAATCTATGTTTGCACAACGTAGATAGAAAGATGGGTAGGCCTTGGGTTTAGGCCTTTAGAAAGCCCACTCTGAAACCACCGAAACCCACGCTCTACAATGTCCTCTCTGAACTAACCTGTGCTCCTGATGAAGTTCATCAATTAAAAGTTTTATAGCGTATGTGCCACTTGCGGGACATCGAAATGAAACTCTCGACCGATAGTTGCGTTTATAGTCCTATAGAAAGCCTACAAATCGTTAAATACTAAACTGCGTTTTTTAATAAAATATAATTATTAAATTTTATGAAAAGTTGTGTGAAAAAAGAATAAATTAAATTTGAAGCAGCACCGAACTAACAGCAACTTATTTGAAACATCGATTGTATGTTCATTTCAAAAGCAAGACCGTTTCAAATGTTTCGTAATTTTCATAGTTTTCAGTCTATCTGTACTTTTCTTCTATTTTATTTGGGTCAAGCCTCTTATAATATTGCTTTTGATATGCACATCAAAACAGTAAAGCATTTTGCTTATGCCTTTGGCGCCTAAATGTAGGCAAGTGTCGAATTTCACACAACTCGCGAAAAACTATTTTCCAATTATTTCGAAAGCGCAAATTGGTGCTATAAAGTTCGGTTGCGCTTAACTTTGACTTTGTTGTGCGAGAAAGTTTTCTGAAATTGTTTTTGTGGTTTTAATTTCACTCGAACGATACTTCGGCATGCGCTTGTGGCTGCGCTGACCCTTTTGTTTTACGGCTTGAAAGCTGGAAGTTTATTTTTCCTTGCGTGTTGGCGGAATTGAGCTATCGGCTTTTAGACGATATCATGTTTTCTCTTAAGTGATTAAAATATTGCTTTGATATTAAGTAATATTATCACAAAAATGGCAGTATTAAACAACTTTAGATTAATATTGTACGGTTTAGTTAAATTTGTCATCTTACATTAAAACGTTTTATTGCGCACTTGCTAAATTTAACAAATCAGCCTAAATGTAGGCAATGTACAAATTTAGCAGAGACACACACCTAGCACAGCCATAATAATGAAATCGTCTATTGTTTGTGCCTATTACGCTTTGGCAAATAAAAGTAAACAAATCCACACTTTTCTTCTCACCTTCCCATTCATTTATCGATTACATTAATATCATACGAATTAATTACTACAAAAAAGGAAAACATGGTTTCTTTTCTGCCACCGAAGCATGCAAACTAATTAGACTAATGATATTTCAATTTGTTCATAATTTGGCGCAATAAAAATATGAAAGTCAAACCAGTCAACAGAGAGAAAAGAGGAGCGCAAGCTAACAAGAAATGGGAAAAAATGAATGAACTTCTGCATTTTATTGCCGCCAAAGGCGCATTTACACAAACCACAGGCGAGCGCGGTAAACTGTTGCAGATGATGATGGAATTGTGATTGCCGATGGCGCCGAGTGTCTGCATTTAATGTGAAATTTCATAGTAAGTAATTAAAATGCAGTTATGTTGGCTGGCAGCGATGACGCTGATGACAGCTGGCAGGCAGCAGAAATATTCAAATATTGCCAGTTGATCGTTTGGTTTGTGAAAGAGAGTTTGTCAAACTGACAGCATGAGTGACGATTCAAATGACAATTAAGTTGATAGAGACGATGCGCCGACTGACTGTTAGTTTCGGGTAGTGTGAGAAAAAGTTGAGTATATATATATATATACATATATTATATATATGTATATATGCTTTTATAATTTAGCACTTTGAGTTGAAAATTAAAATTTCTTTTTCAATTGAAGTGAAAATAAGCCAACTTTTACACTTTTATTTGCTGTCAATTGAGCACATGCTTTAGAGAAAAAATTTAAAATTAATTTTGCGCGGTAAATTTTATTTCGACAATTATATTTTTCAATGAAGTAAACTAGTTTTTGGATAATGGTTTTGAAATGAGATTGAGCCCGTGTTTGGCTGTCTTAATTAAGACAAATTATTAATTCTGCAGGCAGCACTTCATTGCTTATATTTCGGAGTAATCCGGTACTTACAATGGGTAGACGAAAAAGTAATTTCGTATTTTGTCAGTAGATGTCGCTGCAGTCGTATAACTCCAGTGCTATCACTCACATTGTGTCATACCATGTAGTGTTGGAAGTGTATAAAAAAGGAAAGAATGCCACGCAAGCCACCAATGAAATTTGTGAAGTTTACGGAGACGGTGCTGTACCAGTTCGTGTAGCACAACAATGGCTCGCTCGCTTCCCTTCTGGAAATTTTGATGTGAAAGATGCACCTCGCTTTGGTCGCGCTGTCATGAAAAACTCGATGAAATTATGGAAAAGATTGACCAGGACCGACACATAAGCAGCCATGACATCGCGAAGGAACTTAATCCACGCATAAATTTTAAACCATTTAAAAAATGCTTGCTACAAAAAAAGCTGGTTGTCTGGGTACCACATGAATTGTTTTTGAAAAGTTTAATGGACCGAATTAACATCTGCGATTCGTTGCTGAAACGAAATAAAATTAAACTATTTCTGACGCGAATAGTAACAGGAGAGGAAAAGTGGATCAAATACGACAATAATGTGCGAAAAATATCATGGTCTAAGCGTGGTAAAGCTCAACAAATAGTCGCAAAGGCAGGACTGACGCCTCGAAAGGTTATGCTGAGTGTTAGGTTGGATTGGAAAGGAATCATCCTTGATTCTACTTTTAAGTGTCAACAACTGATGATATTGAAGGAAGCAATCGAAAAAAACGACCTGAATTAATCAAATGGAAGGGGCTTCGTCTTCCATCAGGACAACGCTAGACCGCACACATTTTTGATGACTCGACAAAAACTGGGAGAGTTTGGCTGGGAAGTTTTGATGCATCCACCATGTAGCCCTGACCCTTCACCATCGGGCGACCATTTGTTTCGGTCAATGCAAAACTTCCTTAATGAAGTAAAGTTGGCTTCAAGAGAAGCCTGTGAAAATTACATGTCGCAGTCTTTCGCCGAGAAACCAGTTTTAAATTAATGGAATAATGTCTCCAGCAAAAAAATGGCACAATGGTATATATTTGGTTAAGTAAAGTTCATTATAAACATAAAAAAATAAGCTGAAGTTTGATTAGAACTACGAAAAAATTTTTTTGACTACCCAATATTTATTGATAATTTCTAATAATGCAGAACCATATACCAATAATAGGGAGCCTTATGTTATGACACATGACATTAGTGCAGATCCTAGTCCATATAAGGTTCAAGGATAGCCCGTAGTCTGCTCTTTGTATTGGCATTATTTGGAATTGAACACAATAAAATTCTACTCCAAGCCAACAAGCCGCTCCCACGACTGTCTAAGTAACCGGAACGGACCTGAATTTTTATCCAGCTGAGAACCGTCGGCACAATTCCTCGAAATTGCTTAAAGAATGATATCTGTTGCAACAACAACAGCAAGAACATCTGACTGGTTGGCTTAAACTGACAAACGTTTTCGGGATATGTGGACTGATTATATATATATTTTTTTATTATTGGACTGCCGCTTTTAAATCGTTTGACTCCTTCCGAGTCTTTAAGACCTGAAACTGCCTATCTGCTCACGTTGGAGTAAATCCGAACAAAGTAAGAAGAAATAATATCGAATTTATATAGCGAGAGATATATCGTCTCCAAATTCAGTCGAAGCTGAAAATGAAACTCAACGAAAGGAAAACACGATGAGACCGCCTTTTTCAAAGATCATATTTTTTAAGAGCAATTACGATCTAAATCTGTCTTCAGTATCATACAAACTTATTACTGTCGAAAGCATATTTTTCTGAAGGTTTTAGGATATACTATCAAGTGCATTTTATACTCCGTGAACCTAAGAATGCCTCAAATCAAACTCACTGACCCCAAGAGAGCTAGTACTAATTTTTTACCCATTAAAACGCTGTCATCCATTTGTCATAGAACTAAATATTTTGCTTTCTTAATAAAAGTAGACCTCGTTGTAATCAACTCCATCACTTATCGGACTCCATCACTATATTTCCTATTCACTTGGTCTATTCAATACATAACTATAACTTTTGAAGAAGCATACTTTTGGCAAAAATATAAATGGAAATTAAAGATATCTCATTCACAACTCAAGACACCCCGCGTAACACCTATTTTAGCTTTAAATTAAAACTGATTGCATAAAATCGAGAAATTAAACCTTTGAATTAAAAATCTACACCCATGCCAAATGACCCTTACGCCAATAAAATGCAAAATTTCGCCTTAATTAAATGGCAAATGGCAAACGCAGCAGCCGCAGTTGGCAGTAAGCAGAAATCCACTGACCAAAGACCACATTAACATTCCAGTAAGACTAATAAAAGCCCCAAATGAGAACCAATAAAAAACAGAGATACACATACATACATACACACACACAAATCGAGGTAAGAACTGAAGAGTGCTGCAAAATGCGTAATTTCTACGCACAACAACACAAGCTGCATAGCAATGGCAGGCGAAAAAGCGATGAATGAGCGAACGGCGAATGTGAAAAATGGAAATTCCAATCAGTAATCCGTTGCCTTAAAGTGTCAAGTGACTACGGAGCCACTCCAGCGCACGACGCAGGCGAAGCTGTGGCATAGACAATATAAATAATACGAAGAAATTGCATAAATTTCATGCGCTGAGCGATTGAGTAGAAAGAACAAATATTTGTAGGTAAATACGGCGCGTGGTTGCTTAGTAGAGCGTGGCGTAGCATGCTTTACGGCGCACACAGCAACGCTATTAGATATGGAGCACACACCAATTGTGAAAAAACGTGAATGAAATACGAAATAAACAGCAGAACGTGTATAAAGAAATACATACTTAGAAAATATACACATACATAGAAGTATATAAATACGTATGCACACACATATACATGTAAATACACAACGCTACATATACAAATATATGTTTATACACAAATGTACGTCTAAACACAAATAGCAGCGACCGTGAACGCAGTCACGATTATTTGATTTGCTTACATTCTTTCGGTGGCGTCGCTGTGCACCGCACACTCGCACCGTATAACACCACCCCGCATAGCAGTCCTTGGTGGATCGCTGTGCTGTTTATTTGCACACGCTTTTATTTCCTGCTTTGAGTTTTGTAGATTTTTGCATTGAGTGGGCGAATGCCTGGCGCTCTTTGCGTGCGCCCGCTTTTCTAACGCTTCACACACACAGTCACATGCAGGCTGATCAAATTAATATTGGTTTTGATTTCACTGAATTTTGCTTTATTTCGTTTGTTTTTATAGCATTCAGCACACTTTGGCTTTATATGAATTTGGAAGTCACATTAAACAGAAAAAAAATACTAAAATGAAAATAACAGAACTCACACCCGCAACCGAGCTAACGGTTTAAGTTTGCCTTGAAAGCATAATTTCCAGAATCAACAGTTACGACTACCGTTTAATGTCCGAGAAAACACATTTCATCTCATAGAGAAGCTCTAAAATAGCAGTGACGCATCAAGGTCTCACAAATGCAGAAAATTTTCAAAAATCGCAAAATAATTTTTTTCACTCTTCTTACTAATTTATATTTCTTCGAAGTTTCTAAAACTCTTTCTTTCCACTATTCACTTCATATTAATTTCGTTTTTCCTAAACACAGCACTTTTCACTAAACACCAAGCAAAATATTTCGTAGTTGTTTACATTGTCGACAGTTGTAAATAATTTTGCTTCGAAAAAATAATGCACAAATATCTGTTCGTTTGTTTATTGTTACCTATACATATATCTATCAATATATATATGTATATTTATATGCTAAAGTACGCGCAATATATTCCGGCTCAAGCGACTCTCTTTGTGAATATCCGGCGAAGCACTAAGGATAATTTCGTCTAATAGCAAACAGAGTCCTTGGCATTTAAGCTTTTGTATGAAGTGCGAGGCGACGAAAATAACGAAGATGTCGTGCATAAAACGAAACTTTGACGTCATCAAAATAGAGAGAGAGAGAAGCCGACAGAGAAAGAGAGAGAAGCTGAGACATTAAGCTAGGTTTCGAAGCACTGAAAGCATACACAGTATGTGGAGAGTAACAGTGAGACAGAGAGAGAGAGTGAATGACATTGGGAGCGTAAATTGCCAAGAAAACAATAGCAGGTGTGGTGGTTATAAAGAGGGTGGTTGGTAAGCAAAGGGTGGATTATACGATTCATGGAAAAATTGCATAAAATGGAAGCGTGTTTTGAAACATTTTTCAAAAACAAAAATTTTATTTTAAATTAGATGCATTTTTTATAAAAAAGTTATTAAATAATTAAAAAACATGTTTTAAGTCATGCTTAGAGTTAATTATTCTTGTCCCAGAAATTATAGATAAAATATTGATTATTCATCAATATTAATTTTGTTGCCTTTAAAATAAACCCCACCAGTTGCCAAACGTTTTTCCAGCCCTCGAAGCACTTTTCATAAGCACTTTTTGCGATGGTCTTCAGCTTCTTTAGCGAATTTTGTTTTACCTCTTCGATCGACTGAAAATGGCTTCCACGGTGTGGCAATTTCAGTTTGGGGAACAAGAAAAGATCACACGGAGCCAAATCTGGTGAACACGGCGGTTGATCGATGGTAACCATTGCGCTTTTGACTTTAAATTCTGTCACAATCGTCTCTCGAAGCGATGGTGCATTATCATCCTGCAAAATCTATGAATTGTTCTTCCACCATTCCGACCATTTTCGAGTTGTTCTCATGCAAACGCCTTAATACGGCCAAATATAACTCCTTATTGACCGTCTTTTCCTCCGGAACAAATTCATCATGCATCAATCCACGATCATCGAAAAAAGCATAATTTTTCCAACTTTGGCACGGTTCTTTGGTTTCGGGTTCCGATAATTATTGACTTGCGAAACTTATATTTCCATGTCTCTTCGGCAGCTATAATGCTATCAAAAAATCTGTTATCGGAATTCGCACGTTCAAACATATCCAAAGAGACCTGTTAACGGTACTCTTTTTGAAAAAAAATTTAGCTTTATCGGGACGAGTCGAGCAAGAACGCGTTTCATATCCAAAATATCCACCAAAATCATTCGAACGTTCTTGCGAGAGATGTCTCCTGCTTTCTCTCTAACACTTGCTTGACGACTTTCAAGCACCATATCCTTCACTTTTTTTCATCAGCTGAAGAGGTCGAAGGACGTCCAGAACGAGGCATGTTTTCAAAGATCTCCACTAGTAGGCTTGAGATTTTGAAAAAAATGAATCACCGTAAGCCTTTTTCAACATTGCCAGCGATTCCGCACATGAAATTTGAGACAAATCCGTCATATAATCACTTTGCGGCTCGGAGCGATAATTTTAGCCTGGAACTGATAATAACTGCTCATGTATGTATGTATAAGAATCAATTCATAGATTTTACAATAGACTCTCTTAGACTCTCTCAGTTCAACTACTTTCGCCGCAATGTGTGTGCGTACTCTTAATATTGGGATATATTACACTCAAAAAATGTTGTACCATAAAAAAGGTTCCAATGGTTTGATTCAAGAAGGTTGTCAAATATGAAAATACATATTAATATCTGATAAAAATTCAGTACTGAAATATTTGTTTTAATAAATATTTCAGTAAATCGCTTCGATGGGAGTTCAGGAATAAAGCTTTAGAATTGTAAAAGATACTAAATTTTCTATATAATTTTTACATATAGTACGTGAGCCCTTAACCGCAGAATTTCAGAGTATGTTCTTTGACTACATTGAACTGTAGTCAAATATTTATGTATTTTTTATAAAATTGTACTCTAACTACCCGCAAATTTCAGTTAGAATTATTATCTGAAGCCTTCTAAAATCAAATTAAAATACAATATAATACTCATAAGTAGATGGTCCTCCTTAAAAAACAATTAACACTCTTATAATCTCAAAACGTACCAAGAAAACGGCATGAAACTCGCTCTCATGAGAGAGAATAAGATATCTTTAAACACAAATCCACATCTCACCACTTAACGTAATAGAAATTTCTCACTCAATCTACATCTTTCATATATTCCGTAAGTGATAGCTCCGCTCTTTTACCTTCCTTCTGTTTCTTTCCTTTTTGACGTGCGCTTCACCACCAGCAGTCACCATTAATTTGCCAACCATGCAATATTTATTTATGTACACCTGTAGCTCGTACGCTCAACAAAAAGGAAACAAAGCACAGTTGAGAGAAAATACACTCGCAAATTAATAAAAAAGAAGTGATTTACATTCACTTCTCTCATTCGCTCTATTTTGCTTTGCGTTCAGCCATGCTCATGCGCATTTCAATATCTTTCTCTCTCTCTCTCTCTCGTTTATGATAGAAATGTCAAAACTTTCTGCATTTGTTTACTTTTTATACAATTTCATTCCAGCCAACTTGTTTACTATATCCTACCAACAGGCAGACTCCAACACCCACTTGTTTCCTCATACCCAGCGGCAACACCCCAAGCTCATACCGCCGCCACGCTGTACTCTTCTCCAATTTCACCCACACAGCGTACGTTTGGCTGCAGGCACGTTTAGCCCTTTTTCAAACTTGTCAACCTTGCTCGCGTTTTTGCGCGTTCTCCCATTCGCGAGGTCGCTTATACTGGTACATTGCCTGCGGCTTGTTGGCGTAAGCTAACTCGTGCTTGAATTTGTCATTTTTTACGCTACTTAATTTAATCAAAGGCTAATGCTTTTTTACATGTGTGAGTACTTTGGTTTTGGTTGTTTTTTTTTTTGTTTTTGATTTCAGAATGGTTAAAAAAAAGTAGGGAACTCGCTTAGTGAAATGTCAGTTGGTCATTTATTAACTTGAACGTGTCTGATTTTGCGAGCAAAAATATTAATTTAGTCACATGCACATCTTCTATATGTACATAGAAAATACATGCCACGCTTTGTTCGTGATGAAGCCTTAAGCTACTGAACCGATTTTAGTAAAATTTAGCACACTGTGTTCAGTTGGATCCAACTTAAAAGAATAAAAACATAGTTTATATCTCTATTATGTTATTATATCGAAAGTCAAAACAAATCGTTAGTTATATTATAATCAAGCCGGTATAAATTTTCATAAAAATATTTCTTATTTCTTTCCTACCTTACTATCTTGATTTAGCTCAAGCTAATGCTGTAAAGAGAAAAAGAAAATCATATTATTCAAGAATGTTCCATATAATATCTTATAAATAGATTTATTGCATTGCTATATAGCATATATATATATATATTATATATGTAAATGTATATTATTCCTAAACCAAAGACCAAAACTGAGATATGCATACATTTTATATATTGCCCTTGATAGAAAATATTTTCAGAGAAGATCAAAGCCAACATCGCATTTAATTAAGGCTGGATTACACATTGTTATTAATAATTAAAGTTAATAGTTGAACAGCAGCAGACAGCTTCTAGACGTTAAGTCTAAGATTAAATATTTTTGTAAAGTAGTCCAAGAACACATAGTGTGTGCCTGGAACATACATGAGAGTTTCGCAACATAAACTAGTCACAGAGAGTTCAAAATAGCATCCCTGGAGGCTGGCGTGTTTAAACTGAACATTGAACTAACCAGCGTAAGTATGTCAGCCCAAGTCGAATCTGCGCAGTTTATAATGGGCCATTGAGTTTTATTAGCCTTAAGGTAACTTTTTTTAAAACAAAATTTCCAATTGCTTTGGGAAGGCTCACCTTCTTATTTAGACCATTATTTTATGAATGCACGATCTTTTTGTCTAACTATAGACTATATTAGCAAGCTGTGTTCACTCTTCCCACCTTTATTATACTGGATACTTTGCAAGTTGTTCAGAGATTTTGCTTATAAAATTAGTTGCTCCTAAGGGCTTGGAAAAAATCATCGGTACCAAAGACGTCAGCCACAAGGAGCATAAAACTAACATAAATACTTCTATACCTGTTCGCAGGAGCAAATGCCCCCTCAATGAGTTTATAACTGGCTGACCAAAAGACAGAATGCTTACTTATAAGCACTAGACAAGTGGAGGAAAGTATATCTCTCACCATAGGAGAGTGTAAGATTCATTCACATTCACAACTAAAGTATCTGGAAGTAATTATAGAATCAAGATTCAAATTTAAGGATCACCTAGAATACTCTGCAGGTAAAGCGAATAAAATCCTAAACGCCTTATCAAAATGATGGCAAATAAAGGCTACGCAAAGACGGCCGCAATATGAATCCAAGCGGTAGGCATTAAAGCATATGCCAGACAAATAAGCTCAGTGCACAGGCTGTCGACACTAAGGTGGGTATTTCGGGCTCAATTAGCACTAGCTGTGCCAGCACTAAGAATTATCAGTGATTTCCGAACAATATCAGGTGACGCTGCTGAAGTAATAGCTAGTATGATGCCCATTATACAAGCTATCCGAGCCGTCTATAAGAACCAAAAGAGAAGAGAGAGAGTCAAAAGCTTAACAATATGGCAGCAGCGGTGGCAAACCTCACTCAAAGAACGGTCGACCCACAGACTGATATCGGGCATCCATTCGGGGATCGGCAGAAGACATGCGTACCTGAATTTCCACCTAACCCAACTTCTAAATGAACATGGGTGCTTTAGAAGCTACCTGTACAGATTCCAGCACCAGTCCGACGTGTTCAGAGTGCCTTGAAGGCTCTGAACATGTGATCTTTTATTGCCCTCGTTTCTTAAGCGCTAGGGTAAAACTGAAAACTACAATCGGTGGAGATTTAACGGCACTCATGTGTCAGTCCACTGAGACATGCTGTCAGCGAAGAGGCAGCCTCAATCCCCCTACTTAAAAATATACAAAAAACGCAGGTCTATTTCCAATAGAATGGATACAACTTTCTTAGTTCTATCTGCTTTTATATATTAGGCGGCAGTTGTTAAGCGACTGGATTGAGTATGTGGCTTCTAGTCGATTTATCATGAATTCAAATTCTTTCGAGTGTTCTCGGCAAATCATGTCAGTCTGCCGCGCATATCTTTGCAATGATAAAGTTTCTAATAAAATTCAACAACTGTCAACAGGTTTTTTAGAATAGTAAAACTTTTTATTTGTTACAAAACATGAAGACGTACATATGTATGTCTGTAATAAGCCTAAATGTAGTATGAAGTTTGAAGGGACACCCAGAAACTTAACACATCGATGTAGTATATAATTGGGCCATGGCGCAATTTTCACATGAAATATTGAAATTATTATGACAACATATATACCTTTTTGCCGAAAATTAAATTCTATAGTATATATACATATATCCAACAACAAATGATCAGTGAATTTCTTTTCATTCAAAAACATTTATGAACATTTTATTTCCGAGCCCAAAATAAACTTTGATAAATTATTTATAAACCGTATTTTCTGGCGAAATAGATAAATAATATTTATTTGAAATCTCTAAATGAGTATGTATTAATATATTTATATGTGTGTAGTCCTTTTAACTTCATCAATGCCCTGAATTATTGAAATTCCATCGTGTTGTTGCATGACATTTCAAATCAATGCAGAATATGAGCTGCAAAATATTATGATGCTAAAAGTTTATGTGTCATTTCATATATACAAACATATGTACATATGAATGTATGTTAAACGACTTTCCGCAATGTGTGAAGCATTTGGGTGTTAAGTCATTGCATGACAAAATTTACATTTAAGTGCGTCCTTAAGAAAGCGATGGCTATCATTTTGTTTTCAATGTGAGCAGCTGCTCCTTTATAAATCGTTTCTTGTAAAATATAAATTATAATGCCTACATGTAATAATGTAGGTGTAATTTTCGATTTTATATTGGAGTGAAATATATAGTTGGAATAATCTGCCATAAAATAAAATTGTCAGTTTCATTTAATGGATTTTTGTTAAATTCACTCCTAAAGCAAAGTGGTTCATTGAGACCATCAAATATTAAATTCAATCAAATATTAAATTTATAATATACAATTGTTAGTATTAAGCCAGATTTACCATCTAATGTGCATTCTTATTAAACTTAATATGATCACTTCAGTTTACAAAGACCGAAACATATTCTTCATGTCATTTTATGCATTATTTTACCAACTTCGATTGCTTATCATAAAAAAAATGTTAGTTTCTCAAAGATTGCTTCCCGAGTTTCTTGTTTATTCATCACTAAGAATAATCTATAATTTTCGTATATAATTTGAATACCTTTTTGTACTATAGTTACTCAAAAAAATGTCATATTTAACATTCTCGCCAAGAAAAAAGAATTCAGTGATACCATCCTAGTCCTCTGCTAACTCTCTCTATGAGAAATATTTCCTAAATTTTTGACAGCAAGAAGTATTAGAAGTCCATACATAACTCTCCGAGTAATCACCACAGAAGGAGAAAGTACAAATTATATTTACAAAGTGTGTCACTTACTTAGTTTCAATGCAAATCATCAAGTTAAATATACATATATGTATGTATATTTGAAAATTTCTCAAAGCCTTTCCCGGTTATTTCGCAATAAAGAAAATTATTTAAATGAATAGATGTAGACAAGCACAATCAAATAACTGGCAGCCACTAATAGGCACTTTTATGATTGCACACATACACACTTACATGAGGCAATTACTTATGCCCATACACCCACACGCGTTTCGTTGTTACTTTCATTGAAAAGCCGATTTTCATGCTCATTTTATTTTTGTTGAATTTCAAATGTTCAAGTTTCGGCGATAAAATCAAAAATGTCCTAAGTTAATGCAGCAATTTTTGCTCTGCTAATATTGTTTTATGAACATATACTGTTATTTTATTTTTATATTGATGAAAATTAATTAAAGTTCATAATCTTGTTTGCTAACTTATGAGATAAGAAAAGCAATTCATACAGGAATGTATAAAAATATGTAATGGCTTAACTATACTTAGTCCATTTTTGTAATAAAGCAAATTTTTTGGTGCTTGAAATTTGCGACACAATTCAGCAGTCATGTTTTGTGTGCACTAACACAACAAATCAGCGTGCTGCCGGTGCAAGTAATCATTAACCCGATTTAAAATTGGTTTGACTTTTGCGGCACAGACACATTTGTCGTGGGTTATTTATGGGCCCAGACGATATTTGGAACGAAAATTACATGGTTATAAATATGCGGTATGTTCACTCGAAGCCGGAATATTCCCTGAATCCGGGAAAAAGCAACGGCTGGTGCTAATCAGTAAGGAAAAAGGAGAACCCAACTTGTCATCAGCATAATGTCCACTATGCTTGCTTGACACAGTCAAAAAGCTCTGAAAGGCTACCCAAACAACGTTATTAATGAAACTGGAGGGCCCTTTCCTAAACAACACGGCTTTATGCCCGGCAGCTCAACTCTAGGAGCTATAAAATGCGTTATTGAAAGTGTAGAAGTCGCACACCGTAGATGCCATAACTTCAAAATAATTGTGTTGTTGGCGACTTTAGATGTCCGAAACGCCTTCAACAGCGCTATACGGGTGGATATGATCGACGCTCTTGAAAATAGCTTTAAAATCCACGACTGCCTTAGGGTTGTGATCCGGAACTAACTTAGTAACAGAAAACCGCTGTACTAAACTAGAAAGGGATCACGGCAGATAGCGGTCACGTCAGGAGCAGCACAATGATCCATTCTAGGCACAGACTTGTAGAACAACAGCTACGACGCAGCCAAATCGTACTTAATTGGCTACGCGAACGACATTGTAGCAGTAATTAACGCACGAGACACAGAAGAAACGCGAAGAAAATTTAATCAGGTCATGATACGAACGCAATCATGACTCGACTCACACAACCTCCAGCTCACTACGGAAGAAAAGAGGTACTACGGCGAACAAATATGTACATACCCCTCAAAATAAGTATGCAAACAACTACGTATATTCTTAGGACACAAAAAGAAGTATACTACCTAGGCGGAAGACGGGCCTCAGAATTCAGCCAACACCGCCCAACTTAGCAGAGTAACGATCAAGATAGGGGGTCCAAGCGAAGGAAAGAGCATGCTCTTGATATCGATAATAATCAGTGTCCTATTATATTGAGCTGAGATCTGGGCAGATGCGACCTTCTGCCACACTATTAAGGAAAAGCCATAAATAAGGAGAAGTCGACTTTTACACAATTCTGTTATCCGGTCACGGGTACTTCAAAAAGTACCTCCACAGAATGGAAAAAGTTGAAGAGCCGTGTCTATACAACGACGCGAAAGAAGATGACGCTGAACACACATTCTTTGTATGTTGAATGCTGGAGAGTGAAGCAAACAGCAATTTTGCTACGCAGTAAACAGAGGGACCTGGACCAGGTCAATGAAAAAACTGGAACGCCACGCTGAAGCAATGCAAATGTGGTTTGTCGAAACCGCCGATATTGAACCACTTATAACTGTCATACAAACTGATCGATTCAAATTCCATCCATATATAGAAAGCTTTTCTTTTTGTTGAACGAATCCGAAAGCTTATTTTTTTGTTAATGATATAGAAGATTCGTAGCAAAAGAATTTAAGTTTTTTCTTTTTTTTTTTAATTTTAGCGTTTGAAGAAACCAAACCAAGGTCCCAATTGGGAAACTTGCTCATTTGTATTCTATATCGGCAATCGGCAACATTGTTTTCCACACTCGAATAACGGGATTTGCCTTAAAACTTTTAAATATGTTTGAACTACTACAATCAAACCAGTAAATACAAAGTTGCACTTATGTGCACCCATACAAATCTACATATATACGCAAGCCCAGAGCTAATCATTGAAGCTGAGCACCATTTGCACGTGCTAATGAAAAGTGCTTTGCAAATTTTAATGGTTGTTGCAAGTCAAAAAGGCAAATCGATATGTTCACTGCACGCCCAAAGAGAGCGATTTGTTGTAGTGGTTGTAATATTTGTGCTGTGGTATTAGTTAAACGAGCAGAACAATGGTGCAAGTGGAGCAACTGCGTTAACAGATAATTTTCGTTTTTGTTTTTAATACGAAGCGGTGTGGAAGGGCGCGGTATGGAGTGAAGGCGTGCTGTGTGAAAACTTTACTACAAAAGTCCTTATGTTTTGCTGCACTAAAACTAAGCAATAACTATTGTGATTATTGTGTTGGTTGTTGTTAGTATTGTTTGAATTCCTGGTGCAGTTGTATTCACACACTGAGCTTTAAGCACTGCATTATATTCTTAAATGTATGTATGTTATGTATACATCGCATTTAGTGATATGTGTGAAGTAGTTTTGGACTAGTTACAGACTAGTTGTTGTGATATAATTTCCATTAGTCAATATATTCTATCAACAATGTCGTCGTAAATGCCTTAGTACGAAGAGCTTGACAAGCTAGTCGGCAGGGGTGATGCTCGAAAGTTCTACGAAAAGATGCAGCAGCTAACAGAAGGTTTCAGGACCGGAGCATGCTCTTGTAGAACCCCCAGAGGTGATCTATTGACTGATGCTCAGAACATACTAAAATTATGAAAGGAACACTTCTCCAGCTTGCTGAATGGCAGTGAAAGCATAACACCAGGAACTAACGAACCCGATGCCCCAATCGACGACTATGGAGCAGGCGTTCCATTGTCCGACCATGAAGAAGTTTGAATAGCAATTACCCGTCTGAAGAACAACAAATGGAAAAATCCTGGAAAACCAAGAACTGATCAGATACCACGCTCCAAATCTTGGAAAAGACCTGTAAAAAAAGAATCGACACACAACACCTCTTCGTCGATTTCAAAGCTGCTTTTGACGGCACGAAAAGGAGCTGCTTTTCGGTCAATATGTCTGAATTGGTATTCCCGCAAAACTAATACGGCTGTGTAAACTGACGTTGAGCAATCCCAAAAGCTCCGTCAGGATCGGGAAAGACCTCTCCGAGACGCACTATACCAATCGAGATTTCGGACAAGACCACTCCCTTTCGTGCGACTTCTTCTGCTTTCTCGCCGTTAGTTCTGCTTTCATTAAATGGATAAAAACGAAATATTTCCTGTGATCAAACAAACATTCGTCGCACTCGCGACAAGGCTCTCACGTCACTGTTGCCAATCATAACTACGAAGTCGTAAATAGTTTAGTCTGTTTTGTAACCAGCATTAGCACCAACAACCACGACAGCCCCGAAATTCAAGGCAGAATAACTCTTGTAAAGACCTCTCTCGTCTCATCATCCCCTCCTGAAATATGGTGCAGAGCCATGGACGATGACAACATCTGAAGCGTCGACGTTACGAGTTTTCGAAAGAAAGGTTCTGCGGAAGACTTATGGTTCTTTGTGGATTGGACACGGTGAATATCGCATTCGATTGAACGATGAGCTGTATGGGATATACGACGACATTGACATAGTTCAACGAATTAGGAGACAGCGGTTACTCTAACTAGGTCATGTCTTGCGAATGGATGAAAACACACTCCAGATCTGAAAGTATTCGACGCAATACCCACCGGGAAAGGCAAGGAACAGGAGGACATCCACTCAGTTGGATCGACCTGGTGGATTGGTGCCAAGCAGCGAAAGAACGACTGGCGAACTGTTTTAAACTCGGCAATAACGTCAATTAAGAAGAAGAAATCGACTCAGCTTATCGTAAAGATAATTTATATATGTTCTCTTGCTAAACTCATTTATCCGTAAACTCGAGTTTACATTAATACTTCTCTACACCTGCTCATTTTGCGCTGTAAACTCGATTTTAACGACAACTTTGTTGTTTAATGATAAACTCTACGTACAAACACAGAGTTTACCAAAAAAATGTTGTCAATTTCATTACAAAAAGCTTTTCGCAAAGCACACTTAACTAATACTTAGCCGCATGAGCTTTCATACGGAGCTTTTAACATTTTTTGGTAATCAGGAACAGTTCATGGATAACTCAAGTCAAGCAAGGAGGAGTTTATCATGCAGAATTTGATTAGTTCGTTAGCGAACTCGTTCTAAGAAACACGATACATCCACGATCGTCAAAGAAACGGGTTTCTCTGTAAACAGTATTTACTAAAGATGTAATTTAATTATTCTGCACTAAGCTTAGTACATTTGTGACTAGTTCCTTAATGAACTAGTAAAGGAATCTCAACACTTTACAACCAACTTTCTATTTGACTTATACTCCACCCAAGTAATAAAAGAAGAAAAGCAACAAAACTGCGTGAACATTGAATACTAGTTTGAGCGGTCGCAATAATAGTAAAACATGTTGCCACATACAACTACTGGTGTTGCACCTGCTAACGCATGTTGTGTCGATTTTGTTATTGCAGCTTGCGAAACGGTGGCAACAATAGCGCCACACATACACTAACTTACACTTTCAAATGGCAATGGCAACGCCAAGTGCTTTAAAATACAACAGACAATCACTTCTTTATATGAGAAAAGACATGCGGACAGACAACAAAAGGCCGGGGAGACTCAGCAACGACTTGGCTGCCATAGACAGGCAACAGAGTATACTTACTATAAAATATATATACGAGTATATGTATGTATGAGTGAAACATATGTATACTGTCAGCCGACGAAGTTTCACAGCTGCTCACCTCTTTTTTCTGTCATACTTCTACTGCCAGCCGGCTACTCCCCGCTATTTGCACTCGCTAACGGAACTGAGAAAAGTTGAAAATTTCACAACGGAAGTGAAACGCATTGAGCGCGTCGCTTGTTGTCTCGCTACAGCTTGCTTTGCAATATTATCACGGCGGCAAGATTGAAATTGCAAAAGGCAATTCACAATATTGCACTTGTGTAGCATTTGCGGTGGCCCGACGGTTACGCTTTCGTGCCAGTGGCATTGCTGCAAATGTAAAATATTAGAATTATTGCCTTTGAATTGGAAATAAGAAAAAAATCCGGGTGTTTCAAGAGTTCACAAAATGCACCGCAGAAGTGTGCTACATACTAAGTCAAAGTGGAGAAAAATAAGAAATCTCAGTTGAAAAATTTTGGGGGCAACCGCGTTTGTTATTAAAGTTTAGGCAGTATTCAGAGTGCCAAGGCGGCAATAATATTAGACGTAAGTTGTGCTTCCATACTTTGAAAGCGTAAAGCAGAAGTTACACTTGCTTCCACTGAGGATTTTAGTGCTAAGGCGACCATTTAATGCACTTTATGTCGATTACTTAACGAAGATTTTATGTTATCTACTGTTAGTCGACAAAGACAATGTCGTACAAGTTTGAAGATCTTTCCTGGAGTTCAAGACTTTTGAGACTTTACCTCGCTCAAGCAGAACCTGAGACCTACACATATTGAGAAAGAGTCACATAATCAGTGGATTGATAAATAGATATCCAACACACTCATGATATGGAGATGCCTAGCCAGGTAGATCTTGGGGCCACAAACCATGTATCATAAGATCTCGTGATCGTTAGGCCAATTGTCATATATGGAGCGGTTGCTTGGACATCCAAGGCAACACAGTCTTCGGTATGTCTTCAACTATTGATACTGCAAAGGCTCGTATGTGTCTGTACTTCAGGGGCGATACGCACTTGCCCAACCGCAGCTCTTGAAGTGATGCTAAAGCTCACACCGCGGCATCAAGTGATCAAACAGATAGCGAAATATACCATACTGCTAATGACCGCAAAGGGAATATAATGTCGCCTCATCCAATAGGAAAGACACACGACTGGCATTTCTTTCCAGGGACGGCATAATGAAGAGGTTTAACTTTACAAAGAAGTTCAGAGTTACTCTCGGCAGCAGGGCGGAATGGAACGATTCCAAGCTCGATATACTACTGAGAGGCAGCACTATCCAGTGGTACACTGACGGCTCAAATTCAACCGACATTGGAGCAGGCATTGCGGGAACGGATATGAAACTATTGTTTTCCGAGCATCTTTCAAGCAAAAGTCTTTGCTATAAGTCAGTGTGCGGACATCCATCTCCACCGCAATTATCGCAACCAGCGTATTGTTATATTTAGCGATAGTCAACCAGCATTAAAGGCGATTTCAGTGTAAGAAGTTAAATCGTTTTTAGTGAAGGCTATAGACTCCTTTACTAAAAACGACCGAACCGTCTATCAGTGTGCAACCGGGTACACCTAATCTGGGTGCTGGGGCATAAAGGGGTAGCCGGCAATGAGTTGGCCCACGAACTAGCCCGCTCTGCGACAGCGTTCAGCATGCAGCCAGCTCTGCTCCGCACGGAGGATAGAGTGAGGAGAGAACGGTATTGGCAGCAGGCAGCAGGAATACTCCATGCAAAGCTACTTCTGGGAGGATACAACCTTGTAAGGCTTACGGTAATGATCAACCTCCTCCGAGACAAATTCCGCCTCCTTGTCGCGCTCTATGCAAGGGACTGCGATTCTGCGACATGGAACTGGAAACTCCAGAACACCTGATTTTGGATTGCCCCGCAATTTTTAGAAGCAGTTTGCTGGACCTTTGTGACCATATGTGATATACGGGAGGGTAAGATAGACAATCATCAACCATCCTGAGTTCAGTTTAGTTTTTTAGGGTACTGAATATGGGTATTATTATCAAATATTATGGTTGCGTAGAAGCTCCTAGAAGAATGTAGATGTTTTGCTTTCGAATGATAATAAACATTTCCTATTAAATTTAAAGTTTCTGTGTTTGTTCTTTAAAAAATTAGAGAATGTCGAAATGAATAACAATTTAAAATATTAAGCATAGTAGACTTTAGTATTTTTTTCCCTAGTAAACGGGATTTTCATGGGAGTTTCTAAGAAACTTATCCTATAACACGGTTGAGCCGAAGCTAAAATACGCTTTCCAAATAAAAAAAATTTTCCATACAAAATGTTGGTTTTGATCTGTCGGCTTCTGTGGATATTCTATATCCCAGAGTGGTTCGAGATCAACGGTTCCGCCAAATGACCAACTTCTTCGGGAGAGAAAAAAATTGGACCTCCATCTCAAAAATTTTCCATAAATATAATTTATATATTCATAATTTTTGCTAACCCCAACGTTTCCTTCTTTCGCATTCTATCAAATAACTGTTAACCCTTTCCACCAACGACACTGTGTGTCGACAAATTGACAAGCAAAGAATTGCTGTTTCTTCTTTGAAAGATATTGTAATAAGAAAACAAGCCTTTTGTTAGCCAAACAAAGACAACAAAGAAATTAAAATCAGCCAAAGTGAGATACGAAAAATAAAGGCAAACAAGCGAACCATAAAACAAAAGGATATTCTGCTGAAAACTGGCGGTAGCCCACAGCGTGTTAAGCATGTTTCGTGTACAAAAAGAAAATGAAAATTGAAATTGGCAGTGAAAATTTAAATAAATTATTGGTTTATGTGCAAAAAGCTGTCTAAATGCCGGAATATTACTTGCATTTTTAAAATATACTATATAATCCGGTAAGCTATAATACTAAACAAGTTTGAACAACTTCTAAATACAACTGACATTTGATGTTATTCATTTATTTATTTTCAATTTGTGCAGCACTTTTCAATACTTTTAGCCGAAAAACACAGTCAATATTTCTGCACTACTTACTCAATACGCATTGTTGTGCTCTTCATTGCCTGCCATTCGATTTATAACGGATTTTATTTTTCACTGATATATTTCAACATATTTACATACAATTGTACATGTGATGGGTCAAACAATGGCATAGTTGTTGCTTTTGTGCTGCAATGCGTTATGTTGGCACGCTTTACAAGAAGAAGAAGCACAACCAAAAATAAAAAAAAAAACAAAAACACAACTTCATGCGAGCACAATTGCTGCTGGCGGGGGAGGCGTGAAGACAAAAAGTCCAAATTGAATCGCATACATGACTCGACTGAGCGGAAACGGATGCTGACAAACTGACAGCACACTGACAGCGATGTCGATGCCGATGTGAAGTGAAGTGAATTGCAGTGAAGTGGCGTGGCCAGCGGAGTGTGGTGGAGTCAAAAGCTGCGGATAGCACAAACATTTGGGTTTTTGCTTGAGTTCTGTTAAGTTTCGGTTTTTCATTTTCTTTCAATAAGTTAAATTTAATAACATTTTTTGACATAATGGTGCTGCCGTTTGTCCATTTTAAGTTTTAAGTTTAGTGCTAACTGATGTTATGTTTATGTAGGTTGAAATGAAAATAATTGAATTCTTATAAGTTTCCTCTATGAAAGTTCCCTTCGATAAATAGGACACAACACTATCTCAAGAACCGCACTAAGTACCTTGGGGTAGTGTTGGACAGCAAACTGCGGTGGAAACACAACGGGGAAGAAAGAGTAAGAAATGCCTATTCTTATGCTTTATATGCGTGTACACAGATGCTCGGCACAGCCTGGGGGCTTTCTCCTTCTCTCATGTACTGGTGCTATTGTAAGACCAGTTCTGCTCTGCGCTGCAGTAGTCTGGTGGACAGATGTACTGAAATCCATAAACCGGAAACCAATGGAAAGCGTTCAGATGCTCGCTGCGCTGTGCATAACATAACAACTCCAACGGCCGATTTTGACCTGGTACTAAAACTGACGTGGTACTAAAACTGGCACCTATAGACTTCTTCGCTGAAAAATGCGTAGCAAGATCGGCGGTAATGAGGATTGGACAAACACCTACTACAAAAACCCACTTTTCAACTGGGAAAGAAGGTTAAAACTAAACATAGGAAAAGATGCCTGGCGCAAAGGTATGTTGGCTACGCGCAACACTCTAAACATCTATACGGATGGCTCGAAAATGGACGATGGAGTTGGTGCGGGAATATACTGTCCAGAGTTAGGCATAAGGCAACCTTTTAAGTTGCCGGACCACTGCAGTATATTTCAAGCTGAGGTCTTTGCTATTGCGAAAGCGGACGAGCTAGCCTCCAATACAACTGCAGGCAATTCCAGAGTTAACATCTATGTAGACAGCCAAGCAGCAATCAAGGCTGTAAGTCGGCCAAAAGTATCTTGGGAAGCAGGATAGCAGTGGAAAGGGTTGCCAGAAGTAAGAAACTTAATTTCTACTGGGTGCCAGGCCACAAAAGCGTCGAGCACAATGAAATAGTGGACGGGATTACCAACGACTAACACCCGAAAACGTGATGAACATTGGGAAACACAAGCAATGTCTATACGGCGATCTGGACAGAAGCACGGTAAGAAAAATCAAAACCCGTTGGAACGAGCTATCTGGGTTCAAAACTGCAAAAGTCATGTGCAAAACAGTAGAACGGAAGTACACACAATTGCTATTGGCACTCAATAGAAGAGACTGTGGGAACAATATCGGAATACTAACTGGTCACTCTAAGAAGCAATACACGCCTGCAAAATGTGGCTGACAGATCGAGAAGACTGCAGGAAATGTCTAAAGCAAGGCACCAGGGAAACAATGGAGCACCGCTTGTGAACTTTTGGCGCATCGGCAAGACTGCGCTATAAGCATCTGCTGTCCCAACGGGATGATAAACTTAAGGACGTAGGCATGCATCCTAGAGGATATCTACTCTTCATGGACCTGGTAACTGAACTCCATCTGGTATCGCAAAGAACCTGGTTAACCTTATCTAACCTACCTATAAGTGTTTGAGTAATGGAAATCTTATAGCTTATATATCCATAACAGATCTTCAAGATATTAATTATGGTTAAGTTTAGAGCAAAATTAGATATTAAGGTTACGTAATATGCTAAAGTTAAGATCTAAGATATTAATATGGTTAAGGCCAATGGTACTGTATTGGAAATATTAGTATTAAGCTTATTTTAGCAATTTGTGCTGAGGTCATATAATAAATTCTAAAGTTTCTGTTAGGATTATGAATAAAAATAATATGGAAGTTCATTTTAAAGCATTTCAAAGTTAAGTTTAAGATTTACGTTAGTCTTTATATTAAGCTAACGGTTACCATTACAGTTAAGATATTTGGAGTTAAGATTAAGCGGAAGGTTTGAGCTAACTTTCGGTTCGGGTTAACGTTATGGTATTGATTAGAATAGAAGTTTAACAATAAAATATTTATACCTGCTGTTAAAATTAACTTTTTCTCAACGCTGAGACTAGTATTAAGGGAAACCTCACACAGCAAGGTCCTGGAATTATTCAGGGTACTTTGTGACCATATGATATAGGAGAGGGTTCAATAAACCATAGGTTGCAGTGCAAAACCTAAATTACTTTCTATTTATCTAAAGGACACACCCAATTTGAGAACCTCAAAAAAGATTGATTTTGCTAATTCAAAAAAAAGTGCTTGAATCATTTTATTTTATATTTATACAGACATATTTTACAAGCACACAGGAAAATGTTTGAAGAAAAAAATTTATATTTTAAACGTATTTTTTTGAGCTATATACGCAATCTCCAAAGGCACTAAGAAGAGTACTCAACTATAGATGAATAGATGAAGTTGAAATTTAAGATTCTTGATTTTGGATTATAGTTATCTTAAATACTTTGTGGTTACAATTCAATAAATTAAAGTTAATAAAAATTTATTTAAATAACTTTAAAACAACTTCTTACGTTTTAGTTATCGCGCAGTGTTGATGCACTCGGTGCGACATGTCGTATACGTAACATTTGTACAGTGGCATTGCTTTAGAAAAAATGCAAAAAATTTATATCTACTTATCTCCAATATGCTGTATGCATTACTAATTATAAATTTTTACATAA
Organism: Bactrocera neohumeralis; assembly: GCF_024586455.1. Classification (NCBI taxonomy): domain Eukaryota; kingdom Metazoa; phylum Arthropoda; class Insecta; order Diptera; family Tephritidae; genus Bactrocera; species Bactrocera neohumeralis. The sequence goes on from NC_065921.1 coordinate 13,427,288, forward strand.
ATTGTAGCATAAGTGCTCCGTCCGTTTCATATTTATATTTCCGCAAGCGTGATTGATAAAAAAATATCTCTATTTATACCCAAGTGAATTAGAGACAAAACAACTGTGGGAGCAGAGAAATGTGAGTTTGAGTACTTCTATCTTATTTTTTTTTTTTGTATATGTGTTTATACGACAAAACTGCTGCTCTTCACGATAGCAAATGCGATAGTCAATTTTTATATCATTTATTAGCGTTCTAATTTACAATTAGTCTGCTTATTTACCTTAATTAGAGATAATTAATTGGCAAGTTAGCAATTTTTATTTCATATTTATGTTAAACTGAATTATAATGCACACGAAATTTAATTTAAAGCCAATTCAACCACAACAATTTTAACTAAAATATTTTTTAAATATAAATATGAACATTTTCTATACAAAAACTTGATTTCGATCATTTTGTTCGTATGGCAGCTATATGTTATAGTGCTACGATTTGCACAATTTGCTCAGACATTATAGCATTGTTTTGGATAATAATTTGTGTCAAATTTCATATAGATATCTCGGCAAATAAAAAAGTTTCCCATACAAGAACTTGATTTTGGTCAGTTCGGTCAGTTTATATGGCAGCTATATGCTATAGTTCTACTATTTGAACAATTTTCTGGGAAATTATATCATTATTTTGTATTATAAACTGTGCCAAATTTCGTATTTATATCTCGCCAAATAAAAAAGTTTTCAATATAAAAACTTGATTGTGATCATTCTCTTCAGCGCGTCAAAACACTTCGCCACAATGCACTTAATGCACTCTTCTCAGTCTAGATTTCTACTTTAATAATCTCTCTACTCTCTCCGAAGCGTCATATTCCAAGGCCTTTGTGCGAATTTTTATAAAAATTTATGATTTCCCCTTCTTTTATTTAATTTCATTCATTTGTTTACTTTGATTTCTATTTTAACTCAAATCTATTTTATGTTTTGTTTAACCTTTATATTTATTTTTTATCCAAACAGTTGCTCAATGAAGAATAACACTTGCTTATTATGCAATAAATCTACTCTTGCCCCAAAAGTTTCAATTACTTACCGAAGCAGATGAACAAATTTAGGCTGCACTACATAAAAACATGTATGTAAGTACAAAAACACAAACAAATTCACAGCACACGTCAACTGAGATAAAATCGCTTCACTACCAGCAGTTGGCAAAACCGAATTTATAAGTTAATTTAGGATTTTCCGTCCATTTGGCAATTACCTAAAACTGCTGCTGAGTGTATTTGTACAGTTATAAATATAGGAAAGACATATACTGCTGTCATTGTTGCCTTACACTTTCCTCACATATGTGCAATTTGATTAGATCAATTAATTGACATTAGGGTGGGTATGAATACAATGCCGGCAGGCAGCATACAATTATATACCGTTATTGGCAATTACATGTCTCCATCAATTTACATTTAACCACAAAGACATATGCTCCGAAGTAACAAGTGTGCAAGACAGTGAAAAAAGGCGAAAGAGAGGCAAAGCGAACGAGTCAGTGAGCGCTGTGCAACAGTCAAGAAGCAAACACTCGAATGATTTGACAAATGATAGAACAATATTGGATTTTATGTAGCGGAATGAAAGTTATTTGTGCATATGCATGTGTGTGCGTGTATTCGAATTCAAATTACAAGTACTAATACGTACATGCTCTCAGGCTAATGAGTGTATATAGGAATATTTGATTATATTTCATAACCTCTACCTTATCTACCATGATGTGTGCTGAAAGCCTGCAAAGACAAAGCAGTGTTAGCTGTGGGTTAATTATGAAATTAGTAGCTGACATGACAATCAAATTTCGAAAGTGTGCTAAGCGCCTAGAATTCGTAATTGAAATTACTTGCGTAATGCATTTGTCGAACAGAAAGTGTATTTACATAAATTTCATTGTAAATAAGTGGTGTCCTACATTTCTAATAGGAGACCGGGGAAGTGCTTGTTAGAGGATATTTAGTATTGATAGATAAGGATTAGGCAAATTAATACCTTCCGTAAAGCTGACGATATTTGCATACGCATATTACTTATGTGCAGATATTAAATTTGCATATATAAATTTATTCTACTCAGGCGTTTGTAAAGGTTATTTTAGTATTTTAAATGGAAGAAAATATGATGTAGTATTTTATATTTAGTATTAAGAGGATTATAAATTCAGTTTTGTGTTAAAACGCTGCTTTAACGACTACTCCTAAAAGAGTTGTGTTCTGCTGAAAGTTCATAATAATAATATTTAACATTTATGGATAAATGCCTCAATTTTTCCCAATTTTTTGTTTTGAAATCCGATATATAAGTTTCCACATTTAATAAATTTTAGAAATTTTTATTTCAGAACAAATTAAATTACTTAAAAATTTTAACTTTAGATATTTTATCGATAAATTTCACTTTGTTGCAAATAGCTTAAATGCAAAAGTCGAAAAAATGCGTTAAGAAAGTAATCGAAAACTAAAAAAATTTGCCATAAATATCGAAAAAGTATTTATCGAAATATATCGATAAACATATATCGTAAATTTATTTTATCTATTACTAAGGCTTACTATATATCGACTACGTTCGGAATGGAAGAATAATTCAATAATGATTTTTTTCCGTTAGATATTTTATCGATTAATCTAACTTTGATGAAAGTAACTTAAATGCTAAAATCTAAAAATACCGTTAAAAATAATCGAAACCCAAAAAAAATACCGCGGAAACCTACCTGCGAAAAAGCATTTATTGAAATATATCGATATACATAGATCGGAAATATATTTTAGCTACTAAAACTAACGCATTTTAGTATGTATAGTATTGACTATATTATCAATAAACAATAATTTATTATTATCAAACATCATAAACAAGTAAATGTTTACTAAAATTATCGGTAATGGTAGAACAATTCAATAGTATCTTTTTCACCGTTAGATATTTTATCAATAAATCTGACTTTGATGAAAATAACTTCAATGTAAAAGTCGGAAAAATACCGTAAAATAAACTAATCAAAAACTAAACAAATTTACAGAAAATATCGAAAAAGTATATACCGAAACATATCGATATACATAGATCGAGAATTTAATTTTAGCTATTAAAGCTAAGGCTATATATATGTATATCGACCATATTATTAGCAAACAATAAACAAAATTATCGTTAATGGGGAGAAAAATTCAATAATACATTTTTTTCTGTTAGATATTTTATCGATAAACCTAACTTTGATGCAAATAACTTAAATACGAAAGTCGAAAAATATCGTGAAAAAATTATCGAAAACTATGGAAACATCGTAGTATTTATCGAAACATATTGTAAATTTATTTTTAGCTACAACAATTGTGTAATATTTTATAAGTAATGGCAACACAGCTTAGATAATATTTTTTATTCAATGCAACTCTGGTTTAAATTTAATCGATACGATATATGACTTCCAATTCAAATCAGAAATTACTTATCAAAGATAAATGAAAACTAAAAAAAGTTTCAAAACTAATACTCAGTATCTGTAAGCATCGATAATTAATTAAGAACGAAAATATCGATACATTTCCTTCTATAAAATTATCGATAACGAAATTCAGTATTAACAGTTTCATTAATTCCATTTTTTGGTTTAATGAAATTTAATCGAAAATTATCGATAAATAAATAAGAAATATAAATATCGATTAATTTATTTAACAAAAATTATCGATAGTGAAATTCAGTCTTAAGAGCATTATTAATTCCATTTATTGGCTTAACGAAATTTTTTGAAAATCCAAATCTTGATCGAACTCAATATCGTCAATTAATTATGAACTTACAACATCGATAAAATTCGTCATTGAAAGTTTACTTATTTTAAAATTTCAAAATGGAATTAAAAAAATTCAAGTTTAATCGAAAATTATCGATAATCAATCAAGAACGAAAAATATCGATAAAACTCGATTAACAATATTATTAAAAACTATGGCTCCATTTATTGGCTTAGCTTCACCTGCATAATTTTCACACTAAATACTGTGCTTCACTCTTCAGTCGAGATTTTAAACGTTTCAAACCAATATTCGAAGTTGAGTTTATAACATCAAGGTCAATCTAAGGTAATTGTTAGCTTATTATTATCTGCATGAAAAGTTTTAAATTTTTTGCAATTAAACTCAAAAGATAGGTGCATATAACACACCAATTAAATCTAATGTTGAAAAATATGTTAAATCAGAAAATATAATTTTTTATATTTTTCACTATGATCCCACCACATTCCACAAGCAAAATTTCGTACAGTGTAATATGTGTAACAATAAATTACAATGCCTCAAAGAAAAATTACGCATACGCACGCGCACCTGCCCACGACACAATGCACCAAAAATCAACCAGCTGTGAAAATTACACAAAATTAGCCATCAGTGGAATTATACCAAATCCAATGTGGAAAAGTAACATAAAACAACAACACCAACACATTTCAATTCGAATGAGAAAACACATTTCCTGCACAACCTACACACGGCGCTGATGATAGCATCTTAAGAGACGTCACCGCCAATACACTTAGACACATCAACTTAAACGACCAGTCAGCTTAGTCACTAATGCCACACATGTGACATTCAGGACATTCAGAAGTGTCAAATAAATGTCGGCTCACTCATCAAGTCAGCAACGGAAGACAAAGAGATCCCGAACGACAGCAAAAGTCAAACTAAAAAAAATAAATAAAAAGTATATACATATGTACGAACTAAGCCTTCAAGATAAACGCGCCAAAGTAGATCATAAAAAGAAACCGAAAAAAAGAAAAAATACACTTAAATTACTAAACCAAACTGTAAAGACCAAAAGCTACAATAAAAAGGAAAAGTTTAACTCCAAATAAAGCAATGGGAAAAACCAGCAACTAAATTGCAAGTAAACAGTTGCTGCTAAGAAATAGGCGCCAGCTCATGCCCTCAACACAAGTGACAAACTCCTACGCTCTCATCGTTTATGTATGTGTTGCACATAAACATTTTACTAACGACAAGCACACGCCTAAATGTGTGCTACAACTTTATCAATGCCTTTTAATCAACACAACTGACGAGTGGCCTTTGTCGCCAACTCAACTCAACTCAACTACCAACGAATGAGCGGATGTGTCAAAGGACGTCAAAGTAGGCAGAAATCAAAACTGATTTTCTATTAGTTGAATAGCGCCAAAGGGCATTAGCCGCAACCACAAAGCCATCGTATAAATGAGCGGCAGCAGGCAAAGTAACAATAAAAGATAAAAACTACAATAGCTGGGCTTTCTGTCCGGGCAGACACACTTATTATTATTAACATGTGTGCGTGTATGAGTGAGTAAGGGTGTTTGTCAGCACATCACAGCAGGGCAAAATATATCGCCGCTGAAAAGGTCGTTTACTTCATGCAAAGTTGTAGATTACGTATACCACACGGCGCACCGCATGGTAGCGGTAGCGAAAATAGTACATACAGAGCTACATGCAACCACAATATAATCAATATATCTTTCCCTTGCTGCTTTACGTTACGAATTTTATTTTAGCGCAGCACAACAAGTGTTGTGATTGATTTTATTTATAGTTTTCGTTATAAGAGAGTTTAATCTGGGACAACAAATAAATATGTATTTATAAATATGTTTTGAAAAGGCTAAAATTATTATTAACAACAGCTTAATAAGCAAGTTTGTTATGTGTTTGAACCAAAACCTGTACTTACATCGAAAAAAGCAACACACATATTTACAGTTTTAACAATTAGGCGCATAAATAGAACAATGGCCATCATGTGGATCAATTTCAAATAATTAGATTCGCCATGAGCGATTAGCGATTAGCGGCGGCCTTTAACAGCTTCTGGATCGCTTTTGCAAGTTTTTAAGTTAATCTGATGCGATCTAAAAATTGCAGAAATTCGCGTTTGTTCGAAAAATCAACGGAAATCATAAATAAGAATTTAAAAACTCTCAAACATACTGTACTGGCAAGAGGACTAAAAATCATGTCAAGAGCCTGTTCACCTTTTTCCCATTTTACTACAACAACGCCTAACTTTCTAACAATTAATATCTTTTCGATTGAAAAATTCTTTTATAATCTTATCGAGCGTCAAAAAATGTACGAAATTCAAGTTTGTAGATTGAAATGACACTTTAGGGGCATGTTTGACTTAGTTTGGAGGTAACTCCATTTGGTGTCGCAAATGACCAAAACTGGTCTATATGTGGCCTGTAGGTAATAAAAAAATGTAGAAGTTTTCTATTTACAACTATTCCACATAATCTCAAAATTTATATGAAAGCGTCAAATAACCAAGTTTTTATTTTTTACTTTAATCTAAAATGTTTTTAAAGAAATTTTAAGAAAACTTACTTTTTATGTCCAAAAAAAACTGAATTTTTTTAATTTAAAACACTCCCACCTATTTTTTCACCTTTTTTGACCTTAATATGAATAATTTTCTATCTAAAATTCTAACCTGAAATATATTCGTTTTTCTCATTTTGTGGGGTTTTGTTCGCTGAAATATTTAGTTTCTGATAGTTTGAGAGAAATGTACATTACTATGGTAAATTTTCTCAGCCCTACATGCCTTTTCCAATGGGTGTGGGATGACTTTTTAGTTTCAAAAATCGCCAATGATCTAGTAACAATTTATTCAAAGAAAAGATTAATAAGAACATTTTTACAATTATTTTAATAAAAAAGTATTACCTAAACAGCCTATTGTTTCTTAAATTTCCTTCTACTCAGCTCAAACAACTACCGTTTAATCAACATCAACTCGACAGTTTACCTCATTCGACTACATCAATATTGGTTGCAGCAGAGAAGTGTCAACTTACGACCACAACATTATCAAAAAAACAGCACATAAGCAACACAAATACAAGAACAAATGTGTGAAGTACACAACAAATGCACACTCTGCTGCTATACAAGTATTATTCAACTAGTATTCCTTTTTTAATCTGAAGGTGTTGTCGTAGTTGTTGTTTTGCGGCAAAACTTTTGTTAGCTATTCCATTTGTTAACACCACAAGTCAGTGCCTTTAGGGAATAGTTGTGCTTCAGTGAGCGACTTACACTAACACTAACTCACCCATAACACAACAACAAGAGCACAGGAGCCATACACGCTGCGTTGCTGACGCATGTCGGAAAGAAAACTGCTTATCAATTTGCGTTTATCGCCAAAACTAAGGCAAAATGGAAACCTAGAGTTCTTTTCACAAATTTTCTTTGGCTTTTGCAACTCATCCCCACTGCTTTTGTGTTGTGTTACTTTAGATGAATTCATTGTGTTATTGTTGTCGTTGGCAGCCATAGAATTTCAAAATGCCGACTCATCGAATTTGTATTGTTGTTAGTTGCTGTTTGTGTTGTTTGGGTTCAGTTGAGCAAACAAAATAGAACTTTTCAGCTATCTTTTTGAAGTCAACTGAATGTGTGTCTTTCTAATACGCTTTGTGCACCGATTACCGCCTACTGGCTAGCACCTACATAATAGGTACGTGTGAATGATGGCAAACACCTAGTCGACTGTGACATAACAACCCATAACAGTTTCTATGGATTTTCAATATACAAATACTTAACATTAACTATTTGTGGTTAGACTTCAATCATAAATACACAGAATATAAAGGGTCACACAATAAGTTCGATGTGGTAGCAGACAAAGTTAGTTTTTTGTTAGAAACTTCTATTTTTTAACCACTAACCACATTTGGTCACCTAAAATGCAAAACAACGTATCATCAAAACAATCGAAATTGAGCTTTTTATTGCCTACAATTCACCAAATCATATTGTATATATGTAGCATAAAATTTTCTGCTACCGCTGTCAGATATAACCAATATATTGGTTAGTCGAAAAAGTCTTTTCGTATTTTGTCAATCAAATTTGTGAAGTTTACGGAGGCGATATTGTATCAGTTCGTGTAGCACAACAATGGTTCGCTCGCCTCTGTTCTGGAAATGTCTATGTGAAAGATGCACTTCGCTCTGGTCGACCTTTCGTTGAAAAAGTCGATGAAATTATGGTAAAAGATTGACTAGGACCGTCACATAAGCCGTCATGACATCACCAAAAAACTTAACACTCATCATGAAACGGTTTTGAACCATTTAAAAAAGGCTGGCAACAACCAGAAGCTCGATGTTAGGGTACCACACGAATTATCTGTGAAAAATTTAATGGATGGCATTAACAGCCGCGTTTCTTTGCTGGAACTAAATGAAATCGAACCCTTTCTAAAGCGAATGGTAACAGGAGACGAAAAGCGGATCAAATATAACAAAACTGTGCGGAAAAGATCATGGTCCAAGCGTGGTGAAGCTCAACAAATGGTCGCAAAGCCAGGTTGATGCCTCAAAAGGTTATGCTGAGTGTTTGGTGGAATTGGAAGGGAGTCAACTACTTTGAGATTCTCCAGCCTGTTCGAACGATTGATTCTACATTTTACTGTCAACAACTGATGAGCTTGAAGCAAGCAATCGAAAAAAAGGCCAGAACTGTTCAACAGATCGTCTTCCATCAGGACAACGCTAGACCATACACATCTTTGATGACTCGGAAAAAAACTGGGAGAGCTTGGCTGGGAAGTTTTGATGCATCCACCATATAGCCCTGATCTTGCACCATCGGACTACCAATGCAGAACTCCTTTAATGGAGTAAAATTGCATTCAAGAGAAGCCTGTGAAAATTACTCGTCGCAGTTTTTCACCGAGAAACCAGAAAAGTTTTACACTGATGGAATAATGTCTCTGGCGGAAAAATAGCAAAAAGTGGTCGACTTCATTAAATCTCTTTATAAATATAAAGAAATAAGTTGAAGTTTGAGTAGAATATCGGTCCTAATATTGCCTTCAGCTCTTCAGTAATACCTCAGCAAATTGAGTCACTCCTCCAAAATTTGCTTCGTTGGATCCTTTTCCACAAACCTCTGACAACCAGTTTAAGCTATCAGCTTAATTAGAGATTAGATTCCCGCATTTCGGGCATCATTAAAGAATTCGAGAACCACTTCCATAATGGGAACAAGCGAGTTCTTTGACACGTAAAAAAATTTTTCGTTAAAATACCACACATACCACTTGAAACCCCCTTTATCCATATAAACCCACATATACTATATATGCAGTAATAATAAGCATTACTCGTGCACAGTTGTAAAAAGTTGCTAAGCCCTAGTTTGTGGTTTTGAAAATTACTTTTTTCTTCATGTGTTAAGTCATACAAAAGTTGTGGCAAAATGACACTTAAAAGGCTTAAGGTTGTTGACATTTGAGTTGGGCGCTTTACGATGCGGTTAGGTGGAGTTACTTTTTTTTCAAACAAGTTCAAGGTTTATCTATGTAACTTGAAACTGCTAGTTTGTAGTGGTAATAAAAGCTCTTTGTGCGAAGCCGGATGGGAAAATTACATTTTAAATGGTGAAAGCAAACAATGGCAAATGAACTATTGAGGGATTCAAAACTAGAAAAACAGTTTTCTCAATAGCACTAAACTTCGGAGTAAAAAACAATTCCATTGATATATTATTGCATCTATCTAGTGTTAACTAAGTTTATTTTTGTACTAGAAATTAAAGTGGCAGGATCCAAGCCGAGCGAGCAGTCACTTAGAAAGTGTTGCACAATTATCGACCCCAGATAAGGGATACTCCACATATGATCAACATAATCGGTCTACTGAATAAACTAACCTTTTCTCCCACTGAATGAATGCCAAATATTTTCAGCTATCTCTACTGAGGGTTCGAGAATATACAGACAGACAGACGAAGTTCGTTCCCTGATTATTTAGAGGGTTTACAGTGTTTCGTCTGGCTATAACCAAACTTCTTGACAAGATTAAAATACACAGTTCAGGGTATGAAAATTGAGAAGATGAATATTTATATTTTAAAAAAGAAAGTAAGATCCTTCTAAAAATAAACTTGAAATGGCCTGACATTGGTTAAAGAGAGAAACTATAATGATATTTAGATTAAATTAGGTAAGGCTAATATGTCGACCTTAGCAGCGATCTCGCATGGACAGCAAAGAACGCCGGCGCGCTGTAGCACCTAAAATTACTATAGAATAAATCATAAAGCACTTACAAATCGTCAAAACGCTTTGAGCCTACCATTAATTTGTCGAGATGGTTAATGTCAGTTTAGTCAGGGTCCTCCGGATTCAAACTCAATTTGGCAAAGATAAAGTTTCGCACAGAAAACTTCTCCTTCAACATTCCCTCTCCTTGCTTCGAAAAAATCTTGAAAAAGCTCACTGCCCCACTTCTCTTCTCGAATCCTCACTATCCTCATATATCGCGTTAGTAAGTTATCAGAGAAAAAACCGCCACGAGTAGCCTCTGCAGCGCAGTGATCCAATTTTTCAGCAAAGCAGCTAAATGAACGTGGAATTGTTTTCATACAACAAGCTTCCCTAAGCCTAGTCAGTAGCTCTGTCCGTAATGTTTATGGTTGGGGTGCTATATGTAAAATGGCATTAAGTGCTATTGTTGCAGTGCGGTGGATATATTGATGAGAACAGCTCTTTGAACTCGTTCAAGCTTCTTAGCAAGTATAGCCTTTCGAGCGCCCTTCACCACTTTCGAATACAAGATGGAAAATAATTGTCTTGACTGCAGTTTTGAATAGCCAAAACACTACCTTCTGTGAGACTCATACTCCCCACCTTTTCCCCATAGATTTTATGCAGCAATATGAGGAAATCGATGACACCTTTTTTCCCTTCTCTGTATTTAGCCTCCGAAAATGCATTCTTTCAAGGATAAGCCTAAGGTATTTTACGCCATTACAAGATTTAAAATGTGAGGCTCCGAAAAAGGGAGAGGCACGCATGGGTTCTTATACCTCATAGTAATTAAAATCACTTCGGTTTTACTTGGGTTGACGTCTAAGACGTTTTCTACTTGCACCGTTTGATACCACGTTGAGGCACCCTTCTGTTTCCCCGTAGACGGTAATTGTATACAAATTAAAATTTAAATTAATAAAAATATGTCAAAATATTTAGCTATCATAAAACTTAAATTTAATGTGATTACACACACGTTCAAAATGAGGCGTCACAACTTAAAATATTGATGAAATCGTTATTCTCGCCTTTACAAATGAAAATTATCAGCACTTCGCCGAAGCACGCACATTGAAATTACTTCAGTTACACTTACATACATATGTTCAACCCATATCCGTTATGTGCATAAATCATAAAATATGCTTGAAGTGCTTAGCAAAATTTATGTGCGAGCACAGCTACTTAAATTTTTTTATGGCCTTCATACTGTATAAATCAAATTTGGAGTATAACGAAATAAATCTTCAAAAAAAACCAAAAAAATACCACGCATGCTTAAATATATAAGTATGTATGTATATATATTTCATTTAACTGGCGTTTTCAACGCACTTTTCGCCACTTTCACTTCGTAAATGTCGCCGTCGAAACGAAACTTTCAGCATTATTTGAAACAGTTTGAAGAAATATTTATTTGCAAAGTTTTTTATGGCCACAACAACAATGCCAACAAATGCCTTCGACGGTTAAGCGAGCGGCGCGCACTCGCTTCAAGTAGCCGCGGCACTTCGATATACTTGTAATTGTTGAGGGTATCGGTGGATGGCCGATTAAATTGGTAAATATTTACAAAATTCCAACACGAATGCTCAAAACTTGCGGATTGCTTTACGCTAAGTGAATTTCGGGTGCATTTTGCCGCAGCGCCAAAATTAATTTCCATTTTAATGGCGTTCGTACGTTTGGCAGCGCTTTAAAAGTTACGCAGCGCCAGTGTTTGTTGGCAATGGAAGAGGAAAAAAATTTGCATATTTCCACGAAATTGTAGCAAATCGGTTAGAGCCGAAAGCGATAAAGCGCAAAAGCTGTCAACGCTTCAAACCCAACGCGTATTATCTAGATGGTTGAATAAGTTGCCATGAAAAGCCATCACGGCTTAATGGGCAATTTGCGGCAAAAACACAAAATAAAGGCTGAAATAATAACAAAAATTAAAGTAGAATGAAATCCATACTGATAAGCGGAGGCAGGATATAGAAGACTAAATAATTATGAAACAAATAGCAGCTGTTTGTTATCAGCAAATCTAAACGATTGCTGAGCAGCGAGTACGTTAAAGGCACAGATATATTTTTGTCGATAATATTGGCGGTTCGGAATCACATACATACATATAAATGCTGGCAACTCGCATAAAAATATCATTAATTTTCATAGTCAAAGTTTTTGCTCATATTTTTCTACTTCTTCTGCCTCTTATGCTGACCCTCGCTTTATCAACTAACCCCACTGGCAGTAACCGTTTACGCAAATAACTCTATAAACGCTAAGAAACTTTCCGCAGCTTATAGCAACTTAACGAGCGAGCACCCTCATATAATATTGTCTGTTTGTATAAGCAAATACACATACACCCACAAAAGCGATTTAATGTTTATTTATGTATTTTTATGCGGAGTTGCAATAACAAATTGTGATTGAACGGCAATTTTATGTTGTCCTTCCAATAGCTCATGGCGCTGTTATGTAATTTGTATGTGTGTTTTTGTTTATTTTTATTAATAACCATTTTACGAGTTTTCCATTAGCCGAAAACTTCGACCCTTTTCCAGCAACAGCAATTTAGCGCTGGCACCAGCGACTTACAAACCTTTAATTTATTTATTTTATGTACTTTCTTTGGTTTAGTGCTTTGCAGGCGGAAGCTTTAAAGATATATGTATCATTTCAGCAGTCAGTGTCAGCGGGTATTTGGATTATATGAGTGACTTGAAATTAATTAAAATCCACAGCTTGACGGTAGGAATCCAAGTGGAAGGTCTGCAGCAGCATCGACTGGACATTATTAAGTTAAACATATTTTACAAGCTTTCTACTTCTCTTTAACAGAAACAACGCAGTTAAGAATTTAACATGGCAAAGGCAGTGTGAAAGTTTCTGCACAAAATAATATTCATGCTGTTACAAAAACTACAATAAACATAGTGCTTATTAGTTGTGTAAACCAAAAAGCCTCATCAATTCTCTAAGGTATATGCGTCTAGCAATACTGACATCCGACTATGAGTTCGATTAATTTTCTTAAACGCTGAAATTTATGAAAATGTATTATTTTCCTTTAACCGGTAGTGGGGGAAACATGATCGAACTGGTTGGTGGTTTTTCAATCCGGAGACAGCCTGGTAGCTTGATGAATTTTGATATGCTGGAATCTTGGACTACAGCTTACCAAATTTCGGGCCCTGGCGAAGTCGATCAGCTTCAACCCATTTGAGGGTACATATTTCACCATTTAAAAGATACCTTTTTTGGCCCACGATTTTTGTGCCAAAGATACCTTTTTTAGCCCACGATTTTAACATCGTGACGGGGGCAGCTCTCATAGGCGCGCTCCAAGCATTCATAGAAGACATCTTTAGTCACAAGGTCTTTTTCTTCTCTCAAGGCATGGACGTAAATCAGCGATATGTTGCAAAACTTCGCTTTGATGCGAATTGTGGCTAAACCTTCATCCACCGGGGTGAATACCAGCACTCGGCAAGGGAGTCTCTCTTCCACCACGAATCCCACAACGAATTTGCGCTCCTTTATATGGGCACTGTAGTAAATTCTACAAGGACCTACTTAGTTCATCGTACTTCTTGGAGGGTAACCACTACCAGCCTTTACTCTTACGGGCACATCAACCAGCTGGGCAATGGCACCTTTCCAATTAAGGGACCGGACATTCGAGCTGCATGCCCTTAAATCGTAATCCTTAATGTCAAAGAATCTCTCATCCGAGACTATTATTTCCTTTTAATTGCGGACGTTTTTTTACGTGGCGGGTTCCAAACCCAACGTACATCTCTGGAGAGGGATGATTCGCCATCCCACTTTAGATCGGCTTTAAAAGTATGTTCATTATTCAAAGTATAGAATACTTGGTCTCAGACCAGAAGTCGTGAGCTGCTTGAACTATATGAGAAGAATAGTTTCTGACCACTGCCTTTCCTCACTATTAACTTTTACACATGACCCCTTCCACCTGTACAAATACATCGAAAAGCTCATTTCAACCGATGAAAATGTGCAGTCTTTATATTAGAAGAGCTGGAGCGCTACGGTAATATCTCCTATGTTCGATTCATATACGATTGTACGAATAAATGGTACAATCGCTATAAAAAAGTGTGAAATGAAATTAACCGAGATCATTACTGATTTACAAAACAATTTGCAGATTTTAACATTGCGACTTTTAGTCGGGACTTCAACCTTTAACAATAACTTAGTTGAAACGACGAGCCATTTTGTTTTCAAATTAAATTATCGAAGTGATGCATACTTTTTAGATACATATGGCACGACGCCAGTCCACATAAGGTTCCATAAAAGCTATGACATCCTCAAAGTAGTTTCAGCAGATGTGTCTTCAATCCGAATTCAATCGAGCGTTGCGGGTAAAACTTCTATGTAAGTTCGACCACCAGGAATCTCAGCGAGCCTGGAGGTTACATACGGACAGAAAGTCTGTTTATATCCCGAAAAAGTCACATAAATTCGCTAAAACATTGTTAATAAAGTTAAAAAAAGGATACAAAAAATTATTTGGCCTTTAGTACATTCGAAAATAGTTAAAATCGAATTTGGAAAGCTTCTGAAAATTCTTTCTAATCTTATATACTGCCTTTTCGTTATTAATAAATAGCTCAACTACAGATCCAACTTTTCTTTAGAACCTTTTTGGAAATAACAATTAGCCTACACGACAAAGTATAATTTTCTGGCTTATCGGATATATACCCGTTAGCAAAAAGCAAAGTTGTGGTATTCAGAAAGCCAACATTGCTGATAAGGACCTTTAGGCTTCATTATACACAGAATATTCCAACTCATCACATATATGGTATTTCATAAATATTATATTACTTTTATGCCTTGAACACTCACCAAGTAGAGATGTATCCATCTGTTTGTCTGTTTATACGTGAACTAGTTTCTCAGTGTTTGAGATATCGAACTGCAATTTTGCGTATGTCTTTTTCGCATCAAGAACCTGCATAATTGCAGGAATCACCGATATCGGATCGCCTGTTCGAACCAAATCAAGTTTTCTATGCAAAGCCTCCAAAACAGCGGTGCTATATGCGAAGAAATTGTTCAGATGGGATCACTATACGAGTACCATATAGCTGTCATACAAACTGATCGATCGAAATCCAATCCTTGTATGGAGCGCATTTGTATTTGATGAAATATCATCACGAACTTTGGCGTAGATTATTTCCCAGTGCAAACTAACCGTTTCCACTAAAGACCGATGTAACCTTAAATTGATTTGAAGGTTTATTATGTCAAACAACATGGCTCCAAAACACTATCAAAACATTGGATGTAAATAGTTGGTCGATTACGTTTTCAGAATTAATTATAAATATAGTATATGTTGTTGCTACAGATAATGCACCTGTGAAGACTTTTTTCTTGTTTTCTATACTTCATTGCAAATAAATGTTCTATACTTTTAAAAGCACCACCTTTTATCGCAAATTTTAATCTATCTTTAGCATTACATTCGTATTAAAGCGCATAATAGTGCACGCTAAGTAGTACTTTAATTTTTTTAATTTCGTTCGGCGCCTAACTTTGCGTATTTGACTGCTTTTATTGCATTTTTATTTGAAATTACAGCCCTTTAACATTTGCCAGCCATATAATTTTGTATAACAATGAATGCGGAAACTTTGCCCTGACGCTTAGAAGCAGCTGCTAACTGACTGCCGTTGTTGCGGCTGCCACTATAGCTGGCAGAGTGGCATTCGCGCCGCTAATAAGATTTTATTGCTTTAAGTCACGAAATGCGAACGTGTTTGTGTAGCAACGAAGCAGATAATAAGTTTACACCACAACATTAGCATCGGTCAGCATGTGAGGTGGCATTGAAGGGACTACTTGTATACTATATGTACTTATCCTGGGGGGCACACAAACACACACCCACACATGTGAATGCATGTACATAACGCTACGTTTGTTTGCTTGATCCTGCGTAGCTCACATTCGTGAAATCTTACGCTGATACGGCTATACAGTGGCCAACATTGTAACGGTCAGTGGCTGGGCAACCTTCGGCACATTTACTTACTATACAAACACATTTGCTCGCTTGCTTACTCTTAAAATCTACTTTTTATTGCTGTTTTTTATGATTTTGTTTTGTTGTTGCAACGTGCAACAAGCAACACCAGCAAAGCCGTTGCTTGCTGCTCCGCCTCGGCTTAAAATTAATGAATACAAATGCTAGCAAGTTTTTCAGTTAGTCCGTAGCTACTTTCACGCATGCTAACAGCGTCGGTAAAAATACATATATAAGGATGTATGTTTTACTATAACATTTGCTTGCAAAGCGCCACATCCACAAACAGTTAGCGATTTTTCATTTTTTTCTGCTGTGATACCACATACAATGTGTGGTAGTCTTTTTGTTGTTGCAAAGCATAGTTTAAGTGTAGAACTTGAACTAGTCTGTAAACAGTAACGTTTCAACACATTCGAATTAATCAGTTTTCCGCATGACAGTCGGTTTTAAGTACTCGCAACGAGACCGGGTTTGTGTCTGATCAAATGAATACCTCAGTTTGGGAGACCCCAAAATTCAAAAATAAAAATATTAAATCTGAAATCTTCGACAAATCTTCAAATACTTTTAAAAGAAAAACTAATTCAAAAAAATATATTTTTTCGTTTTTAACTTAATAAATAAATGAAATATGAAACCATACTACCCAAAAAAGTAAGATAAATGCCTTGATTGATTTAAATAAATAAAATAAAATTAAATAAATACTTCAATCAAGGTACTTTTTACACCTTTAACAACATTTTGAAACAAATCGGCAAAATAAGTGTCATTTAACAGCATATTCCTGATAACTTCGTTTTTAGGAGTGTGTCTTGGATGAAATCCCCCAAAAATAGATCAACTTTTTTTAAGGAGTGTGTCCTGAATAAAATTGGCAAAATGCTCCTAAAAGTAGATAAAATATATATTTTTTTTAAATCCAAAAGCATTTCGAATGTAAATTAGAACAAAACATCTTCAAATGAACATTATGACAAGGTCCAAGAGATCTAATCCTAAATCTATAACAATCATATAAATCGACAATCAATAAGAAATACAAATATATTCATCCAAAAATCCCTCTAATATGTCCATAGCCAGGGCATACAAATTCCAACTTCTTCTGAATCTAATTGTATGTTGGCGCCTGCTCTGTTACCAGGCATATCACTATGTCCTAAACAGATTGCAGGTTTGTCGCGAAATATTACGTGAGATCCAAGAGCTGATAAAAAAGTTCCGAGAAAAATATCAATAGCAGAACGCAGATATTTCCAAAATCTTCTTAAGAATGTCACCACAAGGCGGAAAGGCGGTTGTGTACGGCGCGCTTTTCTTATGATGCGATAGATAGCAACTCCGTCACTTGGAACCGCCATCGGTGGTCATACAAGCAAGAGATTAACTCAAACAAAACAACGAAAAGTCCTGTGCATCACTTCAGTCGTATAAGATGTGAGACCCTTTGCTACAGAAAAGGAGAAACAAAGAGTAAAATAAAAAACAGCTTTTGGAGCTAATTGCGATAGCTGAGCCATGAATCTTTTTCATGGAATGCTAGTAATGATAGGCAAAAGATAAGTCGAATCAGAAGTAGAGGAATTCCATTGCTTCATGCAAGAAACTGAAAATTATCTGCCTAACTTTTCTCTACAATTCCATTATTTTACAAACTGTTGAATATGTAAACTATAGAAACAGACCATCCGAAAAGTTTCAAAGCTTACATGCTTTCAAAAACTAGATTTTTTTATTCACACCTCTAGAATATTTTCCTAAATTTTCAAGTCGATCCCGTCGGTTGGTAAGATTTCTCGAGAGTTACTCAACCAATCTTCATGAAATTTTACACAGGTTTTTGAGATACAATTCTTAAAGACTTGCACCCAGGGTTTTTTTTCGATTACAAATATTTGAAAAAAAAATCCGTGAAATTTTTATTGAAGTTTTACACAGGTTTTTGAGATACAATTATTACAGACTTGCACCCAGGATTTTTTTCGATTACAAATATTTGAAAAAAAAATCCGTGAAATTTTTTTGAAATTTTCATATTTTTGTAAAAATGTCTGCCAAAAATTCAATTTTCAATTTTTTTCCTTCGTCCAAGTTCTAAGTTAAGGTTTTAACTAAAACACGTACTTTTTCACTTTAGGTGATACTGTAAGGAGTTATCCTGCCAACGTAGGTGCATATTTTTTCCGAGGGGTCAACGGAAATGGCGTCCCTATGGTCGAGTAAAAATATTTTTTTCCAAAAATTTCAGCATTTCTTTGTTAATAGTGTGTGTTTTTAACAATAAAAAATTCTAATAAAATATCTAATTTTTTATATAAGAAAAAAAATGTTGAAAAAGTCTGTTTTTTATCCGAGAAAATCCATGTAACCCCATAAGCGGAAATTTATAGAACGGACCTATAGTATGTAATATGAAAGTTCCATATATATTTTATTTTCTTAATAAGGTTTTCCCCTTGTTTCCATATGTAGCTGTTAGAGTTACAAGTCAAAAGTGGAAGTGGTCTTGACAGCCTCCCACCACTTAAATTGACTGGCGGGTTAGCTCATGTTACAATGGTCCAAATTGTTATATTTAACACCTGTTTGGAGCAAATTTTCTTGTTTGTACGTAGTCTGTAGCTGTTTATCCTTTTCACTTCACCGTTATATTTCTCCCACATTTGTTCGGACACCGCTATTTGTTTGGGGCACTGCTCTCTCCCAAGTTCTTTGGTAATTACAGCAAATGCATTTGGTGGTTTTTGGGGTGTCTGGGCTATTAAATTTCGTGCGCGTAAACGTGCTAAGTAATTTTTATCTATCTTTTCGACGTGTTCGGTCCCTACAACAAATATTATTTGCTTTTGGTTGATAATTAAAATTTTTCATTTCAATTTTTGTAGGGAGTCAGTGTGAGTGGGTTTTTTTTTCTATTTCAATTAAATGTTCACGTACCCTCGATTCAATATGAAAATGTAATTGTTTTCGGCATTAGCTTTTAGCATTTTTTACATTCATATTTTACGTACCGTTCCCTTCTTTTCTGTTAATTAAAATAAAATATATACATATAAATATTTAATGTGTATGAGCATCTATATATGTATATGTATGTGTGTGGGGATGAGTCGTAAATGTTGTTCCGTTACATAACTGTACAACGTAAAACGTAACGAGTATTTATAACATTCATTTGTTTTGCTGGTTATGTAACGGTACATAAGTAGCAATTTGTAGCTTCATTTCAGTTTGTAAGCGAAGAGGGCGAGTCAGTATGCACACAACCACACAGCTGAATGCGCGTGATGTCCGTAAGAACAACAAATGGGCAACTACAACATCAAAACTGCAATAAAGGAATAGAAATCATCGTTTTTTTTTTGCGATTCTCTGTGGGCGTCGGCAAACTGTTTTGAGTTGAGTTAAATTGGGTCATTTATTAATCTAAATTATTTTTAAGGATCATCGCTTTGTAGCTCAGGTATGACTTTGTGGTCATGTATTTATGTGTATATTTATTTATTGTCCCTATTTGAACGGCTCAGGAATTAAATAGTCCTTTTCAGAATCATATTATTACTACAAAATAAAAATCGTTACATTTGTTGACGAGAATTTTTTGGAAAACAAATACAAAAAGGACTGAAATAGATATTAGATTTCACTTTCCCTCACTATCTATGTATTTTACTTTCCGGTAATTCCTTTAATGTTGGCAACCCTATTCAAGATCAACATTCAGATTTGACAGGGTTAGGTGGCTGATCCCTAAAGATGGCGAAACTTCACTTAGATTGCTAAGTATAAACATTCTTGACCTCAGATCAAAAATCCTATATTTGGATATTAAGTCGCGACAAGGCACCTTGAACATATCAAAAATCTGATTAGATATTTTATTTCTACTATCTATCCGGAATGTCTTCAGGCAGAGTCTTGAGCTCCTATATATGATGTGATCACTGGACCTCTTACGATATACCCGAAATGCTAGTGTTTGGCAAGCGCTTGCCGAGCTCTTCTAAGGCCCAAGAATCCAGTAGGGAACCGAAAGAAGTCAGTCGAACATCAATGTGTTCCCGTTCTGCAATTAGTGAGACAGAAGTACCGGACCTAGCAAGCTCACCGGCTTTGAAGTTTCTTGCAATTCCGCTATATTCAAACACGCGAACCAGTCTTATCGTGAGGAAGCTCGATACCAGAGATAAGAAGTCGTGATATCCCTTCACTAATCTCGAACGTGCAATGCGAACTTAAGGCTAGTATCGTCGCCCAAGTAACAAAGGTGATGGTTAACACTCAGAAAAGGGCCGCACAATAGTTGGTTTGTTTAAAAGATGCCGCGAGAATCGTGAAGCCTGCACATAGAATTGATAGGTAGTTCTCAACAATATTCTGATCCACCAACCTTCGCCGCAAACTTTGATCCTTCCATAAAAATCTTACAGCTGCTCCCTACCAGTAACTCCTCTTCAGCGCCATCCTCCATACAATAAATTCCATGAAATGGTCTCATGGAGACAGAGAACACTTTCATGCTCTTTCCTTGACTAACAGCTACATAATTTTGAAAAGAATTCATTTTTACACTCTTGCAGGATTTTGCTACGAAGTATACTAGTTTTGTTCACCTAATTCTGAGTGAGTGCATGTCTGCCCACATGTTCGTCCGCCCGTCTGTCTGTCCATAAGTCTGTCTGTCCGTTGAGTATATATTAATATATCTTGACAAAACTTCGTACTGGGGTTTTTTAGCACCTAAGAGGGGTGAGTATTGCCACGGCCACATATAAAGCGACATAACTGAATCGCATATTAAGATACAAGCCACACCTACTTCCCATATAAAATCTTTAAAATTCTTTACTTTAAACTCCATCTGATATGTGTATGGTCTTTTCTCAACCAACAAAACTGAGAATTTTGATATTAAAAGACTATTTAAAAAGGTCTGAGCAAGGGTAGGAAAAGAAGAGACTCCTCTACGATGGAGGGATCAAGTTTAAAAGAGTATAGCTTTACTTGACGTTTCGAGTTCATAGACAAAAGACTGGCGCGCTGTATGAATCCTGGCAATTTAGCTTAGACGGTTTCGGCACCAAATTGGAAGATTCATAGGAAGTCTGCTGAAAGTTATTAGAAATAACCAGTAACTTTTAAAACAAATAAAATGCTTTTTATATTTCTCTTAAGACTTTTAATTGATCCATACTTTCAGTTGTATAAATGTTCGTAGTTAGATATATGTATATTAGGGTGTTTTTTTTTGAACTATTAATTTTTTTCAATCCCGTCACGAAATTTCCTTGAAAATACCCTAAAAAAAATTCCCTGAAAATTTTTGCCCTTAATATTAACATTAAGAAAGACCAAGGCATTTAAAAATTTTCCATAGAAAATACACTACAATCGGGCTGTTTTACCTTTAAATTCCTACAGATCAGAGGTATTTTATGGCATCATTTTGACTTCAGACGCATATTTCTGAGAATTGTTCACTCTACAAAAGTGACCAGTGCAACAAAGTCGTAACTCACACCGGCGAGGTAGTACGGGGCTCTAAACCTGATTTTTCCATGAAATTCGCATTTCTTTGCATATATCTCGTAAATGACAAGAGCTACAGAAGAAATGTTCATTACAAACTTGTAGGTAATTCTATTTGCTACAAAAAAGGTTCGAGGTCAAAATCGCTATCATTAATACTTCTCGAGATATTCAGCTTTTCAATTAAGGATGTATGGAGTTTTCATAGCTTTTTTATTACATACCCTTTATGAAAATTCTCTAAAGCCTTACTTAAATATAAAAAATACATTATGAAATGCAACAGACTTGATTTCATAGAATATTCTCTCATATTCTTGGTATATCCATACCTGGCAAGTGACATACATATACATGCATAGAACATTTTTTCTGTAAGAAAATATTTGTTTACCTAAACAAACATCGCTTGAGCGCTCCTCTCACAAACTTTTGGCTTTAGGTCATTGCTGCATTGGACAGACTACGGATTTTTATTCTCAAAACAAAACAAGCATGACATAACAAAATTTAACGTAACATAAGCTATGAATACCTGCATTTTCTGAGCAACACTGGCAAACGACAGGAATCTAAGAAATGTGTCATATTAAAATACCAGCATTATTATGAGAAATAAAAATTATAAAATAAACTGAAATAAAGTTGACTTTCTTGCAAACTCATACAAATGTATGTATGCGCTTACTCACACACATACACACACGCAAGGAATGTGCTTTGTGTGCTTATGGATTGCATTACTTTTGTGTATGAATTCATAAATAACAGATTAACTTTGCATATACATATATACATACACGTATATACTCATGCGACCATATTTTGTTGTTTTTATTGTCATTGTTGCGCAAATTGCATTGTGGTCCCTAAAGCGCTTTGTGTATCCTGGTCTTGAGCTACTTCCGCTTACAATGCAACTGCAATTGTCTTTGCTCAGCGCCCGTCGCCGCTTGTGGTTTGTGCTTATTGGAGTTATGGAGGGCCGGAAGGGCGAATAGCGAAATCAAATTGTCCTGTGCTTACATACAAATACATTTGGGACATTTGTGTGTATGGAAGAAGGAGACGAGGTGTAATGCTCTCAGGATTATAGTCAAGGAAGGTACTCTCAGTACCTTAGCAACTTGGAATGTTATTCAAAATAAAAGGAATCAACCAGAATTGGATTAACCTGGTGAAATAGATCTTGATGCTGCCACCTTCTTTTAGTTGATCCGAAAAATTATCATCTCCTAACATTTATTCGAGTTTTTGCAAAAGATCGTACGCTATAAAAAACCACTGCAGCATAGTTCTCGTCATTTCCGCGACAGTCGTGTCTAGGTAACCGGAATGGACTCGGATTTTTATTCGGCTAAGAACTGTCAACCCACCGGTGTTCCTGCAAATTATTTCAGGAATATTTTCTGTCGCTACAACAACAATAACATAAGTCTGAGTCTGAGGTTGTGAAGGTAAATTATTAAGCACTTTGCTACGCTGTGATAACCAAAGGTAAGAAACATCATTACAGAATCACCAAACTTATTCGGATCTTCGAAAATTTTCAGATTGCAAACAATCTTCCAATTGTATTTAAATCTTCTCTGAACGGTTATCCAAATTTGCAAATTCAAGGATTGAATGGCTGATCGCATGGGAGGATCGTAGCCAGATCAGTCCAGTTTGAATCCGAAAAAGGAACTTCTGAACTAGTTTTAAAGTGTCGGTAAAGCGCCATGTATGCATTGCAAATCTGTCTATTTCCGCTAGCTCAACTAAGTGTGTAAGGTTATTTTTACCATGATCTCGCAATGCGAGGCAATCAAGAAGAAAGTATTGAAATATTTTTATTTTGTCTTCCTGCAAGCAACCTCTGCATCTGGCATCCAGTAAGATTTTTAACCCTGAAACTAATAGAAATTTTTCCAGTTATAACCGCTCCGAATTCGGGAATCCGTAACCTCGGGGCCTTGGATTTATTTTGGGCCGATCTTGAGATGAGGTACCTATAGTTGCCCAGACAAACTCCCAGCAGGCAAAAACTATTAAGTGTTATTGTTGATATGGACATTGGTGCGCCACTCATACTGATGGACGCGCTTCATTGAACACTTTCGTGGTTCTTAGCAAGTATAGCCATACAAAAACCCCGTCGAACATAATCCATACTCACATCTTCCGACAAATTTCTGGTCGCAACAAAGTTCAGGTAAGCTTAAGGTAGGTATTATGTTTGAAACTCGATAAACAGCTCCCATTTGACTACTCTATATGTGTGGATTAAAATCTGAAATATCGGTAAAGCTGTCAAGCTCTTTAGAAATCTACAAAGGTGGTTGATTTCAATTGCAGCTAGTTTCCTGATGTATGTAAGTGAAGGAGCCAAACCAGTCTAGCGAAAGCGGGATAGTTAAATAGAAGTATCGAGATGATTGCATTTTTATAATGCGATTTTCTGGAAAACTTCAATTGCTGACTTGATCTTGACTTCCCGCAAGATATTTATTTCACGCGATTCTCGTTCAAAGGGTCCAATTTATGTACATATATGGTATACAAATGTAAATCGAATTTATTCGGCAAAGTACACTTATGTATATCATGGGGACTTATACCTAAAATCACTTGTCAATGAAGGTTTCCTCGAAAAATCCAGACTTTTTCATTATCTGTTTTTGAGGAAAGAAAATAGCTTTTTTCGGGCTATGGTATTTTCGGGAAACTGACTCACCGGCAAGTAACTTAATACGGATATCAGGGAGAATAAGGTGTGGAGGTGACCCAGCACATAATTTATTCAAATGTTGTGAAGACTTTTACAATTACATTCTCTCTTCAAATCTACCTTGGGAAGGTCGAAAGACTATCGAGAACTTTTCTTTCCTAAAACAATGAAAAATTGGATTTCCGATGATTATCGTGTAGCAAAACTGCTAAGCACTTAAGATAAACTAATTTTCAATAAATTTTTATTGCATCCTATCACTCTTCTAAAGCTGTCTAACATAAAATTGGGACCGCGGCTCGTTATACATTTCTAAGTAAAGCGAAGCAGGTCGCTGTAAAGCACTCACTGCAACACAACGAAACTAGAAACAACATAAAAGCAATTTCAAGAGAGACAACAACAAAATCGCACTTTTAAGCAAACAAACAACAACCACATTGCTCAGGTGGCGAATGTGTGGGCGAAGCCTGCGATAACGGACACATTTTGCCGGCATTTGCGAAGGTGAACGAAGGAGCACAGGCGGTTGCCCACATTTCATTTCTGCTTGATGATCTGTATTTGCCAGTTAGTTGCTTTGATTTGTTATTGTTGCTGTTTTGTATCGCAGCGTGCAGCTGCATGATTGCAGTTATGCATAGTAGCATTGTTGCACCTATTGTTGTTGTTGTTGTCTGTCTAACTAACTGTCTGTGCGAGTGCCTGAGGTGAGAATCAACGCAGCCACAAGCTGTCAGCTGTCTTTCTTGCCATTTGAATTTGTTTTACGGCGACGCTGGCAATGGCCGACATTGTCTATGGCTGTTGTTTGCAAATGCAAGAACAACAATTGCCGTTATTGCTGTCGGCAAGGTGTGCGTATTGTTGGCAACGCTGCCACTGCAAATGGCATGTGGAAAATAGCAAATTTTTATAACTAGACAAAGCAACAACTAACACCCATACATATGTGTATGTATATTCATATACATACACACATGTACAAATATATTTCTTGACACATACATATATAGTAGCACAGACACACACACTCATACTAATAAATGTCGACGAAGCAAAAACAATGTGGAAACTGCTGAGGATAGAACGCTGTTCGATACAGCAAGCTTATGACAGCCGCCTGGAAGCGAGCTGCAACTATTTCGCACACAAAGGTGTGCACACAAATGCATCGAATGTGTGCGCAACTAAATTATGCGCTCGCATTTTCTTTGTATGCCAGCCATGAGGACAATCTTATTGAAGCGCCTTACGGTATGCAACACAGCATTCGCCTTAAAGCAAACACAAGCCCTCGCTCAACGGTAAATGCATACAAGTGTTTACACTAATTGTGCATGTGCGTGTGTATGTGTGTGTATGTGCGTGTTTACTATGAGTCCACCTTATTTGTCTGCATGCTTAAATGAGTATGTTTACCGCAAAATGCATCAGTTAAGTATATTTACACTAATGCATGTGAGAGTGGGAGTAGACTTGGAAGGCATATATTTGCGACTGTAGGTGTATACAGGGTGGTATATAAATATATTTAATTTTATTATTAATACTCATATATTCTCACCACTTTTTTAGCTCCATATTTGTTATTACTGCGTGAAAGTCACCCTAAATGTAGGCAACAGTTTCGGACACTTCATTAAAATAAGTATATGTTGCCTACATATAGGCGTATTGATGTGTATATACAAAATAAATTATTATTTATTGAGATTTATAAAAAAAAGTGGACAATAAGGTCGTCGTGGAGATGGATGTGTGATGTTATGCTCCTTATCATACAAATTATTTATATATAATTTTGATGTTTTTATTATTTATCTCACTTAAAATATTTATAACAAATGAAATCCACAAAAAAGATCTCTGTAGCTTTCTCTACACAGCTCTGTGTAAAAAATTCACACGAATTGGCATTGCAATAAAGTGAAATTACATTTTATATAGTCCGGTGAAACAAAAGGCTTCAAAAAAATGCTTGTCCTACAGCTTTAAGGTCACATCTCGCAGACCTGATTGAATTGGAAATAATTTTAAAATGTTCCAGAAAACCCAAAAAATTAAAAATTACTTTTGAAATATATGAGTTCTGCATATTCTTAAAGAGTAAAGAGAAGGTGACCCAGTAACAACCTTTTTCTATAAATTGTTGACGCTTCTAGGACACACTAAAATTTATTATTAGAAAACTAGTTTTGTACCACCCATTATCCATTTCTGCCCGAGATGACATTCTCGCCGCATGCACTGGTGCATCATTTCCTTCCTTACTATCGCATAAAATGCCAAGTTGATGATAGCGCAGGCAAGACTAGAGTAACTGCAGTAAACTGGTAAATGTTATGCGAACAATGTTGCTGAGGACTTCTATTAAGCTAAGAACATATTGAATCAAGAAGCAAGGAAACAATTGAAGATTAAACTTAGCCGTGAACAGAATAAAAATATTGTATAAAACTATTCACATATCTTTAATATATTCATATAAATTAAGGCCAAATGACAACTGTTCATCAACACATCACTATCCCTTCTCATATTACATCTGATCAATAATGACCCGGACTGTGAAAAAACTGCATTTTCACGTATTTTAATACCAATCTTTATTATGGGCTTCAAAATAAGCTCAACGCGTGATATAATCTTACATACATATATATATATGTAACTCTCACGCGATTAAGCCTTAGAAGAGATGTCGATAGACAAGTCAAGCAAAACCTATGGAAATACGCGTCAAATACTGGCATCTTGAATTATCACTACTTCTTATGAACAAACTAATGCCACCCCATCTACCATCGATAAGGTCCAAAACTCAAAACTAGTCCATACGTGGCTCACGAGCCTACCAGACTAATCTAACCTAGCCTACATACATTGTTCGAAGCCTCAGTGTTTTCACCGAGTTTTGGGTTTTTATATTTGGCTGATTTTTGGATAATCATTCCCAGATTGTTGGATAGTTTCAAATTCATACAACCATCTCTCGTCACCAGTAATGTTGCTTTTGATGAAAATATGTTCCTCAACTTATTTGTGAACCATCCCTTTTACGACCGCAATACAATGTTGGTTTTGCGGCTGCACGAGACTAGCATTAACACGCTTCTTACTCAAAACATTAACCAAAATGTGTTGAATCGATTCTTAGAAGGACTGAGATCCTCTGTCCACTTTTATGACACCACGATGACCTTCAGGCACTGTTTCTTGGAACTTTTCGATGTAATTGTCATTAACAGAGATAAATGCTCGCATGTGGAAAGCTTTCCAAAATTAAAAACGAATTTTACAATTTTCGAATATGGCAATATATTGTTGTATGAGAGATTTTAAATAATTACAATATAAAGACTCAGTTCTAGTTTGTAGCATACTAAATTTCTGATTCGTCAAAAGATCAATAAATGCTAAATTAAATACCGAGGAAGCATCTAATATCGGATGACCTGCGTGTCAAACACTGTTCTCGGATATAATAGCATGAAGACAAGTTTAAGGAAATCTAATTTCTTTCTATTTGTAAAGAAAAGGGTCGACCACCCCATCCATAAATAAAGGTTTTGAACTTAGCTTAATGTAAACAAAAGAGTCCTCACGCCACAAATTGTAAACAAAAGGTCATTGAACCCATAAAATGCAAAAAAAATGGTCTTTGACCCCATAAAATGTAAACAAAGGAGGCATTGATCCCTTAAAATGTAAACAATAGGGTCAATGAACCCAAATGTAAACAAAGGTTGTGGACTCTGCTAAATGTAATCAAAGGTAGTGTACTTGGCAAAATGTAAACAAAATCGTATTTGACCTCATAAAATGTAAGCACTCATCCGCCTATTCATCAGCCTATCGTTCAAATCGTTTATTTGCCGCATTTTCTCTTTGCTATTGGACAGCATCTTTGATACGAACTTAAACAATACTGAGTTAAGCAAAGGGAAAACTATCTGAGAAATGTTTTTAGTACGGAATCTTATCTTTCTAGTGCCATATAGAGTTATCCGATCGCGTTTATAATACGAAATACAGATTACTAAAGCCATCCATTGAATTACATTGAAGCAGACTAGCTCTTATGCTGGAATTGGCAAAGGGCGAAACCCCACTCTAGACACCAGTTGAAGAATGTCAAAAGAAAGTGTGATAATAACTACTTTAAGGCATTTATGACCTTACACAGTAAAAACAAAGGAAGGAACAGTTTTACTTTCACGCTTTAAGAATTTCCACTTCACTGCGACCTAAATTAGAAACACAAAACGATCTCGTTGACGGAGCAAAAACTTCATACTTGTACAATATCAGTCAAGCTTCTCGGCTCACGACGTTGACGGCTTTAAAGCATTTTCCTGACACTTACATTTGCTGAGAGCCCCACACATACGCTTATACGTATGTACGTATATCCAAGATGAATTGCGATTGCAAATAGTGCAAGAAATGTGACTTTTTCTAAGCAGATTTTACGCTTTCACCGAGTGTTGAAGCCTCCAAAGCGACTTTTAGGTCACCAATGTGTACGGACAAACTCAAAACATTCCTGTAGGCCAAATGAGTTCTGAGAGAGTACTGCGACATATGTGTGTATATGTGAACACACATACATTTATGAGTTCCGTTTAAAGTAGGCCAGTTTTCGATTTTCTTTTTCACACCCGCAAATGTCAGCCGAAGTAGTAGGCAAGTGTGGAAAACACAGTTACACCAGGGAACTGACGTTGTTCGGACAAATGAAATGAAGTCCCAGCACACACACGGTTACACACAAACATAGCCATATGTTCATATGAGAAGTCGCTTTCTAAGTAATCGCTGCCAAAGCGACCAAGTAAAATAAGTTAGCGAGAAAGTACGGTGTAAGCAAACATAATGTAATAGCGGTAAGTAAACCAGGTCCGCCTTTGAGAGCTTTGTAGACCTGCAAATATAAACACACATGCATACACACACACATAAGTACATAAGGTTGTTAGGTGACGGCATTAAAGTGGCATCAAATGTCCTTGCTGTTCTAAAGTGTGAGTGTGTGAGTTAAAGGCTTCGCAGTAGTACGTAGTTGGTGCCAAAGAATAAATAAAGTACTCGCAGTAGTAGTTAGTACTTTGGCAATGCAACTTCTACAGCAACTATTTTCCCCTTTCAAGCGAAATTACAACCAATGCAAACGGATTTTCTACTCAAAAGCTGTAAAACTAAATATCCAGACTATGGGAATGTGCCTGCTGCACGCACTGCACTGCGATGGAAAGACAAACGTACGACAGACAGATAACACAAATGGATGGCAATGCCATAGCGGCTCACAGAATTTCAGTTGGCTCAATACGTTTTGCTCGAAAGGCATGGCTCAGTGGAACAAATGCGGTCAATTGAAGCAGAATATTTCCATTCCCTTGGCGCTGTGAACGCATAATGGGGGCTTTATTTGCGAGCATATGTGTAAGAGGAGGTCAAAAGATCACCACCTGGCAATTTAGCCACTTCGAAAGATATATTTTTATGAGAGACAAGGGAGACTTTTTAAAACTAGTCGAGGATCAGATTAGATTCACAATATTTGAATTTTAATAATAAACGATGAGTCTGAGATCTGAATTTTCCAAAGTTAAATCAAAGTCGATCATGTGAAGAGGAATATGATATTCACAGATACACACAATGTTAAACATGCATTCGTAGTATTAAAAAAATCTTAATATTGCTAACTACCCTAAACATTCCATACAAAAAGGTCAATGACTTCATAAAATATAGACAAAGACATTATTGACCCCTCAAAATGTAGGAAATAGGGTCAATGGCCCCAAATGTAAACAAAGGTCATGGACTTGGCTAAACGTAAAAAGATTGTGAACTTGGCTAAATGCAAACAAAAGCGTATTTGATCTCATAAAATGTAAACAAACGAAGATCCGAACGGACTACTATATCAACTTCGGATTAAAAATCGCTGTCTTAAAACCGGTTTTTAGTCCATAGTCTCTTGGCAAAAGTTTTTCAGAATTTTCCCTGGAACATTTTACCTATTTTATAGAAAAAAATCGACCTGCTCTAATATAGATATATAAATTATTAGCATTACAAAACGAGTTGAATTAAGAGTGACCGGCAGTCTTTCGGTCCGTCCATCTTTCGTTGGTCTGTCAATCAAGAATCAATCTTTATAGAAGTAGACAAATCATTATATACGGTATCAGCGAATCATAGGCATTTAATTTGATCATAATGAAAGTCGTAAAAAATAGTCTCACAAACTAATAACTCCTATTGGGTTGTGACGTTTCAGTGAAAAATTTGTTAAATTTATGGAAAACCTACCACATTAGCAATAATATTAATTGAGTAAGACCCAATTAAGTCTCTCACATCGTTCTCAAGCGTTGGTTATGTGACGTCGTTGTGGCGAATTTTGCGAAAATATCTTGGCCTACATCCTTCCAAGATCAAATTGACGCAAGCTCGCTCGACAGCCAGAATTGTTGTATGTTAGTGAATTGGGCTGAGCAACAACTTGAAAATGATCCGGATTTTTATCGAAAAATCATCTTCAGCAATGAGGCTCATTTCTGACTGAATGGCTTCGTCAATAATGCGTTATTGGTCAGGCAGCAATCCCCACGTACTCCTTGAGTTACCATTGCAACCCGAAAAAATTATTGTTTGGTGCGTTTTATAGGCCAGAGGCGCCATTGAGTCATACTTTTTCTATGATGATCAAGACCGGCACCTTACTGTTAATGGGAATTGCTACCGCTCAATGATAACCCAATATTTTTGAGCCGAATTGGATGATATGGACTAGGAAAATATGTGGTCCCAACACGACGGCGCCACAAGCCACACAGCGAATGTCTCAATCGATTTATTGAAAACCAAGTTTGGTGAATGTGTTATCTCACGAAATGGCCCAGTCAATTGGCCGCCTCGGTCGTGCGATTTGACGTCATTAGACTACCTTTGGGGCTACGTCAAGTCTATGGTCTATGCCCACAAGCCAGCGACGTTTGATCAACTTCATACGAATATCGATCGAGAAATTGCAACAGTATCGCCCGATTTATGCTTGAAACCCGTCGAAAATTAGGTTCAGCGTCTGCCATGCAAAATAAATCGAGTTCCATACATAAGGAATCGAATGTACTTTCACAGGAATAAAGAATTCCATTTTTGCAGCACCCTTTAAACCCTTTCTATATTTTTTATAGCTTCAGAAAGTCGAGAATCCATTCCATTTTTTACCATTTTCTGGGACTTCAGACTCGGTCTATTGTAAATCTTTGCCTTGTCGAGATTAACAAACGACTTTATTGAACTTGTGAAACACATTTCCTAACTATTGTTTAAAGGTGACTGATAGTAATCTCTATGGAAGAATAATAAATGGTTGTTTAGAACCTAATTAAAGAAATCGTAAATTAATGGCTATAAAGTCTATGCAGAAGGCACACGCATTAGCTGCCTAAACTGAACTAAAAAGAGAGAATTAAGCTTTCAGATTGAGTTTAAAAGCTCTTCAAGTATTTCTCGATAGCGACTATGGCAAGAACGGTGACAACTAAATGGTATTACCGTTACGAGCAGCTGAGGTCTCTGTCTTTGAGAAGTTTTGAAGAGATTTCCTCATCCAAAAAGCGCATGCCTTACTTCTTTATACCTTGATAATGCCAACAAGCCTTTGGGCTGTGTATCAAGTATAAAAAGTTATCGTGTCGTTTTCTTTTAGTTGGAGCCTCCTTTCCTGTGAAATTTAAGTGCCAATATTACTTGAATGTGACCAATTTTTGACCACCCCACATTTGAAAAGTTTCCAGACACACATATTAAAATTGTGCACGAAATGGATAAATCCGATGTCACTTCAATGCATTCGACACATAAACGCACACACACACATGCATTAAATATATATATTTTTTATTTATTATGCGATGCTAGCAAAAGTTTTTGTGCGCGCCGCCAATCAAGAGGAAAATTGGAGCAATTCTTCTGTGGCGCATAACTCGTAAAGAGAACGCCCAAAATTAGAGCGGCGCTTGACAGCCAACCAGTGTAATATATGGCTGAAGTTGACATCACTGAACAGACAATTTTCTGCACTTTGGCGAATCGAATGTGCGAATAAAATGCAATAAAAACAACAAAAACATTTATCGTTTGCGCTAAATGCGCAGAATAATAAAAGGAATCGAAGATTTTCGCCAAAAAATGAAATTGAAGGCGAAATGGCGAAAAAGCTGGGAAAATGGAAAGCTGCGGGCACAAAAACAGTTTACTATGACAACGCCCATACAGTTGATAGCTTAAATCAACAATCAACAAGCGCACAGCCGAACAAACAAGCAAACAAGCAAGCAGCGGAAGCAACGATACCTACTTCGAACTGTGTATGTGTGCATGTTGCTGCATTCTGTTATGTTATGTAAACAGCTGAGAATATATCCGATGTATGCCATCAACTCGTAAGCTCCAAAAATGCCACAGAAAGTGCACTCACTCAATTTGTTTTTGCCAACCATTCAAGCAACTAGTAAAAGTATGCTAGACGCTGCACAAATGCATACCAGTTGGCGGGTGTCTGTGTGTATATGTGTAAATGTGTGTTTATGTGGAATGACGGCTATCGCTTACAAAGTGTGCTAACAACGGCGCCGCACATACAAACACACAAAAACATTACAAGTAATATACATACATATGTCTACTCATATATACATATATGTGTCTGTATGTATTTAGGTTGACAGCAGCATTTGGTAAGCAGCACGCGTACGGTCCCGTCATCAGCTCACCAAATGCTCTTGGTGTATGTGAAATATGAAATCTGCAAAACCAGCGACGAATGCGCAGGATAATGATGACATAGCCGGCAAAACTGCTAACAAGCAACCACAAATCGGAAACACACTAACAGTATGCCAGAAACAGCGGTGGGCATATGTATATGTGCAGTTATTGAAAACGTTTTTTCAGTGGATATATTGAATATTTTCTGTGTTCATTTAATTTTACCTTCCAAATACAAATATTATAATAAAAACTTATTATAATATATCGATATCGGATGTCGAATAAACACCGATAAAGAAAACTAAATAATGTTCAGGGAAAATAATATTTCACCACAACTTTTAGGTAAACTTCATTATTTTTATAAAAACAAATTCAACAGTCGCCAATATGCCCAATTTTGACTAGAAATTATTAGAAAATAAATATTAAATATTTATAAAACAAATATTAACCCATTTTAATGTACACCACCGTATCTACACATTAACAAAGCATTCACCGATGACAAGCCACATGCGAGTCCCTATCATCAGTCTACACCACATACTGCCACCGCCCACGCAACGCGGCGCACGCAAATGCACTTGCAGCATACATTTAGGGGCACTGATAGCCGCATGTGTGGTAGTGACTTGATGCGTGCGCGCGACTAGAGTTCCATACCGCATTGCTGTGCCAAATTCTTTGCAAATCCTTTGAAAACTCATCGTTGCCTTTGTCACCAACTACCAACCAACTATGTTGCAGTACTCACTGATTTCATTACTACGAACATCGCGCTAACACCGCACACAAACAGACTACACACATGACGATATGTGTGTGTGTTTGCTGAAATGATGGCAAAGTCTTAATTTGATTTTTAGACGCAGCATATGTGGAGATATCAAACTATTTTGCATATTTGCCGTACTTTATGGCTCAAAGGAGGGCCAAATTTCTGGTTGGCTCCTTTGCTCCTTTGAGCAGTTGGTTTTTGCCACGGCGCTTGCCACTGTCATTGCATGTCAGCAGAGTTCCACTACTCGTCGTATTTAGTACACTGAGTGATGATTAAAGCAATTATGCTAGATTACTATCAAGAGTGAAGTGCGTCGCGACAACAGTGTTGCAAGTTTTACAAATTTGGTTAATGTAACGGAAATATGGGTGTTTGTAAATGATTTCAAACAAGTTGTAACGTTAAGGAAAGTATACTATATACATATATGGAAGTGAACACAGAAGGCGAGACACAGTGAGTATTTCCAAGGATGCTGCGAAGCTTAATGCGAATCTTTTGCGAGAGCTCTTTATCAATTCCAGTGCCAGGTTTCCAGAAAACTACAGTGTCTTTCTAGAATAGGTAGCTGTTATCCAGATAGTAGTAGATCTATTGCTTTTGAGTGCAGTCACTCCATTTATATGCTAGCAAAACTGATATTGAGCTTACTTTCGCTTAAGACTAGTAAAAGACTAGCCTCATTATTAATTCTAACTTAAGATGACGCTTTTATGGGATCTTAGTCATATCGGTATCGTACATAATGTAAAGTTGATCATGGCATTCTCATTCCAAAATCATAAGACCGGGAACGAGTCGGAGATCCGTTTGATACTACGCCATAACTTTACGTTAACTCGTTAAAATCTGATTAGCCAAAGACTGATCTGAACCGAGAGAAAAGATCCATCTGGTCTGAGCAATTCATCTTCGCTCGTTGTAAGGATCTTCAATCTTCCTTTGTCTTAGGCACCGAAGAGGTGAGATTAAAAATTTTACCGGATTCCGATTATCGAAAGCGAAAATAGCTATCCCCACGTCTTAAGGCTATCGAAAGACCAAAGTTGAAACATTCAATATTAGTCAAGCTACACAGGATCATCTCATTAGCAATAACATCAAGTTACTACCATATTAGATTTGTCTGGGTACCTGGTCATAACGGAATCGTTGGGGACCGTAAAGCTGATAAGCTTGCATACAGGCAATGGATCTATCGGTCTTGCAGGAGCTTTGCAAGTCGTGGTCAGTAGTCAATCTTCTGGCCCAGAGTGGAACGCATGAGCTTATATTACTTGCACTTAGCAAGATTCGCCACAGTTCTAGGGGTTTTTCTGAACGTTGTCCAATTGGCATTCAGGCAGCGAAGCTAAAAAGTTTGAAGATTACAACTTGTCACAGTTGCATGGAGAAAAATAAGATGGAAACACTTAGACAATTTCTCTTGTTGTTGTTGTAACCCTGTTTTGGGGAAAAAATTAGTTAATTGTCATCAAAATCACTTAGCGGTTGGCTCTGTATGTGAGCTGTTTCAACGATTCTGAGATGAAAGGAGTTAAGTGAGTTGATTTCATCGAGCATACAAGGAGATGATTACTGTCACGCGGAACAAATTGTATGCAAGATATCGGCTTTGTATGTCGGCGTCTTATCTAGATAAATAGGAGAACAACCTGCTACTTGACCCAGAACGAAGTTGCGCAAGGGTCAGTCAGGTTTCACGCGACAACTCGAGTTCTTCTTCTGCCATAAATTGTGTTTCCACTCCAAGTACGCCATTCACAGTTCAGTAACTGATGGAATTTGGTCGGTATATTCTTCTGAGATGGATTCATCCAGGCGACCATGTTGAAGCCACGTAGTTAATGATTAATTTATTGCCCTATAAATTGCCAACAACGTCTCTTTATCTTTATATCAAGTGCTGCCGGCTATCGAATTGACAATCTTGTTTTGGATCTGTACTTTTATAACAATCGCGGTTGTGTGCGGAGTGAAGGAGTGCAGACTGTCGAGGATCTAATAATTTCTCCCCCTCGGTCCTCCTATCGCCAAACTAAAATACAAACATCACAGTTCTCAAACCTTCTACGAACAAAGCGGGTTGGCTGGAAGTTATATAATCCAACTCAGAAAATTTGTGGCTGGATTAAGGTATTTAGCCAATATCCCACGGTCCTTTTAATATATACCTAAAAGCTCTCAACTTCAGAAAAGAAATGCGACTAAAGCTGCCCAATTGGAATATTTCTAACCTAGTATCAACATGTTTACATAACCTAACTCAACCAAAGGCTGAAACATCTTGCGAATGTTCTTACATATAACAACAGCTAAACTAAGAATGCCAAACATATTTCCAGAGAACGTCTTGGCTTTACTTGGTACATCCTCAAGTATATTTTCACATGGGAAAAAATCAGCTGTTCGATAGTTAAACTCGATTTATCGACTAAAAATCAACGTGCCATGCGCAAATAGGGAATACACTCGATCGAACATACAGGAAAAGTGTAAACTTGACACTGAGTTCTAGAGTTGGCGGTGACTCTCTGACATAACAGACAAACTCTCGAGATCCTTAACTTTATTTTTACCATTGTTTTCGTCTTTGATTGACGCTGTTCATTATTGGTACAGTATACGAGAAATTCGACTTTTGAGTACCGAAAATAGAAGATAAATATCCACATCAGAGCTTTAAATTTTATTAAGCTCAGTAATCAATATCTTCTTCTTCTTTAGTGGCGAGGACACCGCTTAAGCATTTATAGCCAAGTTAACAACAGCCAATAGCGCCAATTCTTCAACGGATTGGAGGTCTTCCTCTTCCTCTGCTTCCATCGGCAGGTATCGTATCGAAAACCTTCAAAGCTGTGGTATTATCTTCCATCTGGACAGCATGACTTTGCCAGCGCAGCCGCTGTCTCTGGATGCGCTGAACTACAAAATATGTCAATGTCGGAGTATATCTCGCAGCATCGACTGTAGTATTTGTCGTTGCCAATGTGCGAAGGACCACAAATCTTCCATAAAACCTTTCTCTCAACATTCGTAAGGCCCACGAGTTTCCTTGAAACCTCGCTTGGTAACGCATGGCTCGGTGACGTCCTTCCCGATTCTAACGTAGCTCTTGGTATTGCTCGACGCTAGTATTAGCTTTACGAGGTTACCAATTTCAGGCACAGCGGTTTAAAGGCAGTTCCTTTTTTTTTGCTGTCGAAGGCGTCTTTAAAATCTATGAAGAGGTAGAATATGTCGATTCTTCTTTCACGGATCTTTTTCAAAATTTGGCACATGGTGAAAATCTGGTCGATAGTAAATTTTCCAGGTCTAAAGCCACATAGCCAATAATCAATATGCTTCCATAAAAACACCCACACAACTACCATAAAGTAATAGTCTATACTATATGTGTTTATTTGCCAGAGTATGTGGCACTTTGCAATA
Organism: Bactrocera neohumeralis; assembly: GCF_024586455.1. Classification (NCBI taxonomy): domain Eukaryota; kingdom Metazoa; phylum Arthropoda; class Insecta; order Diptera; family Tephritidae; genus Bactrocera; species Bactrocera neohumeralis. Next base: position 13,464,749 of record NC_065921.1, read on the forward strand.
ACTTTTGCCAAATTCCCAAAGTGTGAACTCTTCATTTAAAACCTGCTTACACGCACACACACACACATAGCTTCTTGCATAAGTATATGTGGGCAGTCATGCATTGCACATTTATAATTGAGCTCACATGTGAAACTTATAGGACCACATAGGCGCACAAGCCTCTAGCGAGTCCCACGTTAATTTATTTCTGAAATTACAAAACCTATAGAAACTACAACAACAGCAACACCAACAAAAAAACTACAAATGCGTAAAATCTAAAATGGAAAGTGAATTAAAAACCATTGTACGAGGCATAGAAGGGGGACGACCGCTAACCAGACTCACGCTAGGGTATACACACATACTTACATATACACGTGTAATATATACAAACACAAAAACACAGAATATTAAGGATGAACGCAGCGCAAATAAATGAAACTTTTTGTAAGTAAGTAGTGATATAGAAGATAAATAGATATACCGTTACGAAACTAACAGTATGTTGCCTGAATATTTGTATGTATGCCATGCAGCTATCGATACAAGTGTGAGTAAACAGATATAAATATGTATGTATGTATATAAGCAGTCATTTACACATATATTTTTGTGTTATATAAGTAAGTAAGCTTCATTCTGTGCACCTTGTATAGCCCGCAGGCAAGTCCCTACCCACAAACACATACATACATATATGCATACAGTATTATACGCCTCGTGCGTGTGTACGTGCCAGCGCGCCTGATGAACTGCTATAAAATTCATTAAAATTCATGCGTTGGCCGTGAGCATGCGAAATGCCTACACATACATACATATATGCACGCATACATATTCACACATGTATAGACACATGCGTGTATATGCAATTTTACGCCAACCTACGCCTACACGCCTATGCCCATAAACTAATGGCGGGCAAAAGAAAAAGCAGCAAACCGCCCAACCAACACGCCTTTTAAGGCTAATCCCTCTACTCCATCATGCGTGACAAAATCGAGTGTGCGGCCATTGTAGGCATCCTTTTACACATTTCCATTTCCCCTATTTCAATAGGCTTTCATAGCCGTTGGGTAATCTGTCCTTGTCCCCACGGCGCCCCCTCATTCATATGGATTATTGTTGTGGCATTATAAAAGACACCACCATCGCCTCCACCACCGCCACTATAACCGCCAGCGCGCCTAGCAGCATATCTATTTTACATTTCCATCCATTCGGCTTCTACTCAAATTCATATGTGGGTCGCTGCTTGCCCACATGCAACCACTTTGTGCACCGCCTCCATACGCATGTGTATGCGTATGTGTGCTGGTGTGCGCACCTTTGATTCCCAGTCGTCAAATTATGATTATCCTTTGTGCATGTTTAATGTTGTAGTTTTGCATAGACACAGGCGCTGGGACATTTCAATTAAACTTATGTGTGGTTAATATTTTAGTATGTTTACCATATGCGTGTGGTAAGTTTGAGTGCGCTGCTGAAATGTGGCGGCCAAAAAACGACGGAAGGTGTGGTTAATTGAAAAATGGTCCTCAGAGAGTGTTTCTTAGAACACATAAAAAAAGTTAAAAGCTATTTTTATACTCTCGCAACAAAGTTGCTAACGAGAGTATTATAGTTTTGTTCACATAACGGTTGTTTGTAAGTCCTAAAACTAAAAGAGTCAGATATAGGGTTATGTATACCAAAGTGGTCAGGGTGACGAGTAGAGTTGAAATCCGGATGTCTGTCTGTCCGTCTGTCCGTCCGTCCGTCTGTCCGTCGTCCGTCCGTCCGTGCAAGCTGTAATTTGAGTAAAAATTGAGATATCATGATGAAACTTGGTACACGTATTTCTTGGCTCCATAAGAAAGTTAAGTTCGAAGATGGGCAAAATCGGCCCTCTGCCACGCCCACAAAATGGCGGAAACCGAAAACCTATAAAGTGTCATAACTAAGCCATAAATAAATATATTAAAGTGAAATTTGACACAAAGGATCGCATTAGGGAAGGGCATATTTGGACGCAATTTTTTTGGAAAAGTGGGCGTGGCCCCGCCCCCTACTAAGTGTTTTGTACATATCTCGGAAACTACTATACCTATGTCAACCAAACTCTACGGAGTCATTTCCTTCAGGCATTTCCATATACAGTTCAAAAATGGATGAAATCGGATAATAACCACGCCCACCTCCCATACAAAGGTTATGTTGAAAATCACTAAAAGTGCGTTAACCGACTAACAAAAACGTCAGAAACACTAAATTTTACGGAAGAAATTGCAGAAGGAAGCTGCACCCAGGCTTTTTTTAAAAATTGAAAATGGGCGTGGCCTCGCCAACTTATGGACCAAAAACCATATCTCAGGAACTACTATACCGATTTCAATGAAATTCGGTATATAATATTTTCTTAACACCCTGATGACATGTACGAAATATGGGTGAAATCGGTTTACAACCACGCCTTCTTCCAATATAACGCTATTTTGAATTCCATCTGATGCCTTCTCTGTATAATATATACATTAGGAAATGAAAATACAATTCAATACTCAAAGTACACAAATTGATCTAATCTAATTAATTTTACAGCAAAATAAAAATATATGTAAATTATTATCACTTTATCATGCGAGAGTATAAAATGTTCGGTGACAACCGAACTTAGCCCTTCCTTACTTGTTTTAATATCTTTTTTAAGATTTAACATACATAGTTTTCAGTGTTCTCTAACCGTCCAATCTTCAAAATACCACCAAAAAATTTCTAAGTCATCCAGTTTTCTTAATGATAGCTTTTTCCGAGGAATCCAATTATTTATTACACCTATTTCGTATTTGTTTACGATATTAGGTTATATAGTGTACGTCTGTATGTACGCAAACTAGTCCCTTAGTGTTTGAGATATCGATCTGAAATTGTATGCAACTCATCTTCTACCCAAAAACCTGCTCACTTTTTTATTTGAAGAGTTATGACATTGCTTAACCGAACAAATTGTTCAGCTCGGATCACAGTAACATACAGCTGTCGTACAAACTAAACGGAATCAAGGTTTTTAAGAAATATTTTGTTTTTGTGAAGGGGTATTAGTGCTGTAACCGAAGTTAAGGTTTTTTTCAATATATAAACTCCTTCGAATAGCAAGTATTAGAGTAATGGGTTACGGACTTTACCTTTCATACTTGTATATCGGAATTTGTTTACACTAGATCACTCTAAGACGAATTCGGGAAGGTCGTCCAAAATCAGTTGTTGTTCCGAAAACTATGGAAGCTGTGCACCAGATCACCATGTGACCTCTCGTGAGATTGAATTCGACATTGCATGAACATTTCATTGAAGCAAAACTTGTTTCTCTTTGAAACTCACACAATTTATCAATCGATCCTCGTGTCGATTGGTTATGTTAAAAAAAATATGATAGCGGTGCTTTGGAACCCATCTATAAAATCAAGAGAGATAATGAAACGTGGATTTACACGTATAAGCAGTAAAGTAAACAGCAGTTAACTGGTTGAGTGTTTGAAGATGAGCCGAATCCAAGAAAAGCTGTTCGCGCACCAAGGTCCTCCAAACAAATGATTGCCTGTTTTTTTGGAAAAGCTGAACAAGTCGAAACCACATCACTGCAACAACGCAGAACACTGAATTCCGAGCGGTATATAATCATTTGTTTACCAGTTGTGTTTCAGGGAATCAGGAAAATAAACGGCCGAAAACGGAGCGCAAAAATACGAGACCTTACACATAGACGGAAACAACAACATTTTTGAGCACTCAAAACCTCGATTTGATAAGTCATCCTCCGTATACCATTGGCACGAATGACTTCTTTTTATTCCCGTTTTGTAAAAAATTAAACCAAGATGTCAACGTTTTTCCACTTTTGGAGGGGCGGTTGATGCATTTAGAGCGCATGTTTTGAAGACTATCAATGAAAGTGGCAAAGTGCATCGTCATTTAGTTCAAACGCATCCGAAAGTGTATAGATCTTAATTGAGAATATTTGGAAAAACCTCTAAGCGATTTTCGATGATTAAAATTTGTTTTTGTTCTCTAAACCCGAAGTATATCAGCTTACCATCTATTTATTTTATTCAAACAATCCGGCAACCCATCGAGTTTCAAAATTTTAGTCAAAAGTCTTCTTCTTCTCGAGCTCAACTTTTTTTTTAAATATTCTTTGCATTTTTGTTTCAAGTGGTATAAGTAAATTCTTTCCTTCGCAAAAATTATTGATGGAAAAATTCACTTTAATTGTTTTGAAAGACATTTTCAAAAATATGAGCAAAATAGTTATATATGCAAAAAATTAAAAAAGAGATAATGGTAGATATATTTACATAAAAAAAATTCGTTAATTTTTTTTTTTAAACTAACCTGTCCGTATGTTCAAAATTGTTAAAAAAAAATAAAAAATATATTAAATAATAATCTAAAATAAATTATTCAATTTCAACTTATATCTCTGAATTCAAAAATAGATTTTCAAAGAGTTGCCAACTATCTTGAAATAATTATTACAAGACTTTCTTATATTTACACAAAAAAAATTTCTTAAAATTTTTTAAATTTCTTAATTTTTTTTTTGAAACTATTCCAAGTAGTTACCACCTGTTCGTAAATTCAAAATTGTTTAAAAAAATAAAAAATACATTTAAAAATAAAATAAACAAAATTTATTCAATTTCAATTTATATTTCTGAATTCAAAAATATATTTCCAAAGAGTTGCCAATTGTCCAGAAATTAATATTATAGCTTAAAATAAAACTTTAAACTCTGCAATAACATTTAGAATTCAAACTGAAAGATTTGAAAATCAGTGTTGCCACCTTTAACAAATTTCTGTATATTCAGAATTTTGCAACTAAATCAATGACGCTGATTTCTTGATTATGATTAGTATATTATTGTTATATTATTATTATAACGAAAGTATTATTTCCATTATTTCACAGTCTGAGGTTGCCATGCGATTTAAAATCATGGAATATTTTAATGGAGTCTTATATATGGTTTTCAAAAAAATTAAAATAAAAACGCCAAAATTCTGATTGTCCAGTAAATTTAATTTCGTTCATTTGTAGCTCCTAAAGAAATATAAGAATAATATACATTCGATGTCAACACAATCAATTGCGATAACTATTTATCTGAAACCCAATATTTTTTCAGACAACCACTTTCTAAGGAATGCCCCACAAATGCATACAAGTCTACACATATGTGTATGCAGGTATGCACACAGCGTTCAGTTAGAGCAGCTCTCAAACCCATTGCCTGCATATAACATCATATAGAAGAGCATAAATTTAGGCGCATAAGCGTAAGCTTAAAAGCTGCGCACTCATTAAAAGTCAAAGCGAAATGGTAAAATGTTTACATTTTTCATTTTGATTCCATTATTCGCATTTCCTCTACAACGCTTGCCATTCATTCATTCATAGCCGCCTACCACTTTGCTGGCTTTGTGTAAGCTGCCGACGCCTTTACCCCGCCAGACTAACAGTTTTTCTACAACTTAAACACTTTCAGTTTTTTTCACCATAGACAAATGTATGCTTGCTCTCTGCGTGCTGTATTATGTAACATTACATGCGTGTGAATTAATACACGCATACAGAAGCAGGGGATACGGGAGTTCATATAATATACGTGTATGTATGTATATGTGTGCGTGAGTGTGAGTGTGAAAGTGTGTGCAATTGTATGCTGTGTGCGCATACAAAAGTCACATGTGTATGCCATTAATTTGCGAAAGCGCTACAACAACAATAGCAACACAACAGCAAAGCCAGATCATAAGCGTTAATACACACAGGCAACAACAAACAGCAATTGTACAAAACTGGCAGCAAAGCAAATAGAAAGCACAACAAAAGCAGTGCCAAAACAAAAACAACAAGAAAAAACAAAAACCCAAACCAAACACAGTTTTTCCGAATGTAACAAAACCGCTTACAACATCCATTTTGACTTTGCGCGGCTTACACCCGCAACCTGCTGCTATTTTGGATCAAACACAATGCCAACAACAACAACAATAACACAATAGTGTATGCAGCGTAAAGCACTACACACTATGTGGGCGGTAATGACGCCAGGTAACAACAACAACAATGCTAAAAGTTGCTAGCTTTACTATTTTTGGTTGCCGACTTTTAGGCTCCCCAATGGCATATACCGTTGTCGGCCGCAACGTAACACATTCAGCGCGTGTGGCTTTTGTCCGCGGCGACAGGTACGGCAGCTCCGCCAAACACAAACTGCCCGCTGCCATTTAGCTTTCAGCTAAACCGGCGAAGCTTACACGCCGACTTTTTCCGACTAAATGTATGTACGCCGTTTTGTATGTGGCAGTGATGTGGGCCAGTTTTATAGCAGTGACCTTTGGGATCGTTGGCTTCTGCGTAAGTTTTCTATGTGTGTGTGTACTTGTAAACATATCCGCTGGCAAGCGCTTAAGTTACGCTGCCTTTTGGCCCACATATCCTTTGACTTTATGCCTACAGCTTTGCATTTTTTTTGGTATATTTATTGCGGCACACTTTCCGGAATTGGCCCTACGCATTTCGCTTAATTGAAATGAATGCGTGCGAAAATGTGTTATTAATGAAGACATTCCGTTTTGTTTTTCTTTATTTGCGGGTTAGCAATGTGTGCCACCGCTTTCACTTGCCGCATACACGTTATGACAACGTTAATTTATTAAAACGCTGAAAAGGATATGGCACAAGGATGACGGTGTCTTACACCTACGCAACACACAATGCGCATTCACAAATTATATAATAGCAGTTACAAGTCAGCAGAAAAATCATATGAACGCTGACAATTGAAAATTACCCGCCATCATTCTTTTAGAAAGCTAATTTAATTAAATATCAAAGAAAGCCACAATTTTGTATGATTAATTTGGAGCTTTATTCCGGCAGCTATTATTTAGTTCAGAAGATTGGATATAATGTTTCTTGGCTTGGTTGGCAAGCTAGAAGTAAGGTAGAATTAACACCCTTTCGTAATTTAATCATTCAGATGACATATTATTCAAACGAGGAGAATCTAAAAAATTCCATTTGGGTGTCTAACCAAGGCTATATTGCAGGAAGCTGTAAGACTGTTGAGCTTTCTATGACCAGTACTTCAGTCTCAATAACTGCGGAATGGGAACGGTTAGGAGCTCCTGGCTTCTTGTGGTTCACTACAAGGTCCTACTGGCTCAGAAAAAATTGTGAGAAATCTAGACAGGAATGCGTTCCCAGCAGGGCCCACCTTTCAATGCTTGTAGGAGCTCTAGCTGAAAACTGTCTGCTTTGCATAGACGTTTAATTTCCATTCCGTGGGATGTCTGAAGGTATGCGCTCCCAATTACTTAAGTCTTGACCTCTGCTATAATAGTAAATGTACTGCTACCATAATGGCTGCAAGCGCAGCCTGAAAGACACTGCAATAGTCAGGAAGTCTGAAACTAGAGTTGATAGAGAGCTCCTGTTAGTAGACCCTCTTACCAATCTTCCCGCAAGCTTTGACCTATCCTTGGGATGTCTGAAGGTATGCGCTCACAGTTACTTAAGTCTTGACCTCTGCTATAATAGTCGATGGTCACTTCTCTGAAGGAAGCTGCACTCCGTAGCAATAAATTTACTGCTACCTTAATGGCTACAACCTCTGTCTGGAAGACAATGTAATAGTCAGGAAGTCTGAAACTGGAGTTGATAGAGAGCACCAGACAGTGGACAACTTCGCCAACCTTCTCCCAAGTTTGGACCCATCCGTGAAGAAGTTCACTGCCCCTCTTCTCCAACTGCTTCTTTCTACCCACAACTCCCTCGTCGGTATATGAATAGAGAAGGAGCCGCCAGAGTTCGGTTTGGCGAGTCCATGATCCAAGTGATTCAGTTTGAAGTCAAAGTGAGTAAGGATTTCCAAGTGTTCAGACCCGTATAATTTAAGGTACCCAGACTCTATGAGTCTGATAGTCTTTCTCGCAATCATACACTTTTCGGTCCACTAGCAATATGTGCAGCATGGCGTTAAGTGCCATGGTTGGAATGGACCTTAATGCACCAGACAGGCTGATGAGCACCGCCTATTGGACTATTTCTTTGTGAGTTTGGTCTTTTCTAGAGCCCTCCACCACATAAAGACTCTATAGAACATAATTGGCTTGCCTATGGTGTCGTAAAGCCAGAGAACCACTTTCGGTGAGAGACCCCACCTTTTGCCAAAGGCTCCTCTACAGTAGTACAAGGCAATCGATGCCTTTTTATACTCTCGCAACAATGTTGCTAACGAGAGTATTATAGTTTTGTTCACATAACGGTTGTTTGTAAGTCCTAAAACTAAAAGAGTCAGATATAGGGTTATATATACCAAAGTGATCAGGGCGACGAGTAGAGTCGAAATCCGGATGTCTGTCTGTCCGTCCGTCTGTCCGTCCGTCCGTCCGTGCAAGCTGTAACTTGAGTAAAAATTGAGATATCATGATGAAACTTGGTACACGTATTCCTTGGCTCCATAAGAAGGTTAAGTTCGAAGATGGGCAAAATCGGCCAACTGCCACGCCCACAAAATGGCGGAAACCGAAAACCTATAAAGTGTCATAACTAAGCCATAAATAAAGATATTAAAGTGAAATTTGGCACAAAGGATCGCATTAGGGAGGGACATATTTGGAAGTAATTTTTGGAAAAGTGGGCGTGGCCCCGCCCCTACTAAGTTTTTTGAACATATCTCGGAAACTATTATAGCTATGTCAACCAAACTCTACAGAGTCGTTTTCTTCAGGTATTTCCATATACAGTTCAAAAATGGAAGAAATCGGATAATAACCACGCCCACCTCCCATACAAAGGTTATGTTCAAAATCACTAAAAGTGCGTTAACCGACTAACAAAAAACGTCAGAAACACTAAATTTTACAGAAGAAGTGGCAGAAGGAAGCTGCCCCCAGGCTTTTTTTAAAAATTGAAAATGGGCGTGGCGCCGCCCACTTATGGACCAAGAAGCATATCTCAGGAGCTACTAGACCGATTTCAATGAAATTCGGTATATAATGTTTTCTTAACACCCTGATGACATGTACGAAATATGGCTGAAATCGGTTCACAACCACGCCTTTTTCCAATATAAAGCTATTTTGAATTCCATCTGATGCCTTCTTTGTATAATACGAGTATAAACATTAGGAACCAATGATGATAGCGGAATAAAACTTTACACAAATACGGTATTTGAAAAATATGTAAATGACGGATAATGAAATCTCGATTATCACTTACCATGCGAGAGTATAAAATGTTCGGTGACACCCGAACTTAGCCCTTCCTTACTTGTTTTCTCTCTCTTCGATATTCTCTTTAAATGAAAGCTTCCTAACCAGGATGAGCTCTAAATATTTCACTGCATCTGCTAGTTGCCGACGGATGTCTCCCAGTGATGTTGCCAGGATCTTGTATCTTCTAGTAAATAAAACCATCTCGGTTTTGTTGCTTTAGATACATTTATGTATATATTTATTTATCAAACGAAGCGCAATTTCCCCTAAAACTTTATATATCCAAGCTACCGACTATTCTTGCAGGAACAGGATAGACCAATTTTGCTTAAGTTCTACAGAATCTCCATAGCTCCAATCAAACCGTCGAAATTTCACAGATAGTAAACAACTTATCGTATGGAAAAACAAATTATGGGTATGGCAAGTATCACAATCTCTACCCTCGAGGAAGATTTAAGACCGTCAGAAAAAGAAGTGATGAACTTAATGATGCAAAGCATGGGTAATATTCAATATCAAAGCGACCAGAGAGCTGATTGGATCATTATACTACCTAACTTTAATTCAATGACAATTATATATTGAACGTTTCAAAACCTGTAGTCTTACCAGGCCTAGAAATTTGCTCCAGTTTTTGCCAAATGAGTTCATTATCCAACATTTAGTTGAGCTCTAAACCTCTACTTCCAATTTAGTTCATTCTCTCACCAATGCCACTCTCTTAAATGTATATAGAAGAGCGAATGAGAGAGTATAATACTCTAGCGCTTTGTTCTGTTCACTCACAAAGTGATTTATATTTAGAGAAGTAAATATATATTAAAGGGGTTTCATATGTAAAGTTTCACCTTTTCTTTTTGTTTGAAAATATTTAATGTTTGGTTAGAATATTAATATAACTTACTATATATCAAAAATTACACTAAAATGTTGGTTTCTCTAAACCTTACCGTCGTAATTCGCTCAAGACTACAAAAACAGTCAGACACATAACATTGTGATGGTTCGAATTTCAAATAATTTATGTTACGAAAATTTACTGAATTTACCTTAAAGCAAAAAAAAGTAGATACTAACATATTTACGCAGTTTCTCTGCACATTACATGCACTTAAGAAGTCAGTCCTAACCAGCCAGCTGTGTCGATGAGCCTTCATTTTCACGGCTCATTGAATTACGGCATTCAGAAAGCTAACGGAAATGGCACTGCAAGCACAGATATTTCCACTCGAGCATGTTGGTTTGTAAATGTGCGTAAGTAAAGTCAAAGGAAATCAAAATCACGTTCATTCATTTGTCAGATGAGCAGAAAAAATTACAGTACATTCCTTACGCATGTGCACACGCACACACACACATACCTAAAGCGACATGTACATGAGATAATAATGCCAACGTTTGCAATAAAGCCTGGCGAAGCAAAACGCAGAGTTCTTCAAATCTGATTGCTGTTGCTAGGCAACTTAGTGAACTATGTGCCTGCATGTGTGTGTGTGTATTGTTGTTGTTAACGTTTTTGTATAGATCTGCGTGTAGTAAATACATAATTCCATGCGTAGTTCTTATTTCGTTAGGCAATGGGAAAATGTCTTCAATCACTTTGGTAAAGATGAAAAGTAAAAAAGTCAGCAGGGGAGCATGAAGGAGAGATTAAAATAAAATTTTCTTTGCTCTTTTTAAAACCAAAGCTAGTAATTAGTTCATGGTGTGCTCAAAGGCGTGTTAGCAGCTTAAAAGAGTTTCATGTTTTTGTTTTTTTAATGCAGCATTTCAAGGAAAAAGAAATGCTTCAGTAAAGGTTTGCTATTTCTAGCGAATGTTCGTTATCCTTTTTAACTTAACATTCATCATCAAGCGGCTTTGAATCATTTAAAAAAAGGCTGGCTACAAAAAGAAGCTCAACGTTTGGGTACCGAATGAATTGTCTGTGAAAAATTTAATGGACCTAATTAACATCTGCGATTCGTTGCTGAAATGAAATCAAACCATTTCTGAAGCGAGTGGTAACGGGAGACGAAAAGTGGATCAAATACGACAATAATGTCCGAAAAAGATTTTGACCCAAGCGTGATGAAGCTCAACAAATGGTCGCAAAGCCAGGATTGACGCCTCCAATGGTTTTGCTGAGTGTTTGGGAGGATTGGAAAGAAATCATCCACTTTGAGCTACTCCATCCTGATCTAACGAGTGATTCTACATTTTACTATCATCAACTGATGAGATTGAAGCAAGCAATCGAAAAAAACGGCCAGAACTGATCAACAGAAAGGGTTTCGTCTTCTATCAGGAACAACGCTAGACCACACACATCATTGATGACTCGACAAAAACTGGGAGATCTTGCCTGGGAAGTTTTGATGCATCCATCATATAGCCCTGACCTTGCACCACCGGAACTCCCTTAATGTAGTAAAATTGCCTTCAAGAGAAGCCTGTGAAAATTACTTGTCGCAGTTTTTCGCCGAGAAACCAGAAAAGTTTTACACTGCTGAAATAATGTCCCTAACGGGAAAATAACAAAAAGTGGGCGACCAAAACGGTACATATTTGGTTCATTAAAGTTTATTATAAAAAAAAACTTGAAATTTGATTAGAAATACGAAAATATTTTTTCGGCTACCCTATATATTTTTATGCAATATGCATACGAAATCATTGGTTTTCGGAAAAAGCAAAAGAATAGCTGGTACGACGAAGAGTGCCTGTCGCTGCGGAGAGGAACAGACTGTCTACCTCGCAACGCTACAATCGACCACAACACGTGCGGAATGGGATAAATACCTTTTACATCTGATGAGTCGATGTTGCGAGTTTTCAAGGAAAAGGTTCTGCGGAAGATATATGGTCCTTTACGCATTGGCCACAGCGAATATCGCATTCGATGGAATGATGAGCTGTATGAGATATACGACGATATTGACATAGTTCAGCGAATTAAGAGACAGCGGCTAAGCTGGCAAGGTCATGTTGTCCGAATGGACGAAAACACACCAGCTCTGAAAGTATTCGATGCAGTATGCGCCGGAGGAGTCAGAGGAAGACCTCCACTCCGTTGAAGAGTTAAGGTAGAGAAGGACCTGGCTTTGCTTGGAATCTCCAACTGAAGCCAAGCAGCGAAAAGGAAGTACGACTGGTGCGCCATTGTAAACTCGGCTATAACCGCTTAAGAGGTGTGTACGCCAGTAAAGAAGTAGAAGAATGTGACAGAAACTTTGAAAAAAATAATAAAATTATGAAACTCTTGGGTGGGAGGAGCTCTTTGACGTCACGTTAGTCTCTATAGAAATCCTACCTTTAATGGAGAGTTCTAGACGATCATTCCTTCTCCGATATACATATATATTAATTTAGGTATGGCTGTGGTGTGTTCAGCAAGGAAGAAGTGGAGCTAAAGAGAAGCCTTTATTGCAACATCACCTAACCTCTAAAACAATTTTTACGCAGAACCAATTTTTGGATCTTAAAGTTATCAGAAACTTATTTTCCAAACGTTAAAAAGGCTTTTATTGTGTTAAAAGCTTATTTTCGAAAATTTTGTTAAGCTTTCTATTAAAAAAAAAAAAATCCATATAAGGACCTTATCTTGATTGACGAGTCTGTATCGAAGCGAGATCCCTTACTGGCCCGAAAGCAAAGATTTCGACTAATCAACAGCTACTTAGAAAGGATAGGACTTATGTATAAATTTTCCATCGATATCTCAAAAAAATCACAATGACATTAGAAAAATAATATACCCTATTCCCAATAGCATTTCTCAAAGACACAAAAAATTATTGTTGAAACATTGAATTCTAAATAGAACAAATATAAATATTTTCTAATCAACTGACTTTTTCTATTGTCATTTTTTTCTATTTTCCAATAACCTAAACAAACAGCTCCAAATTCAACGCCATGATTTCGCTGCTTTGCTTTTCAGTGCCACACACACACATACACGCGCACTCTTTCACACAAGTAAAAAACGTGCCAAATTTGTAGCATACTTTTGGGTGTTTATCCTTGCGAGTATATTTGCGCAAACAGCACACCACAAATCCATAAAACACTTCGTTGCCATTACTTTGAACGCATGCATGGGTGTGAGTGTGTCGGTGTGTGTGATTACTTATGCACTTATATGAGTGCTAAGCGCAAAAAACGGGTTAGCTGCAGAAAATGGGTCACTAAAATGCCAGCTCTTCCACTTGCCGCTTTAAATTTTCATAAGTCTCTATGAGCGCCAGCAAATATTCCTTCTGCGAGTCACTTTTTCCTTTCGCTTTCAACTTATAAGCTAGAAATATAATCACGTACTGCACTTACCCGCACGGAAATACACGAATGTCAGCAAATCTGTGTGTGTGTTTAAAAAACGACGTTGAGGCAAATGAAAAATCAGTCAGCGTTGACTAGCTTCAACATGGAAGAAGCTGTACAAACTGTAGCTGCTTAGCAAATGACACACATACACATAAACACCCGCACACTACAACAAATATTAACACTTTTTTGTACACATACAACAACAACAATTTATATGGTTTTTGTTGTTGGGTATTTTCACTTTCTTCTTCTTCACTGCCAGTTCATATTGGCCGTGTTTGTTGTCAATGGCGTTGCTAGCGTTTTTGAGCACGTCCGAAATGAAAATATCTGCAAAGAGTTAAAGAAAACACATGTATAGATGCAACGATGGATAGCTGGGTGGATAGGTGGAGTGGTGAATGTGCAAAAAATTATTGATGCGGAAATTTATTCAATTTGCGTGTAAATTTGTGATTACGCACACACACGTACATCTTCAAGCATGTGTATATGTAGGTGAATTGTGCATGTGTGTGGCTGTGAGTTCTTGCGGCTAAAATGAGATTTGAGTTGAATGCCCTCAATTCTAATTTGGTTGCGCGGCTTGTACGGAAGTTAATTTAATAAATAGCACGAAACGTGTTGTTGCAAAAAAAGAAAAGGTTTTCGCAATATGTTATTATACCCTGAACAGTGTATATTACGTTCTCCACGAAGTTTCTAACACACTAAAGAAAGAAACACACATATAAATAATAAGCGTTACGAGCTGGGTCGATTTAGTCATGTCCGCATGGTCTATATATAAACGCAAACTAAGCTTTATCCACGAGAAGCTACTCTGTTGTCGGCACCATCGATATCCAACCATTATAGGATTGCGTTTTCAGATTCAGTTATACACATAGTTGAAGAAATAAGAAATTTACTTGTAAAGGGCTGTTGTTGTTATTGTTGTTCTTGTTGTAACGGTTATATAGTCTCCGCTTAAGTGGTACTCTGAACCTGAAGATTGGTTGACATCGAAATCATCTGACGGTAGGCGCATAAAAAGTGCTGCTTCGACGAGGTCCGACCATAGGGAGAGTGGGTGTTAGAGAGGGTGTTAGATGAACGGGATTCGCTGGGCATGCAAAAAAGTGGTTAGAGTCTTTTCATGCTGGACATATATTTTTTATATCGAGTCTATTCTGGATAAGTAGGAGTTTAACTGCTGCAATCTATCAGTGCTATCCCGAACGCATGCAAACTCTGGAGTCTCGCGGCAACCCGAGCCTCGAGTACAGCATTCACTGAGAGAGAGTCGGAAAAGGTGTTCATTGCTCCACTATGAATGGCGGTTAGTGCGTGTCAGAAGTTGTTTGCGTCCGAAGTCTGGCCCGCGTACTTTTTCTTGTCGTCGATGAAATCTAGGAAAGACTTCTTAATGTTCCTAGAAGGAGGAATAATATAACTGAGTCGTAAATGAAGATAAAAACTGTTAGTTAGTATAGAGCAACAAAGTAGAAAGAAGTATCTGTGGTTCCAAACTATATCTATAGCAAACTAACAGGCAAAGGTTTTCTAACACTTCCTTAAATATTTTGTGTGGAGAGGGATGCAGACACTTTCTGCACCATAGTCCAGCCTTGGCATCACCGAGGCTAAAACATCTCGGTAGCCTTACATTCGGCAAATTTGAGCTAAGCGCAATAAAAGTGATACCGACGGCCTAAGCTGTGCAATTGAGATCCGTGTTGGGATCGACCTCGTGCATTATCGTCAAGTAAAATCCATGAATTAGTCTTCCACAATTCCGGCCGTTTGCAACAGATATTCTCACACCTCAATACGGCCAAATAGAACTCCTTATTAACCGTTCGTCCCTCCGGAACAAATTCATGATACACTAAATCACGAATATCGAAAAAAACAGTCAGCATCACCTTGATTTTTGTACGGCCTTGGCGAAGTTTTTTTGGGTTTCGGCTGTTTTTTCTCTTCCATTATGATGATTGTTGACTTTTTTGCAAGTTGAACTTATAAGCCCATGTATCATCGACAGTTATAAAGCTATCCCTGAATGTGGCATCGGTATTCGCATGATCAAGCATGTCCAAAGAAACCTTTTTACAGTATTCTTTTTAAAAAACCTCGGCTTTATCAGGATGAGTCGAGTAAGAACGCGTTCAATAGCCAAAATATCTACCAAAATCCTTCGAACGGACTCGCCAGAGATGTCGAGCTCTCTTGACATCTCTCTAACACTTGTCTGACGATTTCCAAGCACCATAACCTTTCACTTCTTTAATATTTTCATCAGTTACAGAGGTCGAAGGTCGTCCAGAATGAGACATGTCTTCAACGCTCTCTCGACCGTATTTGAAGGCTTGTACCAATCTTGAGCTTATGTTTTTGATAAAAATGAATTACCGTAAGCTTTTTCAACATTCGATTCTGCACACGAAATGGTTAGAAATACAAAATTGGAGATAAATTCTTTACTCGCTATTTTTATCTATTATAAAAATCGCAACGCACGACAGAGGTGTACCGACTTCAGCAGCTGCTGTAAGCAAATTGATTGGGAGATCGCGCTCATATTTGGCACAGTAATTAGGGACAGTCCTACCAATTTAGCAAAATAAATTTTTTTTAATATCATTTACCCGGGGAATTCAATTACAATTTCAATTACCAATAATAGTACCATCTCTAATTAAAAATAGTTGTAATCGGACTTTAGCCTTACAAGCCTATGGCTGATTTTTTATGAAAAATATATGTTAATCTGTAAGATATATTAATGATATTCTGATAGACTCTTTTCCGGAACATTTTGGCCAACACTTGTGCCAAAAATAGGTAACATGAAGTCTTTACTTTCACCAGCCCCCAATTTTAAAAACACTTTTGACACATATACCTTATACCATATACATAAGTCATTCATTTGATATCTTAATAAAGTTCAGGAAACAATAATTCTTGATATTGTTTTGCAAGCCGTCAGAAGGAAGTTAAATTGTTTCTATAAAAATACCATAAAGTCCACAAATTTTTCAATTAAAAATCCAATCAGTATCAAAAACAAAAATTAAAAATAGTGCAAAACTTTTAACTGTCTTATTTTTGCAACTTCTGCAGCAGTAGTAAAATTTTAAATTCTTTAGAAATTAATAACATGCATTTTTCGTTCATAACAACCACTTTCAACCAATTTGTTATTGCCTCACTCCCCCTTTCATTCTCTCTAGCGTACTTTCGCACTATACATTTTATTGTTCACTGGCATTTAATTAGTTTTCTTTGCAGTCGCATTTCATTTTCGCCAGCTTCTCTATGCAAACATTTTTTTCTTAATTATTTTCAGCCTTTGCCTCGCACTCAAGCACGAATTAAAAAGTCTGCTAAGGAATATGAAAGCGGAAATATATAGCACACACACTAACACCAACACATTAGAGCGCACATTTCGCTTGAGGTGTAATGCTCACAGTTTTTATTTTAGTTGTTTTTTTTTGTGTTTTGGTGTGCCGCCAGGAAAAACATGAAATAAAAGTTAAATAAATGGATATTACTTGACAGTAATGTGACTGAGTATCATTTACACTTTAACACTTTGCTATGCCAGCGAGCATACACACATACATATGTACATAGACAATCGTCTGTGGAGACGTATGTCTCCATTTGTCATGCCTCTGGGGTCTAACTTGATGATGCTACAATTAAACACACACACACACACACACACACACACACATAAATGCAATTAAACTACAGACAAATGTAATTTTAAGTGAAATGATAAAAGCAGCAGGAAATCAGAAATGCGACAAGTTTAAGTCGCTGAGGAATTAAAAAATAATAACGCGTTAGCGCATGCGGAATGCGTAGATTTTTTTCAATTATTTCTTTGCGAGACTGTAAACTTTATATAACGGTTTTGGAGCTTTATTTTTGCTTTATTGATTTTTTAAATGTGGTTACATATTGATATGTGGATATTTATGATCAGGAAATTATTAGGAAAGCAAATTAGTTAGTCGCACCATCCGATCAAATTTGACCCGGACTAAAGAATAAATATGTGTATATACAAGTATATTTTCTCATCTTTTAATACAAGTTGTTGTTATTGTTGTTGATGTAGCGGCAGAATTCTGCCTAGTTGACAGCCCCTGACCGTTCCGGTTATGGAAACGGTACTGTCATTGAAACAGACTTACTAATTTTAATACAAGTCTTTACTATCGCTAAGTAAAATTTCTCATAAGCCCTCGCTGGGAGTGCCCACAGCCTCTGATTTTTTTCGGTTTTGGTTAATTTTTGAAGCGCCATTAACTAGATTGTTGATCAGTTTTGTTGTCACATTCATAAACACACTTGTTCTCACCAGTAATGATTAATTTGATGTATGACAGGGTCTCAGCTACGCTGTTAAGTGTCACTTTTGCGACTTCTATTCGACGACAGTTTTGCAAAATTCAGATTGTGACATACTTTATAGCCAAAACATTAACCAAAATATGTTAAGACGATCTATAAGAAATACTCAGATCGCTGCTAACTCTCCGACGCCAACACGTCGGTTTTTAAGCTAAATTTTCCAATGATATCGTCATTAGCGGAGGTGGATGGACGACTAGCATGCGTCAAGTTTTCGATGAATTCATGGCCTTCACTGAATACTATGCGCCACGACTACAACTTTTTCGTCGATTCCATAGGAAAAATTCTATTGGAAACACATAATTGTACAGTACAAGAGGATGTCTTTTATATAACTTAAAAAAAATAAAATTTCTCCACTACACAAAAAAATCTTTTATTGGACCGAATGATATACTTAAGAGCATCCGAGCCATATCAGATACTAACAAAAGAGAGGACGCATAATTCCCGCAAGAGTCGGTTTTACATAACCGGAATCGACCCGGATTTTATCCGGCAAGGACTGTACTTTCAGAGATCTAACCTCATTTGGATCGATAAGTTTTAGATTAAGATCGTCATCACTGAAGCAACGGCTTGCGGCAGGGTTTCTCCGTATCCTTTTGACTCGTGCTGGCTCCATCCAAACTTCACCTCGATTAGGTGTAATAAATGAAAATCATGCAGCCATATTAAGACCTTCTTAGGCCTTAAGACACACAGGGAGCGTATCACGAGTTACGTGGCCCCATGCTGCCAACGCACTACTGCGACCTTCGGCTCATCGACTAAGCAATCTACACCAAGTGCAGACACTACGCCGCCACTTCACCCAATTGGCCAACAGAAGACCTCTACGGTCTACTGCCGAGGCTGCAAAATAGTAGGGAAGAAGGAAACAATTTTGCACTTTCTCTGTGAATGCCCAGCCCTATCACAGATCCGACACAGAACTCTTGTCACACATCAAGCATCAAACCTTGAATGAATGTCTACAAAAAGCATATCGGACATTAGTAGCTTCGTCAAAACCTCAAAATGATTTGAAAGAGAAGGTGAAACGTGACAGCAAATATAAAATGCCTACGACTAGTGCATCAAAATGGCACAGCCAGTGCTAATTGAGCCCGAACGACAACAGGGCTGCACTCCTACCTGCCTACCTACCTACCTACGGTCCATAGAAGCTCAAACAGGCAGCATTACTTCCATTCTGATAGAACATTTCCCGCATACAGAAATTGCCTACTTGTAAATCAACCAAAGAAGAATTTTATTTGGCAAAAGTCCTGGCGAAGTAGCTATTCCTGGTTACAAGAGCGCTGCTTTCAGATTCGTAATTTGTAAAAAAAAAATAATTGAAAAAAAACATAAGGTTTCGTAAGTCACAATTGGAAAGTATTCAATTCATGTAGCTTGGTCAGACCAGGCATCTTGAAGCTTGTTTTAAGATCGAGCGGTTAAGCCAATTATTACACCGGAAGTGTTTACATAACCCAGGAGTCTGTTAGGCTTGCGCTATTTTATATTGTCAATCATCATCAAAAGTAGCATAAACTCATTCCTTTTTTCATGAATTTCTTCTAGAAACTCTTCTATCTAATTCTAATCACCACATTGAGAACCCTCCAAATCAGTTGTCCTGAAAATTCGCTTCGCCACAAGTGTTCTACTCCCTTTTGCTCCTTGAAAATAAAAGCTCATAAGAAGCTTCGAGCAAACTACCAGCCGGTGAAATTGGTTGCTTGCCGGTGAAAAAGCGCCGCATAAAACAAAATCTTCAAAACGTAAAGCCAATGTGCAAACAAGCTCTGCTCACGTCACCCTACATACTACCTGCCGTACATACTGCGCTTTGTTGTTTTTCACCCCAAGTTTTATAAGTCTTAGCATTTTAAGTGGATGCACTTGAACTGATTTCGTTTACACACCGGCGCATTAAGATGCAGTCGCAGTGCAAATAGAAGACTTAAGCGCAAAAGAAAGCAAAAAGAGGTCGAAAAATAACGGAACGAAAAACAGTAGTTTGCCAACAGACGAAAATGCTATTATTTGCAGAAAGTAGAAAGCTAAAGAAAGTTTCATTGCCTCAGCAACCTGAACCCCACGACCAACTTCTCAGAAAAATAAAATAAGTGCTGGAACTATTTCTAAATAACGGTTTCTCCTTGTCATTTGTTGATAACTAAATCATAACGAGATGAACTGACAAACTGACAAACTGACTTACTACGGAGCTTATTAAAATTGCAAATATTTGCATGAAAACGTCAACTTAAAAGCGTTCAGCAAAAAGCTCTAAGTTCGTTGTGTAATTGAAAAACGTAGAACAGAGGGGTGGAAAGAAGTGAAAATTTCACCTGCGTCAAATTTACAAAAATGTGAATTTCAACTAGTCATTTACTTTTTCTGAGAACTTGCAATATACATTAGTGTATCTTTTAGGTAAAATAATTAGTCTTCATTCTTTTTTGCAGGTGAATTTAAAATTTATTGCGATTAATATATGGTGTTGTTGTATGTTATACAGAACAGTAGAAATTTTCGAATGCACGAGTCTTTGCTGAAATCCATTTATAAAGAACGGGAAGAGAATAGATCTATCGCTAAAATATAACAGATATGACAGCCAATTGAACTGGCCGACGATCTCTCGCGAGGGGGTCTACAGACTTTCAGTAAGAAGTCAAAGAACATCATTCGGACTCCCAGGCATATATGTAGGTATAGAAAGTAACAAAGAAAGAAATGTGATGTTTCACTTATGAGCTTCTTTTAAAGCTATACTTAAAGAAATGTTATTCGTTAGGAGCACCTCAACATCATTTATATTGGATGTACCACAAAATTACTTTAGCGCAGGAAAAATAGTTATCAGAACAACAATACTCCTACTTTTAGTCAAGAAAGAACTCAGCATAAAATTAAGGGCATCATAAATATATGTAAATTCTGGAAATCTGGTTTCAAAAACCAGAGTAAAGAGAGAGTCGATTCGCCGTTCGCACAAACTCGGACTGACGTATGAAATGACTTGTCGAATTTTACGTCGACATCTTAAATTGAAAGCGACTTCGCTTCAATCTATTGGCTTTTGAAAAGTTCCAAGAGGATCCAATGTTTTCGAG
Source organism: Bactrocera neohumeralis (assembly GCF_024586455.1). NCBI lineage: Eukaryota > Metazoa > Arthropoda > Insecta > Diptera > Tephritidae > Bactrocera > Bactrocera neohumeralis. Next base: position 13,485,841 of record NC_065921.1, read on the forward strand.
CCAAATTTCGCTTAGCGATGAAGCCCATTTCTGGCTCAATGGGCATGTAAATACAGGGTTTGTCCGGAAAGTAATAGGACTGAGTCGATTTAAAAAAAATGTATTGAACCAATCATTACAATTCAAGCATTCAAGCATTGAGGGCGTCACGGAAGGCATTCTCCGGAATAGCCTTGAGATCCGAGGAGCATGCTGCTTGGATCGCCTTTCATCGGCCTCTTCAGGCAAGGAACCAAAAAAACAAAGAGGGGGGATCACATCTCGGCCGTAGGGCGGCTGCGGAAACGTTTCCGGAATCTTGTGACTGTTCACAAGAAAGACGGTGTGAGCCGGGGCGTTGTCGTGGGGCAACTTCCAATCGGCTACGATGTCTTGTCAAACCCGATTGACCCTTCGTTTAAGTCTATTCATAATGGGCGATGACTTTGTTGTCAAAAAAGACAATTAGCATCGTTTTCACTTTCGATCTGCTCATTCTTCCGGTCTTTATCAGCGACCTCTTGTCGGCCCTCCAAAAAGGCCTGGTGCCACCGAAACACACCACTTCTTGCTAAAGCAACATCTGGGTAAGCCTGCTTAATCACAGAGTTTCACACAGAATTTAATCGCGTACCTCTGCTCTAACGAACACTGCATTTTCGGCTTGCACCACTCACAGCAACACATCGCGCGAAAATGTGTGTCCTGACTCTTCAGATATTTGGAGGCTATTGACCAGCCGCTCATTCGTTAGCTAGGGACGCCCTCTACCGAATCCAGTCGGTGCGCGCACGCTCCAAGATACAGTCAGGGCGGAAGGGTTGGTGTAGTTTGTGGGCGCCAGTGGAATCATTGGTTCGATGGCGACTGTTATCATACCATGAAAACCGAAGCTCGTGATCTCGGCGACCTGGACCATCTGAGATGTAGCCGCGGTCGAAAGAGATAAGCATTAAAAAATAAATGCCAAAGAATGTTGTTTCGAATAATAATAAGCATTCTGCAATAAATTTGATGTTCCTATGCTTTTTCTTTAAAAAATGCATTACCCTTAATTTGGAAAAAAAATTTACTCTGATCCCAAAATGGTTAAAGTCGAATTACTCATTCTCATACCAAATATATTAGCAACCGTCCTGCGTTATTAATAAATATCCGTGAATATGTAAATTATCTCATTAAAACTATATCAGTCCGAATATGATTCTTTCAATCCAGGTATGCTGAAATCGGATCCCTAACATTCCTTAGCATCCAAATTAGAAACGACTTGTTTTCAAGCATTTTTAAAATGGATTCATATAAAGTAGGTCAAAATTGATAAATGGTTATCCAGAAAAAACCTTAGTATATTGTCATAACCTTAGCTTTCTATGGTCTTGACTGAAGTTATTAGGTACGCGTACAACTTTTCCTAATAACTAATGTTATCTGTAATCAAAGTCTCTCTGAGCGACTCGGTCCTGTAGCTTTCCTGTAGCCCATTATTAACAAATCTTAAATCAAATTTATACTCAATAAATCAACAGACAATTTGAGTTCATTATTCTGATTATCTTTAAACTCGATGAATTTTTTCCCGCCGAAAATGAAACAGATATTATTCGACGCTTACTCATATAAACCTTACAACTTTACAGTTGTGCTTGTATATCATCGAAAGCAGCTTTAGAGACGCAAAAAGCTGTTATTTTTCTCAAGAAATCGAACTCATAATGCAAACACTTTCCTGGTTACATTTACGGCTACGACAAATCATTCACACAACTTGTATACAATCCGCAACAGCGCAATTTCAACGCCTGCAACACCGCTGCCTATTTCCATGCCACACCTGCATCATTTACACCTCTTGTTGCATGAAACTTTTCCACGTGCTGCATACAGCTTATCTTGCGATTATTTGCCTTCTCCAGTTAAATAAGATTTTGCTTTGCGCACTTTTTGCCGTTATAGTTTGCATGTACTTTTCGCGAGTTCGCAGCAATCGTGCTTGGCAATCGTGTCCTTGACGTCAAAGTTTTATGTTCTGCACTTCTGCTTCGCTTCACACTTGCCACAGCCGATGTAATGATCTTCATTTTCGCCACGTTTAACAGACTTTGTAAGTAAAATGCATTGAGAACTAGACTTTCGCATTTCAACTTATTTTTCTTTTTCTACTTTTTTTCGAATATGCCAAGCAAAGTTTGCTGTCCACGTTTAATCCATTCATTTCATGGTCTTGTATTCTGTTGCACCAACAAAGTTTTTTCTTAACACCCGCCATTTGCTCAACACAGTTGTCAGTTCAATTCTTCGTCTTTTTGTGAATTTGGCATTGCGCCTGTCTGTATGCTTCTCATTTGGCAAACTTTTACCGCCAGCACTTTGCCTGACTACCTATTCACATACATACATACATATATACGTTGCGCATTTCTTTTGTCCACTCGCTTCTTCATTTCACTTAATTTGCTGGCTTGTGTGCTCATCTTTTACTGATTTGCGCTGCAAAACCGAAATGTTTCATCACACCAAATGCGAGTTTGCGCCATTCGTGTTGCTGATGAGTAATTCCGTGTAATATTCGCTGTGGCTGCCACCAAGCGACTTTACTGCCGCCCTTTCCCCGTTATGCTCCGTTTTTTGCACTTCTTTTAGCCTTTTTTTTTGTTTTTTTGCTTCGTTGCCACAAAAGTGATGTACTCCAGTTACTTGACCAACTGTCGGTGTAATGCGTTTTTGCCACTCGCTTCATTGCTTCTCCAGCGCACAATTTATGCCATTTCTTTTTGTCTGCCTTTCATCCCATTTTTCAGCATTAATAAAGTGATAAAAGCGCTTACTTTTTCCATTGAAGCTCCGCATTAAAATGATAGATACGAATCTGCGTCTGCATTTGTAAGCGCCGACATAAAGCTAAGTTTGATGAAGTACCATAGAATATGAAGTCGAAAAGAGCTGCCTTTGCTGTGGGTACTTTTAAGCGTGCTAAATGGTTTACTGTGCCGCGGAGTCGCCAGTTCATGCCGTCGGTAATTAGCTTCATTGAAGCGAGCAGTGAGAATTTGTAAAAGATAGGTAGATAGATAGGAATCTATACAAATTTCCACAAGCGTAGTCAATAGTAATCAATACCCTCTGGGGCCTAAAGAAATAATAATTACGTTAATTTGGCACATTTGTAGAGGTGGAATATTTTCTTCCTTTTGAAGTATATTATTTTTTACTTCGTTATGGTTGTCAAGGCGTACTCCTAGTAAAGACTAAAGACCGTTTTGAATATTTTTGCTTTATTTATATTTGAGTGGTTCAAATCAAATAAAGCTGGTAGGCTACCATTTTGAAAAAAGTTTCATTACAAATATTGATAAGAAACAGCAAATATACATTCAAAAGGTCTTAAGAATATTTTCAGCTGAAAATATATTTTGAGAAGCGTTGCCAAGTGTTCAGAAAACTATAATACGAAATAGCATTTACTAATTATAAGACGATGGATATCATATTTATGGGTTTAAGAAATATTACCATCGCTGCAAAAATTTCTGTAATGAAAATTTAGTTAATTCAAGAAAAAACGTTCACTTCGACTGCACCCAAGCTATAATACCATTCAAGGGTAATTTTTGTATAACTAAATCTTAAAATGTAATCGGCCAAAGGTTTTCATTCAACGGTTGGTTGACACAATAACCTTCAAATTAAGTCACTTTATAAAGAACGTCTTTTAATCTATGCGTGCAAACAATAACTTGAGTAAAAAGTCGAGATATATTGATAAGACTTGATACACGTATTCCTTAGGACCAAGGGATGCAGATGATCGTAATGGGACCATTGCCACGCGCAATAAATCCATCAAATTTAGTGGGTGAAATTATCCTGGCATTCCTATTATGCGCTGTGAAAATGGGCAAAATCATATGACGACCGCGCCTACTTCCTATATAGCAAACTTTTAAATTCCATCACAGTTTTTCACTTTTCTAGACATAAAGCAAGCTTTTAATCGTGTGTGGCACCCAGGGCTGCTTTATTAAATAAACAAAATATTTTCCTTCGCCATTTTTTCTAATGTTGAAATCATATTTGTGTGGCCGCAGCTTATAGGAATGATTATTCAGATATTCACTCAACTGCAGCTGGGGTGCCTCAATGCAGTGTACATGGACCTGTCCTCTTTACCATATTCACCTCTGATTTTCCAACAACCGAAGATGTTCTTATTGTCGACAGATGGCTCTGCTTTAATAACAAAGGGCGAAATCCCATCTAGTGCTAATTCACTTATTCAACCAGAGCTGAAGAAGATAGACACATGGATGAAAAAATTATATATTAAAGTTGATATATTCACTTCATTCACGTAACATTCACTATCAGAAAAGAAAGTTGTCCTCATGTACAAATAAATGGAACTCCGATTCCTCAAAAACATTAAGTTAAATACCTTGGAATGTATCTTGATCGAGAACTTACGTGGAATAACCATATCAAAGCTAGAAGATACCAAATTAAGAGTAAGACAAACAAACTGTATTGGCTCCTTGGCACGAATTCTGAACTCAGTCTTGAAGATAAAATTATGTTATATAAAACGTTATTAAAACCAGTGTGGACATATGATATTCAGCTCTGGGCTACGGCTTCCAAATTAAATACTGAAATTTTACAACGCTACCAGTCAAAGACACTAAGAATGTTTGTAAATGCGCCATGGTTTATAACAAACGAAAGTACAAGTACAACAAAAACACATTCGAATGCGGCTTTCTCAGCAACATTTGGAGCGTTTAAAAAGGGATAAAGTGTATATTGTGCGCGGATTCATTACTATGGATGATACTTGGGTCTAGCACTATGATTCTGAATCAAAACAAGAGGCTTAAGAGTGGTGTGAACCTGATTGTTCGGCTTCGAAGTTCGAGTTCATGCCCGGAAATTGGCCAAGAAGGTTATGGCATCATTTTTTTGGGATGCGAGAGGAATTTCGTTTGTGGTAAACAATTAATTCTGAAGATTATTGCAACCTTTTGGACCAGTTAAAGGAAAAAAATGTGGAAAAAAGACACAGTTTGCAAAAGAAAAAATCCTTTTTCATCAAGACAATGCACCGTGTCACAAAAGCATTTTGACAATGGCTAAAATCCATGAATTAAAGTTCGAATTGTTGGAGCATCCACCGTATTCACCAGATTTGGCCCCCAGCGACTTCCATTTCAACAAATAAAGAGATCATACTGGCTATTGAAGCGTATTTTGCTGAACTCCCGGATTCTCACTTCAGGGATGGGATCCACAGATAGGAGGATCGTTGGAGAAAGTGTATTAATGTTCAGGGAAATTATACGGATGAAATACACTTTTTTAATAATAAAATTGTGTTCTTCTTATGAAACGACAAAACTTATTGAACAACCTGGTATTTATAATAAGTTAATCACTTTTGCTGAATGTTAAAAAGGCAGATTGCAAATCAAAGGTTGTTAATACAAAATTGTTTTACTGTACAGTATACAAAACAATCATCAAGCGTGATCGGTATTTTGGATTGAAATTTTAATTTCTGATTTTGATATTTTGGTAATAAAAACTTAATTTTAATTTTTCAATCCAATATTGGAATTAAAAATATGAAATTCTCTAGGTTTTAGGAACTCGTGATTAAAAAATTAATTGTCGTTTTAAATCATTGTTTGCAATATTGATCTGAGCAAATAGAATTATAATTTTAGTTCAAAAATTTAAAGCCGGATTACAGCAAGCTTTAACTTATGTCAGTATGTCATTGAAAAACAAAATCAAGAAAAACTGAAGCCAACATTTCAATCTAATTTAAATAGTATTTTAACTGAACGATTTATGCAAACAATTAGAAAATGGTTGTATAGTATTTCATAGCCTAAAAACGCCAGCAATTTAAATATTTTATGAAATGTTAATTTTTCCCAGAACATTTTCGACATCAAACGCATTTCTAATTGCATAAATTGCCCACAGGCATGCTGCGCTGACTGGTCAAATTGCACTCGAGCTAAAATGTATAAATTTTCAAATATTTTTTTAGCGGCCACAACAAGTACTGGCAGAAATGGAATGCCAACAAATACATAGGCATTAGAGTAATAGCAGAAAAGGCAGCAACAAAAACGCGCAGCGTTCATTTAATAAACGGCAAATGTATTTTATTAAGCGCTAAAGTCGAGCTTACAAAAACACACATTACAGCGCGGCAATTTGTTGGCACACGAATTGTCAGCAAATACGCCAGAAACTATGCAACAAAAAGAAGATGGCACACGCCAACACAAACTAGTTGTTTACGTGTATGTGCGGCTGTGCGTTTATGGGCAAGTGTGAATTTAGTGCGCACAGAAACACTGGTGAAGGAAGCGAAATATTAAATTGTCAAGTCATGTGCAATTTGCAAGGATATTGCGAAAAGGATACAACTAAATGCATTCCGCCCACTTACGCAGACACAAACACACACACACACAATCACGAAGTGTTGCAGCGTCTTCAGTGAGTTGAGTTTGAGCTTGAGCACGGTGACAAAAACGCAAATAAAATTGAGATATATGCGCTGCCAGTTATTGTGCAAACATGAAGCGTTGCATTGGGCAGCATTACAGCGCATTCGACGAGATGATTGCTGGGCCAACGGCAACACAGCACAACGGCGTTGGTTCGGCGGCTGTATATGTGTATGTGTGTGTGTGTTTGTTGTTGCGTGAAAATACTCGTAAATAAAAATCCATTTATTTATTTAGAAGTACGCCAAGCGCAAACGTGACAAACAGACTGAACGACAGGAACATAACTTAGACACCGCCACCGTCACCATGCCACAACAGCAGCTGAAGCAGACGCAGACGCTAAAGCACTGAAAAATAATAAGAAGCGGATGCAAAGGCAAGCACAAGCCGGCAGCGAGCGTTGTATGTGTGTGTGTGTGTGTGTGGCTTAAAATAAATGGCAAGCGGTAGCAGTCAGCGCAGACAGTGCGAGAAAACTTATTTAGCGCAACCACAATGGCGTTGTGGCGTTGTGGCGCTGCGGAGCTGAAAAACAGCAACTTGACAAATTTATTTGCCACGCGATTTGAGTGTTGCGCCAAGGGAACGACAATGGCTGCCATAGCAGCAGTGGCAATAACAGCAATTGCAGCAAAGCGTCGCGCATGCACGCCAACCCAGCTACCGTTATCGTGTAGTATGAACAAGTGTATATTAGCGCACATATGCATTTTTATTGCTTGAGTGTCGTTTTTGTGTGTGTGTATGTGCGCATGCTTAACGTCCTCGTGGCATTGCAGTGCTGCGCCGCTGCAAACGAATTGAGTGTTGTATTGCATGCAACATAACTAGCATAAGTAATTTGTGCGCTAGCTGACGCTTTGACGCGCTCGAATATGAACTCGGTCACGCACTTAATAACGGCGCATACGTTTGTGTTTGTATTAGAGAAGAAGAATGCTTGAAGAAGCTTTGCAGGTGCAAGTAAAACAAGGTCTATTACGTTTTAAGTGCGTGGAAATTGAGAAACAAAGCCTGATAAGTACAAAATAAGTACGCAGCTCTTAAATTCCTGTTATGTAGTTATATATGCTGTGGACTGATTGCTTTCTTGTTGTTTGAAATTGAAAAAAAAAACGTATGTGGAGGATCACTGAATACCGTTTTCCTAATGTCGATAGTTCTTAGAACGGATATCTGCCTGAATCTCTAACTGTAAATAGTCTCCAGGAACTGATGAAGTTCTTAGGTCTTACTTCACACAGTCTAAATGTTTATTTACGGACTAATTGTGTTTCTACTAAGGAATTTTCCATATCCGATTTCATATCACGGCAAAGTTGAACGATGACGGACCAGTATTCAACTAAAGTTCTCTCCAAATACCTAAGTACGTAGGTTTTCTTTTATATTTCGGGATTCGAGATAAAAAAGAAAATGTAATCAACGCTTGTTTTTCGCATGCGTTTGAACCAATTGCCGATTAATCGGCTTCAGTATTCCCGAAACATACGTTCTAAAAGCATCAAGCGCCTCTCCAGGTGTCGCAAGAAATCGACCACTTAGTTTATTTGATTCGTATGATAATAAAGAGAAGTCGTTCGATGCCAAGTCAGGACTATTGTATACAGTGGTATACGGAGAATGACTCATCAAATCGAGTTTTTGAGTGCTCAAATATGCAGCCGTTTCAGAGAATATGTAGGGGCTCGCATTGTCGTGGTGAAGGGAGGTCCGTCTTCGGTGGCTGGTTTTCCTCATTTCTTGAAAGACAACTGGCAAACAAATGGTTGTATACTACTCAGATTTTACCGATCTGTATTGTTATTGTTACAACGGTTATCTAGTCCCCGTTAGGGTGTTAAGGTTCAGTTAAGTTGCCATCGAGGTCATCAAACTGTAGACCCAGAAAACGTGCTGTTTCAACTAAATCGGACAATAAGGAGAGGGGTGTCAAAAGTGTAGAGTTAGCTGGTCAGCAAAAAGGTGGTTAGAGCCATGCAGGAACTCATTGCATGTCGGATATATGTTTGATATGTCAGAGTCTATTCTGGATAAGTGGAAGTTTACACTGCTACAGTATCCAGAAGGAAGCTTCGCAAAGGTAACTCTCGATTTTCACGGCAACTCGAGCTCTTCGACTGCAATGAGTGGAGATTTTACTCCAGGTACGCTATTCACTGAGAGGGAGTCGGTAAAGGTTTTTATGACACCACTGAGAATGACGACGAGTGCACGTCTGAAGTTAATTTCGTCCGAGTCTGGTCGGCATATTGTCCTATGTCCTTGACGTAGTTGAGGAAGACCTCTTGATGCTCCTAGTAAGCGGTTCCGCTTCAAGCAGATGACTTCAGAGATGATTTTTATGAAAATACCCATCTCTGCATTCTTCTAGTGGTGTTATTGCGACGTGTTCAGTTTTTCTAAAAAAACAGGCCACCATTTGCAGCTTTTTTTTTTTTTTGATGGGGCTTTTCCACCAAGGCTGTTCATTTGTCAGAACCACTATATCTGCCATACAAATTTATCGATCAAAACCAAATTGTTGTTTAGTAAACCCTTTTAAGTGTGAAGGGTAACCTCGACGCAACGGAAATGAACTTTTCTCCCCTTTTTAAACAGATCTTCAGCAATAACACATAGAACATGTTAATTCCTTAATATGGAACTTCATTTTCCAATCCTTTCTCAGAGCTCACATCGTTACTTGTATGTCATTATACGTTTTCGCTTTTCCATTCTACATTTCCAAAAAACAAGTACTCGCAAGCAAATTCATGTCGCATCTCTCCGGTATTGACAATTTCAAAAATAATTTTATGCAGGCACGTTTTTAATAAAACTTTTCACATTTCGAATGCACAAAAGGGACAAAGCTATACAAATAACAACAACAACTGTTACAAGCAATACACTGATGGTGTTTTGCCAAAACAAAACCAACAAAACCAACAAAAAGCAACGATCAAAACAATTTCGCCGCTATATACTAGGATATTCGCTTTTATTAACGCCGAAGGACAAAAACCAAAAATTTCTCTTTCCATTTGATGTCAACAAGCGCATACTAATACAGTTATAGCGTACAAGTGTTTTTTTTTTTTGCTTTTGTATTGGTACAGTCGGTTGCATTCAAAGTGCAATTCTTCCATTTCAATTCCCCAAATGTGCAGAGACAGCGAAAAGTGTTCATAGATATATCTAAGTATGTATGTATGAAATATAAATATGTATATATGTGTATCTACGTGAGTTTCTGTAAGCGCAGAGAGCGCCGAGCAGCTTTTCATGCGTCTACATCATGTTCCTACAGGCTGCCGAACTAATTTAATATGCCACGCGATATTTTCCACATTTTACACAATTTTCACACTCACACACATCTTTATATTTGCGTATATTCTGTTACATGGCATTGCAAATTCTAATATATATATATGTATATGTAAATATATATATAGTAATATGGTATTTACACCCAAAAAGAGAAGTGAAAAATGGAATGGCAGTTTGAGTATATTGCTCGCTCTTTTTTTTCTGCCTTATGGATATGGATAGCTGGTACTTATTCATTCCATGATCAGCAGTGAAAAGGTAAATACAACTGATAAGGAGGATGCACCAGCTTCTTTGTAGAATATAGTCGAACGAAAGCATGCCCGACGATTGGAATTTAAGTGTTCTCTGCCTAATTAACAAAAAAGAAAACTTCCCAATCTGCGCCAGCTACCGTGGGATAAACCTCCTCAACATCGCTCTATCGAGCATATTGTGTGAAAGATTAAAGCCCAGTGTCAAGAAACTGATTGGACTTTATCAGTGTGGCTTTAGAGCTGGAAAATCAACAACTGAACAGACCTTTAACATGCGCCAAATCTTGAAAAAGACCCGTGAAAGGAGAATCCACACACATAACCTCTTCGTCGATTTCAAAGCTGCTTTTGACAGCACGAAGAGGAGCTGCCTTTATGCTGCGCTGTCTGAATTTGGTATCCCTGCAAAACTAATGAGGCTGTGTAAACTGACGTTGAGCAATACCAAATCTCCGTCAGGATCGGAAAAGTCCGTTCCGAGCTATTCGATACCAAACGAAGTTTCAGACAAGGCGACTTCCTATCATGCGACTTCATCACTCTACTGCTGGATGAAATTATTATTTAAGAGTGAACGAGGACAAAAGGAAATATCTGCTGTCATCAAACAAACAGTCGTCGCACTCACGAGTTAGCTCCCAAGTCACTGGTCATTACTTCGAAGTAGTAGACAATTTCGTCAGTATGAAAAACAATAACAATGTCAGCCTCGCAAGCCAACGCAGAATAACACTGGTCAACAGGTGCTATTTCGGTCTGAATTGACAATTGATAAGTAAAGTCCTTTCTCGACGAACAAAAAACGAACTCTATAAATGACTCATTATTCCCGTCCTGCTATATGGTGCAGAGACATGGACGATGATAAGGTTGAATTTCTGCAGGGGTCATATAGAGAAAGATTCTGCAGAAGATGTATGGTTCTTTGCGCATTGGCAGCGAAAACCGCAGTCGATGGAACGATGAGCAGTACGAGATATAAGAGGATATTAACATTGTTCAGCGAATTAAGAGACAGCGGCAACACTGGCTAGGTCGTGTTGGCCTTATGGATGAAAACTCTTCAGCTCTGAGGAAAATAGTATTTTAGCAGCATGAATCCCTGGACATATGTATAGTAAACCCATAATGAGTTAGCCCATCTTCTGCCGTAAGAAGCTGTGGAAACCAGTTCGATTGGACTGCAAGCGTACTTCGCTATGTGCCCTACACTTTACGAGAGGAGTTAAGGAATGAAAAAAAGGCTCAATAGAATTTGCCACTGGCAACAAGTGCCCAGGCTTCAACAGACAAGGTTGTTTTTTAGAGAGTTCAATACAAAACGGATCAAGAAATTAATCGTTCTCTGCATATACTGCAGGCTAAAATGTTATCTGCACATATTAGGTTATTGCTCGACGGATCTGTATCGCTTCTTAGATCAAGCAAGAGCAGAGACATCATAGCTTGTACTGCTTGATTTCCTCATATTCGCAAGAACAAGGAATCAGACTATCGAGCAAATGTATCCGATAAAAAAACATATCAAAACCATTAACCCAGCAGGTTTACTAATTTGGACTGAAGGCACAATAGAGCACGATCGGAGTGCATTCCTCAACTTTTAATTTATTTATCTAATCACAAAGTTTGCTATCACAGTTGATAAAGAAATACCATTCCAGACCCAGCTTCTAACTTACGGAAGGTTCGAAGCTTTTAGAAGCAATGACTTTATACCACAAGGTACTCTATTTTATATGGAGGAAATATATGAATTGTAACAGAAAATGAAACAGCGGTGAATTTTAAAACATAGAACCATTATATGTACCTATATCCTGGAGTTTGTCCAACAGTCTTCTGCATTCATTCAACAATATTTCGGTTATTATAATAATTATAATTATTAAAGGAGTTGTTTTTTATAAAAAAAATATTTTTAGGTAGCCACCACATTTCTTTGCAGGGTCTTATATACATATGTATATAGTATATACATAATTATACGATCGTTTTGCCGCTCTAGCGTACTCGTCCCGTGTAAGCAACACGAGTGCCATTCCACATCGTAATCGTGCCATGTTTTACACTTCAGTTGCACCATTATCCGTTTGCCTGCCTTAAGCACATTTCATTTCCTTCGCCAGCTCTTTTCATATTTTATTTGTAATAAAACGAAGCCCGTTACAAAAATATATGCGGATTTAGATACATACATGGTAGATATAAGGCCGCATTGCATGTTGTTAATGTCGACAGTTCTTCGCTCTAAAGTGTTGTTAAGATTTACGCGCTCCCATCCGCTACTCATGCAATGAGGTGTGTGTGCGAGAAACTTTTTTCCGCCACAATGCTGTTGGCTATAAATCATTGCAACATTTTTACACAGTTTATTTGAGATAATTTAAAAGTAGTAGCTTTTAGCGTGCGCTAATGTGATTTAGTGTAGATTATCATAGCATAATGTGAGTGAATAATGTAGGGCGCAATGTACATACTCTGCAAGACATTATCAGCTTTAAACGAGGGACATAAATGCAAAAACAAGTAAGAATGGGCAAAGATTTGCCAGGAAACGGAAAATCATTATATGAGTTGGGGTGGTATCGACTCGATCTTACTTATTAACTATTATCGTGCTACATATTAAAAAATTTTCCCTGAGTTTCATCAAGGTTCCTCACATACAATCACCAATCATATGGAGTAAAGTCAACCGGATGTTTTAAAAACCTGATATTACTTTTATGGGGTCTAGGTCATGTTTTCGAACAATTTGATCTATTTTAGGCAAAAAAATACACTGTTATCAGCAAAACACGGCCTCACATTTTCACTGAGAAAACTCACATATTGGTAGATAAATGCGGTATAAAGTGAAATACAATAAAGTACATTAAGTTTACCAATAAGTTTATAGCACCAGGAAAGAAACGGAGGACACCCTGTAAATAATCAGCATGATGAACTGAGTCGATTCCTCAGTTTTTGACATATCGACCACTGCGATACACTATAAACACGCGATCAAAATCAAGTTCCTTGTATGAAAACATTTTTATTTGACGAGATATCTCTCCGAAATTTGGCACTAATTATCGCCCAATGTAACGCTACGAACGAATAAATTGTTCTGATTTCATCTTTGGCCATTTTAATGCTATAAAAATATATATTATAACCTCGGTGCAGCCAAAGCTGCTACCAAAAACGGGAAAACATTTCATTTATGCGCACCAATCCGATGAAGATACAAGGTTTGTCCGGATAGTAATAGGACTGATTTTCTCCCGCCGCGACTGTACTTCGGAGTGTCCGCGCACCGACTGAATTCGGTAGAGGGCGTTCCTAGCCAACGAAAGAGCGGCTGGTTGTCTCCGAGCACCTGGAAAGTCAGAACAGGAGAGGATTTTCGTGCGACGTGTGGGTGGCACGAGCCGAAAATGCAGCGTTCGTTAGAGCAGAGTTACGCCATAAACTTCTGTGTGAAACTCAGTAAATCTGTGACAGCAACGTTTGATATGATCAAGCAGGCTTGCGCAGATATCGCTTTAGCAAGAAGTGGTGTGTTTCAGTGGCATCAGGGCTTTTTGAAGGCCGGGAAGGGGTCCCTGATGAAGACCGTCCTGGGAGACCTGTGACTTCGATAAACACCGACAATGTGACTCGTGTGCGCAAAGTTTTTAACTCGGACCGTCGACTAAGTATGCGTTTATTTGCCCAGATGTTAAATTTATCAGAATTTATCATATGAACTACAAAGAGTACGGAAAGCCAAGTAACTGGTACGGTTTGGGTATATTGTTAAATGCAAAACGATTGTAACAGTTCTTGATAAAATATTTTATGAAGAGAATTGAACTTGTTTCTAATGATATCAGAAGCATCTAAAAGTTAGAGGTATAACACCCTGTATATTAGACGAGCTTAACTTTTCATATACCGATTTGAAAACAAATGTAAACAAATCTACGAAAACAAATATACGAAATTAGTTTCACATTATTTTCGAAAACACCACGCACATACTCATACACTGCATCAACATGGACTCCCTGCGCCAGCCACGATTTCATTATTCCATTGTCCAAATATGAAAGACTTCATTACGCTTAATTATCTGAGCTGTTACCAGCTAACAGGGAACTAAATGCCAATCGTCAGCATCACACAGCCATACAGCCAACCGTTGTGAGTGTGTGCAAATAAAACTTTTGTACAATGAGCGCATGTGAGCAGGGCATTTACATACAATAACACATACTACCGTAAGTGGCAACAAAAATTTGCGCATTAAAACGTTCGTAACTGCAGGAAAATAACAGGATAATTACAGGCACTGAAATTGCCTACCATAAATGCGCAGTTTGTGGAAAATTTGATTGTGGCAAGTAATGACTTTCAAAAATACACACACTTCAAAAGCAACACTGCCGCATGCAACAATGCTGAACGAGCCGTCAACACACACACAATTGTAGGGAATGGCAAAGGGAGGGGGTGTGGTGTGGAGAAAGCTAATGTGCTTGCATTTGAACTTATATCGAGAGCTGACAAATGGTCCGTGTGGGTTCAAGGATCGCTGGCAATAGCCAATTTGTCACACACACACACATATAGATACACATGTATGTCTCATTTTCGAAGATGCGCCGCCTTTCCACAATGCCACAAGTGCCCTAACAATGCGGCTCGTTGTTAATCATAGAGAAATTCATCATCAAATAGAGTTGAACAGCAGCGTGGCCAAACGAAGTTGCGTTAAATCAATTCAAAGCAATTAAAATGTGAACGCGTGGCAAGGATAATGACTGAGAGCCCGGCAGTCGTTGCAATATTTCGAGCAAATATTTCATGAGCGCAACACTGGGAGGGCATATGTCGCATGTACGCACACATATGCATGCAACTTACGCATACATATGCATGCAACATACACATACACATATGCATACAACATGCAAAATTTACGTATGTTGCACGCACTTTTGCACATTTATTTATGTTGCATGGGCGCTGTGCTCACTGAGCTGGCACAGCGCCGCCTTACGCAATTGCAGACGGGCGTTTTGGTTATTCAAATGCAGCAATGCATTTCAATAGCAGTAGCAGCAGGCAACAACAACAACACCAACAAGAATGTCAGCAATCAACAACAACAACAGCTGTAATGAAGTGTACATGTCGCTGTTGGTTGTTTTCATGTTGCTGCACACATTGTTGTTGTTATATTGCGGCATATGCAGGCAGCACTGTGCAGCGGCAGCGACAGCATCACATAATTTGCATGTTTATTGAATTTTACAATTTTAATTCAATTTTACATTTTAATTTCACTTTGTTTTGGGCCAAATGCGCAAGGGCGATATGCTCAACCGAATTTATTGCAGGTGAATAATGAATAAACGCATATTTATGCATATAAAAGCAGTTATGTTACATATATATACAAACACATACTCATGTATTTATTATTTTATGTATGTATGCGCTGTAGCTTAAATTATTAAAATCCATACATTTTTGTATTATATATTATTTAAATGCCGTTAAATTGAATATTAATGTCGAAATATTAAATCTGCAATGACGCATGTAAACGCGCTTAAACAGATGTCCATTCATTGTCGAAAATGTAAATTTAAAAATTTCCACTTTTTCACTGGAAAATTATGAAATTTAATTTTTAAATTCAACACGGATTTCTGCTTCTTTAAACCACTGTTCACTAACACATATATAGCAGACAACCCTAAATATTAATGTTGGTAAAAATAACTAAAATATTTCTCACAAAAAACATTTTAATAAGCAATAACAATAAATTGTGATACAATGCGAAGTTCCCTAATTTTCTAAAGAAAAAACACAGAAACTTCAAATTTAATGGGGAATTCAAAGGCATTTATTTTTTGAAGATTATCTCTTTCAAAGGTTGGCCGCAACTACGACTCAGATGGTCCATCCGTAGAGTCCAATTTTCGATTACTCGTTCGAGCATTTCGACTGATAACTGGCGAATAACACGCATGATGTTTTGCTCCAGGGCCTGAATAGAAGCGGAATTGTCCGCATAGACTTCAGACTTTACATATCTCCTCAGGAAAAAGTCTAACGGTGTGATATCACGGTGGTGGCCAATCGACCGGCCCAAAACGTAAAACTATCTGCTCACCTAAGTGTTTTCTCAATAAATCCCTTGATTGATGCAATGTGTTGAAAGTGAAGCCGTCTCTTATTTAAACCAAATGTCGTCGAGATCACGAGCTTAAATTCATCAAGTAGTCGGTTATCATGGCGCGATAACAGGTCGCCATTGACGATTACGTTCTCACCGGCATCATTTTTGAAGAAATATGGATCGATGATTCCACCGGCTCACAAACCACACCAAACTATAACTTTTCAGGATGACATGACAGCTTTTAAATCTCTTCGGATTGCTCCTTGCCCCAAATGCGACAAATTTTCTTGCTTACATACCCATTGAGTCAGAAATGGGCCTCATCGCTGAACAAAATCCGAAAATGTCGCTTGGGAAGGTCAGTTCTTGCTTAAGCTGTATTTTGTACGCTTTCAGTTTAAGATTTCGACGTAAAATGCTCCAAGTCAGTCCGAGTTGCTGCGATTAGCGACGAAACGACTCTCTACGGTTTTCGTGTACACTCTCAGCTACGGCTGCTATATTTACTCACTGTGTACTGGAAGTAGTATATTCGGTCGAATATTATCTAATCAATGAATGCTTGGACTCAAGATGGGTGATGGTGTTGCTAATAGTACGCTCAGTAGGCCGATTTTGTTGACCATAAGTTGAGTGAAGCGGGCGAAACACATTTTTTACATTGGCTTTGCTTAGGGTTACTGACTTCGATAGAGATTATTGTACTCGCTAATATTGTTGACCTCGATAAAGGTCATAGACTCCGCTAAAATTCAGAGGTCATTAACTTCGGTACACGCACTTGATCTTGTCAAAAAGTGGATTCAAAGTAGATCAAGTGGTCATGCCATGTAAAACTGGAAGTCAATCTAATACCAAACGAGTAAAGCGAGAAAAGCGCCGTCGTATTACAGTTAAGGTCAGGTTCAAACGATGCCAAGCTTGTTTTGCTCATATGAACCGTTTTAAATTATGTCAATTTATTATACCCTTTACAATGTGTGAATCAACATCATAGAAGATGTCACTTAACGAAAACAGACTATACCTTTTCAGGACCACAAATACCGAAAAAGCGGCCTGTAATGCTAATGTAAACCAGGAGGATGGAGTCATGTGTAGAAGTTCACGCAAGTGAGAAAAGTTCTCTGATCGCAATTCACTTGGGAGTGGCCAGAAACGATTCTTTTACACATGGCTCAAGCAGCTCACTACTTCCGGTCTTTGACCAAGTATCCTTTGGGTAGCCTAAGAACATCCGTTCGAAGGCGAGCTAATGTGAGAAGGCGAAACGTCCCCTCCGCAGAGTTGTGCGCTGGGTTTGGGACCCGCCACGTAAAAAATCTTACCAATGAAAATTAACAATCAGCCTCGGATGAGAGACCCCCCTTTTGTAAGATACATATCTTCCCGAAATTTAACTAAATTAAATGTGATCATAATATGGTCTGATCCGAAAAATGTGGGCATATGTCTACCTGATATGTACCCAATAAGCCTACCACTCTTGATATTTTCAAAGCAATAAGCATACATATAATACTAGATATCATATACTTCAACAAACAGACTGATCGAGGTCGGTTATCTACCATTAAAACTAAAAAAATCGTTTAAAAATTTTTTAGTTTTTTACAGAATTTATTAAATTTATGCCAACGTTTCCACTTTCGAATGCTTTTAATAGCTGGGGTGTAATTTCACTCAAATTTAAACCTTATTTCCGCTAGCAATACATTACTTTGTGAGTTTTAAGGATTTCTTGCCATATACTTTGAACGAAGTTGGAAATGTAAATCCATAAAAAATTGAAGCTAAATATCCTTACAAACTAATTGACTATACATAAGCCAACAATCGAGTCAAGTATGGTAGATTATGATCTTCACATACAATCGACGACCAGCTTCTCTACGACAACGAGGTCCATCTGGTCTAAAAGAGAACGTAGGTTATGTACTGAACTGCTTGCCCTTAGCAAAGCTCATCTTGCTGCAATCGTTGGAGTTCAGATTGGACTTTGCTCAATAGAGATTCCGGCTGTTGTAAGATTCGAAATCAAGTGGGATACAAACTGTCAAAGTTGTATGGAAGAACATGCGGCGGAAATATCCAGGTACTTTCTCCTCCATATTTTGGGCAATCATACCTTCAGCGAACCAGGATAAATAGCTGATACTGACACTGACCACCTGTACAAATTTGTGATCAGCTAAAAGTGTTTTTTCGGTTTATGAGGGTCTTTATATACAATTTTATAGGAGTGATAGGTTCTACAACGGACCGGCGTTGTAAGCTGTCCAAGTGAAATCCTTATTAGGATCATTGATTTAACACAACTTAAGCCAATTTAGTCCCATTTTGAAATTACTTATAAAAAGTATACGAAACGAAAGTAATTATGGCTATAACATGTTGTGTATTTTGTGAGATATGAAATGTCTCCTAAAAGTTAGGTTATATAGCTTGTGAACAGAAATACAAGAAGAACTTCTATGTTATTAAAATCGACTGGAATATATTGAACAAAAACTTACTGGTGCCGTGTTCGTTGACTGCAGAGCAAATCCTCTCGTCGTTTTCTGAAAATGAAAGGATAAATATATATAAATAAAATGAAATTTTATTTAAACGTTAACATTTAAAAACTAAATACTTAATATTTATTAGAACAGGACTATCTGGCTTAGATTTATTACATTATTATTTATTACAAATATCTTATGAAAGCCTAAGTATTTCGTAAATTTAGCTAATATTTTATTAAGATGAGTTCAGAGTAAGAGTTGATTTCGATATTAATAGGATTGACAGAGCCCTTGAAAGCGATGAATTTAGTAAAAAAGAAGAGCAAAAATCTAGGAAGACGCTTAATCCTTCTTAAGATCATATCAATTAATTCAATGGTTTGAATTAGCTAGGCTTCGCAGAAGCTTGGCCAGCGCTGGGCCACAATTCATAAAGCCTTTTGGCCGTAGATCGATCGCAAGATATCTAGTGATATCTTTGCTCTCAGTAAGGCTAGCCTCAGCGTCCATGCTGCAAGGTTGAAAATCTTACCAGACGCCATCTGCAGAAGCTGTATGAAAAAATATGAGATTTAAACAACTTAACAACTACTTCTCGTCTCCGCGTTTGGGAGCTCAACACTTAAACACTTTGGAGCGCATACCTTCAACATCCCACCGAACTGCCTGGAGTAATAATTAAAGACAAATTTGTATTGGATAGCGTTTTGTTAATTTTTAAGTTCGAACATAGGAGCTCTTCTTTTCTATGACTTCACAAAGGACTACATATAGCAGTCCACGTGCGATCTCTCTCTAGATCAACCTTCTATCCGAACCTAACCCCAATTCACTCAATTCTTTATACATATAGTGTCGGGAGTCCACCTATAGATTAGAAAGCGCATCCTATGGAAGACACCAACGGCTTTTTCAAACAGTACTTAGCCATTGTCAAGTATATTATGGACTATAGCTTAATTTTAGCGAACACAGCTCTAATATTTCGAACACTACTTCTGTGTAGTGGTAAAGTTCACACGGCAAACTGCTCTCTAAAGACCGCTAACAATCTACTTATTAATACTGAAACAGCTGCAACAATAGCTGTCTTGAAATTCACAACCTGGTACGCATACAAACCTATAATGTAGATGTCGACAGAGCTTAGTACTACCTTTCTTGTTTAAATTTTATTAAAGTAGTCCACCTTCCAACAACCTTTAAAGTTCCCACACTCCACTAAACGCACAACCGCACCAATTAAACTTCGTTAAGCCTACACAACTCGACCCGCATGTGCTTAAGCCTCGGATCTGCAACACCTGTTACTCGCTGGCATAAATTAACATTTAAGCTTTTGCATTCAAATCTAAATCTACTCAACTGCCAACGACAATGACTATCGATTTTCCCGGAGAATGTAAAATATTCAGAAAAAAAACAATAAAAATACGAAAAGAAAAGGTAAAAGAAATATGGGACAAGAAAAAGAAGGAAGTAAATAATAAAAGTACTATTGCCACACGGCGTCGAACAGAAGTGATTATGTTGTAGTTTTCAACTTCCCTCCGGACGCTGATGATTGCTAATATAAAATGCGCGCAATGCAAGATGCCAGAGAGCAAAGTAAGAGGAGCTGAGGCGATAGCGTGGCACAAAACGCCCCAAGCATTCAAAAAAAATATAGAGGAATCATATATTTTGCATAAAAATGTGTGTGTTGTTTGAGAAGGAAACTTAGTGGGGATATCAGGAGAACACAAGTAACTCGCAACCAAAATGATAGGGTGGCAACAGTAAAGGAAAACAAGCGTGTGAAGCATAACTTGAGGAGCAGCGCGGCAACAGGCGGCATGCAGCATGTGTAGACTCAAGAAAAAACTGGCGGAATTTTATAAGCTGGGCGGCTGATTTTCCAGCTGTTGCCTACTAAATTTACTAACAACAAAATTTTAAATTGAATTTGTGTGTGAGTAGTCTCAGGAACCGACGCGTTGTTATGCAAAAGCCGCGCATAGGGCACTGACACACCCAACTTTTTACCGCGCCACCGCCCTCTCGCACGCTTTTGTCATACATCAGCATGGCATAGCATGGCAAAGCACAGCTTAGTTTGTCTGTCAGTTGTTGACGCCAAAAACGCCCATTGCGCCATATAAAATTGAGTGGGGTATGCATATGTATGTGTGTATGTTATTCGCACTGCCTTTCGATATTATTTTATGAAGTTCCTTCCTATTTCCGTTATGCGAGCAAGCTGCTCTACACGCTCGCCGCCGTCAGACTGCGCGAACTCACACACATACACTTACATAAACAAACATGCATAAATACATATTTATTACGCTTGTGAAGGTGTATTAGTGTACCAGCGTATCCTTTCGCCTTTGGTTATAAAATGCTTTTGTCTGCGCTGCCATCGAACTGCACATTCTGCGCCAAAGTTCAGCGAAGTCAGCCTTCGTCGTGCACAATTTGATATGCCCCCGTCTAATGGCATTGTTGTTGATGGGCGCTATACTTTCTGCGTTTGGCTCATAGAAAATTATATCGCTCGTTGTTGGTTGTTGTGTGTAACCATATACAAACATTCCTTTTAGTGGCCTTACATACAGTTTAATACATAAATACACAAGCGAAGAAATATGCATGCGAAAGGATGCTTTGGTGTCCTGGCCGCGTGCTTTTAATAATCATATTGAATTTCCTTGCTCTTATAGTTGTTGCTACGCATTGTTTTTTCATTTTGTATATATTTTGAGTGTTCGTGGAAATATTACGGTACTCAAGTCGTGCTCTGGGACACGCGTGTCTTAACCTTAAAAATTATATATGCTTTTGACAGCACGAAAAAGAGCTGCCTTTATGGCGCTGTCTGAATTTGGTATTAGCTGGGCAAAACCAAAAGCTCCGTCAGGATCGGGAAAGACCTCTCCGAGCCGTTCGATACCAAATGAGGTTTCAGACAAGGTAACTCCCTATCGTGCGACATTTTCAATCTACCGCTGAAGAAAATAATTCGAGCTGTAGAGCTGAACCTAGAAGGTATAATATTTTATAAGAGTGTACAGCGGCTAGCGTGTCATCACACAAACAGTCGTCGCACTCGGGACTTGGCTCCCACGTCACTGTTGACAGTCATAATTTCGAAGTCGAAGATAATTTCGTCTATCTTGGTCACCAATGTCAGGCTCGAAATCCAACGCAGAATAACTCTTCGGACTAAGTAGGCAATGGAGAAGTAAAGTCCTCTCTCGACGAACTAAAACCAAACTCTATAAGTCACTCATTATTCCCGCCCTGCTAACAACATCTGATGAGTTGACATTACGAATTTTCGAGAGAAAGGTTCTTCTGAAGATTTATGGTCCTTTACGCATTGGCAACTGTAAATATCGCATTCGATTGAGCGATGAGCTGCACAAGATATACGACGACATTGTGATAGTTCAGAGAATTATGAGACAGCGACTACGCTGGCTAGGTGATGTCGTCCGCATGTACGAAAACACTCTAGCTCTGAAAGTATTCGACGCAGTATTCGTCGGGGAAAGCAGAGGAAGAGAAAGATCTCTACTCCGTTGAAAAGATTATCCATCTCGATCTGATATTATTTGCTTTCGGATTATACTTGGACAGCTCTCGGTCAACAAAAAGCTTTGAGTCTGCCACAAATTTGTTGCTTCTAGCACTAACATTATTCGTGCCAAACGTTTTCTGGGATATATCGGATCTTTTCATAGGGACGCTGCAAAAGTAGACCGATGGGACAACAAACGACGCCATATTTTTCTTGCTCTTTTCACATTTCTCTTCAGTAAAGTTTGCCATTTTATCATGGAAGGATATACGATCCAACAACAAGTCGAACTTATTAAAATTTACTACCGAAATTCGGAGTCAGTGAGCTCAACTTTGGAAACGCTACGTCCAATTTATGGTCCTGTCCTAATAGTCCTGTCGCATCAACAATTAGGCGACTAGTGGAAAAACTTGAATCTCAGGCACAGTACAAAAAATTCCCGTGCCAGTGAGACAAAGAAATGACCGTAGTGTGGAGAATATTGCTGCCGCTAGCGCATCAATGAGGAAGACCCAAATCAGTATCTCACACGTCGTTCTCAAGCGTTGGGCATCTCTTTGACGTCGTTATGGCGAATTTTGCGAAAAGATCTTCCTACATCCTTGCAAGATCAAATTGACGCAAGAACTGAAGCCGCTTGACCATCAGAATCGTCGTATGTTCATTAATTGGACTGAGCAGGAACTTGAAAATGAACCGGATTTTCATCGAAAAGTCATCTTCAGCGATGAGGCTCATTACGGGCTCGTCAATAAGCACAATATGCCTTATTGGTCCGGCAGTAATTCACACGTATTCCATGAGTCACCATTGCATTCTGAAAAAATTACGGTTTGGTGCGGCTTATGGGCCGACGGCGTCCTTTTGCCGTACTTCTTCCGTGATTTTCAAGACCAGTACGTTACTGTGAATGGGAATCGCTACCGCTTAATGTTAACCGAATATTTTTTGCTCAAAATTGAATAATATGGACTTGGAAAATATGAGGTTCCAACAGAATAGCGCCACAATCCACACAGCGAATGTCATAATCGATTTATTGAGAACCAAGTTTTGTGAACGTGTTATCTCACGAAAGCCTATCGTCTATGCCAACAAGCCAGCGACGATTGATGAACTTCGTACGAATATCGAACGGGAAATTGCAGCAGTATCGCCCGATTTATGCTTAAAATCCGTCGAAAATTGGTTTCAGCGTCTGGACTTCTGCAAGCGAGCCCGTGGTGGCCATGCAAAAGAAATCGAGTTCCATACATAATGGCATCGAATGTACTTTCACAGGAATAAAGAATGTAATTGATATCCCAAACGCTTTTTTGTTTTATTTAGAAAAACTTTTGTAGCGCTCTTATTAAAAAACCCGTTATACTCTACATATACATATATTAACCGGCGCACCTTTAGGCTCGCAAACACTTTCATGTTATTTCATTTCCTTAAATCTAAATAGAGAAGTAATTAATTTCGCCAGTTATTTGCACTTCGGCGTCTCAGCCTTGGCAAGTTTTCAAAATTGGTTATTTATTCGACTCAAACTGTGGCACGAATACACTTTTAAGCGATAAATTTTCATTTATTTCTCAATTGTCCTTGTATTGTTTACCAAAAAATTTATTACGATTATTTGCTGGATATTTTGCTCAAAATTTCACTTTTTCTATCAACATCAGTCACTATATAAATATAACTCTCTCTCTCTCCCCCTTTCTCTCTCTTTGCGCCAGTATTCTTATTCAATAAGCACTCATTTACCGTTTTTTTCCTCAAAACGTCCCAAAATTTCCGTGGTATTTGTTTGTAAACAAAATATGGAAATTTTCCTTATTTGCTTGCCGCTCCAAAGGGAGCTCGGTAAGTGCGTTATGCGGACAATATCAAAGGAAAATTGCGTAAATTTACATAGTAAGGCGACGGTTTGGCGCAATTACTTAAAATATCAAATTCCATCGCCTGAAAGCCAAGCAGCAGCACTTGTCCCACTTTCCATGCGTAAATGCATACTCGTACATACTCTGTATTGAGCTGCACAAAATGTTTGCTTTTCCTCTTCGACGTTATGCTTTGGCGCACAATTATGCCGCGGCTACGAACTTTATTCGGTCGCGGCTTATTTATTTTCCCATCAATTCGCGTGTATTTTTTGGGCATTTAGGCAATGAAGGCAGTTTTTTCGGCATAATCACTGATTACGCGACCGTTTACTGGCTTTATTGTATAGCGTTTGCGATAAGTGGCAAAACGTTTTCACAACTTTTTAGAAGATCATTGAGATATTGGTCGCTTTTTAGGAAGTGATTATCACAATGGAGGAGGAATTGCCGATTAAGTGTTTAGAGTTCAATAAATTTGCAAATAAAGTGGATACGATGCAAAACGAGGAAGAAAATATGGTTTAGAAATTAGATAACGGTAATAAGATAAGGTAGCAATGGAATGTGGATCACAGGTGACGAATGACTGTTAAAGACTGACGTAGAAAGCAAAATACGGGAAATGGCAAGATAAAAATTATGACGAGTGCTACAGAGGCTGTGTGTAAAAAGTTAGTTAAAACGACAAGGGTTTTATGTCCGTACAAACCACATTTCGAGAACCATATATGAGTAGTAGGCTGCAAGTGACTATTTCTAGTAAGCCCGATATGATGATGATTAATGTATGTATATGTTTATAAAATTTGGATCTGCAATTTCGAAACCACTTTTTGTTTTTTGGAGGTGAGGGTGTAGAAAAAGCCTCTCGCATCATCAGAGCTGTCGGCATGTGTCACTAAAGACCCCCCTCTAAGGAACCGTCACTGGAAATTCGTTTGCATTACTCCATAATGGCGTTCCATTTATCTCATTGAGATATTTTTTTATCTGCGCACCTGCGTCCATGTCCCGTTTTTTTCATCGTAGAAAAAAATAAATTCCCTTTTTTTCGCTCTCCAAGATGACCCCAATTAAATTGTCCACATTGGTTTTCTACGGCGGTTCGCGTTGCCATCGCACACATTTAAATAATGTGTGTTCTGCGTCGTCTTCTGTTTCGTTGTCATATAGGCATGAAGGCTCTTCGACTTTACCCATTCTATGAAGAATTCTTCTGAAATATCCGTGCCAGATAGCAGCTGTGCTATGTAGTTTACTTTTCCAAACTTGCGACTTGTCCATAAGTTTAAATTTCTTGCAAGTCTGACCGCCCATTTCAGACAACCCTCATTCTCCTTTCTTCGTTGCCTAGCAAGTATCGCGTCTTCCTTTATTCAGTAAATTGCACCCATGTTATTTACCTCTGATTTCTTTAGCTCTCACAGTTTTTTTGCTTCGTGAGCTAGAAGGTCAATGGGAGCATTACCGTTTATGAATAATGTTGGATCCCCTGACACATTTCGGTAAGCTGCTGCAACTCTGAGGGCTACGATGCGCTGCACTCTGGCCAATACCTTATGCCGGTTTTCCTTTTTTTAGTAAGTTGGGACCTTTCCCAGCCTTTCCTTTGTCCATTGCTGATTAGGACAAGACGTTATTTCTTCCAAATATCGAGAAATATTCCAGCTTTGAGGCAGGCGTTGTACATGTTTAAGACTACTGCAAGTCGTTCTGCAGGGAGGGTTTTGAGTATGGAATCCCGCCCGACCCGGCGATTTGCTAGTTTTGAGCTTGCCAGCAGCAAGTTACAGTTCTTCGAGTGGGAACTGGGGGATTTCTGAGAGTCTCATAGAGAGCCTGTTTACATTCACTGACTCTTTTATCGTGCGAGGGACTATCCATCTCTTTATTGAGCCTGCCATGCGTTCTTATGCTAACGTAATGTCTGATGTAATTTCCTCCCATTCCGGTCTTTTAAAAGTGTTTCCGTTTCCCTTATTGAGCATTATTAAACGAAGCCGCGTAGCCATTGCGTGACCACTGAAAAGATTTCATTAGAACGTTGTCAAAACTCTCCAGATAATGCTGAAGTGAAAGTCTTTAACTTTTTCAAATGTATAGCTGCCACCAGTGACGTAGTTTCAAGATATATGACCTTCAGGTACTTTGCCTTGCTGTCAGCTAGGTTGTTAAGGCCTACAATGTCAATATCATTTGCGTATCCCAGTATCATAGTACTTCTAGAGCAGACAGTACCACTGCAATTCATATTAGCGATACGTACCTTCTCCAGAATATTTCGAAAAAGACGCACGAGAGGGAAACACCCTGTCTAAAACCCTATCTGATATCGAACGTCTCGGAGAGTCTTCCTGATTTCGACGGAACTGATGGTGGATTTGGCAGATCTAAAACCACTCTGATAAGGTCCAATAAATTTATTTACAATGAACTTAAGTCACACAATAAATGAAGTTCGAACCTTATAAGCAATGTTCAAAAGGCTGATTCCGCGATAATTAGCCCAGACTGCGGGTCTCCGTTCATGTGGGTAAGACAGAGTACTGATTGGGTATGTATACATACAACCAAATCTGATCTTGATATTCGAAACTCTTAGAATGACATCGGAATTCGAAAAGAAACTTGGAAACATAGTATTTATATGGTGTCTGACAGATGACTACTGACAAATCAAAGTAGAATTTACTAGACTCTGCCAAAATATGAATAAACAATACAAGAATTTTCGAATAAAAGACAATAGTTATGTTTGGTAGATGACAGCTAAATTCTGACAGATGGTGACTGATGACAAGTGACAACTGACAACTGACAACTGATGGAAATATAATTAACTTATCGATTTTCTCAACACAACAGAAAAAATTAAAGAATATTTGGAAATAGCTCGGGAAAATAAGTGTACATGACAAGTGACAGGTACCTTAACTTAAGTTGAGATTTAGAGATAAATGAAGTCTGGGATTTCGACAATGCACTGGTACAATACGGATATGATTAATATATTAGAAAAACTTGTTTAAGTTTCTTTTTTTTTTACTTTAAATTGCTATTTAAAACCAAAAAAAAATTTACAACTTCAGCATCTAACACATTTAGTATCTTAAAGCATATGTACCGTTGCTAACAAAACCTTGACTTGAATTCACAAATTTCAATTAAAAATCCCATCAACTTTATGAATTTCTGCCAACTTCTCAAAGGCAAAAAGAAAGGCTTCCACCCACAGAAACCCGGTTAATTGTTGATTAATGTCATTTCCATTTTTACCTGACCGAAGGTCAAAATAATCAAACGGCCGCACACCGACATTTCCTACCCTTAGCCTCAATTATGCAGCTATCATTCCCAGAAGGTTAATAAAATATTTAACTCTTGCGCTTGCTCGCCTTGTAAACGCAAAATACCAAATTAAAATACATACAAACAAATTAAGCTGCATGCCACAAATTTATTATTTTATTTGCCTTATTTTGCTTTTATACAAATTTTTTTAGCGAAAGCGCAGGCGAAAGGGTAAAACGCAACAAATAAATTACAAGCGTAAGCCCAACCTCACCCTTTCGGGCAGCATTCTCGCCAACAATGCGTTGATGGGCGCGTGTGCCGGCGCATAGTCGAATAAATACTTTATTGTCTAATCGGTATTTCAGGTTGGCACAGCTCAATCAACACCTACATGCATAACAAACTGCACAAACACACACACACTTCCACCGACACACAAACACACACACAGACACCCAGGGTGGCAGTAAATGAAAATATGCAGCGTGTAATGAAAATGAAGAACTAACACAGCAATACACAGTTTTTCACTTCGTAAATTTTTTTAGAATTTTCATTGTTGTTTTTGTTGGCTGATTCGCTGTGGTTTGAAGCGTGGTTGTGTGGTGTCGATGGAGAATTTTCGTTAGAAAGTCATTAACACGCAACCCATTACTCGGTTACTATGTTCGTGTACTGTATATTTTATGCACAGTTACTTTTTATGTGTAAGTATGTGTGTGAGTCTGTTTTCCTTTTATTTTTTGTTGCCTTTTGTAACATTTTTATAAAATAATTTTGCTGAAAATTGAGTTGGTTGTGGTTAGTTGCTCGGTTGTTTGGTGGCTTACTGCTACAACTACTTGTGTTGTTGTTGTTGTTGAAGGACAACATGTTTCAGCGAATTTGTTTTTATTCGAATTTAATATAAACTACTCGTCTAGGTAGTTTACGGTGTCCGACAAGAAAATAGGGGCGAACATATTTGTGGCGAGTTTCATGCACAACAACAACGGCGAGTAATAGGGTGTAATATGGTAGCTGTTTATATGTATATTTATATATATATATACTATATATTTGTGTATTTTGTAATATGCTATATAATATAATATATAGTATATATATTTATATATCGTTAGTTTCTGCGTTTAATTAGTTTTTTGCTTGCAACCTTACCTGACGACCGACAGCCAAACTACTGCAAGTTATTTTACCACAAACCAACCCAGTAGGAAATGCTGCTCAAACTTTTGAAAGACTTCTTTGTGTTTCGAATTATATTAAACAAGTTGGTAATCAGCCTGTAACAACTCCACCCAGAAAATAATCTTAAGTATTTATATTTTTTATTTTAACTAAGACATGAAATCTCTCCAATTACGAACCCATTAGGATCTGAAAATCTGAGTGATAATTTTTTGTCCGCCACTAAAGCGATTTTTACATTATCTATAGAAAAAATCTAGAAGATAGCATAGCCTAGATTTGTTTCTGAGTGAGGCTGGAGAGTTACAACGTCATCGAGCGTTGTCTTGAATAAAATATTATCACCACCATTCGTATCAGATAGTGCTTAGAATTTTGATTCAACCACCAGTATGTATGTCTTCGATTCAACAAGCGTTAGAGAGTAACGAATCGAACAAACTATGTATATCAGAAATTTAAAAAAGATGTTCAAGCTTCTGGAAGTCTAAAAAATATTTTTGGGAGCACATCTACATACGTCTTCAAAGAAATTTTTAAATATCTTTCATATTTTTTCTCTACCTTCATTTTTGACAAACTTGGCCAACAGGGTATCTTCAAATACATATACGAATTTTTTCACTTGGGGTTCGCATTTGCTTATAACACACTCACGTGGCCGCACTGTTCGAAGGGTTCGAGCAAAATTGAGTTGTTTTGACAATAACCAACAAACAACAACTCAATAAATTCTATATGTTAGTGACTTTTGTAAGCTGACATTCTTGGGTGCTCATAAAGAAAATTAGCAGTTAATTAACTGAAGAGGGAAGTATAATATATGAATGTAGATCAGGTCATGTTTCAAAAGAGTGATATAGTAGCTACTATGGTATCTGAATTTTATAACAAGATGGAGGAAATGCTTTTGAAATTGTTATATAAAACACGATTAAAATATAAATTTGTTAGATTACTGAATCCACTATTGTGAAATTATATTCATGTATATATAATAAGTACAAAATATAGGTTTTATGGGCTACGTCTGTGTTGAAAAAATCTTACTCCTTTTAAACGGCCTGAACTTTAAAGATCTTACGCCTTATTTATCAAGTCACGGAGAGACCCAGCAGCTAATTTGCAACGTAATAATAATAATTATCGTTAGATTCGGTTTGGTTATTGCTATAAAAGCAAAATAAAGCCCAAAAAATTTTAAGACTTAATACAAATTTCGCGCGAAAACCCATTCGTCGAAATATTTTTTTCCTAGGTTATTATGACTGTCAATGACATCTTGCTTGTTTTTCTTGAGTACATGAAGTGCATTCGGCGATTCGCCCATCCTAGTCCTGGCCATCAACATCAACTGATTATCAACACGTCAGTAAAATAATGAGAATTGGTGCCCCTCAGAGATCTTTCTGGCATTGTTGGAATATCGGAAGGATCAATGAAAACCATTTTGAAAGATCATTTGTGCCTAAGAAAAGGGAAAGCACGATTGATTCCAAAATCACACAAATTTTTCGATAAACAGCGTCGCGTTAACGTCTGTGAAACAATGCTTTCCGACTACCAGGATGTCACGAAACGTATTATTTCTGGCGATGAGTCTTGAAACTATGCTTACGACCCGGAAACAAAATATCAATCGGCCGAATATCGTGGCAAAGGTGAGCCGAAGCCGAAAAAGCAGGTAAAATATCAAGATTATGTTGACAGTTTTTTTCGATTATCGAGGTGTGATGCACTCTGTACTCCTTCCGACTAGCCAAACTGTCAACAAGGAATACTATTTGACTCCTATGCGTCGTTTGAGCGACTCTTGGTTTTTTCACCACGGCACTGCGTTGATTCTTCGTGAGTTTTTCGCCAAATTTTCAACCAATATCGTGTCGCAATCATCATATTCGCTCGATTTAGCTCCGCGTGACTTCTGGCTATTCAGCAAACTTGAGATAATTGAAGACATTACACTTGAATCGAGACGTGTATTAAAGGCTATTCCAGAAATTGACTTTAACAACAGTTCTGTGGATTGGAAAAACGTTGGTACAAGTGTATTGAGGTGAAGAGATATGAAAATGTAAATAGTCTTTATGGTCGTGATACTGTAACAGCCAACCATGCAGAATTTTGATTTCGCCTATGCTGTTCCAGGAATATTGATGTCAAAAATGCATCACGCTCTGGAAGACCAATTGGTGGAAGTCGTAGAGTCCAACCATCAAATAATCACTATTTCGATTGGTCAGAAGGTGAACATTGCACAAAAAATCGTTTGAAATATCTTCAGTAAAGATGGATACAAAAATAATCACGATATATCGGTGCCACACGAATTAGCGAAGAAAATCGAATGAATCGATTTTCCATTTACGATTCGCAACTAAACCAATATATTCTTGAAACGGATGTTCGCTTATAATAAAATGTTAGTTATTTTTTACAACATTAAACGAAAACAATCGTGGTCAGAATGTACTGGTATGTGTTTGGTAGGATGGGCTATGAATCATCAACTATGCGCTGCTGTCTTACAGGCAAACTCTTAATTCTTACCTTAAGTGCCAGTAATTGAAGCGTTTGAACAAAGGATTGAACAGTTTTGGCATGAGGGAGCATACATGATAGATTTGATATAAATTTTGGAAAACAAAAACCCATTAGCGATCTGTTTAAGTCCTTCTAAAACTTAGAGTATTATATGGTTTAAAGAACTTGATTTTTATTCAGCTAAAGAAGCCAGATAAATAACGAATATTTTAAATGCTTACAACTCTAAAGACGCAATTGTAAAAGATTGAATAATATACATTCATAATGAGTTATTCTCAGACCTATGATTATGATATACATATGATACAGCTGTTTAAACTCAAGTTGTAACAAGGTTTTTTGTGAAGGCTACCATCTGCAGATGCTACACGAAGATTTATGATGTCTTATGTGCGCAAAGAACTGACAAACCGATAACTTTATGAGCAGTAAGATAGGACCTTGCTTACATCCCGAGCCATCGCGATAAAACCTATACTCAACCATTGAAATAAACACTTTTGAAAAATTATATGACATTAAGGCACCCATCGGACCTAATAAGTAACCACATTAGATATTATTGCTTATCCCAAATGTGTCAGCACAGCAAATATTTAACTCGAAAGCCATAAATATACTCAAATGCAATTAAACGATGTCCAGTGCTTACTTTCCCAGGTGGATAGTCTTTCACAAATAATAAAATATTTACGCTAACACGAAACGCAAAGACAAAATAGAGGACTCAACAAACAGGCAGACACACAAGACAGGTAAACCGGGAATGAACCGCATAGCCAGACGGTCAGCCGGCGGCGCGTTGTCGGCCAAATGTATTACATTTGTTTGCAAATTTATTTATGTAAAAATTATCGGTGTTGCTCACGTGCTCACGAGCATTTAAGTCCAGCGACGGAGACAATACATTAAGCCGCAACTACACTGTAAAATAAGAATAAATCGGCAACAACAATAACAACAACTCTGGGAGCGACATTCATGCAATAAAAAGCAATAATGTGCGCCCCCGCAAGGGTAGTTCATCAAAGTGGCGGCCGGCCAGCTGCCAATGAGCGCTAAGGGTGCACGAAAGCTTGTCAAGCAGCGACACTAAAAACCACCGCACGGCACGGCGCGGCACGCCAGCCATATCGGTAGATAGTGCAACGGTGCGCCAACACCGTTAATGGGTGTGAGAGGTGAGGCCATAGGGCAACAGCAAAATAAAATGTTTGCATGCACAAAAATTGTCAATAAACGTGAACAACACGATAGTGACGTTAAAGCCGACATGACATGACACCCCACCCACCGAGGTGTGACGACAATGTTTGTGCCAAAACTGCTGAACGCGCGCAACAAATGGCATGCAGAGCACACATACACACACATAGAGGGAACGCGATGTGCTGCGAGCGCTGCTGGCTTACACTTGGCGCTGCCATAATTTAAACGGCGACCGCACGACGGCAGCCACATATTCAGGTAAGTGTGTATGTGTGTGAGTGTCGATGTTTAGTGCTGTGTCACCGAACAACCACCAACGACCCCGTTGAGTGGCCGCTTTCAGCAAGGTCGGGGTAGTTACTAAAAACATAGGAGTGTGGGCGTGCGGCTTTGCTGGCTGGCTGTCGGTGGGCGCTGGCGCCAGCGGCAACAATTGTTTCAACAACCCTTCGTTGATATGTGGCACAACTGGCGTGTTGCTTATTGTTGAAGGTAACATAAATTATGAAAAGCTACAGCAGTAACCAAGTAACGAAGCGCTGCCGAAGCAACAGTGTCTACTCAGCTGCTTACATATAGTCTATATATACAGCAAGCGCAGATCTTTGTGACAGTCTAGTTCATCAAGTCTGTGTGACAGCCTGCCAAAGTCGCAGATAAGACAGTTGTTTGCCTCTTTGCTGTAAGGTCCTTGCTCACGCCTCTTAGTTGCCCCGTCAGCTTGCACCATCAATGTCAGGCAGTCGCCCTGTTGCTCAACGCCTTGTTGCTTCCACCACCGCTGCGACATCCTTGCACGCCACGCCACGCCAGCCAGCCAACTCATGCTGGTCTAGCAGCTATCTCACAGTGCTACAGTTTCGAGGTTTCGTGCTAGCAAGTACTCGTATGTATTGCGCCACATGTGCTGTGTGGCACGTGCTGAGCCGGCTGTCATGTCACTTGATTGTGAATGCCACTCATTATTTGAAGTTGCAGCTACATATACCGTTATTTTCTTTTGATGTTTGTCTTAATGCCACACACAGCCACACATACTAACACAACGGCGTTTAATGTGGATACTTTGGCGAAGTGGCAATAGACTCCATCATGCCACAGCCCGCATGAAAGGATTAAGTTGTGCACATTTTGCGGTTGACACGAGCTCGGCAAATGCCGATTTAACTGCTGCCAATAAAGCATAGACAATTTTAGTCTTATGTAAATAGACATAAATTACGAACAATATGCTTTTATGCTTCATATAT
Organism: Bactrocera neohumeralis; assembly: GCF_024586455.1. Lineage (NCBI taxonomy): Eukaryota > Metazoa > Arthropoda > Insecta > Diptera > Tephritidae > Bactrocera > Bactrocera neohumeralis. The sequence goes on from NC_065921.1 coordinate 13,519,513, forward strand.
TTTAGGGGGTTTGTCAGCTTGTCTGGGTAGTGGGGTTATGATGTTATGCTAAGCAGTTGAATTTGCAGTTATTTATGAAAAAGGGTGAAGATGCTCAGAAGGGCATCCTTAGTTGGGTAGCACATTTTATTCCGTCTTTTTAGTACTATTAAGGGACTATAACAATTTGAAGCGAGACAATAAAAGGGTTGACTGACTTCCTCGTTTTTGCCGGCTATACGATTGCCTTAAGAGTATGAAGTAGAAGCTTTAAAAAGAATTTATTCTTTAAAATAGAAGAGAGAACACCCTTTTTTATTTTCGAATATGGTTTATGGAGTTAAAATTTATTATTATGGGAGTGGTCAGCTCCGATTATTTTACAAACGACTCAAGCAGCTCACGACTTCCGGTCTTAAGCCAAGTATCCTCTTGGTAGCCAAAGAGTATACGTAAGCGAGCTAAAGTGAGAAAGTTAATCATCCCTCCCTAGGGTTTAGGACCCGCCACGTAAAGAAACACCCCCAATGAAAAGAACAAAACGGCCTCAGATGAGAGACCCCCCTTTTGATGACGACCACTTCAAACTTATTAAGTATTGCGATTTAATTGGGAAGGTGCCGCTGCCCACATGGTTGATGTCCTCGTGAGAGTAAAGGCTGACAAGAAATGCGATGGACGGGTCAAGTACTGAGACGAGTAGGTCTTTTTAGGATTTGCTACAGTGGCCATATGAAGGAGCGCAAATTCGGTGTGCGAGTCGTGTTGAGAGAGAGATTCCGTCACCGAGTCCTGACAATCACCCCGGTGGATGAACGTCTAGCTACAATCCGCATCAAAGCGAAGTTCTTCAACATATCCCTGATTTGCGTCCACGCCTTGACGGATGAAAAGGACGATGGCTTGAGCCATATGTATCGTCTATCTCTAAACCAGCATTAACACCAATAACAACGTCAGCATCGAAAGCCACAGAACACAAAATATACTCGCCCTCTTGACCAAACTGATGAGTGCTACGAGTTTTCGAGTGAAAGGTTCTGCGGAAGATTTGTGGTGAACACAATTGATATAGAAAGAATATGACAAATAGAATGAGAAAAGTACCACTGCATTCTCTCCCAATTTCTTTAAACATGAAAATCTCTGCTGTAACTTTGCCAATAAAAACCATAATACTTTTGGTCATTAAAATAATCAGTATAGTCTGTTCGAAAAGTCTTTTACTAGTTATATAGGAGCTAAATCAATTTTTCACCCGATCTTATCAATTTTAGGCACAAAGATAACTGTTATTAGGAGCTCATTTTCATTGAATAATTTGTCGATATGGCAAAATTCCGAAAATTTTTATATTCGATAGATTCAACCTATTTTTGACATTCGCCAACTTAGATTAAAATAAAACATATATCATCAACAAAATATATAAAGTAAATTCAGCCGGAAGTTCGAAAATCTTTCTATTATGGTATACATACTATTTTTTCCCAATTTCTTTAAAATATCTACAACTTTGAACTTTTGGTAAAATATCACAAAACATTTAGTATCTGGAGACTTGAATGATGAAAACCACAAAATTAGTGTTTGATGTTGTGTTAAAAATAAGCATGGTTACTCTGTAACATGGAAATGTGAAAATAATCCTCTGTACAAAATTTGGCTGCAATTGATCCAGTAGATCTGGAGATATGTGATTTCGTCCTATTTTGACACCTGAGCCTTTAAAGAATTTATTATGCAGAAATTTTGGTGATATAGGCAAAAAATAGTAAGATTTGTCCATAGTTTTAAAATTTCTCATATATTCCACAGCTTAATCAGGCGAATACGGTGGTTGCAGCACCATATTGGTTGAAAATTTGGTGAAAAACTCACGAAGAATCAATGCAGTACAGGTATGTGTCGGTGCGTTATCATGGTGCAAAAACCAAGAGTTGTCGGCCCATAGTTCCGACATCTTTTTACGCATAACACTCAAATACTTATAGTATTGCTTGTTTACAGTTTGGCCGCCGTGGTCTTTCGGCTTCGGCTCATCTTTGCCACGAATAATACGTTTCATGACATCTTGGTAGTCGGAAAGCATTGTTTCACAGACGTTAACCCTGATTGATGATTATTTTGATGTGACATTTGGCCCAGATGTTACTGACATTCCAACCTAACAAAAAATTATTTCGACGAATGGGTTTTCGCGCGAAATTTAAATTAAAAGTCTTACTGTTATTTGCCTTCATCATACCTTGAATAGTTTGGGATACATATTCATGGAACCTTTTAGGAGCTGGGCCATTCACACTTTTTTAACATTTTTAAGCTTCAGGTGCCCCTAGTTATTAAGATCCGTTGCGCCAAATTACAGTTGTGTAAGGAATAAAAAAATGTTGGCGAATTAGGTAGCCAACTTCAAATTTTCAATTATATTTACATTCGATATATGATGTACTATATGTATAAAGAAATATTTATATTAATTCACAAAATATAACACCCTTGATATATTCGAACCCAAACGACTAAGATATCGAGTATTCTTCAACCATATTCGGACCCATCGCACTCATTCTTCAGTATATATGTATATAATGAGAGTTGCTAATGAATTAGTAGTTTTTAATCTTTATAAAGAGAGGTCCAATCTAAAATAAGAGGCCCTGGTAAGCCTACTTTCATAATATAAACCACTACAATAATTCACTTACGCTAACTTTTTAATGTCCTAGGTAAATTATACTAAGTCAGACTGGCTTAAAAACAACGACCACCTCACAGAACACCTTACACTCACAATCTTGCATAGTGTATCCGTTCACCCCGCTATTCTAATTGAAGTTTTCCAAAACAGGGTTGTTTTAATTATAAACTATTTCTTTACAGCAACATTGTAAAACTGGCAATAACCACAAACTTTGAAATTGTAAAAGTAGAAAAGTGGAAAAATTGCCGACAAACTGCTCCTAATGATCAGATTAATAAACTTGATTTACGCGCATGGCATTTACGCACTCAAAGAATATTCAAGAAAAAAATAAATAAATGAATAAAGCGAAAAACAAAAACCACATGCGGACCGCAGTGAAAGAGAAAATTGCGAAAATTATATAAAATGTAAGCGTTGAACGCAAAAACGCGTTAATATCCTGCGCAGAAAATGAGCGGAATAAATAAACGAAGGAAGAACATTGCTGAAATAAACTTTATCCTTGCGGCAGAAATTTGTGAAGAAACAACTAGAGATAAATATGAAAGGAGGCAAACGGGGCCAACCGCCAGTGCAACCGAGTTATTTGTGCTACAGCAGCGGGGAAGAAAAATGCAGTAGGCTATTTTGTTGCAATAATTGCTTAACTAGAATGATAATTTACAGTTACGGCGCGATAATTAGTAAAGAAAAAATTTTTTTGGAAAATTAAAAAAATAATCGCAAATCTACTTCTATACAAGAAAATATGTTACTCCTTTGAGGTATTTACACAGACAGACATTCGGAAATGGATAAATCGACTTAGCTCGTCACATTATAAGGTCTTCGATTCTGATTTCTGGATCTTACAAACTTCGTGGCGTGATCAAAGTAGAAAAATAGAGCATGTAGAGTCGATTCGGCGCCGTTCGCAGCAACTCGGACTGACGTATGGAACGACTTGGCGAATTTTACGTCGAAATCTTAAATTGAAAATGTACAAAATACAACTTGTACAAGAATTGAAGCCGCCGCAAAGCGACATCGCTTCGCTCAATAGGCATTTGAAAAGTTCCAAGAAGATCCGACGTTTTCGAGCCAAATCTTGTTCAGCGATGAGACCCATTTCTAAGCAACCTGAGGAGATTCAAGAACTTCCATTTCATTGAGTAAAAATAACGGTTTGGTGTGCTCTGTGGGCCGGTGGAATCATCGGTCAATATTTCTTCAAAAATGGTACCGTTGAGAACATAACCGTCAATCGCGACCGTTATCGAGCCATGTAACCGACTATTTGATGCTTGAAATTGAAGCTGGTGATCTCGGCGACATTTGGTTTCAACAAGACGACGGCACTTCCCGCACATCGCAACAATCCATTGGAATTTATTGAGAGAACACTTCGGTGTGCAGATAATTTCAGGTTTTGGGCCGGTCGATTGGGCACCAAGATGGTGTGATATCACACCGTTACACTTTTTTCTGTGGGGATGTGTAAAGTCTAAAGTCTGCGGTTCCCTCTTCGATTCCGGCTTTGAAGCAAAACAACACGCGTGTCATTCGCCAGTTAAAAGTCCAAATGCTCGAACGAGTCATCGAAAAGTGGACACAACGGATGAAACATCTGAGACTTAACCGCGACAAAATTTGAAAGAAATAATCATCAAAATATAAATGCCAAAGAATGTAATAAACATTCCGCATTAAATTAAATTTCTGTGTTTTTGCTTTAAAAAAGTAGGGAACCTCGAATCCTTCATATATGTACATCAAAACATCAAAGAATCGTAAATACTGTTAGTAGCTGATTGAGTGCCATCTTTTTCCAAGTATAACTTTCCTTGTCAATATATATCACGAAAATTACCAATGTCGACTAAATAATTAGACTCTGGTCGAACCAATCAGGATTTTAGATATTGCACCTTTTCCTGTAAGCCCAGATAACCTTCGTATAATGGCTTCGAACAACAAACAAACTTTATTTTATATTTTGTATATAATTTATACTTTAATTATAATTAGCCACCACTGTTTGCATACGAATAAATATTTTGCCATGATCTACAAGTACATACATATAGTATATTTCTGAGTTCTTGCTGTTGTTGTTGTTTCACATTACTTTAACGCTGTTCTGCACTGTTGCCCTATTTTAATAAAAATCTTATTAACCACAAAAGTTTATAATCTTTATTCAACAACTTACAATGATGCATGAAACAAGCATCCTCAGCAACAACACGCGGAAGAACAGATGGTATGAAGTGTTTTAAGCATTACCGCTGCAGCCATCAACAATCTGCCGCTTTTAAGCAGATGAAAGCATCAATACATACATACACTTATATTAAGTGGGGTCGTGCGGGATGGGAAAGATACCAAAAATGAAGAGGGAAGCGAGACACATTAGCAGACAAAAAAATAGAGACGCCGAAGTGCGTGAGTATGAAGAGCTTGACAAGATGGCCGTAAAACTTCTCAAACTTGTGCTCTTTAGCCCAATGAGATCAGTTAACCCGAATCCTAGCTCGTGAAATTGAAAGTTCATGCAAGCATTAATCTATGTATCTACAAGGACTATGATTATAAGGTCCTTCTAAAGCAACTTCTCATTGTAGTTGGTAAACGAAAGCATTTTCCAACTTCTGAGGACAACCCGGTCACAAAATCTTTGAACGAGAAGGTAGTTTTGGCTATTTCCAATATATGTTTCGTATTTCAGAGCTTTTCCGTAAACTACTGAGTTAAAAGAACTCATAAACTCCAAGGATGCTGATTTTTATTGACCTAAAGTCCAAAAGCAACTTCTCAAGGTAGAGGAAATCGTGAAAGTATTTCTATCTTATGAGAACGACCCGATCTAATACATAAGTATACCATATAAACTCATCCGCTCATTTACTTATCCGGACATAAAATATTTAAAACAAAGCTCCTGCGGAGAGTAAATTACACGTAAGATTACCGCGACCAACGAATTGGCTACTTGAAAAGGCTGGACGTGCCGTATTGCCACAAGTGGTAGTTAAAAAGAGAGGCAGGTTGGAAAAGAATGCGGTGCTTCACTGACGAAACAATGCACGATTAAGCCAATATTTACTCGCATTTATATATATATATAGGTGTGTATTGATTGTAGTGACCTCTTCCAGCGCGAACCTCCTCCCATTTCGTAGGTGGGGAGGCAATCGAATGAAGTTTTCGTAATTTTAATCAATTAAATTCGTCCAAGAAAAATTCACTACATTTTTCTGCAACAATAATCTTAATGAAATTTTCGTGTAGAATAACAATGCGAAAAGGAGCACAAATAATGGGGCTGGACAAGTACTAGCGGCACAACCAACTGACATGATTCCAAAAAGAAAAGCAAAAACACCCACAGCACAACAAGTAATGACGACAAGGCAAATAAAACACGCAGCAAGCATCGTCAAACACAAAAATATATATACAGACATACATACACGCATACGAATACATCGATACAAAAATAAACGTGTCGCCCAATGGCTCTTTGAATGGCGGCGTGGCTCGTCGCGTGTTTCCCATTGTCTCTTATATTAGAATTTTATTGCTATTCTTGTTTTGTTTTTTTCATTGTTGTTGTTGCTGTTGTTGCATCTATTGTTTTTGTATGTTCGGTAGCTTGGCCATCGTTAAAATCCGAGCAAATTGTGTTCCAAATTCTTGTTGGGCTTTCAAGCGGAAACTAATTTGCTGTGCTTTTACGCGCACTTGTTGTTGTTATTGTTCATTTTTCATTATAAAGGATGTTTGTGTAATGTAGTACAGTTTATATTAAATGAAAAAAAGTAATAAAAATAGTTAATTTTTAAAGTGATTGGTTAGAAAAGTAGTTTTATTGTGTAAAAAACTGCCAAAAGTTAGGTTCACTAGAAATAGTAAAGGGTGATCCATTTCGAGCTTCACTACTTTTTAAAGAAAAAAACACACAAACTTCTAATTTAATGGCAACCATTCGAAAAAACCTTTAAAAGCATTTATTTTTTGAAGATTATCCCTTTCAAATGTTGGCCGCGGCTACGTCTCAGATCCGTTGAGTCCAATTTTCGATGACTCGTTCAAGCATTTCGACTGGTAACTGGCGAATGACATGCGTGATGTTTTGCTTCAACGCCTGAATCGATGTGGGGTTGTCCGCATAGACTTTAGACTTTACATATCCTCACAGGAAAATTTCACCGGTGTCATATCACACAATCTCGGTGGCCAAAACGTGAAATTATCTGCTCACCGAAGTATTCTCTCAATAAATCCATTAAAGAGATGCGATCTGTGGGAAGTGGCGCCGTCTTCTTGAAACCAAATGTCGCTGAGACCACGAGCTTCAATTTCAGGCATCAAATGGTCAGTTATCATGGCCCGATAACGGTCAGGCCGGTTGACGGTTACGTTCTCGCCGGCATCATTTTTCAAGAAATATGGACCGATGGTTCCACCGGCCCACAAACAACACCAAACCGTTGTTTTTTCTGGATGAAATGGCAGCTCTTCAAACTCCTCAGCTTGCTTTTGATCCCAAAAGCGGCAACTTTGCTTGTTTACACGGCCACTAACCCAGAAATGGGCCTCACCGCTGAACAAAATTTAGCTCGAAAACGTCGGATCTTCTAGGAACTTTACCAGAGCCCATGGAGCAGCTTGATTTCGCTTGCGAAGTTTTATCAGCTTCAATTTAAGATATCGACATAAATTGCACCAAGTCGTTCCATACATCAGTCCGAGTTGCTGCGAACGGCGCCGAATCGACTCTCCACGATCTTCTCACAGCAACGGCTACTATATTTACTTCACTGCGTGCTGCACGTGGTCTATTCGGTAGAATATTATCCAGTAATGAATGCTGAGTCTCAAGATGGGTGATGGTGTTGCGAATAGTAAGTTCACTGGGTCGTTGGACATAAGTTGAGCGAAGCACGCGTAAACAAATTCTTTACAGAATGTGAATTTTCGTCATAAAGTTAAACAATTTGTAAACGTTGATCAGGTCAAAGTCTTTCCATGATGAAATGCCAAACAATACCGAACAAAAAACATGACAGCTTAACACGATTCACATGTGATCTGTCAAAAAAGGCTATTGAAAAACAATTTTTCTACTTGGATCATTTGAACCAATTGTCACTTTTGCCACTCTGATTGAGGTATCTCCAAGGCATACGTTCTAAGCGTTTCAAAAACAATGACCTCTTCGAAAAGAAGTCAAGTGTTCATGCCATATTGAATGTATGCTGGTCCCACTAATGCCCATAGTTGTCTCAATCTTACGATAGATCACATGACAATCTTGCAATACCACCTTACGCAAAATATCAATAGTTTTCAGAAGAATAAAAGATTTTGGAAGATCTGACGAAATTCGTCTTGGAGTGATCTGCGACCGCGATTGAATTCACCATACCATCGATAAATTCTGGCTCTTAATGGAGCTTCATAGCCAAAAATTTAATTAAGTTCATCGATGCACTCTTGATGACTTAATCCACGTCGAAAGTTGTAAAAAATAATCACGCGAAAATGTGCACGATTTGCTTCTATTTTTTAGTGAGATGAATATTGTAAGTTACTGTAAACAACACAAATAGCGATCTTATGTTAAAAAGTTCTGCGTATGAATAACTTGAAAGATATCAAACTTTACGATAAAGTTGTGAGTAGCAGATTGCAAGACTAGGGTTGCCAAGTACCGGCAAATAGACTAGTCGAATTTTTCAGGGCCGGAGATCGATCTTGTTTCTAAGCTCTGGCATGGTTATTATTCTGCATATAGTTCAGCAATTCCGTTAAATCACAATCTAAATACATATGGTTAGCTACAACACCCCTTCCACCACACAAACAAAAAAATATCATAGCTTTTTGCATAGCCAGAATATATTTTATTCCCACCGCCCTAAATTTACATGACAAAGAAGCCGAGCTTTATAAAAATATCGAAAAAATTTCTGCGTTGCAAATGAAGTTATGCTGTGAAATCGTGTTGTAGCTAACCTCATGCTGTGTTCAGCCAATTAAATTACCGCTTTTTGCTTCATTTCAGGAAATTTGTTGTATGCGTTTGTTGTATTGTTGCCCGTGGCTTGTTATTTTAACACAGTTCGTGTGCTTGTCTCTCTTTGTGATTGCTGTTCTTTTCGTTGTTGTTATTTTGGGTTCTACACAGACACACACACGCGCATATACAGATGTGTGTATATTTTTTATTGTCATGATGCTGTTGTTGAATGAAATTGATGAATGAAAGAATTCTCTTATAAATTAATTGAATTGTCGCAGAGTGAAACTGAGAGCGAAAAAATGCGATCAAAAAAGCGACAAACTAACTAGAAAATATGCATAATACATATATGGGTATATATGTATGTGGGTAAATTTGTGTTGCAGTTGGATAAAAAGGTTGTTATAAAAATAACGATGTAGTGTAGATTGCAGCAGTTCATAAATGTGCAAATATAAGTATGTACTTATATAAATATACCACATAAGAATCATATTCACTCTCTTTTCTGCAACTTTTATGAAAATTTAGTGCTACCATTTCAGAATGTTCCGCACTGATAAGGAATATAATATCCGAAAACCGCAATTGTTTTATGGCTTTCCGCTTTTATCTGGCCTTACCGTGAATTAACTACGAGACGGCAATGATTTTGTAAGTATTTCTTCAATAATAATGACTATTTTGATGTCACCAAAATAAGTATTGAAAGTATTGATAAACTATAGATGCTAAGCTAGTTATTTTGTTGCTATAAATATATACATCTTTTGAACTATCAGTAAAACATTTTAGAACACACCTCAAATCATCATATTTGCTGACCTATAAATGTATTTGCTATTTATACTCTGAAATTATACCTTCATCATGGAAAGACTTACGCCTGAGCAATATTTACATAAAAATCGCTCAACTTTATAACGAAAATTAACGTTCTGAAAATAATGTGTTTCGCGCACATCACTCAACTTATGGTCAACATAATCAGCCTACTGAGCGTATTATTCGTAACACCATCACCCAACTTGAAACCCAGCATTCATTATTGGATAATATTTTACAGAATAGACCACGTCCAGCATGCAATGAAGAAAATATAGCAACTCGGACTGACGTATGGAACGATTTGGCGCATTTTACGTCGAGTTGCGTACAAAATACAGCTTGTACAAGCACTGAAACCGCTTGGTCTTCCCAAGCGACATCACTACGCTTATGAGCTCTTGAAAAGTTTCAGAAGATCCGACGTTTTCGAGCCAAATTCTGTTTAGCGATGAATCCGATTTCTGGCTCAAGGGGTGTGTAAACAAGCAAGTTTTCCGCATTTGGGACGAGATTCAGGAACTACCATTTCATCCAGAAAAAAACAATGTTTTGGTGTTAATTGTGGGTTGGTGAAATCATCGGTCCATACTTCTTAAAAAATAATGCCGGTGAGAACGTACCCGCCAATGGCGATCGTTATCGCTCATGAAAATCGACTATTCGATGCTTGAAATTGAAGCACCTGATCTCGGCAACATCAATCAATGGATTTATTGAGAGAACACTTCGATGAGCAGATAATTTCACCTTTTGGACCGGCGATTGGGCCGCCGATAGACTCTTTCCTGTGCTGATATGTAAAGTGTAAGGCCTATGCGGACAATCCCGCTTCGATTCAGGCCTTGGAGCAAAACAACGCGCGTGTCATTTGCCGGTTACGTAGCCGCGGCCAACATTTGAAAGAAATAATCTTCAAAAAATAAATGCCAAAGAATGTTCTTTCGAATAATTACATTTCCCATTAAATTTGAAGTTTTTGTATTTTTTTTTTAAGTAGGGAACCTCGAAATGGATCATCCTTTATGAAAAGTACCCTGTATATAAAACAGTCAGGCTAGAATTAATATTTTAACAATTTTCTTAATTAAATATACCGATTAGAAGAAAAGCAAAGCAAATATGAAAGGCGTTTGCCAATAAACATGTTTCACCAATAAAGAAAGCAGAGAACCGAGCCACACATGAGCCTCCGCTATCAACAAACAACCGAAGTAATTGACAAATACCACAACGTTGGAAGAATATTGCCGCTGAAGCCATTAAATGGGCATAAATAAAGCAAAAATTAAATTAACAACAATAAAACCAACACAACAGTAGCGACAGTCAACAATCTCTGCCACACAGCAAATTGTAACATTAAAGCCAACAACAAACAACAAAACGTACTTGCAATAAACGAAAGCAATAAAATAAACAATAATCACAATAATAAAATAACATTTATAATGGTGATTATAATGAGAGACCGGAATGCTTGAGTGGCTTCCATGATTTAAGCATTAAGTTATGCTACGCACACACATACGCACAGCTATACACTAATACACACACACAAATATGAAAATATTGTCGACATAGTGCTATACATATATATACCGTGTACATATGTATGTACGCGTGTATGGGGGCTTGTACAAATACGGCTGGAGCCATCCGCCCACATTAAGTTGTCGTATGTTTTCCAATGCTAATTCGCAGTTAGCATGTCATAATGGCATATTTTAATTGGTTGCTTTTTTTGTGAATGTGTGAATGTGTGCGTAAACTCTTATAATAACATTTTGATAACTGTTTTTTGCACAATTATATAACTGTTTCGGTTTGATTGTGTGCCATCGCTTAATTTTTGTTTTCGCGCCATTTAATGCCACTTACAAGCTGTCGCACAGCAGGAATTCAATATTTCATTTCACCAAAAACTCTTTATGGCATATTTACCGACATGCCAACTGTGATTGAAAGCGAAACCTATTAAGAACATGAAACCGTTAGGCGAAATATAAATAGCTGATGTGGGGTGATAAGGCCCAAGTGGAAATAACAGATTTAAGTTTATGTGAATAGCGTAAAATACTTCGCAGCAATGAAGACGTTGAAAAACACATTTGCTAATATGTATTCCATTAACCTTTGGTGCCAAAACATAGTAATTTGTTTTTGCTGTTGTTGTTCTCCGGAATAGCAATTTTTAACAGGGACCACAACCTATGTACAATCTCAAATCAGTAAATTTTTCAACTGACTAATTTCTAATTAGAGATCTCAAAGATGTATATTAAGATTGGATCTAAACGTTATTTAGGTTAGATTTCCTTTCAGCATAATATCTTGAACTCGTTAAACAATTTTACATGCAATAGGCCTTGTGACTTTCCCATAAGCAGATTGAATCAGAGTAGAATCGATATAAATCGTTTCAAAAGAGTTGGAATTGATCCTAAACACTTTGTCGATCTGTTATAACCTCTTATCTGTATCTGAAACTTTTAGCACCATAAATGGTTCAAGTTTCACGAAGGAGGTCAAGTGAAGCCTAACTATTTGGCTTAAATACAGCTCTTTTATTTTTAGAAAAAATACAGTAGGTAAGGTTAGGTTAATCTGGTAGACCAATGTGCCACGCATAAACCAGTTTTGGTCCTTTGCGATACCAGATGGAGTTCAGTTGCTAAGTTTATGATGCGTGGTCATCCTTTAGGATGCCGGTGCTTGACGCGAATTGTTTTCGAGCCATCCATATAAAAGCTTAGAGTATTGTGCGTAGCTAACATACATCTACGCCAGCCATATTTTTCTATGTTTACTTTAAATCTTCATTCCCAGTTGAAAAGTGAGATCATGTAGTCAGTATTTGCCAAACCGCCATTACCCACCGAGCTATGCCCGAAGGTTCTATATGTAAATTCAGCTACAGCCAGTAGTCGTCCCGCCGATTTTGCTGCGCAGTTTTCAGCTAAAAGGTCTAGGAGGCAGGTTTAATACCAGTTCAAGAGCCACCGTTGAAATTATTCTTAAAGCTCCCGTTACCACAGTGTATTGAGACTCTGAATCCTTTCCATTAGCTTCCATTAGCTGGATTTCTGTACATCTGTCCACCATACTACTGCACCGTAGAACAGAATTGGTCTTACAATAGCTGTGTAGCACCAGTGTAAGAGAAAGGGAGACAGTCCCCAGGTTGTGCTAAGCATCTGCCTACGCGTATAGCATGCATTTCTGACTTCCCTCACTCTTTCTTCCACGTTGTGCTTCCATAGCAATTTGCTGTCCAAGACTCCCCAAGGTACTTGAGGCGGTCCTTAAGAGAGAGTTGTGTCCCGGGAATTAACATGGAGACATAGTCAGTAGCTTGATCGAAATCTTTATTCGATGATATTATTTGTAAGCGATTATCGATTTCAAAGTTCACAAGAACTCTTTCGAATAATATTCGAGACGAAGGCTTAAAATCAAATATTCTTTTCACCACTCCCCACTCTATCAACACTCAACTAGATGAAATTGTTACCATCGCACAGACATCTCATTAGAATTCTCTGGCAACAAACTTTAATAATTATGAAATTCCAATCACAAAGACTGCTTCAAATTGAATTAGTTAGCTAATTTTTTCCTCGTATATATTGTCGAAAAATTGCACTACAGTAACAACAACAAAATCTCCATGTTAACACGATGTCAGCGAGAAACTTGTAAAAGCTGCTAATTTCAAATTAACTTTCCTAAACTAAAACTACGAATATGCAAATATGCACAAAGGTACTAATCAGCAGCATACGCCACACACACACTCTTACTCATCCTATGTGCAGCCATGAGTGCACTCATACATATGTACATACATATTTCATTCTTGGTATGTGGGTGTAAGTATATAGCATTTCAGCATTTTAACCGGCTCAACATAATTTTCTATAAATATTCCATCGAAAAATGTATGCTTGCATGTGTGTGTGTAATTAAAAATATATATGTAAATTCGTGAAAGTATAAGCATGGATTTATATGTGTATATACAAATATACTCTCTGTGAGTCTTTTGACAAAATATGCTCTAACCAAATTCATCCTTTCAAAAGTACAACGCGACGTATGAGTTATGTATTTACATATAATGTATTGGAGGCATGCGACATACTCCTGAATATATGCATTAACAATATCCAGACAGTGGCGTGTACAAAAAAAAACTTTGAAAGGGGATAATTTTTTAATTATATTATTCATACAAGTATATATTATAATCTGATCAAAAATGAACCGGACTGTCAAAAAATATTATTTTCATATACTTTAATATATGTAAATCTTAATTATCGTCTTCATAGAAGTTTTCTTTTGAGCCAAGACAAGCAATAGACTCATGATCAAAAATGAACCGGACTGTCAAAAAACTATTATTTTCATATACTTTAATATACATCTTAATTATCGTATTCAAAGAAGTTTTCTTTTGAGACAAGACAAGCCATGGACTCATGGCGCGTTTTCCAGTTTCAAAAGCAGAGTCACAGTGTGCCGAATCTAGCGAATGCGGTGACTGGCCGATGAATTTCGTGATGATTTTCATTTAGTATTTGGCCAAAAAGTCGTGCCAATGATGTTAGAATAAGACGGCGCATTACCTAACTGAAAAATTCATGAATTTTCTGCCCACAAATCCGATAATATGCGACCAATTGCTACACTTCGAAGACTCAAAATAATTTTATCGATTCAGTCCGAGTCAAATTTGATCAGATGGTACAATGTGTGCGTATATATTTTTAAAAGTTTATAAAAAATTGGTAGTCACCGATAGATCTAAGCCAGACTAAGCCAAATTTATTTTCAGAAAACTAAAGTTTCAAAAGATCTCTGCTGTTCTGATATCAAATTTACTAGGGTTTTTCTTTCAATTTCTTAAATACTAGTTATATGAATTTAACCCGATGACGATGACGCTGGGTCACATAAGACGTGACTAATAGTAAGTATGATTTTTTTGTGGACTAAGCATTTTAGAATAGAGTTAAGCCCCAAAAATGTCTGGAAATAAGAGTAAAATTCGACCCCATTTTACTCCCTTCTAACTAAGAATTTCCTTTAAGAATAAATTAAATAAATAAGCATAAATTTTAATAGACAGCTATGTGCTGTATGTGATCATATACAAATTCACCTCCATACAAATCGGGTAAATATGTATATATCTACTTTTGTATACATTAGTCTGTCTGTGCGGTTGCTGTGATGTGATTTTATGTGGCATGTAGCTGAATAAAATATTCACAACAATAATTGCCCACCGAATTTCACTGAAAACTTCCTGTTGACATGAAAATTCAATCTGCATGAAAAACGACGCCTACACGAAATGCAGCCAAAAATTAACACAACAACAAAAACATCTAAAGGAAATTTTTAAAAGGCGAACACTATCAGCTAGTAAAATTTTGTGAAGCGAAGTCTTCCTACGGCGTTATGCACTCGGCGAAACGATTGTATAATAGTTATGGCGAATAGAAACAGAAAAATATGACCGAGGAAATATTTCCTACCAATTTATCTGCGATTACTCAGACATTGACTGATATATTCGGGTTAGAGAGAGTTAACATATACATGTATGTAGCATAATCGGACTGGATCAATTCGTGAACCGATTTTACACGTTCTCGAATATAATCCGTTATATATTTTTGGTCTAAAGTCAGCACTAGGAACTCTGAAGTTCTTATATACGGTGTCTGAGTTTCCGAACCAGCCATTTTTAGATGAGTTGATAAATACATTATTAAAGGCACTATTTGTACTATGTCTTATCCCGACATATATTTATTTTTGATTTAGCTATTTTAAAGTCAATTAATTTAGCGTAAAAGATGTCATGTAGGAAGTGGGCGTTCACCTTGCTTCATAATTTCATTATATATTACAGAGTTTGTCCGGAAAGTAATAGGACTGATTTTCTTCCGCCGCGACTGTACTTCGAAGCGTGCGTACGTCCAGTGGTTTCTGTAGAGGGCGTTCTTAGCTAACGGACGAGCGGATGGTCAGTTGTCTCCGAGCACCTGGAGCTTCTGTGAGTGGTGTAAGCCGAAAATGCAGCGTTCGTTAGAGCAGAGGAACACGATTAAATTCTGTGTGGAACTCGGTAAACCTGCAACAGAAACGTTTGATATGATCAAGCAGGCTTATTTAGATGTAGCTTTAGCAAGAAGTGGCGTATTTCGGTGGCACCAGGCCATTTTGGGAGGGCGGAGAAGAAGACGCTGGTGAATGAGCAAATCCAAAGTAGAAACAATGCTTATTGTCTTTTTTGACATCAAAAGCATCGGCCACCATGAATTTGTTCTTCCTGGACAAACCATCAACGCCAAGTTTTACGTAGAAATCCTCACGAGACTCAAACGAAGGGTCAATCGGGTCCGACAAAACATCTCAGCCGATTGGAAGTTGCATCACGACAACGCCCCGGCTCACGCCGCCATTCTTATTAACCGGCATGCCGGCATCCCAACGCTTCTGCAGCCGCCCTATAGCGCAGATGCGGCCTCACCCGGACTTGTTTTTGTTTCCTTGGCTGAAAAGGCTGATAAAAGGCAAGAATTTTGAGACGACAGAGGGGATCCAAGCAGTATGCACCTCGGCTCTCAAGGCTATTCCGGAGAATGCCTATCGTGACGCCTTCAACGCTTGGAAATTTTGAAAGTTTTAAAGAATTGTAACGATTGGTTCAATAAATTTTTTTTAAATCGACTCAGTCCTATTACTTTCCGGACAAACCCAGAATACATATACCCCTATATCCATCTCGATTAGTTTAAGTGTTACCAACAACCGTTAAGTGAACTAAAGTATTACGCTTTGTATTATGTGTTGGAAAATAAAATCGAACACTAAACTCAATAATGCTATCAAATATAATAATAATATTATTATTTTCGCTCCTAAAACTATACATCAATATTTCTCTGAGTGCATCGTAACGCAGAAGAGCTGCCTTCATTCACCACAACGCAGTGCAGACGCAGCTAAAAGTGCGAAATTTTATTAAACAACACGCCACCACGAGGCAAATACATTGCCTGCAATGCCAGCAAATATTAACAACAACAAAAGCAATAACAATTGGTGACAAGGACAAGTGACCAAGCTGAGTAGAGCAGAGCAGAGCTAAGCCGTGCTATGCGCAAATTCTGCAGTGACGCTGTAAGTCTGGTGTTAGGGGAGAGGGTGGTGTACGGTGGCACGGTTTCATTTAGGGTGCCACTGCGCGCTAACAGCAACCGGTTGATGGCAGCTTCGTCGAGTGTGTTGACGAAAATGACAAAGTGCAGTGCAAACACACTCACAGCGCTTTAAAGGAAGCAACTATGAGAAAGCAAAAATGGAATACGATCACATAAAAGTCAAAAACAACAAAAAAACAAAATCGTAAAAAAACACAACAACAACACGGCAAAGTACGCATAGTAGAGAAAATGCAAATGGAAATGAATTTGCGTTGATGAATACGCACACACGCACGTGAACTCACACACACACATGCATGCATGCAAATATGCACAAAGCACTTTGCCCTACGCGCCGCCATCACACATTAAAGTGAGTGGCAACGCATAATATTCGTACTGCGCTCCAAGGATAAAGACAAGTGAAAACGCCTGCGGTGCAAAAGCCTTGCGTTTGTTGCTTATCCTTGCGCTGGTTTTTGTCTTTGCGTCTGAGCGCTCGTTACTCCTCGTTCTTCGTTTCCTTCGACAAGTGTTCGTTGACTTTTTAGTTTTGTTGTTCTGCTATTTACTAACATGCTGTTGCTTGTTTTGTTGTTGCCATTGTTTACACTTATGCGCACATACTGCAACAGGCCTTGGGTGATTTTATGAATTGCACCAGCGAAGTGTGAAAAGAGCTTTTTTTGTTGTAAGCCGCTATTGTTACACTGACTCATCGATAAAAAAGTGACACGTATTAATACATGTACGCGCATACTCGTTTATACATACATATGTGTTGGTGTAGGTGAAAACACATGCATATGTATGTATGCGTAGTCTGAACTTTGCTCGCTATAAAGGTATAGAACGGAAAGTAGTTTTTCACCTTCGATTTGAACTGAAGTGTTTTTCGCAAAGGATAATTTTTTCTCAATATGCATATGTCATAGCTGTGAAGAGGAAATCGTATCTGTTTGAATAGTTAAAAATTTCCTATGACATTAATGATAAATGACAAATCATAAATGACAAATGATAAGTGGCAAATATCAGGTGAAAAGTGAATAATTACAAAGGCCAAACAATAATGTATCAATATAAAGCCACAAAGTTGGATATAGCTAATGCAAGTGACCATGACTTATGGCAGATAGCATGACTTATCTCAGTTACCTGATAATCGATAAATGTCAAATGAAAAGTATCGAATGACAAATGACAATCACTTCTAACAGATCATAAAATAAAAGTTTGCCAATGATCTGTATCGAAGTCACCTGCAGTCAAAGTCATTACAAATGACAGATGACAGATGACATAAGATATGATAAATAAATGAGTATTGCACTGCGAGCTAAGGTCTATTATGCCCTTTCCTAAGTCACAACGACTCACTTAGACCTATCATACTGATAAATTCCAATATACTGTTATTGAGGCGATCACATTTGGAAACTTGGTTCGAATGGCCTTTAACCTGCGTATGCAGACTGCTGTGCAGTCAATTAGCAGGTGTTCTGGAGTTTGAGGCTTAGTACCGCAGAACCGGCAAGAATCTAGGCACATGTTATATAAGTGCTTCTTGAACTTAGCGTGACCAATGTAGAATGCGCAAAACCTGAGATTGTCCCTTGGGAGGTTGATCACTTATTTAAACCTGCTGAGGTTGTAACCACTTATTAGTAATTTGGCATGACGCATACCTTGGAGTTTTTGGCAATACCGCTCCCTATCTACTCCTTACTCCTTACGGAGCAGCTGCTTTATGGTATGAAAACCCACCACAATGAAGCGTTCAGGTCCTACCATGTTGGTGGATGCTGCGAAGCGGGCGAGCTTATCAGCCAGTTCATTTCCGGCTTTACTCTTGCGATCGGGCACCCAGATAAGGTGCACTTGGTTACATTACTGGTTACATTCCAGCCATTCTCCACACTCCTGCACCAATGGCGATATGATCTCGTAGGCAGAGATTGCTTTAAGTGCCGCTTGATACGTTCATTGCGATACTTGCGTTGGAGGTTCAACTCTACGCACCGACCTGTGGCAAGCACCTCTTCTTGAAATATGCTCGGAAAACTTCCCACAGGTATGGAGAGTTTGTTACGTGGTCCTAGGACTGCTGCACCAATTCCCACCGACATTTTCGAGCCGCCGGTATACTAAATGATAGTACTGTCCCTAAACCGTGGCTCGAAAATGGAATAACTGCGTTCAGCCATACTGCTAAATTGATCTTCAGCTTATTAGTGAAGTATACTGTTTTGGTAATGCTGCCACTTGAGAGAAAAGCCACTTAAGGCACTAGGATGAGATTACCTTACCTCTACCAAACCTATATGGGTTTTCTATTTTTATTGATTACATCCAAATAGGGTGGGTCTGGTCAATCATTTCATGAGTTATATGGATTTGTGAAAAACATTGTACTATTTAATCGCTTAATGAAATATATTTGATAGTCGAAAAAGTCTTTTTGTACTTTGTCAATAGATGTCGTTGCAGTCGTATATCTGCAGTGCTACCAATCACATTGTGTCATACCATATAGTGTTGAAAAGGTGAGATTTTAAGCTTCATTTAATCAAAAAAAAATTAAATTCGGGGAAGTTGAAAAAAGTTACAGCTGTTCAAAAATGAGTTAAAATAATGAAGGAATTCGTTATATTTTGAAATTTTTCTATAAAAAAGGGAAGAATTTTTGAAGTTCGCTCGCTTCCGTTCTGGAAATTTCGATGTGAAAAATGCACCTCACTCTGGAAAAGATGGAAAAGATTGACCAGAATCGTCACATAAGCAGCCATGACATCGCTAAGGAGCTTAGCATTTATCATTAAACGGTTTTGAATCATTTAAAACAGGTTGGCTACAGAAAGAAGCTCGATGGTTGGGTACCAATATGCGAAAAAGATCATGGTCCAAGCGTGGTGAAGCTCAACAAATGGTCGCAAAGCCAGGATTGACGCCTCGAAAGGTTATGCGAAAGTTTGGGGAATTGGAAAGGAATCATTTGATTGATTCTATCATTTCACTGTCAACTGATGAGATTGAAGCAAGCTATCGAAAAAAAAAACAGAACTGTTCAACAGAAAAGGCTTCGTCTTCCATCAGGACAACGCTAGACCACACACATCTTTGATGACTTTGCAAAAACTGGGAGAGCTTGGTTGGGAAGTTTTGATGCATCCACCATATAGCCCTGGCCTTGCACCATCGGACTACCATTTGTTTCGGTCAATGCAGAACTCCTTAATGGAGTAAAATTGGCTTTAAGAGAAGCCTGTGAAAATTACTTGTCGCAGTTTTTCGCCGAGAAACCAGAAAAGTTTTATACTGATGGAATAATGTCTTTAG
This sequence comes from Bactrocera neohumeralis, assembly GCF_024586455.1. Taxonomy (NCBI): domain Eukaryota; kingdom Metazoa; phylum Arthropoda; class Insecta; order Diptera; family Tephritidae; genus Bactrocera; species Bactrocera neohumeralis. The sequence continues at coordinate 13,539,593 of NC_065921.1, forward strand.
CGGAAAAATGGCAAAAAGTGGTCGACCAAAATGGTACATATTTGGTTCATTAAAGTTCATTATAAATATAAAAATAAGTTGAAGTTTGATTAGAAATACGAAAAGACTTTTTCGACTATATTTGTATAACAGTTTAATTTCTGTTATAATAAAATATATATTAAAGAGTTATATTATTGTATATCCACTGGCAAGTCAAAGAAACGGATATTTAAATATTTTTGACGCATTTTATTTAACAAACAAATAAAAATAAGATAAATTTCGAGAATTTAATGCACTTAAATAAACGGTAATTCATTTTAAAAATTTTGGATTTCCTTGATCTCGTAACTGATCTCCGTCAAAATTCTGATTTTTGGCGACTTCCCAAAAAGAGTAATTTTTTTATGAAAAATTTTCACTTCAGAAGGGCTTAAAAATCGAAACTGTTTTCACTGTGAATAAAAAGTTCAGGGGAAGTTAGAGTCAAAAAAGATTTGCAGATTTCTGACCTACTACTACAATATGAAAACCTCTACCGATCCCACGTGCAATAATAGATTAGCATTACTATGGTGGGATCAATATGGGAAGACAACAAAAGCAAATAAAAATAGGTGGCACAAAGCGTATGTGCCACAATGCAACGCGAATCTACCCGAAAGCTGAAGCATCTGTTCCAGAACAAACAGATGGTGTTGCAAAAAAGACGGGTAAAAAGATTTATTAACGATAATTTGTATGTGCCACTAAAGCACTATAAGGACTAATCTCCTTTGCCAACTGCTCCTTGCGATGAATAAAAAATTGATCAGAGGCGTGTAGATTGGTTGTTGGCTCCGAAAGTCCCCCATTGTTATTGCCGTTGTTCATTTCACATACACACACACACTCACACACGTGTGCATGCAATATGTATGCACGATTACTTGTAGCAACTCCTTGACGCCTACTTTCGCCGCCTAAGCTGTTGTTTGCCTCGATCTCTTTGCTGCTTTACTCGTCGTTCACTTCTTGTGCTGTTGCCATTTGTTTTGCTCTCCGGGTGTATATGTGGCAATTTCAAAACAATTTCAACGGCATTAATCATTCCTCCAGCTCGTGTACGCAACAACAGCAACAGCCGGCGCTACAAAACAGCCGGTGTTAGTGTACGCTGAGCAACAACAATTCCCACAAATGTCGCATATCCTTTTTAGACTGCATCAGGTTGCGTCTCCTTGTTTCATTGTTGTTCATTCGTTTTGTTTTTGTTTTTTTTTTTTGTACTTCTTCGTGTTGCTACGGTGCTGTCTTTATCGCCTGTTGTTGTTTGTCGTTTTTGTTGTTGTTGTTGCTCATGTTTTCTGCGCTTTGTTATTTTCCCCGTTGGCATCGTCACTTGAGCGCTAATGTTGACAAAACGCATTTTAAGCACTTCAATTTGCCCCTGTACGCTACTACTACGGCCAACAATAAGGCGACAAGTACGCCCACTTAGAGGTGGTGCATCCAATACCACCATCGTGCATGACACCACAACCAACTGCCAACTGCCAACTGCCACCTGCGAACCGGCATCAACTTCCAATCTCGCTCACTCGACTTTTGTGATTTTGATTTGTGTTTGTAATTTTCTGTGTTTGCACTTTTGGTGGGTATCCCTTTTTGCATTGCTCCTTTCCGTTTCCTTTTTATTGTACCTTTTTGTGAGTTTTCTGTTTGCACTGCTGTTTCATTGTTCACTCTTTAAGTGCAACCCATCCTTGAATCCTTTTTGCCCGAATTTTTTTGTGAAAGTAAATTTAAATTTCATATAATCTCTACTCGGTATGCTAATATTTATTCACGTGTTTCCATGTGGGTACTGGGGAGATTATGTGGGTATGAACTGTTGAATAAGTTGAAACTCAACGTAATCGTATATATTAATATATGTACATAGATATAAAATATAATCTGGGTCTGGTAGTGAACAAGGGCAAGACGAAATATCTCCTGTCATAAAAAAAACAGTCGTCGCACTCGCAACTTGGCTCCCACGTCACTGTTGAGTCATAACTTCGAAGTTGTAGATAATCACGTTTATCTTGGAACCTATATAAAGTAGAGAATTGAGACGTAAAGTTCTCTCTTGACGAACAAAGACAAAACCTATAAGTCGCTCATTATTCCCGTCCTGCTGTATGATGCAGAGGCATGAATGATCATCTGATGAGTCGACGTTACGAGCTTTTGAGAGACAGGTTCTGCTGAAGATTTATGGTTCTTTGCGCTTTGACAACGGCGAATATCGCAGTCGATGGAACGATGAGCTGCTCGAGTTATACGACGACATTGACATAGTTTAGCGAATTAAGAGACAGCTACTACGCTGGCTACGTCATGTCGTCCGAATGGATGAAAACATTCCAGCTCTGAGAGTATTCGACGCAGTACCCGCCAGGGAGAAGCAAAGGAAGAGGCAGACCTCCACTCAGTTAGAAGACCAGGTGGAGTAGGAGCTGGCTACGCTTGTAATTTCCAATTGGCGCCATACATCGAAAAAGGAAGAACTACTGGCGCGCTGTTGTAAACCGTAAGCGTCCAATAAACGCCAATAAATAAGAAGAATTATCCTATCTCCAGCTATTATCCTCCCTCTAATCCCTTCGAAATGCACTTAAATCTAGAACTTAATATTATTCGCTATCTTAAAGATTGAATTGTATTGCCTTAAATTGTACATAAATACCTTTCGCCTTTCCAGTCATTTTCTACCAATCTTTGAGATAAACGTTTAAGCTTTTGTGTTGCACAAGGGCTTACCACCTTCACTTTCCCACCCGAACTCGAACGATTAAATGTATGTAAATACGTTTTGCATTTTGCATGGAATCATTGCTCTCTTTTATTCAAGGAAGTGTGTAATTTATGCAAGTCAAACGTCACTCAAGTCATATTAAATTGTCGTTGTTGTGCGCTTAAAGCTATAAAGCACACACATATATGACACATATACAGATATTTATCTACATATACAAAATATGGCATTGTTCATTGTACGAGGCAAGAAGTACACAGTTAGATAGTCAGTTTCAAGTGCCTCATGATTTATGATTTACAAAGTGGCATACTAATATTTAGGAAATAAACATACATACAAACCTAATAGATATGCTCGTACAAATACTATATGTTCCTGAATAAGAGAGCAACAAATGGATTATATTCAATGTTTTCCTTTACACCGTTTATTGCTTTTAAGAGGTTAACTTGGTAGGATGACATGGTATTAAGTTATTTTCTATTTGGCTCGTATAGATGCGTCAATTTTGTATTATATACTATCTGATCAAATTTGACTCGGACTGGATTAGCTATTTGTTTACAACGCGAAAAGTTTGTCTGGCGTATTTTACCATTGAAAAAAATTCAAAAACTATTTTGCTTGAAATTTTGTGTTTCTAATGGAAGCACGGCTACGAATGCAATGAAAATATTGCAGATTTGTTTTAGAGAGTCACTCTAAAAAAGCATTCAAACGAGTCGGCAACCAATCATTTAATAACGATAAGGTTAAAATAACTGTAACTTGATAATCACGTCATGTTGACATCAGAGAAATAGCAAAAGCTCTCAACATCTTTTATAGATCCTTTCGATCAGTCGTTGGCCAAGACTCGTATAAAAATACACAAATCTTTTGCAAAAAAGATGTCGAAAAGAGTTCGTAAAAGATGTGCTTGACAATATACATATTTCAGAACCCTACAGTATCCAGCTCGTCATCAGTTAACGAGACATGAGTTTATGGATATGACGTCAATCGCGAATGGCGCTCCAAAAATGAGCCGAAATCAAAAATTGAAAAAATTGGCTGAAGACACTGAAGGCTTTAATAAATGTATGGAAAACTTGATTAAGGGTTGGCATGCTTCTATTGACTCAGAAGCCTCTTTTGAAGGCGATAAAAAAGATTTTTGTTAGAATAAGTGAATACATACTATTTTTGTCAGTCCGTTTGAAATTTGATCAGATGATAATAACGCAGAAGTAGCAAAACGATTTTATTTTATAAAAAACAATAAATTACTTTATTTATTATTCAAACTGTTAATATGCATTAAAATGACGATAACTTTTTCAGAAACACTATTATGAAATTCCCGCGATAGATATCAATTATAACGAATGGTGGCACAATCTCCATATAAATGCAAAAAAAATCAAATAAACTATGATTTTATATTTTATTAAATAATTAAAAAGTAAATTTTTTTCACTTAGAATTACAGTTAGCTCGTACATTAAACAATCGTTATGGCATCACATCACAAAGCTAATATATATGTACATATACGAGTGCAATTTGATAAGTCAGTAAATTTTTGAAATTGACTTTAATTGGAACACTGTTGTGACTGTAACGACAGAATTCTGTCGAGTTGACAGTGCTTGACCGGATAAAAAGTTCGGGTCCGTTCCACTTACGTAAACTCGACTGTTGTGGAACACTTATATTACAGTAATACTTATTGAAGCCGTCTCCGAGCTCCAAATATGGCATAGCCAAGCATATTTTGTATTGATATATTAAGAAGGCAACCTACAAGTATGTAGAACGTATTTACTTATACTCACTTTGGTCTTGCTAACATTATGACAGTCGACCTTCACTACCTCAACGAATTTAGACATAAATAAACTCATCGCATACAACAAGACATTAAGTGTTACACTTAGTATTAAATTCAAAAAACAAAAATTCTTCATATTTCGATTGGTTTTACTTAAATAGTTTTTGAGTTACAGGCTTCTAAAATGTGGTCACAACAGTTTTCCTAAAACTGCAATTTTAATATTTGCTTTCATGATTACTCCAAAACAAATTATCGATTTGAATGCATGTTCTCTACATAGTTCTACCTGCAAATTTTTTTTAGGTCATAATGTTTTAAAATGCCTTCGCACCATATAGCGATCGTCATCCTGCGTAAGTGTTGTACCTACTAAAACATTCCCCTTCTATCATGGACTTTTTCCTTGCCTCGAGACCGCAGCGCAAAGTTTCCAAGATGGAAGCTATGGTTTGTGTCGTCTAGTGGTCCGTCTTCGTAAATACATGCAGTATTTTCTGTTTTTCCCATGTTGTACAGGTTTTTTCCGGAGAGCATCTGTGTTAAATAGTAGTTCACCTATCTGTGTTTCCTACTGTGCCACATCTCTATATCTTTAATCAGTCACCGGCAAACTGTCAATCAAGTCAATCATATGTGACCTGGTCTACGAAAAGGGAGCTAACGTGCGAAAACTAGTTTTCTGGGAAACAGCTGTTAAAAATCTCATCTTCCATCCGAATCAACTAAAAAGTGAAAATTGATTTTTTGACACCTAAGCCCCCTTTCCGTAGACCAGGTCACATATAATGAATTAGGATAAAAAAAATCGCGTATTGACTCATCTTCTATTTTTGGCGTAGACACCGACTTCGTGGTTATAGCCGAGTTTACAACAGCGCGCCAATTGTTCTTCTTTTTCGCTGATTGGCGCCAATTGGAGACTCCAAGTGTAGCCAGTTCCTTCTCCTCCTGATCTGTAAAACGGAGAGGAGGTCTGGTACTGCGTCGAATGTTCTCAGAGTTGGAGTAGCCGCTGTCTCCTAATTCGCTGAACTATGTCAATATTGTCGTATATCTCATCATCGTTCCATCGACTGTGGTACTCGCCGTTGCCAATGCGCAAAGAACCATAAATCTTTCGAAGAACTTTCCTCTTGAAAACTCGTAACGCCGATGTCGTCATCGTCCATGCCTCTGCACCATTATAGTATCAGAACGGGGATAGTGAGTGACTTGCAGAGTTTGGCCTCTGTTCGTCGAGAGAGAACTTTACTTTTCAATTGCCTACTCAGTCCTGTAAGGTAGTGTTATTCTGCGTTGAATTTCGAGGTTGACGTTGTTGTTACTGTTAAAACTGGTTCCAAGATAGACGAAATTATCTACTACTTCGAAGTTATGCAGTCATAACAGTGACGTGGGAGCCCAGTCGCGAGTGTGACGACTGTTTGTTTGCTGATAGGAGATATTTCGTCTTGTCCTCGTTCACAATCAGACCCAGTCTCGCGAAAACAAAACTAATCGACTCATCCTCTACCAAAAAATAAGAAGAAGAAAACTAGGAAATTTTTGAAATGAAAATGAAAAAATAATGTTTTTTTATATAATTTTATAAACATTCTTCTCCAGCTACGGCCTATGGCCAGTAGCATCGTATTGTACACATTAGATCAATGGGAGCATTGAAAGAAACACCGGTTTAACGGATTGAGAAACTTATTGTCCCAAAATAATAAGTTTCGTAAGCTCTAAATTATATCAAATGTCACTCACTGTCTTATCAAACTACCCTCGTATAAGTGCTCCACATCTGAACGGCCATAAAACTAGCCGCTGTCGGCATTTCAAGTATTTCATCAATGCATATAAAACCGCCACGACGATGAAAAAGTCTGGTAAAGTGACAAAAAACCATTTACGAAAAACAACAAATATGCGTAACAACAAAAAAAGTGCTGCGAAAAGTTAAAAAAAGGCGAATATTGTGATTTTTTCAACTTACCACCACTTACGCTGCGGATAGCAGGGATTAATCCATTTTTTTGCGCTAAAGCTGCAATAACAACAACACAGCTATAGTCAAATTGAACACGGCAAATGTACAACTACACATGCATATGTATCATATGCATACACGTGTGTATACATGTATGTATGTCTGTCCCAGCGGTGACCGCGATTGCTTTGCGCCGTTGCGTTGCGCTTAAAGTGCATATATACTCGTATATATTTGTAGGCAACGAATAAAGGTAAATCACTTTTTACGAACACACACCGACTGACCAACCGACACCGAACATCTCAATCCGTCAAACAGTTCGATGGCTTTGCAAAAATCAAATTCGAAAACAATTCGACGAACGTGTACGAATGAATTCGTTGGAGAGTAAAGTTGCATCTGATTGCAAATTGTTATTCTTGTTGCTGTTTGTGCTTACATAATTTTTCAATTTCTGTTGCAATGGCACGTACCGGTGAAATGTAAAGAAATGATAAAAAAAAACAATCGCAAACAATTATAGAGCGAAAACAGGCGCGAGCAAGGCATCGCACGCGGTGAGTGACGGCATGCAGTTTCGTCACAATTTTTCCGATTTTTATTTAAATTATTCGCCTTGCCGCTGTAAAATCACAAATTTTCCAGTTATTGGAATGAAAACAGATGGGGCGTAAGCGAAAATGTCAAGAAGTTCGCCTCCAAAGATTGAGCTTAAGGTAGTAGTATGGTAACTTGGGTTCAAAAAATCGAAATTTTTTTTTGCATAATTTGAAGGTACAGTGTCTTGAGAATATACTGTGAAAATTTCAGACAGAAATTCAAAACATTTAGGGAGTTATAACGAGTTTCGAGGAAGTCATGAAAATAGGCATTAGTTACCAGACTATTATCTTAATACAAAAGTTATAAACACTTATTTTAAGTGAGCGTACATAGTATATATTCCATACAGAAAATTTTGCTTCTATTAGTTTTATTTTTATTTAATCTACAAGTTTAAGTTCTGAACGTAAGAAGCTTTTGACAGAAATAAGTTCGAATGTGGTTAGTTAAACCCAGCCGAGAAGCAACCGTTATTAAGAATCTTTTTAATAATGGCCGATAACTTGAATAAAATCCAAGTCCTGGAAAGGACAGGACCTAACTCTAATTCTCTACTGCAATGTCTATTTATCGGCACTACATTTACATTAACAAAGCACATTTGGAAAATGGTTAATATACTTTTTTCAACAGCCTTGTTTTGACAGATCACGCGATCGTGTCAAGCTGTCATGTTATTTTTGTTCAGTATTGTTCGACATTTCATAATAGCCCGAACAACGTTTACAAATCGTTCAACTTTATTGCGAAAATTCATGTTCTGCGAAGAATATGTTTCGCACACTTCGCTCAACCTATGATCAACATAATCGGCCTACTGAGTGTACTTTTCGCAACACCATCACCCATCTTGAGACCCAGCATTCATTATTGGATAATATTCGACCGAATTGACCACGTCCAGCACGCAGTAAAGAAAATATAGCAGCCGTAGCTGAGAGTGTACACGATGAGTACGTGGAGAGTCGATTCGACGTCATTCGCAGCAACTCGGACTGACGTATGGAATGACTTGGCGCGATGTATGGAAGTTATTTGCTATAGTGGTTCGATGTGAACAATATTTTTGGAGATCGTATCATTGTCTTAATAATTTATGCAAAATTTTGTGAAGATATATTATCGAATTAAAAAGTTTTCCATACCATAACTTGATTTTGATCGGTCAGTTTTTATGGCTGCTATACGTTATAGTAGTGGTAGTGTAGAAAAGAGTATTAGCGAAATTTCAAATCGTTATCTCAAAAACTAAGGGACTAGTTCGCGACATTGTTGAACGCTAATTAATATTAATTATATGGTCTTCGACGTTACCTTTTGGGTATAACAAACCTCATGCCAAAATTATATATCCTGTTCAGGGTCTCGATTTCAATACGACCACATCTCAAATGTAACGAATAACTACTAAATTTAACTCACAAAGTAATACTGAAACCCAAGTCAAGCACTACTAAGTTCCAAAAGTTATTCCATTTGCATTTTAAAGTATTGCATTTATGACAAATGAGCTTAAAAACGAAAAAATAAACGTAAACCTCCCGAATTGGCATATAAAAAACTGCAGACCATGAATACCGTCACTTTCAAAAATGTTTCGCTGGAATTTGGTTGCTTTGCAACACCTTTCGTTGGCAGCCGCCACGCCTGAGCGCACCAAAAGTTGCAACAAAAACTTTTATGACATTGGTTATATAAAAAAACTACATATGTACATATATATACCATAAGCATGTATAATGGCACATGCATATAGTTAACGCGTTAAATGACTGCTTATTTTAGTTGGCTGAGCTGCGGGTGGTCGACGCGACTTTGCGCGCACCGCTTTTGGAAAAGTTGACGCTTTTCCGCGATGAGTAAGTAGCGCGTTGACAGCTCCAACTAACTACATGCAACTACAAACCGACCGACATGCATACAAACACTCATATGCACATGTATGCACATTAAACCCAATTACAAACTTTTTAATTAATTAAATGCAATGCCAACGACTAAAATAGCAACGAAAACGGTTAAACGGCTGTTGCACAGTCGCTAGTTGGGCAAGTATTCATGTACATATAAGTATTTGTGTTTACAGCAGCGACATTATATTGACATATTATAATATATGTGCACGTGCTTGCTGCTCGAATAGTACAGTGGCTCTGCACCTGTCGTTAAATTAAAAAAGTATGTAACATAGTAGTAAAATGTTATATATATATTTTTTATTTTACATATACTTACTACCATATGTCTCGCTAGTCTTTACTGCTACGCTTTTACTACTACTTTTTCTGGCGCATTTTTATCTCTTACTTTGTAGTTTTATTACTACTTATTTTGCTTTTATTACAACTAAATTCTCTTTCGTCGGTTTACTGCGAATTTTAACAAGATTACTACTGCACTTTGTGTCGCTGTCACTGCAACCACCCACGTAGTGACGTTAAACGGTATGCCAAATATAGCGGTTTCATTATTTTGTACCCACTACCTTGCGTCATCGTTACAAATGCGAAGAGCTTTGAAAAAGCACTGATATACTCTATATTATATTAATGAAAGGTACACCGAGGATTTTAAATACTAGTTTTTCCCGAAAAATGTGCAGCAAATCAGTTTAAAATTTCTACAAAGCCTTAATCTACTCTACCCTGAATCCAATAAACATATCATATGATATAGCAGCTCTCAAAATAGCATATATATAACTGTGTGAAATAGCTTTCACACCAAAACTGATAGTTGACCCGGTGCAATTTCTGCAAAATATATGTTTATACTATATTCGTAAACCTGAATTAATTATAAAAATCTCTATAAAACTTGTTTGTTACTATGGACAAAAAAGAGTAAGACTTTTTAATTTCGAAATATTTTTTTTCTAGGTTTGTATGACAGTCAGTGATATCTGTACCGAATGCCACATCAAAACAATCATTCGTGTTTAGTATAGGCTTATCTTTCTGAAGTACATAGAGTGCTTTCGGCATTTTTAACATTAAGTAAATTTATTCAACAAAAAAGTTCCATTAAACTTTGTGTTCGGAACCAAATTTCTGGCACTGGTACTAGAAAACTTCAGAATGTTTAAAAAAGTCTTTGATGATAATTGTTTGTCGCGAGCAAGTGTTTTGGATTGGTACAAATTATTTAAAGAGGATGGAGATCGCGTTGACGACGAATAACGCCCAGGACGGCCATCAACATCAACTAATGATCAATACGTCAATAAAATAAAGGAGTTGGTGCTTGGGAATCGACGATTAACATTCAGAGATCTTACTCGCGTGGTTGAAATCAAAGAAGGATCGGTGAAAATCATTTTGAAAGATCATTTGGGACTAAGAAAAGATAAAGCACGGTTGGTTCTAAAATCACTCAATTTTTTTGAAAAACTGCATTGCATTAACTTCTGCGAAACAATGCTTTCTAACCACCAGAATGTCATAAAACATATTACTACTGGCGATGAGTGTTGGATCTATGCTTATGACCCGGAAACAGACGATCAATGGGCCGAATATCGTGGCAAAGGTGAGCCGGAGCCGAAAAACAACTTCAAAGCTGGTCAAAAATCAAGGTTATGTTGACAGCTTTCTTCGATTATCGAGGTGTGGTGCACTCCGAATTATTTCTGACCAGCCAAACTGTCAACAAGGAATATTATTATAAGGAAGCCATTCGTAAAAAAAAGGTCCGAATTATGGGTCGACAACTCCTGGGTTTTGCACCACGATAATGCACCGTCGCTTACTGCATTGATTCTTCGTGAGTTTTTCGCCGAAATTTCAATCAATATTGTGCTGCAACCACGGTATTCGCCTGATTTAGCTCCGTGTGAGTTCTGGCTATTCAGCAAACTCATACGACCGCCCCAGAATTGAACATGAATCGCTACACTCATTTTAATAAAATTTCTACTTTAAACTGAAAAATTTATCATCAAAACAATTAATATTTTGTCAGATTGCTCCCGAGAAGGATCAAATTGGCTGCAGTCATAACTGAAAGACAAATCATACGATCGCTTTGATTTTTTCTGTTTATTTAAATATTTTTTTCTTTGCATTGAACCTGCAGTTTTTCGATTGTTGGGATTCAAAGTCTGCAGTTTTGTTAAATTCATATTGTTTGAGCAATCGTAGGACAATGTATAGATATAGAATTTTGTTTTTTTTTCAACCATGGTGAAGGCCGCAAGTACTTCAGCAGTGGAATACTTTTTTTGTAACTTCGGAAATAGCGCTGAAGAATACAGGATAAATAAAAAATATTATATCGCCCAATTGAGCTTGGACTTATACTGCAAAAGGCAAGTCATTCTCTCAAACTCATGAGAATGGATCTAACTCATCATGTATCGATAAATCATCATGAATCTATGCAAAACCTACATGAAAGTATGAAATTCAAAGTGTTCCAACTTTAGTCTCGCAAAAATCTGACAGTTAAAGAAAAAATCTGTGATTATTCTATCTTTTCTTCTTCAAAACAACAACGACAATTATCTTCAGACAAAGTTTTTAGCCTTACCATATGGACGCTCGTTGGACTATAGCCGCTGAAAAGGAAAGCTTTCTGAGCGCAGTGAGCTTACAGGATTTTACAATTTATCTCGTTCCAGAAGATTTAAAAAAGATAATTAACTGACATTTAATTGAAAGTACATGAGTACTGCATTTACCAAAAAAGTCAATATAAGCGAACAAATATTTAAGAATAAAACATTTTAATAATATTTTGGGCTTCACTGCTTTTGTAACAGAAGACAAAAAGAAGTTATAAGAAGGATTCTGTGTCAAACCATGCCAATGAAAGAATTAATTTGCTTCAAAAATTGAAAAAAAAGATACAAAACGTTAACATCGCTTGTTGTTCGGTTAAGCTGGAGTTCGCTTCACAAATAAAAAAGTTTTCATACAAGAACTTGATTTTGATCGCTAAGTTTGTATAGTTGCTATATAGCATAGCAGTCCGATTTGAACAATATCTTCGTATTTTATATCAAAACTTAATTTTTCCTGTGCAGAGTATAAAAATATATTAGTTTCTTGCTCTAAATTCATTTTTTTATTACCAAAAAAAATGTTTATGGTCTAACAAAAAAAAATAAATATTTTTTCATAGACGATTCATTGGCACCGATCAATACCAAAAATAATACCAAAAATAAATTTCACTATTTAATTACTTTCTTAAGTTCGTTACAGCATAATTTTTATCACTCAGATAAAATCTTTCATTACATAGTGCATTGGGTACAAATTGAATGACAACATGCCAAACGTTTACTTTGATTTCCGATTAGTTGCAGTTTTTATCAAAGGGAGTCGGGAAAATTGATTGTCGATTGCTGCATGCTCACCCCGAGCAGTTGGGTCATTACTTCCGTGCCATGCACGCGCACTTGATTTATAACGTTTCCCTTGCTCGAGCTTGTTTTGTCGCAAATTGCACGCACTGATGTCGAAAAAAGTCGCGGCGAAGGCGAAGCGTTGCTGTCGTTTGCTACTGCCGTTGCGCTTTGCACGTTTTTACTGTTATTTATTTGATTACTTTTTTCAATTGCACTTTTCACCGCCGCTCCTCATCACGCTTCTCTGCTAGTTTTCACATCATTTTCATATTTTGTTGCAAGAAATTCAATTTATTTAAAGCGCTTAAAGCGCTTTGGGTGGTGCAATTGCTTTGCCACCGCGTGCGTCTGCGTGTGTGTGTGTGCGTGTGGGTGTGCGCCTGTCTGGACGAACTTTCAAACAAATCGCAAACAAAAAGTTGCCGGTTGGCACACACAGACGTACATTTAAAATACACAAGCGCTTAGTTAATATACACAGCCAGCCACCCACTCATGAACAACAACAACAATAACGACAACAGTGGAAAAAAATTAATTTAAATTCAACGCAACACTTACACAAATTTAAATGCACATTCACGGCTACCGTTACTTATGGCGGTCGTATGCCACACTTGCTCTGCTGATCGACTTCGTCATTCCGAAAATTCACCGAAATTAAATCATCACTCAATTCACCAATTATGAATTATCAAATTTCATAAACACAACAAATAACGCTCCGGCAGTTGAGTCGTTACGAAGCGAGACGAATCGTTCGAATTGTGAATTTTGTATTGCGAAGTGAGTATTTGGTACACTCGAATCACTCGTCAGTGATTTTCGAACATAGAACTTGTCGGCTGAACGTCGCACGCTAAACTGAAAAAATTCTACGCTGAATGAAATTTCAATTACATTCGGAATAGCTTCAATCTCCAACACCAACACCACCACCACCACCTCCGCCAACAACATCAGCAACAACGCCACCACCACCCCAACCACAACCCCAAAAAAGACGAGAATAATGAGACAAATATTTAAAAATCCATACATATCTATATGTATACAAGCAATAACAACAACCACTGTAGAGGCGAGTGGCAGCGGCGCACAAGCAGTGGATTTGACGTCTCAGAAATGCTCATTGAGCCACAGTTAGTTAGTCGGCGTCCATACAGGGAGTGTATGCCCATACGCAAGTCCATGTGTATGTGTGATGCGCACTCGGACCGCCCGACCGCCGGTCAGCCCCATTTAAGTACTCTATTCTACACCATTCTATGCTAGTTAGTATTAAATGTGTATTGTGTGTGGAATTTCAGAAATGGTCAGTCTGCGTCAGCGCTTGCCGCTCTCTTGATACACAGTCTACTTGCCACACAGGCATGTATGTATGTAGTATGTATGAGTTTTCTCATTCACCGAATAGCGAAAAAAGTTGTTGAAAACAACAATAAACATAACTATTGTACTGCCGCAAGGTTGCATGCTCTACGTATAGGGGTGTGCGCGCCTAAGCGTCTACGTGTGTATGTGTGAGTGTGTGTGTGCGACAACCCACCCAAAAATGGCAAACCCGTCGACGCGCTTACAAAGTTGAAAAAGTACTCCCGCAAATACGTTAAATGTGTAGTTGTATGTTGTTTTTGTTATTTTTGTTGTGCTTTTTGTTATTCTTTTGTTATGCTCTGCTTTTTTAGCATATGCACATGGCAAACTCACGGTTGTGCTCAATAGTTGTGCTCTATGTAAGGCAAAACAATGCAAGCATGGGCAGAAGATTGAGCACAGTGGGCTCGATTGAGTAAAAAATTGCAAAACAAATTTCAAATATAAAAAATAAGCAGAAAGTTGTATATTATCACTGTCCACTTTTTACTCAAGGCAAACAGTTAATTTAATGCAATTTAGAGCATATTTTTCCAAATATTTCCCTCTCTTTTGACTTTTCTCTTCACTAAGGTTTGCCATTTCATCATGGAAAGATAAACGATCCAACAACGAGTCAAGGCTATTAAAATTTACTACCGTAATTCGGAGTGAGTGGTCTCAACTTTAAGAGCGCTACGCCCAATTTATGGTCATTATAATCGTTTTGTCAGATCAACAATTGAGCGTCTAGTGGAAAAATTTTAATCCATACACGCACAGGCACAGTACAAAAGGCTGAGAAGTGCCCATAGTATCGAGAATATTGCTGCCAATTGAGGAAGACCCAAATCAGTCTCTCACACGCCGTTCTCAAGCGTTGGGCATCTCTGTGACGTCGTTGTGACGAATTTTGCGAAACGATCTTGGCCTACATACTTACAAGATCAAATTGACGCAAGAACTGACGCCGCTTGTCCACCGGAATCATCGTATGTTAGTGAATTGGACTGTGCAACAACTTGAAAATTATCCGGATTTTCATCGAAAAATCATCTTCAGCGATGGGGCTCGTTTCTGGCTGAATGGCTTCGTCAATAAGCTAAATATGCGTTATAGGTCAGGCAGCAACGCGTACTACATGAGTCACCATTGCATCCCGAAAAAAATACGGTTCGGCGTGGTTTATGGACCGATGGCGTCATTGGGCCGCACTTCTTTCGTGACGATCAAGACCGGCACGTTACTGTGAATGGGAATCGCTACCACTAAATGATAACCGAATATTTTTGGCCCGAATCGGATGATATGGACTTGGACAATATGTGGTTCAAACAGGACCACGCCACAAGCCACAAGGCGAATGACACAATTGACTTATTGAAAACCAAGTTTGGTGTTCGTGTTATCTCACGAATTGGCCCAGCCAATTGGCCGTCTCGGTCGTGCGATTTGACGCCGTTAGACTATTTCCTGTGAGGCAAGTCAAGTCTATGGTCTATGCCAACAAGCCAGCGACAATTGATGAACTTCGTACGAATACCAAACTTGAAATTGCAGTACCATCGAAAATTGGGTTCAACGTCTGGTCTTCTGCAAGCGTACCCGTGGTGACCATGCAAAAGAAATCGAGTTCCATACATAAAGGCATCAAATGTATTTTCACAGGAATAAAAAATTTCATTGAAATGTAAAACGGTTTTTGTAGCGCTCTAATTGAAAAACCCGTTATTGGAAGATACAGGTATTAAACTTTTCGAACAGGTTGAGGCCTTGACAAATTTAAAGAGCTTTGAAGACTGAGCGTCATGCGCTTAATAAGATAACCAAAAAAAAAAATTATATACATTTTATTTTGTTTTCTCCAGAATTTCTTCAAACCGAACACACCGTTCACTGTTGTCGTCAAAGCTTGAACATTGACTCGGATGACTCGAACGCGTATTGTGAAGGTAAAGTACGTCCAGTGGCCAAAATTGAAATCAACAATAGTTTACTCTCCGCACTCAGATACAAATATGTAGTTGTTGGTATGTGGGAAGTATAGCTTTTGACGTAGGCACTCGCAGAAAAGCTCATTTCGCATGCAACCCTTGTCGCAATGCAACGCATTGTCCACGCTGCAATTGACAGTAAACAAAGAATATGAAGAGAAGGCTGCGCTCTTTGCTCAAAACAATGCTGCGCATGCGTCACAAGTGTCTATAGGTATATATGCTACATTGATGGCAGTGTCGTCAACAGCGACGTAGTTTAATAACTATTGCAACAAACATTGAGAAAATCTCGTAGCAACAGAAGCTGAGCACAGCATGAAGAGCGCATAAAAGTAACACTGAGAGTGAACGAGTCTCGCGTCCAAGCACAAAAATATTTGCATATAAAACTTTACTGCACCCTCTTTACTTTACAACCCTCTGCCATTGTGGGCAACAGGGTGACTGCGACTAACTGTGCTTGTGACTATGCTGCCACGCACAAGAAATGCAATTGCATTGTGGTTTAAAGAAACTTTCGTGAGTACGCCTTACAGCAGCATAAAATAAAATAGGAAAAAGCAACTTTAAGCCTAAAAAAGTGATTGCTTTTACTACTTAGTGCAATTGTAGATTTAATAACGTACAAAGAATTTGTTTTCTGGTTTCCCATCGTCTTGTTTTATCTGCCGCTTGTTGGTCGGCATTTGTTTTTGCTTTTTTGCGTTTTTCTGTGTGTTTGTGTGCCGGTGCGTCTGTGAGTTGGCTGGAGCAACAGTGGTTTTTGGTTCGTTTGGCTGGTTGCCCACTTGGATCAGAAAGCTGATGTGGCAAAAGGGCTTACCGCTCAGCCGTAAGAGGGTCAATGTACTACACATATAACACACATACACATACCTACACATTTACATGGCATTTGCCATTTTGAACGAGCATACGTACTTGTTGCATTGTGTTATTCCGCAAAAAGTTTGTCGGTTGCCAAAAATTTTGTTCATTTAAATACGCTCCATTGACCGTATTGGAGTGGAATTTTTATTGTTATTATTTGTTGATGCGTTCACTTTCGTGTATGTCACTAAGTCGTACGAAATTGTGTTGATTTCTAAAGTTAAAGGAGTTAAAGTTTCATAAAATGCTAGAAAAATTATTTATTTAAAAAAAAATTAATAAACCGAACATAACATATCTTTAGATGATAAATTTTTTAAATATTAAAATATTACATATTTAAAGATGACATATTCAAAACTCAAGTAAATTGGGAGCAGTGAATAATTAAACAAAATATTGCTTTCCTCAACATCGCATATAAGGTACTATCGAGCGTACTGTAAAGCCTACCATCATCAAGTATAGCTTTAGGCCTGGAAAATCAACAACTAACCAGATATTCACCATGCGCCAAATCTTGGAAAAGACCCGTGAAAAAAGAATCGACACACACTACCTCTTCGTCGATTTTAAAGCTGTTTTCGACAGCACGAAAAGGAATTGCCTTTATGCCGCGATGTCTGAATTTGGTATTCCCGCAAACCTAATACAGGGCAAACTGACGTTGAGCAACACCAAACGCTCCGTCAGGATCAGGAAGGACCTCTCCGAGCTGTTGGGTACCAAACAAGGTTTCAGACAAGGCAACTCCGAGCGACTTCTTTAATCTAATCCTGGAGATAATAATAATACGCGCTGAAGATCTGTATAGAGAAGGTGCAATCTTCTACAAGAGTGTACAACTGCCATTAGTTCTATTTTCTCCAGGTTGGACAAAGCAGCGAAGCAAATGGGTCTGATGGTGAACGAGGGTAAGATGAAATATATCCTTTCGTACTTGCGACTTGGCTCCCACGTCACTGTTGACAGTCATAACTTCGAAGTCGTAGATAATCTCGTCTATCTTGTATACAGTATTAACACCGAAATCCAACGCTTGCCATCAGGTGCTACTTCGGGCTGACCAGGTAATTGAGAAGTAAAGTCCTCTCTCGACGATCAAAGACCAAATTTTTCAAATTACTCATCTTTCCTTTCCTGCTATATGGTGCAGAGGTGTGGACGATGACAACATCTGATAAGTCGACGTTATGAGTTTTCGAGAGAAAGGTTCTGAGGAAGGTCCTTTGCGCAATGGCAACGGCAGTCGATGGAACGATGGGCTCTACGAGATATATAAATACATTAACATAGTTCAGCGAATTAAGGGATAACGACTGCGCTGGCAAGGTCATGATGTCCGAATGGATGAAAATAATCTAGCTTTGAAAGTATTCGACGCAGTACCAGCCGAGGAAACAGAAGAAAAGGAAGATCTCCACTCCGCAGGTGAAGAAGGACCTGGCTACACTTGGAATCTCCAATTGGCGCCAAACTGCGAAAAGGAAGAACGACTGACGCGCTGCTGTAAACTCGTGTATAACCTCGTAAACGGTGCCTACGCCAATGAAGTAGAGAAAGAATGCTTTCTAAATTCGGAATAAAGCCTATTTTTTAATATCTGCAGACATGTTGAGAAGTAGCTTAAGTCGACTTAAGGTAATAGAAATTGTTCCAATATGCTGGAATCGAAATATCAAATATTTAAATATAAAAGGCAAGGAGAAACCCTAAATTTTTTTAGGAATACATATGTTTAAAATATCAGAATGGAAAAAGGAATTAAGGGACACAAAGACACATCAAAACAGTCATTCGTGTTTGTACATAAATTGCATTCGACGATTTTTACGATGAGTAAAATTATTCAACAAAGAAGTTCCAAATTTCTGCTGCCAAAAGGTTCAGCCTTCGGTGATAATTGTTTCTCACGAGCAAGTGTTTTTGATTGGTACAAATTATTCAAAGAGAGTCGATAAAATAAAGGAATTGGTGCTTGATAGTCGACGATTAACAGTCATGGACCTTACTGGAATCGTTGCAATATCCGAATGAGACGATCAATCGGCCGAATACTGTTTCAAAGGTGAGCCGAAGCCAAAAAAAACACGTCAAAGCATGTCAAAAATCAAGGCCATGTTGACAATTTTCTTGGATTATGATGCACTCCGAATTTCTTCCGACCGGCCAAGCAGTCAACAAAAAATTTGAGTGCTATACGTCGTTTGCGCTAAGTATTCGTACAAAGAGGTTGGAATTATGGCCGACATCTCTTGACTTTTGCACCACAGTAATTAACCGTCACATCTGGCTATTCAGCAAACTCAAACGATCTTTCCGGGGAAACTGTTTTGAGACAATTGAAGACGCTACGCGCATTGAAGAGAATATCGAAAATTGACTTTAACAACTGTTTCGAGGATTAGAAAAAACGTAGGCACAAGTATATTGGGTCCAAAAAGATTACTTTGAGTGGGATGATATATGTAGTTTTGAAGAAGAAATTAAGAATTTTAAGATTATGAACAAAGTCTTACTATGTTTTGCTCATATTAGTACAAACTGGCCGATCAAAATCAAGTTCTTCTATTAACACCTTTTTATTTGTGAAGGATATTATAGCTTCGGTGCAGCCGCCATTAACATTCTTTTTTTATTATATAAAAACTTAAACATTTTGTGATAATAGTGTGTTATATATTTGTACTATATAATAATAATTCTTGTATAATAGCATAGCGTGTTTCTTTTTCTACTCGTCTGTCGTAATCGAGTTATTTTAATGCTTGTAACGCTTTTGAATTGAAGAGCAGATGTAAACTATTAGTATAAAAAAAATATTTTTTTTTAAGAAAAAGTAGCTTTGAATAATTGAAATGCGCCACAATGCCGCCATTCGCATGTAAATTTCAACGAAAATTTGTTGACGGCTCTAAAATATAGTGGAAATATGCGGAACATTTTTTGCCAACTTGACAGCACAAGCAAATACAGGTACAGTGTCGTGCGACATGTCGCCAACGAGTAAATAAAGAGTGCCCGTCAACGTGCCACACACTTAACTAAGCCAAAGGGTGGAGGTCGAGTGGCAGCGCGGATACGCGCAAAAATGCAGCAATGCAGTGGATACGCAACGAGAGCGTAGTAGAGAGGAGTTGAGGGGTAAGGAGGGGAGTAAAAGGGTAACATTTGAATGCATGCTTGCATGATAGACGGTGGACAAGAGCCGCATTCAACACGCCAAAATGGTTGTGGCAAGCGGAGGCGGTGGACGGGTGCCAGCGACAGAACACTGTTATGCTCGACGGCGCGGCAAAATGTGCACGTGGCTGCAACGGCGGCAGAAAAATGTAAATTTTCCTTTAAAAAGAAAGCAGCGCAGAGTGCAAAATAAAAGCGAAAGAATGGCATAAAAGTGAATGCTAATGGAAGACTTGACATTCCAACAAGAAGTGTAACAACTACACGGCGGCAGACGTGGCAATGTGGCAGATAGACGCGCGCACCACCAACCGAGGCGAGCGAGAGTCAAGTTCAAAAGTGACATAGCTTGAGCATTAACCTGATTATTACGTTAAGTGTCGGTTACGCAGACAAATGCACAGACTGGCGCGGATTGAGGTGGTCGTCGCGCTGCAAGCCGCGTCTCCTAAGTGTCAACGTGAGCAATGGAAATTGAAGGTTTCGCCAACTGGAAAATGATGAGATAGTGTGACAACTGCCGGGCGCAGGATGTGCAGCATATAACACTCGAAACTAATTATAGTGTTTTTCTATGTTTCTATGTTTGCGCGTGTAAGTGGTGCTTCATTACATAGAATTGTTGCAATCCACACGCAAGTGACCTTAAACAACATTTTTAGTATTTTTTTGCCATTTTTTGTCTTAATTAAGCCTGCAAAGCCTCGACGCTACTAAAGTAATTGCATAATGGATTTGCATTTATGCCGAGCTTTGGGGTTTCACATAGGCAAATTGTGTAGTCTTTGGTGAAAGTTTCACGTTTTTACGACAATCTTCAACACAGCTAACCTAACCAAGTTTATGCCCATAGCTGCGCGGATAGGATATGTCAGCATTTGTGTTGGTAGCTATTTTTGTGGCTGCAGTTATAAAGGAAGTTTTTTTATGGCCGAACATGAAAAAGAACTTTAGCAGCGAAGTAAATTAAAATCAGACCACATTTTGCCTTGACAGATATGCGTTGGTGCATACATATGTATGTACTTATGTGCCAATATTTGGTTGTCTGCGATTTATGCGTCTGCTGTTGATTAACATAACTACCAACTCTTAGAATCATGGATTTAAGCTCCAACTGCCGCAAAGTTTAAAATGAGAGAACTACATATTTGCTATATAGAGATTACCCTTCTTCAGGAAATGTAGAGGGTATGAATATATTTTTGACATAAAAGTTATTCTCAAAAAGTTTATAAACGTTTCGAAGGCATGCTTTCTAGGACCTTCTTTCCTTGAATGGAGTAAAAGGTCAGTAAAATATTTTAGAGAATTGATTAAACAATCTTTTAAAATTATAAAAATAGTCAAACAATTAAATTCTATGTAGATAATTATATTTACTAATTTATATAACGGGTGATCCAAGTAGAAGTACTTTTTTGGGCAGATCACGGGTGATCCGTGTCAAGCTGTCATGTTATTTTTGTTCAGTATTGTTTTATCATAGTAAGATTTACGTCTATCAACGTTTACAAATCGTTCAACTTTGTTACGAAAATTCACGCTCTGTAAAGAATAGGTTTCGAGCGCTTCGCTCAACATATGGTCAATATAATTGGTGTACTTAGCCATACTACTCGCAACACCATCACCATCTTGAGACCCAGTATTCATTATTGGATATTATTCGACCGAAAAGACTATTTCCAGTACGTAGTAAAGGAAATATAGCAGCCATAGCTGAGAGTGTACATGTCAACCGTGGAGAATTAATTCAGCGCCGTTCGCAGCAACTCGGACTGATGCATTTTACGTCGAAATTTTAGATTGAAAGCGTACAAATTACAGCTATGCAATAACTGAAGTCGCTCGACTTTCTCAAGAGACATCACTTCGCTTTATGTGCTCTTGAAAAGTTCCAAGGAGATCCATATCTATGGATATGTGAGCAAGCGAAATTGCCGCATTTGGGACGAAGAGCAACCCGAAGAGAAACACGAGCTGACATTTCTTCCGAAAAAACAACGGTTTGATGTCGTTTGTTGACCGACGGAATCATCAGTTCATTTATCTTCAAAAATGATGTCGGTGAGAACGTAACCGTCAATGGTGACCGCGTCATGATAACTCTTTGATGCCTGAAATTGAAGCTTATGATCTTGGCGATATTTGGTTTCAACAAGACGGCGCCACTTCACACACATCGTATCAATCATTGAAATAACACTTCGGTGAGCAGATAATTGCACGTTTGGGCCGGTCGATTGGTCACCAAAATCATGTGATATAACACCGTTAGACTTTTTCCTGTGGGGATATGTAAAGTCTAAAGTTTATGCAGACAATCCCGCTTCGTTTCAGATCTTGAAGCAAAACATCACGCCTGTCATTCATCAGTTACCAATCCAAATGCTCGAACGAGTCATCGGAAATGATACTCAACAAATGGACCATCTGAGACGTAGCCGAAACCAACAATTAAAAGTGATAATCTTCGAAAAATAAATGCCAAAGAGTGTTCTTTCGAATGATAATAAACATTCTCCATAGAATTTGAATTTTTTACCTTTTTTTGTTTAAAAAAGTAGAAAACTTCGAAACGGTTCACCCTTTTTATATATTTTAATTTTCCACAGCTCCACAGCTTTCAGCAAACAATGCCTTGGGAAGCAGGACAGCTGTGGAGAGAATCTCCAAAGACAAGAGACTTCACTTCGAGGTCATTGACACCTTAACGCGTTAAGTCCACTTGCTAGCCTTAAGGGTTATATCCTCCTGCAAGCCAGAAAAAACGAGTTTTTTGAAGAGATAGAAAATAACTGTTATAGTATAACTTTTGTCTAAAACATCATTGTGAAGTCAGGATCGGATATATATGATGTGCTCGTACAGGTTTTGTCCGGAAACTAATGGGACTGATTTTCTTCCGCTTCGACTGTACATCGGAGCTTGCGCGCACCGACTGGATTCGGTAGAGGGCGTTCCTAGCTAACGAACGAGGGGCTGGTCAGTTGTTTGCGAGCCCCTGGAGAGTCAGGACAAACATTTTGGCGCGACGTGTTTCTGTGAGTGGTGCAAGCCGAAAATACAGCATTCGTTAGAACAGAGGTACGCAATTAAATTCTGTGAGAAACTCGGTAAATCTGCTACAGAGACGTTTGATATGATCAAGCAGGCTTACCCAGATGTTGCTTTAGCAAGAAGTGGTGTGTTTTATTGGCACCAGGCCTTTTTGGAGGACCGGGAAGAAGATGGTGATGAAGACCGCGCTGGGAGACCTGCGACTTCGACAAACACCGACAATGTGACTCGTGTGCACAAAGCTTTATACTCAGACCGTCGACTAAGTCATGATGACATTGTGACGGAGCACTTGAACATGCGCAAGGTGTGCGCGAAGATGGTCCCAAAACTGACGACCAGTGCACACCGCCTTTCTTGTGAACAGTTACCTAACCAAGACCAACGCTTCCGCAGCCGCCCTGCAGCCCAGATATGGCGCCCGGACTTTTATTGTTTCCTTGCCTGAAAAGGCCGATTAAAGGCAAGCATTTTCAGACGACAAAGGGGATCCAAGCAGCATGCACCCCGGCCCTCAAGGCTATTCCGGAGAATGCCTTCCGTGATGGCTTCAATGCTTGGAAATCGCGCTGCATCGACACAGAAGGAGCCTACTTTGAAAGTTTTACAAGAATTGTAACGATTGGTTCAATAAATTTTTTTAAATTGACTCAGTCCAATTACTTTCTGGACAACCCTGTACTGAACTACTACTGAACCGAAGCTAGAATATCTCTGAAACTATTTGCTGGATAAACTTCAAATTTTGAAAGAATATTCTCATATACATATATACATATGTGTATATTATTGAAAATTATTAATAACTGAATATTATATAACAATGGTTAATCATCCATTGTAGAATTGATTAAATTTATTTAATAAATTTTATACATTAAATTAAATATTATTATACCCTTTCAGCATGTATTGTTAATACATATCTACATATGGATACGACTAACTGCGCCTTGCATATAAAGTCCAGCACCGTTACATACTCGTCAGTGCACTTACATATATTTATTTGGCAATTTAAAAAGCTTTCAATAACGTTTCTTTTGCCTATAGTTATTTGCTCTGTGCAGACGTCGAGTAAAAGCCAATATTTTTTGGCGCAAAAGTTTTCCACTAGCTTTCATCACTTTACTAGCAGGGCTCCCACATCGACCTCCTCAATGCGTTTTTATTTGATTGCACCCCAGTTGGCATCTCGTCGAGTGTAATTGACTGCGACTCGTCTCGGGTCAGTTGGTTCGAGCAACGAAATGCAAAAATAATACAAATAACAACAACGACAACAATTACAATAAAAACTAAACGTACGTACGGTGTATGTACACATACATTTATATGCATGTAGAGTATGAGCTACATAAATATTGAGCCAAACTACAAAGAAATGAGTGTATGCAAGTATGTATAATAAATATGGATGCGTACTCGCGTGTATGTTTGTATATAAAGTATGTGTGTATTTATTGTGTTGGGAATTATTTATGCATGAAAAGGGCTTCTTTCGTCCATTTCATCGGCACATTCAAACAGCTTTTGACTGCATACGCAAGTGTTTTTGCTACACTTGCTATTGTATGTACATAAATATATAAAATTAAACATAATGTATATTGGTTGTGTATGTGCTTTTAATTTACGGACATTTTATGGAAAATAGTCTACAGTATTATGAAAAATAAACGATATGTGAAGCGAAAGCGCGTATAGTACCTGTATCTACTTGTTCTGTCTAATCAAAATTGACCCGGACTAACCTTTTTTCGTATTTTAAAACAAAACTTTATTGGCACCTTCAGCCAATTCAACCAACGCCAACGCTAATTCCAATTTTCCACACACTTGTTTTCAGTTTTGGTTCGACTGAATTTCACGCCCTACAGCGAAATTTGCTTTTTTCGGGCTCGACTCATTTTTGGAGCGACATTCGCTAGTCACCATTAACGATGCATTTGATGATATCCTTTACAATATTTACTCAACGACGTTTTTCCAGTCTAGCATTGACGCGATCATACCAAAATGTGGCAGCAACTGTGGCATACTTAATACAAATGACGATGGACCCACAGACTGATTCCGGACAAACATTCGGGGATAGATAGACAACATGGGGACCTGGATTTTCACCTGACCCAAATACTCAGTGGCCATGGGAGCTTTAGAAGCTACATATACAAATATCGTCAGTCCATATTGTCCGACGTGTACAGAGATTTTAGAAGAGGAGGAAGTCTCATGATGGAAAATTTGACTGCACTTTTGTATGTGCGAATCCTTTTTAAAATGGAAAGCTGTCAGTGGAGCAGCAGCTCTAATTATGACAGATTGAGACATTTACAATAGATTAGGCGTCAGTCATTCCGTACAATAGAGGAGACTTAAAAGTCTTCTTCTCTCCCATGAAGTAATACTGTATTCCTATGTGTTGGAAGAGACATGAGATGGGAAGTCCCGCACTCCGGCTTTCAATGCTTCCTTCCACCATGAAGAAACCCAGAACATTAACCAAATTGTGTCGATTTGATTCATAGAAATTTTGTGGTTCTTTGCTATCTCTCTAGTGCCAACGCGACGATTTTCAAACTCTGTTACTTTAACTTATTCGAAGCTATCGTCATTAACATGTATGGATAGACGACATGCCTGAAGCAAGTAGTCTCTCCATTGTTGAGATATCAATCTGAAATTTTGCACATGTCCCACTGTTATCACTTGTGAAAACCGCAGATATCAGGCATCTATAGCATATTGCTGGCATACAAACTGTACGATTGGAATCAAATGCTTACATGGAAAACTGTTTCATTTAACGGGATATCTTCACGAAATTTGACATGGATTATTATGGGGTACATGGGTTTACGGGTTTCAAAAAATCGATTTTTTTTATTGGCTTATTAAATTCTACAGCACCTCTAGAATATTGTCCAAAATTTTCAAATTGATCCGATTAAGAGTTTTGGAGATACAAGCTTGAGAACTTGTGCGCTCCTTAGTGCGCCGACTTTAAACACGTTTTTCTCGAAACTGTGTTTTAAGTCGGTTCGCAAAATTTCTCGAGAACTACACAAGCGATTTTCATGAAATTTTACACAGGTCTTTGCGATACAATACTTAAAAACTTAGACGAAGGTTTTTTCCGATTACAATTATTTGAAAAAAAAAATTGTCGCGAAATTTTAATTTTTTTGAAAAACTGTCTGCCAAAAATCCAATTTTGAGTTTTTTTTGCCTTTGTCCAAGTTCTAAGTTAAGGTTTGAACTAAAGCACGTATTTTTTCACTTTAGATGATCCTGTAAGGAGTTACCCTGCCAGCGCGGGCGCATTTTTTTTCGAGGGGTCAAATGGCGTCGCAATGGCCGAGTTTTTCAAGGGTAGAAATGTGATCTCCGAAGAAATTTTTCAGATCACATCACTATAACAAATAGCTGTCATACAAACTGAACGAACGGAATCAAGTGCTTGTAAGGGACCTTTTTTTGTGAAGGGTATTCTAGCTTCGGTTCAACAGAAGCTGCGAGCACCGCTCAGTCTTACTGCTATGAAACTCTCTATCTCTCGTAGACATTTTTGACATATGACTATGGAAAATAGCTCAGGTTTTTATTATTAATTTGCATGTTCATAAATGTAACTGATAAACATATTTACATGAATTGATTTATTGTAATAAGCCGCGACATTTTCATAAATTCAATGCAAATAAGGCTTTCAACAAAAACTCAGCCTATAAATAACTCGCAAACCTGCAAACATGTTCATTTATAACTGTATTGGGCTCAATATTTCGGCCGGCGTTGCATCAAAGTAGGCAACAACGGTAAATATACACTTATGTCAATCATTAATCATACAAAAATACATAAGTACGTACAAAGTACGCCGCGCCTCGGTGGAAAAGAGTCATAGCGAAAGCTGCAATTATTGTGGCAGTCAAGCACGGAGCGACGAGGTGCGCGCCGCTGCCAACAACTAAACATAACAGCACTTCCGCTATTGCGCTATGGTCACAGCAACGCGGTCGAACGGAAGGTCTAACAAGCGCGCAGACACGAACGCTTAGGGCATTTGAGCGACACGACGGAAATGAGACGACGACGACGTGCAACATTTCGCCTTTGCCTACCTCAACACCGGACGCGGCAAGTCTCCAGGAAATTCACTATTCCAGTCGTAATACTTTCACCGGCAGCGACCTAATTCACGAAAAACAAGCGACCGCAAAACATGCGCTCATATTACTTATATTTATTATTGTAAATTAGTGTACAACTGCTTAGTGGAAGGTTTAATCGTGGGTATATACTTATCCACATATATATGTATATGTATATATATATATATATATATATATTAATGTTTATGTTTGAGAATTGGTCTTTCGTAGGCGGCAAACTCGTGCTTTTGACCGTTATCCAATTACATATGAATATGGCTCTTCGCATA
Organism: Bactrocera neohumeralis; assembly: GCF_024586455.1. Taxonomy (NCBI): domain Eukaryota; kingdom Metazoa; phylum Arthropoda; class Insecta; order Diptera; family Tephritidae; genus Bactrocera; species Bactrocera neohumeralis. The sequence goes on from NC_065921.1 coordinate 13,567,020, forward strand.
AGCTCCATTAGAGAGATTGCGCACCTCAGCCTTCATTGGCCAAATAGTTGCGGTAAACGGCGCTGTCATTTATATGCCCCGTTAACTCACTTGCAATGTACATATGTATGTGCTGTGGTGGTTGTTGTTGGCATTTCAGTTGTCACTACGCTCGGTTTTATCTTCGCCAGTTAGCATATTTGCTTCATGTGTATAAACTCTTGTGTATGTGGCTGCCACCAATGTTGACGATGACAATGACAGAGTCGCAATAACGCAGCACAACGTCAGAGCAAACGTCAGTTGAACATTAGCGCAACGGCCGTGTGCAGCCACAACCGCAGGTGGTACAGATGATAATATGATAGGTAGGGAGCACAGTGGCGCTCATAACTGACTGCTCCAAAATTTTTACTGACTCAATTAATGAATGAATGAAGAATAAATCGATGTGAACATTTACTATGTCAACGATTTTTTCAGTCCTCGAAACAATTTTCATAAGCACTTTTTGGGACGACCTACAGCTTTTTCAGCGAATTTTGTTTTATCTCTTCGATCGACTGAAAACGGGTTCCACGAAGCGGCAATTTCAGCTTGGGGAACAAGAAAAAATCACACGGGGACAAATCTGGTGAATCGATGGTATTTCATAAGTTCTGACTCAATGCGATGGTGCTTTACCGTCTCCACAATTCCGGATGTTCTCACGCATTCCTCTCAATCCGGCCAAATAGAACTTCATATTGACCGTCTGCTCCTCCGAAATAAATTCATGATGCACCAAAGCACAAATATCGGAAAAAACAATGAGAATCACCTTGATACTTGAGTGGTTTTGGCGTGGATTTGTCCCTTCATTCCTATGATTGTTGACTTGTTTGCATGTCAAGCTCATAAAATCATGTCTCATTGGCTCTTCATGAATATGGGATCGGAATACGCACGATCAAGCATGACCAAAAAGACATACATACCTCTTGAAAAAAATTCAGCTTTATCGAGACGAGTCGAGCCAGAACGTATTTCATACACAAAATAACCATCAAAATCATTCGAATGGACTGGCGAGAGATGTCGAGCTCTCTTTTTTTATCAGTTGAATAGGTCGTCCAGAACGAGACTTGTCTTCAACGATCTCTCGATCATCTTTGGAATCACCGTAATCCATTTCCAACATTCGCAACGATTCCGCATACGAATTTTGGTTAGAAATACAAAATTTGAGACAAATGCCTTGTTCCATATTTCTATTCATTGTTAAAACCGCAATGCACTACTGAGAAAATAATCTAGAGCCGCTAAATCACTTGATCTTGGCGGCCATTTGGCTGGACCATTTCACTAAGATAACGAGACGCCAATCATTGCATACAATGTGTCCATGTTTGGACATGAAAATGAGGCAGCACACCGCTTTGTTACAAATAGAGATCGTACGCGTCGAAGTCGAAAAAAATGTCGGTCAGCATCGTGTTGTAACGCTCGCTATTGATGGTAAGAGCATTTCCTGCCTCATTTCGAAGCATTTAAGGCGCGATGATGCTGGCATACCATAATCCGCACTAAACGCTCAATTTTTGGAAATACAATTGCATTACCAGCGTCCAATCGACAAAGCTACGGCGCTCAAAATGGTCTACCTTTTTCAATTCTTGTGCCAACACAATCTTATACGGGTGCACAGCCAAAACTAACTTCAAAATTTGACATATTGTCAGCGGATCCAACTGTACAAAACGACGTTGAACCGACGATAGAAGGAGACATATTTTCGTGGAGATTATTTGCATAATAGTCTTGGAAAATTTCAAAACGTTGTACCTAATTGGAACGTGACATGAGGAAATGGTAAACCTTATTAAACATACTGACAAAATTTGATACAAATCCGTGAAGAAACATGGCCCTCACGAGCTGTCAAATTCATGTCATCCCTATTGGTAGGCGCTGTACCTAAATATAGGTAGTTCTGTTTATACCCTGATTTATACTATATATTAAGTTTAGTACGAAGCGTCTAACACCCAGAAGAAAACGTCGGAGACCTTAAAAAGTTTATATGTAAGCGATTATCGTGACAAGCTGCGTCGATTAAGCCATGCCCGTCCGTCTGTTATTGATATGAATTTCGCACATTCACTCGAAAAGCTGCTGACTTATCATAATCGCCGATATCAGACCACTATTGTAGACGGCTGCCATACAAACGGACCGGCACAAATTAAGCCTTTGTATGGAAAAACTTGTATTTGGCAAATTATCTTCAAAAATTTGGCATTGAATTCTGTTAAAAGTAAAACTACAATCTCAAGAAGCACATTTTTTCAGATCGGACTACTAGAGAATACAACCACTATCAAACTGCCTATTGAACTTCTTCTTCTTCTTCTTAATTGGCGTAGACACCGCTTACGCGATTATAGCCGAGTTAACAACAGCGCGCCAGTCGTTTCTTCTTTTCGCTACGTGGCGCCAATTGGATATTCCAAGCGTAGCCAGGTCCTTCTCCACTTGGTCCTTCCAACGGAGTGGAGGTCTTCCTCTTCCTCTGCTTCCCCCAGCGGGTACTGCGTCGAATACTTTCAGAGCTGGAGTGTTTTCATTTCATCCGGACTTTTAATTCGCTGAACTATGTCAATGTCGTCGTATATCTCGTACAGCTCATCGTTCCATCGAATGCGATATTCGCCGCGGCCAATGCGCGAAGGACCATAAATCTTTCGCAGAAATTTTCTCTCGAAAACTCGTAACGTCGACTCATCGGTTGCTGTCATCGCCCAGGCCTCTGCACCATATAGCAGGACGGGAATTATGAGTGACTTAGAGTTTAGCTTCTGTTCGTCGAGAGAGGACAAACTGAGCTATTAAAATCAAGATAAAGATCTCTGTAAAATATATCTCTTCTTTATTCTACGTTTTCTTTCTTGGCGTAGATACCGCTTTCGCGGTTATAGCTGAGTTTAAAATAGCGCGCCAATCGTTCTTCCTCTTCACTTATGACCTCAATTGGAGATTCCAATTGTAGCCAGGTTCTTTTCCACCTTGTCTTTCAAACGAAGTGGAGATCTTCCTCTTCCTCTGCTTCCCCCGGCAGGTACTGCATCGGATGCTTTCAATGCCAATGCGACAAATTTTATTATGGTCCAAGCTTCCGCAGAATTTTTCTCTCGAAAACTCATAACGCCGACTCACCAGATGTTGACATCGTCCATCGTATATCAGGACGGAGATGATGAGTAACTTGAAGGGTTTGGTCTTTGTTCGGCTAGAGAGAACTTTACTTCTCAATTGCCTACTCAGTCCGAAGTAGAAGAAGTTGCTGTTGGTATTAAAAATTGTTTATATCGATCAACGAAAAGAACTAGCAAATAGTTTTTTTCTCGGATGAAAGGGTATATTGCTATCCTCAAAGAACTAACACTGCAAAAATCTACTGGACGATGTTGCTATAATAATGATCCTTGGCATAATAAGTGTCTGCAAATTGCTCGCAGAGTCGCTATCAACTGATCACAGTCAGAGAATTCGCGCATAGTTGTTTGCTTGTAGTATGCACTTGACTTTTCATTTGTTCCGCTTTCCTCTTCATTCCGCTCGGTCACCACTGTCAAGCAGCACTAGGTGCTATTGTCATGACCAATCGTAATGCAATTAAAGTGTGTCTCTATGATTGTGGCAGATACGTGATTGTGCTGACATTACACCAATATGCGGCATTACGGCAGCACAATCAAATGCGCAACGAATGCACCTTTTTTCTACTTCCCATCAACAGCAGGAGCATAAATTGCATTACTGATAAGAGCGAGTGTCAGTCACACAACTAGTGTGGGCATGACTCTAGTAACTTGTATATATGTTTATATGAATGTATGTCTGTAAGCCGCCTAACTTCCCAACACAGCTCACTTCACTTCGATTCACCAGTTTGCTGCGGCACTTTTCTTCCACACTTAACTGCATACACATTCGCACATATATTTCTCGGCGCAGGCTGTTGATGACATTTGCGGTTATATTGATAGATTGTTGTTGCACCCCACATAGTTGTGGCTGCGCTACACGCACACACACACACACACACACATAAATATATATGAGCGATGACATGCAACTGCGTTTATCGCTGTAACAGCAAGTGTGTTTACCACTGCAACTGTGACTCCGACTCCGGTGACTTTGCTTGCCTGAGTGCGAGTGAGTGCCACTGTGCTTTTGCTCATTTCAATTGTAGTCCAATTGCCGCACACAGATTGATTGCGTTGCCATTGTGAGCATTGCAAATTCTTGTGGAGACTCATCATCATCACATTGGAATTCAATGCCCTAGTGCAGCGAAAATATTTCACTATTTCATGACAAATTAGACTTGAATAGAGTCGACTATTAAGGGTCAGAGCCAACACACATACATATGTACGTGTACATGCATATGGCATGACCAACCGCAGTTCAAGTCAAAGTGTCAACTATGGCACCAACTACTTGTGAGGTTGTTGATCTACGTGGTGTGTTCACAATTTATAGTAATTAATATGTACCACAATGTCATTCCACGCGATTTATCATACCGAGAATCAGAAGAATTGAGTTTAATCTGCATTCAAAATCTGCATTGAGGTGGAACTTTATGAATGATTTGTGAGTATTATGTGTGCTTGGCTGTTAAACTCAAAACAGAATTCGTAGGTGAGTTTCGTGTCATATGATCTGATCTCGAATACGAAATACACATATACATACATATGTACATATGTACATACATATATGTATTTAGATTCAGTAAATGCCATCAAGAAATAGTATTATTAATATTTCGTGTTGTGATGTATGATCATATGATAGTGTACGATATGGACTTCCTCTATATAAGAAGACAAAACCAGCCGGGCAGGCAGGTTTAGTGTCGTCAAGTGGTGATGTTATGATTTTTTTTTTTTTTTTTTGTAATGTGATGTATGATCACATGACAGTGATAGTGCTAGTCGTTTAGGCAGGGTTAGTGCCGTGAAGAGGTGATGATATGATTTTTTTGTGATGTGATGTATGATCACATGACAGTGATAGTGCTAGCCGTTTAGGCAGATTTGGTGCCGCGCAGAGGCGATGTTATGATTTCTTTGTGTAGTGATGTATGATCATATGATAGTGATAAAGTACGATTTGGACTTGCTCTATATAAGAAGGGACAATACCAGCCGTCTAGACAGGGTTAGTGCCATCAAGTGGTGATGTTATATCTATATAAGAAGATAGAAACCGCTAGGCTTGGGTATCATATGATTTTTTTCTCAAAATATTAAAATCGACTTTATACTTTAGCTTTATAAACGGAGGTAGCAAAGCCAATTCGACAAATATAACAAAATATAAAAAATGTCTTAAATAATTAACATTAATTGTACTCCAAATCACAGACAGCTTTTATAACATGTTCAGACCGACACTTAATCACACGATTTCGGATGTTGAATGGATTATCCCACTAATCTTAAAAATTTATCAAGATTTCGCCATACAAAAATGACAGTTCCAAATCACTTCATTGAAATGATTTCAAACTGATCCACGCTAAATCTCTCTGTGCGACTCTGATTTTGCGCAATCTACTTGTCAGCACTGGAAATCTGTTACATTATCACAGCTGATTTAGACACTACAAAGGGAAAAAAATGTAAACAAACAATTTTTTTTTAAAGCAATGAATCTAATTTCATCTGAAAATCGACTTAACAAATGAAAAAATGCATCCATTATTTCTATTATATGGAAAATATTAAAAAAAAACCGTCTTTGTATTTCAAAATACTATATGACAATCTTTTCTTTTGATTAATATTAAGCGATGTGAACTCTTGAATGACAATAACAGCTGTTCAGACAGATCTTTCTAACGGCAGTGAGAACACTGTTGGGTTATGAAATGCTTAAATATAATCTAATCTTTTAAATTTTCGGTCTGAACATGGTATTAAAAAGCAATAACAAAATCAAAATAGCAACCGCCATTTTACATATACTCATTTTTTGACATTTGGATTTGATAACATAAGCATCAACTCAATATTTTATGTTATAGCTTCAACTTTAACTAACAATTAGTTTGTTGGTATAAACAAATCCATGACCATCCATGCAATAATAAATAAATATGTTTCAAGAAGGAAAGGTCAGAGAGCCTCTGAATTTCGCAAATAGCCCGTTGCCAAAGTCGGCAAAGACGGTTGTCTTTCAATATTCTCTAAACTCAGTAACTAATCAGCCGGAACTATTGAAAATAGTTAAATTATAATTTAATTGGTTGTTTTTGTTGTTCGTAAACATAATTTCTAGTATACATGGCTTTGCATGCAATAAAAGAGAAAAAATAAGATTTTAACTTACGCTCACTCGCCATTTTGCTGCAATGTGGTGCTGCCATGAATGCTTTGTATGTTTCACACAAAATCATTTGTTTTTTTCACAATGCATACTCAAAATTCGTTCAACATTACTTTCATTTAGAAAAATATCACTTTATATATTACATATATGCATTTAAATATTTACCAGACTCTTTTTAAAAACACTTTCTCTTCAGCCACCAATTAAAACTACCGAACAGACAACCGGAAACATGTCATTCAGTATGACATAATATCCTGGTATTCACAATTAGCTCTGTGAACTAAAAGTTAATTATACATGTTATGTATATTAAGGATAACAAGTTTTAGTAGAACAGTAAAAAACTGATTATTTCAAAAAGCGTTTTTTAATAATTGTATACGATGTATATGTATTTATTAAAATTGCATGGACATTACATTACATAAAACTAATATCTAAATTCTCGCCGCTGCATTGGTTGGCAACTCTTCCATGGCATACCCGTTCACAATAATATTTGTTAATGCTTCTTCTAACCGGCAAGTTTGACATTTATAAACATTGTGGTCAAACGTTTTCCTTCGTTGTTTTCTATTACTCGTGCTAATTGGTAATTTAACGTTATTTTTACTTTAAACCGAGGAATCATTGATAATTATGTGTATATTTCAGCATATTAGACGTGAATGACAACACACATTTTTCGTGTAATGTAGTTAAATTGTGTACTTTCAATAGTTTGCATTATCCATTGCGGCGCCCACTGCACACACAGCCATGGCCGACGAGGAGCATCCATTCAATTACGATGATTTAAACTTGGACTTTTTAGAGCTTTCACCACCAAATAAAAAAGAAGTCCAGAAATCCACGGCTACCACCAATACGGCTACTATTCGCGCCAATTCCTATAAAGCAAAAGATCTGGCGCAAAGAATTGCTCAATGTAATGAATTGGTTAATAAAATTAATTTGTTGAAAATGGAAAATTCGAATATACAGCTGAAGCTTAGAGATTTTCAAAAATCGGCAAATCAAATTCACAAACTTTATGTAAACGAAAAAAAGAAGTGCTTGGATTTGCAAACGCAGTACCAAACTGTGGAGCTCAAATCAAATAATCTGCACGAACATTGCACGCGATTGAAAAATGAAGTGGCAGAGAAACAAATGCAGTTGGAACAAGTAGAAGCTCAATTAGATAACACAAAAGGTCCCTTAAGCTTTACGGAATTAGCAATCAAATATCTGAAGTTAGTTCAAAAACTCAACGAGGATGAAAGAGTGAAATTATATGACAAACCACTTTTAGATGATTTAAGTAATTACTGTGAACAGAGGGGTATGAAAGTGCCTCTTATAAAAGTAAGGGCTAATAATAAACGTAAACTTAGAAAAGATAAAGATATCCAGTGTAACCTGCTGAACGCTTCAGATACATTTGTAACAAAGCAAGTCGCTGCACAATCCACACAGACATCAGTAATACAAAGCAATCATATGCACACACAAACAGTTGCCCCATTATCGAGAGATATGTGTGCACAAACATTGCACACAGAGGAAATCCTCACTAAGAGTACGCAGAATCAAGCGGTACAAACAAACTTAATTGAATTGCGTTCACAAGGAACACAACATATATCCACTACAACAACACGAGGCACATCAACTTCATGCTTTATCAAAAAACATAATGTCGGTACAATTTTTCCAGAACCAAAGATAATTCCATTAGAAGCGACATTGGTTGACAAATTCTTTGAAGTATGGAGCGTATCACCGCTTAGTCCAATATCCGATCCAATTCCGGAAACAACTTCTAATGAATTTGATTTATCAGAAGCTACCCCATTGCTGAGTTTGCCTAATAAATCTAAGTCTATAGGCACTTGCACTTATTTGTGTAATGTGCAACGCCAAATAGATTATATTCCAATTATGGAAACATTTAAACGTTCACAATCCAGTTCACCTTCGTTTATATATGATAATATGAAGTATGAAATCAACGCCACCCCATCATCTACGCCACCACCACCAGCACATCTATCTACAACACAACTTAATGAAAATACTGAAACTTCGGGTTTACCGACCAACAATAATTTACACAATATTAGTAATTTACAACCAATGATAAGTGCATTAACGAACCTTCCCGAAATGCATCCAGATGTATTTTCTACTGTTTGGCAAATGGCTGGCCAAATGTTTATGGGACTTCTATACTCGCCTACCAGTAACCACTTGCGACCGCAACAGTTTAATAGACCTAATGATTCACATACCTTGCAGCAGTTTAATAATTGGATACATACGTTATACGAATCTAGGCAAATTTCACAGCAACAACCAGCATCACCGTTACCAACACAATGTGAGCAACAAATAAATAGGAGGGAAAACACCTTTGACTTAAATAGAGAAAATAATACGAATATAACACAATCCAACGTTGTTTCAACACAATTTGAAGGTAATAAAAAGTTTTTGATGCATAAAATATATTTAAATCTGTATATTTCAGGTACACCGACAGAAATCGCTTATGATAGCAACATCAATCCAATGAGTGATCTTACCGACAATAATATTAGTACAGATGGGAGTACACAAACTCATGGTGAATGTGAGGATTTTGAAAAATGGATATTCAAAGAACCACTCGAAATACCAAAACGATCCGTCAAACAAGTGCGTGGCCAGAAAATTACCACAGAAGAACCAATAAGTACCAGGAAGCGGAAGAATAACAAAAAACTAATGAAACGGTATAAAACAAAAAGGGCAAAACTAGTCGCGACATCTATTATTAATAACGAAACAGATTCTAAATCCGATAATGGGGAAGTTACAGTAGACCAAAATGAAAAACTCTTTCTCACTGCTGTCGAATTTTGCGCCAATCTTTACAGCTCCAATGAAGATTACCAAATAGAAAACGGCAGAAATGTTGCGGTGTCGGAAAGTGTCTACTTAGCACACTTAGAAGATAATTTTGGTACTGAATCTGTAAATGTAAAGCATACTGAAGATGAAAAACTAAATAATACTATTAACGATCTAGATATTAATGCTGAAAAAGATAGACCCAACTCGTTATGTGCTAATGAAAACCAATTAAGATTATTACAAGATAAAAGCAGTGTGAATATGGTCATGTCTGAAGACATAAAAGTACCTGAACTGTACGACAGTGAAAGAAACAATTGTGATAGTTTCGAAATGACTGATGCTAGATGTTCAATTGAAAATCAACAGGAAGTATATGAGAAACAAAATAAATACAAACGTAATTTAGCATATAATATATTTGGAAGTGATTCAGATGATAGCGACGTTGATATTACACAAACAAATTGCTCGCTACAAGAACAACAAGATACAAATAGCCCTACACAATTCGATAATATATTTATCTCAAATGATGTGAATACTAAAATGTGTGCTGTTTTGAAGCAACCTGAAAAAAATATTGACCGTAAAGAGCGTTTAGAAAATGATAGGTTAGAGGAAACCAAAAACATTGAGATACTGACGGACATTTCAGAAAGTACCCATTACCAAGAAGAATTGAAAGAAAATGAAGCTGACGTCAGTAGTATGAAGTTCACAGATCCATTCCAGAAAATAAACAATAGTGCAGATATTTCCAAACCTCTTGAAGAAATACATAAATTCAAGCTTCCGAATATCCATCCGCCTAATACTAATGAGTTAACCAAAGGGACCGAAGGTACTAAGCTTGCCGACACTTATAAGCATCCGTTTTCAACGAAAGCAACAGAGTTCCAACAAAATGAAGCTATTTCATTAACAACAACAGCATCTATTCAACCCTTATACCATTCTCACAACGAAAATGAAGAAGTCGATGAACCCATACTTGTTTTAGTCGAAGGAACTCCTGAAAAAATATGTAAAACTAGAACCCACTCCGATTCAAGTGTAGACTATGATGCGGCATCCGATGATAAAATATTTCCGACATCCTCAAAAGATCTTTCTCCATCAAGTAGCAGTGATTCCGATATCTCTGCGCTACATACACAATCAGTTGTGGACGACTTATTGGGAATTTCACCAACAAAACAACTAGTCAATAGCATTTTTGAATCAGCAAATGAGCAAAAAGTGCCGTGTAAGCGTGGTCGTAAACGAAAAGGTTCAATGACCCCCGTTGTACCCTGTAAACGCTCAGCACGTTTGCGAGATAAACAAAAACGTGATAACCCATTAAGCAGCGATGAGAGTTTATCGTCGCCAACAAAGGACTCAAATGACCAGGAAAACTTGCCAGCCCAAAGCAATAATGACTATTCCTGTAAGGATAATGAACAAAATTTATCAAACTTAACTGGTCTGTGTCAAGCTAAAGACAAAATGTCCCACTCATCAACTAGCGAACATACTAACCATCAGTTTGAAATATCTACCGAAATGAAACAAAGGTCAAATAAAGGCGAAAATTATGAACCTCATAGTATTACCGATATACAAGTTAGTGGGAACGGTGCATTTGAAAATACCAGTGCTGTTGGCAACACTTCAAATGCAATGGTTAACAAGCCATTTTTTCGTCCTTTCGAGGAATTTGTGATTGTGACTAAAACTCCTGCGATATGCCATTCAGAGCACTTAACATCGCAAATTGTTCAAAGCGCTAGCACATCTCAATGCACCTTGGCATCCAGTTCAGAACTGAGCTTAGAAATCGATGTGCAAAATCCTGAGCTTGATTCAACGAATAATCTATTAAATTTAGAATCACCAAACTCACCTCCAACAGAGACAGTCAGTGAAAACTTATTAGTTGACTCACAAATAACTCCAACAATTCCTTTGGAAATGAACAGGAGCCATTATCCTTCCAGCCAAATAAATAGTGTACTGCAAAAGTTTATCAAGAAATATTCCTTTGAACTTTTTGCAACCATAACGGGAAAAAGGAAGGAAAATGAAGTAGAATCTAAAATCACACTTCAAATCGCAGACTTCCTGAACAAAACCCGTGACCAAGTGGATGTGACGGCTTCTACACTTGCCGCATCTCTGCTGGAGCAAATGTTAGATTGTGAAATGTTAGCCAGTCTGATAATTGAACAAATTTGCAAAGCACCGCGCCCAGAAATTGAGTTGAATTGTGAGTTAGCACGCGTTCCACCAAAATACATCGGTACACACTTGCGACTTATATTGATCATGTTGCGGCACCTACAGCAAAAACGCCCGGAGATCATCGCTGCGGTGCTGCAAAAAATTGAAAATAGACTGTTTAGTTACCTGTGGAATGAAAAGTTATCATTAAACACTATTTTGAATCTCACCCAATTGTACTTAATTGTTATACCTCTTCATAATGCTGCACACAATCCTGCGCGCCTATTCATTGCCAAAAGCTTATATTATCACAATAAGAGGGCATCACCAATGATCTACGAAGTACTTTGTTGGTATCCTACCACGCTTCCACACCGTGACGAATCTAATTATGATAAATCAGATGCACTAATCACCGTTATTCAACATTTGTTAATGTGTACAACATACAATATGGATACCAAGGATTTACGTCATAGAGAACTTCTATCAATGCTAAGATTCGAATATCACTTTGAGCCCTTCAAACCAAAAGCACCCGAAGTTTTGACGAATCTAGTGACAAAACTTAAGAGCGGAAAGCTAACAAATCTCATGTACGCCTTTGCCATCTTTTGCAAACGAAATCTTAAACTTGTAGATATTTTACTACAGCAACAATTATTGCCACTAGCCGAAGAATACTATACGCGTGTGCAGCATACGAACGAATATGATGAACGTATTGCTGTTTTAATGGACTGTATATCGGCTGTGGTGAAGCCGCTGCCTCTCACTACAGATGTCTCCGTTTACTTTTCGATATTCGAACGCTTCCTTTGCGCTGTTCAGCGACCGGTCGTGCAAGAAGCGGCTGTATTAGCCATATTGCGATTTCAACGATTTTGTCAAACACGCTGTTTTCATGCACTTGCTAACTTCAAACCTCATTATCCACTGCAAATGGTCACAACCAATGCGCTCAAAACTTTTGTACATAGAAAGCCGTTAAAATACTGGAATGGCTTAATGCCAACAATTTCTAATTAAAGCAAAGCTTTAGCTTATTTTCGAAAAGATTTTATCTTTTTTTTTTTATTTATATTTTGAATTTTTATGTTATGTCACATAAATTACAATATTCGCGTTTTTTAAATAACGTCTTAAGAAATATTTATTTTTATTTTTCGCTGTGTATAAGTTAGATGAATTAATGTCAAGAAGGAAATGTATGTATATTTTTCCATGAAAAATTACAGAAATAAATTTTATAAGATGAAATATAAAAAATATACTTTTCTTCATTTTCTTTTCAATACTGGTACAAAGTTAAAAAGGTTATGTTGTGTTATACTCGTATGGCTTATGCTCGCACCAAAAGTAACGAAGGATCCCACTTGGACAGCTGATCTTTTTTGATTCCCAAATAGACGAACGAAGCGCTTTAAACTTACCAAAAATTTATTAAGGCGGCTAATATCAACCCGAGATGTTTCAACCTCAGTTAGCATAAACTGGACAGTTGCGAAGAAATACTTTCACCTTGCCTGCCTCCATAGAGCTTTTATTTCCGGCAAGAAAACAAGTAATAATTTATGGTAATGTTGAGATATGTATCATAATTTCATTTTGGTACTCTGAGAAGATTGATATTGTAAATAGGTGGATTCACATCGTCGTCAACTAGGAAATGGATCCGAAGCACATGTAGATACAAATGTTTGTTCCGACACCCGCAAATTGAAAATAACAAATCGTAGTATTTATTTTTCAAAATTTTTGTTTATTTTAGTTTTATTATGTATATATATTTTTTACTTCAAACTAAAAACATTCGTAGGTTATTTGCAAAACTTACATTACAACAATATTTGATATATTTTGACTTATTTAATATTTTCAATATTTACGTTGGATGTGACTAAAAAAAAGCACATACAATTCCATTACAAGATTGCACAATTGATAACAGCTTAATGCCCTTTAAATACAAACGCAAACGAAATCGAACAAAATATCAGTAATACATTTGAACATTTTATATACATATATACATACATGTGTATATATACATGAATGTAAATTCTTAGCAAATCAATAACTATGTCTATACAAACGTTTTTAATTGGCATACAGTTTATATTTTATATTTTTTTGTTACAATTTACATATATTTAAACTGCATTACGCCCGTATGTCACAACATATTACGAACTGCCGATATACATACATATGTAGGTACTTATTTGAATTAGTCAGTTGAGAATATTTATACATCTAAAATGCGTTATCAATAGCTAAAATCGAAAACAAATCATTAACTGTTAATTACAATTAACTGTCAAATGCCTAATACGGATAAGAAGCTTAACCGGCACTCCTTAAGGATCTGTGTACGCGGTACATATGCCTGCAACCAATCAAGTGTATAGTGAACATTTAGTAGTTTTAATAATATTTACTATACATTAATAGATCAATATATTTTCGAGTTGGCAAAGCAATGTTATTGCTACCACCATTTAGCTTCGTAGGCTTGCTCCAATTCTTGCTATAGAATTTTGTTTATCTGAAATTCCATGAAAATATATGTACATTGTTTATCACAAATTTAAAGTTTACATTTATCTCACCAGTGAACGTCGCTGGTGCTCCTTTTCAAGTGCCACTTGGGTTTGTTGAGGTGAGAATTTCAGAACAGCTGATATCACTTTGACAAGCGTTTCGTTATTTCCATTGGCAGATCCCGTTAAATACTTAAATTAATATGAATTAAATAACGTTTAAAATAGTTTCTTCAAAATCTTTCAATTGTAATTTTATGCAAAAAAAATTGTTTTAAAGTCAGATTTTTTTAATGACAGACGACAATCAGTAATTATTGAAGTTGAACTTCTGAATGAAAAAGATGGCATAAAAATGGAAAAAAAACGACCACAAATGGATAATTTAAATGGCCTCTTGTTTGAGGGTAAAATATTTTTCTCTCTCACCTGAAACATAATATTCTTTAAGTACTCGAATTCTGTATTCGCTGTAATACCTTCATTGTGTTGCATTGACACCTGTACGGATCCAATAAAAAGTTAAAAATAATAAATTTACTATATAAATTATTTTAAAAAATATATATACCAATGTTTCGTCTAACTGACGTGACAGTTTGGCATTTTGCAGCTTCAAACGTTCGTTTGATTGTTCCAATATCAAATAGTTTTCGCATTGCTGCTCAAGGAATAGGTTACGTTCAGACACATCACGCACTTCATTCATAATTTCGCGTAGTTTCGCCGCCAACTCAGCCTTTTCTCGCTGCAACAGCTCCTCCGCTTTCAACTTAGATATTTCCCCGCCTGTGGCAATTTCACGAGTAGGGTTCAGAGATTCTTGGTCAGCATTCACGTTCGCCAACATTTGTTGTGTCGTCAAGGCGCTATGTAATTTTTCAACTTCTGCCAATTTTTCAGTCATATGTCTCGCATTACTTTGCATATCTTCAATCTCTTGTTGCAGCTCGGTGATTTCAGATGTTGATTTATGTTTTAAATCTTCCAATTCACGTTGTAAGGCTTCATTAATGCGTCGCAAATTCTCGGCATCACTAGCTAAAATTGATTTTTGTCCATTTTCGACAGTTGCCTGCGACAATGGAAGTTCTTTTAATTGATTATGTTCTGCCAGTTCGACACGCAAGGTGTCCAGCTCTTCCTGAAGTTGCGCCTTTGCATTGAGTTCAACTGTGATTTGTTGTAATTCGGAACGCAAGGAATCTATTTCTTTTGTTTTAATAACAATGTCTGCGGCATGTGTGGAGTTTACCGCTTCGAGTTCAGCTTTAATATCGTGCAATTGTTGTTCCGCCTCTGTTAATTGGTGTTGCTTGTGTAATAAATCACTTTGTATAGCATCATTTTGCTCAGTAATATACTTGGCATGCACTACTTGACGTTCCAACTCAGCGCGTTCATTCGTCAGCATTTCACGCAGTTGTGTACGTTCATTCTCAGCACTATCAATTACTTTTTGTTTCTCGGCAAGCTGTGCATCGTATTTTTCAGCATTTTCCCGTAGCACATAAAGTTCGCACTGTAGAGATTTTAATTTTTCCCGCTGGTCTTGAGCTTCTTGCAACTGACTAGACGCTTCTGTGCGTTTTGACGTGAGTTCGGTTTCCAATTGTTTTACATGTTTATTCAGATACTCGTTTTCAATTTGCATTTGTTCGAAATTAGCAAGTTTTTCGCCGTCAACTTTTTGGCTGGCAAACTGTTGCTGAAGTTTTTCATTGTGTTCTTTCAATTGTTGTATTGTTCCTTCCAAACTCTGCACTTGTAGCTCATTTTTGTTTTGTATCTTATCCATTTCCACTTGAATAGCGTCATTGCTCTCGTGCAATCGTTCAATATCGCTCTTGGCAGTGTGCAACTGATCTTCAAGCTCATGGATTTTTTGATTTGCCAATTCAGCATCGTTAGCAGCGTCGACGCGTAACTTCTTTTCTAATTCTCGCATTTTCTGTAGCTCTAACTCGGTATTTTCAAGTTTTTCATTTATTTCGCTTGAATTGTGCAAGTGCTGCCTTATTTCTTTCAATTCCAATGCCCTCTTTTGCGCTTCTTCAATATGCATTTTTGACTCCTCTTTCAATTTATTTATTTCATCTGTTAATGTTTTGTGTTCTTTTTCACTGATTTCCTTCTCTTGCTCCAATGTTTTCAACAGCGTCAACTGTCTCCCAAGTTCTTGGTTATCGTCCCGGCTTTGTTTCAGTTCTGTGTTCAAAATACACAAATCTCGATTTAGCTCTTCATTTTGCGATTTCAAAAGTAGAACTTCTTTCTTAGTGACTTCTAACTCCTCCCTACTTGCTTCCAATGTACCCAATTTTTCATTCAAATGTTTATTCTCTTTATCTACAATTTCAATATTCGCCTTCGCGGATTTTTCTCTATCAATCAATTCGTGTTCTAAATCTTCGATACGTCGTTTTTGTTCGCACATCAAATTGTGCAATTTCTCATCATCTGACTGTACAGCCCGAAGTTCATTTAATTCTGCACTCATTATTTGATTCTGGTTTTCCAAGCGTTCTCGAGCTATAACCATCTCCTTCAGTTCTTTTTCGATTGCTTCAGTATTCTTCTTTTGTTCTGCACATTTCTCTTCGGTTTGTTGAAGCTGCTCCACGGTTTCACGCAACTTGTTTTCCAATACTAACTTGTGTTCTCTCAGTTGTTCCAGTTCTTCTTGTAAACCTATTTGTACATCCTCTGCCATTAACTTCTCTTTTTCTAACGCATTAAATTTATCTTGTAAAGTCCGATAGTCGTGATCCATTAACTCTTGTGTATTGTGCAGACGAGAATTTTCATCCAGCACTTCGGACATTTTTTCGTTTAATTTACGCAAAGTCATCTCGTTGCTATCCAACTGCAAGCGAAGGTCATTTGCATTTGCCTCGCGCTCGGCTAATTGTTTTTCAAAACGATTGTTCTGCTCTTCTAGTAAGCAATTCCTTTCAGCTAATTGCGAGTTTTCAGTTTCTACTTTCTGCAACTTTAACTCTACAAGGCGCAGTTTGTCTTCAGTGCCAACCAATTGATCTCGCCAATGTTGAGTGTCGTCGCTTGTATCCTGTGCTTCCTGTTGCATATTTTCGATTCTTTGTTCAAGTTTCAACTTTTCCACTTCCAACTCATCGTGAGATTCCTTCACAATACGCATTTCATCTTGAATTTGCGTAATATCCTGTAATATAGATTGAACTTGGGCCTTTAATTTAGCTTTCTCCGCTTCGGATTCCTGTTCACGTGCTTGCGATTCATTCTGGAGATTAGTCAAATGTTGTTCATGTTTATTCAATTCAGTTCGTAGCATTTCAATTTCACCACTTTGATCGCGTACCCGACTTTGTTGGTTCTCAAATTGTTTCTTTTGTTTTGCTAATTTATTTGTACTTGACTTTAGTTCTTTTTCTTTACCAGCCAATTGATCTTTTAAAGTTTTTACCTTCCCCTCAAGCTCTTCGTTTGCCTTGTGTAATTCCGTTTTGAGTGCAGCAATCGTTTCGTTTTCATTATTCTGATTTCGTTCATTAGATATTTTCAATTCCGACTCTAACCGTTTTACTATTTGTCTTTGCACTTCATTATCCGCTTGCACTTCTTGCCACAACTTAGTTAATTCATCCTCTCGAGCATACATAAGTTTCCAACGATCTTCTTCGGCTGCCCGCTCTTTTTGATGACGTTCTAGTTGCTCCTTTTGGCTGCGTACTTCTTCTTCGAGTTCGTGTAGTTTTCGTTCATTCTCGCCAGTTGCTATTTTGAGGATGTCATTTTCGTTCTTCGTTCTATTCAATTCGTTATCGATCTCGGCAAGTGAAACTTCGTTTTGTTGATATCGCTGTAACATTTCATTCAATTGTACATTTTGCTGTCGCAACTCATCCAATTTCTGTTCGCTGTCCTTAAGCCCTTTTGACAATTTCTGTTCAAAAGCTTTGATTGCATTATCCTTTACAAGAAGCTGTTCTTTCATTTGTCCCAACATGTGTTCCGAAGCAATTAGTTTAGCATCAGTTTCTTGTTTGGCAATATGCAGATTCTTTAACTTCTCATGCAATTCATTTAGTTCACTCGCTTGAGCACTTAATTGTTTTTCTTTTTTTGCAGCGTCTTGCTCTTCCTTTTGCATTTCGTTAATTTTAATTGTTAGCCTTTTTACTTCGCTTTCCTTGTTTTCTAACTCCGAGTGAATAGCCTGCTTTGTTTGAGCCAATAACAACGCGTTTTCTTCTTCTTGCTTACGTAATTGTGATATGGTATCTTCGGCATTCGACATTTTAGCCATCAGCTCTTCGATTTTGCGTTCCCGATTATCCAACTCTTTCTTCAGTTGTTCTATTAGTGGAAAATCTTGTCCATTTTTCAAACTTTCAAAAGTATCCTCTGTGTTCTTTTCATTCAAATCTTCTGAATGTTCTATGTTGGTATTGCTATTGTTATCATCCAAATCTATAAGTGACGCTCCGCCAGTTGTATCATTGAATTCATTTGTTAGAAGTATTGCAGACACATTGTCGGGATTTTCACCAAGTAATTTCAGTTTAGTTTGATATGCTTGCATTTTACATTGCATATCATCCATTTCCATGCGCAAAGCCTCCTCGAGATGCGCCTTTGCTTGCTGCTCTAACGAACATTGTTCACGCAATTCACTGATGCGGCGTATAGCCTTCTCCTGGGTCTCCACAAGTACGGACTATCAAAAAAGAAATACTAACTGAGTAGTTATCTTATTATTATTGCTTTCATGCTTATTGAAATGATGTCATAAAATTGTATTTTACATATTTCAATTAAAATAACTTTTTTTTTAATTTTATTAAACAAGAAAAATCCAAAATGCCATTCCAACAAAAAAAATAGGTTAGTAAACTAAAATAAGGTGAGTAGGTATTATATCTTATCTTAAAGCTACATATCTGATAATGAGTTGTAATTCACAATAACAACATTAAATATATCGAATGCAAACTTTTATAGGAAGACATACATATGTTGATTACAGATGTACATACCCGAGCTTTGGTACTGTCACGTTCTAAATCCTTATATCTTTTAGCCAAATCAGTATATCGGCTTCGATATTTATGGTAACGATCCAACGATTTTTTATAAGCATCGTATAATTGTTCCTTAGTTACTACTTCCAGTTTTGCGGTAGAAGCTGTATCTTCCAGCTCACTACAATTAGACTCCAAATCTGATTGTAGATGGTACACCTAAAATTATACAAACATGATAGTTCTTAATGTTTTTTTTTTATTGTAAAAAATACTCTTACAGGTGGTGAATCATAGGAGGGCAAACGGAAGGAGACATCGCTGGCCATTGATGAGTTGGAGAGTTTTCGTGTACGTGGTATAGCACCGCCGATAGGTCCATTATGGTATGTTCGCCCGCTTACGGAACCAGGTGGTAGTTTCAGAGGTTTATACGGCGAATTTTGTGGTGTATCTAATTATGTACAATAAGTAAAAAATTATATTCCAGACTTTATTTGTGATACTCGCCTTCCTCTGTAATGCTAAAGAAATTTTCGTTAGTTGTCGTTGTCGTAGTTGATTCCGAACCACTTGGGGTTGTACTGGCCGATGACGAAACAGCAGCCTATTTCCATTTTTAGACACGGTAGTCAATATAACAATGATACACCAAAAAGTATATAATTAAAAATTAAATGTCTGCTTAAGAAAACATAAAAAATTGCAAACACCACCTCTAAATTATTTTATTTTGAACAGATAATAGTATAAATTTATTACTTAAGGTATTATTTCAGTGTTGAAAGGAATGATTTGTCGCCTTATGTTTTCCTTTTCTAATTTTGTTTTCAATTACCGCAAATTGTTGGAATTTCGACGGAGACGCCTTCACTTCTTCTATTAATTTGTTTTTCAAATTTGCAAACATGTTTTTTTTATTTGCGTACACTGTAAAACGAACTATTTTCACTAACAATTTAACAATATTTCAGCAGACTTTTTTAGATTTTACACTCCACATATCATAAAAACACTACGTGTAAATTGGCAAAATACAAGGAAAATAACTAGTATTGATAGCAACGTTGCTATTTGCTGGCTTAAGAATGAAATAAGCAAAACAAAGTTGTTTGGAATTTGCGAAACATAACATAGAAGATAAAAATGCAAGCAAAATCAATAATTTCTATATTAAACTAAATAACTAAGAAATTTCCATAATTTAATCACTTCATTTAATTTATAAGAAGTATTTTATTTAAGTATATTCTTAAATATATATCCTTTCGGTTATAAAATTATTAAAATATATATTATTTCATTTCCATTATAGTCCCTTAAACATTTCCAGAGAACGTACATTCTGTGTCAGCGGCTTGTGAATGTGTTCGATGATGTTGGCAACTCTTCGACCGCGATTCGATTAGAAAACGTTTTCACACATTTCTTCTGTAATTTTTTATTGTTCTGTTGAAAAATATTTGGTATTCAATTCTATAATAGTGTAAAAATAAAGCTTAATTTGCGAGACATTAGGTGAGTGTATCATTATAACGTTTTTTATTGATTTACACATAAATTGCTAGAAATGAAATTTGCCTACCAAGCGGTGATGTCTAGCAAGGGCTGCTTTCGTCGCGACACACTGTTTTGTGTATCCGTAGACTAGTTTTTCACATATTCATATTTGCCAATTTTTTGTACTTTCAGTTTTGTAAAAACATTTGTTTATAAAAAAGGCACGCGAAAATGTCGTTGCCACCATATATGATACCGCCCAATGCTTGGGCGGCACAAATTATGGCGCAGCAGCAGGCACAGGCATATGCTGCTGCAGCCCAAGTGCAGCAAGCTCAAATGCATGCACACCAAATGGCAAATCAAATACAACAAATTCCTCCTCCGGGTGCACCTTTACCGGTACCGATGACAAATGGAACTGTTGGTATGGCACAAAGTGGAATAGGTGGTAATAGTGTTGGTGGTATCAATCAAGCTCAACTGGGCCAAATACCAACACCCAAACCCGACATTATTACTGA
The DNA here is from genome assembly GCF_024586455.1 of Bactrocera neohumeralis. Classification (NCBI taxonomy): domain Eukaryota; kingdom Metazoa; phylum Arthropoda; class Insecta; order Diptera; family Tephritidae; genus Bactrocera; species Bactrocera neohumeralis. The sequence continues at coordinate 13,588,044 of NC_065921.1, forward strand.
GGAGAAGCTACAAGAAAAAGCACAGAAATGGCATCAATTGCAATCGAAAAGATTTGCAGAGAAACGAAAATTTGGTTTTGTCGATGCTCAAAAAGAAGATATGCCACCTGAGCACATACGCAAAATAATACGTGATCATGGTGATATGACCTCACGTAAATATCGGCATGATAAACGTGTATATTTGGGAGCATTGAAATATATGCCGCATGCAGTTTTAAAACTACTTGAAAACATGCCGATGCCCTGGGAGCAAATACGCGATGTACAAGTCCTGTATCACATAACAGGTGCGATAACTTTCGTAAATGAAATACCATGGGTTATTGAGCCAGTTTATATAGCACAATGGGGGTAAGTGCTACATATGCATGTTGGCGTATTTATAAGAAAATAATTTTTTTTTCTGTTAGAACCATGTGGATTATGATGCGTCGAGAAAAGCGCGATAGGCGTCATTTCAAACGTATGCGATTCCCTCCCTTTGATGATGAAGAACCGCCACTAGACTATGCAGACAATATTCTGGATGTTGAACCGTTGGAAGCCATCCAAATCGATTTAGATCAGGAAGAAGATGGACCCGTATATAAATGGTTCTACGAGCATAGACCACTCGTCGGTACTCCATACGTGAATGGATCCACTTATCGTAAATGGAATTTGACCTTGCCACAATTGGCAACGTTATATCGATTAGCCAATCAGTTGCTCACTGATTTAGTAGATGACAATTTTTTCTATCTTTTCGACCCCAAAAGTTTCTTTACCGCCAAAGCCCTTAATATGGCTATACCAGGTGGACCGAAATTCGAACCGCTCATAAAAGATCACAACGTTGGGTAAGCTCAAATAATGAACAAAATAAATTTTATTAATATATTTCAAAATTATATTGATTTTCAACAGCGATGAAGACTGGAATGAATTTAATGACATCAATAAGGTTATAATACGTCAACCAATTCGCACAGAATATCGAATTGCTTTTCCCTACCTTTACAATAATATGCCTCATTTCGTGCACCTTTCCTGGTAAGTAAATATCTCATCATAATCTAAATATTACATACCACCCGAAAACGCGGAAATTCAAAGCATTATTTTTGCACTTATTCAATGTTGGTGGTACAAAAAACAAAACTCATAAGAAAATTACTACTTTCAAGCGACTTTATTGTACAAAGTTTTTAGAGGTGCGATTTGCGTTGAAGCTGTAAGAGAAAGTTTACTCCCCTACAGCTGCTGACAGTTGCATACAGTTACATTTGAACATTAAGATATGAAAACATTAACAAATAAGCTGTAATCATATATTTATATAAACACTTTTATTTATCACATAGGTATCATACGCCTAATGTTGTGTACATTAAAACTGAAGATCCTGATTTGCCAGCATTTTACTTCGATCCGCTTATCAACCCGATTTCACATCGTCATGCTAATACCAAGGTTGCGGAGCCAATGCCGGATGATGACGAAGATTTCTCATTGCCAGATGAAGTACAACCTTTCCTACAAGACACACCGCTTTATACTGACAACACAGCCAACGGTATAGCACTGCTGTGGGCACCGCGGCCTTTTAACCTACGTTCGGGTCGTTCGCGTCGTGCTATAGACGTTCCGCTTGTTAAAAGTTGGTACAAAGAACACTGCCCACCAGGTCATCCTGTTAAAGTACGTGTGAGCTATCAGAAACTTTTGAAGTACTACGTATTAAATGCGCTAAAACATCGCAAACCAAAACCACAGAAAAAGAGGTTAGCCCAAAAAGCTGCGTTATAAAAATTTTAGTACAGTACCCTGTTTTTTTTTGGTTTAGGTATCTGTTTCGCTCGTTTAAAGCGACGAAATTTTTCCAAACCACCACCTTAGATTGGGTCGAAGCTGGCTTGCAAGTTTGCCGACAGGGATACAATATGCTTAATTTATTGATCCATCGTAAAAATCTAAACTATTTGCATCTTGATTATAACTTCAACTTAAAACCGGTGAAAACTCTAACCACAAAAGAACGTAAAAAATCACGTTTCGGCAATGGTTGGTATTCTAAAATGGCATCTGCATTTTTATAATTCAGCATAAACCTTCTTTTCAATTTGCAGCGTTCCATTTATGTCGTGAAATCCTGCATCTGACTAAATTGATCATTGACTCGCACGTCCAATATCGTCTTAATAATGTCGACGCTTTTCAACTGGCTGATGGACTGCAGTATATATTCGCACATGTTGGCCAGCTGTCTGGCATGTATCGCTACAAGTACAAATTAATGAGACAAATACGCATGTGCAAAGATTTAAAACATCTGATCTACTATCGCTTCAATACGGTAAATATGTGTGTTTCGAATAAATAAATATATATAGTCTAATATTTGTATATACTTTTTCTCGCAGGGTCCTGTTGGCAAAGGTCCAGGCTGTGGTTTCTGGGCGCCGGGTTGGCGTGTTTGGTTATTCTTTATGCGGGGAATAACTCCACTGTTAGAACGTTGGTTGGGCAATTTGTTGTCACGTCAATTTGAGGGCCGTCATTCAAAGGGTGTCGCGAAGACCGTCACAAAACAACGTGTCGAATCACATTTCGATTTGGAGTTACGTGCCTCAGTTATGCACGATATCGTTGATATGATGCCGGAAGGTATAAAGCAAAACAAAGCGCGTACCATTTTGCAACACTTATCGGAAGCTTGGCGTTGTTGGAAGGCGAATATTCCATGGAAAGTTCCGGGCCTGCCAATACCTATAGAAAACATGATATTGCGTTATGTCAAAATGAAGGCCGATTGGTGGACTAACACTGCACACTACAATCGCGAGCGCATACGTCGTGGTGCTACAGTTGACAAAACGGTTTGCAAGAAAAATTTAGGTCGTTTGACACGTCTATATTTAAAGGCAGAGCAAGAACGTCAACATAATTACTTAAAAGATGGTCCATACATATCACCCGAAGAAGCTGTAGCCATTTACACAACAACAGTGCATTGGTTGGAGTCACGACGCTTCGGTCCCATACCATTCCCACCGCTTTCATATAAACACGACACTAAATTACTAATTTTGGCTTTGGAGCGTCTAAAAGAAGCATACAGTGTAAAATCACGCCTTAATCAGAGCCAGCGTGAAGAATTGGGTCTCATTGAACAGGCCTATGATAATCCGCATGAGGCACTGTCGCGTATCAAACGTCATTTGCTAACTCAGCGTGCATTCAAAGAGGTATGTTAACTAAAACTAGGAAGAATTTTAACTTCGGCTGCACCGAAGCTAGAATGCCCTACACAAATAAAAAAGTTTCTATGCAAGATCTGAATTTTGATCGGTCCGTTTATGTGAAGATTTTCCTTATACATCTTCCCTTGTACAAATTTTTAGGTTGGTATTGAGTTTATGGATTTGTATAGCCATTTGATACCCGTCTACGATGTTGAACCACTAGAGAAAATAACGGATGCTTATTTGGATCAATATTTATGGTATGAAGCGGATAAGCGTCGACTATTCCCGCCATGGATAAAACCAAGCGACACTGAACCGCCACCACTGTTGGCGTATAAGTGGTGTCAAGGTGAGTGAATAGCTATAGCCGGTGTAAGGAACATTATAATTTTATAATTAGTGTTTTTTACAATAAGTGTGCATACGTAGACGTTTGTGTGTGTGATTTGTAGCAAAGTGATTTGCATTTGAAATCCCCTTGTTGCAAACCTCACGCATACGCGTTTCTACTTTTCAACCAGGGAAACTATAAATACTTTTTTATGAATTGTAAGTTAATATTTTCTTTCAAATACCAACTGTGCCATTCGTATATATTATACTGACTTTTATACCTTACAATCCAAAGGCATTAATAATCTGCAGGACGTTTGGGATGTGGGCGAGGGCGAATGCAATGTTCTGCTGGAATCGCGTTTCGAAAAACTATATGAAAAAATCGATTTGACACTGTTGAATCGTTTACTTCGCCTCATAGTTGATCACAATATTGCTGATTATATGACAGCTAAGAATAACGTCGTCATCAACTACAAAGATATGAATCATACCAACAGTTATGGCATTATTCGTGGACTCCAGTTCTCCTCTTTTATAACCCAGTACTATGGTCTGGTATTGGATTTGCTAATGCTTGGTTTGCATCGCGCTAGCGAGATGGCCGGTCCGCCACAAATGCCAAACGACTTCCTCACGTTCCAAGATACAGTTACCGAAACAGCACATCCAATACGTTTATATTGCCGTTATGTGGATCGCATTCATTTATTCTTCCGTTTTACCGCAGAGGAAGCACGTGATTTGATTCAGCGCTATCTCACCGAGCATCCAGATCCCAATAATGAAAATATTGTTGGTTACAACAATAAAAAATGTTGGCCCCGAGATGCACGCATGCGGTTGATGAAACATGACGTCAACTTGTAAGTTGCTTGCTGTCCTTTATTATTATTAAGTCTCAAAATATTTTTCAACATGCTTTTAGAGGCCGTGCGGTTTTCTGGGATATAAAGAATCGTTTACCTCGCTCCGTTACGACCATAAATTGGGAGAACACTTTCGTGTCGGTCTACTCGAAAGACAATCCAAATTTGTTATTTAATATGTGCGGTTTTGAATGTCGTATTCTGCCAAAGGTACTAAATTACGAAAATATTTTTAAATTACAATATAGTATATATTGATTATTTGCTTATCAGTGTCGGACACAAACTGAAGAATTCACACATCGCGATGGCGTGTGGAATTTGCAAAACGAGGTGACAAAGGAGCGCACAGCTCAGTGTTTCCTGCGTGTGGATGACGAGTCGTTGGGCCGATTCCATAATCGTGTGCGACAGATTCTAATGGCTTCTGGTTCCACAACATTCACCAAGGTGACACAAAATAATGTCATTCATACTATGAACTAGTTAATAAAATATTTTTTTTTTTGTATTCTACAGATTGTTAATAAATGGAATACTGCGCTTATTGGTCTTATGACGTATTTCCGCGAAGCTGTCGTAAACACACAAGAACTGCTCGACCTGTTGGTAAAGTGTGAAAATAAAATACAAACTCGTATAAAAATTGGTCTCAACTCAAAAATGCCTTCACGTTTCCCACCTGTGGTGTTCTACACACCAAAAGAGTTGGGTGGCTTGGGCATGTTAAGCATGGGTCACGTGCTTATTCCACAATCGGATTTGCGTTGGTCAAAGCAGACCGATGTCGGTATTACACATTTCCGCTCAGGTAAACGACGTTATAAATTAGTTACACATGCAATTAATTTATAAAAAAAAAAAACGTTTTTCTTTTTCTTAACAGGCATGTCACATGACGAAGATCAATTGATTCCGAATTTATATCGATATATCCAACCATGGGAAAGCGAATTTATCGATTCGCAACGTGTGTGGGCCGAATATGCATTGAAACGCCAAGAGGCGAATGCGCAAAATCGTCGTCTGACTTTAGAAGACTTGGAAGATAGCTGGGATCGCGGTATACCGCGTATAAATACACTCTTCCAAAAAGATCGCCACACACTCGCCTACGATAAGGGCTGGCGTATACGCACTGAATTCAAACAATATCAAGTGCTTAAACAAAATCCCTTCTGGTGGACGCATCAACGCCATGATGGTAAATTGTGGAATTTGAATAATTACCGTACGGACATGATACAAGCTTTAGGTGGCGTAGAGGGCATTCTAGAGCATACACTCTTCAAGGGTACATACTTCCCAACTTGGGAGGGTCTTTTCTGGGAAAAAGCATCTGGTTTTGAAGAGTCCATGAAGTACAAAAAACTGACAAATGCGCAACGTTCCGGTTTAAATCAGATTCCCAATCGTCGTTTCACACTATGGTGGTCACCAACGATCAATCGTGCCAATGTATACGTTGGTTTCCAAGTGCAACTCGATTTGACGGGTATCTTCATGCATGGTAAAATTCCAACATTGAAAATCTCCTTGATTCAGATATTCCGTGCTCACTTGTGGCAAAAAATACACGAGTCCATTGTTATGGATTTGTGTCAAGTGTTCGATCAGGAATTGGACGCACTCGAAATTGAGACTGTACAAAAAGAAACTATACATCCGCGTAAATCATATAAGATGAATTCGTCTTGTGCGGACATTTTGCTATTCCCCGCTTACAAATGGAATGTTTCACGACCGTCTTTACTGGCGGACACCAAAGATACAATGGACAACACAACAACACAAAAGTATTGGTTGGACATACAGTTACGTTGGGGTGATTACGATTCACACGATGTGGAACGTTATGCACGTGCCAAATTCCTTGATTACACCACTGACAACATGTCCATATATCCTTCGCCGACCGGTGTGCTAATCGCTATTGATTTGGCTTACAACTTACACTCTGCGTACGGTAACTGGTTCCCAGGTTGTAAGACACTGATACAGCAGGCTATGGCCAAAATAATGAAGGCCAATCCGGCATTGTATGTACTGCGTGAACGTATACGCAAAGCTCTACAACTTTACTCATCCGAGCCAACTGAACCGTATTTGAGCTCGCAGAATTATGGTGAATTGTTTTCAAATCAGATCATTTGGTTTGTTGACGACACGAATGTATATCGTGTAACAATACACAAAACATTCGAAGGCAATTTAACAACAAAACCAATTAACGGTGCAATTTTCATTTTCAATCCACGTACTGGCCAACTATTCTTGAAAATCATTCATACATCTGTGTGGGCGGGTCAAAAACGTTTGGGTCAGTTGGCGAAATGGAAGACCGCCGAAGAAGTAGCGGCTTTAATTCGTTCTCTACCGGTGGAAGAGCAACCTAAACAAATCATCGTGACACGTAAGGGTATGTTGGATCCGTTGGAAGTGCATTTGCTGGATTTCCCGAATATTGTGATCAAAGGCTCCGAACTGCAATTACCATTCCAGGTGTGTAGAAAACTAACGATTATTAATTAATAGTAATACAAAAAAAAAAAACATTTTTCTATTATTTAATTATAATCATAATTTCCCTTTTTAAACAGGCTTGCCTTAAAGTGGAGAAATTCGGTGATCTCATTCTGAAAGCCACTGAACCACAAATGGTGCTGTTTAATCTTTATGATGATTGGTTGAAGACCATCTCTTCGTATACAGCATTCAGTCGTCTGATTTTAATCTTACGTGCTTTGCACGTGAACACCGAACGTACGAAGATCATACTTAAACCTGATAAGACAACTATAACGGAGGCGCATCACATCTGGCCAACACTCACCGATGAAGAATGGATAAAGGTGGAAGTGCAACTTAAGGATCTGATTTTGGCCGATTATGGTAAAAAGAATAACGTAAACGTGGCCTCGCTAACGCAATCGGAAATTCGTGATATTATTTTGGGTATGGAAATTAGTGCACCATCTGCGCAGCGTCAACAAATTGCTGAAATTGAAAAACAAACAAAAGAACAGAACCAACTGACAGCCACAACAACGCGTACAACGAACAAACATGGCGATGAAATTATTACGTCTACCACATCGAATTATGAAACGCAAACGTTTAGTTCGAAAACCGAATGGCGTGTACGTGCCATATCAGCTACAAATCTGCATTTGCGTACGAATCACATTTATGTCAGTTCGGACGATATAAAAGAAACTGGTTATACGTATATTTTACCGAAGAATATACTGAAAAAGTTCGTCACAATCTCCGATTTACGCGCCCAAATCGCCGGCTACTTGTATGGCGTGAGCCCGCCGGATAATCCTCAGGTAATTTGTTGTAAATTATTATTATTGTGTTTAAGAATTTCAAAATTTAAACTAAATATTTAAATTGTTGTTTATTCATTGCATTGTATCGTTTAGGTCAAAGAAATCCGTTGCATTGTTATGCCACCACAATGGGGCACACATCAGACGCTGAACCTGCCCAACACTTTGCCTACGCATCAGTACCTCAAAGACATGGAACCACTCGGTTGGATACATACACAGCCGAATGAGTTGCCACAATTATCACCGCAAGATATCACCACGCACGCAAAGATTATGCAAGAAAATGCCTCGTGGGACGGAGAAAAGACCATTGTAATCACTTGTTCGTTCACCCCAGGATCCTGCTCACTTACTGCTTACAAATTGACGCCATCCGGTTTTGAATGGGGTTCTAAAAATACGGATAAGGGTAACAATCCGAAAGGTTACTTACCATCGCATTACGAACGCGTTCAAATGTTGCTATCGAACAAATTCCTCGGCTTTTTCATGGTGCCCTCGCAGGGCAGTTGGAACTATAACTTTATGGGCGTACGACACGATGCGAACATGAAGTATGAACTGCAATTATCGAATCCTAAGGAATTCTATCATGAAATACATCGACCTTCACACTTTTTATTATTCTCCAATTTGGAAGATGCCGGCGACGGCTCGGGCGCAGATCGTGAGGATGTTTATGCGTAGTTTGTCATAAAAGAGACTAGCAAAACCGCAATTAGTATATATGGTTCATTCTTTGTTTTATGTTTCCTGATTTACAGCTAACACAGCATATGTTTGAAGACTTCAAAAGAATTGTGCGGTACGTTTTATAGCAAACGAGCTGTGTAGGTATAACTATTATAATAATTACGCACGTTTTAGTGAAAACGAAAAAGTCAATATTTTCATAAATGTTATATAAAGCGGATACTACACAAATAAATTAATAATTTTACGAAAATAATAACTATGTTTTCCCATGTTCAATTAAATGTTTGTAAAAGAAGGGAATCAGTTCATTATTATATTTTTATTGCATTTTTTTTATTATTTATTTTTTGATTATTATTATTTTTTATTATTATTATTATTTTTTTTTATTATTTTTTTGATTATTTTTGATTATTTTTTTTTTTTTGATTATTCTTTATTTATTTTTTAATTATTTCTTTTTTATTAATTTGTTTTTATTTTTTTTATTAATTTGTTTTTTTTTTATTAATTTGTTTTTTTTTTATTAATTTGTTTTTTTTTTTTATTAATTTGTTCTTATTTTTTTATTAATCTTTTTTTATTAATTTTTTTTTTTTATTATAATTTTTTTTAATATTATTTATTTTTTTAATACTTTTTTCTATTATTTTTTTTTTGCAATAAAGACTTGAAATCAGGTGTACCAAATCAATATTGATAAAACGTGCACACTCTCTCACCCTGTAGCGTAATAATATGTATATCTTCAACTTCTATCACCATTCTTCTGTAAATCAAGTATCCATATACATATATGCAAATCTTACTAATTATAAAAACTATGTTTTAAATTACTTATAATTTATTTCTATATTATAAATTTCAATACATTAGTCGTATAAAAAATATTTACAATTATTGTATTGCATTTAGGTGATCACCAAGTTTCATATCATATTTTGTTTTGATTTTTTTTTATTAATATGTTCTTATTAATATTATAAGTTTTATTAAAATTTAGGTACGGGTATGTAAACCATTTGTTTTCTGTGGTATTTTACTAAATTTTATACACTTTCCCTATTTGTTCCCTAAATAGTCAAATTCTTCCAACTTTCGGACTGCACTGCAATTATTATAATATTTTCTTTACGTAATAGTATGTAATTTCGTTTTTAACTGATTTCTGCATAGTAACGTTTTTACATACACACACTCACACATGTATTTCAGTTTTTGTCTTTCTTGTTATTATGAACATTTCCATAGCAAAATTGCTAAATTTCCACCGAAGAAAAGGTATAAAATATTTTTGGTTTCGTAGGAAACTTCAAATCCAAAGCCTTCACCAACAACCACATGCCAATAAATACCGAACTTCTTATCCATGGTTTCCTTGATAACACGTGCCGCTTGCTATAAATATACATAAATAAGCGATATACATACTTGTATATATATAATTATACGTTGAAATGTAGGTCATTACTGTTAATACTTTTGAAGAATAAGTTTTGGTGTTTTTAGGTGTTTTCTTGTAAATACATATACATATGAACTAAAGTATAATTATTTAGGCCAGGCAGGTATTGACAAAACTCTCCTTATATATTTCCATTGGGAAAAATTTGGATTATATAAACAAACCAAAAAAACGATGCTTTTTTGAAACTTACCTCATAATTGCTCGAATATTTTTCACAAGCTGTAATACTCATCTCTATAGCTTCTGTGCGCATTTCTTCGTTCATATCTGAATGCTGAAAATATCGTTTTATTAATTCGGTTATATATGTTTATTCTTCCTTCAAATTATTATTATGATTCATTTTTTTTTTTCTGACGTCGAAGTTCTACTTCTGGTAGCTTTAATTTCATGACTGACAAATGGTGCATACCTTGACAAGCGGATATGTGTGCACGATTTTCTTTTCTGCTTCTTTTTCCGGATTCGCTCCCTCATCAGCCATGACGTTAGAGTTATGGAAATAGCAACTATTTTTGCTTTTGTAAAAATACACCAAAATATACAATTTCGAATGCTAAACGTTAGCTTATCGCAGTAAATATATATATTTTCGTAACGTAAGGTTTCGAATTTCAACCGAAACTACAAACAGGGAACTTCAAAATATTTACTTTCTCTAATACTAACTGTTGTGTGCTAACTTTTAAACAGTTTTTTTTTTCTATTGAAAAGTTTCTTCTATAATGGGATATATATGCTCTTCCTCCCATGCATAATGGCTGACTGATTTTTGCTTGTCTGCATTGGAGATTTACTGACATCAGTTGAATATTTCTTACTAAAGAAACTCCACTAATTTTGAAATGGCTTTCATCTCTCACTGTTGCAATGGCATTTGAGCGCATGCGTTGTTTTTATTGTCTATTCTGTTACAAATTAGTCGAAGATTGCAAATATTTGCAGCATGAAGTTGGGGTTCTAAATATCACATAGTGCGCGGAATTCAATCAACCCCACCGCCAATTGTAGTAGGCAGACCTTATTTTTCCGGTTTTCATAAATTTTAAGGGAGGAAATCGTAATCACAAGAAGAAGTAGAGATTTATAAATATATGTTTATATAAATTTTATACGAAGTTAGAGGGTTGCGTTCCGCATATGTTTACAAAGAAATTCTCTTTAAATATGCTCCATATATCCGTAAATATGTATGTACATTCGTGCATTATAGAGCAAGAGTTATACACTGTTAACTTGATGCTAGTTCATTTTCAATCTCTTTGATTAAATTAGGTATAAAAAATCTTTGCTTAAATAATATTTTGTATTTTTTTTTCATACATAGTATTTATCAACTTTATTTAATTTTATCATTTTCTTAGTACATATAATAATCACTTATTAATTGTGTTGTAACTAAATTAAACCCCTACTTGCTTTCTTTTAATCCCAATTTTCCTCAGCATCATAGTTGGTGTCTGCTTTAGTATGTGAATATCCACCGCATGCGCCGCGTTCGTCGTCATTTCCGGTCTCATCATATCCAGCATCATTCCACACTCCCAACTCCTCATCATAACAATCATCATATTGACGATAACTAAAATCATCCTCATCATATTCGGGTAATATGATGTGTTCTTCTTTTACCTCAATATCATTTTTCTTTAGAACAGCAAGCAATTCCTGCATTGTAGCGCCAATATTTTCAATATAGTCCCTTAAAACTATTAGAGGTACTTCATACACACGTAAATCGCAATTGAAATATCTATCAATACGTCGACAACGACTGATTTGGTAGCGCGCCTCATCCAAAATTTTTTGGTCTTTACTACGTTCATCAATATAAACTGGGAAGTCTACAGTAAATATTTCTTTGTATCGAACATCTGCTTCGGGACCACAATCTACTGCGACTTTGCTGGGAAGTAACTCATTATGAAGAGAAGGGTTCAGCAAATCACAACGTGCAAATATTGCCATTTGAGTTACGTTGCCAATATCTTTTCTATCTGGTGGCGCATCCCCAACACCCATAAAAGCAACCTTATAATTTGGATATTGTTGACAAATATTTAATGCCCAGTCCCGAAATTCAGATCGTTTCCATTCGAATTTGTGATCATCGTGTCGGAAACCATTTGCTAATAACGGCTCAAAAAGTACGTTAAATTCTGAATTTGGTGTCGAAAATATTGCTAGTTTAGGCTGCATAAAACCGAAAATATTTTTTGGAATATTCTCTAGTGTTTTTGGGTACAAGTGCTCAATTCTATTAAAGAATACAATATATTTATGTATTACTTATAATAAAATAGTTGCGAACTTACATTTCCAATGCGATAACTGCGTCTACATTCAACAATTGTTCAGCCGGCGTGTCAATACTTCCTTGTAATAAATCGATTCGCAAAGGAGTTTCACGTTTGTTCAAGTAGTCCGATACCAAGGGTTCTGCTCTCTGTTTATAGCTCCTTAATAAATTTTCATCAATGTCAACCTGACCAAATAAGAGTATAAAAGCTTTTTTAAAATATATATTAAATATCAAATGTATGGAGACTTAATAACCAAGTTCATATTCCATATTTGTGGGGTTATTTTAGCCAGGTGCTGTAAATAAATTAACCCGAGATAATGTAAACAAAGAAGAGATGCAAGTGACACGGTAATTAACCGTTCGTAATTTACTAAGCATAACAATAAATTTTGGATGACATGGAAACGGCATATGAAAGAAGAGAGCTAATTCATGGTAATGTAAACAAACTGTTACTAAATAAAGTTGTATTTTATTGTGAATTAATATAATTAAGAAGAAGTAAACACATATGCCGGAACGCGGCGAATAGGAATGAAACACACCGACAATGGAGCAGTTTTTCGACGGCGATTTCGTTGAGCTTGTGTTTGTAATGCAATTATCTAGTGTGTGGAATCGACGGATATCGGGAAAATTTAACTCAGTAGGTTTTGTAGCGAATTCTGCGACAATTACTAAAGTAATTAGACAAAATCATTTCCAAAATATAGCTCAATTTTTTCTGAATTAAAAGAATATAAAAATAAAGCATCGGATGTCGGATCATCGTGATAAAATCATTTTAAAAGTGTGTACAACAGTGAAAACTTTTAGCATTGAATAAGTTTTTTTTCTCTTGCTTCTGTCTTTCTGTCTTGAAATCGAAACAAGCGAAATAGAAAGAGAAAAAAAACGACCAAATTAGTCGGCCAACCAGCATTGAACCGAAATTTCTTATGTTTTTGACTTGAACAAAATTGTTGCTAAAATTTTAAATAATCGTTTGATATTGTGTATTAGGAAATATGTCTGTATGTCTGTATATTGAATATCTGATGGGTAATTCATAAAAGGTTTGTTCCATTCGTAACAGTCTCGCGTTGCATCTTGAAAGAAATTTTTTAGCGCTGCCGCTGCAACCGAGCCGTTTGTTCGGTTGACACCGCTGTTTTCATTTCATCCAGCACTTGTCTTGCCAAAATGTTTTATGTGTATTGCCGTGGGAACTCGGTTGTATAAAAATTGCGTTAGTGTAAACTTAAAAAAATATGGGTTTTTTTATTAGAATTGTTAAAAAAATTATATTCTGATTGTACATACTCTTATTTCGGAAATATATTTGAAGAAATTATAATAAAGATAGATGAGTGAAGACAGACAAAAAACAGTGAAACAGTGGAATTGATCGATTTTTAATCGCAAATAATCTGATTCTTCATTCAAAATGGGAGAGTGCAATATACATATTGAAGAAACGTTTATAGTAGCGAAGAATTTAAGCTAGTAGCATATATAATATCGGAGTACATAAATATATATATATATATACAGGAATATAGATGCCTGAGGGCATGTGCAATCGATTAATTTTTGCTCCTTTATCTGGTTTTGAATTGAGTTGTATGACTATTAACGTATTTTACATTCTTTCTTTACATAAATTTTCGTGGTACAAAACAAAGTATAATCACAACAAAAAAGAAATATCGTCTCTAAATACAATGAAAAGCAATCCGTAATTCAAAACACAAACACTAAAAAATCAACAAAGTCTACAACGATCAGCCAATTGTCAAAAAGTGGAAGCCAATTTATTGGAATGACATGAGCGCTTACATCGTCCAATAAAGTAATAGTAAAAATTAAAGCGGACAAAAAATAAACGTTGAACGTTCCTTCAGATAAAAATTAACAGAAGACAACAGTAGAGTTTATAGACTGATTTTGTATAATATTAAGTACGAGATTACACATTTTAGATAAAATAATACTTGCTTGATATAGGTGACTGGTGCGAAATAACAAATGAACAAATCTACGTTTTTTTAAGTTCAAGTGCATAGAATATAGTGCACAACAAGAAATCTTCATCAAATGTTTGAGACAACTAGCAGCCTAATCTTTCCATAGTACTATTCGATCAAATTAGGAGTGAGCATTTAGGAGCTAAAAATGGGCAAACGTATGGCAGTCGTCGAGGCGAAGCATTCATTGCAAGCCACTCGCACTATTCGCAAACGTAAGCGAAACTCTTCCGGAGCAGCAATTGATTCCGAAATGATCTCGACAACAGCCAAGGCAACGAGAGGAAGTCATAACTATTGGCACGAAAATGATGACGAAGATTCATCTTCAAATGAAGCCACACATGTAACACCAGTGATTAGAAATCCATCTACAAAGCATGCCAACAATTCGTCAATTCTTCTTAGCGCAAATACATCACTGAATGAATCCCCAAAACCAGTGTATACATTATTACCATCCATTGTTAATGGGACTATTATGTACGATCTAATGCAGAAACCTTGGCGGCTTGGTAAACCTATTGGTAAGTGACTAATCGTCAGTGAGTATAAAAAATCTTTTGCTTTTTATACATATATTGTGTTAATATTGGAACTGATGTCAGACCCAAAGATTAATTGGTACCAATTTTGAATTCTTAATTTTTGTATTGTTATAACTTGTATAATTTGGGTGCATGTACATATGTATACCCTCATGTAAATATACATGTATTCTTGGTTAATAAAAACTAATATTCACTAACCAAATGTAAATAATTTTATATACGTACATATATTAATTCATTGATTCTCTACTTAAAGAGATATTAATATATTCGTTCTTTCTCTTAGGCAAAGGAAATTTTGGAGAAATATTTTTAGCTTCAGATAATACTTCCATTCCGGTTACTAATGAAAATGCAAAGTTCGTTGTAAAAATTGAACCACATTCAAATGGACCCTTGTTTGTGGAAATTCATTGTTTGATGAACACTGCCAAAGACGAATGTAAGAAATTTGTTTATATCAGAAATATTAGTCTTATTAAAACACTTTATCTTTTTTGTTAACAGATAACCATATAAAAACCGAAACTGATAAAAATAATAGACAAGATTATACGGCGCCACTAATGCAGCACCTACCAACCGGTATACCTAAATATATTGCATCGGGCTCTCATTATTTTGGAGATGCACGTTACCGTTTCCTGGTTTTGCAGCGTTTTGATCGCGATTTGCATTCATTGATAAAAAATTGTCGTGTCCATCAGAAATGCGTGTTAACTCTAGCCATACAGATTGTGGATGTTTTAGAAAAACTGCACGACAAGGGCTACTGCCATAATGATGTAAAGGCACAAAATCTTATGATTTCCAAATGCAAGTATTATAAAAAACAAACTGCAACTGCTCCAGTTGCAACAGGCAAAAGCAAATCATCCCGTTCTTCAAATGTAAAGTCTTCAAGCTATGATGAACACTACGAAGAAAAGCAACAAACAACTGATAGTGGAAATAGTTCTGAGCAAGAAGCAAATGATGATGAAGAGGATGAAGATTTCATTATAAAACGAAATAAATTTGTTGACGAATATGAAGATGAGGACTTTGATGATGGCGCTACTACCAACAGTAATAACAGTAACAGTGTAGATCTTTATGAAACACCACTAAATCGTAATCGCAAACGTCGTCCACGAAATAATATTGAATTTAGTGGTTCCAATCCGGTATTTAAAAAACAAAAAAAAAATAATTTGTTAAAATAACGTTAAACTCATTTTAGGTACGCTCATGTCGCAGACAAAAAAGAAATTCCATATATGAAGAAATGGTGAAGTCTCATTATTTACGTCCTGCAAAACGTATTAGTTACTCAGAATTCTTTAATGAAGATACTACTTCCATAAAAGATGAACCATTGGAATCGAAGTCTGTGACAACAGATGATGATTTTGAAGAATTTTTACCGAGGTCTGCACGTCGTTCCGGTACAATAAAGAAATCGAGTCATGCTTCAAATTCCTGCTTACCAACAACACGGTTAACACGACGTCAAGAGAAAATTTTTAATAAGTTAAACGCTAATAAGCATTTACAAAAAACTAACTGCGATAATTCGCCATCCACAGCTGTCGCAGAATCGCTTGTAGTCGTTGAGGAAGAACGTATCTTCCTTATAGATTTCGGGTTGGCTTCCAAATTTATGGATAATGGGGTACATCGTCCATTCGTAATGGATCAACGCCGAGCACACGATGGTACTTTAGAATTTACATCACGAGACGCTCATATGGGTGCCCATTCCCGTCGTAGTGATCTAGAATGTTTAGGTTATAACTTAATGTTCTGGTCTCAAGGTTATTTGCCATGGAAGGATGCAGCAATTCAGCATCAACAGGAGAAGGTACATCGTGCAAAGGAATACTTAATGACCGATGTGCGCGAAATGTTGAAACAAATTTATGGCAAACAGGTTCCTAAATACTTGGGCGAATTTCTACATCAAGTTAGCCAATTAGCCTACCACGACCGACCAGATTATGGACGATACCGCCGTTTATTCCAACGTGAATTTCAGCAGCTTGGCTATTCACTTGCAGAATTGCACTTGGACAGCAAGGAAATAGTGCGCACTTGTGTACGTGTTAAAGAGGAAATTGAGAACAAAAACGATATATTCGAAATGAACAAACTCAACGGCAATGCAGTATGGAGTATTATGAGCAACCTTGCAGTGGGCACACCATTCCATGAGCGCACTCTCTCCAATAGGGTGTCGCCGAAAAACTTGAGGTCCAAATCTGACAAGAAATCTATGAAAAAGAAAAAGTTTTCATGGGCAGAAATTCTGTCACAAGATCCCGACCAGATTGCCCGCGAACGTGCCGAAAAAGAGTTCGATCGCGAAGAGGAACTTAGTGAAGTGCAACAACCAATAGTGCGTCGTTATGAAGGAAAACCAACATATGCTATATTAGAGATTGAAAATCGCCTAAGGTTAAGCGGCCGATTAACAGAAGATAATAGAGACTCACATCGAAGAGGCGCTGCTAATCAGACCGACGAAGAGGATGAAAATGATGAGGAACAGGATGAGGTAAATATTTTTGAATATATATAGACTGATACAGGTAATTTTCCTATAATTATTCAACAGGAAGAAATGGAAGTAGACGATACGGAGGATATGGAAGATAACGACAGAGATTGTGACGACGATGACGATGACGATGACATAGAAACGGACGCTACAGAAACCATGGACCACGCGCCTAATGGTGGACATAACACACGCGCACATAATACACGATCAACCAGAAAAAAAGATTATGTACAATTATTAGAAACAGATAGTCGAATTCAGTGTTCTACTAAGCAACGTACAATCAATTCGACAAAATCTGCCTTTAAAACAGCAGCAGCCACATCCAAATCGAGTCATGTTGCAAATAAAATGACTATAAAATCTAGTAGCAAACGGAGTAGTACCGCCGGTCGTAGTAATCGTAAAGGTTACATCAATGAAGGAACTCGAGTAAATAGCAGCAGTGTAGGTGGTACGGGAAGGCCGGAACGACGAACTCGTCGTTGCTTAATTGAGACTGAAACAGAGATGAATGATCTGATCGATCAACAGGAAAGTAATTCAAATTTTAATCCAGATGTTTGCAGTTTATTCAACGTTTGGAAAAAGATCAATAATGAAAACATCTACTATCGAGGCAACAACGCCGCAGCAGCGGCATCAACTCGGCAGTGTAAAAAGTGAAAAATGTAAACATGCAGAAGTTTCTACCGAAACTGTTCAATACTTCTAAATTTCACACCGCTTTCAATTATGTTAGTAAAATTTTTGCTAAACATTGCTTTGAAATGCATAAATAACGTAGAATAAAGTAGTGTAGTACAGCAAACCCGTTTGACAAGAGAAGAGAGTGAATAAATATTGTAAGTAGTGGTAATGTTTACATTTTTGTTATTTACCAACAACTCAATGTGCAAAGAAAATTGAAATGGAATGAGCAAAGTTAAAATTGTAAAAATCGTAAGAAGAGAACTCAAAAGAAAAATAAAATATGTGAGTAACATTAACATAAAAAACATGATGCAAAATAGTTAATTCTTATTAAAAATCATCTGTGTAATCATGTGAACAAATGATATTCATAATTGCAATTCTATTGGTAATGGATCGCGTACATATAAATATATATATATATATTTTTTTTTTTTGGTTAATTTACATATGTATATCGCTTTGAATCACTAAGAAGGAGAAACAAATCTTACATCTTTTATAAATGTTACATAAAATAAAAAATCGTTCATTTTAATCACGTGTAAAATTAAAATCACAATAACGCGATCCTCTACTGTAAATTTTGTATAAACTTTCCTAATACAACATACTTAAACTACTAGTAAGCAGATTTAGCTTAGATTTAATTAAATGAAATGGGAACGTTTCGCCGTGGTTTATGGAAAATGAGTACAGAAGCGCACACACTGAACTTACAAACAATATTTGCTTCCATGATTAATAATGGAAATCGCATCCTACAAACGTATCAACTAATGTCATTTAGACCTTGAATTTTATTGAGTACACATGTGCATTCTATTGTATCATACGTGACACCACGGTGCTGGCTATCAACCCATTCTCTTAACATATTTTAATTAGTTTGTAAGATTTACTTTTAATCTAGAAATTTAATTTACGTTCGTTTTACCTACAATTCTTAGCTTGTTTGCAATGAATACAAGCATTCTGGTTATTTAAATAGCAATTCCTTGTTATTTAACGTTGTATTTTCTGGCACTGTGTGCACCAACAAGGCACATATTTAATTCGACTTTACAAATTTGTGTTAATGAGCATTAGCGTTTTGTTTTAAAGTTAATATAGTAATATAATATTTGGTCACATACAATTCACCAAGACGTTGTTTTAAGCACACTATACAAAAAGTGAATTAGTATTTGTTTATTTCATTTTATTGTTTTTTTTTACCTAAATATTATTACTTTAGTTTTAAGTAAAATATCTAAATATATCCATTAATTAAAGGAATTAATTAAATACCATTAAACTTCATAAAATAAAATAAAAATAAACGTATTGAAATGAAAATATTTTATTTGCAGTTCGCCTATTACGAGTTCTTAAAATTTAAACTTGAATTCGTTGATTCTATAGGGTGAAGTGTTAAGGAAAATTAGGGGAATATTAAACTCTAGAAATTGGCTACCGAGAGCTGCACATTCAAATTTGGTGGCATATGTACGACAGTCGCGCCTAACTGAACGCAGTGAACGGCTACTGGTCTGGATATCACAGTTTTAATACCCGCAAAGAATAAAATTTTTAGAAAAATGCAGGTACAAATGCTGCACCAATCATAAGTTTACGATGGACACAACTACTTCACCATTACATGAGAAATTGATTTTATAACCAATCAAAGATTGCGGACTCCACTTAGTGATCAATATCAGACATTTAAGAATAGTAAAATATATATATATATTTCTATCCTTTAAGGACAACCTAATCTAGAATATCAACATAAAGATGTACTAATATGCTTAATTTATTTGCGGCACAAGTTCTGTCTTACCTCTAGAATATGTTCTATGCCTTCTGTACGGCGTAGCAATGACAATAATCGCATTTCAGCACATCCGAAATCTACCACCTGTGTAGAAAGAAACGCATTAAAAAAACGAAATACTATGTATATCTTGTATACAAATTGAAATTGAGTGGATAACCGGTCTCACTTTTTTAAATTTGTGCCCCCAATGTGAATCTTCCAATATGCGTATGGTTGTGGTATAACGCTGCTCATATACTGGCGGATCAAATTTAATTTCACCATTGGCATTAATGTAACAACGAGCGTGCAGACCGCCATTCGGTAATTTATAATTAAACATACTTTTACGTCCTGACTTTATATTATATTATGGCAAATTAACCGCTTTTTGTTTATAAGCTGTCGAGGACAGTGAAGAGGAATAAAACAATTTCTCCCATATTTTCAGTTCTCTTATGTTCCATTCTCACTGTTCCATGTTATAAAGTAGCATTCACAATAGTTTTGCCCTAAATCAAAATACAGCGGCATAGATTTCTAACATGTTTACTGGCAATAAGACGAGATGCTTAAAAACACGTATTTTTAGTTATGCATTAATTAGTTGTGGTTCTTGAGGACATACATTTATGTTAATGAAATGAACAGTGACCTCGATTGTAGAGAATGTTTAGACTAGCCTTTATAATTATAAATATATACACATTACTTTTTAGAATATATAACTTATATTTTCCTAATTTTTAAAAAGGATCCATAATAAAAACACACCATATTTAAAATCAATTCATTCTTTATTAATATTTGCTATATTACATTGTTTTTAATTTCCACAAAGACCTGAAAAAAGAAGAAAATTCATTAAATACTTATACGAATATAGTTTTAGTAATTACATAATAAATTATCAGTGTTTATTTATCATCAAGCTTGTCTTTATGACAGGGATAACTAAAAAAATCATCATTGGAGCGTGCATAACCACAAAAATAAAAGAAACTTACCTCGTGGAATGCCGTATCTAGTGCGTTATTCTCTTAAATTGTTGTTGTAACGGGTACCTAATCTCTTAAATTGTATTCCTTACTGCCCTCAGCGTACAACACCAAAATAGCCATTCGTAAATTCCTAATTAATAAAAAATATATATTTTAGAAAACCATGCTTAAAATTTTAACATATAATGATTATTATAACATTCAGACGAAAGTATTCAACATACGAAATTCTGTTATATGCTTGTCTACTTTTAATTATCATCACTCATACAAATTTTTTTAATATTAGTTGTTGTAAATACCTTGGCATTTAATGCACTGCTTATATCAGACACTGAATTACACGTGGTTAACAAGATCTGAAAATTGTAATATTCAGAATATTATAACAGTTTCTTTATGTTATATAGATTTTTTATAAGAAATAATTTCAGCAATTTTAACCAATCGTCACAATTAATCGGACTGGGGCGGTATTCGAAAACATCATGTACAATGATTAGTGACACGCATTTTTAACTTATAATTACCTTTGTGGATAGGAAAATATGGATAGTTCACAAATTTCAGCTCCTCATATAATTCATGTTCGGAACAATGACCTAGTCAAAAAATACATTGTAAGTCAACCATACCCACTGAAATAAATAAAATATGAATTAGTAATTTTCTTTATTTATATACTACATTTAGAGTTTGACTAATCAGTAACAATAGAACCAATCGACATTATCTTTCCGACTGGGGCGGTATAAATAAGCATCATTGAGAATTTATGAATAAAATGAAGCATGTATAAACTATGCTTTCTTTGCACTTACCTTTTACTATCTTCAAATTTATATAATTTATAAAGCGCAAATAAGTTGTACATCTTTACTAGAAGACAATCCGAAATGAAATGAACGCTTCCGCAGTGAATTTTTCAAAGATGGACGTCTAAGCTCACAGTATTACCAACTTAGTAGTTGTTGACGGAGACATCTATGGTAAAATCACAATAATGTGGAATAGTCTAGATAATTTTATTGCTTTTTAAATTGCGAATGGATGTTGCACAGTGCTTATGTTTGTCAATAGTTTTGTCTGAACAATTTGTTTGATAACTATGGCTGAAAATGAGATTTTAAGACCAATTCATATGCAACTTTTATCGCTTTGTGCAATAGTTTATACAAAAACAACGAGGCACAGAAAACAAAGGGTATGTCACAATGAATGCTTGGGTTCATTTTTTCTCTTTAATAAAAACAGAGGCTGTTGCTTGGCAAAGTGTAAAAAGATAAGGGTTACCCAACAAAATCTTTATACAATAGCTTCGAACTTTTTATCAATACAAATGTTTAACGTAAAGCGTAGCCAAAATTCTATTTGAATAATCCATGAGAGCGTGTTGCATAGTTCCTTTTTATGTTGGTCTGACATATTGCTTACAAGGAATTACCATTAATGTGGTAGAAGATTATGTATAATACCTACTATTAATATTTCTAAGCACAAATTTAAGAAAGGCGTTTCCTTCTCTTTTAGTAGTTATTAAAACCCAGTAATGTTGTTACTCAATATATTTCTATTTATTATAAAATATTCATGAATTAATTACGTTCCTTGTTTAAAATAAAATGATATTCGAATTAATTTTTTGGCTGTGAAGGAAATAAATATGTTTTTAAATAACGTAAATATTAATTTGAAACCGAATGCTATTGCAACCATGAGAAGAATTTCAAAAGTTTTGCCTCTCCTCGTTTTCCGCTCGCATAAAACCCGTTTTGGGCGACAAAAGAATTTGGGTGTAAGCTGGCACTTATACGGCACTGAACTGCAGCAGAAATTAGCAGTAGGACCCCACACTCTTAAGGAGCTGCTCCGCACGGAGGAGAGAGAGGATGCTCTAGGAGGATATAACCTCTCCAGGTTTAAGGAATTAATCTCCCCCACTATACGTTTTGGGCGACTGAACTGCAGCAGAAATTTGCTCTTCCCTTTTATTCACTTCTACATTGCTTTGTCATTATCAATTTTTCAAGATATTTGTAATTTGCAAAGATTTTTCCATTTAGTTATTTTTAAACCATTGAATTGCAATAATATAAAAATATAAAACCGGGTTTGAGCTGACTGTGGTGAGAGAACAAAGGATTTTACAATATTCTTATATTCTATTCTTATATTAATTTAATTAACGTTTTAAATTAATTTAATATATCTGCATTATCTTTTAGATCACAGCTATATATGATGTTTAAAGCACTCTTAATTGTATTCACGGTATTTAGCTTAGCTAATACTGAGCTATTACGAGTACCACTAAAAAAAATTAAAACTGCTAGACAACATTTTTCCGATGTGGGTACCGAATTGCAACAATTACGCATTAAATATGCCAATGGTGGCATCGCTCCTGAACCACTTTCAAATTATCTAGATGCGCAGTACTATGGCCCAATAACAATTGGATCTCCCCCACAAAGCTTTAAAGTGGTCTTTGATACTGGGTCCTCAAACCTTTGGGTGCCATCGAAAAAATGTCATTTGACCAACATCGCCTGTCTGATGCACAACAAATACGATGCTGCAAAGTCTAAAACTTATGAAAAGAACGGCACCGAATTCGCCATTCACTATGGTTCTGGAAGTTTATCTGGATATTTGTCTGCTGACACGGTGAATATCGGTGGATTAGATATTAAAAAACAAATTTTTGCCGAAGCAATGAGTGAGCCGGGTCTTGTATTTGTTGCGGCAAAATTTGACGGTATCCTCGGTTTGGCATACAGTTCAATATCTGTAGACGGCGTAAAACCACCATTTTATAATATGTATGAACAGGGCCTTATTCCTGCACCAGTATTTTCATTTTACTTAAACCGCGATCCCGCTGCACCTGAAGGTGGAGAAATTATTTTCGGTGGTTCAGATAAAGATCATTATGTCGGAGACTTTACATATCTACCGGTAACACGCAAAGCTTACTGGCAAATTAAAATGGACGGTGCTTCGGTCGGTGATTTGCAACTTTGCAAAGGGGGCTGCCAAGTAATTGCCGACACAGGTACTTCATTAATTGCAGGCCCTACCGAAGAAACAACGGCTATAAATCAAGCTATCGGTGGAACTCCAATTATGGGTGGTCAGTACATGGTCTCTTGCGATTTGATTCCAAAACTTCCGATAATTAAATTTATATTGGGTGGCAAAACATTCGAATTGGAAGGCAAGGACTATATTTTACGTATTGCTCAAATGGGCAAAACGATTTGCTTGTCTGGTTTCATGGGCATGGATATTCCACCACCAAATGGTCCTTTGTGGATCCTTGGTGATGTTTTTATCGGTAAATACTATACTGAATTCGATATGGGTAATGATCGAGTTGGCTTTGCCACAGCAAAATAAAACTATTAAAGAAAAAAACATGAATGTCTGAAAGGAGGGAGAAGTATGTAAAGACGGATAATTTAATCGAAAATATGCGTTACAACTGTTATTAAAAGTTAAGGTTTTGTGAGCTTTAAATGTATTTCAGACTATAAATAAATGCATTATAACAGTATTTAAAATAACTCTTTTATATATTATATACACTTATTAATACCGATAAAGACAAAGACTGAGCTTAAGGAGAGAATTGCTTGGTTTGTACTCGTAATCAAACGCATACATATATGCATGTGTATATATTTTTACAAGGCATTCATATGGCTTCTTAGCGAATTCAAAGGGCTTTACTGATAACATTTAACACTGGTGACACATTATGCATTCGAATTAGTTTGAAAAATATTTGATACAAAATAAAAGAATACAAAAGATTTAGCATATTTGACACAACTATATTTGTTTTTTTTTTCATTATTATTATTATATTGTAGACTTAAATTGCCAATTATTAGCCACGAATCGCACCGAGATCAATAAAATTGCATACATTGTTTCAACAAATTTCTGACATCGCTCTCGTGTCTTTGGTATTATCGCTTGTTGACATGTATGCACTATGTTCATATAATTTGTCAATGCATTGATAAGAAAATAATCGGGCTATAACTTATACAAATCACATTTTTTGCTCAACTCCTAAATGTTAATGTGTGAAAAAATTCTTTTGTTTTCCCAGAACTTTTATATTAAGTTTACCACGAATCTTTTGTATTTGTGAAGCTTCGATGCAACCGAGGTAAACGTTTTTTCTCGTTTTATAAATAATTTTACTTATAATAACCATACAATCCCACTATGTTAAATTCATATGTCCAGAAATGCATTTATCTACTAGAATCTTTCCAATCTTTTTAAAGAAACATATGTATTAAAAAAAACACATTGTTTTATATTATTTTCTTGTACATTTCAATACTTTTACTATTATTGGTGAGTTTAATCAAAAGTAGAACTGAATTAACAGTTTTGGGATGAGCACATTTAATATTTTAATTTCAATATTTTGGCTAATACTATGTGTTATATATTGACTAAAACATATCGACTAAAAAATTAAAACTGATTGCAGGTAGTAAGTGTGTGATAATTCTCCATCAATACACCTTATTGTTCTTTAAGGTTTGAGGCAACGTTATCTGTTTGTGGATCTTCAGACAAGATTTTATTTGTTTCTATATTTTCTTCTTTTTGCAGCTCGGACTGTTGTAATTTTTGTGCTTCAGCTTGCAATGCTTTATTGCTCAGTTCATCATCTGATTCTGTTCCGTCCCGTATAGCCGCTTCATTTTGATACGATTTATATAGTTCACAGGTTTCATTAACGTAACGATTAAAAACTTCCGGTTTGTCCGCATATACGTGATGTCCCGCACCGGTTACAATTTTAATATCCACTTTTGAATCGACCCGTTGCGCTTTTATTTTTTCTCCTGAAGACGAATCAATCCATGAACGCGAGCCATAAATAAATGTTATAGGAATGTCCGCCCGGACATTTTTAACTCTATGTATCATCGGATATTTCGCCCATCCAAACGAAGACATCATACTGTGGAAAGCCGATTCACCTGAAGGTGTTTGTGCGTTACATTGGTGAATATATTGTGGTAATAGGTTATTGTCTTCTTCCACTGCGGCTGCAAACTTGCGCGTAATATCTGGCCGAGTTTTTTCCACAACCCATTGGCCAAGGGGTCCAGCAGCACGTAACGCCCATAGAGGATTCAGAGGTGTTAGAGCATATGCTATAGCACGCACCCATAACGGAATTTGACGGTTGTTATTTACATCTGAAGGCTTTTCTGCAAATCCCCATGGATCTGCTAATATAAGATGATGAACTCTCTCGGGATATGACAATGCATAACTAGAAGCGATGAAACCTCCCATTGAATGGCCTAATAATACCATTCTATTAATATTCATTTCACGTCTCCACTCTTCTACTGACTTGACAAACTGTTTTTCACAAATAAGTGCATCATTAGAAAAACCGGGTCGTGAACTGCGACCAAAACCCAATACATCCATAGCGTATACAGGGCGATCTTTGGCAATGGAATCTAAATTCATTACCCACATAGCAACACCTGCACCTAGTCCATGTAGCAAAACCAAAGGTACCTCTTTAGATTCCGTGTTTAAGCTGATTGTCCATATTTTGTCAGCTTCACCTATGGCGGGTCCAATATCTACGAAGAAACCACGATACGGCGTTTTAAGAAAGGATAAAATCTTTTTTTCCACAGCCCGTAACATTATGGAAGAACTAGAAGTCCAATTAAATAATACTCTAAACAGCCAGAAGTTCGAGGATTTACGTTCCTAAAAAAAAAGATTTATTGCAATAATATTTGTTTTATAGAAATGCAAGTATGAAACTGAATAATTGTATATATAGCATTTTATACCGAACTATTTATAGTAGGCGTATCTTTTCCTCAATTACATATTTTGTACAAAATAATTTTTTTGTTAAAAAATTCATTGACAAATTAAGACTCATTGCACGATTATTTGCATAACGATATCAAAATCCGACGTCATATTTTCACTTATACAATCCCATACACTTCAAATAAATACGCCATTAGGTTCACTGACAAGCTATGATCTCACCGATCATGATAGTTTCGTTCTTTATTCTATTTACATATTTTTTGGTGTACCAAGAATGTCCCTGAAAACCTATAGGTTCAGCTATCATTTCCTCACTCACCTCTACGTCCATAGTGTTTTGATCTAATATGTAATTGCCGTCGCAATTTGACTGCGGCTGTTCCAAACTCGCCGTAGCCAAGGTCATTTTTCTAATCTCCTTTAAGCAAATCTTTACACAAGAATGACGTTGACATCAATTATTTGCTTTCCCGTTTTTTATATTATATTTTGTTTTAGTTAATGCAATACCAAAGGCAGAGATCGTTTTGCTATTTATAAAGTTTCTTGCATCTGTTACCAACCACTAAAAATTTAGGCGTCTATTCCGAACTTAACAATATAAATGAATATGGGTATACTAGTTTGTACTGACAATATAGATTGATTAGCAAACTATTTACATATGTATGTTGGCTTATGAATTTCAAGAAACTTCTATATGCCTTTACTAGGTTAATTTCACAACTCCGTACTATGTTTCGCGAACAATGTTTGTCGGAAAAATGCTAGTAGTCATGGATTTCAACTCGTTAGAACAGTAGAAATTAGTTCTATTGTAGATAGTAAGATAGTAGTGTCCGATTCTCGATTGATTGCCTTCGGGTGAGTTGCACTTATTTCAGGTATGTATGTGTATAATTTATAAAATGCATATGAGTGTATAATTTAGCAGCTTTGCTATTTAATCACTTGTAAATAAATTGTTCGCTACTTTGACCAGCAGTGTACGTTGTTATATATGTATATAGAAGATACAATCACGAATAATATACATATATGTAAGTATTTTTCTAAGCAGCTGCCTTTACGGCTTATGTTTTTGCATTTCTGTTTTCTTTCTATCAAATTATTGGTCATTCTCTTATTTACATACCCATATGTTTTATAATCGATAGTTTTTTTTTATCGCTACAGCATACATACTTTATTTAGAGATGCTAAAAATTCTAGTCCGAATTCGATTATATTTTGTATCATTGTCGAAATCGATTCACATTCCATTCTTATAAATAAAATTATATGAATGATGAACGGCAAAATTTCTCTAGATATCGAGTAGAGGTATTACACCCAGGCCGGTAGAGAAAACGAGCCCCCGTTTCATGATTGTAGTGAATTGATGAGGAAAAATCTACAAAATATTGTTGCAGAGCAGCGGGTCCCACTTAGAGCTCCAGGCCAGAGAGGAATTGTTCGCGATCAATCCCCCCTCCCTCCTTCAGTGATTACACCTTCCCCAAATTCATAAGAATTTATACTTTTTTTCTACTAAAATGTATTTTAATTTTAAACCATGGACTACTTTGTACAATAAATTTTCTTAAAACTGATCATACGTTTTTTATCGAAAGCATACACTTCCTATTATTTATAGACGTACCAGTTGAAAAAGTCATGCATAAAATATATATGTATATATATATATGTAAATGTAAATTAAAATTAATAAAAATTTCATTCATTTAATTATAAAAAGGCTGCACGCGTGCTTATATTAATTTAATTATTCTCCTTCATCTTCTCTATGCAGTTTTAGATTTTTAGATTAAATTCCAATACTTCTTATTAGTTTTATGAATGATACATAAGAATGGCACCAGATTAGAGTAAAAGTAATAAAAAGCCTAAATAAATAGCAGTTGAAGCATAAGGCAAATGAGGCTTCAAATATCAATACAATTCAAGGCACATAAAGATTTATAACAAAATGTGTGTGTAGAAATCTGTGTTAAGTCTTAAGAGTGTCTTTCATTTAATTTGCATTTGTATGCAGTTGTTAAAACGTACGCATAATTAAATGAAGATACTTATATATGTGCTTTGTTTGATTTGGTATCTAAATTTAATTCTAATATACCTAGTCTATCTAATACTACTATGGAAAGTTTACCTAAATCCACACACTTATATACATTTCAATCAAACAATCGCTCCTGTTCGTTCATTCCATTAAAGTAAATAATATAATTAAATATATGTATATATAATCCTTAATTATAACTTTAATACTTAAATACATTTGAAGAAGAAAAGTAATATTATATTTCTTAATACCATCTACCGTTTTTACTCTGCTATTAATGATAATTTTAAAATCTACTGCTTAAAATTATAAGAATACTAAATATTCATTTGTATAAACTAAACAACTAAACACAAACTTCATCATAATTAAGACGTATTTTTTCATCAGCGGAAGCTAGTTTGTGTATAGTTTTCCGTATTCTCAAGGCAGGTAAGCGCACATTCGGATTTTGATGCCAACATTCCTTCATTAACTTTGACATACCAGCGAGTAACTGTGGAATATAAACATTATTGACTTGTTCAATGTTAAATATAGTTTATCATTATATCAATATACCGGGTCAGAAGCCCAACGATTGGGAAAGGACGGTCTATAATTATCCACGCATACAACCTTTCTCATATCTTCAAAACTGGGATCCGATGGGACAACATCGTAAAAAGGCACTTTGTACTCTTCTGCAATGCCTCCTGAAATAGTGCGGCGACATACTTCCCACAGTACTAAACCAAGTGCGTAAATATCAGTGCGGCGCAATGCCTCAAAACATTGCATATTAATACTGTAACACATAAATATCTTGGTGAATAAAGTGTTAAACGTCATACATTTTGAAGTATACCTTTCATCCAAAACTTCAGGTGACATGTAACGTTTGGTGCCGACTTTAGGATTATTTCCTAAATCTAATTTGCCTGTGACATGAGAGTGTGTTACAGCTAATCCAAAATCTGCTATCACACAAGTTCCATCCGATTTAACAAGTATATTCTTCGACTTTAAATCACGATGTGCCATAGCAGGTTTACCCTATAAAAAATTTAAATATATTATTGTTTTTGCCACAATTGTATATTATTTTATTTATCTCACTTCCGTTCCCAATATTTCTGTATGCAAATGTACTAAGCCGTTAGCAATGGATAAACATATTAACACCATATCATTGTGACTTAGAGCATTCCGATTTAGATGATCGAAGAGAGAACCGTTTGGATAATAGTGCGTAAGTAACCATAGTTGTGTACAAAAATTACGTGAAGTCATGTCGGAACCAATATAACCCAAAATATTTTCATGACGTAGTAAAATTGTACTGCAAATAATTAATAAATACTATTTTATTATATTAATTCATAAAATACAAATTTTATATTTTACCTGTATATTTCTGTCTCTCGCTTCCACGACTTCTCATCCCGAGTAAGGAATATTTTTACAGCTATATTTTCACCATGCCACTGTCCCCGCCACACTTCACCATACTTTCCACGTCCAATACATTCTACTAACGTAACTTGCTTGGCAAGAGTACGTTGAACTAATAACGGTAATCCACTTCCAGAACCTGAAGTCATTGGATGTTGAAGATATTCCTAAAAATATTATCAATTAAAATCAGTATTTTTTATACTTATTTATTTTTAATTCGATCAACATACCCGTAACGTACTATCACCAGCACTTGTTGCTCGAAGTAATTCGTCGTTAACTAAATAAACATCTGGATCATTTTTAATACGTGACGCCATTATACTTTTGCGATGATGTCTTGTCATAAAATAGTAAACTAATGCTGCCATCAATCCAATGACGAAAACTGGACCTAATATCGCTAAGGTCATTTTGAACGTATTGCTTAAATCAGCACTTAGGCGCGTCACTTCATCTGTAATGCAATATATTGTTAATATTTTTCAAATAAAAAAATATAAATACATACCATTAACAATAGGAGGCAATTCAGGAAAATCTCCGTCATTACAGTAATCCTTGGAACAACAAATAATGTTTACATGCATTACGGCGCGTTTTCGAGGACCCAGAGTATTCTGGTTACATATTAATGGCAGTTGATCTGGAGAAGTGGTGCAACCTCGTGAAACTTTTTCTTCACCAAACGCACTGCGTGTCCGCGATTTCCAACACTAATATGTTATGGTAAGTATTTCAAATTTCTTAAAAATTAATTCAATTTGACTTACCTGAATAGCGTTCTGGCACATATGCGCATGTTGTGTAGCATTTTTGCAGGGTGGCTCGCATGCATAGCACTTGTATCTGTATTATATTATTAAAATTTAATTATCGGGGCATTTTTTATTTAAAAAGATAATACACTACTACTTTTACAATCATTAATAATGTAATTGAACAAAAGGAGCACACAAAAATTTGGATTTACATATATGTACATACATACGTTTATGTTAATTTTTTTAACAACGAAATATAAAGAATGTTAGAATATAAAAAAATTTCAATATTTTATAATTCAACATTCCTTGCTGCGCATTTTTTTTTGTTTCTAATCTCTTTTATTTACCTTCTCTTCATGCGACGTTTAGATTTTGTGTGCCTCCTTTGGAATGCGGAAGGGGGGAATTATTAACAAATATGTATAATTTTTATTACTTTCACTGGCTTTTATGTTGGATGATGTGTAGAAAATACAGTAACCTACGCTCTATAGATACATTGCTATTTTGAAACTTACCTGGGGTGTGATTGTATTGAATTCCGTGGAACAGGTGAATGTTCTTTTTCATTTATGTGCGACATTTCCAGATCCAAGTTTTCTTGTGTTTCGTCCAATAGACGACCACTTATTTCGGCAGCAGCTAAAACATTATTTTTTTTATTATTTATGTTACATTTGCACAAATAGTTTGCTTTATATTAAAATAAATTCCCATTATGACATTGCTAAATACATAACCGCAAGTGGTCTATAACGTTTAGCACTGCAGCACCAACTCAATGCTTTTCATGCTGCATACTTTTATTATATTCATAATTATATAATATTGTAAGCAAATATGATTTGGATACAATTACGAGCACATCCTATTTGCAATATTTTAAATTACCTTTAGTGTTTTGTAATGAAAATATTGAAATTAATAATAATAAAAATACAATGTCGGCCATTGTTGTAGCGCAGCAGCACAAAAACAAAATGGATAGCGAAATATGCTTGATGTGGATTTAACTTAACTAAGGCAGTGTTGCATTTAAAAACAATTCAGTTTTTCTCATGAAACCTTTTAATTAAACTTACTCAAAATAATTTCTTAAATATTACAGAAAAATTTAATTTACTTAACTTTTGTCTGACTTACTTTTTCTTATTCTAATAAATATTTTTAATAAATATTTGCAACGAGTTTTAATATACATAAGCCCATAATTTAATGTGAACGTACAAATGCATCGTAAGTAGGTTGATTGAAATCAAATTACGAGTAAATAATTTATTTTTGTTAATCTTAATTATTTAATTAATGAATTCGTTTAAAAGCATAAAAGAAGCGAGATGTGATGTGAACACATAATAAAAAGGGGTGGTGACAGATAAAGACATACTTATTTTTGTTTTTCAATTTTAATGTCAAGAAGCTGATAATGCTTAAGACGTGTAGAAATAAATCAGCAAAGTGCTTGCTTAATAAATTATACCGAAATGTTTCTACTTGGTCGACGCCTTTGGCAACGGCATTTAATTCGCCTCCATATAAAAAAATAAACTTTACGCGCAATGAATCGGTGAGTTTTTAACTAATCATACACCACTCAGTAATAATTTTCATGATAAGTTGATCAGAAACCTAACAGAAATATTGATTTCAGGGACTATTTCGTTTGTCGGAATTGCGTTCTTTTGAAGGTTTTTATCTCTTGCGTGACAATGTTGCAAATAAAACGGAAGACCTAATATCTGAAGCTATCTCAACAAATCGGGAAAGAAAAATGGTACATATATCCGGAAAAGTACCTTTATGTTCTGTAATTATTTTTGTTTAGGTTGAAATTTTTGATGAGCTCTCCGATTCCCTTTGTAAAGTAGCTGATCTAGCAGAATTTATTCGGATTGCGCATCCAAAGAACAAATACTGTCAAGCCGCTGAGGATGCCTGTATTACCATAAGTAGAATAGTTGAAAGTTTGAATACGCATAAACCTTTATATACAGCGTTACGCAATGTTGTTGATAATGGCGATATTCTGCCCACGAGCGATGTTGACAAACACGTATCCAAACTATTCCTCTTTGACTTTGAGCAATCAGGCATCCATTTAGAAGAAGGAGAGAGACAAAAAGTAGTTCGGCTTAACGAGTACATTTTACAATTAGGGCAAAAATTTATGGCCGGTGCGGTACAGCCTTCTATTATTCAGCGTATTGATGTTCCATCATCCGTTCGCAATTAGTATGTTGATTGCACAATTACATGATTGGAATATTTTTATTAACACTTACTATTTACATCGATATAAAGCTTTCCTGCGGAAGGAGATAGCGTTCTCGTTTCCGGTTTGTACACAAACTCCTCATCTGCTGAAGCACGTGAAACTGCTTATCGTCTATTTTTGCGGCCATCTGAACAACAGAATCAACTACTTACAGATTTACTTATGTGCCGCCATGAACTTGCTCGTACTTGTGGTTTCGAGACGTACGCACATCGCGCACTTAATGCAAGTACTGTCGAGCATCCGAAGATGGTTCAAGAGTTCCTGGATGAATTGTCACAAGGACTTTCTCCTCGTGCGAATGCTGATTTCAGAATAATGGAGAAAATGAAGGTTTTGTTATGAATATGCTCTTAAATGATGAAATTTTAACATTAAATTACATTTCCGCAGCGGCAAGATAGCGGAATAAATACAGCTCGCGTTGCTGCTTGGGACCCACCTTATTTCACTTCTCTGATGGAGAAGAAATCATTAAAAGCAAACACTAGTGAATTCTTGCCATACTTCAGTCTAGGTGGCTGTATGGAAGGGCTTGATAACATAATGCGTTCGTTGTATGGAATATCTTTGAAAAACACCGAAATGGAGCCGGGGGAAAGTTGGAATAACGATATTTATAAAATATCAGTTGTTCATGAGACCGAAGGTTTACTTGGCTACATTTATTGCGATTTTTTCGAACGTAGTGGTAAACCTAATCAGGATTGTCACTTCACAATACAGGGAGGAAAAGATCTACCCGACGGTAATTATCAACTGCCAATTGTTGTTGTAATGTTAAATTTGTCTCAACCTCATTGGACTGGCCCTGTACTGCTATCACCATCGCGGGTCGACAATCTTTTTCATGAAATGGGTCACGCAATGCATTCAATGCTTGCCCGAACGAAGTATCAACATGTAACCGGCACACGTTGTAGTACTGATTTTGCGGAGGTTCCGTCTGTATTAATGGAATATTTCGCTAACGATCCACGTGTTTTACGAACATTTGCCCGACATTTCCAGACACAAGAACCAATTTCCGAAGATATGCTGCGGCGATTATGCGCCTCGAAGAAGCTTTTTTCAGCTAGCGAAACACAACTGCAGGTAAATGATTGTTGTTTTTTTTATTATAATTATAAATTCTGTTAAATGTGGTACCGCATATTTAGGTATTCTATTCTGTACTTGATCAAGTTTACCATAGTGGACCAGTGTCACATAATAGAAGCACGACAGAAACGTTAATAGAAGTACAAAGAGAATACTATGGACTACCATATGTAGAAAATACGGCTTGGCAACTCCGTTTTTCTCATTTGGTTGGTTATGGAGCAAAGTATTATTCTTACTTAATATCGAAAACTATAGCTTCGTGGATATGGCAAAACTATTTTGATAACAACCCATTCAATCGGGAGTCAGGTGAGAAGTATCGTCGCGAAATATTGGCACATGGTGGAGGTGTACCTTCTAGGCAACTGGTTGCGAATTTTTTGAAAAGAGATATGACACCGCAAATCCTTGCACAAAGTTTACTGAATGAGATCGACACGAACAATGAAATTGTCCAAGATATAAGTAATAGTGTGCTTAATGCAGAAATGT
Organism: Bactrocera neohumeralis; assembly: GCF_024586455.1. Taxonomy (NCBI): domain Eukaryota; kingdom Metazoa; phylum Arthropoda; class Insecta; order Diptera; family Tephritidae; genus Bactrocera; species Bactrocera neohumeralis. The sequence continues at coordinate 13,622,864 of NC_065921.1, forward strand.
GACAACTTGTCAAAAGCTAAAAAGATTATCCTTTTCATATAAGCATATATGAGTATGTACATAGTAAACAAATTTTGTATTATTTGACCTATTTATTAATGAAACTGTAACATTTTGAAATACATCAATTGATTAATAAAGTATAACATTATACTAGTGCGGTTAATCAACCAAATAAACGTTTTCATTCAAGCACTCTCTATTACAAAAGAATTATAAGAACAGTTTGTATGGAAAACTGAATGTCATTACTCTACTAGTGTTGGGCTATCGCTGGCATTATTTCCACTCCTACAAATTCCTTTGCGATGCGTACGCCTAAAAGGAATAGCCCCAAACTCTTCAACACGGACCTGAAAGAAATAATGTAGCGTAAATTACATACTTCTTGCTTTGGGGTTACGTCACTTGTGAAAGTAAATAAAACTATATTCTTACCACTGGAATTCATTTTGGTAAATACTTTTGAGTATGCTTACGGGATTAACGCTTTTTTGAACCATTTTATTAAATAAATTTATTTAGTGCACCGATATGAAAACGCAAAACTGATGTGAATGCCTAAGGTGAACAGTGCTGCCAAAACTGTAAAAGACATAACCACACATTTCTACAATAGATATCTTAAATTCAGCTCCCAGTAGAGAATGTATCGCGTACATTTATATTTGCAAGCCTTCAGGATGCACGCTTAAAAAGATTCCAACATATTGAAGTTACTCCAAAAGAAATATGATTTGTGAACCGTGCACTGAGACTAGTTTAAAAAATTTAAAATAGGAAAACATAAATAATGATTATTTAAAACAGATTTATAATTTTATTATTTTAATATTTGTTACATTGTATTACAATGTGTTTAGACCTTTAGTGCATCTGGTCAGTCGGGCAGCACTGGTGCAAACTCGTTTCAGAGAACGTATATATTATATTATACGTTCTCTGCTGCTCGTTTCTTTGCGTTTCTTCATTCATTAAATTTCTCTTCGTATATTTTCTTTTTTGTAGCTTCACATATGTTATTGTTTTTTGTGCAGTGGATATTGAAATCGTATTGGCTAATACAATTTAAAACGATTTAACAATTGACTTCCAGAAGTATTATTATTCAAAGAAAATACCGAAAAATTTATTATTTGAAACTTGTGAAAATATTTGTTCTATTTGTGAAGAGTTATAAAAGTCAGTTCTGTTAAAAGTATAAATGGTTACGGTGTGAGGAAAGAAACTGGTATGTTCCATACTTAAAGTTAATGTAGCAAATTGCTATAAAAGATTTCCAAATTTGCGATAAAAGGGTTTCAATATATTGTATAATAAATAGGATCTTTTTTTAAATACATATTGTGTGCTAAAGTTTGGTTGCTTTTACTTCATTAAATCGATTTTCCAAAAAATATAATGTCAATTGGATAAGAAGTTAAGGTATACACTTGCATACATAGATATGCACATTTCTTATTTGGTTCCTCATAATATGATGATTCATTTACGTGTTGTTGTTGTAATTTTCCCAATAAATCATTTTTTGAATGTTATTTATTGTAGAGTTGGCAAAAATGTTCGTAAACTAAGCATTTATGTATATATAAGTATACATATTTACTATCGTAAATGCAATTGGTTGTGTAGTGCTATTCCATAAGAGAAACTGTTGAGTGATCTGAGGCATAACTCACAATTACGCACTACCAGATTTTTGACAATCTAAAATATTTTAGTGTGCGCTTTATTTATTATAAAATTTAAAGATTTGTAAAGCATTTGTATTTTCTGCATAGAGCTCTTATAAAAATGTAATGTTTGTTAGTCGTTATCAGAGATTATAATATACACATACATATTATTTATATATTTGCATACGTACACATTAGCTTTTGAAATGGTGCATTTAGTTTCATAATATACATGGTTTAAAGCAATGCTACATGGAATTACGGCCGTACATACATATGTAGTTTGACTTGATAGTAATGAAAAGTTCATAAGGCATGTGAATAAATGACGATAGTTCTAATCAAAATTGAAGTAACTAGGGCTTAGGTTGCTACGATTAAAGTTTTTTTCTCTTATATACTTTATACCTCTGTAATAACGGATGGGCGTTTTTGCACAACAATCGGTGATGTTATCAATTATCTATTAAGTGAGTCAAAGTTATTTTTATATATTTTTGCCGTAATTTTGATACTATCGCGACATGTAAGGGAAATAGAGTAACATCTCGTATAACATTATAGAAGTAAAAGTTTAGCGGGTATTGGTAGAAATTTTACAGTGAAAATGCAGGAAACGACGAGGTTGGACCAAAGGGAATGGGGTCTTGCATGAAGTGACTCTTTTAACATACCGCTATCGGTAATATGTCTTGCTATTATAAACGTTTTAGCCTCTAGATATTAAGTATAACTTTCTCCTAATTCCGCATCGCTATTTGCCTGCACCAGGGCTTTACCGGAATTCCCGCCAATGTGAGAATATATGTATATATCTATACTTATATTTTTCTTAGCTGGTATTTTAAAAAGTTTGAATTTTCTGTTCCAACGGAATAAATATGAATATGGTCTTTATGTGGAACCGATTTTGTTTCTCATGAAATGTTTGTTCCACACAATTACATATAAGTATCATATTTACATATTTTTGTATGTAGGTACAAAAGAAATCATAATCGAATTTTGTATAACATGAAAATAATAAAATTAAAGTTTACGTATATATTTGCACACTTGAGGCTGTACATATTAGTGTTAGATAAATGTAATTTAAGTGTTTCCTTTTTATTTCAACAGAGAGTCAGAAATGTGTAGCATAATTGCCTACCACAATTGAATTTCAAACCCCTTTTTTCGAAATTCTTATTGTGTATTATCATATAATAGTTTCATTAAACTTATAATAACAGTCAATTTTTATTATGCATGTATATATATAATAAACATATTCATTTAACTAACTGAGATTCACATTTTTATAGTTTAAATTCAACCTGGAATCGTTTGTTGAAGATACGAAGATACGTTCGGTTATACCGTTCATTTAGTTTGGAAGAAAATGGACGTTTTTGAAAATATGTTTGTTGAAAGAGCCTGGAGTGATGAGTGTGAAAAACTACCAAATAAGAGCACAATTTTCACAAATGATTTCAATGGTATCCCGGAAACACTATTATTGAACGTTATTTCTTGGCTTCTATTAGTTGGTTTATTTACCGCTTTACGGCATCAAGCCGGAGACTATGGTCGCCTGGCGCTTGTTAACAGCCATGGTACCAGAAAACGCTGGACCGAAGTATTTTACTCGCGAGCAACAAGTACGGTTCTTACACCCACGCCCGAAGCATCTACCAGTCGTATGCAAAATGATGCCGAGGGTGGGCGAGGTAGTATAACATCGAACACATCAGAGCCGCCTTTATCTCCCATTCATTCGGACCAGGGATTTTTTGCTTGGATAAAAATTACCTGGAAACTGCAAAAGGAGCAAATAAAGACTCATACAGGGCCGGATGCCATTCATTATCTGTCTTTTCAGCAACACCTTATGACTGTAATGGCAATTGTAACACTAGTTTCAATAATAATTATATTGCCCGTAAACTTGTTCAATGGTTCTACTGAAGGTAGAACTGATTTGAATGCGTTTGGTCACACCACTATGGAAAATGTGTCTCCAGAATCGCCGTGGCGATGGGTACACGTTATCGTGACAATTATGTATGCTCCCCTCATAGTACTCATAATGCGACGTGCATCCGGTCGTAATGCATTTAAAACAGCTGCCACACGTACCATTATGATATCCAATATATCGGCGAGTGATCGTAATAAGACAATTATCCGTCACTATATACAAGAATTATTTCCTGACGTCAATATAGAGGACGTACAAATTGCATACAATATATCTAAATTGACAGTGCAAAGTGCGGAATATGAGAAGATATTGGATGCTCGCATGTACTGTGAACACCATAGGGATAAAGATACGCTACAGGTAATAGCTGAAATTCTTAAATTATTAAATATAAAATTTTTATTAAGTATCAAGTTTATAAAGCAGTAATACTCATATACTTATTACTACAACTATACTCACTTACTAATACTCTATAAGCTTGATTACATGATATAAATTTTCTCGTACTTTAAATACTTACGTATATATTAGATCCTTATGTATACGAATTTTTGGTAAAAATTCCCTTCTTTTTAGGTAACACCAAATCTGTGCTCCTGTGCTAAAGAAAATGCATACGCTTATTATCAACGTGAAGAGCGTAAACTCTCTGGAGATGTGGCACGTTTGAGAGCTGCTGCACTCAATGAACCACTCGCAATAGCTTTTATTACCGTGTCCACTGTACATGAAGCACAAAATATTGTCAGCCATTTTACACCAGGCACCTATCGAAAATGGAATTTGGAATTCGCACCTTCACCAGACGACCTCTTTTGGGAGAATTTGAATGTGAGCAAAAGCAATTGGTACTTCAAATGGGGTATTGTCAACTTCATACTATTTTTGACGCTATTCTTTCTCACAACCCCAGCAATTGTACTAAACTTTTTAAACGCTTATGCATTAGCTAAAGGTAATATATACCAAATTTCACCAGTAGTATCAGAATTTTTACCAACATTATTACTGTGGACGCTTGCGGCGCTGATGCCTGTAATTGTTGCATTCTCAGACAAATGGTTGGCTCACTATACACGTTCTCTTCAGAATTATTCAATTATGATTAAATGTTTTTGTTATTTACTATTAATGATCCTCATTCTGCCCTCACTGGGCCTAACGTCAGCACAGAAATTAATCGAATGGTCAATTAGTAATGACACTATTCGCTGGTACTGTGTCTTCATGCCGGATCGCGGTTCTTTCTATGTCAATTATGTAATTACCGCCGCTTTCATTGGTACGGCTTTGGAGCTGTTACGTTTTCCAGAACTTATTGTTTATATTTGGATGTTGTGTACGGCGAAATCGAAAGCTGAAACACCATACATCCGAAAATCTATATTGATCGAATTCCCATTTGGAATTCACTACGCCTGGACTGTGTTGGTGTTTACCATTTCTATAGTTTACAGTGTTTCTTGTCCACTTATAATGCCCTTTGCTATGATTTATATTTGTTTTAAACACTTCGTGGATCGCCACAATTTATTTTTTGCATATGGTCCTTCAAACATGATATCCAGGAATGGTGGGAAAATTCATTCGACTGCCGTTACAATGACTAAATCCGCAATTGTCATCCTGCTTGTAGTTATGGCGATGATTTCAGTTTTTCGTGAAAGAGGAAATGCTCGTGCTATTATACTTTTTATGACACTAGTATTAACGTTGGCATTGTTTGCATTAATGTCGCCCATTAAACGGTGTGCATCCGTGCCACGTCCCAGCGTGGTCGAGGTGGCAGGGCCAGCGCCGATTTATGTTCCCGATGTCTTGAGACCGCGTGCAACAGTTGCTTCGGGCACGTTAAATAATCACGCAGCGACTAATGGTGGTGGTGTCACTGGATATGGTTCGGATAGTGTTTCAGATTTTGACATTAGCTCACAATATAGTGTAGATGCCTAAATAAGAAAATTTTTTAGAAGCGAAAAAAGTATTGTTGGATATCAAAAATGCCTTGCAGTGAATCCTATTTGGAATATATTCATAAATTACATATACTTGGAAAAAGTCATAAGCTACGACGCGAAGAACTAAAATACGGAAATATAGACTCGCGAAATTTAATTTTGTATTAAAATATTTACATATATATTTAAAAAAATCTTATTACGGTACACAAACATACATACTTGCGAATTATTTTCTGATGATACATAATTAATAATAACTTAATTGTGAGCAACGTTAAAGTTTATATTACCTTTTCTTTTGCTCTTATTCTGGGCTTAACAATTTTATTTTTTTTTTAATTTCAATATCTGGTAAATATGAATGTATAAACAAATTTATATTGTAAGTTCATGCCGACTTACTTTCTTTAACGGTCCATATTTTATCAACTTAAACATTTAAAGATATTTTTCAAAGTTATTTAATTTTATTTATATATTAAGCTATAAATGATATGAAATGAGAATTATATGCGTATTAAAGACTTTCGAAATCTGTTAGAGGCCACAAAAATAACATTGCAATATTGTTTGTTTAAGGAGAAATGTGATAATATATTGAAAATGTAATAAAAGTTTTTTTATTTGTAAAATTGGCTTTAAACGTTTACAAATAAATGACTTTTTATGAGGAATTTTGTGTAATCGCAGCTAATACGGTATTATACTCAAATATAAAATTTTTTTTTGTTTTATTTATGCCTTCAAAAAAAAAAACTTTATACTTATTACGATTAGTACAGTTAAAATATTGTAAATATGTATTCATAGGTGTATGTTCAACGTACAGACGTAAGTTTATTTTGCAATACATTAATATACGATAACTTTAAAAAATAACACTTATTTGTTTATATTTAAATATAAATTTGGTGGTAAGTTTGAGGAGAACAAGAAAAAACGTTAGCTGCGGCTGCACCGAAACACTTTCACAAATAAAAAAGTTTTCCGAAGGACATTATTTTGATCGTTCAGTTTGTACAAGAATGCAGCAGGGATTTAATCTAAAAAGCTTGTTCGGAGATTGCACCGTTGACTTGGGTAATAATCCTTGTCAAATTTTATGCAAAAATCTTGCCAAATTCAAGTACTTGATTCTGACCGTTCAGTTTGTCGACAAATGAAATGCTTTTTGTGGAGAAACGAACGTGTGCAAAATTTCAGATCTATATCTCAAGAACTAAGGGACCAGTTCGTGTATATAAAGACAAAAAGGCAGGCGTTCCTTCTGGGTGTCACAAACTTCTTGGCAAACTTAACATAACTTGTTCAGCGTATAAATATCTATTAATAAACTACTTTAAAATAATTATAAGAATTGTGATTTTGCCATCATCTCAATGTAAAATTCGAATGTCGAAATTATTAATTACTCAATCGAATTGATATGATTTTGATGTCGTCATAAGGTTTATCTGTTTTTGGATTTGCTTTTGCATTGCAAATATTTTGTACAACTTCCATTCCACGAAACACCCGGCCAAACACCGTATGTTTGTTGTCTAGCCATGGCTAAAATTTAAAAACATTTTATTAATCACTTACTAAACTATTTAAAACAAAAATGAGTAAATTACCGTCGGCAAAACTGTAATGAAGAATTGACTGCCATTAGTGTTGGGACCAGCATTTGCCATACTAACAGTATAAGGACGATCGTGCTTGAGACTTGGAACGAACTCATCTTTGAAATCGTGTCCCCATATTGATTTGCCACCAGTTCCTGTGCCTGTAGGATCCCCGGTTTGCACCATGAAGCCTTTTATAACACGATGAAAGATGTGACCATTATAGTAGCTAAAAGAGGAATTGTTGCAGAGAGCTTACAGCAAATATCTATGAAATAATTTACCCATTTTTGGAATGAACACAAAAATTCTCAACTGTCTTAGGGCATTCTTTAAAGAATAGCTTCATATGTATGTCGCCCACTGTTGTGTGCAAAATAGCGTTTTCGTAAACACGTTGTGTACCTTCATAAAGGGATTAAAATATGTTTATTAATATTTGTTTAAGAAAACTAATTCAAATGAACCTTCATCTGCATTACAGATCGACAGTTTAGCGTGAAAGTTTTAAAACATTAGATATTTAGAATATATTTTATATATAGCACATGTGTAATGATTAATAATATTTACCTTGTCCTTCTGGCACTGCAATTATATCTTCTTTCGATGGTTTTTCATTAAATACATCCCGATCAACATCTTGTAAATCGGATGGCAATCGACGACTGTATAGATAAAAGCGTGATTTTCTGAAACAAACAGAAAATATTATTTCTGCAATTTCATTCATAAATATCATATATTTACTTATAGGCAGCACAAAACATCGTAGAATCATTAGCAATGGATTGCAAGGTAGGATTATCGCTAGCCTCCTGTTCCATAGTTATAGCTGCCTTAGATTTTTTCGCTTTTCCCTAAGTAATCGACTATTTATAATAAAAGAGTAATAATAAAAATATTACATTTAAGTACCTGAAATAAGGCTATATGTAATGGACGTATGTTATCCGTTTTCCCTAAAATAGAAACACATCTATTTGTGTCAATGTTAATTACTTTAATGCCTAACATGGTGGGATACATTATAAAATGTCCACTGACATCGAAGAGTATATTATTGTTTGTGCTAAACTCAGACTTATCCAAATCTCTTTCCACAGCCATCCTAATTGAAAAGGTAATAATAATTTCGTTCAGTTTAAATTAACAGCTCAAGTTGACATCCTATGACCTACCTTCTGCCAAACTCCATATTAGGTAATGCATGTGGAGTTTGCTGCATTTGTGTATATGTAGTTAATGCTTCATCAAATACGCGTATTAATTTGCCGGTGTTAAACTGAAACACTCTTACTTTTCGATCATTTGATATGGTAGAAAATCGACGGCCATCAGGCGATACCGCAAGACCAGTGACTAAGGCTTTGTTTTTTGCAAACTCGAATAAACCTGAAGGGGCACAATTTCATTAAAATATTTTATATAATATTTAATTACTTACTTGTGTCTAGCTTCGAATCAAACGCTACAAGTTTTTGTGGGAATTTATAGTCATGTTTAGAGTTTTGCCAATACTCTAGTATACCATTTTTGTCAACAGAAATTACAGTTTCAAACGGCAAGTTGTAACACATTGCCACTACAGGTGCAGAGTGAAGCTTTTCCAAAATTTTCAACACGTCGCCATTACCTTGGCCATCGTAAATAACAATCTTATTGCTATCTTTATCTGAACTATAAATTTAAAATACGATTGCATTATTACATTTATATATTATATTTTTTCTTATACATACACTGCCAAAGTATGAACGGCATCACCCGAAGAGTGTATCCATTCTGTGCATAGTGGGGTAAAACCCAACTTAATTATATTTATCATATCGAAATTTACCACATCGAATATTTTTGCACATTTGTCTGCAGAAGCTGAGCACAGTAGTGTACCACTTGCGTTGGTTGTTAAGGAGTGTATTGGCACTTTAAGGAAATAAAATCATACAAGATATGAGTAGTAGTACTAATAATTGAACTATCAGATATATTCTTTCTTACTCAAGTGACTTCGAAAATGTTTTACGAATTCGATACCCTCCTCCATTTTTTTCCAAAATTTAATGTGCCCATCATAGCTGCCAGTCACTATAAACTCCGTCTTGGTGCTCACCACATGTGTTATTACATCGCGGTGCATATAACTTTTTTCATAGCTTTCAGCATTGGGAAGGTTTTCCAAATACACTTTTTCATATGGTAATGTTTTGCGTTTCTTCGGTTTCGATGCAGCTGATTGCTCATCCGGCATAGGACCAATCCAAGCATCATCATCATCATCATTGTTATTGGCCACGACAATATCTTTGGGTTCACTTTGTTCGCGCTCTTCAGAGGCGCTACGCCTCTTATCACCTACGGCTGACATTTTTGAAAAGTACTTATTTGATGTCAAATATTCTTATTGTAATTATTTAAATTCAATTTAAAAAAATTATGTTTTCCTAGCATTCACTTTACACTGTCGCAACTGACATTAAAACTGCGAAATTATGCATGAGAACAGCTGTTGAAAAAATACCCATAACGAGTATAATATAAACATTTAATTTTTTTAATTGTTTAATGCAACTCCAACTGTAATAATTGTATTGTTTACAACTTCATAAGAGAAAAATATTGCTTTTATATTTATTAGTTCATTTTCGTTTGGGAAATTCTAATGGAAAGCTTTGCCGTACAGTATATGTATGTATGTAGGTGTCGCAAAATTAAAGCAAGATTTAAACAGTTGACGAAGTTAAAACACTATTTCGATCATATTTTGTGTGGAACTTTCGAACTGCGGCCGTCAAGCTTTCATTATTTTGAAATATTGTTCAATAATGAAGAGTCGTTGTTCCATCGTGTAATACTCCATTTATATTAAGCCTATTTTGACGGCTGTAGATTTGGGACACCCTTTGCAATTATTTCATACGTCACTGAACGTACCGTATTAATGCATTACAAAAAGGAAGTGGGAATCAAAACAACGAATTAGAGAACACTAATAAAACGCTAATAAATATTATAATTGGAGAAGGAAGTGTAGCAGACGCGAAAAAGGAAAGAATTGAAGAAAACAGCAAGGAACACAGAAAAAAGTGCGAAAAAGTAATTTCACGGTGTGTTGTAAAAATTTAAGTGAAATTATTTGCATTACGGAAAGAAATGAGTGCAATGGCGGATGGTAATAATGAATCGAGTGGCGAAAGTGTTAGCGGCAGTGCCGGTAGCATTACAATTACAGCACCAGCGGAGCACCCTATTCGAATCAATAAATGGCGCGTTCGCGAAGGCTTCCCCATAACATCGTCCCAAGTTATCTTATTATACGAAATCATTAGTGGCGGTAATGATGCAGAAGGCTCAACCGCTAAAATGATAGCATCTTCAGTTGTAGATTCAATCGATAAAACATTACACAAATTGAAAGCGAATCGTGTAGGCGTGGTAAAGAAACGTTTGTTTAAGGAAGGACAATTGGTACCGCAGGGGTAGGTGTGAACATTGCAGTGTTTATTCAATAGAAGAATAGTCAATTGTTAGTTTCAGTATAAGTACTGAGTGCTGGATAGTATATTGACAAATACAAGAAAGAGAACAATACATTATCAGCGTATTAAAATAATTTCTTGTATTAAATTTAATGTGGAAATAATTTTTCTTGCAAAAATAAGTTTATTATAATTAAGGATTCATATGTTCTCCGTTACAGAGCTACGATTTTGGAGTTGGCCGAATGCGCCCATACGACAGTGATAAAAGACATGTGTGCTGATTGCGGTGCGGATTTGCGCCAAAACGAAAATGTGAGTATACGATTATAAATGAATTCGGTAGGTGATGGAAGTGAAAAATTGAAACGGTTTTGCATTTAAGATGAATTGGTTGGAAGTAAAAAAGAAAGTGAAAGCATTAAAAAGAAATAAGCGGCCGATAAACAAAACAAAGTTTTATGCGAGTGCATTCTGTGCTACCGCGCTGAGTGATAAGTAAACAGGCTTGCCATGCTACTACACATTAAGAAAATTGATATCAATGTTGAAAAAAATGTTATATAAGAAAATTCAATATAAATACATACCTATGTATGTACTTATCTCCATATATATACATAGTAGCTTAATTCATGCCTATTTTTATGTATTTGTATACAATAATGCATTTAAGGAAAAATTATTATTTATTTTTTTTTGTTTATTTTAACGACTGAGTGACTTCAACTGAGTAGGTCGAGGGTTGTTGTCACGGTTCTGGTAAAGTATATTTAAATGAAGGAATCGACGGTTAAATTCAAGCTTATAAATATTTATGTATGCATTTTTTGAATTAATAATATCCTATTGTTCATTTTTAAAATAGGGAAACATATCGGAAGCATCTGTACCAATGGTGCATTCGGTTCCTGATCTTAAAGTTACACAAAAATTAGCACAAAAATTGGGACACGATGATACTCGTCGTTTATTACAAGACCGGAAACTTGTGCTCCTAGTCGATTTAGATCAAACTGTTATACACACAACCAACGATAACGTACCGATCAATATTAAATGTATTTATCATTTTCAACTCTACGGACCACACTCTCCCTGGTATCATACTCGCCTTCGTCCTGGTACGCAGCTTTTTCTTGATCGCATGTCAAAGTTCTACGAGCTACATATCTGCACTTTTGGCGCCCGAAATTATGCACATATGATTGCCCAATTACTTGATCCAGAAGGAAAGTATTTTTCACATCGTATACTTTCGCGAGACGAATGTTTCAATGCAACAAGTAAAACTGATAATTTAAAGTAAGTTAAATATAATTCTTATGTGATGTTGGAGTTAAATGTAACGTTTGCATCTTGTAATTTAAAGGGCACTTTTTCCGAATGGTGATTCTATGGTTTGTATAATTGACGATCGGGAAGATGTATGGAATATGGCATCCAATTTGATTCAAGTGAAACCATATCACTTTTTTCAACATACAGGGGATATAAATGCGCCGCCTGGCTTATCTAAGCATGAATTGGACGGGGAGGGCCTTGATTTCAAAGGTTTGTAAGCATAGTTACTGTAAAATAAAATGCATTGAATTCGGCTTTTGAACTAGTACTCATCATTACCAAAGCTCATTTATTTATAGATTTTCCTAATCCTTATTCATGTATGTATCACATACAGAGCTGTGTTGTACATGTAAATATCTTAATACTAATCTACTGTAAATAAAGACAATATGTACACATATCTTAATCATATGTGTGTGTTCTCAACGGCATAACGCAATTATTTCTTATCCCTTTATTACTTAAGGATCATTTGTGATCCTTTACATAGCCAGTGAAATATTGGTATTGCATACATTAAATACTAATCTCTATTCAATATACCCGAAATAAACATATGTATGTATATGTGCTGGCGATAATGCATATAAACAATTGTAATATTGTATGATATCTGTTTATAAAAATATCTTATTTCCAATTGTAGCCGTTAAGAATTGTTGAGAAATCTGAAATCTTACCTTTAACATTAAAGAAAATAATCAGCATTTTATTTTAGATCTAACACAACAAACGCTAAAAACGGATGAAACAAGCAAGGTTGATACAATAGAGGCAGATATTAAAGAAAAGTTACCCGATTCAGAATCTTCCGACGGCATCTCAGAGCGATCGGAAACAGATACAGAGAGTAAAAAGGATGAAACCATTGTAGATGTTGTTAAACATGATGCTCAAATCATAACTGAAGCCGCTAAATTAGCACACGTTAAACCGCCGGTATTCACTGAAGTCACTGAAAAAACAAATTCTAGTGCTGTCACAAATGAAAGTGATGATATCGCACCAGTAGCCCCCGAAACAAGCGAAAACAAATTAGACAATAAAGAAGGATTGCCGATGGAAACTGAAACAGAGGCCACACCTAAGATAAAATTACCTGCGGATCCGCATCAACAAATTGAAATCGATGATCCTGACGATTATCTAATGTATTTGGAAGAAATTTTGAAAAATATTCATACAAGATTTTATGCCATTTATGATGAGACACAGGAAATACCAGATTTAAAGATTATTGTACCCAAAATTAGATCGGAAGTACTTCGTGGAAAGACTTTAGTGTTTTCAGGCTTAGTACCCACTAATATGCAATTAGAGCAGTCACGTGCTTACTTTATTGCGAAAAGTTTGGGTGCCAATGTTTCACAAAGTATTGGGCTAGGTACACATAAAACTAAATATTAATATTGGCTTTGTTTCAAATCTTTTCTCTTAACTACAGAAACCACACATCTTGTCGCTGTCAATGCTGGTACATTTAAAGTGAATGCTGCGAAAAAGAATCCAAACATTAAGGTGGTTAATGCAAATTGGTTATGGACATGTGCTGAACGTTGGGAGCTTGTTGATGAGAGGTTGTTTCCCTTGGATCGTAAAACAAAAAATAGACAACGAAAACCGCCAGCACATTGCCATAGCCCAGAACATGTTGTTAACTATAGCGATAAGTCGGAAATATCACCATCGAGTAGCGCACAACAACAGCAGGCTAAAGCTCCCGAAAAATTCATAGACACAATCAATCCACTTTTGTCATTTTCAAATGCTGATTTGGCGGCCATGAATAAAGAGTTCGATCAGTTTTTTGAATCGGATTCATCCAGTGAGGACGAGCATATTAACATAGGTAGAAAAACAAACAAATAATAATATGGAAAGTGTATACTTATAAAAGCTTGTCTTGTAGAGAATCCACCAGTTGACAAAACTTTGCGTAAACGAAGACGTGAAGAAAAGGAGCAGGATCGGACAAGAGAATTCTTTACACGTGCATCGGACATAATCATAGGTTCTGCAACCAACGAAGACGCTGATAAAAGCTCAGACGGCGAGGACAATGATGATGATGATGAGTCCCCCAGCACAAAATTTCGACGGGGTAACGATAAATTTGTCAAATAAATTTTTTTTATTATAAATTTAATTTGTTGATAGGTGAGAAATTGCCATCCGATTTGGAAATGGGTTCCGATTCAGATGATGGGAGCCATGGTAACGAAGATAGTGGAGATGACGGAGAATGGAATATGATGGGTGCCGCGCTGGAGCGTGAATTTCTTGGACTTGATGATTAGCTTGTATTGTTTAAAATAAGACTAATTTATTTAAACTTTTTCACTTTTTGAACCCTTAGCCAGTTTTTAATTTGATCCTACTTTTCACATGTAGTCAGTACGCTTCTAAAGCTTTTAAATTGTAAAGAGTTATGCACATTTGTATAAGTATACATTTGCAGGCATGAACTGTTGTAAATTAAACTGAATGCAGTTTTAAATGAATAAACATTAAGGCGAAATCGCAAAACAATTTTATTTTAAGCTATTTTAATTTCTTATGCAATGAAACAAATAAATAAATTTTACAACTTAATTATTTATTTAAATTGAATACATTTATTAAATTTTTTCTGTTACTCTGCGATTTTGTTTGAAGTGACTTATTCGTTTTTTCGGAGTATGCGCATCAATATATTTACATTCCGGTAGAGGTTCCGGTTCAGTTAGAGGCTTTTCAATAACTTCGTTCATTACCTAAAACAAAAAATGGAAACAGGTTAACTTCGGTTGGACCGAAACTATAATTCACAAATACAAAAAGTTTCATATAAGAACTTGATTTTGATCGGTCAGTTTGTATGGCAGCTATAGTGATCCCATATGTATTGATCTTAGATTATCTTGATTATTGAATCCATGCCAAATTATCTTATCGAATAAAAAATAGATTTGTAGTGGTCTGATCTAAACAATTCCATCAAAATTTGTACCGTTGACTCACACAAGATAACTCGTCAAATAGAAAAGTAACAAGGACTTGATTTTGATAACGCAGTTTGTATGACAGTATAACCTCTCAGCTTCTTGAGAAAAAAATTGATGGGGAATATTTCGCGTATATACAGATAGACGAAGACGATTCGACTGAGCTTGTCATACTAATATTTTACATATGTACATATATATTTTAAAGGGTCACTGAAGTTTCCTTCTGGGTGTTACAAACTTCGTGGCAAACTTAATATACCCTGTTTAGGATATAAATATGTTAAATATAGTTCAACATTTACAAACCTTGTAATAAGCACTCATGTATTCCTCTTCATCAACTGGAATTGCCATCTTCCTTTTCGATTCTTTTTTATTAGATTTGGCTCTGTTTTTACGATCCAATTTATGTTGCTCTCTTTCAACTGCAGATTTATTTCTTAAAATTGACTTGGTCTCCGTAGTAGGCTTGCAGAACTACAAAGGTTAATAAAATTTACTATATAAAGTATTTTGCAATAAAAGTTAAAAAGTACCTCCATACGTTGATCCTCGTAAGACTGTAACCGATCTGCTTCTTTTAATAGAGGTACTTTAACTTTATCCTCACCATTATAAGCGTTAGCAAAAATTATCTGCTGTGTAGTAGATTTGTTTTTATCCTCACTTTGTTTTTCTTTATTTTTTAGATATGTTTGATATAAGTCGGCGGGTGTGCTAGGAATAGTGATGATTTCAGAGTTTTCACTATTTAATATTGTGTCGTTTTGCAAGTTTTCGGAATGTTGGAAATGTATGTGCAAGGTATAAACACCAGCTAAAGATGGTTCCAAAATTTTATCAACCAATTGAAAATCTCGTGTGCTTTGATTTTCTGCAATAAATCTTATATTTTGTTCCACTCTATCAATAATATTTTTTTTACGATCATTTATTTTTGTATCTGCATTAGTTTTAGAAATATTAGGGTTTAATTCATATTTATCATGCTTAATTACTTCCTTTAGCTTCTGTTGCGATTTGGGTAGCATTTGGGAAATTGTTTCGTTTTTCCGAAATTCGAGTGTCTCGTTTTGTAGAGCAAAAGAAATTCGCCGTTTGATTGGTTTTTCTTTGTTAGTTTCCTGTTTTGTAGTTGACATTTCTTCCAGATCTGAATCATTTTCTTTTGAAATGTTATCTTCTGCTTGATATTCAGCATTATCCTCAGCCATTTCAAGTAATTCTTCTAATGTCTCTAAAACATTTAAAGTATTCACCTTTTGATCGATATCCTCTTGAGTATTCAGTGGTAATGTTAAAAGTTTGTGACGCATTATTTTAATTTGATATTCATAAAAACCAATCTGATCTATGACAGGCAAAAACTTTGCCTGTTCTTTGATAATTTGTACCTCACGAGGTAGTTCCTCAAAATCAACATCTAAATCTTCCGTATTTATGTTTGCATCGATCATCTCTGGATTTGGTCTATGATTGTTATTTGTTCGGACTATATTCTTGTCTAAATCGGTCTTCTTTACAATCCGCTGAAGATCTTTTTCAAAATTATTGTCAGATTTTTCGCAATTTGCTTGTGTTTCGGTTTGTTTCTGAATTTTCGCCGAATGAGCCACACGTGGCTTTTCCGCTGGTAACTTCATTTCCCCGTTCATTAACTCCTTTATCGTGTCATTACTGATGTCATCTATTTCTAATCTTTCCAATTCATTCTCTAATTCCTCCATAAGTTCAGCCTCTTCAAGCATTTTAAAAACGTTTATGTCGGACGAATCTTTTGCTTTATTCGCATTTGGAACTTTTGAAATATTCGCTTGCCTTTCTTCTTTCTCTCGCTCTTTAGCTAGCTTTACGCGTACTTTATGTTGTTCTCGCCATATCATTTCTTTTTCCTCATCATAATTTTCAATTATTTCATAATCTTCTTTGCTTGGAAACACTCCTTCGGTATATGGTTTATCCAACTTATTCCTTCAACGAAAAGTAGACAATAAAATTTAGTAAAATTTAAAGTAAAATTTGACGTACTTCCATAAATTTGATTCAGTTTGCAATTTTTCCAAGTTTTCGTGTGCCATTTTAATCCGGTATTCACCAATTTCTTTTGCCTTATGTGCGGAACATTTAGAGAAATAGTTTTGATAGTGCCCTACAAGCACTTCATTTGTATGGATAAGCTGACCTGGCATATATGCCTTACGCCCTATTGGTACCATAACATCTACAGTGAGATTTTTACTAAATCTATCTAGGTTTTCAACTGCTGTACCATTTTCGTCTTTGTAATTCTTCCAGCGTGTTGTTTCTTCCTCATTCTTAGCAAGTGCCTAAACATATTCCGAATAACGTTAAATATTACACACATAAAAAATTTTAAAATTTTACCTCCCACAATGCTTCTTGGCGTTTTTCCATTATTTGTTTTGTAGAATTAGTATGGAATTAGTATTGTTGGTTCTAAGAGATGTACCCAGCTACACGTTGCAAGCATTTGGCTTTTTGAATTGTATATAACACCAAACAACAAACAATCAGCTGTAAAGAAAACACCTACAGCAGAGAACGTCATAATATAATATACGTTCTCTGCCTACAGCTATGCTCAGCTGATTGCTTAACCATATCGGTTTTTTGACGTATGGTAATGGGGATATTTTGAATCCATATTTATGATTATTAAAATCTCTATTTCATAATTAATCGAATGTTTGCTGAATAGCATTATATCCAATCATAAAATTTACAAATTTTTGTTCAAAAATTCATTTTATTGGTAGAATTCTTAAAATTTTGCATACGCATAAGAGTACAACCAAAGTTTATAACAATTTAAAAATAAAATAATTAAAACTTTTCATTTCTTGTGCTTCTCTAGTTCTGCCAATAGCTCGTCTGCCTCTTCTGCAGTTTTAACGCGTAACAGCATCGATGTTGCCTTTTCTACATCCGGCGTAGGAAGACACACCATCATCACGTTGTTTTTACCCATCCGTTGAGTAGGGATGCCGGCGCTTAAAATTAAGTTTACAAGAATGTTTCCGAGGTTTGTATCAGCGCGTACAAGTAGTTGTGTCTTTTCAGAGTCTTTTACTGGTTTCAAGTATAATGTGCCCACACCACGATCGGTAAACGCTCCATCTTTTTTAACGAAAACTTTACATTTCTTGGAGTACACCGCATCTTCTTCCACAACCTATTTCGGATTTATAAAATTATAAATATATGTTATTTATACATTATTATAGTTTAAACCTGTTTAAATTCAACTTTTGGTGGTTGATCTTCTTCATCATCAGCCCCATTAGCATCAGTAGAGGTTGAAGGTGTTGGATCAGTAGGTGGTTTTATATTACCGAAACTGAATGGGGTTGAACTAGGAGTAAAACTAAATGGGGACGATTTCTTTTCGCTCGAATCACCATTGGTGGCCGGTTTGCCGAATGTAAATGGCGTTGAAGTTGATGTTTTGTTATCTGTTTTAAGACCAAAACTAAATCCCTTAGACGGAGACGAAGTTTGACCGTCTGTTACATTAGTTTTGTTTTCCGTAGGTTTTATTCCAAAGCTAAATGTGCTCGGTTTGGTTGTTTCTGCAGGCTTAGATACGCTCGAAGAACTTGTTGGAGCAGCTGCGGATGAGGCCGGTGTTGAACTAAAAGAAAACAAAGCACCCGTGCTACTGGTCGAAACTGTGCTTGTAGCAGGTTTAGAAAATGCGGAAAATTTAAAATTCCCAAGTGTTGGTGCATCTGTAGGTGCATCTGATGAAGTCTTTTTAACACTTGCGCTGTCGTTACTTGTTTTCAATTGCTCCGTCTTTTGTTCTTCATCTTCTATTTCTTTGATATATTTATCATAGTCTTTGAAAATCGGTGTAAGAATACAAAGTGGATTTTTCTCTACGTGGGTTTTTATCCATTCGGTTACAGCCTCGTTTAAGCATTTGATTTTGCTTTGATAGCTAGTAGATTTACCCTTGCTCTCCTTGGCATTTTCTTTAACCACATTACCATTTCCGGCAGAATTTTTATCTTCCTTTTCAATAATTGGAGCCGCTTTAATAGTTGTACCAAATGAAAATGATGGTTTTGTTGTGGCTGCATTAGAAACATCAGCAGGCGACGTAGAGACTTTCGACAAAAATGAGAAGGGAGATGCTGATGGAGCAGCATTCGATGACTTGCCAAAACCTATAAAACTCAATATTAATTATTGTTTTAGGTTATATACAAGAGTCCGTCTTATACCTGCGAAACCACTAAAAACGCTTTTTGGCGCTCCGTCATCGGTAGCGTCTACACCGCTGTTGCCGGTAACAACTTTCCTACGCGCCTTCTTAATAACACGATTTTTTAATTCATCTTCCGAAGCTTTTCGAAACGTTCCGCGCTCTTCAGGCTCATCTTCCTGGTCCCAATTTTCATGATTTAAGTTAGATGTTGCCTGTCTTTTTCCGGCCATGATATAATAAATAAATTAATATTAATTATTTATATTGCTCGTGGATAGCAAAATTAAATAGTGTGTTTTATATTGCAGTGTTGTATTTTCAAATGCTTTGACACCATCAATGAACGATATGTAATCGATGATTAGCATATCAAAGTGAGCTTAGAATTAACTATTTATGTAGGTTCTACTATTATTAATATAAAACCGAATTAGTTTATTTATGAGATATTATAAATGTAATTTTTCAAGCTTTTCGACAAGAATTATTTGTTATTTTATTCCCAAAGCTTTAAATATATTATATTATAGTTATATTAAAATGCATATTTAGTTAAGTTCTAATATATGAATTGTATTAAAATTAAGTAATGATTATTTTGATTTAAAAATTTTATGAATTGATATAATTAGTTATAATGAAAATATAGTGTAGTCTATACGTTATTTCGATTTCACTGAATATACAATTGGTATTAATCGAAAATTTGTCATCTTTTTCTTGGAGTTTCCTTTTCATTAATTTTTACAAGTTTCGTCCATTGTATCTCAGCTATCGTGTTCGCCAGTAAAGTGGTCGAACAAATTATATATTTCATCAATAAACTGCAAATGATGCTTAAAAATATATAATTTTTCTTAAATTATAAAGAAAAAGTGGAAATTAAACAATTGTAAAAATGTGCGGCAATCTGTGAGTGATTTGTTGAGGCACTGGAACGGGTAAATTCAATAATGTCAAAGTGATTGTTGGGATATACGTATGATCTAAGAGCTGAAATGCCATCATAAATGAGACGGAGAAATGTACAGATACGATTTTGTTTGTCGACGTTTGCAAAAGCATACGAAATAGGTAGAAATAGCAAAACAAAGTAGGAATAGTAGTGCAAAAGAATTGAAAACCTAGAGAAAAATATTAACAAAGTGATCATTGATTTTGAAGGTTGAAGTGGCACTAGCAGTGGCGTCCGATTTATAGCGTTTATGATATAGCGTGCATAATCTGTTAAGTTTAGAAATACCCTCTTGATTAAATCTTCCACAACCCAAATGCTACTGAAAAAAAAAATAAAATGTGTACAGATGAGACTTGTGGAGAAGAGGAGAACGAGTGAAAATGGGTGTTAACTACTGCGACGCTATTCAATTTTCTCTATTCCTTTTTATATGTGAAACAGTTTGGGACTGCAAAGGATAATTGAAAAAGGAGTTTGTGAAATGCGAAATAAAGTCGTGAAATGATGCATACAATGTTGTTAAAGCACTACAGAATTTCTGCATTGAGCAGATATATCAATTTGTGTAAAATATGAAAATTAAATGATAAGCGATATATGTATAAGAGTGTAAATATTATATGTATATACATCAATATTTACCTACATGCCCTCAGATTTTAATACTGAAAAATAGTGCTAGTTCTGAAAAGGTGTACAAATACAATTTAATGATTATTTTAAAAGGATAATAAAAGAAGCTATACTAACCTTTGTGATGCTTCTATATTTTTGTTGATGTTATGTTAATGTTCATTTATGTAAATAATAGATTTTTAAATTTTTTCCTTTGAGAAAAATTGCTCTACTATTATACCAACACACCTACATAGTATGAATAAAAATTTTTAGCACCAACAGTTGGCGCTTACGTGAATGTGGAAGCAAATTTATTTTCAACAGTTGCTAAAACTTGCAAATTTCCAGCGCAAGTATATAAAAAATTTTGTTGATAAAATTCAAAACTTGAGTGACTGAAAATGCCGCCAGCAGCGTTAATTGGTATTGCAGAGTTTGTGGAGGAAACTCGCGATGATTATAATTCTCCAACAACATCCACATTTGCATCCAGAATGCCTGATTGCCGTCAAACTATGGCTGTACTAGAGGAGGTAAGATTTGCGCTAAGATTTAAAAATATTTATTTTTATCCTAAAAAAAGTATACACATTAGGCAAAATAATTGTTTTATGTAGATTTTCGATCATTCTATATATAACCTGTGCGAGCGTCCAGCGTTGGCTGATAATAGTATTTATTGAATAGGTTTTCGCGTGCCTTTTGAAAAAATTTGCACTTTTATAATACTGACATATGTATGTATGTATGTATTTGGATGTAGTTATGTACATTTGATTTCAACGTCTTTGAAACTATTACTTACTACATACATATGTACATACAAACCTACATGGCATGAACTTCATTTGACATACATACATACATACATATGTATGTATATACATATAGGTACACATCTTCTTTTTCGAAATACACAATACCTGATGGTGTTTTCCAATTATTATTTTTTAACTGATATTGTTTCAAAAGTATTGACGGAGAAAAACAACGATTGTCCACAGAAAATAGTTCTTTAGTTTATTGAGCTTATTGTACTACCGAAAGGAGGATTGTAAAGCAAACATTTCATTTCTACCTACGATCAACGCAGTGGACAGACGTAGTGGCTTGAAATCGTAATTATATGAAAAGACTATGTCGAGTATGCCCGATGTAAAAATCCCTTAGAGAGGTTGCAAAGTTCTAATGAAATCATAAATGCATTGTAGTTTTATAGCAGTTGTTTATGGTTTTTCCTTTTTAATATTTAAAACACATCCCAAAACTAAACGCAAAAACTCTGCCATCACACTGTTGCTTTCCTACGTTTTGCTTCGTTTCATAGGTTAGACGTTTACTATTCGTAGTTTAGATGGCTTGTAGGAAATTTAGCAAAACACTTACGAATATAAGCTTTGACGGGCGCAGAGAACGGATAATCCAGCCACATATTTCATGCCCACGAACAAATCAGCGGCCAACTAACGGCCAAAAATTGTCCAAATCCAACAAAAACTCTTCAAGACCCCAGTACCTATAGTTTATTTTTTACTGAAAATATACATCAATGTGTGAGATATATTTATAATTGAAATTTGGAGAGAATTATTTTTTGATAATAGAATCTCTGTATCATATACCTAATATAAAGTTTTTTGAATTTCCGGGTTACTCTATATTGTATACATCAGCCAATATGTTAGTTATCTTAATAAAATTAAGAGGGCGTATTTTTCTTTTAACGGTGTATATGTATTTGTTCTTAGAATGAATAAGACCGGGTTAAAATCCGGTTATACACGAATTTATGTAGCTCTTCCTTACTTGTTGTATGAAATATTTTACCAAATCCGTTATTTTAAACTCCAAACTACTAAATAGGAGGTATAAACTTTTGTTTAGAAAATTCAAAATAACATTATATCGATTTTCATTCTTTGTCTTGTAATTTTATAGCTAAAATGAATACCAATGATTAAAATCCTAACTGTGAAAGCCAGCCAGAATTTCTAAAACTCGTAACATATGGACAATAGAATTTATGATAATACTTGAAAGAATATGCAAATAATGTGGTATAGAAGGAGAGAAGAATATATATTAATGTTTTCGCTACAACATATGTCTAATTAAATCCTATTAATTTCTAAAATTATATTAGAATTTATATTGTATACACAGTAGACATGAAAAATAATGCATGTATTTACCTATACAATATGTCAAGCGTTGTGCTTTACGTATGTATATACATAATGTAAATATCTCAATAAATATAATTCAGCGGCAACTAGGTACATATGTACATATAATGGGTTGTCAAAAAAGTCTTGCGGTATTTTCGCTAGTTGGCGCTGAAAGCGCGTAGTTCTAGTTTTATTCGTCGCATCGGGTCTTGCTATACCTTTTTGGAAAGCTCATTTCACGCGCTACACGTGTTTGATTGATTGTCGTTTCTTTTAAGTCGTTCGAGAGTTATAGCGTCGCAAACATGTAGCAAAATAAAGAGAAAATACGGCATATTTTACAGTACTACTACGATAAAGGCAAAAATGCATCTCAAGCCGCCAATAAAATTTGTGCAGTTTATGGACCCGATACAGTTTCCATTTCCACCGCACAACGATGGTTTCAACGTTTTCGTTCTGGTGTAGAGGTGGTCGAAGATGCGCCACGCTCCGGAAGGCCTGTCGTCGAAAATTGCGATAAAATCGCTGAATTGGTCGAAAAAGACCGGCATAGTAGCAGCCGTAGCATCGGTCAAGAGCTGGGCATGAGTCATCAAAAATTCGTTTCAATTGACAACTCATATGTACATATGTACCTAGTTGCCGCTGAATTATATTTATTGAGATATTTACATTTAAAGTGCAGAAATTCAACTATTTAAAATGCGTGTTTCTTTGATTTTTAATGAATTTTACAAATATATTTTTAACTTTTATATCCACTAATACTTCACTAATTCGGTTCTACACATTGATTTTTCTACTCTTGCAACCATTTGCTACAGAGTATTATAGTTTTGTTCACCTAACGGTTGTACCTAAAACTAATCGAGATAGATATGTATAAGGTTATATATACATATATAAATCTTCAGGATGACGAGAAAAGTTGAAATCCCAATCAAACAAAACTGTTCATGACCCTAGGTACCGAATGTGTGGACCACAGTACCTATAGTTGATTTTTGTTCGAAAATATTGGTCAATGTCGAT
This sequence comes from Bactrocera neohumeralis, assembly GCF_024586455.1. NCBI lineage: Eukaryota > Metazoa > Arthropoda > Insecta > Diptera > Tephritidae > Bactrocera > Bactrocera neohumeralis. The sequence goes on from NC_065921.1 coordinate 13,646,897, forward strand.
GGAGACTTCGACCACACGGATACTACCCTTGAATGTCAGAGGATAGTTATCCGGCCAGGCGATGTCGAGCTCGAAATAATTAATATAGACATACTCCGAGTTACATGTTGCCCTGCAGGATATCACCCGAATATATGTAGGTGCGCTATTTCGTGGTGAAAACCGTTTGGTACTAGGCGGCTTTAACGCGCACCATGATCTTTGACATTCCTGGCTGTCAAATGATCATGGTGGGATGGAGCTGGCGTAACAGATAGGCGATTCGACATTCTGCACAATAAATGATAAAGTCCCTTTCAGAATTATTGGCACCTGTCATAGCTCACCCGATATTACCATTGCTAGCGGTGGTCTGATAAATAGCATAACCTTGCAACTTATGCTACTGTCGCATCAAACTACCTGCCCCATATTATCTCGATCGAGAAACCTCCCGATTTTGTTTCGGCGGACAACCGCACCTTCGTTAACAAAGCTAACTGGGTTGGCTTCACAGAATTTACTGAGGAGACCTTCCCCGCTTTACCCATTTCTATAGACGTAACCTTTGGCGAATGTCGATTGCGCAAGGTGATCGCTGATGCTACCGCTCGCTTCATTCCAGCTGAAAGAATTGCGGAACTCCGCCCTAATTTCCTAGCCGAAGCAGCTGTTTTAGTTCGATGATTGGTAAATCAACACAAACGGAAGAAATTGATAGACCACTTGAAGTCCTGTAACCTCTCCACCGGTGTGAGTAAGCTTTGGTCTACTATCAAGGCTTTGTCTAATCCGAAGAGACATGATGACCGAGTTGAAATTCAATTCAAAGATCATTCCTCTTCGGACCGGATCAAGTGCGCAAGCTATTTTAGCGGGCAAATTACACTGCACTTTGGTAGACAAAACCAAACGATGTGTTACCCGACGGCAATATGCCAAAAGACTGCGCACCACTTACTTTCACTGATGAGTTCAGTGTGTCATCAGAATGTCATCAAGTCACCTCACCAAGATCCTCAACCTGTCGCTCACCACTCTTCAAATATCGGATGTGTGTAAAGTCGGAAGAGTTGTTCCACTACTGAAACCTGGAAACCCCGCCAGCAAAGTGGAGTCCTATTGTCCGATAACTCTCCTCTCTCTAGTTGTGAAGACACTTGATGGCTTGCTACTCACCACCTGAGCGTAGGAAACCACCAGCATGGCTTCCGAAAAGTGCACAGTACCAAAACAGCACTTAACGCCATAAACGCCCGGATAGGTCGTGGCTTTAACCAGAAACCGCCCTGTGAGAGAACGATTCTCGTAGCGTTGGGCTTGTCAAAAACCTTTGACACAGTCAGTTACGCAACGCTACTGCAGGACATCGAAAAACTACGCTCCCTCCAGGACTGAAGATGTGGACCATGAACTACCTGAAAGGTCGTCAATTATTCGTACTATTTCGAGGAAAAAATTCAAAACTGAGAAGAATTAAAAAAGGGGTTCCGCAGGATGGTGTCCTCTCCCCGCTATTGTGGGAGTTTCCTCTCCAGGCAATTCCTGCTGGGATGCTTTTGTAGAAATCATCATTGCATAGCGTACTCGGAGCCAAACCACTACCCATTGCAGACGAAGAGCTCGAGTTGCCGCGAGAAACGAGAGTGACCCCTGCTTCGTTCTGAATACTGTAGTGAATATGTACCTATCCAGAATAGGCCCCGACATATTCAACATATATTCTGCGTGCAATGAGTCTCCGCATGACACTGGCCATCTCTTTGCATGCCCCACTCGTCTGCCACCCCTCTCCCTTTGGTCCGATCCCATCGAAACAGCACGTTTCTTGGGCCTTCCGTTGGATGACGTCGACGACAACTTAGCTAATGCTTATCACCCGCTAAAACAACAAGAACAAAAACCTCCAATGCAGAAAGGAATTCTACGCGAAAAACTAATAAAGTTTATTTATTTCCCGTCATTGGGATATTATTTGTTGCTTTATTTCTTTTGGTTCCTTAGTAAAATATGTATATAAGTATATACATAAGTTAACACTGATTAATTGTTAGTAGATGTGAATGTAAGTGTAATAGCCATAATACAAGGTGCGTTCCAAAGTAAACAGGGCTTACAAAAAACAGAACAAATGGTTTTTTCGCAACATCAATTTATTTTATTCAAAATATTCTCCTTCTGCTTTAATACAGCTTTTTGCACGGTCCAAAAGCATGTCGAACGAGTGTTTTAGCTCGTTGGCCGGTATGGCCGCCTGTATGCCGGTGCAAGCCTTTTGAATGCCCTCTACGTCTGCATAACGCTTTCCTTTCATGGGCAAATGCATTTTTCCGAAAAGGAAGAAGTCGCACAGTACCATATCAGGTGAATACGGGGAGTAGTTAATGGTCAAAATGTGATTTTTGGTCAAATAATCGTCCTTTGTTGGATTCTGAGCAATTTTTGGTCGTCAGTCAATTTGTGCGGAACAGACCGTGCACACACCTTTCGTAAGCCCAAATGTTCGGTGAAAATGCGATAAATCAATGTTTTTGAGATGTTCAATTCCATTTCCATGAATTTCATTGATGATTTCGGCAGATTTTTGATGAATTCACGCACAGTTTCGATGGAATTTCCGGTGATCACGGATTTTGATTGGCCCAAATGTTGATAGTGATTTATGACCTCACGATCACTTCGAAAACGTTGAAACCACTCGTGCACTCTGCTACGGGATAGACAATCATCGCCATAAACTTGTTTCATCAATTGAAACGTTTCGGTAAAAGTTTTACCAATTTTAAAACAAAATTTAATGTTGGCTCTTTGTTCGAAGCTCATTTTCGCACCGATAACACAAACATACTTACACTTAAAACGCAATAACTTCACTTCCAATAGACGAAATGTCATGAAATTCTCACTGGACAATCGATAAAGATAGCAGATTCTAACGCACCAGTCGATGATGGCGCCACCAGAGGGCGCTAGTTTCAAAAAGTCCTATTTACTTTGGAATCCACCTTGGAAATCGGAGAATTTTGTTGGTAAATAATAAGTTTTGATCATAAATGATCTAAAAATAAATCGTGATAAAAATCGTGTTAAAAAATATAATTTTATTGATTATTTGTAGCGGCAGCAAACATTATTAATTTAATTTTGAGGAATACTGCCGAGTTGACAATACTAAATGTTCGAGTCAGCTTTGAATATATATTTATAGAATATGTATATTATCAGACTTTAGAATTTTCAATGCCCTAATAGGTGGTTTTGGCTTCATTTATTTTTCTTATGGCAGAGGCCTGCAAAAATGTTGTCAATAACGGTTTTATCAATAGATAACGGGGAGGCACTTTTTATATAATCTAAGAAAACTAACAGTGAAAAACAAGCAAATATTCACTTCAACTTCAATAATATGTGTTTGTTTCGTATAATTTGTAAGTGATTATTACGAAATTGTGATTACTCATCACCAAAGAAAAATGCATTAAAAACGCATACCTCAAGTATAGTATCTAAGTATGTAATATTAACTAATTAGCTATGTACGTTGTACATACTTCAATGAAATGAAAACATGTTTTCACTTACGGTATTTTTGGTCAGATTAAATAAATTGTAAATTTTCGACCCCTTACACACTACGTATATGCAATCTAACTCGCAAATACTTATGATTCATATTTTCAATTCTGCACCTCCGTTACGCTCGCTTGAATTTCTGGGATATCATCGTAAAATAGTCCTTTCATGTTAGTCTACAGTTTTGGAAATGGAAAATAGTCACATGGTAATAGATTAAGCAAATGGTTGATGAAAAAAATCATTTTTGTTTTCAAAAACTCGTTCATCTTTTTGGTCTTAATTTAATTTATGTGGAACAAAACTAGCAAGGACCTTTCTTTTACTAAAATCTTCGGTTAAAAACCTCCAAATAGTGTTTAATTCCTGAGCCAACATTCTCGAAGTAAAATTGGAGCCGATATTAAAATTTCATGGACATTTTCCACTTATTAAGCACGATTAGCAGCTTCTGGATGACCTGGTCGTTGGTCGTTATTTAAATCGTCACGACAATTTTTAAATTGTGTAAACCACGTCCAAACTTGAGTACGACAATACATTCATCATAAATGATTTTTTATTAACTAGTATGTCTAGCGATTTTTTTCAAATTTAACACAAAATTTTATATTTATTAGTATAATTTTATTGAAATGGCTGCAACATTAGCATGTGTCATATGTTTGACAAGTAGTTAGGTGGACAGCGGCTACGCTGGCTAGGTCATGTTGTCCGAATGGGCGAAAACACTCCAGCTCTGAAAGTATTCGACGCTGTACCCGCCGGGGGAAGCAGAGGAAGGGAAGACCTCCACTCCGTTGGAAGGACCAGGTGGAGAAGGACCTGGCTACGCTTGGAATATCCAATTGGCGCCATGTAGCGAAAAGAAGAAACGACTGGCGCGCTGTTGTTAACTCGGCTATAATCGCGTAAGCGGTGTCTACGCCAATTAAGAAGAAGAAGAAGTTAGGTGGATAAATATAACTTTATAATGCAAATAGATAACGCTGCATGCTGAATAATTAAAATATAAAGATCAGTTATTTTGGGATACATATTGTACTAGTATGGAATTCGACTCAAGAAAATCATATATATCGATCAGGGAATGCACCTGTTGCAATTAACGCAACGCTTCAAGTTTGAGTATATACACACAAGAAACAGTTTTGTTTACAAACAACGCAGATTACATTAGTTTTTAAACATTTCAAAACAATTTAAAATGTACGACAATCCGCGGTAACAAAATAATTTTAACTCTTTTTGTTTAACTATATAACTGTAAAAATATTCAAACTTCGTTTCTTTTTCTAACTGAATTAAGAGAGAGTCTGCCTTAGAGGCTTCAAAAAATCGATCAGGAGGGAAAGAAATAATTGATTAAAGCGAAATTTCTATAATTATAAATTTAAACACCATCCGCAAATTTTTTGGATACGAAATCTTTTATGTATATTTTGCCTTTGGGACGCAATTGCCCGACGCATCTCGCATGTGCATTTGCCGGTCAGCGGGCAGGATGTAGGTAGCAATTTCTATCTAAAAGAAAAAATATATCAATATCAAATATATATAAATATATCATATTTGTTAATAACTTATCTTCTAGTTAAACTAATTTTCAAAAATAGTGTAAAATCCCACAATTTTTTAAATATTGAAGAAAATGGTTTTTGACCAAGGGCTCCCCCCTTAAGTTTGCATTGATTGGACCATGTACTGAGCTTAATTTCTTCGCTGATTTTTTTACGAAAATAACTTTTTTGTTTTTAAATTGTAAGAAAGAAAGGAATGGCTACAAATAAATTCGGTGAAGCGCTGAGAGCACGTGTTATTAATGATTATAATAACTGAACATCTCAAAAATAAATTTCTCTGAAATACAAAATTCATAAGTCTTCAATTTCACGAATAATAAGAACTATATTAGAAACAAAACAGACGTACTAGTGCATGGTGAAGTTCGACCAAAAAATCGATGAAAAAACGTAATGTACGAGAGGTAAAAAAGTCTTCACTTTAAAGGTGTCTCTCCACAATTGGTAAAGGAGCTTGATGCTGATTTACGCAGTCACCGACCAGTTAGTAAACGTAACCAACTAAGACGATTGCAGTTCTCTAAAGATCATAAATAATTGATTCTATTAATGTGGCAACTGCTGATCAGTTTTTCTAAAGAGTCCTGGAGGCAGGAAGAAATATACCCCAAACGATAGTGGATAACCTTATAGCTTCAATGCGGCGACCATGCAAAGCCGTTATTGAGAGTAATGAGTTTGCCACAAAATACTAAGTTTTGTGGTATTGAATATATATGTTATAACTTTTTTTTTATTTGTATTAAAACAAGAAAAAACGTTAACTTCGGTGGCACCGAAGCTAAATACCCTTCACAGGTGCATTTCTGTTTGTAACTATGTGTTCAGTTTGTATGGAAGCTATATGCTATATTAATCCGTTCTAAACAAGTTTTCTAGAGATTACATTGTTGCCTTAAAAAATAACATATACCAAATTTCGTGAATATATCTTGTCAAATGTGAAAGTTGTCCATACAAGAACTTGATTCCGATCGTTCAGTTTGTATGGCAGCTATATGCTATAGTTAACCGATCTGAACAATTTCTTCGGAGATTACATTGTTGCCTTAAAAAATAACATATACCAAATTTCATGAATATATCTTGTCAAATGTGAAAGTTGTCCATACAAGAACTTGATTCCGATCGTTCAGTTTGTATGGCAGCTATATGCTATAGTTAACCGATCTGAACAATTTCTTCGGAGATTACATTGTTGCCTTAGAAAATAACATATATCAAATTTCGTGAATATATCTTGTCAAATGTGAAAGTTGTCCATACAAGAACTTGATCCCGATCGTTCAGTTTGTATGGCAGCTATATGCTATAGTTAACCGATCTGAACAATTTCTTCGGAGATTACATTGTTGCCTTAGAAAATAACATATACCAAATTTCGTGAATATATCTTGTCAAATGTGAAAGTTTTCCATACAAGCATTTGATTCCGATCGTTCAGTTTGTATAACAGCTATATGTTATAGTGGTCCGATATCGGCCGTTCCGACAAATGAGCAGCTTCGTGAAGAGAAAATGACGTTTGCAAAATTTCAAAACGATATCTTAAAAACTGAGAGACTGGTTCGTATATATACAGACAGACGGACAGACAGACAGACGGACATGGCTAAATCGAATCAGCTCGACATACTGATCATTTATATATATATACTTTATAGGGTCTCCGACGATTCCTTATGGGTGTTACAAACTTCGTGACAAACTTAATATACCCTGTTCAGGGTATAAATATTATGTTGTCAAAAAAGTCTTGCGGTATTTTCGCTAGTTGGCGCTGAAAGTGCATAGTTCTAGTTTTATTCGTCGCATCGGGTCATGCTATACCTTTTTGGAAAGCTCATTTCACCAACACGTGTTTGATTGATTGTCGTTTCTTTTAAGTCGTTCGTGATTTATAGCGTCGCAAACATGGAGCAAAATTAAGAGAAAATACGGCATATTTTACAGTACTACTACGATAAAGGCAAAAATACATCTCAAGCCGCCAATAAAATTTGTGTAGTTTATGGACCCGATACAGTTTCTATTTCCACCGCACAACGATGGTTTCAACGTTTTCGTTCTGGTGTAGAGGTGGTCGAAGATGCGCCACGCTCCGGAAGGCCTGTCGTCGAAAATTGCGATAAAATCGCTGAATTGGTCGAAAAAGACCGGCATAGTAGCAGCCGTAGCATCGGTCAAGAGCTGGGCATGAGTCATAAAAAATTCATTTCAATTTCAAAAAAAAAAAAAAAAATTCAATAAAAATACCGCAAGACTTTTTTGACAACCCATTATAAACCGTGAAATTTTAGTAAATTGGCTTTGTTTACTTCCATCAACATCTAATATTTAAAATAATATTAAAATAGAAGGTTTTTGCAATTACGGTCTATGTTATCGACATTATATTCATGATCGTATTTCAGTTGCAAATGTTTTGTGCGATACTGTAAATATTTGCAACATATTTTAATTATTTAACGTTAATGGTTTAAATATATAATTAAAATGCGATGTCGCTCTTAGTTTCTTCCTTGCAAGAAAAGTTATTGATGATTCGGTTTGTTGTCATAAAAATATTAGCTGATTGCTCACAAAATCTGTGCCAATATTTGTGACAACATGAAAATGCCAATTAATCCAGATCTGTCAATTTATCTCAATTTGCGACAGTTCATAATAAATATAATATTGAATTTTATGTGTACATATGTATGTATCTACACTAGCGGCCAATAAAAACGTACCACCACTTTTATAGACTCATCTTCAGCTATATAACTGTAAATTTGGAAATATTAATACTAGATCTAGTATGTACGGAGAAATTAACTATTTTTTGGGGGCTTATTGGGATGAACACTATTCAGTTATATTCGTGTTTTGGTTGTGTATTGTGCAAAATGCCAAATAATCAGAAGAAATTAAAGCGAGACCAAAGAATTCGCAAACTGGTATAAGATGAAGAAATGTGATCTTCTCGACAAATATCAGCTGAAATTGGTTGTAGCCATTCAGCTATTGTTTATGTTTTCTAAGAAACAAGAAAATAGTGACGTTTTGGAGCGTAAAAAAAAGGGATCAAATCGTCCTCGAAAGTTTATGCGACCGCTTTAAAAGTGTACTTTCTATAAGAGCGGATTTACAAAAATGCATTTAAGTCTGGCAAGCATACGTCGGCGATCAAAATGATTAACAACAGATTATGTGGTCTGGCAAAAGCTGACCCTTCAGGTAGTGAGGGGCTCCAAAATAAATGAGTGGTAAAGAAAATTAAGTTTCTGCAAAGACAAATGATATAAGTCTGTTTTTCATACCATGTTGTGGACCTCTACACCTTGTTGATGGAATAAATGGATGCAAAAAATTTTTTAGTACGCGCAATCGAAAAGCATTATTCTTATAAGGATTGCCTAATCTTCTAGGTTGCCTCAGCGCCATGCCATCGTAAAATATGCCTAAGTTTGGATTGGAAACAAATCTTTTATAAAGCATATATACAATATTGATGTACATAAATGATCCTATTCAGCTCGAATTTTTATTTGGTCAATACATTTAACGGTCAAAGAATTCAACTCTTGGAATGCCCCAGAAACTCGCCTTATTTAAATTCTATTGAGCACGTAATGAGTTGTGAAGTTGCTAATCATAAGCCAACAAATAAAAATCAATTGATAAAGATTTTAGAACTGGTTTGGTATGGTTTCATTATAAGGAAATCAATTGAGATCCTAGTGAATTCTACGCCTTCAAGAGCTAAAGAAGGAACGACTCGTTATTAGAAGAGTCTATTGTGATTGTTGTTTTTCTAAAGTTATTGGTGAAATTGATTTAGTCGCTTTAAATTAACTTCACATTGTTTTCTTTTAATTATCCAGAACTCCATGGAATCTATACTTTTGTTATAATTTTATACCCTGAACAGGGTATATTAAGTTTGTCATAAAGTATATACATATATAAATGATCAGTATGTTGAGCTGAGTCGATTTATCCATATCCGTCCGTCTGTCTGTCTGTCTGTCTGTATATATACGAACTAGCCCTCAGTTTTTAAGATATCATTTTGAAATTTTGTAAACGTCATTTTCTCTTCAAGAAGCTGCTCATTTGTCGGAACTGTCGATATCGGACCACTATAACATATAGCTGCCATACAAACTGAACGATCGGAATCAAGTTATTGTATGGAAAACTTTCACATTTGACAAGATATATTCACAAAATTTGGTATAGATTATTTTCTAAGGCAACAATGTAATCTCCGAAGAAATTGTTCAGATCGGTTAACTATAGCATATAGCTGCCATACAAACTGAATGATCCTAATCAAATGCTTGCATGTGAAACTTCCTCATTTGACGATATATCTTCACGAAATTTGGCATGAGTTATTGTTTATAGAAATATTGTAATATCGAAAGTAATTGTTCAGATCGGCTCACTATAGCATATAGCTGCCATACAAACTGAACCATCGGAAACAAGGGAAACGAAATTTGACATAGATTACTGCTTAAGGTAATAACATAATCTCCGAAAAAATTGTTCACATCGGATTACTATAGGATATAGCTTCCATACAAACTAGATGTGTATATATTTCTATATATTTACATATTTATGCGTTATCATATACAAATATTATAAGTATGTGTGCGTGTAAGTTCCCATATTTTGTCAAATACGCGTGATTTCCGGGGAGGAGTTAGTAGCCTTTGTTTCCACTAAAAATTAGGCGGATTTATGATTGAGAGACGTAAAGTAATAATTTTGCGCAACGATGAGGATAAAGCGACTGTAATGCTGCATATCATTTTTTGGTTTTATATTTTTATTACTAAATTCTCAAATATGTATGTACATATTATATATGTAGAAACGAGTTAGAACTTATCACAACCAAACGTTATACAGTAAAAATTGTAATGGCTTGTGTTTGTTTATCAGTAAAGTTGAAATAGAACAGTGCCATTATGAGCCATAGAATTGGAATTTTTAAAATGCCGAAAGAAAATGTATACAACTTTTGTGCATATAATATACATATTGTATGTACATATGTACATGTATGAGCAAGTAAAATAATAATAACGGCAAAGCCAGAACAAACGTACATACACATACAATCTATATTGAATACGCACTCGCAGCTATCTGTATAAATGGTATAATCACACTTATACCTTGTAAATACATATATTGTACATACATATATACACTTAGATACATAGATATACGCTGATTGTACTTGCATTCACGAATGCACATTTTTAGCAGCGTGACATGCCTGTATGTCGTTTGGAAAATGTTAATATTAACTCTGAATGATATGGTCAGTGACCAACGAATATAAACAATATGTATGAATGAAAAAAAAAAAACAAAGTTCAATACCACAACATATCATATAACGAGTTAATTTAACAAATTTGAACTTTACGTGTTTTTAAGTTTGTGTTACATTTTATATTAATTAAAATTGAACTGAAAGTTTCATTAGAGTTCAAATATATATATTTTTAAACTCTTATCTTATAAAATAAAATCAGAATACATACTTTATTAGAAATAATACAATCTGATTGAATATGACCCGGAATACATGTCTTTATTATCGCCTTCATAAAATACTTCCGATCCATTGCATGCTTGCTAATAGGAGAGAAGGACCTGGCTCCGCTTAGAATTTCCAATTGGCGCAACTTTGATAAAAGAAGAAACGACTGGCACGCTGTTGTTAACTCGTTATTGTTACTTGTTATTGTCTACGCCAATAACGAAGAAAAAGAAGAAGGTCTTTTAGAACGATGTTGTAAAAGGCCTCTGGTAATAATTGTTTGTCGCGAGCAAAGAGGATCGAGAAAACATTGACGACGAACTACATCCAGGACGGCCATCAACATCAACTGAAGATCAACAGTCCAAATAAAATAGAGGGATTAGTGCTTGAGAATCGGCGATTAACAGTCAGAGATCTTACTGACATTGTTGGAATATAGAAAGGATCAGTGAAAACCATTTTGGAATATAATTTGGGCCTAATAAAAGTGAAACCATGATTGGTTCCAAAATCAACAAATTTTTTCGAAAAACAGTGTAAACCATTGCTTTCCGAATACCAGGAAGTCATGAAACGTATTTTTACTGGCAATGAATCTTGCTTACCACTTGGAAACAGACGATCAATGGGCTGAATATCGTGGCAAAGGTGAGCCGAAGCCGAAAAAACCACGTTAAAGCTAGTGAAAAATCTAGGTCAGTTTTCTTCGGTTATCGAAGTGTGGTGCCCCCTGACCTCCTTCCGAACAGCCATACTTTCAAAAAGGAACACTATTTGAGTGTTATGCGCGATTTGCGCGAAGATATTCGTAAGAAGAGGCCGGAATTATGGGCAACTCTAAGGTTTTGCACCACGATAATGCATCGTGCCTGCCATATATCATTTTCAACCAATATAGTGCCGCAACCACCGCATTCGCCTGATTTAGCTCCCTGTGACTTCTGACTATTCAGCAATCTTAAGCGATCGTTTCGAAGAAAACGTTTAGAGTCAATTGAACACATTAAACGTATATCGCTATTCCGGAAATTGTCTTTAACCTGTTGGGGCCAAGGGGAATTATTTTGAGAGGGCGACATAGATTTTGCAGATTAAATCGAGAATTTTAAAATTATGCATAAAGTCTTACCATTTTTTGCTCATAGTAGTATGCATCTCTTCGAAATACTCAACTTATAACCACTCCCCATGGAAGACTACTTTCGTAGTTACTTCCTTAAATAGAGAATAACATATACATACATATATGGCATATGATATAAGGCTTTCATATACTCATACATAACATGTGTATTATTTTGTTTGTTTCTATTAAAGCGTAAGCAAAGTGGTTGAGTGGTGCAGTACTATGTCTTTTTATTCGATTAACATCAATGTTTTCGTATATAATTTATTTGTTATTTATGACTTCTGCTGATAAATAACACAACAGTAGTGTGCGCAATATAAGTGAATGTACATATGTATGTATTGGCATGTCAAGCAACGAAATAAAAATGTACTTACAATTAAGTAGTATGTGCATTCCTACACACACATTCAAATATACATACGAAATAAATGCATATGCACGCTAAACGGAATGGGTGAGCCACTGACTCGTTCACGCAAATTAAAAATGAACAAATTCAGTTTTTGTTTTATTTATTCTGAGTGCACAAATAAATGGGTTATTAAGTTTAATAACTGAGACGACCTTGTATCGTTTTCGAATCGGTGGCAGGCCACGGGTCGACCGTTCATTGTGCTCAGTTCCGTACAATTGTTTACTTAAATATTTTATAAAATGCAAAATCAAATTAAATCGCAATGAAATGTAATAAATTAGATCACCATTGCAGCAACAAGATGTGACAATACCCAAACAAAGATGTGCGTGCGCTCATAGTAATGCTATGAACAGGGCGTATGCACTAGTTAATAACTTCCTGTAGTCTTCTTCGATCAATCAATAATTAAATCATTGAAGAATAATTAGACTTAATTACAAAAAAAAAAAAAATAAAAAAGCCTAATCTAAGTACTTGCTCTAAATATAAGCTCCTTCGCTACATTGGTGCCTGTTGTGGTAGCAGTTATTCTGTAAATACTTTTTCTTGACCTATTTAATAAGTCATTGGTTCTTTTCCTGTCATATGTTGGCCATAATTGTTTAGTTATGACGCATTTTGTAATGTTTTTCCACCTGTTGTTTGCAATTTGTTGAAATTGTCTATTGATCTCTCCTTTTATCGATTCTAGCGGGCTTGGTATTAGCTCCGCCTCGGATTCATTGAGTAAAGCTTCTGCCTTTGCCAACTCGTCTGCTTTTTCGTTACCGAAAATGTTCCTTTGGCCGGGAACCCAGATCAGGTTTAGTTGGAGTTTTTATTTTATTGAGCTTAGTGCTCTCTTGCAGTTGTGAACTATACTGGAATTTGTCATGGGTGAAGCCAATGCCAGGAGGGCCGCCTGGCTGTCCGTAAATATAGTTGCTTTATGTATATTCCCGTGGTTTTCTAATAGAACTTCGCAGGCTTTTTCTATGCCTAGTACTTCTGCTTGGAAGATGCTAGCCGAGTTCGGTAGACGTATAGAGAGAGATATGCCTAGATCAGCGGAGAATAACCCCGTGCCTACTCCGCAGTCCATTTTGGACCCGTCGGTATAGACTGAGGTGGTATCTTCCTCTACTATTGAACCTTTTCTCCATTCTCGTCTAGATGGTATCCTCACCTGGAAGTGTCTATTGAAATCCAGCTTTGGGAGAATGTAGTCTGATTTGTTAATGGTGAACTTATTTAGAATTACACTATGTCCGTAGTTCTGCTGATTCTAACCTCCCAATTCTTTTCTTCTACGACCCACCTCGGCTGGGGTGACGTCAGTGCTTTTAGCGAATTTTGAGTTTTTCCGTCTTGGATCTCAATTTTTTTGTTAAGCATCTCTAAGCGATCTTCACTCGACATACTTTTAGGTATTATAAAAAATTACTTTTCGTACCATTATCCACAATCTGTTGAGTCGATCCATCAGAGATACTGAGATCCTCTGCCACTTCTCTGATGCCAATACTGAATGCTTTGTATCATTTAAATACTAATGTCTGTTCGGTAAATAAAGTAGACCCCCCAAAACTTGTTGTTCAAACCTTTTTATACTCTTGCAACATGTTACAGCGTATAATAGTTTAGTTCACCTAACGATTCTACGTATCACCTAAAATAAAGAGAGATATAGATATAGTGTTATACATATATGTATATGGATATGCATATATGATTAGGATGACGAGACGAGTTGAAGATACAGACAGAATGTATTTTACACATGGGATGGTAGAGAAGGCTTATTGAGAGCCGGGGTAAAAATTGGACGATGTGCGTGGCAGTTCGAAAATAGACGAAATCGGACAACAACCACGCCTACTTCCCATATAGCACAATTTTAAGTTCCACTTGATTCGTTCAGTTCCCAGGACAAAAATCAAGAAGAAATTAAAATAACGGGATAAAACTTTGCACGAATAATGCCTTTAGTGTATGCTACATTATGACCAAAAATTTCCAAATCCAAAGAAAACTGTTCAATCCCCCTGGGTAGATTAAGTGGACCCCAGTATCTATAGTTGACGTTTGACCGTAAATATCGGTCAATGTATCGGATAAACAATTGAAATTTAGAAAGAATCCGTTCCTGATAACATAATCTGTGTGTATCAAAATGAGTTGAATCGGGTTAATGCTTCCCCGAGCATCCATATACTTAATAATAATAATAATACCCAACGATTACCCTCCTCCCGCCCAACCGACGCGAGGGGCGCAATCCGCGAACGAGCGGAATTAGCCGAGTCATAAAAGGCAAGAGAGTTTTAAGCGTTGCGATCTTAAGCTGCTCAGCTACAGAAACAAAAATTTCAACAGCCAAAATTAAGAATTAGATTAAAGTTTATAATTATTAAATGTTACTTGTTAAGAGTAGATAAAATAATTTTTTTAATGGTAAAGAGTGAGTCTGTTAGATCAAATGTGCTGGAATGAAAATTGAAATCATGACATATACGGCGGAATGGTTCGTTTAACTCAAAATTTGTTCTAGAAAATTTTAAAAGTAAGTAAGGGTACTGCCTGGTAGGGCGAGCGGGAACGTTAAAATTAATATCAGATAAGAGAGATGGGCTACAGACTGACCCATTCATGAGTTTTACAAGAAATATTATACCAAGCATCTCCCTACGACTAGCGAGTGTCGGGAGATTTATAAGTTTTAAACGGTTAATGTAAGGGGGAAGATTTAAACTGGAATCCCAATGCAAATGATTTAAGGCAAAAAGTAAAAAATGTTTTTGAACGGACTCTAATTTATCCGAATGGACTTGGTAACTAGGGTTCCAAACCACAGAAGCATACTCCAATATAGGCCTCACCAGAGATGTAAAAAGAATTTTTGTGGTAAGCGGATCTCTAAATTCTTTAGACCAACGTTTAACAAAACTAAGAGCGCCTTTAGCTTTAAAAACCGTGGAAGATACGTGAAGATTAAAATTGAGTTTGGGGTCCATAGTTACTCCCAGATCAACAAAACTGCATACTTGCTCCAACCTAAAGTTTTGTATTGCGTATGAGGTAGGGTCTACAGCTCTACGTGAAAAGCACATCGTTTTACATTTTTTAAGGTTCAATGGCATGTCATTTCTATCACACCAAGAAACTAGGTTGTTTAAGTCTGTTTGCAACTGACATCTTTCGCTGTTTGAAGTATACGTTTTAAAAAGTTTTACATCGTCAGCATATAATAAAACTTTTGAAAACTTAACAACAGATGATATGTCGTTAATAAATAACAAGAACAGAATTGGACCAAGATGGCTACCTTGAGGAACGCCTGAAGGAACATTGATTATGTCAGAAAAAGTATCTTTAAATATGACTTGTTGAATTCTATTACTAAGATAAGAAGCAACCCATTTTAGAAATATTGGTTGAAAACCAAGAAGATCAAGTTTATTCAAAAGAATTGAATGGTTTACTTTATCAAAAGCTTTACTAAAATCTGTATATATAACATCAGTATTCTTATTCTCCCTAAAGCCCGTTGATACATGTGATACAAATTCAAGCAAATTAGTTGTGGTAGATTTCCCTTTACGAAAACCGTGCTGAGAACAAGAAATTAGTGGAGAGATCCGGAAGGTTATGTCGTCTGTTATAATTGCTTCAAAAAGTTTAGGTATTGCAGACAACTTTGCTATTCCCCTATAGTTTTCAATAGATGACCTAAATCCACTCTTATGTAAAGGAATTATAAATGACTTTTTCCATATGGATGGAAATAAGCCTTGCATAAGAGATGAGTTAAATAGTTTTGTTAGGGGTTGGTATATATATTTGGCACATTTCTTAAGAAAGCATAAGGGAATCATATCTGGGCCGTAATTGTATGATTGTTCTAACATATTTAACTGATTTAAGACGTCTGCTTCGGAAATGGTAGGTGCATTAATGACAGAAATCGGACATAACTTGTGCTGATGCGGAACATTTTGTGGAGATTTTGGAGAGTAATTGGACCTAAAGAATTCAGCGAACATATTAGAAATGATGTGATTGTCACTGGACATACTAGACTTATATTTCATAGCGGACGGAAAATTAGAAATCCTGCGTTTGGAGTTGACGAAACCATAAAACAATTTTGGATTACGTATAATATTATTTTTTACTTTATTTATATAATTACTATAACATATTTTGTTAAGTTCAGCAAATTGTATAAATATTTTCGAACATCCAGATGACTTTATACTCCAAATATCGGTCAATATATGAGTTATCTCAATGAGAGCGTGTTTTGCACATAACAATACATCTTTGTGCCAAAAATCATTAAAATTGAGCGAAAACTTGATCTTGCCTCCATATGATAAATATTAGGATTTTCGAACATCCGGCATATGATTGGTGTTTGTGTGTGAGTTACTACATATATGAAACACTGGGACATTTTTTTTACTATGTGGCTTGTTAATAGAATGTGGTATTGGCAAAAATAGATAAAAATCGGTTGGATACTACCCCGACTCCCATATACTACATATAATGATTTTCATTCATTGCTTGGATTTCGATCCTCTGGGTGACGTTTTACACCTTAAAGTATTTCCTTGGTATTGATTCTTCCTTCCTTACTTTTTCTACTTGTTTTCTACACTTTATATGAAGTACTAAGAACTTTCCAGTTCTAAATATAATTATATGCATATAGAAAATTATTGACAAATAATCCTCTTTTTGGCTTATGTTACTTAGAAAACTTTATAATTATTATTTACAGCGTCTCGAATTCGATCGAGAAGGTCTAACGAAATTGAAAAAAGCCGTGAAAGCGATACACAATTCCGGAAACAGTAAGTATTATATAGTATATTGCAGCTGTCATTTGAAGTGGCAGCGATTCATCATATTCAAATATTTTATTTTCAACACAGCACATGTGGACAATGAAATGTTTCTGGTGGGCGCTTTGGAGCGGCTTGGCGGCAAGGTGATTGATCAAGATGAGCCGGATATCGGTGCTGCATTTCTTAAGTTCTCCGTCGTCACAAAGGAGCTTAGCGCTTTAATGAAAACCCTGGTAGGTTTCTGAAAAAACGCGAATTTATTAATTTGCTTAATCGGTTCTTGCTGTTTCCGTTTAATTTTTGATGTACAGATGCAAAACATCAATAACATCATCATGTTTCCGGTGGATTCAATGCTGAAGAGCGAGCTGCGTGGTGTGAAGGGCGACATGAAACGACCTTTCGACAAGGCCGCAAAGGATTACGAAGCGAAATTCATAAAAATCGAAAAAGAGAAAAAGGCGCAAGCCAAAGAGGCAGGCATGGTGCGTACCGAAATCGATGCAGCTGTCGTTGCAGATGAAATGGAAAAGGAACGACGTCTCTATCAGTTGCAAACGTGTGAGGTAAGTGTATGCGTTTACTAGCTCGTGTAAGCATTTTTTCACATTTCTAATTGGTTGTGTATGTTTATTTTTATATTGTTTTGATGATTCCTTTTTATTGCATCGTATCGGATTGCTGCTTTGTGTCGACCACCTTGCAGTATTTATTGAAATATAAGGAAATTAAAACAAAAACTGGTATAGAGCTGCTGCAGCATTTCATCGAGTATTATCACGCGCTAAATAAGTAAGTCAATTGTAATTTATGTACAGTCAAATATGCGTTTGTGTACTGAGTAACGCGCATGCGCTTGTGTTTTGCATACTAATTCGTTTCAATTGTTAATTCATTTGATTGTAATCGTTACTAATTTTTTTTGTATTTTTTTTCATAAAAACTCTCCGCTAGTTACTTCAAGGATGGCTTACAAACGATCGAACACTTTGGCACGTACATTAGCGATTTAAGCGAGAAACTGCAATTGATCAAGCAAAAACAAGATGAAGATCGACGCAGTTTACTCGATTTGCGAACACTATTGCGCAGTACGCCCGATTTTGAGCGAGCGGATAATGCGCCACCGGAGAAGGGTGCCGCTAATGCTGGTGGTTATTCGCTGCACCAATTGCAGGGCGATAAGCATCACGGTGTGACACGCTCAGGTCATCTGTTGAAAAAGAGTGAAGGCAAAGTGCGACGAGTCTGGCAGAAGAGACGTTGTCGTGTAACAGCGGACGGTTTTCTGGACATTTGCCATGCGGATGAGTCGAAGCCGCCAACACGCGTCAATCTATTGACATGCCAAATTAAGCCCGTACCAGATGACAAGCGCGGCTTTGATCTAATCAGTTGTAAGTGCTCTTAAGTAATATGAAAATTACTTATTATTATTATTATTATTATCAGGTTTGCAAATAACAAATAAATTAATTAAATTAATAATTTCGAAATTTCTAATCCCATATACTGGATTTAAAAAATGAAATAAAAAATGTTAATACCAATTTTAATAAAAATTAATAAAAGAAAGACGCGTTTGCGTTCTTTTCCTTCTATCAATTGGTTTAACCTTTGAAAAGGAAAGCTTTTTAATAAAATTTCAACAGAGTTACGCAATTTTTGTCCTATATCCATTTAATTGCTTGTAATTACAGAGTTTCAGTTAGGATTAAATCTTTCCTTTTTTATTCCTTTTCTATCCAGCTTTTAATTTGTAAAATAACTTTTTTTTATTCATTACTCCAATTTGTATATTTAAAAAATATTTAAAAAAAATTGTATTTTAAAATTATTCCTAGATGATCAATAATTTAAAATCGGAATTAAAAATTTAAACATTTTGTTTTTGGTGGCAGAATTAAAAATTTAAATTCTAATTTGAGTTAAAAAACTCGCAACCCTCATTGTTATAGAGTATAAAATATAAATAGCAACAAAGAATTAGTTTTAATTTATATTTGTTGTTTTATTTTAGACAATCGTCCATACCATTTTCAAGCTGAAGATGAGGCAGACCAAAAAGCCTGGATGGCAGTTCTGGCTAACTGCAAAGAGAAGGCTTTAGCTAAAGCATTTCAACATGCGAATCCGCAAATGAGTCCAAGTCTAGTGGAACTTCAAAAGACTGTTATACGGTACATTTGTGTTTTTGAAATTTTATGCATAATTATTTTTAAACATTATTAATTTTCAGATACGTCCAAATGCTACCCGGTAATGATCAGTGTTGCGACTGTGGTTCCCGAAATGATGTCACCTGGATCAGTTTAAATTTCGGCATACTCGTTTGCATACAATGCTCGGGTGTGCATCGTGATCTAGGTGTACACCATTCCCGTATACAAAGCCTCACATTAGACAATTTGACCACAGCAAATCTATTGATTGCGCGCGCCATGGGTAATAGTACACTAAATGACATAATGGAAGCCACGTTGGGGAAGGGTAAACTCACACCAGATAGTACAATGTAGGTGTTTGCTATCACAGATACACAGATTTTTATTTAAACTATGTATTTTCCTTGTTTTTTAGGGAAGAGCGTTATGATTTCATACGCGCAAAATATGTTGCAAAACGTTATGTGATGCGCACGTGTGCAGACGACAATGAATTGCGTTGTGATCTCGAACAAGCTATTGTCAATGCAGATATTAGTCAACTCTTGCAGGTCTGGGCTGAAGGCGCTGACCTTACATGTTGCCTGCCATCGTCAGATGCGGGCGAGACAGCATTGCATTTGGCTGTGTTGCGTGAAATGATGGGTTCCACGTTGCATATTGTCGATTTTCTTATACAGAATATGCCACCAAAGGGTCTTAATAAGTCCACTAATCCGCCAAGTATTATTGACGAGATCGGCAAGAATACCGCATTACATTTGTGTGCGTTACACGATCGTCGTGAATGCATGAAATTGCTGTTACGTTCCGGTGCCGATTACGAACTGCGGAATTCTCAAAATAAAACACCACTCGACATTGCCAAAGAAATGGGTCATAATGCCTGCAAAGAGCTGGTTGGTATTTCAATCGAAATCAAATTTATGTGTTATTTATTTTTATTCTTATTTTGTTACAGATTGAGTGTGCCATGCGGCGCGAAAAGAGCGCCTTTGATCACATCAACACAGATTGGAATTTGCCAAACGAAGATGGATCTACCGATTTCTCTGATGATGACACAATGGTTGATGAGCGGGTAAAAATGAAATTGATCTGAAATATATAAAGACAAGCACTTATTATATATTTCCACTTTCACTTACACAGAAATCGCGTTCTCGTCCACCTAGCTTTGCTGGCGGCGATTCGCCGGTGTTGCGATCTCGTTCCTCAACTTGTGATTCAATACAAAGCAGTTCTAGTCCAATTGCCAACTGCCCAAGTCGACAGTTCACATTACCGTCCGGTGTACCCGCCTATCCACAATCGGCGGGCACTTCGCCAAAGCAACATGTAGCAATGGGTCAGTATTTAAGTGGTGGTGCCGTTATTGATAGCGTTGGACGTGGTTGCACCATCGCTGGAGGTGGTGGCGGTTCCAGTCCGAGTTCTGCCTCAAGTCAAAGTGGACGAATTTCTAGAAGCATTGCCAGCAGTGAGCTGGTGCACATACCAGGCGCTCGTAAGTCAACATCTGCAGGTAATAAAAACCTAGAACGAATTTATCAAAGGTATATATAATTTGTGTTTAATTATATACATAGCAAATATGAATTCGCTAAAAAAGCGCACAGCACCGGCTCCACCGCCTGGTGTGACATCAACTGCTAATACAACAACGACCAATTCTATGTATGGCACATTGCCTCATCCACCGCGACATTCTCAAAATTTTGATACAACCGATTTACGAAATCTAAATCATAAAAATCAGTCGATGGATGTGGTATATGGTACACTGCCGCATTTGCGTTCAGTGGATAGCAGCCCACGTATCAGCGGCAGTCATGGTGCCATGCATAGTTTTTACGATCGCTATGATAAGACACAAGTTGTGTCCCAAGATCCGAATGGCGGTAGTGGAGGTGGTGGTAATATAATACCAGTTCTCACAACATTCGGTCACAAACGCTCGCCTAGCGGTGAATCTGTGAATCGCAACATCCACTTGGCTGGCGCAAAATTGGTACTACCGCCTGCGGGTGAAATTCCTCAACTGAAGCACGTTGATAAATCTGCTTTAACACGTCCGAAAATTCCACCACCAGGACCGCCGCAAGGTAGGTGCACTATTTAAGAAAGTTAAAAAAATACTTACATATATGTTTTATCATAGAACGTGATATTTCTAATGGGCAATCAAATGAGAGTATTTGTTCTCTGGAGGATACAGGACCCATTGCGCCACCCAGAAAGGTAAGAAACTATGTTTATTTAGAATAAATTCTTAGCACATTTGTGCACTTTAAAAACTAAAAACTATTCATCCTGAGAACACCTGTAAGATTTTTTACATGAAATATCGTTATTGTTAAAATATAAAATATTTATATTGTCGAAAAAAAACAATTTACATTGTTCATAAGTATTTTTTGCATTAGAGAAACCAAACATTCGGAACATCGTCATTAACATTTTTTTTTTTAATAATTTTACGGTTAAAACTTCAAATCGTACATATCATAAAAATTCATTGCAAAAATTTACTAAACAGATATACATATTTTAAAATCTTCTGTAAAATTTACTGAATTAAAAATTATAATCAATTTACAGCGCAAAATAACAAATCTATTGAGAATATCCCAACCAAGTGAAGAGACGGTAAAGAGTTCACCATTTGTTTTAATTAATCTTTATGTCTGTTCTTTTGTTGTTCTTTTTAAAATTTGTGTATATTTTTGATAAAGTTTTGTCTTCTTGAAAGCGCCTCTCTAATGCCATCAATAATAACAATAAAAAAGCAAACGCAAACTTTTGCTCAGCTTGCGATGCAATAAATACCGTGCGAAAGTAATCCATCGCTAAACTCTTAAACTCATTCAGCTTGAAGGATATGCTTTGGTTCTACTAAATATTGTGTTTTAAAGCAAAAAAAGTTTCAAGTAACTAACTTTTTACCTATGTTTGTTTACACAGCTCATCAACCAATCAATGAATTATAGTGATTACGAGCCCTGGCATACAGAATTAGACTCCTCCGGTGTTGGCGGCGGCCATGGCGGTGGTGATGGCAACGGCCGTGGTGGCAGTGGCAGTAGCGGTGGTGGCTTAGATAACTCCGCCGACTCTAATCTGTCAAGTGATAATGATCGTATTAGTTCTTCGCCAGACAATCAATTAAAGAGCGGCTCAAGCAACAGCGGTGGTGGAAAATTCAATTATGTATGTAGAATTTTGGACATTATAAACTTGATATATTTCATAACTCTCTAACAAACAGAATGGACACCGTCGCTGTCGCGCTTTGTATGATTGCGCTGCTGATAATGATGATGAGCTAGAATTCAAGGAAGGGGAGATATTAATCGTGCTTAACGAACGCACAGATGATGAAAATTGGATGGAAGGTGTGATTGAGGGTGATCCCTCACGGCATGGCATGTTTCCAGTCAGTTTTGTGCATATGCTACCTGATTAAATGGCATAATAGGTATACAATGATGGCGATGGATAATATATCGCAAAGGAATGCCACGCATTATCCCAACGACTTACTCAGTGTAAAAGTGAAGCGAAAGGAAAAGCAAATTGCGGTAAACCTAAGTAATAATGACGCACAGACCAAAACGTATTATAACTGTATACTAAATGTAATATGAAAACAATGAAAAACTTTAAATATTTCTTTGCTAGATGATAAAGAAAATGCTACTACTACCATTTGCTTTATATACTATTGTCCTGGTGATATGCTAATAATAATAAATATATACTCATAGATTTATTCATGATGCAATAAGGAATGCATTATTTGCGATAGTGTTTACAGCTATAAAATATAAAATACCTATTAAAATTTCCATGATGGTGATGCAAGTGTTGATTATTGAATATATGTGCGGCTATTTATTCATGCATGCGACACATTTAATTTTGTCTTACGAAAGAATGCCTAAGAGCGAATTTGAAATAGTTGAATTAGTTATATATTTTTTAAATTGGTTAAAATTTTTAATTGAAGTTAAATAGAAATTCGTATTTACGACGAATTAGAAAAAATAATGCTCGATTTTCCAATAAATTTTAGACTCAAAACATATCGACATACTGAAAATCATGTATTAAAAGTCATTCAGTTTATCAGCAAGAATCTTGCAGTATTCATATTCGCAATTTTATTTCGTAAATATTTACATTATATGTGAAACATTAGAATATAAAAGTCGTGCATGTTTATAAGAAACATTTAACCAATATTTATACGTGTCAACAAAGAATTTTGAAATAAATGTTTAAAGATACTAAAAAGCAAATTTATTGCATCTGTTAGCATTCATGTTGATTCTTATTGTACATTGTCGCTGTTATCAAAGAAATGTATAAGCTTGTCTGCAGAGTGTCTAATATTATTGTGCTGCCATAGCAAGAAAAAAATTTATAATTAAAATAAAAATGATAAAAAAGTAATTTCATTGCTTAACAAAACAGGAGGAGTTAACACGTATTGCAAGTCCTCAATATAAATACAAGTTGGTATGACTTTTGCAGCCTAGTATCACATACTTCATTATTATAAAAATAAAATGTTTTAGTACTGCTTACACAACTAAATTAAATCAAAGGAATGCATATGTTAATAAAGTCAAAGCTTACAGAAAAGTTTATATAATTAATAAAAAAAAATAAAAACATTATGTATTCATAGTATATAACAAAGTTATTTCCAACGTTAAAACATGCAAAAGTAAAGGAAAATTTATCTTTAATTGTAAAGTATTAGCGATTAGAAACAAATACATATAAAAAATCAAATCAAAACTGTTGTACCTACAGTTGTGTATCGAAATTGTAAAGATATTTGTAGAAAACTATAGATTGTAAAATAATTATGATTTAGGTCCTATTTACATACATATGTATATTTATAATTTTTTATCTGCATAATGCATCTCATGTATATGATTTACCTTTATATGCTTTATATTTTTTTTATCTAAATGGTTTTGAAACAAAACTTTTGTACTATATTTTACTTAGGTTGTCAGCGTCGTTTTTAAGTTCTACTGGTTTTATGCGTTTTATTCTTCATAATTCATATTTTATCAACGCATATTTCCTTTTCATATTCCTTGCATTTGTAGGTACGTATGTATATGTACATATCGACAGAATGTGTTTTATACTTATACTCGCTTCAGTATTCATCAACTGTAATCATTACTATTAGCACTATTATATTATAGCGACTATCAAAAAATGAAATCTTCAAAGTTACTGTCTGTATACAAAACGATAAACTAAAAGTATCATTATATAATTATTTAATTTATATTTTAATAGATCAATAATATATTTATATATTTTACTAAGCAAAGCCTACACAATGACAACTAAGTACACTGTTTATTATGTCACAAAGATAATATTATAATTAAAGGTTGTTATTGTGTTGCCTGCATGTTTGTATATTTATCCCAAAGTCATACTCACACTATATTCAGTAATGTATTCTATATTTATTATCAGTTTTATTTTTTAATTATTGAATAAATGTAGAAGAAGTAAGTTGTTCGATGTCCAAAAAAATTGTTAGGAGGTTAAACCAACATTTAAGTGTACACATATATTTGTATATATTTTCCTTGCCCTTTGAATAGTTTCTAATAGTTACTAGCTGTGGTAAAGTTATATGAGAATAAAGTTAAAGTACACATGGATATGAACAAAAAATTAAATAAACAAATGGTTGAATTATCATGATCTGAATGAACTCGTGTTTTATTGCAAGTAGTGGGCTTAAGGGGGCATACCATTTAATAATTTATTACAAATTTGAAAATAATGTTTTGTTATTTATAAATTATAAAGTTCGCTTAAATGTTTTTTTTCGTATCTATATGATTTTTGGTTTAACAAATTACAACATAATATGCGATACTATTATGTATCGCATAATATATGAGATACTATTGATTAAAACTAATGAAACCATTAATTTATATTTTTTATAAACAAATAGCATTTTATAATTTGAATAAAAAAAAAACGTTTATCAGCACTATTAAAGAACGTCAGCTGAAAGGTGTCTGTAGTTAAGAAGAAGAAGAAGAACCAATGCCGCGCCACTCCAGTCATAAACATTATTATGCTGCCATCCAATTAGAATAATGAATTTTCCAATATGACCTTAACATTCAAACCGAAAAAGAATCAATCATTTTAAGTATAATGACATGTAGTACAATAAGCGGTAGTAGCACGCTTTAACAAATTATCTTCCATTTTAAATAAATTTTTATTTTCAAATGTCATTGCATGTATTACATAAAATTGAGTATTGTGCCTAGTTTTGTGGGTCTGGCAGCGATAGCATCGACATCAAAAGCAGCAGCAGCAGCACCAGCAGCGGTAGTGATTGAAAGAAAATAAAGACATATTTTACAATTGGATTTTCGGCATTATAATATAAATAATAGATGTTTTGTATATGGTTTAAATTAATCTGAAAGATTTTGAAGTGTGTTTACAGTATTCAGTGCGGTATTATAAAATTTTGCAGCACGTTTTGCATATGAAAAAAACTGTTAGGGTGGTAGTCCGTACGATATACGACGGCAATCAGGCATCCAGCTGAAGTACCACCATCCATTTGCGAACGTCAGAGTAGTAGTAGAAGCGTAAAGTTATATCGAAGGTGAGAAAAATTCGCCAATGCGGAAGCAAATGAAATAAAATTATTTGTAACCCAGGCAACTTTACATCGTTTCGATATGATGTAAAAATTGTTTATATTACATTTGATTTCATACTGTTTTTTTATTTATAATCTATAATAATATTTCCAGGTTTTTTTTTCGTGTCCAGAGCTTTATTTGACTTGTATTTAAAGTGGTGATAGTTTCTTGAATAAAGCAAACAGTAATAGTAGGGCTGTAAATACCGCCGTCACCATTAGCGCCGCTGGTGCAGTGCGGAGAGCGAACTATGAGCGCCGCTAAAAAATACAAACTTATGGACACAAATGACCAATTGCAGGATACTGAGAATTACACAAGCAATCGTTTAAGAAAACAAGGAGACAGTCATTTTTATAGTCCCTCCACGTCGGCTCGTTGTGCTTTGGGACAAAATTTGAATCAACCTTCGGCAACGTCAACTTCACAACTACCGTTCAACATGAACAATAGTAATAGCAATTATGGCATCGGTAACAATACAAATGGTGAAAGACGTGCCAATTTTTCGATGTTAGATGGGGCACATATGAACGATCACCGTTCAGCCACAACTACCTCAGCGTACTTCAATAAGATGGGCGCAAATAATGCCTCGAAACCGGGAGATGTTAAAAAAATTGTAATAAAAAACTTCAAAGGTAAGTTAATGAAAATTAAAAATATTTTGATGCTCATAAATACAAACTATTTTTGTTTATATAAATAGTGAAACCTACACTGCCGGACAATTATTCGGAACATACATGTGAAAAATTGCAGGAAGCAGTTGTTGCAATTCAACAATCAAAGCCAATTAGGTACTCATTGGAAGAACTTTATCAAGCTGTAGAAAATATGTGCAGCCATAGGATGGACGCGCAGTTATATGGAAAACTTAGAGAACTTACTGAAGCTCATGTGAAACGTAATGTCGAATCCTTTACAGGGGGAAGCATGGACAAATTGGTAAATATAGAATGTTATTATTAATTAAATTTTTTATTAATTTTTTGTAACATTTTGGCTTGTTAGGTATTCTTAAAAAAGATAAATGGTTGGTGGCTGTCGTTTTGTCAGCAAATGATTATGATGCGCAGTATATTTTTATATTTGGATCGGACATATGTTTTACAGAATCCTACCGTACATTCAATTTGGTGAGTTGCAAAATAAATTGAAAATTATTATGCATTTATAATTTCTTTATATTTCTGACCAATAGGGACATGGGTCTGGATCTTTTTCGTACTCATATAGCCATGAACGATCAAGTGCAAAAACGTACGGTGGAAGGTATACTTATGTTAATCGAAAAAGAGCGAACAGGCGATGCGATAGATAGGGGATTGCTCAAGAGTCTTGTTAGAATGTTATGTGATTTACAAATTTATATTAGCGCATTCGAAGATAAATTCCTGATTGCAACAAAACAATTATACCAAGCCGAGGGACAACGTAAAATGCAAGAACTTGATGTGCCCGAATATCTGCGCCATGTCGACAAACGATTAGCCGAGGAAAACGAACGTCTTTTGCACTATCTAGACTCTAGTACTAAGTAAATTGTGTGATTGTTTTTGAAAATGTTGAGCTTGATTTGTTATTGCAAATATTTCAGATATCCATTGATTTATACTGTAGAAAAGGAGTTACTCGCTGAACACCTCACACACATCTTACAAAAAGGTCTGGACACACTACTGGAGGAGAATAGACTGAGTGATCTCACGCTCTTGTACAGCCTTTTAAGTCGAGTCAAAAACGGTACCGCCGAACTGTGTGGCAACTTCAATGGCTTTATTAAGGTAGATCTTTAAATTATTAAAATTTTACAGTTGTCTATTAAATTGATACATTTGATTTTTGTAGAAAAAAGGACGCACTATTGTCATTGATCCAGAAAAGGATAAAAGTATGGTGCAGGATTTATTGGACTTTAAAGACAAGATGGATGTGATTGTGCGCAATTGCTTTGAACACAATGAAAAATTCACGAATTCCTTGCGAGAAGCTTTTGAGTTCTTCATAAATCAGCGCGCCAATAAACCAGCCGAATTAATAGGTATGTTTGAGGGCGATAATTATTTACAAGTAATAAAACTATAAATACCCACAATACTAATAATGCTACTAACATTAGCCAAATATGTGGATATGAAGCTGCGTGCTGGAAATAAAGAAGCCACCGAAGAAGAGTTGGAACAGATACTTGACAAAATCATGGTGCTATTTCGATTTATTCACGGCAAAGATGTATTCGAGGCATTTTATAAGAAGGTAAATAAACACAACCAACAAGGCTTATGGATTCCTTATTTTATTAATATAATTTTTAGGATTTGGCCAAACGCTTACTTGTGGGAAAGTCTGCATCGGTGGATGCGGAAAAGAGTATGTTGTCCAAATTGAAGCAAGAATGTGGTGGTGGATTCACTTCAAAATTGGAAGGCATGTTCAAGGATATGGAACTGAGCCGAGATATTAATATTGCTTTTAAGCAATATGTCGCAAATATGGATCGCGAAATAACAAGTATGGATTTGACTGTTAATATTCTTACCATGGGCTATTGGCCTACATACCCGCTAACAGAAGTCACTATGCCACCACAACTTGTGAAGCCGCAACAAGTTTTCAATAAATTTTACTTGGCTAAGCACAGTGGTAGAAAGCTGCAATGGCAGCCTACACTAGGCAATTGTGTGCTCAAAGCTCAGTTTGATGCGGTATGCGATGCTTTATTAAATGTGTAACAATAATTAGTTTTCTCTTTTCTGTTTAAAAAGGGGCCTAAAGAATTGCTGGTTTCATTGTTTCAAGGGCTTGTGCTGTTACTGTTCAATGACAAAAACGCATTAAGTTTCGAAGAGATCGTTGCTGCTACAAATATTGAGGTAACACTCACACATTTTTATTGTCTAGTGGAAGGTAAAATATGTTTTTCCTTTTAAAGGATGGCGAGCTACGTAGAACATTACAGTCATTAGCTTGCGGACGCGCGCGTGTTATTACTAAAACACCAAAGGGCCGTGAGGTTGAGAATAAAGATTTGTTCCAGTATAATAACGAATTTACCAATAAATTGTTCCGTATCAAAATTAATCAAATTCAAATGAAAGAAACGGTATGACAGATTTTTTATGTTTGATAAAACAATTATTTTGTTATTTATTGCTATTTTTAATTTTAGACGGAGGAGCAAAAAGCTACAGAGGAACGTGTATTCCAAGATCGACAGTACCAAATTGATGCAGCCATTGTGAGGATAATGAAAATGCGTAAAACGCTTAGTCATAACTTACTAATCGGTGAACTTTTCAATCAACTTACGTTTCCCGTTAAGGTAATAAGAAAACTTTCGGTTAAAATACTATTCATAGCTATTTGTCTATGACCACTTCTCAATAAATCTTTTTTATGTCTACATCTCTCCAGCCTGCTGATTTGAAGAAACGGATTGAATCACTTATAGATCGCGATTACATGGAGCGCGATAAAGATAATCAAAATCAATATAATTACGTTGCATAAATTATAATTTATAAGGCTACTTACAGCTGTTGGAAACGTTCAGAAGCACGCCCATTTTCCATGATACCCATTTTACGAGTATACTCTATTTCATTTGAAATTGAAAAAAAAAATCAAAGCATCAACATGAGCGTTTATACACATCATATTTTGCTTTACGAACAGTTCCAACCTCTTTGTTTACGTATAATGGAAGCATCTCCGTCTCCGGCCTAAATGAATTCAATATAACAATTTTCAATCGAGCTAGGTGTGCAACAAAGTTCTATGCTCTAGCTTAGTTTGGATCTGTGAGTAAGGACTGATTTGCACAATATACGAATATGCAGAAAAGAAGCGGAA
The DNA here is from genome assembly GCF_024586455.1 of Bactrocera neohumeralis. Taxonomy (NCBI): domain Eukaryota; kingdom Metazoa; phylum Arthropoda; class Insecta; order Diptera; family Tephritidae; genus Bactrocera; species Bactrocera neohumeralis. Next base: position 13,676,710 of record NC_065921.1, read on the forward strand.
GTTAAACCCCAAGAAGCAGTGTCCGTTCGACGTATAAATAATTGAATTACAAACATATATCTATTAGTTTTCTTTTATAACTTCTTGCATAATGCAACTGTGTTTGATATAAATATCGATTAAAATTAAGTAATTTCTTATGTATGTTCCCAGATAGACACATGTATACACCTGTTGCTATTGGCTTCTCTTGAAATCTAACTTTAGTGCAGTGCAGAGAAGTTGTAATTATACAAACGACATGCTAGAAAATTTGCGAAAAAAAGATATTTTTTAAAATTTTGAATGTGAAATAAGTGGGGGGAAGTAAGTAGATGCTTATGCGTAGATATGTTTAGTGTTAAATGAGTTAATATAATTCGAATGAACGCGTTGGTTGGCGAAACAAAAACTTGTTCTCTTTTTATAATTTAAATCGTAGTGTATTACATATAATAATAAATTCGAAGAAAAAACTATACATAAATGTAATTTTAATAATAAAAGATTTGAGAACGTGAATATTTGATTTATGCTAATGTATTTAGTTGAAGACTTAAAAGTGGAGCAGCTTTCGAGGAGGTGACTTACGATGAAATCCTTGTGTGGACAACTTTTTTATTTCACGAGGTACCTCCATGTTATTTGACAGGGATTATTGTTAAAGACAATGGTCCAATCTCCGAAGGAATTGCTCAGTTCGGACCACTGTATCATATAGCTGACATACAAACAGACTGATCAAATTCTAGTTTTTGTATGGAAAATTTTTTACTTGTGAAGGGTATTACAACTTCGGTGCAACTGAAGTTAACGTTTTTTTGTTATTAAGTTATTTTTATCACACTTTTCGTTAATATATTTATTTAAATTGTTGTGTTTTTTGCGTTACTGTAAGTAAAACTCCTAAATTGATATTTACTTCCTCCTTTAAAATCTTAAATTAACGTTCAGAAATAATAACTTTCAAATTAAAGTTTCAAAACCAACTCCTTTTAAGATATTTATGCATATTTAAGTATAAATGTACTATTCAATAATTCTTTATTTACAAAAAATTAATTGTTTAATTGTACAATTGTATTTAGTTTATCAATTTCACAGAAAACATGGCTGGTAACCTTAATATAACCTAACAAATTTCTTTTGATAACAGCATATACCACACTGGTCGCCGGTCAGTGAAATTCACGTACTACTGCTTACTATTATATTGTATATTATTGTAAATACAAATGGATGGTGTTAATTTGTTCACACAATTCGTGGCCCATCATAAACCACAATTGGAATCGTCTGGTGTGCCACAACATTTTTGGAAATCCTTGCATCGTAAATTAGTAAAGGAAATTTTTGATGCCGGCATATCGCTACAATTATTGTTGATTGATTACGATGGAGATGAAGAAAATGGCTCAGAAGCACCAGTTGTTAGTGCAAACAGCATTACAACGCCAGTCGCAGAGGAACCACGTCCAATGTTTGCCCTTACGGTAGCTCGTGAAGGTGGAATTAAGGCCGCGGATCCAGATGCTATATATCTCATTGATCACGCCTGGACATTCCGTATGAATATGGCTAGACAGCAACTAACACAACATGAACAGTTAACGGATCGTATGTGTGCCATAATGGGTGTCGATATTGATGACGAAGATCGCATTGATCAAGTCTTGGTTAAAATGTGGCGTTACTGTCTTTCATATACTATTGCCAGTAATGGTCTATCTGATGAAGAACGACTTCCTATTTGGTATGTGATGGATGAAGTTGGTTCCGCCGTAAGCCACTCGGATGATCCTAATTTTCGTGTAGTTCCGTTTCTATACCTAAATAACCAAACAACGTATAGCCTACTTTTTCCTATACGTGATTGTGCTTATGAAGAATATGTAACGCGTGATTTTGTAGAATATGTGAGCAGGGATAAAGCAGAACGCGAAGCTCTATTATTGCCATGGCGTGCTACTGATCTACGTGAAAACTCTTTTATGCAAGTTGAACCTGATTCAGAATACTTTTCCACTGGTCATATACCTGAAACGTTCCCTGAAGGAGACACTGCTCTATTAAAACCTCAAGTAAATCGTAATCAACCACTAAAGGTTTATAGTGAATATGAAGTGTTAAGCGCACATCTGACTGATCCTTGTTTTCAATTAGTTGGCAATCAATCCGAAGCTGATGTGCTTTGGTTGACACATCACTATAAGGACTTTGCGGAATTAGCCCTTAATACGCCGAACAAGTTTATAAATCAATTCCCTTATGAATATGTTCTGACAATCAAAGATTTACTGGCAATTACGGGGAGGCGTGCAGCACAGGAACATCACAATCCTTCTACATTGGAGACATATCCTCGCTGGCTGCCAACAACATTTAACCTAAAGACGGAATTGCTACAATTTGCATCATATTATCAACATCGTATTGCAAGGGGTCTTGATAATCACTGGATTGTGAAACCATGGAATTTAGCGCGTGGAATGGACACCGACATAACGGACAATATTGTACAAATTGTACGACTGCCGATAACTGGACCGAAAGTCGCCCAAAAATATATCGAACGGCCGGTATTATTTAAACGTACTGAACTAGACGCTGAGGTAAAATTGTATTGCATATAACTCAATTTCTTTACAAAACTGTTAACTTCCACATTTTTTAAAGGTTAAATTTGATATACGCTATGTGATATTGGTTAAGAGTTTTCAACCACTGGAAGCTTACATACATAGAAAATTCTTTCTACGATTTGCTAATAAGTCATTTAGTCTAAATAACTTCGATGACTATGAACAACACTTCACTGTAATGAATTATCATGAAGAGGCAGAGTTGCGACACATAAAATGTGAAGATTTCTTGGGTTATTGGAAGGAGCAGTATCCAAGACATGATTGGTCAACAATTCAAAAGGACATATGTTTGATGTTACATGAGATACTAACTTGTGCATCCAAGCGCCCGCCTCCATGTGGTATACCGCCTTGTCAGCAATCTCGTGCACTTTATGCCGCCGACATAATGCTTGAATGGGAAAAAACAGATGAAGATAAAACATGTCAAATGACACCCAAATTGTTGGAGATCAATTGGACACCGGATTGTAAGCGTGCATGTGATTACTATCCAGATTTCTTTAATGATATTTTCAAATTACTCTTCCTCGATGAGACTAATAATGAAAGTTTTCTGCAATTGGAAGCGAGCTCTTAGCTACGATTAATAAACTGCCTAAAGGTTCAAAGTATTTATAATAAATTCATTTAAATAAAAAATAAAGGGCAGCAAAATAAGTAAAAATAATTAAAAGTTTTATGAAGTAATATTGTGATATATTGAAAAATTTTAAACTCTGGTTTTCTGCATTAATATCATATATGTACATCATATACATTAATTATAATTTGTACTTTAAAGAAAATACAAAAAATTCTAAAAGGTGTTAATAAATATTTATTATTACTTATAAGGGTTAAGAAAGAAGGTAAATAAAAAAATGCAACTCAAAAGTGCATTTCAGCCTATTTTGCTGACTTTCACTGAACATACCTTTTAGACGTTTGAAGAGAATTTGCGAAAACGAGAAATTTGACATTTGTGCTTTTTCTTTGTTGGTATTAATTTATTTTGAGTGGTTGAAGTTGAAAGTTATTTTGTGAAATATTTGCAGATGTGCATATTAATTGATACTAGGTAACACATTCTAAGGAACAAAAGTTATATTATATTTATCCTAAAATATCTGCAGTTTTACCCGATAAATTGGTGGTAGGTAATCTCTTTTCCATAATATATGCAAATGAAATGTCACTGAAACTGTGCTCTATGTTTATTTTTCCACAATAGTGCTTATATATGTATGTATATATACTATGGTTTGGAATTTCTAAAGACACAATTGAATAAACAATTAATATATATACATTAGAGTGAAATAGGAGTATTACTTTGATCCATCTTTTTGACCTACTAGACTACACTCAAACAAATAAAAATGAGTCAGTTTCCTACTACGTCATGGAACATATGTATGTATGTATATGTCGGTGGCAAAATATAGTGAAATTATGCTTATCAGTGCTCGTACAGAAAAAAGTAAATAAAATAAACACATTGAGCAGGAAGGTACAATATAGCTATTAAATGCTTAACATTTCTTCAGCGTACTTAGCTGCATTAAATTTGTCATGATTGTTTATATTTGCATAAAATATGATATGTATGTATTGACCGAAATCGGCATTAAACAACTTCGTCCGCAATGAGGATTTGTATTTGTTCATATAATTCTTTATAGCGATTTTACTGGATTTAAAAAACTATAGCATTATACCAAATAGTATAAAAATATAAACAATAACTTATATTGCATCTTATAATTGCTTAAATTTGTATTTTCAGGAACAGTGAAGTATGTATCAAAAGTTATTATAGTTATTAATTTTTTACATACCCAATTCATATTGAAAATCACATACGGCTATATAAGCACTAGTAAATGTAGATTATGTCAGTTAGTGATGCCGATGAAATACGATCAGCTGCTGAATTGCTGATAACAAGCTCTAGACACCCTATGGCCTACCGCAGTACAATGAGTGGGCCAATGTCCCCCAATTATGATATGTGTAAGTATTTTAAAAATGTTTATTTTTAAACGTCTTAGGATTCAACTACAAAATTATTATCTGAAAAAATGAAGTCATTAAACATTTATTTTATAGTTGAGGTTTTTAATGGGATTTTCCATCAATATTATATTCTATTTGAAAAACTAAAAAAAGAATACTGAAGTTAATTTATTTCCAGCACGTACACATTCCATCAATTTGATCACCGAAGAATTTCTCGGCGGTTATATGCAGGATGGACGCATGTCCGTGGTACGTCGGTTTTTCTGTCTCTTCGTGCTGTTCGACTTGTTTTTCGTATCGTTACTGTGGTTAATATGCATAATGGTAAGATGGTTTATTAGAAATTAAGAAGATAAATAACCATTAATATCCATGTGCTTTATTTCAGATCAATGGAGACAATATATTTCAAGCATTTCAGAAACAAATCGTCCATTACACGTTTGGCACGTCGTTATTCGATGTAGTCGGAGCCGCCATATGCCGTTTTGTAGTACTCACATTTTTCTATGCGTTAATGTACATAAACCATTGGATTATAATTGCAGTGAGTAAACCTCAAAGTATACATATGTATGTATGTTATAGTATACATATGAATGTTATAGTTAAAGTTATACAATAATTGTATTTCCTAAATATTTTATTATTAACTTTTTTATATGAATTCAGTTGAATTTATTATAACGTCAGGAAAATTGGTTGTGTGGCTAAGCGCATAGGAAATTATATTTAAAGAACTACTTTGTATTAAAAGAAGTCACAGTTTAAGAAACTTGTTTCAATATACCCAGATCAGGGTATATTAAGTTTGCCACTAAGTAGTTCTTGGATGAAAACTCTTTTAATTGTTAAGATATCTTCAAGTAATCTTCTGAACAAATTGTTCAGTGGAGAGCCCTATAGCATATAGATGCCATATCGGCCAGTTTAAATTTCAATTTAGAACTTTTATGCTATAAGAAAAACACGGTAATATAGATTTAGTGCAACTAAAGTTATCGTTTTTTCTTGTGTTTTGTTTTTTAAATTTTTTTATTTACTGCGAGCGTGATTTTATTCACATTATAAAATATACACATACATAATAAAGTTGCTTTTTCTGATCACCCTACGAATGTACATACATACATACATACAAACATACATATGCATAACATCTAACATTTATCAGTATATAAATGCACTAAGGAAAAGGAATACATACAACCATACATACATCCAAGTGTATATGCACATCATAACGAGTATATCGCTAAGATATTTTCCATAATTCATTTAACTTGTAACTTATTTCACTTGTGTATTGCAGTTATCTACGAGTGGTTCATGCCTATTTTTAATCTCCAAAGTCTTCGTTTACGATGTGAGTCAAACATTCAGTTTTTGCGCATATTATATTTTATAACTGTAATTAATAAAATGAATATTAAATACTTACATGCATGCACACTTTTGCAGTGGGTTGATTCGCGCCAACAGGTTTTCGAGGTGATACTGATTATAACATCATTTGTATTGGCTTGGGGAGAGGCTTGGTTTCTGGATTGTCGCGTTATACCGCAAGAGCGCCACGCGCGCAGCTATTTTTCCTGTAAGTGCAAAAAATACATATTTTTATATATTTGTTATATAATAATTATACTAATTTTAATTTTTTTCGCTGCAGCAATAACAACTCCAGAACAGCGTTCGCCGATGATGGCACCATTTCTGGCTTCCCAACCGGGTCGCAATGTGCCGGAGAGTATTTTTTATTCACCACTAGAAACAGTGCACAACAGTGATGACGACGACGATGAACAGGTAAGTTTGTAAGACTTTGTGAGAGTTGTGTGGGCGTCGTATATTCTTACTATGCATATACTTTACATACACACATACATACATATGCCTAAAGTAAAATTTTAAATTCACTATCGAACTACTTGATAGTTCAATTGCTTCAAGGTCAATACCAGCATTGATGTTGACTGTAATAACGGCATCAATTAGCTCTTTGTTTTGCCCATCGGATTTGCATAGCTTGCACATATGTACACCGTACATATCGTTCTCTTTTCGCTTGTATAATTCTACTTCTTAGAATAGCAAAGTGCTCTGATTTATTCCAACTAATCAGTAAGCGACTATAAATTCCTAAAGTCAGGCATTAAAATTCAGTTGCATTTCAAATTAGGGATATTCAAATATAAAATTCGCATTGAAGTTGTGAACGCAGAAAATATTCAAATATTTACATTTTCAATTACATATAAAATGAAGTTTCTTTTTAAACCTACACCAAATGTCGTTTGTGGCTTTGGCATTGAAGTCATAAAACGACAATTTTCTCAAAACTCTGTTAACATGCAACAGGTTAACACTCTAAATCCAAAGTTGAAGATTATATTTTCATATCAGATTATAATTTCATAAAAATTTTCTCATACAGGATGAAGAATATCATCAAATGGCTTTGGATTGTGTGCGTAGAGCGTACGAACTTTTCGAATCGCCCGATTGGAAAGTGGAAAAGGTGACGAGCAAAGGTGATACCATACGTAGTACTCAACGTGAGAAGCTGGGAAAAATTTACCGACTCACAGTAAGTTTTTAGAACGAAATTTTAACTTTTTTTGTAGTTGCATAATGTAGTAATCAGGGTTATGCTAATAATAATTAAAATTTTTAATTACAATTTTGAAATTTTAATTTTTAGTCCTAACATACTTCAAATTTCTGAAAATTAACTTCTCAATCCAATTTTTAATCCAACAATTTTGTGATTAAATACTGAAAATTTAATTTTTTATTCAAAATGTTTGATATTAAAATGGAAAATTTGATTTTTTAATCTAATAATAAAAAAAAATTAATTTGATTAGAAATTGAGAAATTTTTTTCTTATTTAAAAATTGGAGTAACTTTCATATTGCAAAATGAAATGGAAAGGGAAAAAAGAAAGTAAAATTTTTTTACTGAAGTACTACAATTAAAAGCAATTAAATAAAAAATAACATAAAAAGCGTGTTTAAATTGAATTAATTTCGTTCTTTAATTAAATTTTTTTTTTGTTTTTAATTATAACGGAAATTGGCAATGCAAATATTTAATCAATTATTTGAAATTAAAAACTATTTTTAATTAAGATATGCGGGACTACAAATAAAAAAAAATCAAATGTTAATTTAATGATTTATTTAATGCATTTGTTGCAACCCTAATGGAAATACATTTATTATCATTCGTATTTTACCGCTATTTAATATATAAAATTATAATAATTTGAATATTTCTTAAGGGACGTATCAAGTATCCAGCCAAGGCACTGCTGGAAGAACTCTTCTATAGAATTGAAAGTGTGCCTAAGTGGAATCCGACTTTACTGGAATCGAAAATTGTGCATGTAAGTGTATTTCTATATTCTATACATAACTCGTATATACGATATAAACATAACAATAATTACTTTCTGCAGAAAATCAACTCCTACACAGATATTACATACCAAGCCAGTGTGGGCGGTGGCGGTGGTATGGTAAAGAGTCGCGATTTCATTAATTTGCGTTGTTGGCGACTCTTCCGTAATGGCAGAATGTGTGAGGAATCCGATAATGATGAAGAAGCCGACAGTGGCAGTGATACGGCTGGTCCGGCTAGTGTTTCCACCGTCTCCGATGATGACTCTGTAACGACTACACAACCCAGCAGTGTCGAAAGCAATCGTGCGAAATTCTCCAGCAGCGGCAGTGTAAAGGGGTTGCATGAAAGCGCTGGCGGTGATGAAGAAAATCGCAGTGGACGTGGTGGTCCTGCTTTTAAAACATTAAGTAAAAGTTTGGGTGCTAAAGATTTCAGCACGATTGTGCGTATTGATCCTGATGAACCGCCACCATTCGAAGAGGACACATTCGAGGATGCGCATGACAATGTTGATGATTTGACGCGTCTGGTGCAGAAAGAGGCACGTGCGGAAATGCAAACTGCACAACAGGAAAGTGGTGATACTGGCGATGGCGCAGCCGTAAGCGGTGCGCTGGGGGCGAAGGGCAGCAAAAATAAAGTATATTTAAGTGCGGCCATTAGTATTGATTATGCGCCAGTGCCGCCCACCACTAAGTATGTACGGTGAGTAAGAAAAAAATTTTAAAATGTTTTTTGTGATGAAAAAAAAATTTCCAAAATTACAATCCATTTTTATATTCTCTTGTAATTTTCGATCTATCAAAGTGGTGAAAATATTGTGGCCGGTTTTGCACTTCATGAGATTGCTGGTAAATCGGATGCTTGCATATTCGACTGGATTCTGTGCTTGGACTTAAAGGGTTACATACCACGTTATGTTTTAGACACTGTAAGTCTGCTAAACCTTTGAACTATTATCCATCTACACTATTATGTTGCATTTTAAAACCCTCCACTTATGCTTTGCAGGCCTACACTACTTTCATGAATGACTATATGAAATATCTGCGTAAATATGTAGCTGAATTACGCACAAAACGTAAACGTACGTCTAGAAAATAGCCGAAGTTAAATATGATCGCCAACAACAACATTGTCGATATATAGCTGCTAACGAAAGCGGGTATTATGTAATAGTAAATAAGTTTTTGTAGCTTTAGTTTCCATTATGTGTGTGTGGAATGTATTTTTTAACAATATAGTGCACAAACATTTTCATTTATACCCACAAAAAGAAAAACAAAAAAAAAAACAAAAACAAGAAAAAAGAAAACTAACCACATCCTAAAACTAATATAGTAATTTAAAATTGTTTAAAAAAAATCTAAAAAATAGGAAAATTATAGAACTGACATAGATCTTTATTATTGTAATAGCTTTACAAATTAACTGTTACTATTTGAAATTGTACAAGTTACAAAGCTACATATTTAATTGCTAATGATTGCTAAAAAAAAGTTTAAAACTGTTGCCCATAGCTTTGCAAACTATTTACTATAAAATTGAAAAGTTGAATATTTTTTTACACGATTGGGTTTGTCAATATAAGGAAAAAGTATAATTATGTACGTTCTCATCCGTACACATATATTTACATAGTTAGGTTAGAGCAAGTTTTCCAAGCTCCGCTATATTCATATAAAAATTCATTTCATTCAAATAACCGTGCGAGATTTCTTCGGCATTTTGTGTCTGTGTGGCATGTAAAAATTCATCGTTTTTTAATATTTCATGACATATTAAGTGATAGTATACAATTTGTAAACATTAAACAGTAAATATAATGTAACAAATATAACACAATAATCAAAATCAAAAGGACTGATGAATGATCAATTTCTGATGCTAATTAAAATGGCTGTTCTGTTATTGGTTTACATATATACGTACGTTTGTATGCTTTATGTTTTTACGGAAATAAATATACATATATATATCTGATTGAAAATGCTACCAAAATGATTTCGTTGAATCGGACAATGAAATCCGGTCTGTTCCAGTTACGAATATTCGTTTATTATGTTATGTATCACTGGAGGAGCTACGAATATTCGATTATTATGTTATTGTAGTAGTAGAAAACATTCCTGGAGGAGTTAAAAGTTCTTGGATGGACGTACACCCGATCGTTGGAATCTTAGATGCGCTGTCAAACCAACATAAAGCTTCGTCAGGTTTTCATTATTGGTTTTTTTGAGTGAAGTTCATTGCTACTTATTATAGCCTGTTGTAATATATGTACACCAAATAGCTTACTTAGCTGTCTTCGATTCTCCATTCCTCTACTCGCTTCTGCTCTCTTCCTCTCTTTTTACATGTAAAAACACAAACAAAGGTATAGAGTTGAACTCAATATATGAGTGTATTTCGCTATTCATTGTAACAAAAAAGCACCCCCACGACAATTCCCACGTACCTGAATTGGCCCGGATTTCATCCGGCTTTTGAAAAAAATACAAAAAGAAACAAAAAAGCACCCGGAAATTGCAACTAGATTCCCGGCTAAATGTTATTACAAAAAATGTATTTTGCTAAGTTGGTAGAACTATCCTTAATTACCATGCCAAATATGCTGCTTAAGTCGGTAAACCTCAGTAGTGTGTTGCGATTTTTACAATGGATAAAAATATCAAACAAACAATTTGTCTAAAATTTTCTATTTCTAATCAAATTCCGTGTGCTGAATCGATGCAAATGTTGGAAAAGGTGGTTCAGTTTTATAAAAACACAAGCCTACGAGTGGTACAAAGTCGTTCCGGACTACCTTCGACCTTTTCAACCGATGAAAATATTAAAAAAGTGAAGGATATGGTGCTTAAAAATCGTCAGGTAAGTGTTAGAGAGATGGCAAGAGAGCTCGACATTTCTCGCGAGTCCGTTCGAATGATTTTGGTGGATATTTTATCCATGAAACACGTTCTTGATCGACTCGTCCCGATAAAGCTAATTTTTTTCAAAAATAGTACCGTAAACAGGTCTCTTCGGACATGCTTGACTGTGCGAATTCTGATTCCACATTCATGGATACTATTATAACTGCCTGTGAGACACGGGTTTATGAATTTTACATGCAAACAAGTCAACAATAAGTGGAATGGAGGGGAAAATCCGAGCCGAAAGCAATAAAACCACGCCAAAGCCTTTTAAAAATCAAGGCATCATTGTCTATTTCGATATTCGTGTTTTGATGCATCATGAATTTGTTCCGGAGGGATAGACGGTTAATAAAGAGTTCTATTTGACAGCTGATTGTTTGCGACGCGAGAAGCTTGCCTCTGGCGATCATCACGGCTACGGAATCCTTAAAAATGCTGCGAAAATGTTTGGGGAGTCTACTTTATCACGAACAAAAATGTTTGAGAGGCATAAAGCATTCAGTGAAGGTCTTGAAATCATCGAAAACTCTTCTTTCAATTCGTCCTCTGTTAATGACGATAACATACATATGTACATATGTTAAAGAAAACATATGTTTGAAAATTGTCATGTTTTCATCAGAAAGATAGCAGCGGATCTCTATATCTCTTACGGATCAACTCAATGATTACGGCTAATGTTTTGTGTATGAAGTATGTCAATGCTAGACTTGTATCAAAAGAACAGAATCTTTTGCAAAAACGAAGTAAAGATAATAAAGATTGTATTAAAATACATGAAAAATTTGCTTGTCAACTCCAAACTTTTCCTAGCAAAACATCGCATGGTCGTTAGTCATTGCCATCTAGAGGATGAGATTCTTTCGCTTTTGAGTTCTTTTAAACATAAGTAGTCATAAACTGATATCGATTCCTTCACAAAGAACAACCCTAATGTAGAAAATCATAAAAACAAAGAGGATTCAGACTAACAACCATAACTTAGTAAAGAATACCACTTTCTCTAAATTTTGTTTCTGCTTTACGGAGCATTTGCTTTATTGAATAAATATTTTTTATAACATTATTACTGATATATATGTATGTAAATTATTTAATTTTTATGTACACATATGCGTATAAATATTTCAAAGCCACGTTTATAATAATTTTACTTAATTTTAGACATAAATATAGAATATCGTTAGTTTTCCGGCGCTTTATTTATAGCATGCGGTCCGCACCCCTGGAGTTGGCTTATTTGCTTTCGCCTTGTGGAAACCATGATTGACACGCTTCCAATGCAATTTCGCACATTGCAGTGACAGTTTTGGCATTATCATAATCTGAAGAATAGAAGACGAGGCAAAATTAAATAGCCTGAGAACAAAATGTAAATTCAGAGTCAAAAGCTTTACTTACCCAAGGAGTTGCGTTTGCCAAAGATGCTGCCATTGAATGGTGGCTTCCGGTAGGCCGCCTCGCCGAAGCTGCACATGCAGACGGCCAAGATCAAAGCTACGAAACATACAGTGCAGAATGAACGCATTTTATATGTAATAGTAGATGTAGTGGTGGTTGCTTAGGATCTTTTTGTGCTTTTGGCAGTGATGCGTTTGCTTTTAGTTTGCTTGCTGTGATGCTCGAATGCAACTGATGTCGATTGCTGACACAGTTGCCGCTTTTATACGATTTCAGTGAACACCTAGGGCATAAAGGACTGCTTGTTCTTACAGTTACATTTTCATAGCCTTATCAGCTAATAATTGCTTTGCTTTAGTTTCTAATTAATGTGTGAACTCCCTAAGGAGCTTGAGCGGTGGCAAGCTCTAGTCACATTGATTGAATATTAATTGAATACTCATATGAGCTCACATACCTAACATACATACATACTTGTACATATATCCATGTATTATCACAGCTAGGTGCACACTCCGCTTTAAGATAATAGCGATTTTGAAGTGTGTTATATCTTCGGTTATGCACAGTTGAGATTATCTTGTAACCAGGATTAACTTCCAAAATATTGATTTCAGGCTCGAGATTCATTGTTGAACCACGCTCGTAAATAAGTGGTACCTTGGTTGAAGTATTTTTCGACGTACCCACTTTATTCGTACAGTTTTATAGAAAAATACTTTTTTTTTTGGAGAAATCCCATTGAGTTATTGAATCCAGAGAATAATGTGAATATAGAGCAATTCGAGGTCCAGTTTATGTAAAAGTGACTTGCTGCATTGCTTTGATGAATATCGCATTTTTTCTTTCAGAAAGGATACTTTTCCGAGATTTCGAGTTTCCAATATTCCAAAAATGCTAAATAAAAAGTGATCCGTTTCAAGGTCCCATACTTTTTTAAAGAAAAAACTTGGCCGCGGCTACGTCTCAAATGGTCCACCTGTTGAATAAAATTTTCGATGACTCGCTTGAGCATTTCGATCAGTAACTGGCGAAAGACAAGCGCGATGGTTTGCTCCAAGGTCTGAATCTAAGCGGGATTGCTAGACTTTGCATAGACTTTGAACTTTACATATCCCCATAGGAAAAAGTTTAATGGTGTGATATCACACGTTCTTGGTGGCCAATCGACCGACCCAAAACCGATGTTTTTTTTTGGATGAAATGGCAGCTCTTGAATCTTTTCTTGTTGCTATTCGTTCCAAATGTGGCAATTTTGCTTATATTACATATCCATTGAGCCAGAAATGGGCCTCATCTCTGAACAAAATTTGGCTCGAAAACGTCGGATTTTATACACACATCCATCAGTCCGAGTTGCTGCGAACTGCGCCGAATCGACTCTCTACGGTCTTCGTGTACACTCTCAGCTACGGTTGCTATATTTTCATAAATGGGTACAGGACGTGGTCTTTTCGATCGAATATTATCCAATAATGAATGCTGGGTCTCAAGATGAGTGATGGTGCTCAGTAGGCCGTGAATTTAAATAAAGTTGAACGATTTGTAAACGCTGTTCAGACGTAAGTCTTTCCGTGATGAAATTCCAAACAATACTGAACAAAATTAACATGACAGCTTGATACGACTCATGCGTGATCTGTCTAAAAAGGCGATTGAAAAAAGCACCTCTACTTGGATCACTCGTAATAGTCGCTATTGATATCTTGCACGTTATAAAATTTAGACGCATCTATCTAAATTGAACCGGACTGTTCCATATTTACTACTCGCGCAAACTGAATTGATATACATACATACATATATATATTTTTTTTCTGAGGTTAGTACAACCTTGTTATGGTTTGATCTCAAAATGTCAATTAGTATGTGTTTTTGTGTTGTCTGTTGACGACGTGAGAGCTGTGTCTGGAGATAATATGGAATGGAATAATAAAATTGAACGAATTCGCTTTCGAAACGAATCGCGCCTACAGAGTTATTGACGAGTTTTGGGGAGCCTACTTTATCACAAAAACAATTGTATGAGTGGCAGAAAGCATTCAGTAAAGGTCCTGACTTCATCGAAAACTTGTCTCAAGCGTCCACACACATCTTTGATATAACGATGACAACATCGAAAAAGTTAAAGAAACAGAGCTTGAGAATCGTCGCGTTGGCTTAGCGATATATTACACTTGTATATTTATCCAAGAGTTCATTTCTAAATTAAAGAGTGAAATATTGCCTAATAAGTAAATGCATTGAGAAGTCAGCCACTATTAGAAATCACTTGTTCCATAAGTTTAGACTTCAGATGAAGATCGCAAAGTTTAACGCTTAGCCAACCTCAATACGAAAATGGTTTATAGCAAACAATATTGAAGGAAGAAAAAAATGGCTCTTCTCAATGCGTTTGCATGGAAATTTTTGTTTACATACCTACAAATATACTTGTATATTTGAGTGTCTTATATCTGAATTCTAAAAATTTTACTGGATCTTCCAATAAAAAATAATTACATATATGTACATACATACATGTAATTTGTCATACTCAGTTTATTTACTTACTACCAAAATAATGGTGCATAATTCAACAACCCCACAACCTAACCGAAATGTAAACAAATCACCCCCCTGTTTACCCACCGTTTACCATAACACCTCAAACATGAAGTAGCAACGATAGCGACAGTGACAACAAGTCGGTGTAATCAATGCGCGCCATCACCAAGAGCACCGTTCAAAATAATAAATAACAACTGGGACAACCTCACTTTTAGCCAGAGTATTTTACCCGCCCACGTCCCCTGAATTTTCTTCCTTTGAGTTTGTACGAGCGGCGTAAGGAGTTAGAGCCCACAATCACTTTGTAACTCCAGTAGCTGACCAAGAGTGTTGGAGTGCGGAAGCAAATTGTATATCTAAATCGTTTGCTATATCACTCAAAACTAAAAGTCAAAATCAAAACTGAAAATTGGCCTCATATGAAAAATTAAATGTTAAAAATTTTGATTTTAATGCAAAATTTCGCTTTTGTGTATTCGTTAAAAAATTTCTGTCAAAATTTTATAAGAGGCGATGGCCGAACTGCTATCGCGCGAAAAGGAATTCATTAAATTGAATCAAGAGTTGGACCAGCTAAACGTCACAGCATTGGATCAACAACTACAACAGCATCAAAAACAATTGCCGCATCAACATCCCAATTGTAATAGTGTGGGGAATAGTGGCAGTAGCGGTAGTGCCGCTGGTACGAACACTGGGAGCGCCATTTATAACGGCACATCCAAGTCAACGACTAACAAGACTGATCAACGATATTTCACCTATACAAAGTCCAAGGGCGCAAGTACTTTGCTCAAAAAACGTCTCAACAATGTTACGGCAGGTGGTGGGTTAAATGCTAATGGCGCTGGTGATGGTGCCTGCGATGTGCTCTCGGATTTACCCACCGAACGTAACCATACACATCGTACACATACGACACGTAAATCGACGCAACAATCATCCACCTCCAATACGCCCAGCATACGTCCGGATGGTGATAATGTTTTAACAGCACACTCAGAGACGCCGAAAACCAATCGCACGAGCAGTACATTGCATAGGAAGCAAATTAAGAGTCCGGAAAGTGGTACACGGCCGTATGGGCGTTCGAGTAATTGTAGTTCAAGGATCAAAGAGACCGCTTTCACAGTTAAATATCGCAATCCGAAATTCGTACAGAGTCCCTCTTTGGAAGTGCTAATACGTGATGAGAGCGCATCGATGCGTGCGAAGGCCAGCAGCGAAATTGACGATGGCTACTCTTCGCGACGTTCTCTTGAAACAGGCAGAAAGCATATTAGCTCCGATGGACTCATTAAGTATGCTGTGAAACATATACAAACTTTGCGCATATAACTTATTATTATTTTTTAAATTTATTTTCGCAGATTTCTCAAATCCAAAATAGCCATACTCGAAGAGGATCACGAACGCATTTCACAAGAGATGACACAACAAAAGGAGCTGCTCGAAAAGACATTGGAACGCAACAAGAAGATCGAACAGCAACGCGATCAGGCCTTCGCCAAACACAATGCAATTGCCGAACAATTGAGCAAGACGGAGACACAACTTGAGGAGGTGAATAGACGTTTGAAGGAACGTAATATTGAACAGGGTGGTCAGCAGAAGGAGCTCGAGACTGCACGCCGTGAGCTGAAAATGTTGTCTCAAACTAACACCAATCTCGAGAAGCGTTTGTATCGTGCCAATGAAGAGTTGGAGAATACGAAGAGCGCATTGGCGTTGTTAAAGAATACCGAACGTGAACTCAAAGAGTCGATGCGTGTCGATGGCGAGACTAAGGATAAACAGATTAAAAGCTTGAAGAAGCAACGTGCCGATCTACTTAATGCCTACAAGAAACAACTCTTTATTATCGACAATCTCAAGCGACAGAATATTTGTATGGAACAATCGAAGATGATTAGTTTCGGTGAAAAAGAATTCGCAAAAGTACTCGAGTGGAACACGAAGTTATAGGTGATGTATGAATGATATTTCTGTGATAAATGTATCACTTCGTCATTCATGCTATATGCCTAATTACTTAACTACTTGTATGTCCATGCATTGACATTAACCTGCTAAGTCCAACGATATCTAGTCCTTCCACATGCGTGTGAACATTTTAAAGAGATAATTTCATCATTATATATGGGTCAGAACCATTATTGTGGTATTTGTGAGTAAGTAATACTTATTAATAAAGGTTGCATTGCTAAAATGCTATTCGCCTTATAAATATCGAAAATGGAGTGTTTTAATGGCGTTAAGCCCAGCTTCAAATGTTCTTCACGATAGCTATTATAATCGCTGTGGTATGTATTATATTCATCATAGCCTGTTGTTTATGCATTCCTACCTTTACTTTTATCCACGCACTGTTGTTGATGAGCTGTTCTTCCTTAGATCGACAGTACAGATCCCCAAGTTGTTACCATTGCGACATGACTCTCACAGTTTGTACTCTATTTATTTTTCATCCTGATTCTGATTGTCGTCTGAGAGTTACTCGGTACTTATCGCAATTGTTTCGGTTTGTCAACCGGACTACTTTGAACTTGTGCTTAATATGTTTGTTGTCGTTTCCTACGAGAGTCTGATATGTGTCTGTTAGTAATGATAATCATGTTCGGGAGCATTTGTATTAGACCATATTCAGAGCAAGATATTCTGTTTTAGACACATTCGACATCTTCAACTTTACGGCAACGAATTCTAGAGCCAGATTACTACGTCAAGGAGAGAATTATTATTAGATGACTATTTTCCTTTTCAGCCTCTTAGTTAATTCAGGAGACAGGCATATGGAACTACAGATATACAAGTATAAGTAGGCATTCTACTCAATGAACTCAATGCTAGGGGAATCTGTAGCTGTTTGAAAAATGTAATAAAATATCTTCTTCTTCTTTACTGGCGTAGACACCGCTTCCGCGGTAATAATTGAGTTAACAACAGTGCGTCACTCGATTCTTCTTCTCGCAATGTGGCGCCAATTGGAGAATCCAATCCAAACCTGGTCCTTTTCCAATTGGTCATTAAACAGAGTGGAGGTCTTCCTCTTACTCTACTTCTCCCGGCGGGTACTGCGTCGGAAGCATTCAGAGATGGAGTGCTTTCGTCCATTCGGACAACATGACGTAGCCAGTGTAGCCGTTGGTCTCAACAACCGCGCCGTTAGTTCTGCTTTCTCCAGGATGGACGAAGAAAGCCGAACTAAGAAAGCGAAGTAAATGGGTCTGGTGGTGAACGAGGGCAAGACGAAATATCTCCTGTAACAAGCAGTCGTCGCACTTGCGACTAGGCTCTCACGTCATTGTTGACAGTCATAACTTCGAAGGCGTAGATAATTTCGTCTATCTTGGAACCAGTATTAACAGCAACAACAATGTCAGCCTCGAAATCCAACGCAGAATAACTCTTGCCCACAGGTGCTACAACGGAGTGAGTAGCGAATTGAGAAGTAAAGTATTC
Organism: Bactrocera neohumeralis; assembly: GCF_024586455.1. Taxonomy (NCBI): domain Eukaryota; kingdom Metazoa; phylum Arthropoda; class Insecta; order Diptera; family Tephritidae; genus Bactrocera; species Bactrocera neohumeralis. The sequence goes on from NC_065921.1 coordinate 13,695,071, forward strand.
TCTCGACGAACAAAAACCAAACTCTATAAGTCGCTCATTATTCCCATTCTGCTGTATGGTGCAGAGGCATGGACCATGACAGCATCTGATGAGTCGACGTTACGAGTTTTCGAGAGAAAAATTCTGCGAAAGATTTATGGTCCTTTGCGCATTTTCCACGGCGAATATCGCATTCGATGGAACGATGAGCTGTACGAGATATGCGACGACATTGATATAATTCAGCGAATTAAAAGACAGCGGCTACGCTGGTAATTATAAAATATATGCTATTGAGAAATAAATCGGAATTCCACTTCATTATCTCAAGAGTTCAAGCCCATCCCTCAAAGTATGGAAGTACGCTCCTTTAATATTCAGTTCACTTTATTCTATTCGCATTAACTTTTACTCGGTTCCTTGTACATATACATAGTACCTACAATAGGTTAACACTACATAAACATATTATATGCGCTTACGGTAAAACATTATATTTCACTGCGTGTGGGATAACTCGCATACCAAATGTGTGGGTGCTACATCTAATCACATTTCATTGTCTATTACTAATTTTGATGCCTTACTTGTCGTATTTATCTAGGTATACATGTTCTTTTCACAACTTTACCCCCAACATATGGAAATGCTAATTTGTCAGCACGCACACGAGTTGCTTTATTGAATTATTCGCATTAAATTTGGCATAAATCTTTGAGAATTAAATGGAGAGACGTTGAAGAATGTGTCATGGATTGTAAGTGACCGAAAATCTTAATGATTCATAGCTTTATAAGTACGTCAGTGGTTCTATAATAAGTAAATTTTAATTTATGTACATACATATGTATGAATGAAATCTAATATATAAAATTCTCGTGACACGGTGTACGTTATTGAACTCCTCTGAAACCGCTCAACCGATTTTCGTGAATCTTAGCGTGCATATCGGCTAGGGTGGAGAATCGGACAACATCTATTTTTCATCCTCCTAAATGTTAAGGGAAATTGGAAAATTACCAAAAAGTAACATTTTTCCATACAAATTTTTTTTTTCAATTTTTGTTTGTTTTGTTTTTCAATATTTTTATTTGTCAAATATTTGAATCATTCAATTTCGGTCGCATGCTTTTTTTCTTCCGGCTATATACATACATATATATAAGAAAGTTGTGTTAGTTACACCATTTATAACTCAAGAACGGCTGAATCGATTTAACTGAAAATTGGTGCGAAGGTAGCTTAGAACCAGGCTAAGGACATAGGATACATTTTATCTCTTTTTGTCAAAATTTAATTCAACTCATAAATACAAAGATTATATTTCAAATCATTCTCCTTTCCTTGAATATATGCGTACAATTTTAAACAGATTCTTCCTCAAAACTAATACAATTGCTAAGTATTTGGAATAGTAGAAAAGAACTGCAACCAAATACGCAGTGAAATAGATTATAACTGGCTCAGTAATCCAGCCGATTTTTTCGTCTTTCCACGCCTGAAAACCGGTTCACCATGTGCAGTCCACTAGAGTGACTGTCGATTGAACTCCAGTGAGAAATGATGGAGCTATGTTTCTATTGTCACACACCGACGCAAAAATTCGGTTTTATTTCAATTCAATGATTCATTCTCAGAATCAGTTATTCGTTGTTCTGTTGGATTATGAACTTGCGAGGCAACCACTTTGTATAGAGCTTTCTCCTCTTTAGAGCATCATTGTCCTCGGTTCCCCAAAAAGCAATGCTTTATTATTACACGAAATGCTTTATGATCCATTTTTTTGTAAACTAACACAAGTTGCTTCAGAAAAATGCTATATCTCATTAACGAATAGTTATAATGCAACTAATAGAAATTGTATAGATGGTAGTAGTAGTATTATCTATGTATCAGCCACAGCGAAGCGTGGACGGGTCCTCTAGTTTCTATATAAAATATGTATATTTTTTATGTGCCTTATATGAATGAAGGTTCTTTTTTTTTGAAAGTTGTGCCTTGTCCCAAGTTTCTCACATTTTTTCAATACTTTTGACATATTTATGCATGTGTATAAGAATGCAAATTCTGGTTATAATCGCTTGGAAATATGAATAGTGTCTGATGAAGCAATATTTCTCACTATTCAACTATTCCTTCAAGTTAATGGGAAATAGATAACACAGAAGTATTTTAATCGATATTCAATCACATTAATGTTTTAGTATATGTATAGTATATTCGAGCGATAGCCAAAAATTCGGAAAAATGGTGTATGCGGGAAATGTTCTACTAAAACTGGTTTCGAGCCAGCGATTTTTTGGGTGAAGGCTTATTTTTCGGTATTAAAAATATTTCTTTGTCAGCTTTTGAGACGACCGAATGAAATTGCGTTGTGACATTCTATCGGTCTTTTGTCGAAAACACTGTATCTCTCATACAATCGACTATTCCATTCCATATGTGACGCTATTGATAATTTCGGTTGTTAAAATTTTTTTTTGCTTTATAAAAATATGCAATACATAATTATGTCTGAAACTTTTTTTGTATAAGAGTTCGTGATTAAAGTCGTATTTATTCTAGATTGCAGAATTTCATTAATAGTTGGCATATACCTTTTGTGTGACGTCAGCTTAGCAATCATGCGAGAGAATGCTCAACTTATGATCAGCATAATACTACTACGTACTATTTATAACACCATCATCAAGAACTGCAGCCGCTCGACCTTCCCAACTGGCATCGCTTTGCTCTATGCGCTTTTGAAAAGTTCCAAGAAGATCCGACGTTTTCCAGCCAAATTTTATTCAGCAATGCGGACCATTTCTGGCTCAATGGATATGTAAACAAGCAAAATTGCCGCATTTGGAACGAAGAGCATCCGGAAGATATTCAAGAGCTGATATTTTATCCAGAAAAAAAATTAATGGATTAATAGAGAGAAAACTTCGGTGATCAGATAATTTCACGATTTGGGCCAGTCGATTGCTCAATAAAATAGTATGTAGCATGCATAAGACATTATATGAGTTATCTTAATAATATTGCGAGTTTTTTTTTATAACGGTGCGTCTTTGTGCTTGGAATGAATAAAATCGGGTGAAAACTCGCCCTAGAGCCCATATAACTAAGAAGTATCTGAAATTATGCACCTGAAGGTACTTCCCTGGCTTTAATCCTTGCAAGTTGTAAGAGTAAAAAATGTTCGATTATAACCGAACTTCGCCTTTCCTTGCTTGTTTCATTTTACTTTTGTAAGAAGTTCTGCTGGCAACGCAGAGACACCTTTTTCCGAGGAATTGAAAAGGTATGATATTTTAGATATACTTTTTTCGAATACCTAGCTCTGCAAGTTCAAGCTTGCATCTGCAAATTCTTCATATTTGCAATGTTTGACTACGTATGGTGCCAGGAATGGACAGCTAACAGCGTTTCTTGAACATCAAATTTTTCTGCGTTTGGACGAAGGAGTACCACGACACATGACATAATAAAAGCATTGCCAATACCAACAAACAAGGCAACTAGTGTTGATAACAATTACACCAAACATGTTTTGTTTTACACAGACTCGAGCTTGGCATCTAACCCATAATTTTTCCCCATATACTAATCAGATAACAAAACTGCGAGAAATAAGAAAAGGGTGGAACTACAAGAAAATATTATGACAGCTCTAATTTTCCAAGTAAACTCAAACTAATTACGTGCACACAAGCACATACATTGGTATGTCGCTTACGTATCTTCATCAATGTTCATTGCGCGCATACGCCTGAATACATATTCACACGCACACACGATGTCTTCTTCACACAGCTACACAGAGCTCCACATGCCTTATATCCGCATTTACGCATAGCTGGCAGCCGCTTAGAGTCGATCGACCATCATCCTACTGTCAGTCCATTGGCCATGCCTGCGTTATTACATCGGTCCGTTGATTGGACCACCGTCCTTCATTGCTGCCACTGCAGCAGGTACACACGGCCGGGCCGTTACGGCTGCCAAACGCTTCACTTAGCCCAGCCCGGCTGCAAGTGTTGTTGGCTGCAACGGATGCTGCAGGTTGCACTGCCGTTGCCATTGTCGTGTCAGGCAGCCGACTTACTTACGCACATATATATGTACCTAAGAGCAGGCAGGACGGCCACTGATTTGTGCCGATGTGCGAATGCTTGGCGTTGGCTATTGACTTTGACGTTTCTATTTTTAAACGTGAGACAATAAATATTCTGTGTAAAATTTATGCGCTCGATGCACGTGAGCAGGGATTTAAAGAAATAACCATTACTGCCAAGTATTTACATCGTTCTTATTTACAGTACGATAGATTGGCTGAGCAAAATGCTATCTGTAAGCCATTGTGGAGTTATGTTAAATAATAGACAGCTATGACACAAACACTTATGACTGATGAATGAACGGCAATGGTAGAGGCATTGTGTGGCAGTTGGTAGACACCACTAAATGCTGGCATCACTTGAATAACTTAATCCTTTTTTACTTCGTTTATTGAGCGCAAATAATTAAAATCGCCTTGGCTTTTGTTGTTGGGTTGTTGGCTGGTCAAGTCAAACTGACAGGAGTTAACAATCCATGGATCATTCGACAGTGTAAATCTTATTTCAGAAGTGCACGAAGTTTTGCTCCGTTGTCGATATGTTTTTTTCATAGCCGCGCCGGCGCAGTGGTCATTACTGACACCCACATACACTTAAGTCGGTTTATATATTACTTAAAAGCTAAGTTTGAAATAATTATAACATATTTTTTGAAGTAATCTAAAACTAATACTTCGCATATGCAGTTTTTATAGGTGCCTCAAAAAAATTGTTAAGCTTTGTACACTAAAAACAAAAAACGAAAACAAACTGAGTCAAAATTTTATCCATTTATTTTCTTCTGATCTCTCAATTTTAATACCCGGAGTATGTTAAGTTTGGCACGAAGTTTGTAACAAGAAGAATTAAAGGTTGGATTCCTCTTTAAAATATGTATGTATATAAATGACCAGTGTGAAGACCTGAGTCAATTTTAGCTCAGATCACTATAGCATACATATAGTTGTCATACAAAGTAGATGTACCTTTTCAATAGCCTTTATTTGACAGATCGCGAGTGAGTCTTGTTAAGCTGTCATGTTATTTTTGTTCAATATTGTTTGGTATTTCAACATGGAAAAACTTACGCCTGAACAACTTTTACAAATCGTTCAACTTTACTACGAAAATTCACATTCTGCAAAGAATGTGTTTAGCGCGCTTTGTCCAACTTATGGTCAACATAATCGGCCTATTGAGCGTACTATTCGCAATGCTACCACTCATCTTGAGACCCAGCATATATGTTACATATTCCACGCTTTTCGCGTTGACATAAGGATTCTAAGAAGATTCGATTTCGGGCCAAATTTTATTCAGCGGACGGGCTCATTTCTGGCTCAATGAGTATATAAACAAGCAAAATTGCTGTATTTGGGACGAAGAGCAACATGAAGAGATTAAAGAGAAGCCATTTCATCCAGAAAAAGCAACGGTTTGGTGTCCGGTGGAATCATCGCTTCATATTTCTTCAAAAATGATGCCTGAAATTGAAGCTTGCGATCTCCGGGACATTTGGTTTCAACAAGCCTGCGCCACTTTCCACACATCGCATCAATAAATAAATTTCACGTTTTGGGTTGGACGATTGATAAATGATATCACCGTTAAACTTTTCTTGGGAAATATGTAAAGTCTAAAGTCTATCCGGACAATCCCGCTTCGATTCAGACCTTGGACCAAAACAGTACGTGTGTTATTACCCAGTTACTATTCGAAATGCTCGAATGAGTCATCGAAAATTGGGTTCATCGGATGGACCATCTGAGACGTTGTTGCGGCCAAAAAGATAATCTTTAAAATATAAATGCTAAAGAATTTGAAGTTTCTTTGTTTTTTCATTGTGTAGTACATTATTACAGTTAGTTTTGGTAGGTTTATTTTGATCGCTAATGGAAGCGTGTTAAACTAACTTTAATTCCATATTTAACCATGGTTGCAATTCATTTATTTATGCAATAACAAAATGCTTGCAGAAAAACAAAAAATAAGTTTTACTATTAAAAATTGTCCGAAAATATCAATATCGCTCTATAGTTCGATTCTAGTTTTCAAACTGAAAATCCCGCAGTGGAATCAAAGAGCGGTTGGACCATAAACTCTCCCTCTTCGATGACGACCGTCAAAAATTAGTTTACCGAGAGCCCACGTGATCGACCAACGGTTTTTGATGAACCACTCTCAGGTCCACCGAAAACTGCTACCTCGTGACAAAAAAATCTAGAAATATCTCATATTGATAGACTCCTGATCGAAGGAGCGCTAATAATATAGGTAGACCCCTGATCGAAGGAGCGCTAATAATATAGGCATCCCAAAAGACTATATATGGCTTATGCATTAAATATGGAGCATGAAATAGATTTAGGTGAGATGGTTGCATCTTCCGGACAACAAGCGCAAACGTAAAACAACTTCATAGTAGTGTTTTTCGCCATTTAGGCGCAAGACGAAGAAGTTTGAAACCAAAGCATACCAGGGATCAAGGCATAATAGACTTTACCGGGTGCCCCTGAACTGACGAATGCAGAGATATTTACCAGAAATGTAACGGTCACCGGTTTCGCAAGGTGTAATCTACATCGACTACCAAGAGAAGGAAAAACGGCCACAGGACTGCATTATGCCGAACTCTTGGATGGATTTGCCGAAAAAACAGTCCGGTGTGTCAAAGAAAAACTTGGCCTTCCTGCTGGTCAGAACTACGCCTTCGTAACGGTCAAATTCGTCGAATTATGTTACGAAGTGCTACCAGATTCATGTAAAGAATCCGAGCGAATGTCTTTGTTTCCAGACTTGAAAAAGTCACCTGCCGGGAAGAAATTTGGACTTTGCAGACTGTCAAAAATCGTATTTTAAAACGGGTTCAATAAAGTGAGTTAAAAATCGCTATTTTTCCAATATTTTCGTTTTACTTTTGTAAGCAATTACTTATCGTTCTCGGATTAAATATCAACTTTGAAATCTTGAATACAAGTATAAGACAATATATCTAGCACGCATATATGTAATGGAAGTAATACTATATCCAAAATTAAAGAATCAATGTGCCAGATATATTGTTATCCAACAGTAAATACGAATAGAGCGCGTGAAAACGGCGAAACAAGAAGACGACACGCATGATTGCAGTATAAATATGCAAAAGCGCCCACACAAGCACGTACGTAAGTCTGCTCAAATATACATACATACACGCGCATCAGTGAGTATGATTGCCATTGAAGAGCAGCAGCAGTAACAGCAAAGTTATGGCGGTAGCGGACACGGACGCGGACGCAGACGGAATTAATGCAAATTAAATGCCACCCATTCATTCAAATCGAGCACTCGCTCAATGACAAAATAAAAGCAAAAAACCGAGAAAAACATGGCTTAAACAACGCTAAGCGGCATTAAGTAGCTTTGGGCGTTTTGAATGCTGGGCGCCTTCGCTGTTGCTTTGCTTTGGTTCTGCTTCGGCTCGCAGCGATTATTTGCGACAGCGGTCTCGTCATTTTCGTCGTCGTCGTTGTCTGTCCACTGCTGTTTACTACTTAACCGCCTTTTTCTATTTTTACATAACATGTCAACTTGTTCGATTCTTTATCCGTAATTTCCAAGGTATTCTAGTTCAGCCCCCATAGAAGAAAAGTACCCAAAAACAAAAACAACAACATGATATTGTATACTCAAGTATAATGCCTCTTTGCTTTAGTGAGTAGGCTGTCGAGTTATTTTGTTGTCTACTATTTTTTTGTTTGATAACCAAGCGTTACATGTTGTGCTGAGGGTATTATGATTTTGTACACTTAATGAGCTTTTTGAAAGCGTGAGAGAATTGGGTTTGATATGGATTTGTGTCAATATGTACGAAGGCAATTTAGTTAGATATGTGGGTTATGATTTTGATTATATCAGGTTGTGTATAGCAAGGCATATAAGAAGTCGAAATTTCAACTCAATAGTTCATGATTTGTATAAATGGCAATCTTTCGAAGAGTTGTGAAAATTCGCTCTTTTAAGGTGTTACATGGATTTCCTCGGGTAAAAAACAACATTTTTTCAACAAATTTTTCTCATACAAAGAGTGAAATATTTTATGGGAATTTTTTATTGTTACAAACACTATTAGCAAAGAAATTCTGAAATTTTTGGAAACTAATATTTTAAGCTTGGACATTGCGACGCCATTTCTGGTGAGCCGTCGGTAAAAAGATGCGTACGCGTTGGCAGGATAACTCCTTAAAGGATCATCCAAAGCGAAAAAATACGTGTTTTAATTAAAACCTTAACTTAAGTCCAAGTCCTTAAGAATTGTATCTCAAAGACCTGTGTAAAATTTCATGAAGATCGGTTAAGTAGTACTAGTTCTCGAGAAATCTGACTAACCGACTTCAAAAACACAGTTTTGAGAAAAACGCGTTTAAAGACGGCGCACTTAGCCTAGCTAACCTCGAGCGCACAAGTTCTCAAGATTGTATTTCCAAAACTAATACTGGGATCAACTTGATAAGACAATAAAAAATTGTTTTTCGAAACCCGTAAGCCCATGTAACAACTTTATATATTCTGAATTAAGGCCTATATACATATGTGATCGCGATGATTAGGAAAGCGAAGAAGGGGAAATCGTTTAATATCTTCGCAGGATTTCGAGCATAAAATGGGTATGAGCTAATAGATGAAGCTCTCCAGATCGAGAATATATATATATAGTGCTTTTAAAGTTGTAATTTTCAACTACTTAAACAACGATTTTTTCGATTGCAAATTATCCCAGCGGATCACTACAGATCTTTTCATTTGAGATAATTCAATTCGCAATGAATTATGAAAAATCATCGCTTTCATTAGAACTTGACTTTTTGTACTACCTTCTTTTCTCGATTTATTGTTTACTAAGTACATGAAGCTTAACTGAGCGGATCATTTGAGTTTGCAACTACGTGGACATGTGGGATTCACAAATATATACGAAGGTAGTAGAAATCAATTATTGATATTGGGATATTGGAGTGGATACATATAGATATTGAGAGCTCGTTCTAAGTCTCTCAGATACGACAAATCCCCATAGAGTCCAAGAAAAATGCAATTTGTTTTGCGCATAAAGAGTAACAAACTTCAGACTCTTGTTAGTTCGTTGATTTTATAAGACTTTGCGCTCACCAATGAGTGTGTGAATATTTCTTTACTTGGAATGAGCGCGGGCATATTGATAAATGAATTGAAACTCACCCGGCGAGGTGTTATATCATTTTTTGTGTGCAAATATAATGCTTTTGGCTCTCACATTATAATATTTTCCTTGCAAATATAAGTCTTTTAGCTCTCATATGTATGTGAGTGCTTGGGTGCGTTAGTATTGAGTGTATTTGCATTTAGTTAAAGTCTAGTTTTTTAGAGCAGCTTAAACGAACGTCTACGTCGAAAGTATGATTCAGTGTTTGAATTAACTTACAATTTTACAACTTAGCTGAGAGATACTTGGAGAAATTACCTCTCAGTTACTTTGCAAAATATGTGAGCGTGTTCGCGAACACATGGGTATTTGTTTGCCTACATGGGTAGAGAGAATGTTTGAAGGACGGCAATGTGCATGATAATGAAATTAACGAAAATTAATTACGTCTTTTATTTCTAGTATATATGTATATATGTATATATATTTATTTCATTCCAACCATATATTTTTATATTATGGAATTCAAATCAAAATGATTTCAAGATATATTTCAAATGTAATCTATTAAGAGAACTCCTATGGTACTTAAAAATAATGAATTTTACCCAAAACTTTGGACGTTTTTGGTCTGGAAATTGAGCGGCAACTGAATCGGAAAAAAATGGCTAAAAAACATAAATGTTAATGATTCCGAACTGTTAAAAATATAGGGATATAGGATTTATACGGCAGTACATTGTGTTGCTTAAATGACTCGTTTGAGCATTTCGACTGGTGGTCGACGCTTAGACTTTTCATACTTCCACAGGAAAAAGTCTAATGTTGTTAGAATGTGAAATTATGTGCTCACCGAATGGTTCCCTCAATAAGTCCATTGATTAATGCGATGTGTGGGAAGTGGCGTCGTCTTATTGAAACCAAATGTCGCCGAGATCACCAGTCTTTTGACGGTTACGTTCTCACCGCCATCATTTTTGAAGAAATATGGACCGATGATTCCACCGGCCCACAAAATTTCTTGATGAAATGACAGCCCTTGAATCTCTTCAGTTTGGTCTTTGCCCCAAATGCGGCAATTTCGTTTGTTTACATAACCATTGAGCCAGAAATGGGCTTCATCGCTGAACCAAATTTGGCTCGAAAACGGTGGATCTTCTTGGAACTTTTCAAGAGCCCATAGAACGAAGCGATTTCGCTTGGAAAGTTTGAGCGGCATCCGTTTTTGCACTAGCTGTATTTTGTACGCTCTAAAATTTAAGATCTCGACGTAAAATGTCATTCGAATCGACTCTCCACGGTCTTGGGATACACTCACAGCTTCGGCTACTATATTTTCATCACGGCGTGCTGGATGTGATCTATTCTTTTAAATATTATCCAATAATGAATGTTGGGTCTCAAGATGCGTGATGGTGTTGCGAATAGTAAGTTCTCTGGGTCGATTATGTTGAACATAAGTTGAGCGAAGCGCGCGAAACAAATTTTTTACAGAAAGTGAATTTTCGTCATAAAGTTGAACAATTTGTAAACTTTGTTGAGGCGTAAGTCTTTCCATGATGAAATGCCAAACAATACTGAACGAAATGAGAAGCCATCTGATACGACTCACACGTGATCTGACAAAATAGGCTATTAAGAAAAGTACCTCTACAGTAGCTTTGTGTCCATCATTAAGGTCAATTGGATTTCAATTTTAACTGCACTCCAGTCAATAGAATTTCAATGGGTCTCCGGTCTTAAAGGTATAGAAACTAATGAAAAGCAATGAATGTTAGAGGATCCGATTATGGATTATGAGTAGGCTAAAATATTTATCGTAATAGGGACCTCAGTACAGAGTGATTGCATAAATGATCTCACTTAAAGAAACTAAATAAAATCGAATCAGCAGGACTTAGAGTTGATTTAGTTGATGATGACGAAATGTTAGAGCATTACCTTTTTGAATACCCATTCAGCGAGAGAGAGGAAATATCAACCAACGTCATCTCATTTAATAAATATTGTGAATGACTTAAGTCGTACGCGATTAATCATCTCCCGACATTTTTGAGAAATATGTAATTATTAGCATGAATACATATTTTTTGAAATTTTATGTTATTGATATTTTCATTTTCTTTGTAAGATAGAACGCTTATTAAATCGAAGGCTGTTAAACTATGTTAGAATATCCGTTCTAATTCGAGTTTTATTAAAATTCAGGAAGTGAAAAAATTATGTAGAAATGGAATACCACGAATTCTCAAAAGGTTTACACATCCCTAAACTATACACACACACATACAATACATAGATGTAGTTAGTAGCTTCCTCAACTGAATTTTCAGAAAAATGTACGAAAGCAAAATAAGATTCTTAGAACGTTCTGACCAGCAAGCTTAGAAAGATTGCAACACACATTAAATAAAACGAAATCAAACCAAGCATAACGGTCAAATAAAAAACTTAAAGCAAGAACTTAGCCAAGCGCTAAAAACGCTTGTATAAGGTGTATATTATGTATTATGTATATTTGTGTTTGTATTTGTAGGTATGCCCAAGTCTGTAAATAAATGAGCAAAGACGTTTATTGTTGTGCTGAAGATGATGTGATGGTGGCCCAGGCGTAACGCATCCGCGCCGCCGGTCGACGCAAACAAATCGTCGCCCAGTCGGCGGCCAAAAGTTGTTAACTTGCCAAAGGCCGAAACGGAAGAAAAAGAGGAAAAAGAAGAGAATTCGCGCAACCCACCAACGACGCATGGATCAACAAAGCATGACGAGGAAAGAGGGAAGTAGGTGTTGCATGTGTGTGTGTGTGTGCTTGAGCGTTTGTCTACTTAACACTTAACGCGTCGCAAAAAACCCAAGAAAGGAATAACAAAAAATGAGAAAATAAAAACTAAAGGCAAAAATCAATTGACTTTGCTCATTAACAAAGGCAAGAGAGCAATATCAGCAAATACAGCAGACAAGACAACAAATATTAAGCGCTTAAAGTGCCAAAGCCAAAGCCAAAGCAATAAAAGAACAAAAACAAAAAGCAGTTATTTGAAGAGAGCTGCCACTTATGGGTGTCGACGGAGAAGAATTGTGAGTTATAAGCCAAAGTTGGCGGAAACTTAAATTTTTTTCTTTGTGTTTTTGTAAGCGTCTCTACTCAGCTTTTGCGAATTCTCCGAAACTTGGTATGACCGGTTTAAGCCTTGCAACTATACAAGCACATATACACAAACACTTTGAATGCGAAGAAAATTGTCGGAGTGTGAGCCAGCTGTTTTATTATTTCGCTATTTTATTGCTGAGTGCAGAGCAGCTTTATAGACATTACGCTGAGCGCTAAGCATACTAACTTGCTTTGAAGACTTACGGTCTTCACGTGTGTGTGCATGAATTGTTTGTTTGCTTGCCTTTTAACTTATTGGCTTCTCAGCGACGCTGTGGCATTGGCTATCAACTTGCTCGTCGGCTTGCGATTCAGCTAGCCAGCTGTCTCACAGCTACCACTTCCAAATTCGACAGTCTTAGCCTGGTCGGTGTGACGAGTACAACACAAACGCTTTGAGGTACGGAACGCGTGCGCACGTTATCGTCGGACGTCGGTTAAAAAAGTTTTGTACTTTGCTTTGCTTGGAGTTTTGAGTGTGCGCGTATTTAGTGGTCTTGTACGAGTGTGTGTATGTTTGTGTGTGCATGTGCGTGAACACGAGTCGTAGACGAGTATACGAGCCTAAAATTGCGGAATGGTATGTAAACGAATAAGCAACGCAACGAGTGATAATATTTTTCAATTCAAAAATAAGCAGTCAAAATAGTTTTCTAAAGAAATTTAAATGTAAGAAATTGAAATACGTTGAAAAATGATTGTAAAACGGTATGTGACCAAGCATGGAATGTGAATTCTAAGTGCGATCGTGTTGGCATTGTACTAAGTTGTGGCTAAAGTGTAGTGGTGCGCGTCGTCGCATATATATTTGATAAATCACAGTTGGTTATAATTTTTGTAAGCCTCACGCGCGGCACGACAGGAAGTCTCACAAATGCGTGCAAAGACTTGTTGAAGTTCGAAAATCATTATTATTGCTGTTTATGAATGCGTGCGCATAGGTTTTGTGGCGTGTTTAGTGTTTTGCGGCGGCATTAATATTAGTGACTGCATAGCTATTCGTGCTATTGTTGTTGTTGTCGCCCTTGTGCGCACACAGAGCTGGAATATGAATACTTGAAATGCATGGAATTGCGCTATTTCATGGTGCATGTCTTTGCAGCAAACACGCTGTGCCTGTGTTTCAGCTTGCATGCTTAGTTAAGAGTTAATTCGAAGTAATTTATTTTATTATTTCATTTGTTGTTGTTGTTTTTGTCGTTTTGCGATCATTAGCGGCGGATGATGTCAGCAATATGTGTGTCAAGTGTGCAGCAAATACGGAAAAAACAACAATTTTAGCAGCCTTTCATCGCCCGCCTGTCGTTGTACAAAAGACTTAAGCAACGAACCCGTTTCGAAACTCATTGCAACTGCGCTGTGCACAAGTCTGAATAAAAAGCTGTAACCAGCAAAATGAGATTGCGCATATTTTGCAGAAAATTTTCAACTAACATCAAGTGTTACTAATTACAGTTATGTTTGTGCGTGCGTTGCGCGCATTTGTTTTAGTTCGCTACTGCAAAACACCCCTTAATCCCCTTAAACACCACAACACACATCCAAAAGCTGTTATGCTATGCTGCGTATCTCAAATGTTCAGTGTAAATAAATAAACAAAATTAATTTCACAAAGTTACATAGACAACAACAAAAAACTGAGTCACTTTGTGTATATGATTTCATAACTTTACGCTCACCACTTGCGGCATGCAATTGTGCGCCGCTCTTGACCAAATCCATAGCCATAATAACAATAATAATAATAACAGCAATAAGAAAAGCTAACAAATGTGGTGCTAAAAGCAGCAATAATAACAACAATAACACGCAGACAGCCAGCGTTGAACAATCGGCCGCCGCAAGCGTTGAGTGAATGAAGCGACGGCTCAACCTCAATAAGACGCTGAAATTTATGCAAAAAGAAGAAAAATAACAATCACCACAACAACAACAAGACATACTAAAATGAATTAATAAATAAAAGCACCCACAAAAGTTGAAGTTGAGAGTTGTCATACAAAACATACGCGTAAAGTATTTGAAAAAATTTGAGTTGAACCGAAGTAAATGGGTTACAAAGTTTTGTATGCAAAGAAATTACGTTTGTTTTTAAGTGTTGATTTGTCATACATGTGTATGGTGTGAAAAAACTTGTCAAAAAGGTGTAAAAAACCCAAATGGACTTACAAACAAATAAAATACAAATTAGCCGAAATAAGCAAAGAAACGAAACAGATACACAATCATTTTGCTGAAAATCCAGAAAATAAGTTTCGATTCAGTGAAAATTATGGTTATAAAAATTACAAAAAAAATTAAATAAAAATTTATAAACATATTTATAATTTTGAAGGCATTTAATTTGGAAACAAAATTTTATTTAAACAATGATATAAATAAATTTATTAATATGATATTTTAGCAAAAAAGTTAAGAAATATTTTTTTATGAAAGCAGTTTAATCATAACAAAGAAACATTAAATAGCTTTTTAATATTTTTAATGAATTTGTCAACCAAATTTTGAACAAAAAAATATATGTATATACATACATATGTATATACCTATAAATAGTGTTCCAAGGTTTTAGACTCTTTTTCGTAAAATTATTTTTTGTTTAGTCAAATTGAGTCAATTAACGTTTCACTCAGCCCCTAAATTGTCTCAATTAACGTTTTTGATAAAGTAATTGAAAAAGTTTGTATTTTTGCGCTATGACTAGAATAAAGACTAGCCATAACAATTGTTAGTTAAGGCTGAAAACAATTTACTTTGCCACGCCTATTTCATTCATTCATAAAATTAGGGCTTTTATCTATTCTCAAAGATATTAATATTACGAACATACATTTAACTTTGGAAAAAATATATAACTCTTTGTATCTTATCTTCTAAAATAAAACTTTTAGTATCTAAATTGCTAAACGCTATAACAAATAACTAAAATATAACAACTGACTACAAAATATTTCAACTTTTTCCATCTAAAATTTATGTATATTTCACTAAACGATTCGAAGCTCAAATCAAACATTTCTCAAAAATATTTTTTTGCTTCTAAAATTTGGAAATATTTTAAATAATTCTTTTTAAAAAAATGTTTTCATCCTCGAAATTTAGAAAATATTAATATAAATAATAGTTTTTTCCAAAAATATTTTTTCAAAAAAATTCGAAAAAATTGTTTAAAAAATATTTTTCCACTTTCGAAATTTTGAAAATGTTTTAAATATTTTTTTTTCCAAAAAGCGCTTTCCATTTTTGAAATTTATAAATTATATTAAATAATTTTTTTCAAAAAAATTTTTCAAAAATATTTTTCCACTTTTCAATTTTGAAAATGTTTTAAATTTTTTTCCAAAAATCATTTTTCACTTCCAAAATTTTTAAATTATATTAAAAAAATTTGCAAAACTATCTTTCTAATTTTGAAAATGTTTAAAATAAAATTGTTCAAAAAGATTTTTCAACATCCGAAATTTAAAAAATATTTAAAATGATTTTTTCAAATATATTTTTCTATTTCGACAATTTAGGAACAAATTTATCCATAAAGCATTATCCACTTTTAAAATTTTTAGATTATAAAAAATATTTTTTTTTTCCAAAAATACTATTTTTAAAAATTGATAATATTTTTAATACAATTTTTGAAAAATATTTTTTTACTTTCGAAATTTAAAAAAATATTTTAAAACTATTTTCCAACATAATGAACAAAATTTTAAAATTTTTTTGAAGTTAGGACAAAAAAATAATCGGAACACGAATATCCCGCTCTCTATTTAGTTAATTTACTGAATCAATTAATTATTAATTATCTTTCTGATTGACTTATTATGTAATTAAAAATACAATAATATTTAAAAAGCAGTTAAATCAGACACATATGTAAGTGAGGAGTGCAAAATACTCATAAATTATTTTACGAAGTATAAATTTCGATAGCACCGTTAAAAAGTATATTTCCTTATAGAGCTTTTGGCAGCACATTAAAGAAAAGCACTTAAATCGCCACACTAACGCCCGACAAGGAAGTGTAAAAGCAGAAATGTTGTAATAAATAAAAAAATGCACAAACAATGAAAGACACGCAACAATTGCAACAACAATATTAACTGCAATAAAATTCAAAAACTACAAAACTAATTTGTATTTGGCTAAAATTTAAATTAGATTACGCAAAAATCAAGCAGCCTGAACAAGAAAAGGAGCGGCTATTAAACATTGGACCCGCACAATATATTTGGCAAAACAAAATAATAAATACAAAAAACTGAAAAGTTAAAAAATTCAACGGGCTACGAGTCAAGCAAACACAGACTGGTAAGTTTATGTAATAAATTTACACGAATTGACATTAATTTGCCATTGCATACATATATATTTTTTAAAGTTTTTAAATGCTTGCTTACAATTTCATTAGATATTTTGCCTAAGGCTATCAACTTTCAAGCGTTTCTTTTGATTCCGCTTTTTTGATGCCCTGAACAGGAATTTCTAAGTTTGCCACGAAGTTTGTAACATCCAGAAAGAAACGTCGGATACCATATAAAGTGTATATATAATTGATCCTCTTGATGAGCTGAGTCTTTTTAGCCATGTTCATCCGTCTGTATCTAGGCGAACTAATGGCTAGCGAGATATCGAGCTGAAATTTTGTGTATGTCATTTTCTCCTCCAGTGGCTGATCATTTGTCGGAACTGTCAATATCAGACTACTATAGCATAAATCTTTCTAACAAACTGATTGATCAAGCTTAAGTCCTTGTATGAAATTCTTTTTTCTTTGAAAAGCCATCTTCATGAAGTTTGGCAGGGATTATTGATATAGAATTCGCTATAATCTCAGAAGAAATTGTGCATATCGGACAACTATAGCATATAGCTACCATACAAACTGATCAATTAAAATAAAGATATAGGTCCGTCAATACCCTTTTAAGCAAAAGAAATTCACCGGTGAAGGGTATTCCAGCTTCGGTGTAGTCGAAGTTAACGATATTTCTTGTTTTTATAATTTTTTCAGACTTTACGAGTACAACTCATTTGTCACTGTGCCTCTTAATAGCACTAGGCAGTGATTTGTATATATATATTTGTAGACACACATGTAAATCTGTATGTCAGTTCACTTTGTAAGTCACCTTACAAAGCACAAATACAGCTCGCTTGTCGTTGGTTTATCAGTCAATGTTAAATGTCACTCACGCCTACAAGCCGATGATGTTATTGCCTTTGCTAAGCGCTTGACTGCAAAAAAAGACGAGCTAAAAGGCAACTTGTCAGTATTATTAATTAATTTTTGCGCTAAACAGCCAGTGATTGCAAGCAATACGAGACACTCAGTATTAATTTAGTGTTACTAACATGTTGAGTATATGTGGGAGTAAGAGTTCAATGAAGTTCGTTGCTTAAGTCTTTTGAAATACAAGTGCCAAAGAACTATGTTGCGTGAATAAATCAACAAAATACATATGAAAACGCATAATTATATTGAGAAACTACAATAAAAATTATTTTAAATGCCAACTAAAAGCATTCTCTCAGCTGCTATCAATCAAAAGAACCCCCGCTGTGCCCCACAAATTGCATGAAAACGCGCAGCCGGTAGCGTATCAATTAACTAAGAAGCTTAAAAGATGCTGTAATTAGTAAATCTACAAGCTGACATGCACTCATATGTATATAACAGTGTATAAAAGTTCGCCTGTAGAGATACATTTATATGAGTTTATTCTTCAGAATTTAGCGCACAATGATTTAATGCAGAACGCGCTGTTAAATTAATGAAAAAATCCTATTCCATTCTCTCATTCGCCTACGAGTTACTGTAAACTGTATGTATATACATGTATGTACTTACATGGATTTATATATATATTGTTCTTAAGCATATTTGGCATACGCAATAAAATATTTTCAACGTGCTGGCAACAAGCGAACGAGTCAGTTCTTATAAGGCGCTACTTATTGGACGAGTGTGTGTGTGTGTATGCATGTTTGTTAAATCAAAAGTTTGTTGGTGAGCAAAAGATGACTTCATAAATTGAAGATCAGCTCCCCAGATAAATAATGAACGCATCTAAAGTAAACACATGTACTTGTGTGAGTGCAAGTAGGTGTGAATATCGTGTTTCGCATGAATTAACCACGTCGGAAACTTAATTTCAATTTTTCTTAATTTTTATTGGTAGATATTTTTAGAGAATTTTTAAGCAACTCAGTTTTTTAGCTCTAATATCTTAGCTTTTCGGGAGTAGCTTAAATAAACAGAAAATAATTTTTTTGAAGCTTCATAAATACAAAAGATTCCTTAGATGAACTTGACTCCCATTGTTGAGTTTGGCAGCTGTATGCTATAGATAAAAGATCTGAAGAAAAATTTTGGTGTATTGCATTATTGCTATAGACAATAACCTATGCCGAATTTCGCGAAGATATCTTGTAAAATAAAGAAGTTTTTCATAAAAACACTTGATTCCGAACATTTAGTCTGTATCGCAGTGGTTCGAAATCAACGAATTTGACAAATGAGCAGTCTTTTGAATATAAAACGACGTATGCAAAATTACATAACTATATCTCAAAAATTAGTGACTCGATAAGATGTTTTCTTTAAATTTTTTATATAATATGCGTATATACCTTTAAGGTTCTCCAGCGTTTTCTTCTAGGTATTACAAACCTCGTGGCACACTTCAGACACTGTTCAGTGTATAAACAACAGACTATGAAATTTTCTAATGTACATTATAGACTTAAGCCGGTCTCTTAGCGCCATCTAGCGGGCTCTATATGTTTTCGTAATTAATATATACCAAATTTAATTAATTCTTCCGACATTAAATCAAATGGGTCAATATTTTAAAGGATTTTAAAAAGATGCAGTTAGGTGAATTTAATAGATGATATAATCATTATTTTTTCTAATAAATCATACCCAAAAATTTCCTACTATGTTGTCTCTCGCTGGCTGTGACTGTGTCACAAAAAACCCTCGCCAAAAACCGGATTTCTGTCAGGCCAGCAACACCGCTGTGACGCAAAGTCAACGCAGCCAACGACAATCTCCACTGGTGGTTGCTGTGCGTTGCCGCAAAAGGCGTAAAAAAACTCAAATCAAAGCTAATTTTGCGGAGGTTTGCGGATTCACAGAAAAATGACGTCAAACATTGAAACGAAAAATGAAAAAATATATATTTTTGACTTTTCGAGTTATTTGCAAAGTGTGCTTTTGTAGTCGAGTCTTAGTTTACATCATCTAGTTTACCATATGCTTCGAAGAAACGCCTGCGAATTTCTTAAAAAAGCACTGCTCGCTAAAAGGAAATGTTACAGCACGCATAGCTGACGACATTACTTCACATTTGATACACAAATGTCCGAAAGTATTTCATTTATTTTATTGACTCGCTTATTTGTTTTGCTTTCTTTGCAGTTGTCTGCCTTACTTGTCGCACATATGGCGAGAAATTAACTAAAACGGCAGTTGTTTGGCTTCTTTTATATAAGCGTTAACCTGTTTTTCAAGGTTAAAGCGGAATAAAAACATTAACATTTTTGTTGTTTCTTGTTTTTGGTTGCTGTGTTTTCGTGCCTTCCTTTTTTTTATTCACCTCACTGTCACTTGCAAATTGGCGATTGCACAAAATACAACTGCCAGTTCGAAGATCGATATGAAACCGCATTGCTGTGGCATACAAGCCGTTGAGTGTAAATGATTTACCTTGATTGTTGGCAAAACGCAATAAATAATATAGCAAATCATACTAAAAAATTAAGCATTTTAAGGCAACGACGCATTATGGCCAATCACTGCGGCATTATTGGCTTAAAAGTCAATGTGTGAAAGTTGTTGTTGCATCATCAGTGAGTGGCATCTTCCATATTGACTGTCGTGCGCTATGACACTGTGGCCTTGAAAACGAAAAGGCACTTGTGTGCTTGTGTGTGTGTGTGAGCGCATATAAATTTCATATAAAATGACACCAAGTTGTGAAATGCGTCGCTTGCAATGGATTAAATGCAGTAGCATTACTTGCATGCCTCTTTTCCAGTGAAAATTTCTTCAGCTACAAAACGCGCGGCCGCAAAGAAATCTAAGAAACAATAAAAGCCATAAGCCATGGAGTAAAAAATTGCCGCTGTCAACACACCTCAAACCCTGTAACGATTGAAATTTCAGTTATGACTATCAAATGCAATAAAAGGATGTTGTTGTTTCTCTTCACTCTGCTGCTTTGGCTGCCATGCGTTTGACCAGTGTTTTTTTGATATTACACATTACAACAACCACACCTTCACCAGACAACTGAGCTCCCTTGCATTCAACACTTATTTGTGTTGTTCGCTTTGTTGTTTTTTTGCTGCTTCTGTTTGCTATCATCGCTTAGATCATCATTCGGTAGCGTCACTGTACACCGACGCTCATTTCATCTTCTAATACACCCAGCACGAGTGCTATCGCTTTATGCCCTGCACTCTATACCGGCAAGAGAGGCGGAAGTGTTTTTCACGGCGACACATTGAAAAATGTCTACTGCACGTTGTGTCATTGTGGTGATTGACCTATTGGTCGTGTATGAAGTTTTATGCGAACGGTGTCGGTGTGCTTGGCTGCATTGCAGTAGGGTGTGCTGCTGTTTTGTTGTAAACGAGTCATGAATGAAAATTAATTGGAAATATGCGTCAGTTTTTCAAGTGAAGGTAGTGTGGAAGGTACTATACTATATACGATGAATATAGTATGGGTATGCATGTAAGAATTCAAAAATAGAAAGAAGTTTAATATTAATAAGTTTTACGCAATTTATTTTCTAAAAAATCAGTTGAGTCTACAGTATCAAAATTTAGATTTTTAAAACTGAGGGAGAGTTAGATCTCTCTGTGATTGAAAATTTTTATAATCAACATGTTGTTTTAGAAACGGTGTAGAGTAAAAATCTATAAATTTCATTGATTAAATATATTAAAGATAATCTCTTCTTTGACTGAAGCATTATTATTATTATGAACAAGAAGCGTTTGGCACTTTTGTAAGGGAGAGCGTTACAGGATCCGGGTTCAAAATTGGACGATGAGCGTGACGCAGACCACTTTTGGATAAAATCACATATCTAGAGACCCGCCAACCGATTTCAACCAAATTTGGTACGTGACTCTGATATTCTTATATTATATTCTTCTATGAAGCATAACTGAGATCTTCAAAGGGAAGGATTTAAAGAAAAATAATTACTTACAATATTTAGTAAAAGAACCAGTTACTTCATTGGCAGGAGACTTTAGACTTTCTTTCAAAATTTTACATTTCAATCGAGTTAGCGTTTGTGTGAGCTTATGCCATTTCTTTAAACATTTAAATATTTTCACTTAAATATAGATGTTGAACCCTGCAAGTATTATCAGTTTGTTATAAATAATAATAGCTTCAGCTGATATTGTGGAATATAACTACTACAACAACGTGAGTATTATTTTGCTTGCCGCCAACTAGCTCACACATGATGATTACAATCATATTTACACGCACAAACTTGCCATAAAAATATGGTCATAAATTTTTTGCTTACAGCTGTTATTAACGAGCGCCTAGTTCATTAGACCACGTCTGGTTCTAAAACTTTCACTAAACTACTTGAAGAACAAGAACAAAGAACAATTGAGGAAATTGCTGAAAATTATACACTGAAGCATGACTGGAAGAAAACTTGTAAGCTGGCATATAAATATGAGTGCACATATGTTATTTATGTACATAAGTATATGCCTAAAAACTGTACCAAAGCATTTTGTTCTAGAGCTACCACTTGGCCGAGGATTTTATTAAATTTTCTAACCTTATTGCAGTGGCGATTTGAAAAACTTTCACCCATTGAAGGCAAGTTTAGGCAGAAAAACACCCATCACAATATAATTAAGTACATTTGAGCAGCAAAAAGTTCTTAAGCACAATTGCCAAAAGCAAATGGAAAGGGTGAAAAATTACATTTTGCAGTAAATAAATGAAAAACTATAAAATGAACACATGCTTGCAGAGAAACTCACTTCCGTTTCGGGGCTCTCATATACAAGCAGATAGTATATATTCATGCATGTTTGTATGCTTATGTGTAATTTTGCCTATAACTCTTGCCACATTACTTGCAATTGGCTTTACCAGAGATGCCTGTGAGCTCATCAATACCTAGCGGTAATCACGCTATTTTTCCAACGGTACAAAAATATAGGTAGCTATGAATATATTTGTGTGTCCGCCCAACAAACGCTAATTTGTGCTGACCGCAGCCGGAAGAAAGCAAAATTAAAGGTTCTAAATCAAAACGCGAAGAGGCTGCGGGCCTCAAAAGAAAAGAGTTATAAAATATACATATATATTTATAAATAGGTAGTTATGTGTATATTGGGAAATATTGATTGGCTGGGAAACTGCTTCTTTGAAAAAGAAAGATGCGCAATTGCCCAGTGGAAGTAGAAGTTGTTTGCCAGACCACGTCGCATATGCGTAGCTTCTAAAAGCTATATGCGTTGGCTAATTTCAAAGCGGGTTTGAGAAGGAAGTAGGCGAAACCGGCCACCAAGTCATGTACAAACATATAATTGGTAGCTTCAAGTATTAAACTTGGCTGAGAGACACCGAAAAAAAGATTTGAACTTGAAAGTATTTTTTTAAGAGTTATAAAAGTATGGTCGAATCGTAATTTCGATAAACTACTTTATAACTTCATCGTCCCATTTCACGACAAAACTGTGAAGCTAATGAACTAGCCAGAGCAGGCACCAGCCTACAACTAGAATCCAAAAAAGTGGATATTTAATCGATAGAAAGGTTATATATATAGCCGAGTCAAGGTAGAGTCAATTTCTAACTTGCTCGCTTAGTAAACAAATGTGTCATAAATGGAATATAGGCCCAACATGCTAACAATTAAAATTCAAAATAATGACATAAAAACTCTAGTAGGAATGCTTTAGGTCACTTCCCACTGGGAACGTCACATAATGACTATTGTACAAGCTGTCAAAAGGTAGAAGAAGAACTATAGAACATCTTCTATGCGAATACAAAGCTTTTTTCTCTTTTCACATAGAATCGGAACTATATTAGCCGAGAGCTTCTTGACGATATTTGGGAAGTTGTTCAAACAAAACTTTTTGCACTGATGAACTTCATCAATAGCACAGGGTGGTTCAGAGAACACATAATGGAGTGAAATACCTTCATGGTTTCACAATGACCTTCTTAAAGGCCCAAGGGCGTAGTCAGATATACACTCTATCTACTTACATTGTAACACCGAAAGAAAACGTTGGAAAGTCTTTAAAGTTTATATGTATATAAACTATGAACGTGACAAACCGACTCCAATTTGCCATACATTTCATTTGATCTGTCCGGCTGTCTGTAAATCTGTCTATATGCATCCTCATTTTTTAAGATATCGATCTGAAATTTTGCACATGTCATTTTCTCCTCAAGAAGTTTGTCGAATCGATGATAACGGACCACTATAGTGTATAGCTGTCATACAACTGAATGATCAAAAGCAAGTCCTTATATGAAATGCATCCCAACAAACTGTTCAGATCGGACCACTATAGCATATAGCTGCTATACCAACTGACCTATCAAGTTCAAGAGAAAGATCACTTTTAATATTCTTTAAGGAAAGCGCACTACCTAAAAATAAAAACAACATCAAGGATTTTCAACTACATTTGAAACAAAAAGATCTGTTCTTAAGTTGCATAACTTTGATCTCGATCTATTTTCAGCTGTTTGTTTAACACCATTGCTAGATACAGTATATATAATTTTTTACCCATTAGCTGTTTCAACTAGGTATAAAATAAGCTGGAGGCACTTCATTTCCATCGAAGTTTTCTGAATTATTTCACTACTAGTTTGACTACTACTTTGTGTGAGAAACTGCGGCAGATTAAAAAGTTTGTTCGTATTGTAAATCTTTGTCATTTTCTCAGGAGCTCAATTGCTTATGATATATGTATGTATCGTTGTTTACAGATTCCACAAAGTGACCGCAATTCACGCTTTATTGTTGTATTATGTTTTTTTCCTTGCTATTTGTGGGGGTTAACTAATTAACACGCGTTGCAGCAATGAAGGCGCCAAAAGCTAACCGAAAAGGGATAACTTGCTTACATAGATATACATATATGAATGTGTATGGCTGCTTGTACTCATCTACAATTATATGTGCTTCTAATTGCATTCTTCATTCTTCCAGCGGAGAAGAAAGCAATTATTTATGAATTCTCCGTGCGCATTGATTGCGTTTGCTGACGCCCAACAAAGAAAAGGAAGCAGAAAAAATATAATTATTGTAAATTTTTCTTTTGCTTGTTACTGTGCGCGCACAGTGCGCTTGCGCATTGGGAAAATTTTGATTGATTATCGCTCAACAAGCATTAACAAAGTGGTGGGTCGTGCAGGAAAAGAATAGAATTAGCCGTTTCAAGTGGCGGATGAGCGGTGTGCGCGGTGTCCGTGGACTTGCGGTATTGTAGTCGTGGCATTTTCCTCACTTAACGCAAATGGCTTTTGTGGTTGCCGGTGGTCTCTGCTTCTTCCGCTTCAAGCTATATTTCCAATTTCTTTTTCTTTAACATTCTATTTGTAACTGCTGCCACATTTGGGTTTAATGACTTTATAATTAACAATTATTTACCACAATTCTGTTTTCATTTCAAACAATTCGAAGGAATAAAAAACACCAAAGAATGGTTTGACAAATTGGCATTTAAAGAGCTAATATGTTGATTTGTTTACTCAACCATCAAAATATTTATTATAAGCAATTAATTTTGATGCAATAGCTCTGAAGTGTTACGGGATATTTGTAATTACAGAGTTGATTGCTGCTGCTGGGAATGTAAGTTGTCTTTTACAGTAAGTGACGTAAATGGGAATGTCTTAAGCTGAGGAAAAAGTTCCTTCTTCCTTACGGTAAAGTATTTTATCAATCTTGGCAGAGTAGCAACGACTCATATTATAGAGGGCGGTGTATAAAGGTATATGAGTATTAACATATGGAAAAATACTTTTCACATGGAACTATGATATTTCAGAAGCCTCCTTAGAAATATTTGACACATATATATGTATATTTTTATAAGCTGCAGAGTTTTTCTTCGCCTATACCCGGAAATGCAATGGATGTGTATAGTTTTGGATGAAATATTGAAATGAAATTTCGAGTATGATATTTCCGTGAGAGATTAGTCCATATGTATATCGATCATACGAGTTTTACCTTCTGGTTAATAAATATTGAATATATTGAATTAATTTACCAAGATTTCTCAACTTATTAAAAGATTTTGTTATTTTTAGTTCCGAAAACTAGTTTCATAATATAGATTAAAGTAGCTCACGATCTCATATACTACTTATATGAAGAATATACTGGTATAGGAACTCACGTTTGACTTCGAAGAATTAGGAAAAAGTATTCAAATTTTATAAATTCTTTTTTCTTTTCTCTCGCGAGTCCATTCGAATGACTTTGGTGGATATTTTGGGTATGAAACACGTTCTTGCTCGACTTGTTCTGATAAAGATGAATTTTTTGTTAAAAAGAGTACGAGTGTGAGCGAATTTAAAGCCAAAAGCGCAAAAACTAATATTGATCAATGATCCATATTCACCAGATTTGGCTCCGTGTGATTTTTTCTTGTTCCCCAAATTGAAATTGTCGCTCGGTGGAGCCCGTTTTTAGTGGATCGAAGAGATAAAAATAAATTAGCTGAAGGAGCTGAAGGCCATCGCAAAAAATCCTTATGAAAAGTATTTCTACGACTGGAAAAATCGTTGGCATAAGTATATTGCATCTGGTGGGGATCACTTTGAAGGAAACAAAATAGTAATTGATGAATAATTAGATGTTTTGCGTTTTATTTACAATTTTTGGGTATTAAATTTTACAAATATATGGCGATATTTAGGGAGAAGCATTTATAAATCATTAAAAATAGAGTAGTGAAACTTTTATTAAATATTATTAAACAATAAATTCGGTTAAACCCCCTGAAACATATAGTTAAAGCTCTCCATATTACAATAATTTGCAAAAGTATTTAAAGTCCAACTTAAAAAATTTAATCTCTTCGTTTCTTGTAATTTATGAAAGTGTGAGTATAACACGCCGGAAGTCCATTTGCTAATGGCTTGTGGTGAATATTACATACGCATTGGATGCTTATGGATTATACATATACATATATTTATTACGATGTCTTAAGCTTCAACAAAAACTATAAATGCGGATTCGAATGAACTTATAACGTTCAGCTGCAAAAAAAATTGAAATAAATTAATTTTCTATCAATATGTATTAGCAGTATTCAGCTAATGAAGTACAAACAAAACAATTTGGATAGCAGTAAGAAATGTAGATTATAATAAAAACCCACATAAATTTTATTAGCTCATAAAGTTTTCACTAAAACCAATCGTTATAAAATATTCACTTAACTAAAGCTTTTTGGAAACAAAAAAAACTTTGAAATAATTTATACTCTCTAAAAAAATCAGGTCACAAGTATGTGTATCGTACATATATAGTTTAGAGCGGGTTAAAAAAAAGTCTTTTGATTTTTTTCCTTAAGTACTGTGAAAATATAGTTTAATCGAAATATTTTGTGAAAAAATATACAAAAATTTGAAAAATATCGAATAACTTTTGAACTAGTAGACTTAGTAAAAAATCAGATTAGATTTTTTTGTGAACTTTAAATATATTACAAGGGTATGTTTTAGTTTTCACTATATAATAATTTTTTCCAATTTGTTAAAAATCCAAACAATTTAAAAACATTTTGGTGTTATTTATGCGGAAATAAAAAATCCCAATGCGCCACCTGTTATTACTTATATTAAGAGCAAAAACCTTGCCGAAAAAATTTTTTTAATTTTGGACCATATTTTTACGGTGTCTTAGGAAAAATATTAAAAAGTTTTTTTGTCCTACTCTAAGGTACTTTAAAAACTAAAATTTCGTTAAAACTTATCATATTCATGCGCTGACAGTTGGAAGGCTACTAAGTTGCTAATTATATTTTGTGTACTATCCACAAGAGAGTTGTTAATTTTTAGCGTAAATATTTATTGTGATTTTTACTTAAACGAAATTACCACAGAACTATTTAGAGAATAATTTTAAAAACCAGTTTTAATTGCTTTGCTATTTGTTTGTTATAATCAAATATGCGCGTTTTTGGCACCCACGCGAGTACAATTGGATAAATATATAATCAAGAAAGTTGACTGACTGCTTTGAGTGCTTATATTGCTGAATGAAGATAACGAATGGGCGGTTGATACATAAATATACATTAAATATGTATTTAATAGCTCAAATATATACACATAAATGTATGTATATGTATATATGTATATATTATATGCATTAAATTGAACAAATCTAAAACTCTTTGATAAATCGAAAACTAGATTTGTGTATATATTGACTAAACTTCATGAAGCATCTGTTTGTCTATATTCATAAATTTATATACATTTCTGACGCGTTATTTAAACAAAATCGGTATTAAGTTGTTTAATAAACAGTGAGAAAAATACTAAAAAAGTATATAAACATGTGTAGCTATGTATACTATGTGCCTTTAACTATACTTATGTATACGCCTCGGTTGTTTATTCTCCTATATAAACACGAGGCTTTTTCAAACTGTGCAATTGACCTTGAATAAATCAGCTATGAGGCAGCACAAGCAAAACTGCTCAAGTTTGATAAACAAAAGCTGTCATGGAGTAAAACTTTTATATGTGAAAAAGTACTTAACATGACTACAAATAAAGCAAAACCGGTATAAGGCTAGTTAAAACATGAATTATATTGTTAAAGAATTTGAATGCGAAAATAAATGCCTGTGTTTTTATTATATTGTATTATATATATATGTATATATGTTGATTTATATATATATAGTATGTTGATAAAAATACAGGAATCTTCTGTATATAAATATGTATATTTTTGACATTAAAATACTTGCAAAGAAACGTATTTGTTATTGGCAGCAAATTATACCGAGCATAGCGAGTTGCTCGCTTAAGTCTATTGTATAGGTCTTCAAATGAGGTAAGGATAATTAAGAGTAATTTTACGAGAGAACTAAGCTCTGTATTCTGCTAAATATTTAATCTTTGTGCTCAAATCTATTGAGCTTGACGTATAAAACCATCCATAATTTTATTGAAAGTATTAGTTTCTTCATAAAATGTGAAACACTTCGAAGCAACAATGGAGACCTAATATTTTAGCTCCATTTCACTCTAAGACTATATCAGAGCAAAACTTTTTCTTAAAATTCCAGTGTCCTAGAGAAACATAAAAGAATGTATAAATAAAAACCTGTGCTTATTTTAGTCTAAGGTTATAGAAATATTTTTCCAAGCAAGGAAAATGAAATTGGCAACAATTCAGCAATTTTCAATACTCATATTATGGCAAGTCTTCGTATCCCAAAGTTTTTATTTAAAATATGTGCTAATACTACACAGGAGGGTTGAATGTAGATCAGTATCATGAGACAATTCTATGCTCAGTAAATTTAACTAAAAAAAATCATATTTTCTAACCCTTTAACATTCTATAGCGTTCTTCTTTTACTTTTTAATGAAGAAACTTTTAAAAATTTGTTGACTCATCTGCTTTGCAGAACTTCACAGTTTTAAGTAATCGAGTAATTTCCAAGCGACTCAGCTACCGTATAGCAATTGAACATAACGGTAAACAAAATTGATTGCCAAAATTGAGAATGTTTACGCTAATCTTATAAGTAACAAGTCACCACTATGTTTAGAAAAATATACGTTCCGAAGTTGAAGTGCTCATTAAAAACGGGAAGCCGAAAGTAAAAGACGAAATAAAATATAGAAATAAATAAGAACGGAAAAACTTTAATTTTAGCTGCCACAAAACTGTAATACCCTTCACAGGGGCTTTTCTGATAACTTAAAAGTGTACAATCTTTTTGTTATTTGTCATTTGTTAGTTTGTGTGACAGCTATATGCTATAGTTGTCCGATCCATGCCAATATGCATAAAGATATATTGTCAAATAAAAAAAGTCTTGCATACAAGAACTTCATTGTGCCCAGTTTCTTGGAGAGAAAAGGATGTGTGACGAATTGCAGTTTGGTACCTCTCCATAACAGCACGATATATCCGAAAACTGACGGACCAGTTCGCGTCATGCCTAAATCGATTCAGCTTGTCACGCTGACCAACTTCGTGGCAAATTTTATTTACTCTGTTCAGGGTATAAATATACAAATAAATAAAATATTACTCGTAATACTTTAGTTTCGCTGCGCAGTAATTTGAAATTTACTTTGATTTAAAAAAAATACTAATAACATTTTGCCATTTTCAAGACACGAATGCTGTAAGTTGAACGAACTCTCCTCGAAAATGACTGCCAAAAAGGCATGCGTAAGACTTTGCCACTAATAACCGCTTGTAGCTTACAATTATAAGCCCGTGAGCACTTATACATACATACATATGTATGTTGGTGTGTGCGTGTGTGCTTATAAGATAACTCAAAGCCTACAAATAGAGTCAGTTCTGTACGCAGCAGTTTGATTCTTCATAATGCCAACAACCTTAAATGTGCTATAGCAGAAAAGTGGAGAAATAAAACTAAAACATGCAGAGACTACACGTTTTTGCCGCCCAATAATTTGTGTAATTAATCATCAATCGACCGACAACAAAGGCGCTTAACAGCCCACAGCGTCTACAGTTTGTTTGCTTACAGCGATTTTGAACTTCTCAGCTTATGCCATTCTGTTGTGGGGTTAACCACACCTACATGCAAACATGTGTATGTTCATACAAAGAAGAAATATGCAATATATACATATATACAAATAAACATACATACATACTATGTATAGGCAAACGAACAGCTAAGCCTACACCGTCGGCAACGTGCCGCATAGAAATGTGAGTTCACTTCCGCACGAAAAGTGAGGCTGTTGCCAACTTGTTGTTTTTGTTCAATTATTTTTTTTTTTAATTTTTGGTTTTTTAAGTGCATTGTCCGCACGAAATCGTATAGGAAAATCGACAAGCAAACAGCAAAGATCATCGAAGCGACGATCGCAACGCAGATCACGAAGATGCGGATGTCATTGGTGAGTGGTGGGATGATGGTCTTTGTCTCTGGGGTGCATGAAGTCAGCATTGTATTGGCATCGCTGTACCATCAGGCCATTGTCATTGGCTTCCGTCATGTTTTCTGTGCAGTAATAATATTTATCAATGTTGTTTTTATTGTTGCTACTGCTTTTGCTGCTACTTATTTGCCCAAATTGTGTATATTGACAGCTTTCATTTCACTGCCATCACTCTGGTGCCATGTTTTCAGTTATTTTATCAAATTATTTTGTTGTTGTAGCACATGTAAATTTCATTGTGTGGCATTAATACCAGATTTGTCTAACATAAGTCGGTTGCATGTGGCATGTGGCTACAATGTTGTTACAATTTTGATGTCTTGCCATTTGTCATGCATTTTGGAGTGTTGGATGTTATTTCCAATAGAGTCAGAGTATAACATTTATAATTACTTTTGCTTTTTGCTTCATATTGTCTTATTTTTTTTTCTTATACGCATTTAATACTATAAATTTATTTAAGAAAATATTGCACTCCAATTTAGTATACTTCAAGAGATGATTTATCTCTCCAACCACCTCAACATATTCATATATCTACTATGCTATAACTGCGTTAGAGGAAAACAGATTATTATTTGCAATTTTATTTATCTTTATTTTGATAAATTAATTTTGCAGCTTAAAACTATACTTTCCAAATTTGAATTAATAATTCTGTTATATTTATAATCAATATTGAATTTCGAACACATATAGAGGTCAATCAGTCGAACAAAAATCAACTGCTATTAATTTCTCTGCATATTCATGTTATCTACAAAAGACTTAAGCGACAAACTTGCACGAACAATTCCAAGTTTGCATATCCGCAACGCCTAAGTAAGCCACCACAGTCACTCTAAAATTGTCATTTAATTGGCGACATTAATCACTGCATGAGATTATAACAGCTGATAGCCTGTGCGCGTGTGTGTCTGCCAAAGCTTGTATGCAAGTAACATAAATGTTAACGCACAGAGCAAAGTAAGCGGCAATAAATGTGAATAATAAGTGAATGTTCAGAGCTTAAATATGTATGCGCCGTCTCAAAGCAGACATGCTATAAGCATATATATATATACATATATATATATATATATGAACATATGTGTTTCTATGAATTTTAAGTGAACCAAAGCAAACCAGTAGCGATTTCGGTGCTGTGCTTGAGTTTGAATGGCTTTGGTCTACTTACTGACTTGGATTATTGTGTTGCTTTGAAATTTAAGGAAAATATCTCGTTTGGGGATGAAACAAAAGATTTTAAAATTAGTATTAAAAATATTAAAAATATAAAAAAAATAAAATAAAAAAATAGTATCAAAAATAGCCATTTTCAACAATTGTTTTCTCTTATAAAAAATAAAATATTTTATTAAAATTTGTTATTGCTTCAAACATACACTATTAACAAAGAAATTCTGAAATTTTTGGAAAAAAATGTTTTAAACTCGGCCATTGCGGCGCCATTTCCTGTGATCTCTCGCAAAAAAGATGCGCCCGCGTTGGCAGGAGATATCCTTACAGGATCTTCTACAGGGAAAAAATACGTTTTTAGTTAAAATCTTATCTTAGAACTTGGACGAAGAAAAAAATCTGAAATTTGGATTATTTGGCAGACATTTTTAGAAAAAAAAAGAAAATTTCCGTGAACTTTTTTTTTTCAAATAATTGTAATCGAAAAAAATCCTTCGTCCAAGTCTTTGAGAATTGTATCTCAAAGACCTCTGTAAAATTTCTTGAAGATCGGTTAATCGGTTGAAGTTCTCAAGAAATCTTGCCAACCGACTTTGAAAATACAGTTTCGAGAAACACGCGTTTAAAGACGGCGCACTTAGTCCAGCTAGCCTCGAGCGCAAGGCTGTTCTCATGACTGTATCTCCGAAACTTTGACTCGGATCAAATTGAAAATTTAGAACGATTTTCTAGAGGTGTTGTAGAATTTAATACGACTATAGGAAAATTCGTTTTATTAGTATTAACTTAAAGATCCAAAAAGTCGGTTAAAAAGTTTTTCAGTCGATTTAGCTGTGTCCGTCTGGCTGTCCATCTCTCCCAGTCTAGTCCTTAGTTGATCAGACATCGATTTGAAATTTTATACAAGTCTTTTTCTCCTCAAACAGCTGCTAATTTTTTGGAACTGCCAATATCTCACCACTGTAGCATATAGCTGTTATACTACAATTCTATACGAAGTTTGGCATATATCATTTTCCAAGCCAGCGCTATAATCTCAGAACATATTGTTCGGATCGGACCACTATAGTATACAGCTGTCATACAAACTAACCGATAGGAATTAACATAAGTTTCTTTTGTACCCTTTCCTGCTATAAGAAATGACCGAATTTAACTTTTTTATTGATTTCAATTAAATATCTTTCATAATATTTCATAAAAGTTCATATAGGATTTGTACTTATGTCGAACACTATATATTTGCTAAATTGTTTGACTTAATCTAATATAGACATTTTTAAGAGTTAGTTAGATAATAATTAATAACTTTTATGAAACCAAGATACCACTTCAATGAAAAAAATCTGCAAATGCTTGGCACAACCTCCGCTTTTTTCAAAAATACTCTCAAAAAGCCAATAAAAAACTAATTTTCATATGAAACACTTATGAATTATTTATCGAAAGGTTAACAAAGACAAAGGCTACTAAAAATAGTTGGACAGTTTTAAGCTTTGGAATTGCGGATGTTGAGTTCAAAAAGTAAAAATCAAGACATAAAACAAAAAGTGCAAAAATGGCAATAAATATCTAGTAATTTCATTTGGGTGTCGCAGCTACAAGAAGGTGTGTCTAAGCTTATATGCGGCAAACAAACATGCACACATACATATACATATGTATACCGTTTTATATATATACATATACAAGCCTGGAACCACTGCATAATTAAATCCATTTACATGCCCGAGCGTGGGTCTTTAACAGCGTCAATTATGACTCATTGCGACAATTTTTTTATAAACTTTGTTAACAAAAGTAACGGTTGGCAAGATATCTGTGAACAAAAATAGCAATTCCAGCTTAAGTTTGCCTATTTCTTACATTATTTTCAGTACTCATTATCATTGAAAATCGATCGATTGTCGTTTATTTTCCTTCAATACAATTTATGACCGTTCTGACCTCCACTGCGCGACCAGCGTTTTTCGCCCGAAAGTCTGCACGAGTGACTGGCGCATTGGCGTTGTCTACAGTTCGCATCGGAAATTTAGCAATGGAAATGAAGTAAAAGAATAAAAATCGAGTAGTCATATATAGTGGGAGAATTAGATGAATGGCCGAAATGGCAAAAATCGCACGTTTGAATGTGGCGAGCTCGTGTTTTGACCGGTCAGTGCCGTAGGGAGTGGCTAATTGTGTTGTGCTTTGGTTAGCAACTTGCCGCCAACACTTTTGCTTCACTTTTTGTGTGCGACATTTGAACTGCTCATTTGTGCAAAGCAAGCTATTCAGCTGAATATTTTATGCGAAGAACTGTGACTAGATTTATCCCCTAGGGCGCGAGTAAATGTGTCTGCGCTTAGAGGTTATGATGGCTGCCAAGGAACATTGTTCGGCACTTTTAGTTGAACTAAAGTTTTTATTGATCATAGAAGTGGCAATGCCTTAATTTTTCAAAAGGAGGTAAAGATTAAAATAAAGTGCGCAATCTAAGGTTCTTTTGTCAGCATTTTAGTACTATGGTGAGAATGGTTAATTTGCTACTGAAATATTATGTAGTGCACTTATCAGTTCGACTTGATATACTGACATATATTATTCAAAATTTTAAAACATCAAAATGTTTCTAAAAATTGGATTATCCAGGTATGGTGAATACAAATATTTGCAGTGTAGGTACATTTTTAGGATTGTACTGGATGTTCCTACCAAAAATTTCCCATTCAGTATTGGAAATACAAAATATGCCTCTCGGAAGAAATAATTTTTGGACTTATTTACTTTTTGAAAACGGCAGTCAATACTTTCAAATACTAAATCATGATAGAAATCAGCCAACTTCGAGCGAGTGCGTGAATAATAACAGAAATATTTCAAGTAAATCACATTGCTACTATAAA
This sequence comes from Bactrocera neohumeralis, assembly GCF_024586455.1. Lineage (NCBI taxonomy): Eukaryota > Metazoa > Arthropoda > Insecta > Diptera > Tephritidae > Bactrocera > Bactrocera neohumeralis. The sequence goes on from NC_065921.1 coordinate 13,729,728, forward strand.
TAATTGGGTATACCTATGAGTAAAAAAATCAGTTTTTGCGTTTCATTTGCCCAAAGATGCACATGTATTGTCGTTTATATTAACCTGCAGGAAATTTAGCACAGTTTATTACTTTGTTTTTCAACATACAAAGTTGTAATAATAACAGAAAATTAACATAATAAAATGTGCCTTTAGTGGTTATCTGATAGTTATAACATACTCCAAAACCCACTAAGATTCCTGTTTTTATATCCGACAATTTAAAAAAAAAGATATTTGCTTTAGTTTTGCTATTTCCATTGACAATTGTAAGCGACCGGATATCAAATGACGAACAAGTTTGCTGCTTGAGTCTTTTGATTTGCCGTGCAAGCTGTTACGCTTCAGTTTACATAGACTTATTTCACACTTATAAACATATATGCCATAGACATATAGTGATTTTTTAGCATTATATATAGTAGAGTGAATTTTCATATAGAAGTAATGGAAATACTGTCTAATATGTGTGGCACAGCTCAAAAAATGTTATTATAAATCCAAGAAAATATTTTTAGTCCGGTAGGTGGAGAGGTATATAAAAAGTGATTTAGTTTTTTTTACAGGTGAAAATGAAACTTATGAAAATTTTAACTCTCTGATAGGTTTGTTCAGGTTGTTTCCGAGCGCTTGTAATCATTCCTGAATTTTAAAGAAAATTTTTATGACATTTTTCTTTAGAAATCATCATGCTAACGATATAATGAATTCAAATTGGCTATATTTTTATCAAAGATCGATTAAATTTTGAATGTGCTGTTACTACCTGAAATTTATATGCCTACTGAACATGGATAAACATTTTTAAATTTTTATAAAATTTTAGTAGCTTCAACAAATTTATTTTGCGGTTTTGCGGTTTATGACCAATATTTAGCTCTTCTTAATATCACAAAGGATGTATATTTATCACAAATAAAAAAGTCTCTATACAAGAACTTGATTTTGATCATTTAGTTTGTATGGCAGCTATATGCTATAGTAGCCCGATCCAGAAAAAATCTTAAGATACCGAAGCGTTGCCTTGGACTATAATTTATGAGAAATTTTGTAAAGATATCTTGCCAAATGAGCTACTTTTTCATACGAGAACTTGATTTTGATCGTTAATTTGTATGACAGCTATATGCTATGGTCGTCCGATCTGAACAATTTCCTCGAAAATTATGTTGTTACTTTTATCTATATTTCATGCCAAATATCGAGAATATATCTCGCCAAATAAAAAATTTGCTGTGCAATAACTTGAGTTTGATCGGTCACTTTGTATGTTCTAAATGCACAATAAACTCAGATATTGTAGCGTTGCCTTGGAAAATAATCTGTACTGAATTTCTTGGACATATCTCCTCAAATGAAAAAGTAATACGTACAAGCACTTGATTCCGATCGTTTAGTTTGTATGACAGCTATATGATATAATAGTTCGATTTCAGCGGTTACTACAAGGGAACAGGTTTTTGTGGAGAAAAGGACGTGTGAAAATTAACAGAGCGATATCTCAGAAAAATAAGGGATTAGTGTGCGAGTGTAGAGCTGGACAGACGGACTTGGCTAAATCACCTCAACTCATCACGCTGAAGTGTATTCTCTTACTCCAATGTTTCCTTCAGGGGGTTACCCTTATTTGTGAATGGTATTATGGCTCCGGTGTAATCGAAGCTAAGGATTTTTATTCTTTTATTTTTCTTAAGTATTGCTATTTGTAAACGTATGTAACCTTATATTGAAAAAAAGTAAAAACTTGTTAAGCCTTGCCACACCTTCACAAACTTTCGAAATCGTAACTAAAGCGACTTTAACTAACTGAAATGTATTTATTCGCAGATTTTTAATAAAAGCCAGCAAACACAGCAAACAAATCGTGCTTATTCTAATTGACATCAAGCGACTAGCAAATCAACGTTCTATCAACAGCCTTGAAAACAATGTTTGAACGGTCACAAACCATACCCAACAACTCCAAAAGCAACACACATGCAAACCAATTACACACGATTGAGTTATAAACAAACATATGCCTACATAGATATGTACACATGTATGCATGTATATGAGTTCATGTGAATATAAACAAAAGCAGCCCGCAAATATAACTAAATTTGATCCAGTCTATGACTAAGAAATATTTTTCGCCTACGAAAGACTTCCAGCCAGCAACAAACCCGTTTGCTCGCATAACGCATAAAATGCATAAAATGGAAAGTTGTTGTGGCCGGGCAGTCCTTGTGCAGAATATATGCACACACACACACACGCGCATATATTGTATATGTGGCACATTCACATGAACTGCATTGACAATGTGGCAAAAGCATTTGCGGGCGGCAAGAAACACAGCAGGCCGCTTAAAATATGTGCTAGTGTCGAGTGGTGGGCCAGAGGGGTAGTCTGGTTTAAACTGTTAAGTGACCGGGCGCTGTGCTGCCGTCTTTTCTCAGGCTCTTGTCTCACTTCAACTGTCCGCCTTCTGATTGCTACACATTTGTTGCATACATTTCACATGCAATTATTGCATATATTTAAACGTTGTTGTTGTAATTGTTGTTGCTATTGCACAGTTACACATGGCACGGTAGTCACGCCGGCGGTTTCAGCGCCAGTGCCAGCGCCAGCACCAACAGCAGCGCCAGCATTTATAAACATTCAATCAGCAAATAAATACCGTTTAACATTTAGCTCGCTGGCTGTGCGGCGCTGGTGGGGGCAGCGTTGATTGTTGGACTTTTGCACGTTTGGTCTTAATTTTAGATTTATTTTCTATTTTCTCAGCGCCGTTTTTCATTAGTGCTTGCAAAATTCTCACATATACTACCTTATATGTGTATGTGTGTGCGCATATCAATGTAATTTGTGTGTATATATGTGTGCGGCATTTATGTATTATGCATTAGCTGCTGTCTGCGGCATGTTGCAATAAGTTTTGTGGAAAATTGCTACCTTTTTCTGCACGCTAGTCCAGTGCCAGCGATTATCAACGAAATGGAGCAGTCAACAGCGTCAACATAATAAATGTGTGCCGTGCAAGCAATGATATATAGAAACGTCTGATGTTGTCAACATAGTCATACATACTTATGTATGTATGTGTAAGGAGTAATTTCGAAAATAATGTTATTATAACAACTTTTGATTTCCAAATTAAAAGTGCTTCTAACAAAGTCTTCATTAATTCTATAGTGATCGGTGCTAAGCAAATATGTATGTATGTTACTAATGCTTAAACTCAAGATCAAATTTGAGCCGGACAGATTCATATAAACTGCGGGTGTAAACCGCATCGATAAAAAAATTTTGATTAGTAAAACAATTGTTTGTTTGTATGAATATTAATCTCCATATGTCAATTGTGTGTGTTTGGCAGCTGTTTGTTTACGACGCCATAAGTTTGAAGGACGATTTTTATATATTTAATCAAATGGTGCATTTCCCGAAGCGGATATAGAATAGAAAAAAGTCATATGAAGTCAAGTCTATCGAATACGATGGCTCTGGTTTCGTTGGCCGAAAATTCAATCACAATCGTGTTTAGCATATTTGCATTAACACTTGTGTGTGTAGAGAATGTCTAGCATTAACGCTTTCATACCCAAAACATTACCAAAAATATGTTGAGTTCATCCATAAGAGATGTTGCGGTCCTCTGCTATTGCTCTGGTACCAAAACGATGGTTTTCAAGTATTATATATATATATTTTTTAATTTTTCTCGATATCTAGTAATAACACTTTCATGTCCAAAATATTAACTAAAATGTATTATATTGATCCATAAGAGATGTTGATGGACGACTCGCATGACGCAATTTTTTGATGACTTCACGACCTTTCTGCCACTCAAATACTTATGTTCATGATAAAGTAGACTTTTCAAAATAATTCTCAATATTTTCCACGATTCCATAGTGAAAATTCTAATGAGCGATTTCATTAGAATTACAAAAATTGAAGCAAACTCGTTCACCGTTTTTTTACATAGTAAAAATCGCCAGAGATTTTTTTCGCTTCTTTCGTTTTGCGGTTTAAAAAGAGAGCAAATCTGGTCAGGTAGTAATTTTCTTGGATCATTTGGGCTTTCCCCTCTATATATAGACGATAATGGTCTCTACATTTTGATTTTAAAATTTTCATAAGAATAAATTACCAGATATATATGCAGAAACTATCGAATTTTTAAATATAACTTATAAGGAGGACCACAGATTTTTTTCGAGGATCATATTAGTCTTGAGAACAATATCTTGTTATGCAAAATGTTGTTTTAAGTGACACTAACAGTTAAAAATCATCACTTCATATATTGTGGTATTTTTACTAAAGTCCATAAAGCATATATCTAATGCTTAATGCAGCATTTATGTTTTCACGATAGAGATATCAATAAAACTATTAAATTCTTTATGTTGAAGCACTATTTTTAATTACTAACAATTATTTATGCAATTTAAATGACCATGCGAACAATTTTGCGAGTATTGTTAAACGTTTACTGCCTTTGCAATTGTCCAGCCGACCTTCATTAATATACCTCTACAGGGTGTTATGAAAAATAATCACATCAACACTCACTATTTGAATATCAGCGCTAAATTGTAAAGATTGCTTAGTAAATACCTTGAAATACTTGCTACGCAATTAGTATACGTAATTAGCATAAACGTTAATGTTTAACAATAGGCGTTTTATGAGTTGGGTCAGGGGATAGAATGGCACCGGCAGCAGCAAGCTACTCATCACAGCAGACACTTTGGGAACATCAGCAGTTAGATGTGGCTATTGTGTGGCACAATTGCTAGCGAATTGCTGTTTTGTGATTTGTCTACTACTTTTATATAACCCCACACACTGGGCACCAGTTAACCTTGGCAAGCGCGAAAATCAATTGCAAACTGTGTGCTTTAGCTGCTACTAACTCACAAGCTGCTAGCGAAGCAACTAACAGCCATTTCCAGTTCCACTAGCAAGTGCTACTACTTAGCTGTGGGCTGTTTGCATTGTTGTTGTACACAAGTAGTAACATATTTTGATTTTTGCATGAGTGCAACGCTTCACTGGTCACCTCCATACGATCGAATTCTGAATTTTCTTTGTATTTTTACTTCGATGTACCCGATTGCTATGAAACTCGTGATATACCGAGTTATGTTCGCCGCTTGCTTGATGTGCTGGTAACGAGCAGTATGATGAGTTGGTGTTATTGCATATAGTTTTGAGTAGCTGTCTGCTGGTGTGTGGCATTCGCGTATTAAGTATGCAATCAGTCAAAGTAAATGTGATATGCAAATTAGTGTGTTTAACAATTTTACCTTCAACGCGTCTATTTTGCGTTGTACTCCATACTTAGGTATGTACTTTTGTACAGTTATAAATTGATGATACGTTATAGTGCTATTTGCAATATATGGACAGACATTTTGATATAAATGTTATGCTGGCAAAGGCAAAGAGACACCCAAAAATTTGTATACACATGAGAGTTATCAAAAAAAGAAAATTCGAAATTAGAAAGTCAAGCAGCTATAAATAAAATAATACTAAATTCTGAATGGGTTAATCCGAAAACCTTGAATACTGCTTTTTACATGCAAAACCCTTAATAGAAAATTCGGAATTCTGAACTAAAAATTCAAAATTCACATTTCAAATTAAAAAAGTCAATACTCAATACATAAAATTTATATTATCAATAAATTGTATAATACGAACTATTCCATTAACTAAAAAAAAATTCAAAACTCAAAGTTTGAAACTTAAAAATTTAAAAACACAAATTTCGAAATTCAAAGTTGAAAGTTCTGAGTTCAAAACAAAAATTCGCCGAATTTCGAAATTCGTAGTTAAGAGTTTCGTGCTCAAAACACATAATCCATTTTTATGATTTAACTATTTCATTAAAATTTAAGCCGAAAAATTTTTTCTGCATGCAAAAACTCCGGAAGAAAATTCGGAATTCAAAACTCATAATTGAAAACTGACTTTTGAAAATTTAAAACTGAATATTAAATATTTAAAATTTGAAATTCTCAATTCTATCATTACTTGGAAAAATGCATTTCGAAAATCTTAAAAATTCAAAATTCAATCTTAAAAACTGAAAAACTCAAATTTTTCTAAAATCTTAAAAATTCAATATTCAAAATTTGAAAATCGAATTTTTCTAAAGTATTCAAACTCAAAATTTATAATAAAAAGTAACGAATTCATAATTTACAATTCAAAAGTGTAGTATAAAAACTATTTAGATTCTTCTAATTCGGTAAATTCTTTCGTATACTTAAAAATCTTCAAAACTAAAAATTCAAATTTGAAAACTTTATACTACAATTATTTCATATTCAATATTCTAAAGTCCAAGTTTTCAAAGTTCAAATTCGAAATTCATTACTTGAACAAAATGTTTATTGAAAATCTCCAAAATTCAAAATTTAAACTTAAAATAAAAAATTTTCAAAATTTTCTAAAATATTAAAACTTCAATATTTAAAGTGTGAAAATAAAATTGTTCACAATATTTAAAACAAAAATTCATAGTACAAAGTAAAAAGTTAATTCAGAATCTTCAAAACCCAAAATTCAAAATGTTAAATTCTAAATTTTTCAAATACAGATTACAAAATCTTAAATTTTCAAGTTTGGAAGTCTAAAATTAGAAATCGAAGCTAAAATTATAAATTGAAAATTCTATATTTAATAATCATTATTATAAGTTCACGATTCTAAAAATCCAACTTAAAAAGAATTAATTCGAAAATTTTCTAAATTTAAAAATCAGAGTCGAAAATTCCAAATTGAAATTTTAAAAGCCAATATTTAAAATTTGTTCTTGAAAATGATATATTTAAAATTCAATATTCAAGATTTTCATTAACTTAAAATTAATTAAATTAAATTCGAAATCTTTAAAACTCAAAATTGAAAGTTCAATATTCAAGATTTTCATTCAATTCGAAAATCTTCAAAACTCGAAATTCAAAGTCCAAATTTCAAAATTGAAACTTTAAAAACTAAAATTTCGAAATTCAAGTTAAAGTTCAAAATTGCAAAAAAAAATTTAAAATTAGTTCGAAAATTTTCAAAACTCAAAATTTTCCTAATTAAAATTTCAATAATGAATTCTCGAGATCATTAATTTATCGTAAAATTTAAAACAAAAAGTTCGAAATTCAAAATTTAGAAATTCTAATTAACTTGATTTTTTACTAATACAAACAAATGTAGGGAGTGTCTAAAGCACAGCAGCTGCAAAATCAAGAAGAAGAACATGATTTTGTCCAACTGATGACAAAACAAGAAATTCCTCTGTAAAAAGTGTTAATAACCACTAAACGATAGTAAACTTCTTTTATGTATTAACGAAAAACAAGAACAGAAATGAGGTCAACCAATAGAAAAGAACTTAACATGTGGTCGAAAGAAGAAGACTGGGTCACCACACTTAATTACCATAATTAAGCGACAACAATAGCTAGATTATAACACTCAAGCATCGGCAGCATCACATACACACACATGTACAAATGAGTGTGGAGATGAGTAGCACAAGTGAAGAGACCTTAACGGTAATCTGTAAAAACATTAAAATTTTAATACCGCAGATAAGTTTACTTTCTTTCAACACATAGCACGGCAGAAGATGCAAAGTGCCAGACAAACAATTGAGAAAACTGAAAAGTACTTTCGAAATTCTTGAAAGTGAGAAAAGAACACAAGCCCGAACTAATGATGATTGATATAGTGGGAACTCGCACACACACATGCATACACATATGTATATGAAACGCAGTCTCTTCATATCATTCGTGGAGATGTTTGTGTGTTTGTATGTGTGTGATTTATTGTCTTATTAAAAAATTTCAAAAATTAGAAAAGTAAAAGCGTACGTGCAAAATAAAAAAAAAACAATATTGAAGTAGCATAAATACGCGCACAATTGAAAAGCAGGTCAATATCAAATATATCACTAAGACACAAAAGACTTAAGACACGAACTTTGCATATCTAAAAGACTGCCAAATAATTGCAAACCCTTCTCACTCTGCGGATTAATGCGAAAATCATAACGCACGATTTTCGAAAAAACCTATGACATTTGCTTTGAAGTATTTCTTGCATTATCCATTTATTATACATGTTTATAAGTAAACAATAGTATATGTATGTATGTGTGCACTTTTTGTATCGCCTGCAGAGTTTACTTTATATTTTGACTACTAATGAGCAATTTCGATTGCTTGCTGATATGATTTGCGCTAATTTACCAAATGTTGAAATACGAAATTGAAAAAATAATCGAAACTGAAGACAGTTGCGAAGAGTAGCGCCGTTGTGAATGAAAAAGCTGCAAAATAAAAGATAAAGAAATGCGCAAAAGGCCACAAAATGAGGTCATTTATGTCAGAGCTATGATTCCAGATACACACCTCTCGCTTCGCATCGTTTCGGCCGCGCTTTATGCTACTTCTAACTTTTCAGGCATACGTAAGTCTCACATATGTATATGCACATATGGGTGTGTACCGCACACAAAAACATACAAACACATATACACTTGGAGCATACTTAAGATTGGTCTGCGCCCAAGCCGCATAGTGTCATGGTGGAGAAAGAGGAAAATTAATTATCGCATAAAAATGGGTTGCCTACTTACCGCCGTCTGCTGCGCTGTCTGTTTGTGTCTGACATTTTGTATAGCAAATAGGTTGGCACGCTCGCACACATACATACATACACACATATATTAAAATATAAGTGCAGACATTGAATTATGCTAATTTGTATATCTTACTGTATGTATCAGCTACTTGTAAGTAGTTTTTGCTCTTCTTCCTCCCATTACTTCGTTTATCTGTTGCCTTAATGTTGCGCATGCGCAAATATTTTTTATCTGTGCCATGCAAAAGCTCAACTTATTAATGCCGGAAATGGTGTTGAATTTGCATACCGAAGGCATCCATCAAGACTGCAATGGTGTGTATACAGTTCTTGTTTCTGGGGAGCTGTTCATCCTCTTAATATTGATATATTTTATAAAGTGCCCAGTTTGTTTTGGTTATTTTTATTTTTATTTTTATTTTGGAAATATATACAAATTATGAAATTTTAATTAAATTAAAAACAAGAAATAACGTAAACTTCGGTTACACGGAAGCTTTAATACCCAAATATAAAAGTTATCTTACAAGAACTTGATTCCGATTGATCAGTTTGGATGGCAGCTATATGCTATAGTGCTCTTACCTTAACAATATCTACGGAGATTGCATTATTGCAGTAGGCAATAAGCCGTGCAAAATTTTGTGGAGATATCTCATCAAATGAACAAGTTTTTCAAACAAGCACTTGATTCCGATCGTTTAGTTTGTTTTATGCCATAGTCGTTCTATATCAACATATAAGAGAGAGAGATCTATGCTGTCTATCTAACTATCACACAGAGTATATTTCAACGGAGAATAAGTTGTTCACATTTTCTTGGGAACACTATAAAATGAATGGTATGAAAAGGTATTGAAAATTACATTCAAGGGTTGATTTTTTTCACTTAAAAAATATCAAAATAGTAAACAAATATCAAAAGCTGATAATAAAAGCCGCTTCATTTGGTTTGCCTGAGCTAAGGAGCACACCTGGTGTGAAATTTTGAGAAAATGAATATATTATTTTTCGCATATTTCGATAGCTCATACCTTTAAAAATACCATATTAAAATTTGAAAGGAATACTTCAAATATATTCATACACCCGATATTGTATGAAAGGGTTTTATGGCAGTTGGAGTAAAAATTGGACAATTGGCTTGGCACTACGCACTTTTAGGCAAAATCAAATATTTCGAGACCCGACCTATCGATTTTGACTAAATTTGACATTATTCTCACATTCTTATGTCACAGTACGAAAATGATCGAAAGCAGACATGCACCTCCACCTACTTCTCATATAGCACAATATTAAATTTCACTTCATTCTTTCACTTTACAGTGCACACATCAAGAAGTAATTGATATAATGGGATAACATTTTGCACTAATAATTCCTTTAAAGAAGGGCACTTTGTGACCAAAAACTGTCCAAATCCTACTAAAACTATTCAAGCCCCTAATACCGGAAATGTGAACTTCAATATCAATAGTTGACTTTTGATCGAAAATATCGGTCAACGCATGGGATATATAATAAAAATTGAGAGGAAATTATCTCCTGATAATAGTATATTTGTGTATTAAAATTGGGTGGAATGGTTCAATATTTTTCTGAGCCCCCATATACCTAATATAAAGATTTTCGAACTTCCGGATGACTTTATACCGCATATAGCGGCCAACATGTAAGTTATCTCAATGAAAATGATAGAGTGTATATTACTCGCAGCAGGGTATCTTTGTGCCTGAAATACCTAAAATTGGGCAGAATTTTAACCTAGCCCTTATACAACTAATATTAGAATTTTCGATCATTCGGCTGACTTTGCTCCATGTGACTGTTGATTGTATGTGAGATTCGTTAATGAAACCCTGGGAACATTTCTTTAGGATGGGGCATGTTAATAATATGTGTTACTGGCAAAAATAGATAAAACCAATACAAATCAATACTACCCCCAAATCCCATATTTTGCTAAGGGAATTTCTCGGACATTGATTCTTGCCAGTTGCAGGAGTATATTTTTAGCCCTCATTACTTGCTTTGTAGAGATTTTCGAAATCACTGAGGAGAACCTTCTTTTTTCAGCGCCGTCAGAGATAGCTTGTAATTCTGAAAATATTTAATTTGCAACCTGTTGCTACAGAGTATCCTAGTTTTTCTCAAAAATTTTACTGTATATATTTAAAATATGTATAAATATACTTTTAAAACTTCAAATCAATGGTTACAGTAGTTTTTTTATCTTTATTCCCGAAAATCTCCTATTTGTAGGCTTTTACACTAGGTGGGTCACTTAAAGATAAATTTTTTTAAAACAACTTCATTGGCAGTGTTTCAAAGAGAGTGAGAATGCACATGGATAGCTCCCTGGTTCGTCAGAGTTGCAATGATTTCCGACATCCTAGTTATCACTTTTTTCTTTATTTTTGTTACAATCTGTCTTTTCTTTTGATCTAATTGATCATTGATGGAACTACGGCTACTTTATATCAACTGATATATTTTCTCTGCTTTTTGAGATTTAAAATGATGACGAAAAGATTTCCACTTTCCTATATCTACTGTCTTAATTTTTTTAATAAAAATAAAATGGTTTTTTTATACAAATTTATTTCGCCAATGAATTTGCTTCCTCTTCTATAATTTTATGCTTTTCCGCTGCAATTATTAATAACTAATTACTCAATGTCACATTGAACTTCATGAAAATTAAATAATTAATAAAATTATAAAACCTACACATACTATAATCAACCGCAACGCCACTCAACAGTGCATAGATAATTGCTTCAAGTACGTCGCTTAAGTCTTTAGCTAATATGCGTGGCATAAATATGTATATGTATGTATATATGAATGCTTATTTAAGGTGACGCCCGTTTTAGTTGAACATAACTGTGAGCGCACTCTTATTTAGCATGAAATATATTAGTATGTGTATATGTGTATATGGCAGCATAGGCATTTGTTTATTATTATTTGCTAAATACAACGAAATATGTTTAATTGTCGTTTTGGTCGCACCTAATTAGCGCATAATTGTTTTTTTGCCGCATGCCATATTTTCCGCCCAATTGCTTCGCTATTTACCGTAAAAATGTGTCATAAATAGGTAATTTATAATGGCGATGGAGGCGCATAGCGTGCAGAAAACACGCAGCGCCTTGTGAATGGGTGTCAATGCAGGTGGATATACATATATATAGAAATGTTTGTGTGTAAATATAACACATGCATGTGCTTATATGTATATACAGAGTAAGAGAACTTATATATACATACGAATGAAGGTGCATTCTAGTGCAAATATAGCTCAAGTGTGCTAAAAAATATTTAGTTGGTCACAATTTTAAAAATGGTTTTTGGAAAATTTCTTTACTTTTTAGCATTTTATGTATATATATAACATTTTTGTTCATACATTTTTTGAATTTTTTCACTTATATTAAGCATGTTTATAATATCCACAAGAAACCCGTCTGTCTCTATATACGCGAACTAGTCACTCAGTTTTTGAGATACCGATCTGAAATTTTCCACACCTCTCTTTCTTTCCAAAGTGCTCTATATTTGCTGAAAATTGTTGATATCAGATCACTATAGCATATAGTTGCTATACAAACTGATCAATCAAAATCGAGTTTTCGTATGGAAAACTTTTTTATTTGGCAAGTTATCTTTACGAAATTTGGCAGAGATTATTGTATAAGGCAACGCTACAAAATGCGCACATTTTGTTCAAATCGGATCACTGTAGCATACGGCTGCCATACAAATTGACTGATGGAAATCAAGACGAAGATATATGTATACCCTTCTATACTGTAAAAAAGGCACCTGTGAAGGGTATTACAGCTTCTCTGTTAACGTTTTTTCTTATTTTCACTTTTTTGTTGTTTTTCTTTATAGATTTTGTTATTCGAGCGTGAAGTTTGAACAATTTTGTGTTAATTTTATTGCTTAATACTCCAAATGTGCATGACTGCTGGCTATACAATGCCTTATAAGTGTTAAATACATATATAATCACATAGGTATATGCCTTTTAGCATGTGTTGCTCCACATATCACACAGTAGCACCCACAATTTAAGTGGCAATAGTGCAAAGTGAGGCCGCGCGCTTCGCTACAATTGCTACGCAAGCGTTTATTTTTCTATTCTAGGCAGCTGTGTTTGTTCAACTGTCCGCATGAATTGTTGTTTCAACTTTTTTCTCGTAAACTAATGTTTGTATGTATATACTGTTAAATAATTTATGCATTTGCACGCTTCACTACGCAATCGCCTACAATTTTGTATGTAATGCACTCATGTATCTGTGTATATGTATGTTTCCATGTAATCACATCGGTTTTTATGTGTCACACGTTTAAGTGTCACATCGGCCGCATTCGTTGCATTGGTTCAGTGATTCGGTCAGTTGGTCATTTCCATTCCATTGTTGTTGTTTTTTTCACCTTACATATATATATATACAAATCATTTCTGTTGTTTTTCAATTACCGCTATATTAGCCGTCACAAACGAGTGACTCTCCATCATGTACATATATACATACATACATACATATGTACATACTAATGTGCTGACAGCGCGTCGCCACTCTCGCACGTCGCACTGCCATAAAAATCGCATTTCAAATCAAATCAAATTAATTTTCGAATTCTCAAAGTAATAGAAGTGATCAAAAGGAATGCCTCACGGGTGGCGTAGAGTGAAAATGCAATGCTTGGTAGGCGAGTGGGCACAGCTGCGCCAGAAATCAAGCATTTGACTCTTAACATATGCATATTAGTGTATGCGTATGTCTGTATGTATGTGTGCGCTAATAGCGCTTTGTACGCATTTAACTGCCGCGGCCATAAACCTCATTTGGGTGTTGTTTGTGCATTTGTATACAAGTAATTAGTGTTGACCTCAAATTAGGATGATCTATCAATCAAAGTAATGAAAGAATCTGTCTCGATTTACTAAACTAGTTAAAAAGGAATGTTACTACTTCGAGCATTTAGAATCTTTTATATCTTTTTTTGAAATTGGTATGTTCTCCAGAAAAATAGAAACTGTGTCTATGACTGTATTTGTACGTTTTTTCAAACGGTTTTTTAGAAAAGCCTGTGCAATGGCATCATTCAATGTATTGCCAATCTGAAGCTGTACCATTTTCCTATCTCTGTGGCAACTTACTGCTTCTATACCAAAAGAGCTGTGCCGGCTTGCTGGAAAAGGTGGATCAAGCCAATTTTGTATATCCTCTTCGGCTGTGAACCATATCCTAGTGAGGATGTGCTGCATCGATCGAAAGAAGTGGAAGTTAAAGAGCAGAGGATTGGACTGTAAGGCAAAACTTTCTAGCTGCTGTTTTCACATAGGTTTTAACCGGCCGTAATTTCGAGGAATGGTAGTCCTTGGCCGGATAAAAATCCGGATCCGTTCCCATTACTTAGACCCGATTGTCGTGGGAATGAACACCGTTCATTGGTTTGCCTCAGAAGTTTTGAGGCAATGAAATATATCGATGGTAACTCTCTAAGAACTTTGGAGCCGTCGAAGTTTACGATAAATGATTGGGTGGATCTACTTAAGAAATATAGAGATCTAGAAATAATCAACATTGTATTAATATGAAATCATACAGAGGATTTGTGGCTTCGATTAAATAATAACCAAATTTCCACTGATAATGAAAATTGACATGTAAAAGCTGAAAATCAAAAGTTGACAATCAGTTGACAAATTATGAGTTGAGTCTTTCGACTGCTTAAGACTAGGTTTAAGTACAGACGTGGTGTGATCAATTCTCTATGATGTACGGTGTTTGCGGCACAATATTGGTTGAACATTTGGCAAAAAACTCACGAAGAATCAATGCAGTATGCGATGGTGCGAAAACCAAGAGTTGTCGGCTCATAATTCTGAACTCTTTTTAAGAATAGCTTGGCGAAAATAGTATTCCTTGTTGACTGTTTGGCCGGTCGGAAGGAATTCTGAGGGCACTACACCTCGATAATCGAAGAAACTTGTCAACATAACCTTGATTTTTGAATTGTTTTGATGTTGCTTTCTTGGCTTCGGCTTACCTTTGCCATGATATTCGGTCGTTTGATCGTCTGCTTCTACGTCGAAAGAATAGATTCATCGTCAGTAGTAATACGTTTCATGACATCCTGGTAGTCGAAAAGCAGTGTTTCACAGACGTTAACCCGACGCTGTTTTTTGAAAAAATTTAGAGATTTTGGAATCAATTGTGCTTTCACTTTTCTTAGGCTCAAGGGATCTTTCAAAATGGTTTTCACTGATCTTTCCGATATTCCAACGATGCCAGTAAGATCTCTGACTGTTACTCATGAGTTGGTGTTGATGGCTCTCCTGGACGTGGTTCGTCCTCAGCGCATTCTTGAAACCCTTTGAATAATGTGTAACAATCAAAAAGACTTGTTCGGTACAAACAATTATCAGCGAAGGCTTTTTCCAACATTCTGAATATTTCGGCACCAGAAATTGAATTCCGCATACAAAATTTAATGGAACTTCTTTGTGGAATAATTTTACTCATCGTTAAAATCATTGAATGCCCTTTATGTATTTCAGAAAGACAAGATATTATTTTGATGTGATATTTGGCACAGATGTCACTAAGAGTTATATCAACATAGAAAAAAAATCGATTAAACGAAATTTAAATAAAAAGGCCCAAAAAAAATCTTATGTATACAATAAATAAACATATAAAGGGTATAATATCCAAGTATCAATAATAAACCACTTCTGAAGAGACTTCCACATATTGACCTTCACTCTTAAGTCTCACTCCAAAGATTTCTTAGTCTTGACAGTTTAAAGTGTTCTTTAGAGCAGCAAGTCAAGTGTCCGCAGTCTCTTCAATCTGAAATATAGGTCAGGAGCGTGAAACTGATCTCAATTGAAACAGCGCACAAAGCAGCATAACAACATAAAAAAAGAAATAATAATAATAAATATGTAGTAGGAATGCAGTTGAATATGGAAAACTAAACAACAACAAATTTATGGGTTACAAGCTTAACAAGCAGCGATAAATATACGTAACAACTGCAACAAGTGCTCAAAATTGAGGCCTACATCAGCAATTAATGCAACAACACAGTGAGTGCTGCATCTCAACCAAATCACTTGGCTTCCACGCTGCCGCCGCCGCTGCACCAAAACCCACTGATTGCGCTACAAATTCGTGCTTGCATTTTTTGAATGTTAAACGTTGATTTCGCATAAAATCAGCGCTTACACAACCGCTTAACGGACGCAGCGGTGGAGGCGGTGGCAACAAGTGAATTGACCAACTCGAACACTAACACATGCGCATATACTTTATATAGATCGTACCTATGTGCGTATGCCGGTTTACAGCCGTTACATTGTTAGGCAAGCGGCATAGCCGTGGTTAGCGGTAATCAGTTGCAATCAGTAATTATGCCGCACGGCAATTGCTGTTGTTGGCGGTGGAGGGGCAACAAAAAAAAAATTTCAAAGTAAACAAAAACCATCTTGCACTTAAAACTACACCGCTTTAAATTACAGTTTGGTCAGTTTTTGTTTTTTAATATCGTTTGCAACAACAACATTGCGTCGTTGATAAGGCACGCAGCGCAGGAACTCCAAAAGTATATTTAATAATACGTAAAATATGTAATTTATTTTTGTTTTTGTTTAATTTTCGACATTTTGCTTTGTGTAGCATCAAAATAATGCTAGTGCCTAGCCACTAGCCGCCACCCTTTCGACTGAGTAATGGTGTGTTGTGCAAAAGTGGGTGTTTGCGCCGCTCTTTTATTTGTTGTTTTTATTTTCAAATGAGAATGCAAAACAAAAGCAACACTAATTGCAATTTTTGAACTCGTTTTTCTATTTTTTTATTTTCATTTTGAATTGTTTAGCGTGTTGTTACTTCATATGTTTGTATGTCAGTGTGTATGGAGATTGTGCTGTGCCGGTTTCATTATCGCATTGCTGTGCTGAGGTCATCTTCGCTTAGATAAATGAGTTTGACAGCGATTTGTTGGCAAAAATAAAGTGGAGCAACAAATAGCTTGTTTTCAATTAAGACGATGCTGTATTGCAAATTATTGCAGATACTATTAATTACTCGAAGAATGATGAAGATGTGTGTATGTAAAGCAAAATATTTGTCAAAAATCAAATAAAAGATTATAACAAAAACTTTTTTTAATTTTGATCGGTCAGTCTAAAAGGTAGCTGCAAGGTGTTTTCCAAAGTAAACAAGATTAAAAAAAAACAAACAAATGGTTTTTTCGGCAAAATCAATTTATTTTATTCAAAATAGTCTCCTTATGCTTCAATACAACTTTTTTTGCACGGTCCAAAAGCATGTTGAACGAGTGTTTTAGCTCGTTGGCGGGTATGGCCGCCAGTATGCCGGTGCAAGCATTTTGAATGGCTTCTAAGTCTGCATAACGCTTTCCTTTCATGGGCAAATGCATTTTTCCGAAAAGGAAGAAGTCGCACGGTGCCATATCAGGTGAATACGGGGAGTAGTTAATGGTTAAAATGTAGTTTTTGGTCAAATAATCTGTCACAAGTGTCCTTCAAATGTTGGATTCTGAGTAATTTTTGGTTGTCAGTCAATTTGTGGGGAACAAACCGTGCACACACCTTTCGTAAGCCCAAATGTTTGGTCAAAATGCGATAAATCGATTTTTTGGAGATGTTCAATTCCATTTCCATGAATTTCAATGATGATTTCGACTGATTTTTGATGAATCAGCAATCATCACATGTTTAGAGAGAATACTTGGCTTTAAAATTAAGAAAAAAAAAACTTTATCGATTGTTTTGAAATTTCAGGATATAGTTATAGATACTAGAATAGGCAGTGAAATTAAAAAAAAATAATATTTTTGTAGTTATACGAGGTCCTCGGCGAAGTTAAAAAAGATCCTTCACTGCTGTAGTACTTGCGGCATCAAAACGTTAAAATTTTAGCCCAAATTCGATTTTTCATCACACCAAAAAGTCGATATGTTATTTCAAAATTTCTTATTGCTTGTGCCTCTTAATATATTGTGATTTGATATCAAATATGGATGAATTCCTTCTATAACTCAAATACACATACATATTATTAAATGGATTCTTGACTACACAGTGCTATTTTTCTTCTTCTTCTTTATTGACGTGGACTCCGCCTACGCGGTTATAGCCGAGCTTACAACAGCGGCTATTTTCTTCCTTTCATTGGGTTATATTTAAGTGTCGGGTTCCAAACCCAGCGCTCAACCTTAGGGAGGGATGTTTCGCCTTCTCTATTTAGCTCGCCTTCAAACGAATGTTTTTTGGCTAACCAGAGGATACTTGGTTCAAGAATGGAAGTCGTGAGCAGCTTGAGCCAAATGTAAAAAATTGTTTCTGACCCCTCCCAAGTGAATGGCACTCAGAGAACTTTCCTCACTTGCGTGAACTTCTACACATGACTCCTTATATTATACTCATACTCGAAATATATTTTACCAAACACTGTTTTGTGGTAGATGGGTAGAATAAAAACTCTTTTAGTTACCTACAAGCTTGTTTCAGATCATTACACTTTTCGTTATTACAAAATCATTTAACATGTAGTGATTAGTTTCTCAAAACCGGAGTATTGCAGACGATTTAGCTTTTAATCGGTCGAATGGGAGAATATTAATCTTTTAATTTTTTGGTATGTACAGTAATATGTGAAAAGACTTCTCTTAGACTAATTTATCCAGGTGATAGACAAACCCATTTTTCCTTAGCTAAATGCGGAAAATTTAAAACTTTTATAAACAATAAGAGATTCATTGATAGTGTAGAAAAAAAGCTTAAGGGGTCACTCAAAACATATTACCGACGACAGAGGCTTCCAAGTCTGCCTAATGCAAATGAACAAATATTTCTTCAGAATGGAAGTAATATTTATACTCTTCTTGTAGACATAAAGAAAAATGTAAATACCTAGTTGAAGTGATGACGTTATATTTTTACTCAATAATCAATAATTCAAATGAACATATCATTAAAGCGCAATTATTTATAAATAAGTTTCTACATGACCTTGTCTACAAATATTTATCATTATAAAAATTATTGTTTATTCCCAGTTAATTGCACATTTTACCTTAACTCATCTCTCAATGCCACAACTCCCCACTCCACAACCCCCTCACACCGCTACTCCTGCAATGATTTGCACGCGAGTGCAGGCGCTAGAACATGGCGAGCTCACCTTCACACTTTTGTTGTACTTTTTTCCAACTTAATTGCAGCACTCGCTGCTCATTTAAACTTTTTCCATGATTGCATTTGCGAAAAAAGTATACAAACGTCAGCTCGCCATATGTTCGACTGTATTTGCACACTCAAATATTACGTCATTTGTCTAATTTTAGTTAAAACATTTAATTCGCTGCATTGTTTGGCTAAGCTTCGCTTGCTGCTGCCACTCGAGCTGCTGTTGCTCGTGCTGCTGAGCTGGCGTTGAGTTTTGTAGTTTGCATTTTTCGCTTTTTGCACTTTTATCACTGCTTTTTTGTGCACTATTCACCAGTTTTTTATTGCAAATTTTTTGTTGGCGCATTTTGTTGCATATCTAGTTGTAAAAACAAAGCTCAACTCAGCTAGCTAGAGTTATCTGCTTCCATATTCATACATACATATGCACATGTGTTTGTAAATAAGTAGGTATTTGTATGTATGTGTTGCTGATTGCAAGCCTCGTATTAGATTTTGTAAACATTAGATGAGTCGAGTGAATTTATTTGAAATTTTTGCATTCGCCTATCGACAGCAATCAGTTTTGCAATCGCCGGTCGTGTTGTAGCGTCGCTGTGTGCAAGCTTTGCTTTCGACAAAGTGAGTTAATTATCTAATAAAAACAAGGTTTAGTAAAAATATTGAATAACTAAGGCACTGAATTGTTTTTAAGACATGTTCGCAACAAATGCAACAGATGAAAATTTACTTTCAATTTGAAGTGTTCGGAGAAATTACTAAAAAATTATAAATATGAGGAAACTTAGAATTTAGCGGAAGGCCTTAAATATGGTAAAGTTGAAAAAACTCTGAACTGGAAATTAAAAGTCGAAATGTGAAATTATCGAAAAGTTGTAGGTTGTTTAAAAACCTCTTGAAACAATAGAATCTTTGCCATTGCATCAAATTATTTTCATATTTTGTAGGTGCATTTCTAAAAACAATTTAGTTGACCACATATCAAGTATTAAAAAAATATGCAGAAAAATTATTAAAAGAAAATTTTAAGAAAATTAATAAAAAAAAATCTTTAAATAAATTTCTAGAGAAAATATTTTTAAATTACTTTTTCTAAAGTAAGTTCTTCAAAAAAAAAAGTACTTCAATTCCACTTGTTTTTCATTGTCGAAGTAGAAAAAATGTATTGCTATTTACATAAATATCCTAATGTTTATTCTTAAATTCCACCAATTCTGCTTTAAGGGGGTGTTCTAGTCTAGAGATATAAATTACAGGTGTTTTTTGAAGTAGTGTCGAAAAAAGGCAATTCATATTTTTGCTATAAATATTTTACTAATTATTTATTAAAATTACGAGCAAACAGAAAAAAAATTAAAAGCAGAGAAAAGTTAAAAATTTCAACAAAATGAAGTGGGGAGTATCAAAAAATTGGCAAGTGAGCCACGATTTCAACCCTCATAGCAATCTGACAACACAAAACAAAAACTAATCTAGAATAATGTGAAATAATGCTGGCTGTCTAAAAAAAAAAATTTTGTACCACTTTCTTGAACTGTTTATAACTTTTAAGAACAGAAAAATTTAAACTTGAGGCTTAGTTCCAGATAGAGACTATCCTATAATGAAGACTCTCTAAATTTTTTAGGTAAATTCGTTCAGTAGAACCTTAGAAATCGTGGGTATCGTTTTGAAAAAAGCGGTTTCGAGAAAAACGAGTTTAAAGTTTCAGTTCCTGTCTATACAGTTTGGATGCAGTGACACAAAAGTAATTGTAAATAAAACGGAAATTTTTGGTTTCGGCTTGTTTTTTCCCTCCATTCCGATAATTGTTGACTTGTTTCCATGTCAAACTCATAAACTCATGTCTCATCGGCAGTTATAATGCTCTCCATGAATGTGGGATCAGAATTCGTACTATCAAGCATGTCCAAAGACACTTGTTTACGATATTCTCTAAAAAAAAATCAGCTTTATCGGGACGAGTGGAGCAAGAACGAGTTTCATACCCAAAATATCCACCAAAATCATTTTAATATTTTTATCATTTGAAGGAATAGAAAGTCGTCCAGAAAGAGGTACATATGCCTTCACCGATCTTTCGACCGTCTATGAAGCTTTTTTACCATTCGTAGGTACATTGTTTCTGAAAAAATCGGAATAATTTTTTCTAAAAAATTTTTAACAAGTCATTTTAAAAGTAAATATTTAAAATAACAAAGTGAGTACTGAAGTATTGAAATATTTGATAAAATAAATATAAAATAATTAACAATGTTTTTAATAAAATTTTTTTTAATACTGATTTAACTTGAAATTTTTGTATAAATTTCTTATAAACTGTATTAGCAAAATATAAGTATCCTTTTAAGAAATATTTACCTATAAACAAATACAAAAATATATATTTGAACAATTTTTTTTTAGTTTTAGTAAGCGAATAATAAGTACGTTAAAATGATTTCTACATATTTTTTTAATTTTTTTAAATACCTAGGATTAGCCAAAGAAAACTGAAGCACGAAATAGAACTTAGTCAATTACATTTCACCTCCAATTAAATCGGATTCTCGTAAATAAACAAAAAAGGACTGCATAGTAAAAAAAAAGTTTAATAAAAACTAATTGTATTTAACCTGTTACATCAAATAACTATAAATCTGTAAGAGCATTGATTCCTAAGTCCAAACAAAATCATTGTTAACGATTAAACGCCCAAAACGGGGCTTTATTTTCTTTATGATTTGTAATTTTCTCCAGCTATTGTACTAGATCTACGAAATTCAATAAAATGCGCTCAATGCTTGCGTAACGCTTTCAGCAACAACAAACATAAAGTGTTAGTGTGTGGTTGGTAGTTGTTGGTATTTCCATGTAATTATCGGGCGATACGAGATTCTCACGAACATAAGAATATTTTCAACGGTAAAGCGTGAATAAGCATCACTGCAACAAAGTAAAACTAAAGAAAAATAAAAATAAAAAACAAAAGCAATAACAAAACCAATTCTCCCATGCGGTAATGAATATTGTAAATTACAGTTAAGTGCAAACCACAATTTGAATGTTAGAAGTTCGACACCGGTTTCGTTGTTGCTGCATTGTAGTTGTTGTTATGACTTTGTAATTGATATACTTATGTACATGGTGTAAGCCAAACAAATGATGAAGCTCACTCAATGCAGGTGATGTTCACATTCTCAACTATTTGTGTCCAATTCGAAGGCATCTTCAGTTAACTGTAAATTTACATATATGTACATACACAGTATATGATCTAGTATCTACAAGTATGTACAAATAAATTTATTTAAGTGAAATGGGTCACCCACATTTATTTCACAATGTGCCCGATAGTCGAAATGAAGTAAAGTATCAGCTTATCTGGCAATCCTCAAGGCTTGTGGAAGTTTTTTGCTACTCAAACTACCAAACTTAATGTAAGTGACAGATGAAGTGAATATTATAAGATATGATTTAACGTTCCTTTGAAGAATTTTTCTTAATTCCTCTGCATTCAGTACATACTCGTCCTAGAAAGGAAAATTGGAACTACTTTGGAGTTTTAGGCTGACATTATTATTGATTATAATACCGGTTGGGATAGAGATGACTAAGTTTCGGCATCGATCCCGCAAAATTTTATTCGTAATTGTCACCCATTGGCATACATTGAGAAAAATTAAAGCTTTAAAAAACCTTTTCCTAAAATCAATAAGCTATCCGTAGACTTTCAGCTCCATGAAATCATAAAAGTGAACTTTTGGTGAAAATGTTAAAAACAGTGAAAGTCAGAAGGACAGGTGGATTTGATAAAAAAAACGCAAGTCAGCTAAAATGTAATGTTATTATTGATCTTTTGAGGAATTAAAATACATTTTTTTGATTGAAAAATTTGCTCCATATCATCCTATTTACATGTGAATATGTGTGTATTGCCATGGCTACTAATTTTGGCATTACAGGGTGCAAGTGAAAGAAGCAATTAAAAGCTTTCAAATTAATCTGTTTTAAATGCATGTCATTGTACTTTTTAAGGCGTTTTTTGGTGAAATAATTTTTTTGATGAAATATTTTGCATAAAAGATTTATTAGAAACCAAGGCAAAAAAAAATTTTGATGAGCTTTGAGTTTAAGCTTTAAGGTTTGGGAAATTTTTTTTAAACTCCATTTGTTCCTAAGTCTCATAAAAATACTTTATTGATTGCAAAGTTATTTACAGAGAGCTTAAAGCTTGTATGAAAAACTTTTGTTCGGCTTTGAATTTGGGAATATTTTTAAACTGGATTTGTTCCTAAGGCTTATCAAAATGCTTTTGTGAGTTCAAAAGCTTTTTAGAGAGAGCTTAAAGCTTGTATAGTTTTTCATAAGAAACTTTACAAGCTGAGTAAAGAATCTCATTTCAGTATCCGAAGTAATAAATAATGACTGAATAAATTTTTATCAAATCATATTCAAAGCTCATAATATTACAAAAAAAGCCACTATTTTAAGCATGATTATTCTAGTCGTTATTACTATCATTACTACTATCAACGTTATGAGCCGCACGTGTTTTTGTCAATGAGAAGGGTTTTTTGTTCCGCTTGTAATACTGTTGTTGTTGTTTTTTGTATTTTTTCTGCTTCAAATGCACACCAAGTACCCGATTGGTAACAGTAATAGTTTACATGATTTTTATAACCAAATGCATCGCATGTTTAGACACGTACTATTATTTCCACATTTTCATGCCACAATTAAGCGTGCAGCGCTCAATGTGCCACGCACTTAGCGGTCAGTGCATGACACGAAAAGTGTAAAGGATGACTTGCGCATTTCCAGCCCTTCGAATTTTTCATTTCAGTTACATTTCTAATAGCCAACTAACGATATAATTGTGTATGTGTGTGTGTGTTTAAGGTCAAATAGAACGAAGTGAATGTCTAAGAGTATCAAAGCTTTACACACATTCTATGACAGCCCATAACACATATCATACACCGATGCAATTATACTTGTACTTAAGTTTTGTCTGTCTGTTTGTAACTGATACCGGAAATTAAGTTTACGCTGGAATAAAATATTTAATTGCATTGCTGATACACAGTGGGTTGGCAGTCATTGTGATCGCTATTCAAGAAAGCAGAAAGGTCATTGTTGGAAGGTCACAAGCACTTGCTGCATACAAACTATATGTACTCGTACATGTTTATGTGAACATAAGTTTATGAAGCGACATACATACCTGTATGCCATATGTGTACTTCTGGTGTACTTCTGTGTATATATGTATGTATATATAACGCTTATGTGTGTTTCTTAAGTTCATTTAGCTTCTGTTGTTATTTCTGTGGCTTTATGCGCCAGGTTGGGCACTATTTGGCTTTTCTGTTTTCATTCATGTGGCTACCGTGTAAATTGAAGTTTCCGGCAAGGGCGCATTGATTACGCTGCTATTGATAAATAGTAAACTTATGGGCGTGAATATGCAATATACACCTAAAAGTCTGTATGTACATTTGTAAAAAAAATGTAACAAAAAATAATAAACAAAAAATTTCAAACTTGAAAAAATAATATTAAAAATTAAAAATAATTAAAAATTGGCTCAATTCTGATAAGCACACTTTCCAAATAAATTATAAATTAAAAAAATTAAAAGAAATTTTAACTTCTGCTGCACCGAAGCTATCATAGTTCATAGTCTTCATAGATGCATTTCTTAATAAATCTTCATTTTAATCAGACAATCGAAGATTCGGAGTCAGTGGCCTTAAATTTAAGAGCGCTACGTCCAATTTATGGTCGTTATAATCATCCTGTAAGTACAACAATTAAGCTTCTGGTGGAAAAATTTAAATCAATATTCACAGCACAAATTGTTCTTGTACAAGTGAGACAATGAAGTGCCCGTAGTGACGCTAGCGCATCAATTTAGGAAGACCCAAATCAGTCTCTCACACGTCGTTCTCAAGCATTGGGCATCTCTGTGATATCGTTATGGCGAATTTTGGGAAAAGATTTTGACCTACATCCTTTCAAGGTCAAATTGACGCAAGATCTGAAACCACTTGACTACCAGAATCGTCGTATGTTCGTGAATTGGGCTGAGCAACAACTTGAAAATGATTCGGATTTTCATCAAAAAATCATCTTCAGCGATGAGGCTCATTTCTGGCTGAATGGCTTCGTCAATAAGCAAAATATGCGTTATTGGTCAGGCAGCAATCCACACGTACTCCATGAATCACCATTGCATCCCGAAAAAATTACGGTTTGGTGCGGTTGTCATTTGTCCGTACTTTTTCCTTAATGATCAAGACCGGCACGTCACTGTGAATAGGAATCGCTACCGCTCAATGATAACCGAATATTTTTGGTCCGAATTGGATGATATGGACTTGGACAATATGTGGTTTCAACAGGACAACGCCACAAGCCACACAGTGAATGTCACTATCGATTTATTGAAAACCAAGTTTAGTGAACGTGTTATCTCACGAAATAGACCAGTCAATTGGCCCCTCGTTCGTACCTTTACACTATTTCCTCTGAGGCTAAATCAAGTCTATGGTCTATGCCAATAAGACACCGAACGTGAAATTGCGTATATTTGATAACCGTCCAAAATTGGGTTCAGCTTCTGGACTCCTGCAAGCGAATGTACTTTTACAGGAACCAAGAATATTACTACCAATCTCAAACCTATCCCAAACCGTGTTTTTATTTAAGAACATTTTTGTAGCGCTCTTATTAAAAAACCCATTACTATATGATCTGACCATGACACTATAACTCTTGGATAAAAATATGTTGCAAATTTTGTGACGATATCTTGTCAAATAAGAAAGTTTTCCATACAAGAACTTGATTTTAGCCGTTGAGTTTGTATGGCTGCTACACTTTATAGTTGCCCGATCTAAATAATATATACGGAGATTGTCCTTGCCCTAGAAAATAGTCTACGCTGAATTTTGTGAATAAAATTTCTCAAATAAAAAAGTTTTCCATACAAGAACTTCATATTGAACGGTCAGTTTGCATGGCAGCTATATGCTATAATGGTCCGATATCGGTGGTTCCGATAAATAGGTTTCTTAAATAGGCAAGAGAGTATGCGAAATTTCAATTCAATATTTCAAAAACTATGGTACTAGTTCGCCTAGTACCATTATAAAGCAGTTTCATCAAGTATAATCTGTTGATGTACATACATACATAGTAACAAGAAAAAATATTTTCACACCTCAAACTGACTGCTAACAAATTGGTAATTGGAATAAAAATTGTCCAAACAAACCTAAATATTAGTTTCTACCATTCCAAGCACTTCCAGCCTATGCTGCTCCCGATAAATTTTTCTTGTAAAAATAGAGCAAACCATAAAAGGTAATGTAAGTGACAAGAATACACACAAGAACAGAGCACAGGGGCACATGCAACAATTGTCGACAGCCAATGGCTTCAAAAAAGGGTCGCCATGCACACACAGACATTTACACAAAAATATAGTACAATACAAGCGCTTTAAGTTACCAAGAAAACTTGCTGCTTTGCATAGGCATCAGCAGACATAACAAAAAAATAGAAAAGAAAGAAGCAGAAACACCAAAGTTCAAGCGCTAACTGCAGTGACAACTGCCACCAGCTACTACTGTGTGTCTGTCTGCTCGGCGCCGCATCGTGGCTTTCTCCATGCGCGCGCACATACCGGTAGGTGAAGTAGCAGCAAGAATGAAATGAGATTCATTGGCCATTGAAATATTCTTTATTGCCAATACACAAAGGAATATGAACATTTTCTACATTTCTGCCATTATTTTTAGACTCTGGCGTTATTGTGTTTTCTCTTCTAAACTATTTAATATGCAAATTTCGTATTATCCATCATAGAAGAAGGAGGTGAAGAGTGAGCCGATTGCTTCAGTGTAGTGGCTGTTTGGTGTTGATAAGCCAACCGACTTAGCCGAGTCGCATGATCGGTGCGGTCAAATTCGTGCTCTATGCTACAAAATAAACCAAGAAACTCGATTTGCTTTTTATGTGCCACTCTTTTGCATGTGTGAGTGTGCATTTGTGTTTGATCTTTTGTTGGCCACGGCATCGGGGTGAAGAAAGTTTGAGTTTTACATAGAATTTGTGCGCGAGTAAGCCGATTTTAATATGGTCATGTCTGTATTGCATGTGATTGTTATTCTTTTTGCTGTTGTTAAACGAAAAGAGAAATTTTCATATTTCATATTGTGTTGCCACTATATCAACAGTAGTTTAAAGTTTCTTCAGTACAGAAATATTTGCATAAACGTGCGTCAGGCTGCTAATACTTATCTTAATGTTAAAATTGGCGACCGTTTGAACTAAGGGCATCTTATATAATATGTAGAGTGAGAGGAGTGATGTTTTTTGTTGTTATATTATTTATTTTTTTTTTTATTAATAATGAACTTTAATGAACCAAATATGTACCATTTTAGTCAACCAATTTTTACCATTTTTCCACAAGAGACATTACTTCAACAGTGCAAAACTTTTCTGGTTTCTCGGCAAAAAACAGTGATAAGTAATTTTCGCAGGCTTCTCTTGCAGAAAACTTTACTCCATTAAGGGAGTTCTGCATTGACCGAAACAAATGGTGGTACGATGGTGCAAGGTCAGCGCTATATGGTGAATGCATCAAAACTTCCCTGCCAAGCTCTCGCAGTGTTTCCGAGTCATCAAAGATGTGTGTTTTCTGGCGTTGTCTTGATGGAAGACGAAGTTTTTTCTGTTGATCAGTTCTGACCGTTTTTTTCGATTGCTTGCTTCAATCTCATCAGTTGTTGACAGTGAAACGTAGAATCAATCGTTTGACCAGGCTGGAGCAGCTCACAGAGGATGATTCCTTTCCAATCCCACAAACTACTCAGCATAACCTTTCGAGGCATCCATCTTGGCTTTGCGACCATTTGTTGAGCTTCACCACACTTGGGCCATGATCTTTTTCGCACATTATTGAACCAATTTTCGTCTTTTGTTGTTCACTTCAGAAATGGTTCGATTTCATTTTGTTTCAGCAAAGAATCGTAGATGTTAATTGGGTCCATTAAATTTTTCACAGACAATTCATGTGCAGCCGAAGTTAACGTTTTTTCATGTTTTTAGTTAAATATGCTTAAAATCTCACCTTTCCAATACTATATGGTATGACAAAATATGATTGTCAGCACTGGAGATATACGACTGCAACGACATCTATTGACAAAATACGAAAAGATTTTTTCGACTACCATATATGTATATGGAGCACAAACTAGAGCCAATACTATATTATGTGCAGGATTTATAACCCCGTGACTTTTTACATTCCTGCTGATAGTTATAACAAGTGCTACTATTAGCTGGAAAATACTTTATCTTATATTAAAGACTTGAACTTGCATATTGAAACCTCGCCACATTCTATCAACGATTTCGATCGTTTATAGAAAAAAAGTAGTGGAAGAAGAAAAAAATAATATAAGCCACTGTAACCCAAAATCTTCTAAAAATGTGCAGCCTGTCTTATTTCAAAGTCAAAGTTGCAAAGCGAACTTTAACCTTAGTGAAGCTTATGAATGAGTTTTTCTCATAATCATGTTTTTTGAGTTGGTGTAATTCCTACAGAGCCCTAAAATTTAGCCATAGGCATATCATTTTTTACACCCACTTGTCGCTATTGCTCGATACCCCTTAACTACTTTACTTGGATCACCAAAAAAAAAATGAAAATGTGTGAAAAATTCATCCTTTTACCTATTATACATAACCGAAAAAAAATCCCAAAATAACAGTAAGTTTTCTAGCCAACAAGGCTCTTAAATAACTACTTCTGGTTATGAAAATTATTTATTATTAAAAAGTATGGGCGAAAAGCTTCTTTATTGCCAAATATCTATCTTAAATGTCTGAAATATGTCAAAATTACCTCTTTAGGGGTTTCAGCTGCGATATAACTTAGGTTTTTTCCGTACAGCTATAATTATAGTTTTAATTTAGCTAAACACACATTAGTCACCACCATGTAAACATTTAGATTATGTAAATGCATGTCAATACTGAGTCATAAATCCTTCAAACCGACAACAGAATTTAAATAAATTACTACATGCATTTAATGGCGATAATATAACTTAATTATTTAAGTGCTTTCTATGCACGATTAAAAAATTTAATGATTTTTCCATTCATTATGCTTAAATTTATTGCATAACTGAAGTCTATTGATTTCGTTAAAATCTTTATAAAAAAAACTTTGTTCAAAATTGTAAAATTTCTACAGCGATTTATCATCGTTAATGCATTTATTTCCACAGACGGAGTCACAGACGGTTAATTAAGATTTAAAAATAGTCGCAGCTAATGTTGCAATCACTGGTGGCGGACATTGCGGACCTAGACCAACACTTTGACAACGTCGCTCGTGTTTTAGTGCAGCGATTTACTTTATGTTGTATTTTTTTCTTTAGTCTCTTAGATAATGCTTGTATTTTACTCTGGTGACATTTTCGGTGTAATTAAGACGTGACAAATATCGCATGTGAGAAAATTGTTTGTATGTGCTATATGTAGATGTACAACTGCTTAAAATATATGAAACATTGCGCACCACTTTAGTTTGCCCGAAAATGCTTGTGCTTTTAGCCGGCAGTCATTTTTGCATGCAACCCATTGACAAAGTTTGCTCCTTCGATGTGGCATATTTGCCATGTATCATTTGCGGTCTGTGTTTCATGTTGGCATTGCTGGTCAATTGTTATTTCTTCTTTTCGCTTTGCTGTCATCTACTGGCCTTTGGGCAATTTCGCGCAGTTGCTTCGTTGGTTTATTGCACTTTTTTTCTGCCTCTATTGTGCTATTCATGAATTTTGGTGGTATTTTTTTGTTGTTTTGTCTATTACCTTCGATTTGGGTCAATTGCTTTTGCGCTAATTTATCACCGAACCACAGAAATTAAAAAAAGGCTTTGAATATTTTTGCTAACCAAAAGATTTGATATCAGCAGGCTTTGGTTGCCGATTGCAAATACAATTGTTTGCATGTATGCATGTGTGCTTGTATGTGTTGTGTGTTTCGTTTAATTCAAAAATTGTGTTGTTGTTGTTTTTTTTTTAGAAAATAAATGATAGAGGTTGTTTGTTGATTGAATTTTGACAATTTCAAACGGCGACCGATAATGAGCAGAGTATCGCGGTATGTACAAAAGACTGAAGCAACGAACTTTTACCCTTAACATACATATTTCATAATTTGAGTAATTTCTAGTTAAAGCTTCAATAAGATCTGATAATTAATAATATCTGAGTATATATTAAGATATCTGTGTATGTAATTGTATTTTAATTAATAGTATATAGTATTATACAAGAAAATTAATTATTGGCATTTTAAAGATTTTAGCTTAAATGGGATTTAGGTTTTATATTTTATTTATTTTATTATCATTTTACATTTCATATTTTATGTTTAATTTTTTTATATTTTATGTTTTATTTTTAATATCTTATTTTTTATTTTTTACTTTTTATTTTTTATATTTTTTATTTTAATTTTTTTTTTTATATTTTATTTTATTTTTATTTTTTTATATTTTATGTTTTATTTTTAATATTTTATTTTTTATTTTTTATATTTTATTTTTTATTTATTATATTATTATTATTTTATATTATCTTTTATTTTATTTTTCATACTTAATGGTTTTTATTTAAAATTTTCCATTCTACAATTTATTTTTTGCATTTTATTACACCTTAAAAAAACTTCTTTACCACTAATATAATTTTTAGCAACAATAAGCTTAGTAATTACTTATACATTGTCCAAAAAATGGCGGAAAGATTTAATTTACGCTCAACCAAGCTAAGAAATTAAAAATACATTAACTGCTGAACCACACCCTTCATGCTTAAGACGACTTCTCGTGCCGAAATGCGATTATTTTTAAAGTACTTCGCTTCAAACGCTTCTGCGATATTTTTTTCTTGTTTCTATTCTTATTTTTGGTTTTTCTTTTTTTACTCCGTCGGTGTGCCATGCATGAGCTGCCAATTAATTTCGGCTAATGCCACAACCACAAAAAGTGTTAATGAGCGGAGGGGAAGACTTGTCTTTGATGTACATATGTATAGCATCTGGTTCAAAATTATATATCGCTGTGTTACTGTCTTTGGTTTGCGTCTGCTGGCCATGAAACGGTTATTCGCGGAGCATTGAAATAATGCCAAAATTTGGTTTGAGCTGGGGTGATGAGAAAATGGTTTGCAAAAAGCCATTTTGTAACAGAAATCCAATACTCTAAGGTTAAATAATAGTTTACTTTGATTTTTTTTCTGTTGTACAACTTTTTAGTTTAGCAATTGAGAGGAAATATTTTCCTCATATTGAATTATGATACCCAAATTATTTTTAAAAATAAAAAAATTTATATTAAAAAATATTTTAATAAATTTGTGTTAATATTAATCTTTATCTCTTCTTTTTTTGCAGCAAATATGAAGCCATTCACACAACTTGTCTATGCGGCACTGCAAATAATCGTGAGTATTTACCTTAAGATCTATTCTCGCTTAAACAAGAAAACTTTTTGAAATTAGTTTTATAATTTAATCCGATATGAAAATAATAAATAAAGTAAAAAAGCTTAGAACTATAAGCATTTACAGGAAAAATATATGATCTTAAACAAAAAATCATAAAAACTTGGCCTTTAGCTTCTATCTTTTTGACCTCAAATAACCATAACATAACCAGTGACCCGCAAACAAATTCAAAATCGTCTAATAAAAATATTCAGCACACAAAATTTTTTTCTTGTTTATTGCAAATAAGTTTTTATGTGTGTAAATTGCCATACGGCAACATCATGCGGTATCATGAAGTTCGCTAGCCAGTTCTGCTTGCATTGACCTCAGAGGGTTAATTGATATGTGCCACATATTCCTTCAGATTACCAGCATTATAAAATTTCGCCACCTTCTGTGCAGTTGCAACATTGCATCCATTCAAATTATCTGTAAGCTAGCCATGCACACACTCACACACACTTGCATGTGGGAATCCACACAGAAGCGATATTTTGCGAAACCCTGCACTCACCACACATATCACATGTATGTTTGTATGTGTGTATGCAGAACTTTGTTGCAAGAAAAGCTAATTTCAGTAGATTGCAGTAATTTTGGCGAAAGTGCCTATACCGTTAGTTAGCAACGTGGGAATGCAATTTTACACATCTTCCTTATTGCGAATATTCATTTTGGTGGTTAATGGTTTTAACTGAAGATTTGCAATTTTTACTTCACTTGCTTGTGCTGTGCATTGCGATATTCTTTCCGAAATTCCTGCGGTTTTTAACTTGCGGTAAAAATAGAAAATTAATTAGCTAATTTTCGGTCAACACGTTGAGTTTATTTAATGACTAGTTTTTAGGTGAGGAGTACTCATGGGAGTTGAAAATCACTTCTCAGCGAATATTGAGTTAACAATAATATTAATTCATGATTAACTAGTGTAAAACTAGTGCTAAAGTGGTACATATGGCTATTTTCAAAAAAAAGAAAGGTTTTCGGCTAGAAAATTTTATTTTTAATTATTTTTCGACCTTAGTTTTATTATTGAAGAAGACAAATATTTCTGCGGTTATAAAGAGTGATCCAAGTCAAGGCTCCCTACTTTATTAGTGAAAAACTTCAAATTTAATTGGGAATGTTTATTATCATTCGAAAGAACATTCTTTGGCATTTATGTTTTGAAGATTATCTCTTTCAAATATTGGTCGCGGCTACGTCTCAGATGGTCCATCCGTTGAGATTGTCTTTACAGTCTTTACACTTTACATATCCGAACAAGAAAACGTTTAACGGTGTGATATTCCACTATCTTGGTGGCCAAATGGAAAATTATCTGTTTAAGTTAAGTTTGTTATAAGATTACAGTATCATAAGTTGGTAGCAGCATGAGAGTATACAAGGTACGTTCCAAAGTAAACAGGACTTTTTGAATCTAGCGCCCCCTCGTGGCGCCATCTGTATGTCGACTGGTGCGTTAGACTCTGCTATCATTATCGATTGTCCAGTGACATTTCATGACATTTCATCTATTGGAAGTAAAGTTATTGCGTTTTAAGTGTCAGTATGTTTGTGTTATCGGTGCGAAAATGAGCTTCGAACAAAGAGCAAACATTAAATTTTATTTTAAAATTGGTAAAACTTTTACCGAAACGTTTCAGTTGATGAAACAAGTTTATGATGATGATTGCCTATCCCGCAGCAGAATGTAGAGTGGTTTCAACGTTTTCGAAGTGGTCGTGAGGACATGAATGACGATCACCATGTGGACCAATCAGAATCCGTGGTCACCGGAAATTCCATCGAAACTGTGCGTGAATTCATCAAAAATCAGTCGAAATCATCATTGAAATTCATGGAAATGAAATTGAATATCTGCAAACCATCGATTTATCGCATTTTCACCGAACATTTGGGCTTACGAAAGGTGTGTGCACGGTTTGTTCCGCACAAATTGACTGACGACCAAAAATTGCTCAGAATCCAACAAAGGACGATTATTTGACCAAAAATCACATTTTAACTATTAACCACTCCCCGTATTCACCTGATATGGCACCGTGCGACTTCTTCCTTTTCGGAAAAATGCATTTGCCCACGAAAGGAAAGCATTATGCAGACGCAGAGGCCATTCAAAATGCTTGCACCGGCATACTGGAGGCCATACCGGACAACGAGTTAAAACGCTCGTTCGACATGCTTTTGGACTGTGAAAAAATGTTGCATTGAAGCATAAGGAGACTATTTTGAATAAAATAAATTGATTTTGCCGAAAATTCCATTTGTTCTGTTTTTTTTAAAGTCCTATTTACTTTGGAACGCACCTTGTACATAAAAAATTCCATTCCAAATGATGTTTACTTTAAAGTATTCATTATTACACTTTAAAAGTAACCATAACATTATAGTAAGAAATAAAAAGCTTATGCAAATATTAATTTGTTGCTTTCATTCATCATTTACTTACATATAGACTATACATACAAACATTGTAATAATTATTTATATTTTCTCTAATTTCTAGACAATCGCCACTTTGGTTACACATGGCGCACAAATACCAACAGCAACGAGTAAGTGAATTATTTTAGAAATGCAAATGATAATTGTACAATATGAATAACGCAGAAAAAATAACAATAAGTGAAGTGAACCAATTGATTAACTACTAATTCAGATTGAAAGGAGAATTGGTATAAGAGTGCTCTATGGTAAAGAGGTTTGTAGTACAAACAAACACATACATAAATTATATTACATTTTTCTTTCGATTGGATTAATATAGAAAATATTAGATTTGTTGAAAAATAGTTAGAGGAAATGAAAGGCGAACTGCTTAGTGCCTTACTTAAATGCTTGTTTATCTAGAAAGTAAGGCACGTTGATTGAATGGATTTCATCGATAAATAATTTCTAGAACAATTAACAAACATGTATGATAATTCAAACTGTTTTTCTCTTTAAAAAATAAATTTAAGTAAGAATTGTAGAAGTTTAAATTTTGAAAAAGGCCTTATTGTCGTAGACACCGCGTACGGGGTTATAGCCGAGTTTGCAACAGCGCGCCAGTTTTTTTTTCTATTTGGCTGTTTAGCGCCAAATGGAAATTCCCAGTGTAGCAAGGCTCTTCTCCACCTGGCCTTTCCAAGGGAGTGGATGTCTTCCTCTTCCTTAGTCGAATACTCTCAGAGCTGGTGTATTTTCATCCTTTCGAGTGTGTAGCCGCTGTCTCTTAATTCGCTGTCTATCAAAGTCGTCGTAGTAGCAGGACGGGAATATGGCAATGAAGAACTTATAGAATGTGGTAGAATGATATCAATATCATTGGTGTACGCCAACAGCTGTACACACTTATAGAAGATTGTACGTGCTCGATTCAGCTCTGCAGCTCGAATTATTTTCTTCAGAAGTATATTGAAGAAGCCGCATGATAGGGTGTCGTCTTGTCTGAAACCTCGTTTGATATCGAACGGTTCGGCGAGGTCCTTTCCGATCCTGACAGAGCTTTTGGTATTGCGCAACGTCAGTTTACACAGCCGTATTAATGTTGCAAGGATAGCAAATTCAGGCATAGCGTTATTTAGTGCTGAAAAATGCTCATACGCAATAAGATAATAAGGGTAAGCATTTTCTTTTGCCATGACAAATAATACTCTGACGGTTACTTTACTTTCGAAAGGCAAAGGCAAAACTAAAGCTTACTGAAAATTATTTATTGAAAATGTGAACATCCCCTACAACTCAATTAGTGACAAAACTTATGAAGGTGAAACTGGAATAAACTGACAGCAGAATATCAATTTAGTTTTAGTCCAAGTTAATATTCTAAAATCTGGTGATGAAAACAGTTTTCTTTCAAAATTCTCTCAGTTATCATTCCTCGTTAGAAGAAAATGTTGCCGAAACAGACAGGTTTTCTGAAATCACATTTTCTTTCGATTTTTACTCATCAGATCTGTTGTCTTAAATTTTCCAAAACCAAATTATGTATATAATTTTTGGTTGATCGAGGTTCGAGTATATCAGTGTTGCACAAAAGTATTTCCCAAAGTAACTACAAAAGTTTGTGGATTAACAACAAACGAAGTCGTTAAGATTTAAAGGCTCATAATGTTAAAATACAGAAAAATAAGAAAATAAAGAGAGAGAGAGAGAGATAATTATAAAAGCAGGTAAGACGAAGCTGATAGAATTTTTTCATCCGAAAACTTCTTTGGAAAGGTGCATATTGCGTGAGGTTTGGAAAAAGTTGGGAAGTTTCTAAGTTGGTGCCACTTCTTGTCCCTTTATTGAGCTTTAGTGAGACGTAATAAGTGGAATACATATTAAATTTTTCAAAAACGTTCTCACTTACTCTATTCATTCAATTTAAGATAGTTGCGACTAAAGTATTTAAGTATATTTTAGATAAATTTAGGTCAGATTTGATATTGATATCACGTCGTAAAAGTACGTGGCTGCAGGTACTGACTAAGCTGGTATTCATCTCAATTTAGTTTGAAAGGAAATGTATTTGACAAAAAAGAATCAGTAATTGATTATTTTAGGCTTGATAATTTGATTTGCCAATGTATTTAAGTATATTTTAGATAAATTTAGGTCAGATAATAAATTTTTTTCTGGCTAATTTTAAAAACATTAGTTAATCACTCGGTAAAAGACTGAAATTGCAATACAAAAAGGATTAAAAAATCGCAAAAAATATGCACCAAACAGAGTTCATATTAGTTGTTGTTGCATTTGCAAATAAAATTACAGCAATAACGAGCGTAAAAATGCGCATAGCTGACTCCAGCCGGCGTGAATGTACGAGCGCTCTGGTTGCGGCGCATGAAAGTGAATGTGTGGACGGCGCAACAAAAAGCCAGCGAAAAGCAAAAACAATTCAAAACTTGTTAAACAAAAAATTTATTCGAAATACAAGGCAATTGTATGTGGAGTAGACACAAATGCATGTCTAACGGTAGCGGTTGCTTACAAGTATGGCTGTGTAATGAGTTATGTGAAAAAAATGCAAACACATTTTTTTGTACTTTTTTCTACATTTTTTCCAAATTTTTCGCTTACCCCATTGCATACTTTTTAAACTTTTTATATTTTGTGAATATTTTTCATATTTTTGAAATAAAATTTTGTTTGTCTTTGCCGACTACGCCTTAATTTTATTTCAATTACAAGTATGCTCTGCAGGCAGCTTTTGTTTTCGGTGTTTTCGGGGTGTTTTGCTTTGTCACCCACACATTCGCTGTTTTCGCATACTCCCGCTGGGTCATGTTACACCCAAAAAATTTATTCGCCTTTGTGGCTTTCACTATTTTGCAATAACGCTTTGTTGTCATTATTTGACCGCCGTCACACACAATAACATGCCACTGCAATATGCTCGCACATGCGCCGCTGCTTGTGTGCTGATTTACTTGTTGGCATTAGCAAATTGTCGCAAATTTCAATTTCGTAAAGAAAATAATTTGGAAACGAGTTGTTGTTAGTTGAGTTGTTGCTATTGCACAGTGGCGATAACAATTGTCAAATTGCTGTCCAAATGACAAACGCTTTGTTGCGAACGGTTGGTGAGTAAACAAACACTTTCAATAAGTTGGTGGAATATTGTTTATTGTAGATAAGAAATGAGATTAGCAATGCTCTGTAAGTGGGTCAAGATAATGAGGTGCACTACCAATGTAGTATGTATGTATGGATAAGCTTGTAATAAACGAAGATATACACTTTAATTGCAACCCTTCAGCGTCGAATAATATATTAAAAAGATCATTCGAGAATATTGAATCAGTAAATACTGAAGTGCCCATTAAATTTTTCACTACTGACTATCTTACAACCTTTGCAGTGAAAAAATCAAAAAATTTCTTAAACGTTATTTTCTTGTTGATGGGTCTTTTTATCACGAGAATGGAGAATACAATACATATCTTTTGCAAAAAAGTACTTTGTATAGTAAATTCAAAAGTTAGTGGAAAAAAACTAAGTATTTGGAGCTTAAAAGCTTCTATAATTGTGCAATTAAATTAGGAAGAGATAGTGAGAGGGAACTAGAAGAAAAAGTGAGGATTAGAACTTCATTTAGTACCCGTAAATTGTAAATGAAACGTAAATAATTTAATTATTCATCAATATTTATTTTGTTGCCTTCAAAGTAGCGGTGGTGCATTATCCTCGGGTAAAATCCATTAATTGTTCTTCCACAATTTCGGCCGTTTTCGATAGATGTTCTCACGAAAACTCCTCAATACTGCCAAATAAATCTTCTTATTGACCGTTTGTCTCTTCGGAACCTATTTATGATACACCAAAGCACGAATATCGACAAAAACAATGAGCACAACTTTGATTTTTGAGCGGCTTTGGCGTGTTTTTTTTGGTTACGGCTCGTTTTCCCTCCATTCCCATAATTTATGACATACAGTATTTAGCAGTTTTAATGCTCTCTCATGAATGTGGGATCGGACTTTGTACGATCAAGCATGTCCAAAGGGACTTGTTTACCGTACTCTTATCGAAAAAAAATTCAGCTTTATCAGGACGAGTCGAGCAAGAACGTTTTATACGCAAAATATCCACCAAAATCATTCGACTGGACTCGCGAGAGAAGTCAAGCTCTCTTGCCATCTCTCTAAGGCTTGTCTGACAATTTTCATGAACAATATTCTTCACTACAACTGAATCATCGTAAGCCTTTTTCAACATTCGAACCGATTCTGCTCACGAAATTTGGTTAGAAATACAAAAATTGAGACAAATTCTTTGTTCGATATTTTTATCCTATTAAAAATTTAAAAAATGTGGAACAAAAATATATTCCAAAAGCGTGGAGAGCCTGGTAACTGTGAAGCACTTGATCCAGCTAGAAAAGCAACACCCTACAGTGAGACTCCGAAAAAGAGGAAATTTATATGCCTCCGGCCACTTGTAGGTACGGATATTTAAACGACGAAAATGTTATATTGTTAGCTGCGTTTCTGTGGTGTTAATCCCTGACTTGCTCATTAAGCAAGCAAATGTTGCATGGATGGAATATGGGTCGCACATGTCAATTACAATTTAAATTAATGACATAAAACTCTAGTAAGAGTAGCTGACTAATTGGCTGACATCCCAGCTGACAAAAACTCCATATAATGACTATTGTAGAAGCTGTCAGGAGAAGAAGAAGATGAGATTATACTATAAATCATCTTCTATGCAAATGTCGAACGTATTGTACTAAAGAACTTTATCAGAAGCACAGGGTGGTTCAAAGAGGAAGCAATTGAGTTAGAGGGTTTTAGTACCTGTGGTTTCACAATGGGCCTCCTAAAGTGCTAGGTGTGTAGTCAGACAGTCATACTACCAACTTGCCTACCCAAAAATGAGTGTTTTGTATTTCAGCTTGAACACAAATAATTAAGTGGAAAAGGAAACACTACTTGAAAATCGTCGTGCTTGCAACAGCGAAATAGCAGAGGATCTCAATATCTATTATAGATCTACTCAACGAATTTTGGTGAATTTTTGGGTGGGAAGTGGGTTAATTCGAATAAGAGCGAATGGCGCTCCAAAAATGTGTCGCAATCGAAAAAAAACCAAAATTCGCTGCAGGCACTGAAGACCATTTCAGCTCTTTAAGGTCAAAATATATGCCTTGACAAGTGTAAAGAAAATTGGGTTAATCGTTTGAATGCTTGTATTGACCCCAAAAAGCCTATATAACCTACAAACTAGGTTTTGTATTAAGACACGTGAAAATTTGGTTTTTTTACTTAAGTAGATAACCAAAAAATTTTTTTTAATATCATATTTAAATTATTCCATTTATTACTTTTCTTAATACTTTATAAGTAATTAAGTTAAGACAGATAATCTTGTGCTACATAGTACGAATGTATATAGGAACCCCTTCAACTCTTTCTATAGAGGCTTACGCTGTCAAATAACACTAAACTTTTATATATACGTACATATATAGTCTTAACTGCAATAGTCTCCGATGAAACTTAAGCCTAACTACCTAACTCAACCTAACCTCAACTTTAAGCTTTACATTGTTGATTAGCATGAAATTATAAAATCTTTTGCAACTAATACTTTTAGCAACAGGATTTAGATACCAAAAGAATGGTAAGAGAAATTCCAATTTTATAAACACACAACTATACATACCATATAGTGTCTGCAAATACACTAAGCTAGTGGTGTGTAAAAAGTCGTGTGTGAGAAGCCTTTATTCAGCAAATACTAAAAATTCGCTTTGGTCATCGGATTAAGCGGAGTTAAATTTATGTTGCCATGAGCTTAGAGAAACATACATATGTATATATATACGTGGAGCTATGTGTATAGTACATATGGTACATACACAAGTACTTGACATATACACGCACACGTTAATGCGCTTGCAGCTTCGGCTGCGGTTATGGTTAATAAACTTAATCAGTCTAAAGAAATTGCAGAATTATAAAGTGGATAGCTGAAAAAAGTATAACATGTGGCATGCAACTTGCTGAGTTGCCGCACATATAATTTTAAAGTCATGTAATACCACAAATTCAACGCGTTCAACAAGCTGCTGGCAAATGTTGCGGCACTGTGTACTATGAGGCTATGAGCGTAGAAGCAGCTGGGCGGCGAACATAGAAGGCGCTTGCCTGCGCCGGGATGCTGTGTTGCCATTTTTATGACATCACAAAAAACTTGCTGACGGCTGCAAATGCAACTGCCACAGCGCCTGCGTCGTCGTCTGCTCCTTCGTTTGCTTTGTCTGCGCCTCAGTCGGTGTCTCGCCGCAAAGCAGTGCCGTGTGTGCGGATAAAGCAATTGGTTAGGGCGTGCGCATGAAAAAAGCGCTAGAAAAGCAGTTATGTCGGTTAGAAACTAGAAAACTGGCGATCATGAGGGGCATGAACTTGCCATCATAGAATAGTTTTAACTTCTAGCGTCACCTCCGGTGTGGCTAGGCGGGGGAAAATGCAACAAAGCAGCTACGCGCAGAATTCGCAATAGAAGATGTAGCAGTAGGCTGGCTCGGTTACTCGCCACAGCGGCAGTGGCAGCTGTGTACGCCAGCTGTGGCCTGCACATAGAAGCGCTTAAAAGACATTGCACTTTGGGTGCAAAAATAAAAAGGGTTCAGTGAACTTGACAACGGCATTTGTGGCAGCAATGCTGAAATATGGGCACACATACATACATATTTACGTAGGCTATTCGATTGCACGGCATACGGACTGTGACTGCATCAGGCCGGAAGCATTAGTGGCGCAGTCAGCGGTTTGTAGTTTATTTGAATCGGTGGCAATAAGCGATCTGTGTTGCGTTGTCTTCACAGTGCAACGATATTGACCAGCAGTAAAGCTATGTATATATGTAAGTGTATTAGGCAAATGGTGATGTCTGTCTAATGGTTGTAGTTATTTATGTGACTTCTAAATTACCACTTTTATTGATCGTTAGTATGAAAATTGTTTACAATTTGTCTTGTTGCATGTTTGGATGGTTTGTAGTGCGAAAACTGCTATCTGCATATAATATTTTTATGATGTTTGAAAATTTATTTAAATTATTTTTCATAAGTTACAAAATTTTTTTGTTTTTATGTTTTTTTCAGGGTCTTTTTTATTTAATTTACTAGTTTTTAGTATCAGAGGCTAAAAGACACTAAAAATTAGGGATGGGGGAATACAGAGTTGGTTAATATCCGGAAAAAATATAAGTTCAATGTTCGGATGTTTAAGCTTTGATCTTTTTCCGAGCTTTCGGCCAAGTTTCAGATGCTGAAAATTAGCGATTGTCGAAAACCAATTTGGAAAATACGCAGAAAAAGACATAAGTGCGAAGTTTTTCGGTTTTTAAACTTTTCAGAGCTTTTGTTTAAGCCTCAGATATTAAAAATTAGGGATGGTCGAATACCGAGTTGGTCGATATCTGGAAAAAAATATGAGTAATTATGATTTTCGAATATCAAGCTTTGAGCTTATTCAGAGCTTTCGGGCAAGTTTTAGATATTAAAATTTAGGGATTGTTGAAAACCAAAATGAGATAAGTGCGAAGTTTTTCGGTTTTTAAACTTTTCAGAGCTTTCGTTTAAGCCTCAGATATTAAAAATTAGGCTTGGTCAAATGCTGAGTTGGTCGATATCTGGGAAATAGTATAAGTGCGATTTTCGGATGTTTATGTTTTGAGCTTTTTCAGAGCTTTCGCCCAAGTTTTAGACTAAAAATTAGGAATTGCCGAAAAACAATGCGCTAATTATGCAGGAAAAGAGATAAGTGCGAAGTTTTTCCGTTTTTAAGCTTTAAGCTTTTTAAAGCTTTATATGTCAAGTTTTTAATTTTTTTTTTGTGTTAAAATTTGAGCTTTTTCAAATTTTTAGTATGTGTTACTTTCTAAATCGAATATAAAACTCTTAAGAGTTCCAATAATATTAAATTAATAAATAATCCAGAGTCTTTTCAAGTCTAAAAGTTTAGTTGGTCTTTAGTTCGTGATCTACACTATGCTAAAAACTTCTGTGAACAAATTTATAACACACAATTGTTTTATTACGCAATTTCATATAGATGAACTAATATTTCGTATTTGTGGAACCTTAACCAAGCCAAAGGTGTTGGGCAAAGGCGGCACGTCGCTACCACGATAATCGACGAACCGCAACGGCTGTGCGACCGGCTGCGCGACTCAAATGTTGTGCAACAGGAAATCAGCATTGACTTAACCGCAGTTGCAACCAATCAAAAGGTTCTTACTTCTGGCACCATAGCGCTGCACGAGTGGGTTCAAAGAACTTTCTTGGCCCACACAGTTATGCCATTTGTGGCATGCCACAGCGCATGATACCTTTTCGTGAGCAAAATGTTGATGCGACAGTGTTTGTTATTGTTGTGTTTGCAAGTACGAGTAGACTTTTTTCTACTTGCGGCAAGCTCAACAAACATGCATATTTTCCTGGCAACTCACCTTTGGTTGCTTCTATATGCTTGTCTCTGGCGGCTTCGGTATTTGTTTCTGTCGCATCTTACAAACGCTAATCTCGGTGATCTTTTGCCATAGCAAGTCTGGCTGTGGTCTTTTTTGTGTGCTGGCTGTGTACCTTAAATTGCCACAATGTGTCGCAGTTGGCATGCCATAACAAGTTCAGCTGCTTCT
This sequence comes from Bactrocera neohumeralis, assembly GCF_024586455.1. Classification (NCBI taxonomy): domain Eukaryota; kingdom Metazoa; phylum Arthropoda; class Insecta; order Diptera; family Tephritidae; genus Bactrocera; species Bactrocera neohumeralis. The sequence continues at coordinate 13,772,328 of NC_065921.1, forward strand.
CAGTTAGGCTGCTTCTCAGTTAAACTTCTTCTTAGTTAGTCTTCTTCTTCTTGTTTCTCTAACATGTACTCCAGTCTTATTTGCTTCCGCGTTTTTGTATGCGCAATTCTTAGCTTCTCGAGTTCCTTCAACTTGTGCCTCTGGCATTGGCTTGTCTCAATGTCATGAACGCTGTGCGCGTCGCCAGCCGTGGATGCACCTCTAATTTTTGCATAGCTACATACACATACGTACTGTCATATATATTTGCAGAAAAACTCGCATGCTTTAATTAGGTGTCTGCGAGTGACTTTTTAATGCATTATATATGTTTCTGCAGTTGTCACATACTATGAGTCAGAGAGTTGACGTATTGAGGTTAGGTTCAAGTTTAATGAACAAACAAAACAATTTTTTAAGTAAATAAATATTTGGAGGTAGTCGTGTTGGCATTTTGTTAGACTATGCTCTTCGTGATTGAAGCGAAATAGTTGAGAGCGTCAATAATTACTCCTGTATATAATTTATTTGCCGATTAGAGATGGTACAATATGGCTCTGGTAGTGAACGAGAGCAAGACCAAATATCTCCGGCCATCAAACAAACAGTCGTCATATTCGCCATTTGGCTCCCAAGTCACTGTTGGCAGTTCTAACTTTGAAGTCGTAGATAATTTGGTCTATCTTGGAACCAGCATTAACACCAACAACAACGTCAGCCTCGAAATCCAACTCAGAATAACTCTTGCCAAAAGGCTCTTCTTCGGACTGAGTAGACAATTGAAAATTAAAGTCCTCTCTTTACGAACAAAGACCAAATGCTACAAGTCACTCATCATGGACGATGAAAATATCTAATAAGTCGACGTTAGGGGGTTCGAAAGAAAGGTTCTGCGGAAGACGTATGGTTATTTGCGCGTTGGCAAGGGCGAGTATGGCATTCGATGGCATTCGACTTGGCTATACTTGGAATTTTCAATTGGCGCCAAACAGCGAAAAGGAAGAACGACTGGCGCGGTGTTATAAACTCGGCTATAATAGCGTAAGCGGTGTCTACGCCAATAAGGAAGAAGAATAATATTCTTACTATATTAAAAAGTACAAACCAATTTATATTCGAATTTCATTGCTTCGATTTATTTGACTGACATTTTGTATACATAAAATAATGCCAAAATAATACTACACGTTCGAAATTTTAGACACATTTGATTGTCACATAAAGTCACATTCTCCAGGCCTTTACGCGCAACCGTCACCATCGGCTGCAGCAGCTTGACATCCGCTTTGGTCGGTGACAACCAATGGGCTAAGGGAAACACCGTTGGAAGTCAGGACATCTTTAGCTTTCGCGATAAGTTCGGCAGATGGGTTTTGCTCACGGGTCAAGATCCAAACAACAACTGTGAATAAAAGAATATAAATATATTTTGAAGAAACTAAATCTAGTAGTACATACGGCTATGTGAGTCGTCTTGTGTCGGTTGACAAGAGTAAACAACGCTGTAATTGGTGTAATCGGTGGACAAAACCCAATAATTGCTTGATACATTGTAGGCAGGACTAACCGGGAAGGTAACTAGCAACTTAGCATTCTCGACCACCACAGCATAGCCAACAATGTCAGAGGTTTGGTCGGTGCTAAATAAAAGGGAAATTTAAGAAATAAGTATGAAATCAGTACATATGTGCCATGTAGGCAAAATAGATGCAATTTAGGTACAAATTGGGTACAAAATCTATACCTAAATAGGTTCAAATAATTTTCATAATTACATATGAAACATTTATTACAAAATTATGTTACTCACGTTGCCTCGATCATGCTGTTCACCACACCCACTTGACCATTGTCCTTGAGCGTATATTCAGCCTTTACACATTTACCGTTAGCCTCGAAGTATACAGGATATTTGGCATATTCATACCAGGAGCCCAAGTACTGTAATATCCATTGAAGAAAATAAAATAATTTTTCTAATAAATTTTTACTACAAGTCACTACTTACCGCAGCCACATCGAAATCTGGTTGTACCTGCACATTGCAGGGACAAGCACCGCTAAATTGCACTTGTGCTTGAGCGATGCCGAAGAGCGCCAAGGCTACGATTGCTAGAATAGTTCTGAAAATATGCAAAATTAAATAGTAATGGTTTTATCTTCGAATGTTCTTCGCCACTTACTTTTGCATACTGACAACTTTTGTGTTCTCTTTACAATGTGAGAATAATGTTTAGTTTGCACTAACACTAGCTTTTTATAGGAAATGGAATGACTTTTTTCTCATAGCTAACGATGTTTGTTTGCATGTTGACGAAGCACAGTGTGCTATGGTGGGCAAAATTTTGTTGTTAGAATTAATTGTTTTTTAAGTTTATTTTAGTATGGTTAATATATACATAGGAGAAGTTTATGTATACATTTTTCGGTGTTTAAGCTTTGAGCTTTCAGAGCTTTCAGTTAAATTTATGATAGTAAAAGTTAAAATTTTTTGAAGATCGATATGGCCGAAGTGAGGGAAGAATAAATGGATTTTTTTTAGATCTTAAGCTTTCAGCTTTTCTGAAACTTTCAGGCAAGCTTTTCATATTAAAAATTAGAAGTTGTAGATCAATATGGGTGAAGTGAAGGAAAAACAAATGATTTTTTTTGGATCTTAAGGATTTAGAACTTCAGGAGCTTTCAGTCAAGCTTTTTATATCAAAAATTTGTAGTTGAGGATCGATATGGACGAAATGAGCGAAAAATAAGTGCGCTTTTTTAGAATTTAAGCTTTGATCTTTCCGGAGCTTTTATTCAAGCTTTTGATATTAAAAATTAATAGTTGAAGATCGATATGTGCGAAGTCGGCGAAAAATAAGTGCACATTTTTTTTAATCTTAAGCTTCACGCTTTTTCGAAGCTTTTAGTCAAGCTTTTGATATTAAAAACTAGTGGTTGAAGATCGATATGGACGAAGTGAGGAAAAAATAAGTGTGCTTTTTAAATCTTAAGCTTTAAGCTTTTTCGAAGCTTTCAGTCAAGCTACTGATTCTAAAAGTTAGGGATTATTAAGGACCTATAATTTAATATTTTTTTATTAGTTTTTCTTGTGTAATGTTAATCATTACTTACTATATTTTCTGATTAATATTTAGACTCACTAAACAAATATCATGCCCACTGTATATGCACTCTTTACAACTTATCTCTATTATTATTTATTGTACTTTCACCCAATTACTCTCGATAACCAAAGCCATTGTTCGAATGTTCGAAAATATTTGTTTTTAAAACTAACATACCGTTGCTTGTAAAATTTTCGATTTTTGCACTGGAGTTTTCTGATAGTACACATAGTTTATGTGTTACGCTTATAATAATTTTATAATTAATTAATAATAATTATTATTTTAATAAATTTAATAATTAATTATAAAATTATATTGTTATCAAAAGTTTAAAAAAAAATATAATACTTCAAAAAATTCTTAGGTTCAATAAAAATTTTTTAGAAAATTTATTGCAAGCTATGTGAATTTTTTTTGTATTTTTTTTTAACTATTTCAAATTATAATATTTACACCCGCTCCTAAAATATTATAATTTTTTTCAATTTCTTACAGAAGAAGCCCTGTCTGAATTGGATGCCGCCGCTGAAGCGTCCGATTCCATCTCCACATCGAAATCCAGCATTGAGCCCACAGTGCGAATAAAGTGTTTGAGCGGTTCCATGTTGATAACCATCAAAGATGCACCGTTAAATCATGAGACTGGCCTATTTAGTGGCATGATTTATCCTAAGGGGCTGTCGAAGAATTCGACATGTCTTACCGAGTACAGGTGAGTAAAGTGTTCTCAGAATTTCAGAATATGCGTAGCTAAACTGGTTTTTCGTTAAAAAAGTTTAAATATGTTGAAAAAGTGTAATGAATATGAAAAAGAACACTACAAAATGTCAGTTCTTTAAGAAATTATTTCTAATTTTAGGGATCATGATGGCCCATTGAGATACAAGTTACCGTTACGCAGTTGTAATACCATGCCACAAGAAACGGTAAGTGAAGAATGCTGAATAAAATATATGTGAATAATAAAATTAGTGGATAGTGGCGAAAAAGCGTTGCCACATTAATTTTTTTTATAAATTTGAAATATTCAGTTTTGATGAAATTTAATTTTTTTTATTTAATTCTTCTTCTTCTATATTTAATATTGAATTTTCGTTACGGGTTACCATATCTTAGGAAAAATAGTCTTTTAATTAGCAGAAAACGGCTTACTTTAGTAGTGTTACTCATATATGTATGAGCATTAAAATTTGAATAAGGAAACCTATGAAAATTATCACAAAAAAAATTTATTTGTTTTATATTCGTTAATCTAGATAAAAATCTTTATCACTCTAATTGTATTTTAATAATTTTTAATAACAAATTATGTAATTTATTGATAATGAAATACCATTATTATGGTGCCTTGCAGAACGATTATTGCTTTGTCAGCGTGTTATATTCGTTATCTTATCAAATGCGCGAGCCACATGCGCTGTTTGTTTGTTTATAAAATGCTTGTTTGTTTTCATTTTCATTTTGCTACTTTCTCTGAACATAACACTGTAATTATATTTACTTGAATTGCCACAAACAACAATTGTAGATACAAAGGAAGTGTCTAGTGAATAGTTTATCTTTGATTTCGATTTTTCATATTTGTTTTTACACTTACCTAATTGCCGATAAGACACTATTTCCTTTCACTTGAACTTTGCTGCACTCGAGAATACTGTCTGCCATGCGTGCTTATGTACTTAAATTTGAAACTACGCGATTGTTATTCACTTAGTTGTATCTTCAAGTAGACATGACTTTGCAATTTTCAGTACAAACATATGTAGATGAAGATATTTTAATTAAAAAAGATATGGTAGAAGATTCGAGACATTTAGTCACCTATTTATTTTTAATTTTCAGCATTTTAATTTTTAGAACTCCAAACAACATTCCTTGAAGTTTTAGGATTTCGAAATAATTAATTTTTTTTGTTTATTTACAACTTTTTATACATTTACTGTGCAATCACTCTAATTTTCGCATTCACTATTTTGGGATCCCGAATCGATGACATTTTTTTAGTTCATTTGAGATGTTTTTCGCATTAAATGTTTCGGGATCACAACTTAATGACATTCCGTCATGTTTTAGGATTCCGATATAATTAAATTTTTTTGTTGATTTAAAAAAAATTTCGTGGTCAATGCTCCGGGAGCCCGAGGGGATGATATCTTTTAGTTGATTTTTGCATTAAATATTTCGGAATTCTGAACTAAGGAAATTTTTTTCTTAATTTAAGACATTTTTCGAATTCAATGTCTCGGGATCCCGATTTAATGTCACGTATTTTCGGGATTCTGAACTAATGACATTCCTTCATGTTTTGGGATACCAAAATAATTAATTTTTTTGTTAATTTAAGATACATTTCGCATTCAATGATTCGGTATCCCCACATTTATTGTTGTGCGATCATGATTTAATGACTTTTTTTATTGACTTAAGATATTTTTCGCATTCAATTTTTCGGGATCCCGAATGAATGACATTTTTTGGATGGCAATTAGTTTTCTCATTCAATGTCACGGGATCCCGATATAATGTAAAGTATTTTCGGGATCCCGAAAATCCGGATATGTCGCTTTTAGTCTTTTAGTAGGGTGTTATGAAATTTTCTAATAGTTTTGAAGGCTTCAAGCCTAACACTCGACCAAAGTCAGCGTATTCATTATATAAGGTCTATATGAAGATATGAGGCCAAATCACTACTTGAAATTTTAACTAATTTTATTGAGGTATCTCGTTCTTCAGTCAGATGTATGTGTATGAAATAAAGTAAGCTGACTCTACTTATTTTTTTCACGAAATGAGAGAAATATATTATTGGTCAGATGAGAATTACCACCGTTTGTACTAAATTTTTAAAATTTTAATTAAAACTGGACCTGTGTAAGAGACCTATTTGTTTGAAAAACTCATTAGACATTTTTACGAGTATATTAGTCCTCAAAACATATTTAAAACGTGGCTATTAGAAACTATTAGTACAAAAAATCAAAAATAACCCTCAGTATTCCATTTTTTTTGTAATTGTTTGTGCCATTGACCCCTTTGTATATTTCTATGCTGTAATGTTTATATTTTTTTCTTATGAATGTCATTCAAAACTATGCCATGATTATAGCAAACTACATATTATGCACCCACTGTACATATTTTATACATACATATGTATATAGTATAAGCATAAGTGAGCTCTTTATGACTAACAGAGCTTCAAAATAATGACTTAATTGTCCACATGTTCTATTGTGTATATATGTATGTGCTCAGTGGGACAAACAGTGATGCGACATTTACAGTGTCAGTGACTTTGACCTTCATTGATTAAACTTGAACTCTTTGTCATACAGAGATCGAGAGAGAGAGACATATAAAGAGAGTTCACAGAACGTTAAGAGCAATAGGGGCCACACATTGACTAACAAATTGTAATTAAATGTGGGAAAGATTTAATGTCAACAATGGAATAGAGTGGTGTGTGTGCGTGTGTTTACATACAAACATATTAAAATAAATTGACTTGGCTTTTGTGTAGAGAAAGATGTAAATCTCAAATTGCAGCGTCCTCGGCCATCTGTGAATTAATGTGAGTATTATATACTTGTATGTGTGTCTTCCGTAGTTACAACAGCACATGTTTACCGTAATTAAATTGTAATTATAGTAAGCATGCGAAAAGTCTCAAGCTGCGACTGTTGACTATAGTTAGTGTTGATAACAACAACAACAGCTGCAACAACGTTAGATAACGTTAAAAACAATAGATAACATTAACAAAATCTAACATGGCGAAAACAATAACTAACGGCACACCATGAACTTGATGGCAAGTGTCAGCACCTTCGCATGCGCCTGCGCCGCTTCGCCAACTCATTGACTCCGCTGACTTGCGTTGACTTGATGCTGACAAGGAAGTTAACTTGACTTTTGTGACGCCGTAAGCATAGCTATGTAAAACCGTGCAAAATTTGATTACTTTCAACTACGAAATACTTAAAATAATAGTGTGTGGAAGGTGAAAAATAGAGGGGATACAGAAAGAGAGGAAGAGGTAGAGGAGATCGCTTTAAGTTTACTTAGCTCTTTAATATGCGTTGTACATATGTATAACGTGTGTTCCAAGTATAGGTACTTTTTCAATAGCTTTCGCGCTTCGCTCAACTTATCGTCAACATAATCGGCCTACTGAGCATACTATTCGCAATACCTTCACCCATTTTGAGACCTAGCATTCATTATTGTATAATATTCGATCGAATAGATCACTTCCAGCACGCAGTGAAGAAAATATAACAGCCGTACCTGAGAGTGTATACAAAGACCGTGGAGAGTCGATTCGGCGCCGAACGCAGCACCGCGGACAGACGCATGGAACGGCTTGGCGCATTTTAGGTCGATATCTCAAATTGAAAGCGTAGAAAATACAGCTTGTGGACTAACTGAAACCGTTCGACCTTGCCAAGTGACATCGCTTTGCTCTATGGGCCCTTAAAAAGTTCCAAGAAGATCAGACGTTTTCGAGCCAAATTTTGTTCAACGATGAGACCTATTGCTGGCTCAAAATGTATGTAAGCAATCAAAATTGCCGCATTTGCGATGAGTCATTGGATTTATTGAGAGAACACTTCGGTGAGCAGATAATTTTACGTTTTAGGCCGATCGATTGGCCTCCAAGACCGTGTGATATCACACCACATATTATAGTGATAATGATCCAATTTAGGTCAAACATGGACAGCTTTGCTTGATAACTTCTTATCCCCTATCGTAAATAGTGGAGTGGAGCAATCGATTTTCACAATCATCTCATCATGCGAATTTTTCACCTCCATTATTAGGAACAGACAATAATCACTCTGTTCGAGATCCGGACTTTATGGTGGATACGTAAGAACCTCCCAAACAAGATAACGGATCTTCAGGCCACCTACTATGAATATGTCCTGCCTGGCCTGATGGAAAACAATGCTTCTCCTTTAGGCAAAGTTGGTCTCTACCGGTTCATTGCTCTTTCAGACGGACGGTACAGGTCCGAATTAAGAGGTTCGCTAAAGAGCTGCCGCTCATAGTGTGTGATTCCTTGACGATCGCATCAAAAACATCCCAAATCTACTTGACCGTCAATCTTGGCTTGATCATCATTTGCACCGGTACACCGCGATTTGACCATGATCGTTTGCCGTTGACGTTTCGTACGTGACCCACTTTTCATCACCAATGACCATTCGCTTCAGAAATTGATCAATTTTGTTGGTTTTCAGCAGCAATTCGCGGATGAAAGTTTGGTCTATGCGTTTTCTTTTTGTATTCAGCTTTATTTCAAAAGATTTTTTCTTCTATGTTTAACTCATGGGTAATCGAAATAGTGCCTACAATACGGTGGGTCTTAAGGATATCCATTATTTCAACGATTTTGTCGACAATCGGTTTCCCAGAGCGCGTTGCATCTTTGATGTCAAAATTATCGGACAGAAATCCACGAAACCAAAATTTCTCATCCCTTACAGTATCATTTTTCACATTTTCGAAGAAAAAATTTAAAATATGTATGGCGTACTTTCTCTTTGCTGGTCCTCATCTTTGACGGCCATTTCCAACGTGATATATCGTAAGTGTTGATATGATACTGATGACGGTGTCCTTTAGTGTACCGATCTTTGTACATACATAAGGTAGCTTGAAACTTAGTGACTCTATCTGTTGAGAAGTTTTCAGCTTCTTGAAGTGCTTTGAGAAAAAATACTGCTAGAGAGTTTTAATAGGTTCTGAAATGCCATTAGTAAAGACCGTACTAAAAATTATTTTTGAGTCGTTGGGCAAAAAACACGATTAGCTTCAGAAAGCATTTACCTTTGATATAGTTTTTCGGAAAATAAATAGTGCTGGACCGATAAAATTTAGAGTATATGCCGAGGATTATGAAATATTTTATATAATCTAACTGTAAAATAACAGTTATGTGATATTAAAATATATAAAATTTGGCATATGCGCGGCATAATGAGTCAGTCAGGTAGTCAGCCAGCTAAGTTAGATCGTAAGAAAGCAAATTACACTGACGGCACTTTATATCTACACTAAATTTAATGATGAGCTCATCAACAATGGACAGTCACTCGAGTGTGTCGCCGCCTCTTTCTAGCTATTTCATTAGGCGAAGTAAAGCTTAAGTCTACGGCGTCGGCGACCCAAATGACCAAAGCAAAAAAGGCAATAACAAAAAGACATATAGCCACAACAGCACAAAAAATGCGAAAAATAGCAAGCAACAACAAAATTTGATGTGACATGACACCTTTTGAGGCGCAAGCTAAGCTTAGCAGCGGACACACTCGCCAATACTTATTAGCGCAAATATGGCTAATTGATTTTTCCTGAATTTTTACCGTCACGCTGTCAACTTCAATGAGTTGTGTGCCAAAAAAATGCATAAAACAACAATAACAATGATTGCTTGCCAGCTATCGGCTCTAATGCATTGTGACTTTTGTTGCGCATGCGCATTAGCTGCAAGTGAGTACGCAAATATTTGCGTGCCGCGCACATTTCCTGCATGAAAAGTGTGGTAAACAAAACGAAGAGCTACGAATTTATTGATTTTTTCTACTTCTTCGTTTTTTCTTCCCCGTCGGTTATTCTTACGCGCCGGTTTCACCTTCATGTTTCTTGCTCACATGCAATAAAATTTGTAGAGAAGTACATCAATATGTGTATATTTACATATTCTTATTGCTGTGTTTATTTTTTTGGCATGTTGGCCCGAAACTTCGGAAAAAAAATGAAAAATTTTTAAGTGCAATAAGTATGCAAGGCGGCGAGCAAAGTAAATATTTAGCATCTCAGTGCTGTTTGGCAAACACATCGTGTGTCATTCAAGTGTGAAGGACGCTATAAATTATTTGCTTTGGCCATCGCGAGGGAAAAAATACCAAAAAAATTATAAAAAAATGAGTAAAAATTGATTTTAATCGAAAGCGATTGAACGTGAACGCGTGTTTGTGCATTTTGATTATATTTCGGTATTTTCATGCGGATATGAGAAATAATCTCGTGCTTTGGATTACCTACAAGGTTTTGCATGCGAAATAAGTTTCAAAATTATATAACTAAAAAATTAAAAATGTTGATCGAACAAAGATATCTTGCGATCATGTGTTCATACTATATGTATGATCAAGTTTGACCCGGATTGATAGATAACACTACGCCTACCAGTATTTTAATACAAATCTCTATTTTCGTCTTCAAAATATACTCCGTTTGAGGGAATAAAAGAATGCCAACGATGTATCCAATTTTTGAAAACCCAAAGCTTACAGGCTGGAACGATCTTAAGTGCCTTCAGCGAATTTCGTTTTTTTTTTTCAGTTTCTACTCAGTTTTGGATTTTTAGATTTTTGCGCAGTTTTGACGTTATGTTCATAAAACCATGTCTCACCATCAGTAAGATAGGTTTGCAGGATCTTCAACTTTATCTGCAAATATCCCTCTTGTGACCTCTACTCGACACGATTTTGGCAAAAGATTCAGAGTTTTTGGTACGAGTTTAGCATTTACACATTACTCAGAAGCCAAAACGTGAACCAAAATACTTGTATATTGAGTCGACTTACAAGATATGTTGAAGTCGTTTGTTATCGCTTTGTTCCTAACATGAAAATTGTCAAGCACTTTCGGCTTAACTTTTTCGATATTCGTCATTAATAGAGATGAATGGATGATTGTCGTGTGAGAAGATTTCGATGACTTCTCGATACTCACTCAAATACTTAGATTCGTGTCACTGTGATTCTACCAGCAATACAAAATACCAAGCAAACTCAACCTCAAACAATCTTTTTGCATACTAAACAAGCAACTGCCAAAACATACTAATAGGCTGAAGTAGAGAAATCAAACTTTTACGAATATAAGAAATGTTGTACCAACCTAGGAAAGGTTTTTATCGATTTAGTTTACGCGAGTATTTTAAATGGACCAGTCCGAGTCAATTTTGATCACATGACATTTGTCTTTTCTTGAAGTAAGTTTGATAAAAGTGTTTGAAAAACTCGTTTGGACTAAGGCTAATGCAATAGAAATGTAAGAGTAAAGTTTATACTGCAAAGTGAATGCATGATGATATAATAATAAAGGGTAGTCGAAAAAGTCTTTTCGTGCTTCTAATCAAACTTCAACTTATTTTTTTTATATTTATAATAAACTTTAATGAATCAAATATGTACCATTTTGGTCGACCACTTTTTGCCAGAGACATTATTCCATTAGTGTAAAACTTTTCTGGTTTCTCGGCGAAAACTGCAACCTCCTGACTTCATCACGCTTGGACCATGAGTTTTTTCACACATTATTGTTGTATGTTGTAACCATTCGCTTCAGAAATGGTTCGATTTCATTTCGTTTCAGCAAAGAATCGTAGCTGTTAATTCGGTCCGTTAAATTTTTTCCAGAAAATTCATCTGGTACTCAAACATCGAGCTTCTTTTTGTAGCCAGCCTTTTTTAAATTGTTCAAAACCATTTGATGATGAATATTAAGTTCCTTAGCGATGCCATGGCTGCTCATGTGACGATTCCGGTCAATCTTTTCCATAATTTCATCGACTTTTTCAACGATAGGTCGACCAGAGCGAGCTGCATCTTTCACATGGACATTTTCCGAACGAAAGCGAGCGAACCATTGTTGTGCTACACGAACTGATACAGCACCGTCTCTGTAAACTTCACAAATGTCATTGGTGGTTTACATGGCATTATTCCTGTTTTTATAAAAAATTTTCAAAATATAGCCAATTTGTTCATTATTTTCATTCATTTTTGAACAACTGTAACTTTTTTTCAATTTCCCCGAATTTATTTTTTTGGTTAAATGAAGCTTAGAGTCTCACCTTTCCAACACTTGACAAAAGAAAGACTTTTTCGACTACTCAATTTTTCACTTAGATCAATTGCTTGTTCGATTTGCCATTCTCTAAACCCTCACTTTCAGTGCAATTAGTTCCCATAAATAGCGATTTTGTTTTATTTTACTTTGAAATTACTTTTGCTGCTATAGAAACGCTAACGTTTGCTACAATTACCTCCGTAAAAACAGTAAAAATAAAAACTGTTTCCTTATAGTTATCTGGCAGTTCACTTGAAGACTTAATAAAATTGTAACAGTAAAAATCGATTCGTTTCGTTTCTTTTATATCCCATTTCATGCTAAATTTCGATAGGCTGCATCGAACAGAAATAAAGTGCCTTAGTCCCAGGTGTTGGTATATATTTATAGACACATAAATAGGAGTATAAATATATATTCACACAAAAAATTCTTTAACGCCTTCATAGATAGCGCACAAAATTTAAAGTTAATAAACGTGTGAAAGCAAAGTGTCTTCTCTCACTCTCAAATCAAAAAAAAAAAAAAAACAAAATGAATGGATGACGAAGAGTGCCAAGAAAGCAGCATGATGCAATGGTGTGACAGCGCAGCGTGCAGTCCATAAGCGAAAGGGTCGACAAAGCCGCTATATGGCATTATGCATATGTACGACTATATACATATGTATGTATAAATGTTTATGTTGCTGCATGTGTAGAAAAATTACTAAAATATATGGCACAGGTGTGTTGTATGAGTTTATGAGCATGTTTTTTCCGTTTTCCCTTGTGTTTTTGCCGACTTTGGTGACAACGATGTGCCGATGTAACCGTTTGACCGTGAAAACTGCCGAAAAAAGGCAGCTGAGGTAATAACAATGAATGCTGAAGGCTAAATAATTAACACCTACACGCAAAAGTGATGCACGGTTATGTAAGGAATGCGCGTAGAGTCTTGCATGAGTCTTCTTCTGTTAGTTTTTTTAACTTTTTTCTTTCGAGTTATATTTTGAGAATACCTATTCATTTGCATTTGTGTGCACTTGCTATTAGTATTTGTCAAGCTTATTAATGTGGGCGATAGCACTTATATAGATTTGCTTTGGAATTCAACGGTTAAGTAAGAATAAATGTTTGCTGATAAATTTAATATGCTGATAAATAAAATAAAATTTTTGAATTGTTGCTTTTGTTGTTTTTTGAATTCATTTCTTAAGTGGAATAATTTTTCATGCCTTCGGCACTTTTTTAAATCCTATGGGGACACAAGTATTTTTAACTTTTTGGTTGCAGCAAAAGTTTGTAGCTTAAGTCTTTTGAATTATGTTATGCTGCTTGATATCTTTGCTGGTACAGTGCATCTTAAAAGTAGTGGAGATAAAAATAGACTTTGTAAGCAAATATGAATGTATAAGTGTTACAAAAAAATATTTCAAAAAAAGAATAATAACGATAATAAATTGAGAGATCGAAAAGGTGGCAACATTTATTTTACAAATTTTGGAAATTCTGGAAGCGAAATTTTTTTTGTAAGAAAGATATAAAAATTTTTTATGTAAAAAATAAATTTTATATATATTCTAGGTAAACAATATTTTAGAAAAAAATTAATTTTTTAAATATTTTAAACAAAAAAATTAAGAAAACAATTTATTTAGTTGGCCAGCATACATATATGAAAAAGAAAATATTTTTCCTTTTTTTCTCACTAGAAAAGTTTAGCTTTTTAAATGCAGATTCCAGCGTTTTTTTTAAAGTAAAGAATAACATTTCTGTATAAAATATAGATGGCAACCCTAATTAAAAGGTTTAGAGAATTTGAAATTTCATTAGCAAGTTACGTGGTTTTTCTCGGGTAAAAATCAGTATTTTTTCAACAATTTTTTTCTCATATAAAAAATTAAATATTTTATTAGAATTTTTTATTGTTATAAACATACACTACTATAAAAAGAAATTATGAAATTTTTGTAAAAAAATATTTTAAAATCGGTCATTGCGATGCCATTTCCGGTGATCGCCCGTGTTTACAGGGTAACTATTTACAGGATCATCTAAAGTGAAAAAATACGTGTTTTAGGTAAGACCTTAACTTAGAACTTAGACGAAGGAAAAAAACTGAAAATTGGATTTTTGGCAGACATTTTTACAAAAAAATGGAAATTTCGAGAAATTTTTGTTATTCAAATAGTTGTAATCGAAAAAAAAATCCTTCGCCCAAGTCTTTAAGAATTGTATCTCAAAGACCTGTGACAAATTTCATGAAGATCGGTTGAGCAGTTCTCGAGAAATCTTGCCAATCGACTGCAAAAACTCAGTTCCGAAAAAAACGCTTTTAAAGACGGCGCACTTAGCCTAGCTAGCCTCGAGCGCATAAGTTCTCCGAAACTATTGCTCGGATCAACTTTAAGATTTAGGATATTATTCTAGAGGTGCTAAAGAATTTAATAAGATAATAAAAAAGATCAATTTTTTTAAACTCGTAAACCCATGTAACCCTTAGGAAGCTACAAAGAATAGTTTAAAATAAATATCTTCAAAAAGGTCTTTTTTATGAACAAAAAATTTAAAAACTATACTCCTTGTTATAAGCCAACGCGTCAACTTGACTTAAATAATTTTATTAAAGTACCCAGTACTAACACTTAAAATTTTTTTAAATTGTACGAATATTTTCAGTACCGACTGGGCGCTAAAACATAATTAAACGATATTAATTTCAAAACAAACTGACAATGCTACCCTGTCTGCTTTATTAACTTCCTACAAATATTCTTAAACGTTTCTATGTATGTAAGTACACACTTAGGCAGAAAATTCTTGGTACCAAAATATACTTATAAGTCTACGCGAGTTCGTAGATAAGTACGCTTGAGTGGCATAAACGTTTACATTTACCTGATGCACACCAGGCCATAATTAGCATAATCAACTTTTAACTTATCATTAGCGTATGCCTTACACACACACATACAAACAAACAACTGATTGTAAAGTTGGCTTAGACTTATAGAAAAACGTATAAAAATGAAGAAGATGTGGCAAAGCGGCGGTCAAAGCAGTCGAAGAAGTGTCGGCGAGTGCGTAATAACTTAAAGGAACACGCATTTATGTCGGCTACTGTGTGCGGAGCAGTGACAGGTTACATTACCATGCCGCGGCTATGCCTGAGGCTACGATAGGCCATATCATATAGCTTTAGAAGCGGATTCATTTTTATATATAACACAATAATAATAACAAACAGTTCTTGCAGTCAGTTCAACATCTTCACACAGCAGCAAATACACACACTGGTGTAAACCTGTGCTTCGGTTCATGGGAAAAATGCTGCACGAAGCCTGAAAAATCACAACAACATAAAGCAATGTAGTAGACGGTGTGGAGAAAGAAAGCAAAGCAAATAAAATGAAAATGAGCCATAAGAAAAATAAAGTGTCATATAATGATATAATGATGCCGCAACCGTTATGTCAACTTGATGCGCTTAAATGTCATTTTGTTATTACAACTTGGCATTGGATACGATACTTTATAACTGGGCAGCGTTAGAATCGGCGCTGCCGCTCTTATAGACTTCCGTTGTAATGGCTTTAGAATATTTCTGAAGCAAATATTTACTTGACCCCTTCTCTCCGCCACCTCACACACACTGTTTCTCAGCATAAGTTGCGGTTGTCGTTGTTAAGCATTTCCCCGATAACTGCTGTTGAGCATTCTGACAATCTTTGATTTGCTACTTTGGTTGTTAGTTTTGTTTTTGTACTTGTTATTAACGCTACCGCTGCTTTAACTGGTTGCTACCTTGCACTCAACTGATTAGCGGCTATTTATATTATTTTTGTAGCTGTTGTTGTCATTAAATTTCTGCAGTAACTTCATGTCTTTTTAAATGGACTTAATTAGCAGAATTCTCCAGCTCACTTCTTAGTGGCTAAATTACACTTAATTTATTGTTTTTATGATTCTAATTAGAATTTATAAAATTTCTCGCTCTTGTCGGTATTTATATATACTTTTGTGCTTGGAGCTAGGCACTCTTCTTTGTTACGGTATTTTTCATTTCCGTTTCATTGTGGAATGGCTTGAGGATTTCTTTTTGTGCTTTTGAATTAATCAAACGGAATTTTTCACTTCCGTGCTGGTTTCTTTAGAACCGCCGGCAATCAGTTGAAATGTGGTTATTATGACCGTTATATTGACGCAATTTACTTATATTATATTAACCGCACTTTTCATTTGGATTTGTTAATTGCGTGTGACTGAGCTAAGTCCCAGCAAAGTTGGTTGGAAGTACATGTTTGCGGCTTGCGAATTTCAGTTAGATCATTAGAACTTAAGGTTTTCGTATAATGATATCATAGCGTGTTTTCCAAAGCAAGTCTCTCAGTTTCGAAAACAGAAAAGAGATACGGAGAGCCAAATCTAGTAAATATATTGGCACTCTCGTTTTGTGTTTGGCCGAAAAGTTAATCAGACTCTTCCTAGACTATGACGGCGTATTATCCTGCTATAAAATCCATGAATTTTCTTCCCACAAATCAAGTCGTTTACAATATAGGTGCCTCAAACGGCCAAGTAGAATTTGCTATTGACAGTTTGATCACGTGAAATGAATTCATGGTCGACCACATCTCAGTAAATAAACAAAGCGATGAGCATCACCTTGATTTTTTACCGACTTAACGTTGTTTTCTCCACTTTGGGCAATTTTTACAGCATGGCTCTGTAGAGTTCTGGACAGTTTCGATGTCACAATCATAAACCCACATCTTGTCACCAGTATTGGCGCGTTCAAAGAATTTAGGTTCTCAGCTACGTTTTCAAGCATCTCTTTGTGTCTCTACTCAACGCCGTTTTTCCAACAAGTGATGTAGTTTGGTACCCTTCATATCCAAAATATTAGCCAAAATGTGTTGAGTCGATCTGCACATAAGAGATTTTGAGATCCTTTGCAATCTTTTGATGGAGATAGAAATTTGCAAAGACTATTTCTTTGAATTTTATTCCTCTGATAATTCCCCAAACAAAGAACTTGTTTTGGTTCAACTTTTCACACACTAATTTGCATATGGAAATCAAACTTCAAACGAACATAAAGAAGGTTGGGCGAACTAGGAAAAATGTTTGTATCGATTCGATTTTGGAATTTTTGGTATCGAAATTTGATCAGATGGCTTAAACATATGAAGGGTAAAGGTTTACTTGAAACTTTAAGGGAGTGTAATAATTTATAAAAATTGGACTTATGGAATGATTTATTCTATACTCCGAACACTTGTGAAAAAATACTACCAATAGGTGGCGCTAGACAAAAAATGTGTTTAATAGTTGAAATCGTTCAAATTTATTATCAGATATTTGTTTGTAGTCCGTATTATTTCATTGTACTAGGTCTTGAGTGAACTATGTTAGACTTGAAAATCTGTGTCAAATTTGATTAAAATAAAATAAATGCATCAAAGCTTATTTATAGAAAAGTTTTTCCTCCTCACTCCACTATGTATTAAGGGATTAAGGGTGGTCAGAATTTTCAAAAAATTCATTTTTTTTGCTTTTTCGTTAAGTGTAATATCTTAAAAATATTCTCTGAAAATTTCACGTTGATCCGATAATTAGTTTTTTAGTTATTCGACAAATAACAAAGAGAGCTCGGGCACTTCAAAGCGCTAGTGTGAAACTTTAAACGCGTGTTTCTCAAAACTTTGTTTTTTGAACTGGTGGCAACTGTAACTCGAAAACCGCTCAGTAGATTTTAATGAAATTTATGCAACTTTTGGAATACATAATAAAGTCGGGCCCGATCGAGGATTTTTTTTTTCAAAAATTTCGATTTTTTAAGACCAATTAACTGTTGATTTTTTCCCAAAAATTTAGACAAAAATTTCCTGCTGCCGCCTTTTTGTTAATTTTTGAAAAAAAAAAAATCCTTCGATCAGGCCTGAGTTTATCTATTTATAAAACTATTTTTTTTATCCGATTGATTTTAGATGAATCTCCAAGGACTTATGGTTGTCGCTTCAAGTACCTTTTTTTGGAACTGGGTCAAAACAAACAACTATAACTTTGGAAATTAATTTTTTTTTGAAATTTTCGTGACTTCATATCAACACATTCTATAATAATGCCATATTACTACTTTTGTAAAATAATACGATTTAATAGCAAATAAAAATACTGAAGTATATAGTATTTTTGTGCATTAAAAATATTTTACCCCAAAAAAGTCAAAATTTTGCCCAAAGACATTCTTCCGCACTAATATTTCCGTGTTCTGAAAGCATGACTAAACATATTTAGAATGCTGGTGCATGTTATATTAAATAGGCCTATGCGCTCATATTCTAAAATTTACAAGAACTGCCCTCAATGGGCGCTGAAAAGAAAATAACCCAACGGCGAGTGAAAATTGGCACAAACCATGCCTGCAGAGCACAACAATGGCCACAGAGTACATAGCACGAATATATATGTGTGTGTGAGTTCTCTATAAGAGGTGAAGGTAATAAATATTTTATGTAAGCACCATATATAAATAGTAAGTATGTTTATAGAGCTCTATGCCTTGCAAGTAACACAAAGGTAGCAAATATATTTATGCTTCATAGATACATATGTACCCATAAGAGAACATAAGTCCATGAAAACGCATAGAAGGTGGATATACATTTTTATTCCTGTATGTGTGTGTCGCAGCGCGAAATGCGTGTTGCACGCCAGCACGAACAAATCGTTCATATATGTATGTATATAGTATATATATATGTGTATATGTATGTGTGCACGCAATTTACGCTGATTCAATGCGCATTAATAAAACGGAGCACGTAATTGTTGTTGGCGAAGTTGTGGGTTCTCTCAAGAGTCTCTTCTTTACTTGGCTGTTGGCCAACGGCAGTTCGTTCGACTTTGCGCACATTGTCCCATTGAACAGGGAAGAGCTCTTGCTTGGTGAAATTCGCTGCCCCTCTTGTAATTTGTAATTTGTTGTTATTACTTTAGCTTTTTTGTTGAGGCATCGTGCAATTGGTGTCTTTATAAAAATAGCACGTCAAATACATATATAAATATTTTATATTATGCATAATTTATGCATTGAACTTAAATGAAGTTTGTGGCTTGAGTCTTTTGTTGTTGATAGCATGCCAGTGGCTCATTTGGTATATACAGTTATACATATACATTATATATATAGATGCCCTAACTTCTAAAAAAGTGAAAAAATGTTATTTTCCGAGAAGCCTTATTATTTTTAGCACACCCACACGATAAATTTTCTTGTCTTCTGAGGAACATTATGAATGCTTACAGATTTTTCACTGGAATATCATACTTTTTATTTAATAATTATAAGTAAATTGTATATACGATATTAGACCCAAGGAGTGCTGAACTTACTTTGGACTTTTGGAGGATTTCCAGGACAAGTAAAGTGTTATGAATGACCTAATGCTTGATCTCTATATAACATTAATACTCCAGACCTGGACGGAATTGCCGTCGATCTCTCTATCTAAACAATTTGTTTGGAGATTGCCTTGGATAATAATCCATACGAAAATTCATGAAAATATCTTGGTAAACGATAATAATTCCATACAAGAAGAGGTTACATGGGTTTCCTCGGGTAAAACAACACTGTTTTTCAAAAATTTTTTTCTCAAATAAAAAATTTAAATATTAAAATTGTTTATTGTTACAAACATACACTATTAACATAGAAATTATGGAATTTTTGAAAAAAATATTTTGAAGTTCCGGTGACCCTCGGAAAAAAGACGTGCCCATGTTGGCAGGATAAATCCTTACAGGATCATCTAAAGTAAAAAAAATATGTACTTAGTTAAAGTGTAACTTAGAACTTGAACGAAGGAAAAAACTGAAAATTGGAATTTTGGCAGATATTTTTAGGAAAAATTAAAATTTCGCGACATTTTTTTTCCAAATAGTTGTAATCGAAAAAAAATCCTTCGTCCAAATCTTTAAGAATTATTTCTGAAAAACCTTTCTTGAAGATTCAGTTGAGTGGTTCTTGAGAAATCTTGCCAACAAAAACTTCAAAAACACAGTTTCGAGAAAAACTCGTTTAAAAACGGCACACTCAGCTTAGCAAGCCTCGAGCGCACAAGTTTTCAAGGCTGTATCTCCGAAACTATTACTCGGATCAACTTGAAAGTTTAGGACAATATTGTAGAGGTGTTGTCGAATTTAATAAGTTAAAAAAAAATATTCGACTTTTTGAAAGCACTCAACTCATATAACCCCTTGAATGAGAAACTGACTTAAGATTCGAAGATAAACTTAGTTAGCTTGCATAAGATAAAAGTTTTGACATAAGATTTCAATTATAGTATGCAAAAGTCAAAAAATCCTCTCAACCGCTGAAAAATACCCCAAAGTGGGAAAATTGCAAATTTCTTTCCTCTAATTAAATTAAATTCACCGCAAAATCTTAATGAGCAGCGGAAATGCTTATTATATCATCATTATTTTCAGTACTAGAAAAGCAAGACAAGCAATAGCAACACATGCTCAGTACATCAGCTTCATTAGTGAGTGGAAATGTTCAACATTCACTCTTATATAAGTAGCGAGGTACTTAGAGATAGAAGCAGCTGTTAATTTGTTGCAAATAAAAGAGAAACACATACAAATATAACTTTGCAGCATGCTTAGCTTGTTATATATGTATGTACATACATATTTGCTTAAATATTGCAAAGAAGTAAAAATAATAATAATAGCACACATAAAAAAATATGGAAAAGGAAATAATCAAGTAAAGTATCTCGCTGCGTTCTCAAAGCTAACAACGCCAGCGAAACAGCAACGGCAGGCAACAAGCGTCACACTAAGCTAAGCATAAAATTCTTATTTTTTTTTTACAAAAATGACCACATGAAACCCTTTATAGTAACGATGTTAGAACATATATTCACATATATGTATGTATCTGTGTATATAGATGAAGAACGCGAGATCATGCTGTGTAGCAAATTGTTAGATTAGAATACAATTTTTAGCTTTGCTGGGACTCTCATTGTTATGTCTATATGTAGTTAGATGTATATATGTGTATATACGAGTGTTTATCTATACATGTCTATATATATATATATATATTGTTGCCTATAGACAAATATGTAATAAAACTCTAGCTAACTAAGTACTATGCTAACTTAACGTGCAAACAACATAAATGGCAAAGTATTTATATATTTTTATAAGTATGTGTGTGCAGTGAGTGCTTTTGAGGCGTTTTAGTTGTTGCACTGTTTTCCAGGAAGTGCTAAGTTCGCCTAAGTCTATGTAGTTTGAGTACCTTCCAGCTCGATTTGTTGAATGATTTATGCTTTTTATTAAAATCTTGAAAATACACATAAATTAATGAAGTTATTTTCAAAAAAACGTTGCCTTCTAACTGTTTATTTTTGGGAGAACGTTAAAATTGCGAATTATTGTCAAAAACCGCATTTTTTTATCCATTTGTAGTGGAATTATTATTCCAAAGATACGATTTTTATCCAACAACCGATTAGTGAGTTAGATTAAAAAGAGTTTTTTTCTATGAAAATATTTTCAATACAAAAATATTTTTTTAATACAAAAATATTTTTTTAATACAAAAATATTTTTTTTAATACAAAAATATTTTTTTAATACAAAAATATTTTTTTCAATATTTTCAATACAAAAATATTTTTCAATACAAAATTTCACGAAAATATTTTCAATACAAAAATATTTTCAAAACTTAAGCATATTCAAAAGAAAAATATTTTTTCAAAAATAATAATAAAAATATTTCTCCATGAAAATATTTTAAAAACTAAAAATAAAAATATTTTTTTTCACGAAAATATTTTCAAAACTTAAGCAAAATAATCTGAAACGCCAAATTTTGGCAAGAAAACTATAATTTTTTCAATCAAAAACAAAAATATTTTCAAAACTAAAATTTTTTTTTCCATGAAAATATAATATAAGCATATTCAAAAGAAAAATATTTTTTCAAAACTAAAAATAAAAAATTTTTTCCATGAAAATAATTTCAAAACTAAAAATAAAATTTTTTTTTTCACGAAAATATTTTCAAAACTTAAGCAAAATTCTTTTTTTTTTTTTAAATCATAATCTTTCAAGCACAAATACTTTTCATAAAGCAATTTATGATATTGAATTAAACAACACATTGAATATATTGAAATTGACATTGCATAAACTAAATTGCATCTCAATTTTAAGACCTTTTCTTCATTTCAGTATAATAAACTCTAATAAAGTTATAAAAATATATGAAATATATTATATATGCAAATTTGAATTATTTAAGTACTGTGTGTTCGTGTCTCAAGTCTTTTGTTTACAATCAGTATGTTAATAGCAAGCACCGTTATTTTAATGGCATTATCTGACGTGGGCAAGACATTCTACCGTATGTATTCTTTATAATTTCTACTCTTCTACGCGGCCAAGCACAGTAATGAAGATGAATGCGAAAATAAATGCAAATTACATATGAGTGCTGACAGCCAAGGCACAAATAACACATACATATATACAAGTAGATATACACACACACATATACATAAGCGTGGTTGTTGGTTATTTGTATGTGAAAAGCGGTGCATTTGCATGCAATAAGGAAGTAGAAGTGTATAACCGTTATTGTGCAAATTGGTACTTGTAGTTGACGGCAACAACAACAATAGCAAAAATAATATATGTGAAGAATATGAAAGCATCAACTGTCGGCGGCTGTTTCTTTTTTATAGCAATTCTTTAATATAATAATTACATAATAATTGAAGTGGTAAATTATTATTTTTTAATAATGATAGTTGTTGCATTTTATACTATGACCACTTTTGAGTGCAGCTTTTAACAGAACAATAAGTAAAGATACATACGAGTATGTGTCTGAAAGCTTTTTTTAAGGGAGTATATGTAATCTGAGCTTAATTAATGATTTTCAACTCAGATATATAATTTTATTTAATACATTTTAAGATACTGAACTTCTTTTACTCCGTATGCTAAAAAAAAAAGAAAAAACGTAAACTTCGGTTTTAACCGAAGCTATAATAACTTTCGTAACTACAAAATATCCCTTACAAGAACTTTAATCAGTCAATTTACATGGCACTGCATCCATAGTGACTCGATCTGAACATTTTCTTCGAAGATTCTATTTAAAATACCCTTTTCAGAACATTAAAGTTATTGGGAACGGAAAAGAGGTGCTAAAAAGTTCTAGAGCTAAACTTATATGGTATAGAACTTGCCTAGTTTTCATTTATCAGTCGATTTGCCAGTTTTCCTCACAATCGTTACTCAAAAACCAGCCCATTTGAGGGATTTTTCAATCATTTTGTCCTATAAACTTAATTAGTGTAGGCATTTCGAGGCATAAAAAACACTAGTTTTTATTAGATTCATCAATGGAAATCAAGGCTCCCATATTGGTGGACCTACCTTACTATTAAAGTATCAGAAAAAATTTATTTAGCATACTTTTTGGGGCCCACATTCTAAGGCGATAGCTAGCACTTTTAGTCGCCTTCAAAGAATCCCCACCAGATGTAATACACTTATGCCAACGATTTTTCCAGTTCTTGAAACACTTTTCATAAGCACTTTTTGGGATTGCTAGCTTCTTCAAGGAATTTTATTTTAACCCTTTCATCGACAAAAAACAAGTTCCACGGAGCGGCAATTTCAGTTTGGGAACAAGAAAAAAACACACAGAGCCAAATGTGGTGAATATGGTGGTTGATAGATAAATTCGCTCACAATCGTGGTTCGAATGAATTGTTCTTCCACAATTCCGACTGTTCTCACGTAAAAGCCTCAATACGGCCAATTAGAACTCCTTATTGACCATCTGTCCCTCCGCAACAATTTCGTGATGCACCAAACCTCGAGTATCATCTTGATTTTTGAGCGGCTTTGGCTTGGTGTTTTTGGTTTCGGCTCGTTTTATCTGTCCATTGCAATGATTGTTGACTTGTTTGCAAGTCAAACTCATAAACTTATGTTTCATTGGTAGTTATAATGCTCCCCATGAATGTGGGATCGGGAACGATGTCCAAAGAGACCTGTTCCCGGTACTCTTTTTGAAGAAAATTCAGCTTTATTGCGACGATTCGAGTAAGAACACGTTTCATACTCAAAATATCCACCAAAATCATTCCAATGAACAACGAAAGATGTCGAGCTCTCTTTCCATCCCTCTAACACTTGTCTGACGATTTTCAACCACCATATTCTTCACTTTGTTTAATATTTTCATCAGTTGAAGAGGTTCAAAATCGACCAGAACGAGGCACGTCTTCAACGATCTCTCGACCGTCTTTGAAGGCTTTATACCACTCGTAGGCTTATGTTTTGATAAAACTGAATCACTGTAAGTCTTTTCAAACATTTGCAATAATTCCGCACACGAAATTTGGTTAGAAATACAAAATTTGAGAACAATTTTATGTTCGATATTTTTATCCATTGTAAAAATTGCCACGCACTACTGAGGTGTACCGACTTTAGCAGCTGTGTATACAAACTGGTTGAGAGATCGTGCTCATATTTGGCATTGTGTTCAAGGACAGTCCTACCAACTTAGCAAAATACAATTTCTGGACACTTTTTTGTCACAATTAAAATTGATATATAAGTTTCCCAAGAAGTTTGTAACATCCAGAAGAAAACGTCGGTGACCCTATAAAATATATGTATATATAAATTATCAGCATTGTGAGCTGAGTCGATTAGTTTCTCAGTTTTTGAAATATCAATCTGCAAGATCGAAGATTGATCCACAAGCAGCTGCTCATTTGTTTAAACCACCGATATGGGATCACTATAGCAAATAGCTGCCTTACAGTGTAAAAGTTAAAAATAAAGTCACATAACCAAAATTTAATACGGTTAGGTTAATTGGTTTTATACAATCTACTTGGAACATAAATCAAGATATCAATGCAAAAATAGCCATTAATATTCATTATTATATATAACACATAAAAAATGGAAGAGGCGGTACATTACATTCCTTTCTTCACATAAACCGAATATGAAGATGTCCTTGCTTCCCAAACTTCCAGTTAATTTTACTTATACCTTATGTATCGGTAAGTAAAAGAATTTCAAGAAAGGTCTGTATAAGCCGTTCATCAAAAAAATAGCATCAGCGAAAAAGAGAAAAGCCTTTTTAAATGTGGTCATCCAACGGCAGTCAATATCAATATTTAAGTGTATTTGAAGAGAAATTCTTATAATATTGGGTAGTCGAAAAAGTCTTTTCGTATTTCTAATCACACTTTAACTTGCTCCATCAATCATCTAGTAGAGAAATAAGCGCTAATTAAGCCCTTTTGTACTAAAATTAGGCAAAGGCGTTAAAAATAAAAAAATTATATTTGAGAAATATTTAAATCATCAACACTATTGTGTAAACAGACACCGGTACCCGCTTAATTATCGCAAAAAATAGTTAAAAATTGTTGCAACATACTTGTGAAAGTTGGGGTACGAAATTTTGATAGCACAAAATAAATATTTCAAATAAAAATGCTTACAAACATTTAACAACTTCAAGCAGAAGATTGATTGCCCATTTGGATAGGGAAATGCTCAGACGATAGAGTTTACTGAACGAACTGCGGTGGAGAGCATTCAAAAGCGGCATCCTCCTTTCATTATGAAAAAAATATATATGAAAAGAGAAAAATATATATAAAAACAAAAAAAAACTAAATAAAAAAAACCTACAACAAAATCTTTCGAAAGCCATGCTTAGATATTAATCAAAACTGTAAGTGTTAGCTACGGTAGAGAGAAAAGGCAGCGACGAGTTATTGCACAGACATCAAAAACTTATACGAAAATGCAAATTTGCGGAATATGTAAATATGTTTAAGTTATTAGCTTACACAACGCGTTACAAATGCGCTATCTACGAATTACTTAAGCAAAGTGAGAAAACTGTTTTTTTCTTTGCTCATTAAACATAAAAGTATTTTTTCTCCTCATTGTAAGCAATAAAAAAGTTCAGAAATCAGAATTATTTAACCTTTCATTTTATATATTTTTTTATATTAAAATAAACATTCTTTCTCCCTCCCTCTTTACTTCCAGGATGACGGCGGCATTGAGTTCTTCAATACCATTGTCCTGCAACCACATTTGAAACTCATCACCGACGCCGGTCGTGGCTATCATGTGCGCTGCTCGTATAAGAGTCGCGATGCGGCCACCAGTACGCCAAAGAAGAAGCATGGGCAACGCCGCAAAGCGAACAGTGGCAAGCATGCGCAAAAGCCACAAGCCTTTCGTAGCGCTGAAACGGCAGCTGTGGGGGTGGGTAGCGATCGTCGCGATTATGGACGCTCGTTGGATAAGTATCGTGCCGCAGGCGATGACTTCGATCAGGAAGACGTCTATGACGGTGACGACAGCGATGATGCTGTGGATGCGGGCAACCAAGAGGACGATAGTCTCAACGAGATACCGATGCCCGGTTGCCATATGAAAATCTACAATTCCGAGCATAAAATTGCTGATGATGTGAAAATTGGTGATCCGCTGACGATTGTCATCAGTATTGACAAACAGGAGCTGTACGGTCTGCATGTGGCCGATTGTATTGTGCGCGACGGTTTAGGTTGGGGTGAGCAGCGGCTATTGGGCGATGATGGGTGAGTAATAGGAAATGCTTGAAGATATTGGAGAGCAGTTTTGAGCATAGGAAAGTTAGATTTTTTCTGGTGTAGAAAAAAATCGATAAAATGTTGAAAATGAAAATGAATTTGAATTATGAGTTAGGTGGATAATTTACCTCTGACACTAAAAAAAATATTGAAAAGTTTATTTGGTATGGTTTTGTGATTGCTACTGGAGTTAGACTACGCTTATATGTATTTTTTTGTAATTTGAGTATCAAACAGTAGTTTAATGTTTGTTTGAATTTATTATTACAATTTAAAAATATTTGTGTGCTCCTAAAAGTATGCAACTTTTATCGTATGGACATCAATTTACTTAAAATGCATTTTTACTGAAAAATATTAAACAATTTAGTAACAAATATTTTGGAAACAATAATTTTTGTGTTTTGAGGCAAAAATTTGAATCTGCGGAAATTTTTCGTTTTTGAAAATTTTTATTTTTTAAAAATTTTTAATCTAAAACTTTTAGTTTTTAAAAAATAATTTTTAATTTTAAAACATTTTGAATCTTAACTTTTTTTAATATTTTTATATTTTTTTGAACATTTTATTTTGAATTCATTTTTTCTTTTTTGAACACTTTAATTTTTGAAATTTTTCGTTTTTGAAAACTTTTATTTATTATAAATTATCGTAAAAGTTATAAAAAATAATTTTATACAAGAAAAGTTGCTTAAAATATTATTTTGTATTATGTTCGTTAGAAAAACAGTCACAATATCTAAAATAATATATTTTAAAAAAATCAAAATTTCTAAAATGCTTCAAAAATATTTTTATTAGAAATTTATTTAAATTAAAAAATCTGAAAGCAATTTTTACTTGCAAAATAAATTAAAAATTATCGAAAAAGTTGTAAAAAATAAATTTGTGTAAATAAAGTGCTTAAAATATTTATTTTCTATTGTTTTCGTCACAATATTGAAAGTATTATTCTTTAAAAAAAATTCGAAAATGCTTAGAGAAACCATCACAGTGTTGAAAATAGATTAAATTAGATTTCGAAAATGCTTCAAAATTTTTTTATTAAAAATATAAAAATAATTAAAAATCTGTAATATAATTTTTGCAAACATTTTTACACAGTTGCCCAATGGACAATGAAATTATGGGCCAATTCAACTACACCAGCGATCACTTGGCGGCCAATGTTACCTTCCCGGCACACAAGTTCCCCTACACCACATCCGTGTACTATCAGTGCAATGTGCATTTGTGCGCCCTGCAGGATCCCGAGTGCCAAATGGTGAGTGCTGCCCCATATTCTTACCATAATACATTCTATTTGCAATTCTAATTGAATTTGCGCTACATTACTGCAATGGTATCGAATTGACTTTATATTGTTCTTGTTGTTGTTGCCTTTTAGCCTCCTACGTGCAGCGGCAAACGACCGAAACGACAAACTAACAACGATAACAAAGACGAAGACGGTCAACCGGCCACCATCGAAGTCTACTCCGGTCTGTATGTGAACGAGAATGTGGATGTGTCCGAAGGCGATGATGATACAGTGCTCAAGGAGCGGGTAAATAAATATTAATATATACCACAATTTTATCGCACTTGAATATTTTAATTGTGTTTTTGTTTTTGTTTTTGTTCTTGTTGTTTGTTTGCGCAGACACTTGAGGATGCGTTGTGCGTGTCGCAGCGCACCTTCGCCATTGCCATAGCAGTCGCCGGTCTCATATTGATGTTGGCCGTCGTTGCCGCCGTACTCTGCATTATGGCCCGAAGGAGCACGAAGAGTGTGTCGAATTCGGGCAGCTCCATTTACAGTGGTCCCTATACGAATACAGCGTTCTCGCATAGCAGTTAAATGTAATACGCATACATACATCTATATGTAGTTAGATTGCAAATGTGAACACACAAACACACATACACACATTTAAAATGAGATTTAGAAATTTTCGTTTGAAGTATTTTTTTACATTTCTTTCTTGCAGAATTTTATTTTTACTTTCCGAAATTGGAATTTTTATTTTTTAATTGATTCTTTTAATTTATTTTAATATTTGCAATTTTTTAGTTTTTGAAAATTTTTAATTTTTGGAAATAATTTAGTTTTTGAACATTTTTAATTTCTGAAAACTTTTCGTTTTTGAGCTGTTTTAATATTTGAAAATTTTTGGTTTCTGAAAATTATTAATTTTTGAACAATCTTAATTTCTGAAAACTTTTCGTTTAAAAAATTTTGTTTTTTGAAAATTTTTAATTTTTTAAATATAATTTTTAATTTTAAAACTTTTTGATTTATTTTAATGTTAGAAAATTATTAATTTTTGAACAATCTTAATTTCTGAAAACTTTTCGTTTAAAAAATTTTGTTTTTTGAAAATTTTTAATTTTTTACATATAATTTTTAATTTTAAAACTTTTTGAATTATTTTAATGTTAGAAAATTTTTAATTTTTGAAGATTTTTATTTTTAAATATTGACGTAAGAGAAGTTAATTTTTTTAATTTTTGAAAATTTTTAGTTTTTGAATTTTGTATTAATATTTCAAAATTTTTAGTTTTTGAAATTTTTAATTTCTGAAAACTTTTCGTTTTTGAAATTTTTTTTTGTTAAAATGTTTAATTTTTAAAATATAATTTTTAGTTTTAAAACTTTCAGAATTATTTTAATGTTTGAAAATTGTCATTTTTTGAAAATTTTTAATTTTAAAACAGTTTGAATTTTTCCTTTTTTTATATTTTTTCGAAAATTTTCTTTAAAATTTGTTTTTTCTTTCTGTTTACACACACACACAGTCCCACACATGAACACTAAAAGTGTTTTAAAACAAAACGAAAATATTGACGTAAGAGAAGTTGAAAATTTCTTTGTACACTGCCGCTGCAAATAAGCGCAGTCTATAGTAGTCATTGTGTTTAGTTGTTAAGGTCACAAATAATGATTAGCGACGACGAATAAGTGAAGCTAAAAAAGTAAACAATAGTTTTTTCTCGTATAAATGTGTAAGGCGCAGAGCAAAAGTGGAGCAGTGAATAAAAGAAAAGAAAAATAAATTTCCTAATTTTTCCGGCTGCACTTTGCTCCGTGCCAACTCGAGCTGCCCATAAATATGCAATTAATTAATTAATGTATTAATTAAAATAATGAATGTATTAACTTTAAGTTTATAGTAAGCCACGGCACACGCTTCCTAGCAGAGCAAGTCTTTACATTTATTATAAAATATTGTATACCCAATACCATATACACTCACGCACACACAAGCACACTTCAATACAGTCAGTATATGTATGTAGACAGCGCAGATATTACTGGGCAATCAAAATTAAATGGTAAAGTTAGAAGAAAACAAAAACAAACAGAAAAAAAAGAAACAAAAATGTTTTAAAAAAGCAAAATATGTAAGCTTAGAATGATTGCCCTTTAATATCGCAAAGGTATAACACCTAAAAGTATGCAACGCATGCGCGCAGGCGCCTTTGTTCAGCTGCTACAAGTAAAAGTACTCATAGAAAACTTGAATTTTTTTGGTGGTGGTCAATTTGTTTACACTTAATCTTAACGCTTGGTTGGCGCGCCGCAGCAAAAATGTCAAATATTACAACAAAAACGTGCCTCACGGTTTTTGTGTAATTTGTATGTACAACGAATGCGCACAACCTGCTCAGGTGATACTATTAACTATTAATTCTAAATATAATGTATGAATATTTAAATTATTAACCTATTCTCCTCTACATTGAAATTGTTTTTGTACAATTCGAAAATACAGAAGTTTCAAGATTTGGAAGAAGAAAAAATTTTAGAAAAATAACATTTTTTAACCTAAAAATATTAACTTTTCGTATTGGCATTTAACACGAAGCCACAAATTTAAGATTTGAATTAAAAAAAAAAAACAACAAAAACTGTGAAGAAATGAGAAGAATATTGTGTATACTACGTACTATCTTGTCATTACAACTTAAATCTTAATATTTTAACTTTAATATTTTTTTTTACTATTTAACTAAACTGTCAAATCAGATTTAAATCGAACTAATTTATTTGTTAAATCAAATTATGTAGTATGAGAGGAAGAAGAAGACGATGTAACCTAAAAAAGTATGCGTTTAAAATTTATAAAATGTAAAGTGTGTCGTTATGGCGTGAAAATGAAATAAAAATGTACTTATAAAAATTATGAAAATAATAAAGGCCCTTAAATTGAAACGTCCAGAAAACTGTTTGTAGTATATATGGTAAATGGGTGGATCTTTTGGAACTGGAAAAGAAGTAAGTTAAATAAAAAATATTTTTAGGAATATGAGAGCTCTTACCTAGGATTATGTGATAAATAGGGTTCTAAGGCGAGAGATTTGCGTTTTTGGGCTTTTGAAACTATATTTATGAAGATGCTATTGCTGTTATGATAAAATAAAATACTTCCCAAATAGTTATACGGACAGCTGATGAACTAAGCCTTTGGCTATTTGCCAGTTCCTAACTATTGAGGGGACCATTTCATTTAGTGGATGAGTACTTAGTACTACGTTCTTTATTTATATCATGCCATTGAGGATATGAACTTCACTTAAAAGAATAAAGGAGCCTCATAAGTATGGCCCCACCCTCAAACACCACCGTTTGAGTGACAAGGTTCAAGAAAGTTGTCATCGAAATCATCTAACGGGATACCAAGGACACGTGTTCTTTCGACTAGGCTGGACTATTGGGAGGTGTGATTTATTGGACATGTAAAGAGATGGTTAGAGTCATGCGGATACGGGTACGTATTTAGTGTGGCGGACTTTTCTGGAAAATTAAGAGTTTAACCTGCTATAATATTCCGACCAAAGTCGCGCGAATGTCTCTCGATATTCCTGAGGCATGTGATTTGATTGGACATGTAAGAGAGATGGTTAGAGTAATGCGGGTATGGGTATCTATCTGAAGTTAGTTGCATCCGTAGACTGATCTGTGTAATGATCTATATCGTCAACATAATCAAGTAATTATCCAGGGTGATTTTTACGAAAGCATCTCTCAGTAACTGCTGGGAGAGGAGTGGATTCTCTTCCTTAAATGGAAGCAGGCAGAACTCACTTTGCATGTGTTCAATGGGAGACAGTCAAATGCATTCTGTTATTATATAGAGTGCAATATTCTGACACATCTGAAGCTTACTCGCTTACGTTCTAAATATCGGTGCTGCATTCTATATGATTGAACGGTCGCCTTTTAAGTTGCCAACAAGGCCAGCATTCTCGGCTAGCGACTAGAGGATTTTGTTGCGGCTTTGTATTTTGCCAATAATGGCGGTCGTATGTGGAGCGAAAAAATACCAACTGTGGAGTGGAGCACCTAACATCATAGTGTTGTTAATAGTCGAAATGTTAACATCATCGACTGTGATATTACAAACCAGTCTCTACTCCTTCATCCAGTTTGTCCAGTAAATATAGTCCTTGTGGATTTAGTGGAAGAGAGTGTTCGACTTCTTGCATAAAATAAGCGAGAAAGATCGGTGATACGTATATAACTGTTTGCATCATCATCTGTTTTAATACAAGCCATCAATTCCATTACTTGACGTCAATATCGTATAATCATAAGCGTATGAGCAGACTTAGTGAGTCAGCGTAGATTGTTTGATGTCCTCTAGTAGCGTTGTATAGAATAATTTTGTCAAAAGCTTTTGGCAAGTCCAATGCTACTAATGTTCTCAATTGATATCTTTCTATAGATGTAAAAAAAATAACAAATTGAAAATTTTTTATACAACTTTTCAAGAAGAATAATTATAAAAAAATTTGGACTCACTTGTCATAGCATGATAACTAAATTAGCTTCTAGTAACGTTCCTAAGTCGCTTGCTATCCATACACCTAATTACTACGCAGGCATACACAGAATAACATTTCCAACAAGTTGAATGCTAATGAAAAGGTTGACAGTTGAGCGACAGAAGAACTATTATAACCTTTTCTTGATGACTTGATTGACACACATGCAACATGTGTCACCTTCAAATCACTCTAGGCGCCACCCGCACAGGCATAGTTCGTAACAGTCTGCAACAGAATGCCAACAGCACGAGTACTAACGCAGCTACTTCTGTTCACAATTGGTATTTCACACAACAAGGCGATATGTCCGCGCGGCACACATTTGGATAAATTGAAATTTAGTCTCGTACGCACGTGTCAACGCTCAGATATGCCGGCAATCGCCTATAAGAATGCATTTACCTTGGAGGATTGTGTACGTGAGGCGAAATCAGCGCGCGGCTTAGCTTTGAATTTTGGCACGCGCTTAAGAAGCAAGCAGATGGGGGCGGGTAGTGATGCTTTTGCAATACTGCTAACGAGGTTGCAACAAAGTATGAGTATGAGCGTTAATTTTAGTTTAAACTTTTAAATAAAAGTAATTTTTACTTCAAAGTCACGCGTCCCAACTCGACACACAATAAAGAAAATCGGCAAAGCGTCTGGCAGCAGCCACAACACCACTTCAATTGTCACATACTCGCTTGCCCCGAGAACAACACAATGCGTAGTCTGGTGAATGACAGTCGCTACGATTACTATAGCTTATATGGCGAGTCAATCGGTGGGTGTCTGCCAATAAATTCAAAATAAATTTTATATTTTTGCCATTTTTTAATTTAGCAACACGCAATTACACCTGCGTACCACAAGTGGGCTTGTTTCAGTTGCAGGTGAGGTCGGCGAGTTTCGTTAATGCCACACGGTATTGCCGCAATGCAACAGATATTGGTGGCGTGGCCATGTTGGCGCATGTTGCGTCAGCATTACGCACGAATGCGTTTGCGGCGCTGCTACGTAACTATAATGAGGCAGCGAGGCAACAGCGGGAACGTCAGCACACCTTGGCTTATGTGGGCCTGCATTTCAATCGCTCCTACAGCAGTGAAGCTATTGAGTATAGAAATATTGAACAGGAACCCTTACATTGCTTTCAATACGCAGCGTGGGCGCCGGGTCATCCTCGCACCGGGTAATTGTTGACGGAACGTTTTTTCTGTAAGTTTTGTTAGAAAGTTGCTAATTTCAGGGAAATGCTTGCGAATGTAAGCTGCGTTGCAGTGAGCAGCGAGAACACCTGGCTGACGGTAGATTGTGAGCGTGAATTACCTTCCATATGCGAGATTTATACGTCGAGAAGTGTTTTGAATGAAACGTTTATTATTGAAGGCACATGTGCACTCAAAACTTCATAATATTTTAGACTTATTTTACTTTACTTTAAGAGCTTGTATCTTAAAGAAAAAAATAAGTACTAACGCGAAAAGAAATAATAATAATAAAATGCGAATACCTCCCGCAATAAATGTTTTCTGTAAATACAGTTACATTTCCGAACGGAAGCTCTTCCACAATCCAATTACAACTCAGCTATACTGCAATAGGTGGCGCCACATAGCAATAAAAACCACCAAAATGAACATAGTTGGCAACGCGTCGCGCAACAGCTGACACCTCTGTTTTGCGGCATTGCCATTCATTCCCTTTTCATTTTGCATTGCACCGCGTGTGTTTGATACGCAACGCAATCGCATTTAAATTTAATTTTTTATTGTGAAAAGAAGTTGATTTTCACAACAAAATGAGTTTGTACAACTTCAAAAAGATTATGGTGGTTCCGCCAGCAAAGGTATGTAAAAATATCACTTTTACTTTTTATCAAAATAAAAATAAAATGAGTGTGCTTTGAACTTGTTGCGGAGCACCTCCCACATAACCTCACTCTCATTCGCTTTTGTTGTCTGTTTACAAACTATTGTGAAATTTCATATTTGCTAATATTTACGTACATTTGTTTATTTTATAACAACAATGGCAGGACTTCATCGATATTATGCTCTCAAAGACACAGCGCAAGACACCGACTGTTGTGCACAAGGGCTATAAGATTTCGCGTATTCGTGCCTTCTACACACGCAAAGTCAAGTACACGCAGCAGAATTTCCACGATCGTCTGTCACAGATTATACAGGATTTTCCGAAACTAGATGACGTACATCCATTCTACGCCGATTTGATGAATGTGCTGTACGATAAGGACCATTACAAATTGGCTTTGGGTCAGCTGAACACAGCTAGGCACTTAATTGACAAGTGAGTTTATTTTTTGTTGACATTTAGCCACGTGCAAATTATTTATTTATTTAAAGTTTAAATTTTAAACAAATCCAATTTTCAGTGTTGCCAAAGATTATGTGCGTTTGTTGAAATATGGTGATTCGCTTTATCGTTGCAAGCAACTCAAAAAAGCAGCGCTTGGTCGTATGGCTACAATTTTAAAGAAGCAAGCTTCAAATCTCACATATTTGGAGCAAGTTCGTCAACATTTATCACGTTTGCCTACCATTGATCCCTATTCACGTACCATTATCATTTGTGGTTTCCCCAATGTGGGGAAGTCATCGTTTATCAATAAAATTACACGCGCCGATGTAGAAGTGCAGCCATATGCTTTCACCACCAAGTCATTATATGTGGGACACACAGATTACAAGTATT
The DNA here is from genome assembly GCF_024586455.1 of Bactrocera neohumeralis. Taxonomy (NCBI): domain Eukaryota; kingdom Metazoa; phylum Arthropoda; class Insecta; order Diptera; family Tephritidae; genus Bactrocera; species Bactrocera neohumeralis. Next base: position 13,807,479 of record NC_065921.1, read on the forward strand.
TGCGCTGGCAGGTGAGTTAACGTACTATATTAAAATCTGTTGGTTCACGTTTAACTTATTCGTTGTGCCGTGTATTTTAGGTTATCGACACACCTGGTATTTTAGATCATCCCCTGGAGGAACGTAACGTCATCGAAATGCAAGCCATTACCGCCTTGGCGCATTTGCGTTCTTGTGTGCTCTACTTCATGGATATCTCTGAACAATGCGGTCATTCAATAGAAGAACAAGTGCAATTGTTCGAGAGCATCAAGCCGCTATTCACAAACAAGCCACTGATTTTGGCGGTCAATAAAATCGATATTATTGGTCTTGAAGATCTATCAGAGGACAAACGTGAAATCATCACCAAATTGCAAGAAGATAAAAATGTGCCCGTTATGTTCACATCCACAGTCAGTGAAGAGGGTGTTATGGAAGTGAAAAGTGAAGCTTGTGAGCGTCTGCTTTCGTACCGTGTCGAGCAAAAGATGCGCACAAAGAAGGTAGATAATATACTAAATCGTCTGCATGTAGCAGAACCCAAACCGCGCGACGATAAGGTACGTGCTCCATGCATACCCGAGCAAGCGTTGGCACGTCTCGAAATGAAAGCAGAAAAAGCGGAACGTAAACGCAAACTCGAACGTGATATCGAGGAGGAAATGGGCGATGATTACACTTTGGATCTGCAAAAGAACTACACTGAAATACCCGAAGAGGAGCGCTACGATGCTATACCCGAATTTTGGGATGGTCACAATATTGCCGACTACATTGATCCCGATATCTTCTCCAAATTGGAAGAACTCGAACGCGAAGAGGGTATACGCGAAGAAGGCGGTGTATACGCTCTACCTGATATGACCATGGATGAAACACTCAAGGAGATACGCGAAATGGCGAAACAAATACGCGGCAAACGCTTCGAGCTGCGCGATGACCGTCGTCTGGCATCGAAAAAGAACAAGCCAGCAATTCCACGTCACAAGCAACCCAAGGTGCGTGATCGTTCGGTCGCTAAGCTGCGTGAAACCATGCAGAATCTGGGTGTCGACATGTCCGGCACCGAAAATGCCAACTTCACTAAATCCGTTGTGGATCTGCGACGCGGTGTGGTGGCTGTTGGCACTAAAGAGTTGAAGAAACCACTGCTGGACAAGGAATCGTCAGCGATAGTGAAGCGCACAGGACAGCCATTGAAACGTGCGCCAGCGCGTGATACAATGGGTGTCAAGAACGTGGCGATGAAGAAGAAGGCACAACTGATGGCGAAACGCGACATTGCTAAGAAGGTGACACGACTGGGATTGAAGGGCGAAGCCGATCGCTTTATCGGCACCAAGATGCCTAAGCATTTGTACTCGGGCAAACGAGGTACGGGCAAAACGGACAGACGTTAAGCGTGTAGCAAGTGAGCGGCGGGGCTGCTGTTGGGCGGGCAAAATGTTGAAACCTTTAGCTTTTATTTTTTTTGAATTATAACAAACTCAATAATGTACTTTTACATTGTGCTATGAAACAATTTGTGTATTTAACTAATAAATATGTGAATTTGGATTGCATTTCATAACAACAACAAACTATGCTTGTCATTTATGTTGTTTTCAAAACGGTGAAAATTTGATAAGCAGTGCTCAGAACCTGCAAGTATTTTAAAAAACGCAATTTCAGTTATTTTTATATTCTGATAAAACAAGCAAATTGTTGCTTTACCTGTTTGAGTGTGATTAGCGAAACGTCTGATATGCCAGCTACGTTTAAAGCGATTGGCCGATAAGTGCGTAATAACATAAACAAAACGAGACGCTTATAAACCGGCGAGCCATCAGTCCAATTGTGTGCGTAAACAGCGGTAAAGAGATTCGCACTCTGTCAACGGTAAAAAAAACGAACCAAGAAAACGTTAACTTTGCCTGCAATGAAGCTGTAATACCCTTCACAGGGTAGAAAAGCTCTTATTTTGATTTTGATCAGTCAGTTTGTATGGCAGCTTCATCATACGAGTATAGCGGTATAATCTGAATATTATGTTCGGAGATTTAAGCGCTGCCTTCGACAATAATCTGTGTTACAATTTCGTGAAGATTTCTAGTCAAATCAATAACTGTTCGACACAAGAATTTGATTTGGATCGGTCAGTTTGTATTGGAGCTATATGCTATAGTACTACAATCTGTACAAAATCTTCGGAGATTGTAGCGTTACCTTGGATAATAAATACTCTATGCTGAATTTCGTTAAAATATATCTTGTCAAATAAGAAAGCTTTCCTTACAAAGGCTTGGTTCGATAACGTCGGTTCCGACAAATGACAAGCTTCTTGGGGAAAAAAGGAAGTGTGTAGAATATCAGATCAAACACTGAGGATTAGTTCGCAAATATGTATATAGAAAGACGGATGGACATAGACTCCGACGTTTCCTTCTGGGTTCTAAAAACTTCCTGTCAAACTTAATATACCCTGTTCGGCGTAAAAAAAAGCTTGACAATTTGTAATCGCGGCACTTACGTTATCCATGAGTTTGTCACCATAGTAGCATGTAATGACCACTTGTTTCATTTCGTAGACGAGTAAAAGAAACACTTTCAAAGCAAAAATGAAGGAAACATCATCGAGTAGTTGATAGGCGCTAAAGCAAAGTATGAACGATGAAGAGGCTAAGCTGAAAAGTATTGACGGCGCAAAAATGCTATTCACATCCTTCGCGATTCTAAGAAAAAATACTACAAAACGTTACACAACTCTTAGTTCCACATTATCTAACGTCACTCACGTCAAAATCTTCTGATGATACTCAATGATCGCTTTCAGCGCACTTAAACTACCCTCCTCGGTCGGTTGTAGCTCTTTAATGCGCTGCGCCAACAAATCCAAGTGCAACATCAACTGCGATACCGAACTGAAGAGACACAAATCGGCGCTTAATATAATTAAGCCGGCACAAAAGCTGCAAAAACACGCGAATAACAAGTAGACGATATAAACGAACAGGGACTGCTCCAATGGCACGGGATACCAAAATAGTGTAGGCATGATATATGAGTAGACGCCGCTGGACCATAGGTCGTAGAACGATTGCACTATGGGATATGTTAAGTACACAATCACAATGTACTTGAAGAAGTTATAGAGCAGCGTCTGAACGTGCGCATAAATGCGTAGATAATTCTCCAATTTGTAGTGGCGCTCCACTTCCGCACTCGGGTACAGCGCTGCTAGTTGGCAGTGACTGTTCAGTAGCAGGCGGCGATTGTAGACGAGAAAGAGTATCTTGCCGCCGCTAACGGTGGTGTAGTTGAGCAGCCCCGCGGCGGCAGATTGCTCGGCAAAAGTGCGTCCTGGCTCCAGTATATAGCCGATCTGATGCAGAAACATTAGCGCAATGCTGACCACAATCAGTATGCGTTGATATTTGGTATGCGGCATTTCCGGTTGTTGCAACAGAATGCCCAAAAATTTGAGATACCTAACTGGGCCGGCGGTGAAGCGTGTGAAATTCGTATTGTGTTCGATGGCGTTCATGGCGCGATATTTAAAATGAGGTCGCACACGGATATTGCACTGTGTGGGGTAAAGCTCGTGTTACGGCTTTTATATTAATTTTTATGCGCGTAAAATTTATTTTCTTGACGAGTTGCTAACATCTGGTATTAACGGTAAATTGGCTTGACACATTTTTTATCCCATGCAATTTTGAACCTGTAACCGCAGAAACGCCTTTTTGCCATTTTTTAAATATCAAATCAGTTTCTTTAAAAGTTCTTGCAACAATTTGTCATATTTAATGATGTATTTGCTTCCTGGCGCTATAATCAACGCTAATGTCAAGGTCAAATTGTACAAGAAAAATGCTTTCAGAACTTGTTTTGCAGTAATAATTTATTTATGGGCAATAAAAGTGTTATTTTGTGTTGTGTTAATCTTTTTTCTTCTTTATTAGCGTAGACACCACTTAGGGGGTTAGAGCCGAGTTAACAACAGGGCGCCAACCATTTTTTCTTTTCGCTGTTCGGCGCCAATTTAAGATTCCAAGTGTAGCCAGGTCCTCTCCACCTGGTCTTTTCAACGGAGTGGAGGTCTCCTTCTTCTGCTTCCCTTGGCGGGTACTGCGTCGAATACTCTTAGAGCTGGAGTGTTTTCATCCATTCCATCGACTGTGGAATTCACCATTATGCAAAAGACCATAAATGTTGGCAAGAGTTATTTTGTGATGGATTTCGAGGCTGACGTTATTGTTGGTGTGAATAATGGTTCCAAGATAGACGAAACTATCTACGACTTCGAAGTTATGACTGTCAACCGAGACATGGGAGCCAAGTCGGGAGTGCGACGACTGTCTGTTTGATGACAGGAGATATTTAATCTTGCCCTCGTTCACCACCAGACCTATTTGCTTCGCTTCCTTATCCATTCTGGAAAAAGCAGAACTAACGGCGCCGTTGTTGAGGCCGATGATATCGATGTCATCGGCGTACGGCAGCAGTTCCCAACTCTTATAGAAGATAGTACCTGTACCTGCCCTATTTAGTTCTGCAGCTCGAATTATTTGCTCAAGCAGTAGATTGAAGAGATCGCACGATAGGGAGTCGCCTTCTCTCAAACCTCGTGTGGTATCGAGCGTCTCGAAGAGGTCCTTCCCGATCTTGATGAACTTTTGGTATTGCTTAACGTCAGTTTACACAGACATAGCGACATAGCGGCAGCTCCTTTTCGTGCTGTCAAAAGCAGCTTTGAAATTGACGAAGAGGTGATGTGTATCGATTCTCTTTTCATGGTCGATTGTAGATCTTCCAGGCCTAAAGCCACATTGATAAGGTTCAATGAGTTTGTTGACGGTGGGCTTTATTTTTTCATACAATACGCTCGATAGAACCTTATATGCCATGCTGAGCAGGCGAGCAGGCTTTTCCCACGGTAGTCGGCGCAGATTGTGGGGTCCGCCTTTTTGTGGATTGGGCAGAGCACACTTAAATTCCAATCGTCAGGTATGCGAAGGTAGAATATCCTTCACAAATAAAGAAGTTTTCATATAAGAACTTGACTTTAAACTTAATATTCTCTGGTCAGGGATAAAAAACATTTCTTAAATATTTCTGTGGAAAGTAGGTGTTTAGTCTGTCCGTAGGTCCGACTGAATTAGGGTTTCCTCGCTGGTAAGTTCATGAAAAGTAGTGTTTCGATCGTAAGTCGATCCGAGAGATGTTAGATTAAAAGGTTTATGGGAATTTACCAGATCAAATTTAAATAAGACTGTACTTTCGCTCATCTAAACTTGTTTACATTCCTAGATCCGTGAATAATATTACTTCTACGGTGAAAGTCTAGTCAAAAATTTGATGCAAGAGGAAGATTGCTTAGAAAAGGTGAAATTTTGGAAATATTGCTCCCAATTCTTCCCTCTTTATCAACACAAATGCATATAACAACGAGGACTAAGACTGCTGAGTTTAGCAGTGAAGTTGTTTTATGTCAATATGAAATTGTACAGTTATGGTCAATACTGGTGGAGTAACAGTAACAGTACTCGAGCGGCTATAAGTTCATATCATATCCCTTTCAAAACGAGACTTAATCCAACTATTTTACCACGAGCGGAAATATTTTTCCACGTGAACTTCACCTCCTTTTGCTTAGCAAGTCGCTGTAGTCATAACAACCGAAATGTTTGATTAATTAACAACACTACTAGAAAAATATTTTTTCCAATTAATGCCACACTTTATGCAAGTTTTTGAGCACTAAATTTCAATTTAAAACAATGTCAAAAGCCACAACAATCAAGGAAGCACTGAAACGTTGGGAAGAACGTGAACAACAAAGCGCCGTCGAGTCCAAAGTGATCGAGTTGCAATTTCAGTGGCCGCCAATCGAGAAAATGGACAACACGCTCAGCAACTTGGTTAATTGTGAGTAAGTGTGGTAGCTTGTAATCTATTACAAATTATATAAACTAACTTACTAACCACTTAATAGACGGCTGAGTCTCTCTACTAATATGATCGAGAAGATTTTCGGCTTGAATGGCATGAAAAACTTGCGTGTGCTCTCTTTATCGCGAAATTATATTAAAAATGTTTCAGGATTGGTACGTTCTGCTTGCAAAATAAATATTAAAAACTCGCTGATTGTTTGTGCATTTCTTCACAGGAAGCCGTCGCCGACACACTCATCGAGCTGTGGCTGAGTTATAATTTAATTGAAAAGCTGAAGGGCCTCTCTGCATTGAAAGCTTTAAAAATTCTTTATATTAGCAATAATTTGATCAAAGATTGGAGTGAGTTTACACGGCTGCAAGAGCTCGAAGCGCTGGAAGATCTGGTGGTGGTAGGAAACCCATTATCCGAAGGCATGGATGAGGCAACATGGCGCGCTGAGTGTATCAAACGTTTGCCCACAATACGGAAGTTGGATGGCGAACCGGTGGTCTTGAATGAAGAACCAGTTTTATAAATGTGAAGTAATTTAGTAATATAAGTTTTTAGGGTTAGCATGATAGTTTTTGAAAATGAATAACAACAAAGATTCAGCAAAATTTTTGTTGAATTTAGGATATACTGACTTTAAAAATACTATTTGCATATGAATGTGGACTATCCAATCAAGATTTTTAGTAAGTGTAGTCTTTTCGAACGCCTATCACCAGCTGAATACACCTACGACTACCATAGAACATTATTGCCTTTACTACGGTTTCATAGAGTCAAAATACTACCTTTGGTGAGTGTCCACACAATTTCCGTAAGACGTAAGCCCCGAAAGAGAAGAGCGGCATGTTTGGGATCTTATATTTCTTAATAAATAAAACCATTTCAGTTTTACTTCGGTTGAGGGCTAGGCCGCCTCTATTCGCCCAGTTGGATATCACGATGAGGTACTCTCGGTTTGGTCGTAGACGATATTTAGGAATTTTCCTTTAACTATAAGGAACAACATCATCACCGTAGGTGATATTGATATCATTGGCCTCAATATCCGCGCCGTTAGTTCTGCTTTCTCCAGAATGGATAAGGAAGCGAAGCAGATGGGTCGTCGTCGCACTCGCGACTTGGCTACCACGGTACTGCGGGCAGTCCATAACTTTGAAGTCGCTGATAATTTCAACTATCTTGGAACCAGTATCAGCACCAACAACAATGTCAGCCTCGAAATGCGACGCAGAATAACTCTTGCCAACGGGTGTTACTTCGGAATAAGTAGGCAATTGAGAAGTAAAGTCCTCTCTCGACGAAAAAAACCAAACTCTATAAGTCACCCATTATTCCCGTCCTGCTATATGGTGCAGAGGCATGGACGATGACAACATCTGATGAGTCGACGTTACGAGTTTTCGAGAGAAAGGTTCTGCGGAAGATTTATGGTCCTTTACGCATTGGCCATGGCGAATAACGCATTCGGTCATCTGGTTTCGCCTGGAATCTCTAATAGGCGCCACATAGGGAAAAGGAGAAACGACTAGCGCGCTGTTGTTAACTCGGATATAACCGCGTAAGCGGTGTCTACGCCAGTCAAGAAAAAGAAGACACGACGCACGCGGGATCAGTCAAAAAAGGCTATTGAAAAATGTACCTATACTTGGATCATCCTTCTTCTTCATCTTTATATAGACATATGTATGTATATATCATCCGAGCAAATATGATTCGGAGAAATCGAATTTCCAAAGAAATCACGGCTACATAATCGTTGAAAATGTTGCCGAGGTGTTTTGGATAGTCTAATTTCTAATAAACGCAAGAATTTGAGCGAGAGAAGGCATTCAGTAAAGGTCATTAAGCCATAGAAAATTTGATTTGCAGAAAATTCATGGATTTTTCACCACGATAATGGCCCGTCACATTCTAGCTTGATTGTGACTCATAATGGTCATCGCTCAGCTACCGTATTCACCAGTTTTGGCAACCCTGGGACGTTTTTGATTTCGAAACAGAAAAATACGGTTCGGTGAACCCGCCAAAAGTATATTGAAGCCATTAAAAGTCATTCACTGGCGGTACTCATCCTAGCCGAGGCTTTTAAAAAGTTATGAAAAAGTGGATTAAGCATTGGCATACCTGTATTGGCTAAAAAGGAGCTTATTTAGAAGGCGATAATAAAGATTTGTATAAAAATACTTGAAAATGATTTTTTAATGTCAGTTCGGGTCAAATTTGATCAAATGGTATGCGTATATGAGAAGAAAGGTCAAATCCAAGTACGACCAACTGATAGCAAATAAAAGTACTAAAAATGAATTGCGAAACTAATCAAGCTCGCAAAAGCTCTCATTATCCAGCCATTATGACGCTAAATGAAAAATGCAAAATGCAATATTATTGCGCATTTTATGGAGGATGCAATATTATGGAGTCACTCGAAAATTCATCACAGTGAAATGACCAACAATTCGAGTAACAATCGTCAATGTAGAAGGGCAAATGAAAACTGAAAATAGTATTTGCAATTTTGTGCATATTGGACTATGCAAACTGCATGAAATGTAAAATTCAACCACAAAAGAGCAAATTGCAAAAAGCAAAGTGAATGAGAAAAAAGAAATATATGCGTGATTGTGGTCATTTTAAATGACATTAATTTTTGGTTTAGAATACTGCAGTTTTTGTTGTGAATTTGATGTGCATGGTTTTTTTTTTAGTTATTTGGTCTTGTTGTTGTTGCTGTAGAAACATCAGTGATGACAGACAGCGCATTGCCAATGAAGTTAAGGACACACACAAACATATGTATAATATTAACTGTAAAAAAAGCGAATGCATTATGAGTGTTGACTGGGATTTGTTGGTGAAAGCTGGTAATTTGAAAAGAAAAAGGATGTTGCCAGTGCGATTATCTGCGTGCGCTTTATAACTGCTGAACTCAAAGGCGCACCCACACATGCACATATAAATACAACCACAAATTGCATTTATAAGTTGCCATGCAAACCAAAGTCTTGCCGGCTGCTAAGCTGTCACAAGAGTAAAGTACCTTTGGACCATTTTAATGATGTGAAAATGCCATGGAACCAGTTGCCTGCATTTGTTTTTGTTTTTTGTGCGTTTTATCGGTGTAAAATGAAGACTTTGCGTGTATTAATTCGCAAGTTCTTTGCAATCTAAACTACCTTGATTATTTCCTTGTTTATTTATTAAGTTGTGGCAAAAGCTGATAAGTTCGACTTTGTATCTGTATTTGTTTGCTCAGCTGTTTGTGTTATTGGCAACGTAATTTACTAGCGAATTTATCAAATAAACAATTATGACGAGCAAAATCAACAGCAACATAAATAATTAAATGCCTCGTATTGCTCGAAAACATTGAAAACAAGCGTAAATTGCAATACCCAGCAGGAAATTGAACGGCTTGGGGGTACGAGGAGCTGTTTCTGTGATTAATTCTGAACTATGCGTTGTTTTAGCCCCCACTGTATAGTTCATGCGACTAGGACAGCGTATAATCTAAAATTAAACTGAAACATATAAAAACGAGCTAAATTTGAGTGTAACCTAACTTTTTTTTTTACATGCACAATGTGCAATGCTCAAAAACAAAGAAATAATCTCAGGTATTGACAAAACTTTATTGGAAGAAACGATCGGAAATCAGTATATTAGCGATATGAGGTACAGACTTTGAACCTTTCGTTCATATTCAGCGCTAAAATACCTTTACATATACACGATATTAAACGGTTTAAAGTTGGGTGGAAAGTCCGGAATCCTTATTTTGGGGTTGCCGATTACTTTAAAATGTCCGAGTCGATTCGAGGCATGGACGATGACAACATCTAATGAGTAGGCCTTACGAGTATTCGAGAGAAAGGTTCTGCGGAAGATATGTATATGGTCCATTTGCAACGGTGAATACCGCAGTCGATGGAAGGATGTAGTGAAGTAAGAAACAGCGGCTATGCTGGCTAGGTCATGTCGTCCGAATGGGTCAAAACACTCCAGATTTGAGAATATTCGATGCAGTACCCGCCAAGGCCTGCAGAGGAAGACCTCCACTCCATGGAAGAGATCAGGTGGAGAAGGACCTGGCTTCGCTTGGAATCTCCGATTGCCGTCTAGAACGACTGGCGCGCTGTTGTAAACTCGGCTATGGCCCGGTAGCGGTGTCTACGTCACTAAAGAAGAAGAAAATACTCGATAACATGCTTTTACGCATTTTTTAAAGATAATTCACACTCTGTTTGACATACTGGGCATCTGTTAGACTAACGAGAATCATTATATATGTATATTATATGGAAGCTGTGCTAATTTGACCGATTTCACACATTTTCGGCATTAATAATGTGGTTTTATTTCGGCTTAGACACCAAATTTGGCTAAAATTGGTTGAGTAGTTCTTGAGACTTAGGATTTCACCTAAATAAGGGCGGTGCCGCGCTTTGATATAGGATCTATTCTACCCTCTTCTTTATCTCATATGGTCACAAAGGTCCACCACTCTGAACAATTCCAGGAGCTTGCTGGCTCGATGAAGGTGATGTGATCCCTGTCCATGTAGATGGATCCAAGGCCTTGAGCCGACAAGGAGACGGAATTTGTCTCGGGGGAGGTTGATCATATCTCCAAACCTTGCTACGTTGTAGCCTCCTTTTAACACTAGCTTTAGGTGTTTGTGAGATATGTACATTAAACTTTTTTGGGCATCGGGCCACCCTAAACTTCTTCCGCTACCAAGGAACAAATGTACCAAGTTCTGTCGAGATATATCCATATTACAGCTTGTACGGATGGATGGACCGGCAATCAACCGAAATTAAAACGTCTCGACATTCTCCATATATATGATTTTTAGGTGTTACAAACAACCGTTAGCTGGGCAAAAATGTTATTGCAGAGCATAGAGTGACACGTTGTGAAAGTATGAAAAGAAAATCGTAAATTCCAGAAATTTCCAACTCTGCTGCTCAATTTCCAGCTGGGCCATAAAGTTGTCATACTATTTTGTATTCATGGCGCCTCTTCATAGATACAACAGTACACTATATTAACAGAGTGCGAATATTTCAATTAATTCTCGCACAAATTGAATTGGTTGCCATTGGGCAAATGGTAAGTTTACTCGTCTATTTTGCAATTAATTTTAGACTTTACATCAAATGCATTGAATTTCGTGCACACAGCCAGAGAGACAGACTGATAGACGACATTATATGTTTGTGCGGTTGTTTGTTTTTCATGTTTACTACTAATTTACATGTACTTGCATTATCTGTTGCCCAAATAACTGCAAAGTAGTCGTGTATTTATAATAATTCGTTGTAATTTGTTTTATACGGTAAATATGGTAAATGTGGACTGGTCATAAATATGTGCAGAAAAGTATAATTTAAAATTTCACTAAAGAAAAATGTAAAGTTGGTTGCTGAGCATAATTTTTTTATTAAATATTTTTTAAAAAAATTTTAATTATTATTTTTATTATACATTTTATTTTATTTTTAATTTTTGGTTTTACAACTGAATTAAAATTCTTAATAACTGTCAAAAGAATACTTCAAATATGAATATTTATTTTTATACCGTTATTAAGTTTGCATGTTGATTAAAATATTCCAAGAATAACCGCACCTTTACCACATTATTTATATTCACCTTATGTTCTGCCATTGCCACATTACCATCACACTTGGCTTTCTGCACGAAATCTGATAGCATGTTTGCTTAGTTCATTTAACCGTTATTGTAACCAGCAGAGTAAATTGACTGACAAACTAATTTAATACATTTCATCTTCAGTTTTAAGTTGCTGCTCTTCTCATCGCCGTTATATTCGGTTATAATCGTGTGTGCGTATATATGTATGTGTGTGTAAGTAAATATAATATTTCATTTAATTAAATATTATTTGATTTATTTGTGCGAAAAGCAGCGGAAATGAAAATCAGTTTAATTAATTTCATATATTAAAATGAAAAATAAGAATAATATTTAAAATTAATAAATTATTGACTCAGTAAATATTTCATAATGTATTGACAGAGGATTTATTTGCCTGTAGAGTCTTTGTGCCGCACTATTTATTTAACATTTAAATGCAATAATTTTGTCTCATTATTAATTTGACTTCTTGTTGATTGCTTGGTCATTATTCAAAATTAATGTGAAGCCTAGAAAGCGCTTTGGAAACTCAAGCTTATTATTAATAAGTACATTCGTGTCCATGAGGTGTTTCTGAGGGCCACACTTAATTACTATCTATTGATATTGGCAGATAATTAATGTGATATCTCAATATACTTGTGGATTATTTGGTGTAGTTAATTAATGTTTGTGTATGGAATTTTTAATCTAAATTGAAGATAAGGCGTATGGTTAGGTGTAAAATACTTCATTTTGACCTTTGTAATAAGCTAGATTCTCTAATATATCACATTGCAATGGTTAAGCTTTGATCTGATTTTACTAATCTTCTTCTTTATTGGCGTAGGCCACACTTATGTGGTTATAGCCGAACTAATACTTGGTTTAAATCGTGAGAGTAACATACATATAACAGATCAATTGAAAAGTATTCGGCTTGTCACATAGATGGCGCTACTAGAATTAAATCCAAATGAGTTTCAGTTAGCCCTATCCTTCAAATGGCGCGTGTGTAAATTTGACTGTTGTCGGATCAATAGTTAGTGGGTGCTACGCGAGCTCACTTTTCAAAAACCTTGACGAGTTGATGATTCGGAGCAATGTTTGGATGTGTTCAAGCATAAGAAACCAGAGTTTTTGGACAATATGTGACAGTGGATGGTATATGGCTTCATCATTTCACTCCGAAGTCCCAATAGAGAAGAGGGTTTCTACGACAGTGAAATTAGCTTTAGATTACTAACAAGTCATCAAACAATGTACCGTTTGGTGCTAAATATATACATATTATAACGGGTGATTCAAGCAGAGGTATTTTTTTCAATAGCCGTTTTTACAAGATCACGCGTGAGTGGTGTCAAGCTTTCATGTTTTGTTCAGTACAGACAACGTTTACAAATCCTTCAACTTTATTACGATCTGTAACGAATGTGTTTCGCGTGCTTCGCTCAACTTATGGTCAACATAATCGGCCTACTGAGTTTACGATTCGCAACATCATTGATTCGGTGCCGTTCACAGCAACTCGGATTGACATAAGGAAAGACTTGGAGAAATCTAATTTTGAAAGTGTACAAAAAGCTTGTGCAAGAACTGAAGACGCACGACCTTCCCAAGAGGCATCGCTTTGTTCTATGAGCTCTTGAAAAGTTCCAAGAAGATTCGACGTTTTCGAGCTAAATTTTGTTCAGCGATGAGTCCTATTTCTAGCTCAATGGGTGTGTAAAGAAGTAAAATTGCCGCATTTGGAACGAAGAGCAACCTAAAGATATTCATGAGCTGTCATTTCATCCAGAAAAATAACGATTTGGTGTGGCTTGTCGGCCTATATAATCATCGGTCTATAATTCTTCAAAGATGATGCCGGTGAGAACGTACCCGTCAATGGTGACCGATATCGCGCCATAATAACCAATTATTTGGTGCCTGAAATTGAATTTATTGAGAGAACACTTCGGTGAGCAGATAATATCACGTTTTGGATCGGCCGATTGGCCACCAAGATCGTGTGGTATCACACCGTTGGACTTTGAAGACAATCCCACATCGATCCAGTCACCAAAAGTAAGACTCAACGAATGAACTATCTGAGACGTAGCCGCGGCCAACATTTGAAAGAGATAATCTTCAAGAAATAAAAAGAATGTTCTTTCGAATGATAATAAATATTCCCCATTAATTTGAAGCTTCTGTATTTTTTCTTTAAATTTTTTTAAATTGTATTTACTCTTTAAAAAAATAGGGAACCTCGAAACGAATTACTCTTAAAGATAGATACTGCTTATTTATCCATATCCTGACTATTGTTTTACAGATCACAACTCTTAAGCGAGAAAAAAGCTTTTAGCCTCATACTTATTCAATGTAAATCTGTTGTTTTTACATATGTACAAATATTGTATTACACCACAAAAATGATTATTTGCAAATTTTGAAAAGCATTTGAATGACTGCCATTCTAATTAACCAAATTAAGCTAAAAACTTGTAAGCCTTTGCACTTTAAAAGTCACTCATAATGCTAAATAGCAAGTGTGAGCAAAAGTAAATAAATTCACTTATACGCACACGCACACGCGCACAAATATACATATTTATGGGCACAAATGCTAAACTATATATGTACACATGCATAAGATATATTATCTCTTGCCTAACACAATGTTCACACTGAAAAATCAATTATCCGCTTAACAGCAAATAAATTTGAAATTTCATAAGCTGCAATAAAAGCAAACACACGCCCGACCACAAAACGAAAGAAACGGCAAGCGGGTAACAATAAGGATTACAATGCAATATGCAGATTTTATATGAAAAGTTTGCACAAACTTTTTAAACATTGCGGAATGTCTAAATCAGATTGGCCGTAAACGCCACATGGGACTCACATGGAACTGCCAAAGCCAGCGAGTATGTGGAATATTTCCGGTACATTTATAATAACAAAATATTTGTGTAGATATAAAAACAAAAATCACAAAATAAAAAAAGAAAAGAACAAAATAATTTGAATTTTGAGGCAACTTAAATATTTTAACGGAGAATTGGCTGCACATATGACTGCCGCTGTAAGTAAGGGCGTACGAAGCTGTGTGCGCACACATATGCATTGCAACTTTGACACCTAAATCCCAATCTCAATATTAGTTAAGCCACACTTGGGCACTTGTGCACTTGAGCACATATTGAATGAATGAAGCAGCACACTCGAGTGAGAAGTGTAAAAATTCATAATTTTAATTTAAAAAGTTTTACATGAACTTTTCAAATCGTTCAGTTGCACACACCAATATGTATATATGTATATGTATGTATGTAGATGTATGAATGTGAAAAAATCTAATCATATATGTGTGTATGTAACGCCAATGTACCTGCGTTACCGCACAAGTCGGAACTTTTCGCTTTGATCCTACTCAACCGCTGCACACACACACACACATACACATATTGGTGCTTCAGAACTTTCCCCACAAGCGCTGGCTTTGTCGACCACCAAGAGCGAGGGCCCAAACTTTACGTCGTCATTCACACACACACACACACAACCAACAGCGGCCAGGAACGCCGCAAATCCTCAATCCGGCTGTTTTGGTTCGGTTAACTCGATTATCACGTGACTTTAGCTGCAGTAAAACAAAGCGCTAGCTAGTTTGAGCTGGTTTGCCGACCATCGGTGTAAATTTGCCAAAATGTCTTGT
Organism: Bactrocera neohumeralis; assembly: GCF_024586455.1. Taxonomy (NCBI): domain Eukaryota; kingdom Metazoa; phylum Arthropoda; class Insecta; order Diptera; family Tephritidae; genus Bactrocera; species Bactrocera neohumeralis. The sequence continues at coordinate 13,822,735 of NC_065921.1, forward strand.
CTATCCTTTCGGGCGCACATTTTGCTTGCACTATGCATTCATTATTTCACGTTCACACAGGGTTGCTCAAACCAGCTAATTTTGTTTGTTGGCTTTAGTGTGCTGTAATACCGAGTTTCCTTCAGTTCGCAGGTGATAGTAGTTGGCGGTGGGTGGCAGTAGCCGGCACCTTTGGTCTTTCGCGTTAATTTCAAATTGAATTTTCAAATACTTTCAGTCTGTTAGGCGCAGGAGTAACTGCATAATGGCGGCAAATTAGGCAAATTTCAACGTAACAATGTGTGTGTTGGGTGGTTGGGAGGCGGCAAAATAATACAGCTAATTTAAATTGAAATAAATTGCAGTCAGAGGGTAAAAGAAAATTACGAAAAACTTTTTCAATGCAATCAAAGAGTATGCTGGAAGCGTCAGCGTAGGGTTAAAAGCACGAAAGAGAATTTTATTATTTTCCATGCAAACAAAGTTGGTCTGCAATTCAATTATCATATTCTTTGAATGCTTTGATTAGCGTGGATTTTTTGTGGACTTCTCCTGTAAAATTTAAGGGGAAGACCTTGAATTTAATCGGCATAAGGAGCCGACCACAATCAGGTGTAATTGTTAATATTAATTGCTTTGCATTGAGATAAAAACTTGTGGAATTAATATTAATGAGCCACAAAAATTAAAAAAAAAATCCATTTTTTTAGAACAAAAATATGGTACGAATAGGGTTTTTCAATAGGGCACACAAAAGTAGACTGATAGGGACAACAAACAACGCATTATTTTTCCCACTTTTTTGACATTTCCCTTCAGTAAGGTTTGTTATTTTATCATGGAAAGATATACGATCCAACAACGAGTCGAAATTATTAAAATTTACTACCGAAATTCGGGTTTTCAATAAGAGCGTTACAAAAGTTTTTTCTTAATAAAACAAAAAGGTCCGTCGGCGTCATTGCGTTGTACTTCTTCCGAGATGATCAAGATGGGCACGTTATTGTGAATGGGAATCGCTATCGCTCAATGATAACCGAATATTTTTGGCTCGAATTGAATGACATGGACTTGGACAATATGTGGTTCCAACAGGACGGCGCCACAAGACACACAGCTAATGTCACAATCGATTTAAAAGAAAACCAAGTTGAGTGAACGTATTAATTCACGAAATGGCCCAGTCAATTGGCCGCCTCGGTGGTGCGATTTGACGCCGTTAGACTATTTCCTGGGGGCTACGTCAAGTCTATGGTTTATGAGTTTCATACGAATATCGAACGTGAAATTGCAGCAGTATCGGCCGATTCATGCTTGAAAACCGTCGATAATTGCGTTCAGCAAGCGTGCCCGTAGTGGCCAAAAGAAATCGAGTTCCATTCCAATTGATATCGAATGTACTTTCACAGGTATAAAGTATTTGATGATACTCCAAACTGTTTTTGTTTTATTTAAGAAAAATTTTGTAGCACTCTTATTGAAAACCCCTTTATAAATAATTGAATGAGATGATCGAATAAATTATATTGGGTTTATAACTACAAGTATATCGTGGTGTGTGTCAAGAGTTGCCGTAGCTTGATTAATATTTCAATTTTTGAATATTCCGAACATACGTTAAGGGGCTACTGTCCTTGTGCCTTTTTTTCGGTATACATACATATGTCATTTACCAGGAATTGTTTGCATGATTTAAAAGTCGTTATTTTGACTTAGAAGACGAAGAATGTCCCAGTGGATCGCTACAAAAAGAATCCGATGAAGGATCCATCAGGATAACCCCAAAAATCATATGTGAAACCTAGCGGGCCTGCCGAAATAACAGAAGAATATTGAAGACTTTTCTTGTTCTATATTTCTTGGGATAAGAAAAACTTGATGTATTCTGAGCTTCTAAAACCGCTTAAAGCAATTAATGGGGAATGCTACCGACAGCAACTCATCAAATTGAAGCGAGTGATTGCCGAAAAATGCCTGGCATTAATAACACATACTATACATAAGTCATACATTTTACATCATGACAGCATTCAGCTTGATATTTTAAGATCTGTTAGAAACTACTTAGAAGCAGCAGTTGGAAAATTTTGCCCCACCCGTCTTATAGCCCAGTCTTTGACCTTTTTGACTGCCATCAAAAATGGTCTTGATTCATTCTTAGCCGGCGCAGTTCTTTTCGGATGAAATTCGCAAATTGTCAGAAAGATGGAAAAATATCACAGTCTCAACTGGGCAATATTTTTAAAAAGTTTTAATTTGGAAAAAAAAACACGAACAAATATAGTAAAAAACCAAATATTGCAATAAATGTAAAATTAAATAATTCACCAATAAATTATAGCAAAACTTACTCACCAGATGTGAAATTTTTAGGGTTGAAGATTTATTTCAATAATTAATTCCACTAAGTCTTTGGATTCGGCCGAACAGCTGAGTATAAAACACACTATATATTGAAATTGCGCATTGTTGTTCTTGATTTTTCTTCGTTCTAGACACTTAGAAAAAAAAACACATTTACACCAAACACTTTTAACATAATACTAAGAGCTTTCACTTCATAAATTTTAACACCTAAATGCATATAAGAATATTCTATGTACATACATATATTCATACGCTAACATACACACATACAAATATATGTATATATGTATACATTTTATATTGTAGTTTCGCAGAATCTCCAAGCATCGTTGGCTATCCTGCCATTGGTGCTCAAATTATTCTCGGAGGCAAAAAATTAGCCCTAGAACATTTAGTATTCACCAAGTACTTATTCCAACTAATTTACTATCAAATTAATTGATTGCTACAGAATTTTATCCAAATATGCACATTTTACTTTAAATCAAAGCAATTAGCAAATACACGGAATTTTAGAACTTTCTAGAATCTGACATTTGCACATTTTTGTTGCTGTTCGCTGTGTAATGGCCGTCGGCGCATGCACATTTTGTTGCTCTGAATTATTATGATGAAATTCATTGTACACTTTTAAACCAAAACAATATTAAGCTATTCCGAAACCTATTTTCACAATAAAATTTGTTACTTAACACGATTTTAAACCAAATATCACAAATTTGCACTTTCTGCTATTTAGCAGTCGACACACTCGTTGAAAGATCGCGGACACTAATGTGAATAAAAGAATATGGGAAGCGGAAGTAGGGTTGCACTTATATTGGAAATTATCTTAAATGTTTTAAATAACTTAATAAATTAATTCCTTAAAAAATTTAATTGTAAGTAATAATTATTTAATACATTTAATATTTGATTGATATGTAAGTAATTTTTGTTTTTATTATATGATATTTCACTTCAAAGTAATGCTGTATAAAAGTGTGTTATATGAATTTAAAATTTTTAATTTGGACAAAATGGTTATGTGTAGTGTTTATTCCTTCAATTTCTTAAACACTAGTTAAATATATGTTAATAAACAGTATATAACATTATTTAATCTAAATTTATTTTAATTTTATTGAACGAGTAATATTGCATTATTATGCTGTGCCTAACCCTAATTGGTTTGTGACTTTACTTCCGTTTCCCATGTTTTCCAGTTCCTGTCAGTATCGGTCTCTTCGTTAATGAGTAGGCAAGTTCGTCATATACGGTTACTAAAATTGTAATAATTCGTGTAAAATTGTGTGTTTAATTGAAAACTTGATTAACTGAATATCTGTATTCTGTCCTGTATCGGTGAATGTTAAAACATTGATGGTTGATTGGTGATTAATTTATATTTATCTGAGATGAAAAACATGCATGCGCCAGCGACTCATTAATAACAACAACAATTGCACAACATTCCAGTAGAGCAAATATGAAGGTTTCTCAAGGCCAGTAGGGTAATTCAGGATAGTATATGTTTATGGCACAATATTTACACATATTCAAAGGGAAAATTTGAACATTTTTATGGTTTTTACTTTTTTTTCATAAATAATTGTATAGGGGTTTTCAGTAGGGCTCTATAAAAGTAGACTGATGGGGGCAGCCAACGACGCCATATTTTTTCCACTTCTTTTGACATTTCTACCCAGTAAGATTTGCCATATTATTATGGAAAGAATACGATTCAACAACGAGTCGAAATTATTAAAGCTTACTACTGACACTCAGAGTCAGTGACCTCAACTTTAAGAGCGGGGTTTTCAATAAGTGGAATAAAGAATTTCATTGACATCCCAAATCGTTTTTATTTTATTAAAAAAAAAAAACTTGTGTAGCGCTCTTATTGAAAAGCCCGTTATATTTAAAGTGACTTTAAACAGTCCATTATACATTTTTAATACATATATCTTTTATTTTTTTTTTAATTTTCGAAAAGTATCAAATTAATCTTTTCAAAAGTAAGTACTTTGACTAGTGAATTCCCATAGTTGTTTAATATTCCACAACACAGCCACTAGTGACTGTGATTTCTTTTGAAAAGCGGAAGTAGAGTTGCATTTGCACTGGAAAGAGTTTTAAATCTTATTTTGAGTTATATATATTTTTTTAATTCTAATAATTTTCCTAAACTTTAATTCTACTAATTTCTTTACATTCATTATACATATTATAACAATTATTTGAATAAAAATTATCAAAGATGTGTAAGAAAAAGCTAGATTCTGATCGATTTTGTATTAAATATAAAGTTTGATAAAAGGTTATTAGAGTTATATCGATACCACAATTTAAAATTTATCATTGCTTTGATATATTAATTTTAGAATAATTAAAAGTTTATTTATATTTTATATATGCCAATTAAATTACATTTAATATATATCGCCTATGAATTGTTCAAATATTGTATTATCCTGTGCACAATCCTAATGGGTTTGCAACCCCACTTCCGTTTCCCAAGCTTTCGAGTTAAACGTCAGTTTTGGGTTTTTTCCGCCAGCGAGTAAGTCAGCTGTTCAAAAGCAGCAAACAAATTATTGAAATTCATATTCATATTGTTTGGTAAATTTAAAAGTTTTATGAATAAATGGGTAGAATAATGATTTTATGTTGTGGACCGCTGAAATTATGAACATTGTCGGTGATTTAATTATAATTATGAGAATTACGAAGTGTATATGCGCTAGCAGCCATTTCGTGGCGAAAGGCAACAACAAACGCGCAGCTGCCAAGTGAGACAAATTTGAACATTTCATGAATTAATATATTTTAAGATGAATTTTTATACTGTGAATGTTTTAAAAGAAATTTAATATTGGGAAAAGTTAAGCAAGTGGTAATATTAAAGGGTTTGAGTGTGAAAATAGTTGAAATTGTTGGGGATGTTAGGGAAAAATTGTTGTTAAGTGCTCGGAGTCACGACTACTCAAAAATGCAAACCATGGTACTTCGCGTTAATAAGCATAAATACATATGTACATATGTATGAACTCACTTAGTTTCGTGTCACAGTCGTGTGAGGGTAAACCAAATTAAATTTACTACCATTCTTTTGCTATAATTATAAAGGGTGTTCAAATACATATTATTTAATTGTGTGATAAAGCGAAAAAGTGAAAAGTGCTTGAAAAATTAAAAAAAAAAAATAAATTTAATTAGAAAAAAAAACGTGTGTTTTAGTATATTCGTAATATAATATTCTTAGTGAATTAAATAAGTTAAAGAATGAGAATGCGGAAAAATTGAGCGAAAATCACTATGAAATAATGGTAAGTGTTTTTAAGATAAAATTCATTATTTCGAACTTTTGCTTAGAAAATTATATTATTTTGGATAGAGAACATCTAATAATTGTGTATCATGTTATAACATCAAGCAAAAATTGCTGCTTACATATTATAAAATTAATAAAAGCTGCGATAATAAATATTAAATGAAAAAAATCAAATTACCAAAGGCAATAAGCAAAAGAAATAATTTTATACTAAAATTCGCAAAAATATGATATTTAATATTCCACCTGAAAGCCTACATTCGGTAAAGTGCAATTTTTTGATATTGTGCTTGGAAGCAAAAAATGCAAGCGTCTTCTCAGTGGCAAGCGGTCAACGCACATCAAAGTGTCCTTTTTATAGATGAAAAAATTACTGTTCTGAAACAAGGTTGTGAGTTTTCAAATTAGATATTTTGTATTTAGGCTTAAATTTTAACTCTAATTTTGAAATTGAATATTTAAATTTAAAATTTAAAAAATTATTTTTGAAATAAAAATTTGAGACGAAATAAATGTTAGTAACGCCTAGAAGCTAGAAACCTTATACAATTACCTAAATGATCAGCGTGACGAGTCGATTATGCTAAGTTTTGAGATATTGATCTCAAATTTTGCCCACTTCCTTTTCTTCCCAAGAAGCTGCTCAATTTGCGGAGTCCCCGATATCGGACTACTATAGCAGATTGGTGCCATACAAACCGATCCAAATCAAGATAAATTTATTTTTTCTTATTAAGTAACCTTAATTCCTCTTGAAGATTTGTGTTTTCAAACAACGTTGCAAAAAAGAACTAGCATCACGCTTCGGTATGAGAACCATTACGTATCCGCATTTGGTTATACTTCTACATAAATTTTTACAAAAAAAAAGGTTCTAGAAATTGTAATTAAAAACCCTGGGTAAACGATATTTTATTAAAATATGAGCGCTGTGAGTCAAATTACTATTCTAAATATGACTCATTTTTATCAAAAACACAAGGCTACGAATGGTACAAAGTCTCTAAAGACGGTCGAGATATCGTTGTAGACATGCCTCGTTCTGGACGACCTTCGACCTTTTTAATTGATGAAAATATTAAAAAGTGATATGGTGGTTGAAATTCATTAGACAAGAGTTAGCGGGATGGCAAGTGAGCTCGACATCTCTCGCAAATCCGTTCGAATGATTTTGGTGGACATTTTGGGGATGAAATGCGTTCTCGTCCCGATAAAGCTGAATTTTTTTTCAAAAAATTCGTAGAATCCGTTTTCAGTCAATCGAAGATATAAAACAAACTTCACTGAAGGAGCTGAAAGATATCCCACAAAGTGCTTATAAAAAGTGTTTCGAGACTGGAAAAATCGTTGACATATGTAAGTGTATTTGGTAGGGATTACTATGAAGGTGACAAAATAAATATTGATGAATAATTAAACATTTTGCGTTTTATTTACAATTTCCGGGTACTTTTTTGTCAAAATATATGTGTGTAAGAAATGTACCTCTGAAGAGTATTGTAGCTTCGGAACAGCCAAAGTTGACGTTTCTTCTTGTTTCATTTTAAAATTTTCATTTTTACTTTATATTTATAAATTGATTTATAACACCGGTCAAAAAAAAAATATATTTTTTTGGGGGTTTCTGTTCTCTTGCTTGAATTCTGATTCTAGACATTGAAAACACTTAAATATTAATCTTTAGTTCTTTAAGTTTGCTTTGGGCTGATCTACATCGATAAGTATATTTGGGGTTTAATACGAGAGAGCTCATATGAGCATAAAAGAAATACAAAAAATATTCACTTTTAGACAGTAATTTCTTGTTATTTTACATTTATATATTATTGTTTATCACACATCTTGAATAAAAACGACTCTTGTATCTAAAAAAAAAAAGTTTTCTAATTATAATCTATAGTGAAATTGTAGAAAAAATATAAAAATCAACGAAAAACTGGTCTAATTTCTACGAAAGCAAACTTTAACCGGAAAAAAAATTTTTCCTTATTTTTGTCATAGGAGAAACTAAAATTTACCATGTAGATGTCAGACCCAAAAATCGTGTTGACCGGTGTAATTAAGCCAATTCAGTATTTTGGAAACACAAATGGCTTACATGTTAATTCAATTGTATTTGTAAAGCATTGTTGTTGTTAAGTTTCTAAAAAAATTGTAATAGGATATTTTTTGGATAGAATTTTTCTACCTTTAATTTGAAAACGTTTATGACAAAAGTTCTCTTGAAATTGACTACCATTGAAGGGCTCAATTTAAAACATTTAACTTAGTTTTGAATGTTTTCGCCATAAAAATCAACAAATTAACTAGTTCTTAAATATAAAATCCAATCCGAACTTTAATAGTTCGAACTTTTGCGATAAGATGAATGATATTGGGAGATGAGATAAGCTTCGCAAATTGCGCTGAATTTCACATCTTTCCGAAAATCCCTTACCATTTCCATTTCACTTGCTAACGAAACCGAAGAGCTGGTGCCTTTCATGACATGATTTATGTAGTACGTTTTCACTTACCCGCCTCTTTCATTACGGATGCGTTACCCCAACCAACGCTTCGAGCATTAAAAACACCGCCGAATCCTTTCACAGGCACCTGGTATTTTGGTTGCTTTTACGCGAAAATACGACTATCTCCAGCTATTGTTTTATCTATGGAATCTGCGCTGTGGCATGGCACTGGCATGCAAGTGCAGATAGTGCAAACAAGTGAAATGCATACATACAAACAAGCAGGCAACAACAACAATAATAAGAGCCACTGGCAAAAACATGCAGCAGACTCATTTGTTACGTAAAGCCAGTCGCTGAAATTTATTGCTATGCAACAATAAAGTGAGTAGCGTTGGCATACATGTGTATGTGCGTATGTTCTGTGCGAAACCGTTGGTCGTACAAAAACAATGGAAAACCACACGTTTGCACCGATTAAGATTTGGACTTTGTGAATGCTGCATATTTAGCATTGCGCGTGGGGAGCACTGGCATTGATAATAAACAAGCGAAACCATTTGCAACAACAACAACAAGAGCCTCGACATAACACATTGCTGAAACAGCTGCAGTGGAAAACAAACGTGAGATTTTAGCTTCAGTGAGAATTCTACATTTACCAAGAAATTCCCGTTTCCTTTCGGTTGCGCGAGTAATTAAACCGAACAACAACAGCAATGCGATAGCAACTGCCGCCGTGGTCGTAAAACGCGTGAAAGCTGGAAAAGCTGATCTCCCTTTTGTTATTGTATTTACATACTTTTACCGTTATAGAGTGTAGGTGTAATATAGTATACACACATACATACTTAGCCGCAGATATATTTATAAATGAAGGTGCCGACTGAATTACGCTCCTGGCGGTGCGTTTGTCCGTATTGCAACGGCAGGATTAATCAGTGGCTTAAAATTTATTGCGCTGCTTGAGAATATTAATTACAATGGTAACGGCAGTTGCAAAACGAACAAAAATCGCCTTAAAAGTAAGCGCGCCAAAAAATACAAGTATAAATAAAAAATCAAGCCGCCGCGTTACTTTGACGGCCGGCGTTGCTGTGACCACAATAACCGCTATGGGCTAAAGCGCTGCCAAGCAAAAGAACTCAATTCAAGCTATAAACAAAAATTCTCCTACTTCCTTCCTTTGCAGGATTCGGAAAAAAGAAACAGTGGGGGAGTCGATGGCTTTTGGGGCTTTCGGTTTTGCGAACACTCACATTTTTCATGGAGGCTAGGATCAAAAAAGGTGCAGATTTAGTGGGAATATACGGTACAGGGTCAGTTGTTGGAAAAGAGTGAAATCGCAAATATGCTGCTGCTAAAGGCCCTGATTCATATATCCAGTCTTTATCAAATTTGACATTCAAGTTAAATATAACTTAAGTTCAAAATATAAGTCGTTCTCAATAAAAATAAAACTTACTCGTATTAATTTTTACGTAAGTAATTACATGGGTCTATAAATAAATTCATGTGCTTTGTTTCAGTCCCAACTGTTTCGACCATGTCAGACCATAGGGTGAAGGAAGTTAGATTAGTGGGGTTCGTTGGCCATGTTGGGTTTGTCTTCATGCGGGGACTCATCGCCTGTTGAACATATATTTGGTACGTCGGGGTCTAATCTGAATAAGTAGAAGTTTAGCTTACTACAGTATCCAGAACGAAGTTGTGCAAGGCCCACTCTAGATTCTCGTGACAAGTCGGGCTCTTCGTCCGCAATGTGTAGTAGTTCGTCTACAAGTACGCTATTTAGTAAGAGGAGTTGGTAAAAATGTTAAAGGCTCCATTGTCACTAGCGGTAAGTTGCGTGCGAGGTTTAGTCGGCGTACTGAACGATGTTCGTCGACGTAGTCAAGAAAGTACATCTTGATGGCTCTAGAAGGCGGCTCCGCTTTAAGCATACGACTGCAAGGATAGTTTCTGAAAAACATTCCGGCAGAAACCGCTTAGAGAGGCTAGTCATGTTCCTTAATCAGGACCTCGCTATGCCAGTGTTCAAAGGGAGACTTCAAGAGGCATTCGGTATTCTAACACACTTGAAGCTTCTTCATTTGCGTTTCATTACATCCAGGCGACCATATCTGTGTGTTTTAGTTTATGATTTGCCAGCCAATTGCCTTGTATGTTGCCAAAAATGTTTCTTCGTCTTTTCCCAATGAACTGCTGGTCAGCGACTTGAGGATTATGTTACGGCTCCGTATTTTGGCAATTATCGCGGTTGTATGAGGAGTGAAGGAGCACATGCTGCCGAATTTTACACTTAAATTATTGACAGTCGGATTTTAATACCATTATTAAAGTTCAGTTCGTTGTGGATTTAGAGGGTTGAAAACTTTTGAACGCTTTTAAACTGCTATTAGACTGCTTGAGTGAGTTCCAAAGCCCTGCTCTTGAGTTTGGTAGCAATTTTTATCGTGTACTACTTCCAGTTCCTCAACCTTTTTAAATCCTGTAAACCACTTTTGGTAGGTTTGCCTTGTTAGAACAGGTTCACCATAAAATCCATAATCAATCCATAAAATTGCATCAAAATACGTATAGTTTCCGCTAAGGGTTTTTTCATTTCAGAGTAACAAAGAAAAGCTCTCCGCAAAAACTCTCTTTCAGCCACAAAGTTTAAAAGAACCTACAGAATTTGAAGAATCTAGATTTTTAAAAAAATTTCAGCTGGATATCTCCTTGTTAAATATCCAGATTTTTAATGAATAATACATTTTTATATTGTTTATTAAATATTCTTTAATTTTGTCCTTTTGCTGTACGAACACGCCCCTGCATTGCAGAACTTTAAGTACACAAGGCGCTATCATGGATTACTTCGGACTTTCCTTCACTAATTTTGCTCTCTCATCCTTCGCTGACTCCCGAACTTCCATCGTGGCGAGCACTGTTATTCTTATCCTTTACTTTTACGTCTGGGTGTGTTAAGTTTTTGATATCTGCCCACCACTATTTAAAATATCTGTAGCATTATTATTCTTGCAGTTACAAATACTTTTAATACGTTCAATTCAGCAAATGCATAAATTCTTATTTTTTCTCACCAGCCATTTCCATATGCTGTTGCAACTTAATCTCGCCATTCACATTGCTCAATCCGCCATGAACAACCTTTTGCCGCATCCCGTGGAATATACTGAAATATTGTCTGCTGCCAGGTGAATACAGTTACATGCAGCTTTGGCTTACACGCGGAACAACAGCAACAATAACGGGAGCGTTGTAAATGTACGAATGGCTGTGTGGGTTTGTGTGTTTTTAGCTGTGAGCTGTGTTTCAGCTGTGCTTGTGTTAGTTGGTTTTTCCAGCTATTTTGCATGTTTGTTTTTCTCAATGTTGCTTCCAACTAACGGGTTTGGTTCACTTCTTTCCCAGAATGCCCTTAGCATTGTGTTGATTGTGATTTTTCGTTGTTGTTGTTGTTTTATTTTTCACTATTGCACTTTGCATTCTAGCTGCTTTCTGACCGTTGCTGCTGTTATTGTTGTTGTTGTTGCAGCTGTCTTTCGTACTCGCGCACTGTTGGCTAGTAGTTGTTGATGCCATTGCCGATGCAGATGGACGTCTGCTTATTTCCAGTACATAAATTTCATCAATTCAGTGAACTGCACCGACTAGCGGTTATAGTTCGCCTCCTTTGCTGCCAATCTTCTCGGCGGTTTCTTCTATCCGCTGTTATTTCGCGCAAAACTCTGCGTACTTCAATAATTTGAAAAAATTTAAGCCACACTTTGCATTGACTTGAGGAGGACTTCTGGTGCTGAAGCTACGAAGTTTTGCTTGGCAGCTGACCGCTTGAAGCAATTTTTAAGTCAAACCTTTCAATTTGCTAAAGTTTTAGTTTTGTGATAATTGATTTTCTTTTACTGTGTAATTGATACAGCTAGTACTTTAGTATAAAATGTAATTTATTTTCTAAGAGGATAGATGGGATGTTGTCTAAGACAATGGTTCAGCCTTCGAAGAAAATGTTCGAAAAATGCCGTTGCAACCGAAGTTAACGTTCGTTTCTTGTTATACCCTGAACAGGGTATATTAAGTTTGTCACGAAGTTTGTAACACCCAGAAGGAAGCGTCGGAGACCCTATAAAGTGTATATATAAATGATCAGTATGTTGAGCTGAGTCGATTTAGCCACGTCCGTCTGTCCATCTGAACGTCCGTCTGTCTGTATATATACGAACTAGTCCCTCAGTTTTTAAGATATCGTTTTGCAAACGTCATTTTCTCTTCAAGAAGCTGCTCATTTGTCGGAACTGCCGATATCGGACTACTATAACATATAGCTGCCATACAAACTGAAAGATCGGAATCAAATGCTGGTATGGAAAACTTTTGCATTTGACAAGATATATTCACGAAATTGGGTATAGATTATTTTCTAAGGCAACAATGTAATCTCAGGAAAAATTTTTCGGATCGTATTACTATAGCATATAGCTTCCATACAAACTGAACACATAGTTACTAAAAGAAATGCACCTGTGAAGGATATATTAGCTTCGATGCAGCTGAAGTTAACGTTTTTTCTTGTTTTTGCATTTATATAAGAACCCTTCCTATTGGTGTTAAAACTTTATATTGAGCATTATTCTATGCCTATGATATACTTTCTATTGGGAAATATGGCTCAAGGATCATTCGTGTTAATCTGGTACCGAATAATATTCTTGTGGATGAAATAAACCTTGCGTTAAACTACGAAATGAAAAATTTTTGCGGCCAATTCGTTGAAATTCCTTAAAGATCTATATATCTACTAGCCTCGACGAATATAAAGGATTATTAATACACGTAAAGAAGGGCTAAGTTCGGGTGTAACCGAACATTTTATACTATTACAACTTGTGAGAATCAAAGCCAATGCCTTAAGATGTATAACGTCAACAAGAAGATCGGAATCTAAGCAATTTTATTAACTCTATATACTTATAACTCATTGACCGACATATTCAACATAAGGTTTGTTAGAAAAACGAAAACCATTATATTTAATATACGGGAGTTAGGGGACCCGATTTTATCTACTAACAATTATCTTACCACATAGTAAAAAATGTTCCTTGGGTTTCATTAAGGTACTTCAAATACAATCACCAATCATATGAAGTAAGTTCAGCCTGAGTTTCGAAAATCCTGGTATTGGTTAGATTTATCCATTTTGGGCACAAAGATACACATTGGGATAACTCACATATTTGTCAATATATCCAGCATAAAGTCACATGGAAGTTCAAAACTCTTTATATAATATTAGGTATATGGGGACTGAGGGAAGTATTGATCCGATTCACCCCTTTTTGACATGCAGACATACCATTATAAGATAAGGATTATCCCTTAATTTCAGTTATATATATCACACATTGACCGACATTTGCCATCAAAAGTCAACTATAGATACTGGGGTCTAAATATTTGGTACATAGGGACTTGAACAGTTTTTATTGGACTTAAACAATTTTTGGTCACAAGGTGGCACACACTAAAGACCCTATTCGAAATCAATTATCAAAGTTCTATTCCGTTATATTTTGTAATTGCTTCTTGATTTGTGTACTGGAAACTGAACGGATCAAGTGGAATTTTCAATTATTACCCCAGCTCCCACAAGGCTCTCTCATACCATCTCGGTGCTAAAATTTAATGCCTCTGGAGTATTTAGTTATTGATTTATCACGCTTTTAGTAGTTTTTAACAGTACCGTTATAGGGGGAGTGAGCGATTTCATCCATTTTTAGACAGCCGGTAGAAGTTTTTTTAAGATTTGTGTTAAACAAATTTGGTTGTATTAGAGTAGCTACAGCGTTTCTTGTAGAAAAGGAACAGAGTGGGGAACATAGCGACTCTTATCTTTAAACGCGTTTTTCTCAGAATGGTGTTTCTAGTTCCATTTTGGAGAGGATATTTTGAATGTCATTCACTATCGCGCTATGGAAGCTTTTATTTTTTTTTTAAATCTTCCAATTTTTTCTACGAAAAACTGTCGGAGAAAAGGGAAAAATTCGATACGTTTTGTTCAAACCGCCTCCATTTTGTCAAATTTAAAAAAAATAATAATAAAAACAAAAAACTTCAATCGTGGATATCGATAGCAGAACTTTTTTTTTAAGCGTCATTTCAACAATTTATAATCTATTATACACCCAATAAATAAACATATAAAAATTATTTTGAAAGTTTTGTTTTAGACAAAAATTGCGACTGCAATCGTGGACATCGTACAGAACGTTTTTTTTAAGTGTCATTTCAACAATTTATTTAATTATTATATACCCAATAAATAAACATAAAAAAATTATTTTGCATTCGTCATGAGAGTATTTATTTAGTTAATAGGTGAACAAAACTTTAAAAATTGCAAAATCAGAGTATTTTTCGAAACGATCTACCTGTAAACTTTTTATGCTAGCCTATAGGCGCTACAAGGCAAATAAGAAGCATATCCTTGTCCTATCATTTCCGTCTTATTATACGGCGCAGAAACATGGACGATGGCGCATCGAGATGAGAAAGCATTTGGAGCATCAGAGAGAGCTCCGCAAGATCTTCGGAGTCGTCCGCGTGAATGATGAGTGCCGAAAAAGATAGTACCACGAACTATATGAGCTCTACGTAAATATGGATACAGATAACCACATAGAACTCTAATACATTGGTCAGGCCATGTCGAAACAACCTGAGAAGTCACTTAGAGCATAAGAGAGTTCTCGTCAAGGTCTTTGGAGTAAGAAATAGTTGGTGGCGGACATGGATATAGTTAAACGCATAAAAATCCTGCGAATGCGCTTATTAGGTCATGTCGCACACATGGAAGACGATGTCTCTTCGATTCTAGATCCATGGGTGTGCAAAGGATGTAAGAGCGTCAACGCATCCAATAAAAGGACAAAGCGCATGGAAACCTGTTTGCCCTTCGGATGTACAACTCGAGTGACGTCGTAAAGTACTGAGGCAA
Source organism: Bactrocera neohumeralis (assembly GCF_024586455.1). NCBI lineage: Eukaryota > Metazoa > Arthropoda > Insecta > Diptera > Tephritidae > Bactrocera > Bactrocera neohumeralis. The sequence goes on from NC_065921.1 coordinate 13,837,844, forward strand.
ATGGAAAGTTTTTGTATTCTCACCTGGTTCGGAAATTACTTTTTCGATGTCCTTTTTAAATTTTCTACAATCTACTTTATTTAGTTTTTGAGCTTTACAAAGCTATAAGAAGGTCTTTTAAAGGATAAATGAAAGAACTGATCACCTCACTATTGCTCAGCTTTTACTACTAAATTATCACTTAGTTCGTCATAAAGTTTTCTAGCAGAGCAAATTGTTCACTTAGTCTTCACATTTAATCATGATAACCGAAAAAAATATTCAACATTTTCACTTTTGCAAAGGTTCGTTCTTCGCATAAATGTTCCCATTCAACCCTTAAGTAGTTTTGCTTAACAACGCATTAGCATCCAGTATCACTTGCAAAGTGGAAACTGAAAATCAGCGCTATAATCTTAACCCGCTTTACGTTACTTCCGCTATGTGCTGTTGTTGGTGCGTACATTTTCGCACTTCCGTCCTATCCTAGTATTAATAGCCCAGCTTAAGCACAGACTTACGCGAATACGATTATTATTGCTGCTGTTGCTACTAGTCGCCATGCTGTTTTTGTTGTTATTGCCAGTGTTGTCATTGCCATCAAAGGAAGTACATCATTAAGCGCATCCTAATGATGTCTATAACAACCAATAAGCGCACAAACCGTCAACCATTTCAATCGTTGCAAGCGCTATTCGCACTTAACCTCACTATATTGACGTCGCTTGGGCGACTTAGTAAGTGCAAGTAGACGCTGAGTCTATGTGAGTGAGGTATATGTGTGGTGATCATTATCAAAAGAGTGCACATTAGTGAAATAGTATTTAGCATAAGTACAGACCAGATAGCTCAAAGCTTAGGTGTGGAGGATGACGGAGCGAATGCAAGGAAAAAATGGGCATGGCTTTGAAGAGATAAAGGAAGCAAAGAGTAGAGTTGCCCGTCTGAAGTGCACCTGCGCTTACACACATACATACAGAATATGGTAAAAATTCGACAAGTGTCGACTGTTCACTTTGGCATTCAAGGTGCTCGCTCGCTCTGTCACTTCAACAATTTCGCCACTTAAATGCTTTACTGATGCCTTGCTGCCACGACACTTACCCAGCGCCACTTCAGTGCGCTTAAAGGCTAAGATTGAATGAACCAAACTGAATTTCGTGATGAAGGTGAAGGTTAAAGAAAATCAATTTGGCTTTGCTTCGATATATGTGGGCTTGTGTATGTGTGCGCAAGCACTTGTGTAGTTGCTAAAGATTTGTGTGAAGTGAAAGGCGATTATTTTTCCACTCAAAGACACTAAATTTGGTTCGGCAGTCAATGGCTGTCGACGACTGCTTGAGCGTTAGAGCAGCGCCGCATGCAGATATATATACAATACTGTACAAAGGAAGCTATTTCCAACTTTTGGTGATTTGGTTTTCACTTTGTTGTGCATTTCTTTGCCGACATGCTTCTTTCTCTCACCTTTATTTTTCTTTTTTATAGTATTTTATCTGCTGCTGTTGCCCCTTCGCTTCCCTGGCAGCATTTTTATTGACTTCCGGCTTTCATTAGTCGGAAGTTAAGTGAAAAGCACGTGCAATGCTTGCGTGAATTTGTCGAAAACGTGCGACTTACTGAAAGATTTATTATTTACCGTTAGTAAATTATTTATTTTATAGCTGGTGGAATGCGCTGTGAGAGAATTTTGAATAAAACATACGTTTGTGCTATTTAGTGTATGACATTCATAAAAAACGAGTGCAGATTTTATGAGCAGGAATGGAGTTTCTTTTACTTTGCGCCTTGTGATATGCTTTGAAATTAAATTTAAACGTTGATATAACTAAGCAAAGTTGAAAAAAGCATAAAGTAAATGTTTTTAAAGATTATATAAACTAAAGTCAACAAAAAGAAATTTTTATAGTTAAAAAAATTAAAAAATAAAAATAAAATTAAAAATAAAAAAATTAGAAGAACAAATAATAAATTAAAGTAAAGATATTCACCCCAGTTTTATCCATATACCGTATTTATATAAGTTTTTGTTTTTTACCACAATTCTTGTTTATTTTAGGTGAAGAACTTTTAACCACTCGCAACATAAGTGCAAACTCATTATTCTGTGGTGCAAGTATGTGGACTACAACTAGGAGCATGTATGCATATGAGCACCCCTCCGTACCTACATATGTATATGTACTCAGAACACTACTTATTTACAAAACGTCAAACGCCATATGGTGAATTGCGAATCCTGGTGCTTTCTTGGTGGACGCATATTTTTCTTTCACTTGTAAAATTATTTTTTCTCAGATTTTCGCAAGCTACTCCCATGAGCTTGAATTTTGTTGTAAGCTTTGATGACAATGCAAATTACATTTGCCACACTAGCGTGCCACATATGCTTACGCGCCCTCAATAACAGCTATGGATGAACCCACATATATTTCTGATAAAAAGAAAGTATAGGAAAAGAACGAATACCATCTGCTTTGTGAAGCGACCCTGTAGGAAAACAAATTTACAGAGTTACTGAAAGTAACCCATACATATATTCGGTTCAAGGTTCACTCACAAAAATATTACAAAAATTTAATATTGGCTTCCAAATAGGATTCTGAGTCAATACAAGCCAACGCTTAACCTAATCCCTGTTAGGTGCGTAAGTATTAGATAAGATCCACGTCATCCAACAGTAGGTCCAGAAAACGTGATGTTTCGACGGGGTCGGACCAAAGGGGAAGAGTGTCAGATGAGTAGGGTTAGTAGGGCATGCAAAGAGGTGGCCAGTGTCATGAGGGAATTCATTGCACGCTGGAAAGATATTTGATATGTCAGAGTATTTTCTGGATAAGTAGGAGTTTAACCTACTATTTCGGAGATCTAAGCCCGTTTACATCGGTGAGTCATAGTCTTCATCTTTATATGTATAAGCCTCGTCTGGGACGGCCTTCAGTGCTTTTAGTGAATTTTGGGTTTTTCGGCTTGGCTCCATTTTTGGAGCGACATTCCCTAGATTGTTGGAAAGTTTCGATGATATATTCATAAACCCACTTCAAGTCACCAGTAATGATGAGTTTGATGAATGTAGAAACCTCAGCTAAGTCTAGCATCTCTTTTGCGAGCACAACTCATGTCGGTTTTGCAAAAGATTTAGGTCTTTTGATTCAAGTGTAGCATTGGCACGCTTCATATCCAAAACATTAACCAAAATTTGTTTAGTTAATCCATAAGAGAAGCTGGGATCCTATGCTATCTCCTTGATTCAAACACGACGATTTTTAAGCACTGCTTATTCAACTTTTCGTTAAAACTTCACGAACATAAAAGTAGGTTGTACGAAGCTGGGTAAAGATAATTTATTGATTACGTTTTCGCAATTTAACTGAACCAGTCTGGATCAATTTTGATCAAATCTTCTTGAAGTATCTCTATTTTCAGGAAGATGTTCGGATGCCATGGGGTATTTGTTCTCAAGCCAACAGCTTACTATGCCAATGAACTTTTACCAAAAATGAATCTACGTAGACCAGCGTTCTTGGAAATGTAAAGCGATTTGCCCCCAATGAGAAACCCACCAGCATATTTTTCCTACTGTGCCCCTTAATATCAGTACATATAGTATGTACGTAGCTGTCGCAGCAGCTCGAGAAAAGTCAACGTGTCACACATTTATGACGTACGAAACCTTTTCAAAAGCGTCCAATGATGACAGCAAAATACTTCTGCACCCACACACAACCACAAAAGCAAACAAACATATAATATTATGTGAGGGGTTTGCAAATAGGTGCTGTTATTTTTTGCGGTTGTGTAGTTAATGCAATATGTGCACATATACAAATATATAGTTTATATTATATATGTACATATGTATATGGGCAATGTGAAAAAGCATAAATATTTGGTATTTGTATGAGTGAGAGGTATGAAATGAATTGGCTGTCGCCCATTGCTGTCAAGCTGCGATTTCTGCTGAGATTTTCATGTTGACGTAGGATGACAGTAAAATGGCATTGTTGTTGTTATTGCGTGTGTTGAATTCTTGCTGTTTAGCTGCTGTTTGCTTGGATTGCTGTGCTTCTTCCTGTAGAGAGCCCCAGCAATGCGCTCACATCAGCAAACGCAAAGTCGAATTTGTGGTTTAAATTTTTTGAGTTTTAATCTTTTACTTTATTTCAAGTATTTTCATTGTAAATGTGCACTCGTATTGGTGTATGTAAATGCTTTCTGTAAATAATAAATAACGCTGCTCAAATAGTGTTGGGAGTTAATGATGTACGTACATAGTTTTGCTAGAGTCATTACCATTATATCTCGGAGATGGGCACTACCACAAATTTTAAATATAACTTCTATCCGTTTTTGTGTGGATAAATAGCTTAGTAAAGTAAAATATATGTACTAAACTGCGGTTCGCAGGAAATAAATCTTATTCGGTTTTTTGCTTATGCTTTCAGGTGATCTTATTCCAAGGTCGGTATAAAAATTATGATCTTGGCCTTTATATTCGAACAAACAGAACAAATTCGAACTAGAAACTTTTCCAGAGACAGTTTAGTGAACGCTTGACTCAGCATGGCTTCAGTATGCGTCAAAGATGGAGACCAGCTATGAGAAAATGTGCCATATTTTATAGCTTTTCTTCAATAAATGCGAAAACGGAAGCCAAACGGTTGAAAATGTGAATAGTGTTCACGGTCCTGATACTGTAACAGCTAATCGCGTGAACTTTTAGTTTTGTCGCTTCTGCCTATATCGTATATCGTATACCGTCGTATATCGATACATTGGTGCCACTGAGTTAATGTCATGAGAAAACGATTGTGGTCGAATAGCGGTGAGTCGGCGCAAAAGACGCCTTAGCTAGAATTGACATCAGGAAGGTTTTATTAAGTCTTTGGTGAAATTGGTAGAGAATCATTTTTCTGAGCTGCTGCCCTAGACCAAACTCTTAATTCGCAGCTGCAATGTTGACTATTGAACTGTTTGAAGAAAGTAATCGCTCAGAAGCGTCAATAGAGAGAAATTGTGTCTCATATAGATTCGCTACTCGTAGAAGCTTCGAAAGATTAGTGGAAGGTTCCTTTGCAGCCATCTTATATTCCGGACCTGACACCAAGTGATTGCTACCTTTTATCGCTCACTGCTAACGCCTCAAGAAAAGTTCAGAAATTCGTATGTGTCAAGTTTTTTTGCTAATAGGGTCGGGGGTTTCAGATTTCAGATTATGACAACACCTTCAAAATGGCAACAAGTAATCAAACGAAGCGTCATTTTTTGACCTAATTAGAGTCTTTATTTCAATGCAAAAATAATAGATTTATTTCTATTGATCCTTAAACATAATTTTTTATCTCAAAACCGTTCTGAAACCTCGATAATTTTTCATTTTCGCTTTCACTATCTAAAGCGGTCTAGTGAAATAAATGCTTTTCAAAGTTTTCTGTCGATAAAAACGACATCTACGTTGAGAACCATTAGCATTATTATTATTATTATGAAAATTTGATTTTCGAATACGTTTAAGCGTTTATAGACATATTTCATTTTTGTTGTTTATGGAATGGTGGTCAAAGTTTTAAGGTTACATATATTTCATTATGAAGTCAAAGGTCAATGAAGAACTTTGAACAATTCTGAAGCAGTCCGGAAAACTTTTCGAATATTTGTATATTCAAAATAATTAGTGTAAAGTCAGAATTATAGTCGAAGGTTTTAATAAGCTGATTAGAGGCTGCTGATTTACCAAATTTTCATTGCTATGAAGTTTGTAACTCCCAGAAAGAAACGTCGGATACCCTATAAAGTATATATCATATGAATTATCAGTGTGCCGAGCTAAGTCACTCAGTTTTTGAAGTACTGATTTGGAAATGTCCATGCCATTCTTTCTAATTTTCCTGTTTTCTCCAAAGGAGCTGCTCATTTTTCGGAACTGCCGTTATCGGACCACTGTAGGATATAGCTGCCATACAAAACGAACGATCAAATTTAAGTTCTTGTAAGGAAAACTTTTTTATTTGACAATACGTATGTATATCTTCTCGAAATTTCGCATGGATTACCACTCAAACCAAAGCTATAACATATGAAGAAATTGTTTAGATCGGATTATTAGATCATATAGCTGCGGTATAAACTGAGCGATCAAACTCAAGTCCTTGCTTAGAATACTTTTTAATTGGCAAGCTATCTTCGCGACACTGGGCGCATAATATAGCCTAAAAGATCGCTACAATATCCGAACAAATTGTTTGGATCGGACCGCTATAGCATATAGCTGCCATACAAACTGGCCTATCAAAATCAAATTCTTGTATTAAAAAAGATTTTATTTAACAAGATATCCTCAAGAAATTTGGTATGAATTAGTAACCAAGGCAACGGTATCATCTCCGGACAAATTCTTTAGATCGAACAATTATAGCAAAATCAAGTTCTTGTATGGAAGACTTTTTCATTTTTCAAGGGTGTTATAGCTATAGTGCAAACGAAAACACATTTTTTCCTGCTTTTTTTTAATTTTATAACAAAATCGCTGATTTAGATGACATTGTAGTAAAAAAATTACAAACTTATTATTTACAAGCAATTTTTATTGCTTTTATATAAAAGGTAATTTGTTTACTACGTACTGCGTGCATATGTAACTATAATATATACAAGTAGTAGTAGATATTCATTGAACTCGCGATACACTGCAGCGACGTTGCATCATTCGTGCAGTTGTGCCAAATGTCCCAACAACTGTATGCCCCTGCGATTGTATACGATGAAGAAGAACGGATGATCGACACAGAACATCAATGGCTTAGAGCGCAACGACGAAAAGGCGTTCCAGAACAATACCACTACAAATGAGAGTACACAAATTAAGCTTACAAATACGCCCGTGTCAGACATAAAACGGTTCATGCATGCATTCAATCAATGTTTCAGGTAATTAAATTGAAATTCATTGCTTACTCGATTCCTCCAGCTCACCGATGCCGTCCTCACTAACGGCGAAATGGGCCTCCTGTGTCACCTGCCAGGCGCTGGGCCAATGTAGATCCACATTTGCTGTGGCATTTAGTAGCTGAAATTAATCGAAGCTCTCAAAATGTATGTGATTGCACAATAGCCCCAGTACAACACAAACACCACAAGCATATACAAGAAGCTGGTGTTGCTTGTGTTGTTGTGTGGTACTAACCTGCTTAAAAGCGCTGTCCAAGTTAGTGCGTTGTGCGAATTTAAATTGTGGCAAGAAAACGCGCACCAAAGTCGACTCCAAACGGCCGCGTAGGTGGTCTGCAGCGCCTGTTGTAGCCGCCCGCTGTTGCTGCTGCTGCTGCGCATCGCCTGAGTCCTCCGTGTCGCCTGTCAGGCCACACAAGTCATCGAGCAATGTCACATTGGCACTTAGACGCCGCAGCAGTTGTGGCAAGCCATGCTTTGCTTGCGGCAATATGATGAGCATTTTCAATTGCTGCCGCTGTAAGGATAGCTCCAAGGCGCTGGCATTCAATTGCGGCAATTCGCCATAAAGGAAGATGTCGTCTTTGCGCATGGCGTTTAGGTAGGCGTGTGTGTGCGTATGTGGCATGTAGAATTGGCGTTTGTGTGTGTCGCGCTTTTGGAAGTTGTGCGCCCAGCGTGAATTTATGCGCACTACATTGATTAGTTCGTTGCGTTTGCTGCTCTCTAGGTCTCTGTTGTTGTTACTATTGTGCTTGTTTTTGTTGTGCTTGTTACTGCTGTTAGGCGTCTGGCTGTTACTTGCCAGTGCCGCATCATTATTATCGATTTTGCGGCCTTTGTTGCCGCCATCTTCAATGCTGGTGTTGTCCGAGCTTTTGTTATGCTCCTCGCTCTCCTCTTCGTCACTCTCGTCGTGCAGCACAAATTGCAGATTTTTCAATTTCCGTGTGAACCTTTGTGCATTGTAGACATCGGCATATAGCGTGTTGTTCACCAGAATCGGACTGCCTGTGATGTGGAAGAACTCTTCGAACTCCTGCATGCCGCTGTCATTGGCGCTGGTGACATCATTGCTTGTGGCACCGTGCTGTGTGGCGGCTGCAGTGGCGATTTCTTTGTCCGTGCCATGCAGTTGCAGGTACAATTCCAGCATTTCCTGTGGTGCAATCACAAAATTCCTTGCTGCATCCGCCTCGGCCAGTATGTGTGCCAACAGCAAATGCATTAAATCGGTGGCGTTGGCACTGCTGGCCGTTGTAGTGGCGGCTAAGGCCGGAGCTAGCTTTGAACTGCATAAGAGCCAGAGTGTAAAGCCTGTAAATAGCAATTTTTTGCTTTCTTTGATACTTTAAATTTTAAATTCTGTATTTTCGGCACTTACATGTGGAAAGCGTGTTGCCAAACATATTTTTACTTTCAACACATTTCACTACTAAATATTTAGAAATGTACAATAATTCAAGAGCAGACGATATTGGAGCGCAAATTTAGAAACCCATTAGGGTGGTTCCTTTTTTAACCAGCACGCGATGTTAAATTCTCTAGAAATCATCGTCTTAAACAAGCAAAATACTGGAGCGATCTCGTACCCACCGCCTCTCTAATCGTCGTGCCTTGAAACCGAAAAACTATACCAACCTAATATTCGAGCATATATACATATTATAAGCGCTTATCATATTTAAATGCTTATCAATTCTAGCGGATTTTTGGCTGTGAAGCGTGCTTCAAGCATTTATTCAAAATTCGAACTTGATTTTTGCTATAATTAAACATCTCATGTGTAAAGCTCATATTTTAAGTGACAAAATGTTTATAATGTACAAATATAAAGGGTGATTCAAGTAGAGGTACTTATTTCAATACCCTTCTTTTGACAGATCACGCGTTAGTCGTGTCAAGCTTTTATGTTATTTTTGTTCAGTATTGTTTGGCATTTCATCATGGAAAAACTTATGCCTGAACAACGTTTACAAATCGTTCAACTTTATTGCGAAAATTCACATTCATCACTGAACTTATGGTCAACATAATCGGCCTAGCATACTGTTCGCAACACCATCAGTCATCTTGAGACCCAGCATTCATTATAGGAAGGGGAGAAAACATAACAGCCGTAGCTGAGAGTGTACACGAAGATCGTGGATCGTTCACAGCAACTCGGACTGACGTCTTGAAGGACTTGGCGCATTTTACGTCGAGATCGTGTACTAGAAGTCTACAAAATACAGCTTGTGTAAGAAGCCATTCGAGCTTCCTAAGCGACATCGCTTTGCTCTATGGCTCTTAAAAAGTTCCAAGAAGATCTGATGTTTTCGAGTCACATTTTGTTCAGCGCTAAGCAACATTGCAGTATTTTGGACAAAGAAGAACCTGAAGAGATTCAAGAGCTGCCATTTTATCCAGACGAACAATGGTTTGGTGTATTTTGTGGGCGAGTGAGAACGTAACCGTCAAATACCGCCGTTAATGTGCCGTGATGACCGACTATTTGATGCCCGAAATTGGAGCTTGTGACCTCGGCGGCAATCATCGCATTAGTCAATGAATTTATAAAGAGAACACTTCGGTGAGTAGATAATTTCACGTCTTGGGACAGTCGATAGGCCGGCAAGATCATGTGATAGCACACCGTTGGACTTTTTCCTGTGAGGATAAGTAAAGTCTAAAGTCTATGGTCAATGCCGCTTCAAAGCAGGCCATGGAGCAATTCCAGTTGAAATGATCGAACGAGTCATCGAAAATTGAACTCAACGGATGGACCATCTGAGGCATAGCCGCGGCCAACATTTGAAAAAGATATTCTTCAAAAAATAAAAATGTTCTTTCGAGTGATAATGTTTATTATTCCGTATTAAATTTGAGTATCTGTGCTTTTTCTCTAAAAAAAGTAGGGAACCTCCGAATGAATCACCCTTTACTAGTATTTTTGAAACATTACGGCAAACCATTTCAGTAAAATGAGTGGCATTTCAATTTCATAAATGGTTAATGGTTAAAACTGAACTGCTCTTTATGCGGCCATAATTTTAGAAAATACAGTATGTAGATATAACATATATAGTGTCATCTCAAATCGTATAATCCGAACAATGGCAATATTGATTGTTTCTCTATTTGGCAAGAAAAGTGAGAGTTAAGACGTTCCAAACTGAATTTAGTAAAAGTTGGTAAATCTTTTGATAGATCAGGGAAGTTATTTACCTTTCCATACTATACATCGGACTGCGACCGACCATAGATATTTATCTTAGTAAGCACATAAGACTCCCTAGACCTCATACTGGATATTGTACAAAGTTCGGTGAACCGTCTCATGTAGTTGAGCCAGTCAAAAGTAGCTCAAAAAATATGAAAATTGATTCATCTCAATGGTACTTACCAGGGTACAGGTATATTCATAACCTGAGCTTAGAGTGAACGTAAAAAGCTTTTGTGCTTTCACATGTACACGAGTAGAGCTTTTGTGCTTTCATATGACACGAGTGGAGCTTTTGTGCTTTTGTTATTGATCATATTTTTTATTTACAGTCGAATGTATTAAACAGAACTACAAAAATAGTTCTAAACTTGGCCTAAAAATGCCTTTGAAAGGTGGGATGATTTGCTGTTGCGCCATCTAACCCCTTAAAGACTATTTTTACCACTGCGATGATGGGGAGTCACTATGATTATAAATTTCGTGTAAATTTGTAGGCAAATCAAGTCAGATACTGTTAGCGGTTATCAAGTGCATTATCACATATTTCTTGACTTTGAAAGTCGTTAGAAAACTAAATGTGATTCTTAAGATCCAAATTGTAAAGTGAAAATTGTAAAAAATCTAAAAATATATATTTTTCTCAATATTCTTTGCATTTAAGTGATTCAGACGTGCGTAAAGCAATATCGTCAACCGTTTCATGCTGACACGAAAAAACTCTAAAAAGAACACGACACTCAATGTCCTGAGTAGCACAGTTTGTCCCAATGGAACAAAAAGGGGTAAAAGAAGGAGAAGTGCAAAGCGAAGCATGACAGGAACACATGTATAACCCGAGCAAATTGTTTTCAATTTCCAAAATCGTTGTAACTAAGCGCGACAGGCAGCTTAACAAGCAAGAGCACTTCGCTCAAAATGGATATTGAAGGCGTGGGCGGTATGTGTGTGTGTAGAAAATATGTATAACAGCATTTACGGGAATATATAAATATGCTGGCTGGGTTAGTCAAAAAACTGTATGTGTTTCCGAATATTTCAATATGAGTTTTTAAGTTCCCCTACAAAAGGAATAAATATATTTGCAAGAAGTTCCTATTGTTCGATAAACTATCATGATTTCAAGTAATTAGATATAAGAATTACTTATACTCTTGATATATTTAAATACTATCAAGCTATCTGGTAATGATAGTTGAGAAAGAAATTTTTGATCTCATGATTCAAGCTCAAGTCTTTTGACAAGTATTTTATGCTATAAAATAACTCGAAGATTAACTTTCAAAATTTTTTTCTAAGTATCCTCTGGAAGCCGGTGAGCTTTTGAATATTAGCATAGCACTGAGAAGTCGTCAACTTATGATAGATTGTTGTGGAAACATAATACTCAATTCGATTATGACTTCAAGCAGAAGTGCGGCGGTGAGGGTTATGGCACTAGGACTCCATATGAAAAATAAGTGATAAGGAAAGTATGCCATGTTTAACACAACCGAAGCTTCATATATCCCATACTATGTAAACATAAACAAAAGTCTTCACGGGTTAATAAAATATTGAAGTTTTTAAGGCAATACGGTTTTTCTTTTTTTTACCTCGAACATTACTTCTATAGCATTTTTGAAGTGCTGTAGTACATCGACATCTGTTTAAGAAACTAACGAGGATCTTTATAGAAAGATGCAAAGATTGTAAGAACCTCAATTTTTCGGCTTCTTCAAGACGATCTTTAAAATAATTCAATAAATTTATTTTTCATTGAGTTTTCCCATTAAGAACTATGTAGTTACATCTATTACTAGTACAAGGATGCAAAGATTGTAAGAACCTCAATTTTTCGGCTTCTTCAAGACGATCTTTAAAATAATTCAATAAAAGTATTTTTCGGTGAGTTTTCACATTAAGAACTAGTTACATCTAGTACTGGTTACTAACTACTTACTAAATAACAGGATTGTAAGAACCTCAATTTTTCGACTGCTTCAAGACGATCTTTGAAATAATTCAATAAAATAATTTTACGAAGTTTTTTCCCATTATGAACTAGTTACATGTGGTACTAGTTACTCACTACTTACTAAATAATGGTTTTTAACATCCAAAAGGTATGTGGGAGACCCAATAAAGTATATTTATAATATACCTTAAAATCAGCGTGACAAGCCGAATCGATTTAGCTATGCCGGTCTGTATATATGTATGTATGTACGGAACTCGTACCTTAGTTTTTGAGGTATCAAGCAGAGAATTCACAAACTTGCTTTTCTTACATAGTAGCTGCTCATTTGTTGGAAACGCCGATATCGGACCTTTTATACGATATAGCTGCCATACAAAATTGACTGGTCAACTTCAAGTCTTTGTTTTATTTGGCAAATAAACTTCGCACAATTTTGCGAAAAAGATTATGCATTGTATAACCTTTTATTCTATAATAAATGCACTTGTGAAGGGTATTATAGCTTCATTCCAGTCGAAATTAACATTTTTTCTTGTTTTAATTCAAAATCAAGAAAACTTCAAATAACCTACTTCTCTTCGAGCCGGCTACAATCTGAAGGTGCGTTGCAAGATCATGTTGCATGACATTGCTGCAAGACAAATACGCCGTTACATGAAAAGTTCTGTAACTGCAATTGGCTACTTGTCGTTGTAGCAGGCTTCATGTCCATGTAAAAGTGTTCTATTTCATGAGCTGTGTGCTTGCCAAGCTGGAAAACATGATTTTTCCCGAGTAACTGTATTTCTATTTCATGTTATTTTTGCTCGCATTGCATTCTGTATTCCTTTTTCTGCTACAGGAGAGTCCAGGTGTATTTGTAAGGGGTTTACTCTTCCAGGAGTGTTTGAGTGTTCGAGTGTGTGGATGTCCGTTGGTATGTGTATTGGTGCACCTACGCCGCTTGCATAACTTTCTTTCTAATTCCGTTGTCGCTGTTGCCTTCAACACGGGATTTATGCAAAATCCTTGAATTGTTTCGCAAAGCAGAAACACTTACAACTGTTAAAATGGAAGTAAGCAAAACGAAATTCCAAAAAACAAAATACGAAATATACACTTCAAATGAAGGTATATGTGTGTGTGTGCGGTTCCTTTATGTGCGTGTGTGCATATTTGTTGCAAAATCATACATAAAATCTGCTCACGTACGATTTGCTTTTGGTTTTTTATTTCTCTGCTTCTACATTTTTGTTGCTCTCTCCAAAAAAAAAAAAAAAAAATTAGAAAAAAAATCGAAAACAACTGGCAGACCGACAGACAGACAGCCAGTGCAATGTCGCAGCTTTGGACTGTGTGTGCGTGGGGCCCTCAAAGGATATAAAGCACAATATGCTTCAGTTATGAGTGCTAACGATTCGAGTTGAAAAAGAAACATCAGAAACAGCAAAAACAACAACAAAATGCTTGTTACTTGTAGTAAAAGGCAGCAGATCCAACTGATACGCACTCACGAAGCAAAAGATAAAAGCGCAGTTCTGCTTTCTAAGCTGCAAGCACAGGTTGCAGTACTCTCTCTCACACACGCACACACATAAGCGTGCACACGCACATGCAGTTAACTGTCTACTTGTTTAGTTACAATAACCATATTTATTTCGTTTTTGCGAGCACTCCTGCAGCGTTGCGGGTCGGTCGGTGCGGGTGTGTGGCACCAGACAGTTAGCTAAACGCCCGAGGAATTACGACCGGCTGGGCATTGGAAATCTTTCGAAATTTTACACCTGCTAATACTCACTTGCGTGTGCAGGCATATATATGTATATGCATTTACTTTGTTGCAAATATACCGTATATATACCAGATATGATAACAGGTATGTATATGGTACAAACATATATAATATGCCACAATTTCTTCTGCTTTTTCACTGCTTTTGATGTGCATGTGTGTTGTGCTGTGCGATTGGCACGTACTTGTAGCAAATAACAAAATGTCTGCCCTTTTATCTGACTCTATTTGGCTATGTGGGTGCGTGTGTCGGGGTTTATTTAGCTCATGAAAAGAATATTTTGCTTTGCATTGAAATTATTTGAAATTTAGTAGAAGACTTTGTTGCTCTTTAAATATTTGGAGTTTTTTCAGATAATTTACAAATTTTATCAAATATTTTATCTAAATAAACTGTGATGTTATATAATAAAATGTGATGTTATATATTACGAAAATAATCCTAACTGCATTTTTGTTGTATTTTAACATTCATTTCACTGTAATTATAATACATAGTTACCTGAAAAATATATTTTTCGCTCTTTTCAGCATTCAAGGAAATATATGTATTAGTTTTGCTCGTATTCATGGAAATAAATAATTATTAAAAGCATTATACAGAAAATTTTTATACAGAAATATTTGTAGACATTTTTTTGACGTTTGGTAACAGTTTTCAAAAAATTTATTCAACTGTACTTTAGTAACCGTATTACAGTATTGTAGTATTTCGTCCACTTAATCAATTTATTTCAATAAAAAATTTCCAATAGGTGCCAATCATTCTAAAATGAGCGTTCTACGAGAGGCGCTCATCAGCATGTGTGATGCACTAAGGTCCACTCTGACGATGGCACTTAAAACAGTGTCTGTAGACATCGTCGGAGGGTGTATAGTTACTAACCGACTCAGAGAATCTAGGTTCATAAAAGAACACCTGAAATTTTCACACACTTTGACTTCATACCGGATCACTTAGATCACAGAGTCGCTAAACCGAACTCCGGCGGCTCCTTCTCTGCTCATCTTTGGTTGGCAGTGAGCTTCTTTCTTCTAGAGGAGTTTACTGTCAGAAGCTCTCTATCAACTCCAGCTTCAGTCTTCTTGATTATTGCATTGTATTCCAAGCTAAGCTTGTAGTCATTAAGGTAGCAGTAGATTTACGGCTCCGGAGTGCAGCCTTCTTCAGAGAAGTGACTATCCACCAAGATAGCAGATCGGCGATACTAGCATTGAATTCATTAACAGTGAGTTCAGTTTTGGTTAACAAGGGAGGTCAAGACTAAAACATTTGGGAGCAAATTTGTATTGGCTACGAAGCGTTTTGTTAATTTATAAGTTCGAGCAATTTTTTTTTTATTTTAAAACATTACACAGGCGGCTATCTTCAAATTTTAATTTTGTGCATATAGCATTATGAAATGAAGAGGAAGGATATCGGATACTTTCCTATGTGAAGGGCAGTTATTTTGACGGTATCCAGCTCTAATAAAGGGTAGCCTAAGGGTTATTTCAATTTAAAAATACATCATTTGAAAAAAAAAAAATAATAATTATCACCTAACGGCTGTTTGCATCACTTAAGCGTAATCGAGATAGATATAAGGTTATGTGTATATAAATGATCAAGTTGACGAGATTAGTTGTAATCCGGATGACTGTCCGTTCGTTCGGTAGCCGGTATACAAATAGTACGTGACCCATGGCATCGCTCACCATTCCGTGATCCATATCACCGGACCTTCAAACACCAATGGAAATATCGGAATTAAGCTTAGTATAAATTATCAACTTGTTGAGCCGAATCGATTTAGCCATGTTTGTCTGTCTGTCCACCAAAACATGTAGTTGCCATACAAACTGAACGATAGTAAAAGATCGTAAAGAAAACTTTTATATTTGACGATATATCTTCTCGAAATTTAGCATATGTTATTGTCAATGGCAGCAGTGCAATCTCCGAAGAAATTAATCAGATCAGTCAAAATAGCACATAGGTCAGGTTGTACGACAACTATATGCTATAGTAGTCCAATCTGAACAATTTACAAAGTAGTCTTTGACCACATAAAAAGTAAGCAAAGCAGTTTTTTATCCTATAAAATGTTAACAAAGCAGTTTTTGACCCCTCAAAATGTAAGCAATAGGATCAATGACCCCAAATGTAAACAAAGGTTGTAAACTTGGCTAAATGTAAACAAAAACGTATTTGACCACATAAAATATAAACAGGGTCAATAAACCCAAATATAAACAAAGGTGGTTGATGTAGCTAAGTGTAATCATAGGTTGTGAACTTGGCTAAATGTAAACGAAAATTCATTGACCTCATAAAATGTAAATAAAGGGGTTATTGACCTGGGAAAATGAAAAGAGAGTGGCAACCATTCAAAAGGCCTATCAGTAAAATATGTCCATTCTACTCGGAAGAAAAAGAGGAGAGTTTCCAGCAAGAAAACACAAGATCTTGTAGAACAGGGGAATGACTACAATGTCGATATTAACTTGCATGCTTTTCCTAATGCAAACAGCAATGGCAACGATAATCGGTGGAGATGTTCGAATAAAGGAGACACCAAACAAAAGTGCAAACATCTGGAATTTGGAAGTTTATTGCAAGAACGATTTACAATTACATCGCGATTTATCACCAATTTTAAATCAAGTTGTGAAAGATCCAAAGTGTTAGAAATGGATAATGCTATTGCTACCAAAAAAGGACATCGTCGAACATCGTTTGACTTATTGGAACTGTTCATGCATGAAATTTTATACCATGCAAAAGCAATTGCAAGAATCAAAGCCACGGAAATACCAAACAAATGTAAAACGACTAGAGTATCGATGCACGATTAAGCATAAAAAAACATAATATACTACATCATATACTTTAAATAAGTTTTTAGAAAAATGAAAATCATTATATATATGTATAATGGCATTGGGCTGTATCGACCCGTTTTTTTTTAAAAAGCATTATAATCGCCACACACTATAAAAATGTTATGGCTATCATTAAGGTATCCCACATAATATCACCAATCATATGGAGCAAAATCAGCCGGATGTTCGAAAATTCTGGAAATTTATATTGGGGATAGGTCAAGTATTGGCCCAATTGTATCTATTGTAGGAAAAATCCACAGTTATGACAGTAAAAGTAAAACCATAATTTTCAGCCCTTTCACACCGGCTTCCATAGCATCTCGGAGGTAAAATTTAATGTCTCTGGCGTAATTAAATATTGACTTACCGTGCTTTTAGTAGTTTTTAACCGTACTGTTACATGGGAAGTGAGCTGGGTTATCATTCGATTTCATCCATTTTCACACTGTTGGTAAGAGTTTTTATAGTATTTGCGTTGAGCAAATTTGGTTAATACTCATAAACACACAACTTTAAACTCGAGTTAGTCAACTCACATGCAATATTCTAATATGAAAAATCGGCAAAAAAATGCTTAAAAATTAAACTAAAATTACGGTGAAATGAAATTTTAACTTTATTACGTTTAATACTGTTAGATGGAAGCACCAAAAAGTACCAAAATTCGAATTTTGATTATTTTATAATTTTTCTTTGGCAGGTGCAAATCGGTAAAAATTGCTTTTGTATTGATTTTTTTCATTAAAAACTGTTTTATTTACATTTACAAACCGTTATAAGCAAATACCACAGACATATCAGCAGGTGTGAATTACTTTTCAGCACATTGAAGTATGACTACATTTATATGCACAAGTTGGTATGTATGTGTAAGGGAAGTTTATTGACGAACAGATCATTTCTTTTGCTTCTTGACATTTTTGAAAAGCAAATACATGTTTCAACTTTACACAACTTTATTGGCACAACAAAAACAAGAACAAAAAAGAAAACTCCACAGTAATGACCTCGAATTCCTGCCTGCAGCCAACTCAAATAACTCATACGCCATGTCGGCAAACACAAGCGAGTACACAATACACGTTGCTATACAAATTCAAGGGCCGAATACAAACACACATACACATATACATGTGTGTGGAGTATTGATAAGTACACACAGGCGAAGAAGTCAGTTTGCACATAAACACACACAGACATACACAGGCATAGCCGACACATACCAACAAACAGTTACATAAGCATTTATAAATAAACAAATATTTGGCTGTAACGGTAGTTAGGTAAATAACGCCACTGCATATTTGTATTGTTCAATGTTGAGCGTGTGGCGAAGGACTTGAGAAATGCAAAAACAAAAACAAAATATAAACGAATAACTGTTGAAAAAGTGGCAAAACTGCAAATACTTGAGACGTTTTGAAATCTATGCGCACACGTAAAAACATATAAAAACAACAAAAACGCAAAAACAAAAATGGAGCGCAAACTTCAGTTGTAACGTAGCAACAACAACAGCAATAAGAAAACCAAATATTAGACTAATAACAGAGAAATAATCATACAAATGAATAGCTCGAGAGAAATGTTTGCTGAGGCACATTTGAGGGATGCTGAGGGGAAGCAGAAGAGGCGTAAGCATAAGTAAGATTTGCCAAACTACGGTGAACGTCAAGCGCGGAGTGGAACTTAGCTAAGTGAAGTGTAGAGTATGAAGAAACAAGAGTGTGCTTTTGTGATTGTATGTTTATATATGTGTGTGTGTGTTTGTGTGGAAAGGAGCTGCGTAGCCAAGTGAGCTGATCTGACAGTGAAGTGCAGACGCGCCGCTTGTCTAATGATGTGCTGACGACAAGCACGAACGGCAACATAGTAAGGGATATTGAGTAACTGTATATGTAGTGTCGAATGCGATGCTGAGAATGACAACAACAACAAACAAAAATAACTGTTTTCATGCTTTTAAAATGCGCTGCGCTGTTGCGGCGAAGGGTGCGTGCGAGCGGAAGAAGTTCAAGTGGCAGATTCAGCTGAAGTTCGTTAGCGTATCCGTTTCCGTTTTGTTAAACTTGGTGAGTGCAAAGTTGCGAATATGCTAGAAAATATAAAATATATGCATATAAGTCTGTGCGTTTGCGTATGTGTGTTTATGTACAATAATAGAAATGTAGATAGCTTTGCGCCAGCGAAAATGCCCGAGGGTCGCATGAAAAATGAAATCAAGTGGCGGCGAATGCACGAACTAACAGCAAGAACAATAGCAAGCCGCTAAAAACAACTGCAACAACAAAACCAACAAATTACTTGCTTTTTCTGCAGTCAATGTCGAAGTTGAAAGAGTTTAAAAAGCATGGAGTGATGATTTTCAGGATTTGGCAAATGAAAGCGAGACGTGTGCTCTGAAACACACACACACACACATATACGCATATATTTCTACGTTTATATATAAATAGTTAGTAAAGATAAGAGAAAACGTTGATTTTGGTATCTTAAAAATATAATAACCTTCACAAAATAAAAAAGTTTCCATGCAATAACTTGATTTGGATTGTATAGTTTGTATGGCAGCTATATGCTATATTCATCCGATCTAAAAGTTCTTTGAAGATCATAGTGTTGCTTTGGACAATAACTTCTGCCCAATTTTGTGAAGATATCTTTTCAAATAAAAAAGTTTTCCAAACAAAGACGTAACTTGAATCATGCAGTTTGTATGGCAGCTATATGCTATAGTTGACCGATTCAAATAATAAGTTCGGAGATTATAACGCTCTTTTGGAAAATTATTTTTGCCAAATTTGGTGAAGGCATCTCTTCAAGTAAAAAAGTTTCCCATACACGAACATAATTGGGATCATTCAGTTTGTATGGCAGCTATATGCTATAGTGGCCCGATATGGGCAATTTCGACAAATGACCAGCTTTTCAGAGAGAAAAGTATGTGTTCAAAATTTCAGATCAATATCTTAATAACTGAGGGACTAGTTTGTCGATTCCTTATGGGTTTTTCAAACTTCTGGACAAACTTCATAACACCGTACAGGGTATAAAAAAGGGTTAAACAATTACTAAGCACGCCATACTGTGGTGTCTAATAGACGTGACAGCCAGAGCGGCAGACAAGTAAGCAAGAAAAAGCGTTGAGACTTAGACAAACAACGCTCGTGTGTTCAGACGCCGGCATATACATATAAGGGTAGCCTGAGATAGACAAAACGTTTAGTTAGTTTCACTTGTAGGTGTGGCAGTAACAATGTGTATATGCGGGACGATTGCAAGTCTACAGCTATGCACGACTAAATGGTTGGCTGCAATAGTCTGCGCACGTGACTGGATTCTTTAAAATGTTCAGCTCGCTTGAGTATTTTTCTTTTGAAGTTTCACAGTTACCCCTAAACTACTATTTGTATGAGATAATGCGTAGACTTTTTGTTCTTGCCGCATTCTTGCTATGATTGTTGTACGTATTGTTGCAGTCAGGTATTGCACATAACTGCACAATGTTGCTTTGCTTTCGCTCACCTCATTCTCCACAAACGTTTTCGTAACGTTTTTTTGCTGTGGCCTCAAGAAGAGTAGGTTCACTTTGAGCTGCTGCTGGAAATTTTATAACGAAATAGCTGAAGTAAAGTCAACTTAGTGTGTAGTCAACGATTTTTTTTTTTTAATTTTTAGTAAAATTGAAGTCACTGGTAAAGTCTGAAAGATTTGTGTAACTACAAATGACATTTTCACTTTGAAAGTTCCGTTCGATTTTTTAGGCAGTTTGGAAGAAAAATTTACGGTGTGAGTTTTAGTATTATAAATTTTTTTAATTTTTAAACTCATTCGAAATAAATTCTTTATAATTTTTTTTTATTTGGCAGCTCTGTTGGTCAAAAAAATTATTTTATGGTGGAACAGT
This sequence comes from Bactrocera neohumeralis, assembly GCF_024586455.1. Lineage (NCBI taxonomy): Eukaryota > Metazoa > Arthropoda > Insecta > Diptera > Tephritidae > Bactrocera > Bactrocera neohumeralis. The sequence continues at coordinate 13,858,478 of NC_065921.1, forward strand.
ACCTAATAATATAATAATTATAACAAAAATTATAAAAGAAATTTTTCACAGATTTGCCACCTGTTAATTTTATTTGAAAAAAATTATTTTATTGTGGAAAATTTTTTTCTCATAGAGTTGCCACCTGTTAATTTTATATAAAATAGGATTTCCGTGTCATAAATGATGTACATATGTATATAATAAATACTTAGTTTAAAGTAAATCTGAGTTTTTTCTCTAACATGGTTGCCACTCAGAAATTTTATATATAATAAAATACTTATTTAAAAAAAAAACAAAAAAACATTACTTAAAAGCAACTCTAATGTAAAATTACTTCTATCCAAAGTTTTGATTTTACATGCCTATTAGATGGCAGCCCTGTTAGACAAAAAAATTATTTTGTTGTTGAACAGTAATAATATAATAATTATACCAAAATTTATAAAAAAAAATTTTTCTCGGAGAGTTGCCACCTGTTAAATTTATATAAAATAGTATTTCTGTGTCATAAATGATATATATAATAAATGCTTCGCTTAAAGTAAATTTTAAAAATCCAAAAATCTGATTTTTTTCTCGAACATGGTTGCCACCCAGAAGCTTTATATAAAATACTTATTCAAAAAACTCTAATCTATTTTCTATATTTCTCGTTTAATTTCAAACTATTGTTCAATTTACCATCTCCCATTTATTTAATGAGTGGTAACTCTATATACAATTGCAATGTATAATTTAATTATATTTTAAAATTTTCTAAAGTGGCAACTCTCATATAAATTAAGCTGTTGTCAGAATATACTTTTTTTCATAATATAAATTTCTGAAGATTTAAACATAATAATTTAATTTATTTCCTCTTTTAATAATATTTTTAAATTAAGGTAATGGTGGCAACACCATATTAAATTTTATATTTTTTAATTATGTATTATACATATTGTGTAGCTCAAATAAAATTCTAATCTTTCAGTGTTCGAAAATAAAAGACTAGCTTTAACTCATTAGCTCTAACTCATTGTCTCGAGTAGAAAAATATTATAAAATTTGTTTAATTTTTTAACAAAAATTTTGAAAAACGTGTGCTTTACTTAATTTGGCATGTTTTCTGTCCAATAATAATATCTTCCTTCGCAGCGCAAAAAGTAAAAAATGAAACTTCAAATAGAAACTGCAACAAAAGAGAAATCTTTTCTGCATTTGTTGAAAAAAACTGCAAGTAAATGCCAGCAAATAATAAAAAATGACAACACAGTGACATTGTGTGGTCAATTGACGTTTATTTCATTGTAGTTGACAACAATGTTATAGATACATATGTATACAACCATCGCGCTTGCATTTGCAGAATTAAGTGTAGATATGAGTGCAAAGTTTGCGTTGCCATACTGTGTTATTTTTATTTCACATATATATATGTGTGTTTGTTTGTGTGCCGCACAAATTCTGCGTTCTTTCTATTCTCCATCTTTTTTCTGCATTTCCAGTTCACCTTTCTTGTGTTTACTGTGTGCTGCCCTAACACATTGTTTACACATTGCATTCCTTGTAGCATACTAACAGGCGCAACTCTCCTTTCAACTCCAAAGAGCGAGTGAAGTGGGACGAAGGGACTCGTTAGTTCCGCTGTGCGAGTAAAATATGTTTGTGTGTGTATTTTCACTTCACATCGCTTCGTTTATTTTCCTCTATTACCAATGCGTGTATGTGTGTGTGTGATATTTCACTAATTCACTGCAGACCCCTCTTTTTGTATATGTAAGTCCATTTCTGCGCTTACTATTTACAACTCTGCACGTGTATGTGTGTGTGTGTGTGCGTGACATTGCGGCGCGTAGCAAATAGTTGGCAGCAAAGAATTTTGCGGTGATTTTATGTAAACAATATAGAGAATAGAATAGAATGAAATGAAATGAAACGAGCCACTCAACGAACAGAATGCAGAGCGGCGACCATTGTGCCACGAAGGGTTGGGGTAATCGCGCTGTTGCTGGGGCTAATCAGCGCTAGCAGACAATAAATTGGCAGGAATGCAATTGCAAGCGGGTGTGCGAAAGGCAGTAAAGTGTGTGAAGAAAATAGAGTGAGGTTAGTTTTCAGAATTGTGTTGCAAGAACAATTTAGGAAACACTTTTTTTGTTGTTGGTTTGGGGTTAAAATAATTTTTCCAAAGGTTAGTTACACATATGACAATAGTAAAATATTTTAAAATGTGTTTTTTATAAATTAAGTGACAACATTGTAAAAATAAATTTTCACTCTAGCTTTGAAAATTTGCAAACTTATATATTTTAGTTAAAACTTTTCAGTAGATCTTAAATACTATACGTTTTTTAAGACATTTTAACACTCTCAGTTAAAAAATTTAATAAAGTAGGCTGCCATCTGCTGAAAAATATAATTTCAACGAATTAATGAAAAAACTTTATTATTTTCTGCACAAGTGTTTTCGAAAATTTAGAATGTGTGGAGTAAAAAAAATATTTTTCAAAAAGGTTGCCACTTTAACTTTTTTATACAATAAAATTGCAGAATAGTTCAATGTTACGATACTAGTTGCAATAAAAGCACAGTTTATAATACAAAGAAACACTAAATTACAGTTAGAAAACTAAAGAATTTTCAAGAAGTAAAATATGGTATTATGACGATGCATGTAAATACATACATACATATGTATGTATGTATGTATGTACATATGCACTTGTTTAAAAATTCCCAAAAAATTTGAGTAAATAACATATAGTTACAAAATAAGTAGCAAACTAAAGAGAATTAAATGGAAGCGATGTGAAAAATATTTTTATGAAGAGTTGCCACCTGTTTTTATTCTATTAGACTTCTAAAAAAAATGTAAACATTGTTTTGTGAATGCCATAAAAACTTAATAAATATCATATTTATGATTATGACTTCCTTTCTAAAAATCTAATTTATTAAAATTAAAATTGTTTTGAATAAACGAAATGTTGCAATTTGAGTACGAAAGTAGTTTAAAAGATATGTATAATGTGAGGGATTATTTCTGGAAGGGTTGCCACCTTTTTTATTAAATTAAATTTCTAAAAAAAATTAAATATTGTTTTGTGAAACCACAAAATATTAATAAATATCGTGGTTATGAATTTTTTTTAATAAGGTTGCCACCTCTTTTTAAACTTATTAATTAAAATTTTAAAATAAACGAAATATTGCAATTTGAGTACCAAAGTAGTTTAAGAAATGTAATCTAGGAGATTATTTCTCAAAGCGTTGCCACCTTTTTTAATTTTTTTTATTAAATCAAATTTAAAAAAAATTAAAAAATTTTCTGTAAATATCACAAAAAAAGGTTAATAAATATACTGTATGAGAGTTTTTTTCTAAAAGGTTGCCACCTTTTTTTAAAAAAAATTTTTAAAATCAAAATTTTAAAATAAACGAAATATCGTTTACATTATTTTAATATCTATTTTTAAGCTTATCTATCCACATTTTTTTGCTGTTTTTATTAAAATAAATTTAAAAAATTTCAAAAATTTCTGTAAATAACACCAAAAGGTTTAATAAATATGTACATATGTTGTCTAAGATTTTTTTTCTAAGAAGCTTGCCACCTCGTTTTAAAGTTACTTTTTGAAATTAAAATGTTTAAAGTAAACGAAATATTTCAGTTTGAGCTTGGAAGCGAAAATGTGTAAAATTTTATACTTATAATTTTCTGACAATAATATTTAAATCTACAAAATCTAACATCTTTGAATACCCTTATGATTTATACTCCAAAATTAATACCTTTTATTTTAATACCTTGAAAATTTCAAAATCCCGTTCACTTAAGCATATTTATTAACTTAATCTTAGTAATAATAAAACACCGCTAAACTAAGTAAAACAACTTGATTGTTTTCAGTGTCAAAAAGCAAGTGAAAAGTAGCCAGAAAATTAAGTCTCAAAACTTAGCTGACGTTAATGATTGTCAAAAACTGTCAAAAATTGAACTAAAGCACGACCAAACTGAAGCTGAATTGAGTTGACAGCAAACAGCGCTAATGAAACGTAGTAAAGTTCAAAAGATAATAACCCTGCGGCAGTCAATGAAGGAGGCTAGACGGCGCATAGCCAAAATACATACAAATATGTTTGTGCACAGAAGGTGCGTGCTTGGACAAGAAGTCTTAAACTTGTGTGGGTGTGGTACATCTTTTATTTTTGCGCCTCCACTTTCAGTGTGCAGCACACTATTGCCTACATTGAGGCGCTAATACTAATGGGAAAGTTTTTTATATGTATATGTAGGCGTAGTCGCTGAAAGTGATGCCATCATAAAAGATTAAAAGTTTGAAAGTTCAAAGCCGAAAATGTGGCCGGTGATTTCAACAATTTTGCAATTTGTAACAGCTCAATGGCGATAAAGCTAATGAAAAGCAGCTTAAATGTAATTTGTGTCAAAGCGATGGGTTTTATAATGCATAAAATGTGCTGATTTATGGATGAGTTTTTGAATGGTAGATCAGACTCATTTGAAAAGAATTTGCTGATATTGAAAAGATAGATATTTGAGGCAGAAAAAGTGAAAGAGTGAAGCTGATTTCAGTTTAAAATTTATAGGAATTTATTGCTATTTGTCAACTTATATATACCTATAAATATATTAAAGTGGGTAAAACTCGAATATTTTTTCACCTTGAAAAATTGTTGGGCAGACATCTCAAAAATATTCTCTCTAAGCATGTGCTCTTAATATTTACTGAAGGGTCCTCCGCTTTTCAGTTCTCTGTCCTTTTTAATGCTCAGAGCATGAATTCCACTTTTAAACTTAAAAAAAAGGAAACTCTCTTGCTCTCAAATCGCCATCAAATACTTTCGCCGCACAAGTTTCTGTATGCGAATGAATTATAAGAAAAATATTTTCCAACTAACACTTATCCTTTATGCATAGCGTTCTTAAGTTTCCATAATAACAGTAAACATAAAGTAAATATTTTGCTATTGAAAGTGAAGCCGGAGAGTGGGTTACAAACTGAACTTTGTAAATGGTATTTAAAATTGAGTGCAAAAAATGAAAAATTTTAGGGTAAAGTGAAGTGGCCAGTAAAGAGACCAGAAAAAAGAGTGAATGCTCTTGACGGAAATAATTCATAAAATATAAATTCGTATATGCTTTTTGCTTTTATTTTTAGAGCGCTTCTATTTTGTTTTCTAGTTTTGTTTTTATTTTCGCTTTTCCAATTTTTTATTCACCACAGTGTTGTGAATGCTAGTCGCCTCGAGAACCTTTTAATATGTAAGTGATTCTTTGAGTTGATTCTTTCACTTTTCCAGCAATTTTAAATGCTCTTGGCAATCAATTTTTATATGAAATAACTAGAAGATCACAGTAATATTTTATAATAGCGGGCGATTTTAAGTTGAATGTTTAATATTTAGGTTTTGTTGGGGAGTTGGTATTTTATATGTTTCGGAGAATGTTTATTATCATTAGAAAGAACATTCTTTGCCATTTATTTTTTAAAGATTATTTCTTTCAAATGATGGCCGCGGCTACGTTTCAAATGGCCCATCCGTTCAGTCCAATTTTTGATGACTCATTCGAACATTTCGAATGGTAACTGGCGAATGACACGTGGAATGTTTTGCTCAAGGCCTGAATCGAAGCCAGATTGTCTGCATAAACTTTAGACTTTACGTATATCCACCGGAAAAAGTCTAACGGTGTGATACTACAAGATCTTGGTGGCCAATCGACCGGCCTAAAACGTGAAATTATTTGCTCACGGAAGTGTTCTCTCTATAAATCCATTGATTGTTGCGATGTGTGGGCAATGTTCCTATATTGTTGAAACCGAATGCGGCTAAGTTCACGAATTTCAATTTCAAGCATCAAATAGTCGGATATCATGTTGAAGCATCTATCCCAAAGCCATTGAAGCGATCCGCTGAGAACCATATTTATAAAGAGTTTAAATTTTCTCTAAATAAATTTATTAAATGTTAAGTTTTCTTTATAATTACGGCATTATTATCATCGCTTAAAATGTCAGAGATGTATTTGGATCGGCTTATGAATTGAGAGTGTAATAATTGATCATGTTCTGACGCCGTAAATTCGCTCTGAACGATTTTGGCAACAACTCGCTAACGTCACTTTAATAACTCATATATCAATCAGCTGTTATATTAGAGATGTCAGGTGGCTGCTTTTTAATATGAGTTGTCAGAAAGCTGATGTGACGGGCGTAGCTCTCATAGGTGGTCTGCAAGCGCTCATAAAAGGCATCTTTGGTCACATCGTCCTTCTTTTCCTTCGGGGCATGGGCGCAAATCAACGATATGTTGAAGAACTTCGCTGTGATGCGGATTGTGGCAAGACGTTCATCCATCGGTGTGAATGCAGTTGTTACCAATTTCACACCGAATTTGCGCTCCTTTATATGCCCACTGTAGTAAATGCTACACGGACCTACTTGTCTCAGTCCATGTCTAGTCCATCATATTTTCCTGGACGGCGATGATGTCAGCCTTTACTTTGACGAGGACATCAACCAGCTGGGCAGCGGCACTTTCCTAATTAAGGGACCGGATATTCCAGATGCATGCCCTTAAATCCCAAACCTTATTTCGTTTGCCATGGTCGTCATAAAAGAGGGTCCCTCACCCGAGGCTGTTTAAAATTTTTCATTGGGGCGTTTTCTACGTGGCGGGTCCTAAGCCCAGCGCACAACCCTGTAGAGGAATGGTTCGCCTTCTCACTTTAGCTCACTTTCACACAGATATTTTTTGGCTACCCAGAGGATACTTGGTCTAAGAGGATACATGGTCCGGAGCCATATGTACAAGAATCGTTTCTAGTCATCCAAGTGGATGGCGGTCAGAGATTTTTCCTCACTTGCGTAAGCTTCTACACATGACTCCATCCTCACCTGGATTTAATAGCTCATAATACAGCAGGCTCTGCTGATCTCACCATATGCAAATCCTTGACATCATGTACATTCAGCTTTGACATTTATTTGGCTGGGCTGCAAGGTTTCAGATATTATTTTTTGCATTTATGCTTGTCGTATTGAACCCATTTTTCATCACCAGTCACAATCCCTTACCGACTTCATTTTGTACCGTTGAAGCAGCATATTTGACATGTCAAAACGTCATGCAACGTTTCTTGCTTTCAATTCAAATGAAGCCCAATTTCTTTGCGTTTGAATGAGATTTCTATTGCTTTTTTGAATATTGAATGGAATAAGTAATAATCAAGTAAATTTGTCCACTTTCCTTTTCATCTTTGGTCAGTAATATGAAAAAGTAAAAGTAAATTTTTAATTATTAAACTCACATAAATAGCAAACGACACATTTTAGAATCTGACAAGCGTACAGAGGCAAGCCACTTCCTTACAAGACTACCATTTCTTCTAAAAAAAAAATGGAAAGTGCTGAAATTATTAAAGTGAAACACTGAAGTAAGTGTGATACTGAGGGAACAGCAAAATTGTTAAAACGAAGTGGACTCAAGCAGGATCAGAGAATTTCAAATGAAATTTGTGCACATACATACATGCACCACTGCGCATAAGTGAGTAAAGTGCTTTCTATTACAGTACCCGTTTTCTCTACTCTCCTCTCCCACTTACTTCCCCTCAATGTCCTTACTATTTTCTATTCATCTTGTACTTTCGTCTTTAATTCCACTTGCCACAGCGGCTATCTACGCCAGCGACCCTCTTAGAGTCTACAACAATGTAATAGAGACGCGCTTCATGTGACCATGCTACGATCTTAAGATGTATGTGTATGTGTGTCTGTAGGTGTACCATTCTGTGAGTCCATCACACTGCTTGCCTTGTCCTATTCTTATGCGCTTCATTGAAGCACATAATTATCAAATAATTGGATGCGACACCAGCTGTGACAATAAGTAGCAGCGCAAAAGCAACAACTACATGTCATCACTTAGTGAAACGCTACAACTAGTAACTTGCTGGGCTTCAGCAGCTTTTCTTACTGTTGGTAGAACTGTGTGTAAATGGAAATCGAGTGGTCCGCTGGTGGTCCGCCATTGTGGGCGTAGGCGGCGCCAAGTGCTTACACATTACTGAACTACTTTTTCGTCAGCTGACAAGCGTTTGCTAATATTTGCAAGAACAAGAAAATTCGTTAAGCATTAATACCCTTCAGAGCTGCCTTTTTTTATAGCATAAAAGGGTATAAAAAGATCTTTAATTTGATTTTAGTCGGTCAGTTTGGCTGCCATAGCAGGCGATATCGGCGGTATACTTTATATGGCCATCGACAAGTTCTTCTGTTTTTTAAAAGCCTTGTGCAAATCTTAATCTAGCCCATTCAGGGTATAAAATCCTATGTAACTGTGTTTATTTACCAGACGCCTCGTCTTAACGCTATGTGTGGCTGTTATTTTCGCATTAAATGGGGCAAAACTTCGCTTAAGACTTCATTAAATTTCGCTAACAGCTCCAACTTCACAGCATCCGTCGAATCAATTTCGTTTAATTACCCATTAAAATATTTTTCCTTCGCTCTTTTTTACTACTTCCAAGTTGCGCGCAAAAAACCGTTGCAAGTTATGCTTTAAATTGCTTGTAGATTATGAAAGTTATTGCGTTAAGTTGGCAAACTTAAGATTATTTGAACACTGCTGGCAGTTATAGTGATGTTAAGTGGTGTAGTTATGCAAGTTGCTGGAGAGTCTTTGATTAATTATGAGATTGCGAGTGAATTGCACTACTCTTTGAAAAGGAGCTGATTATATGTAGAAGGCAGTAATGCGGTATGTTGAATGGCAAAAGGGGAGGAGTGATTCAATATTGTAGTACGCAATAAGAACTAGCTCGGCCATAACCGCGTAAGTGGTGTCTTCGCTAAAAAAGAAGAAGTATAAGAAATAACAAGAGTTAATGTAGGAAAGAAAATAACAGTTTAGATTGGTTAAAAATATGTTGTTCTGAAATGTTCCACAAAAACACCGAAAATCATATGTTCTTCTGCTTCATTACCAAAAAATGTTGTGACGCTGTCTCCAATTCAATATACAACAGTTAGTTGTCATATATTTCGTACCGCAATTCGTACAATCGTGTCTTCAATTGTCTTTCAACGAAAAATTTATTAAACTCTTAGAAAAGGAAAAGGTCATAGAGGTAAGATTTGGTGAGTATGTTGAATGCGGAAGTAGTATTCTTTTTCAAATATGGTCGATTATCCTCAAATTCGTCATTCAAATGTGCCAATAACATTATATAGGATTTTTCATTAAAGTGATATGATTTAATTCAAAAAAAAAAAACCAAACACATACACAAATTGTTAAGTAAATTCAAATGTTTTTTTATAAGGGGTTACATGAGTTTCCTCGGATAAAAAGCAGCCTTTTTTCAACAATTTTTTTCTCATATAATAAATGAAATATTTTATTAGAATTTTTTTTGCACAATATTTTAGAAGTATTGTAAAATTTAATAAGATAATAAAAAAAAATCGATTTTTGAAAACCCGTAAACCCATGTAACCCCTTAATGGGAAGTACAATCGATATAATTATCCACTACTTCTTTTGCTGGAACGAATTTGATGAATCCAATTTTCAAGTACTTTTTACACTAAATCAATTCGTATGTCAAGAATAGCACGGTCAATATTAATTTTAAAGCGTGAAGAGAGTCTGATTTAGTACTTAAAACCAATAACTTCTAATAAGCCCACAAACTAGTTGTCCAATGGTGTTAAATAACAAATTCTTTGAGGCCATTTAATGTCACAATTTCACAATTTTAAAATAATCGAGTCTCCACACTTTCCATCTGTCTTCTTAGAACTAGGTATTGTCAATAACAACTTCTTCCAATTGCAGCCATAAAAAGTTGGTTATCATCGATCTATACCGCTTCTTATTGAAAGTAACGGTGTCACCAGCTTCATTTCGAAAGGAGTACGGACCGATGATTTCACGGGACCAAAGACCACACCAAACGGTCAATTTAGGTGAATGTAATGGTTGTTTATGCATAGTTTGTGGATTTTCTTCGCATCGGAATCGTCAGCTTTGTTTATTTACCGCATTACTCAGATAAAATTGAAGACATTTTTTTTTTACTTCGAGTGGTTCTTTGACTTATTGCCCCTTGAATATAATGTTAAGAAAATGTATGCTCTTAACTTTCAACATTTCGAGAAAAAGCGAGCACAGGCGTTCGATTATTACGACCAAAAAATGGCAAAATCGCGCACAAAAGGTTGCAATTGGAGTACGATTATTTTGATAAAAAATTCGAATAATATGAACGGTGATCCTTGTCAAGAAAGTGTTTGAAAATTAATGCGTATGAATACTAAAACTTTTACGTCTTAATTTTGACAACGGTTCTTTGGGATTTGATTCGGTGCATCAGTCTTCATTAGTGCTTCAGTCTTCTCGGTTGATTGAGCTAATTTTCAGCCAGTGCTTAAAATCAATAATTAGCGGTTGTTTTTAGTCGAACAGGCTTCCTCATAGCCTAATAATCATAAACGAAATGCTCCGATAGGATTTTTCTTTGATATCTGTAAAACTGAATGCAATCTCTCTAAGTCAGAATCCTCTTATGGTTTTATTAATTGATTTATAAACCTAAGCAATGATTGCTTGCCTAGCTCTGACTACATAAAACATTGATCAAGCTACCTTTTTGTTTAGCCAATATTTTATTCGACGAACTCATTTCTTAAGTAATTTCTAAATGATATGCAGCATTATTTGTCATCCGTCGTAAAAATTCGAATTTTTCAAAGTCTTACACTCTAAAGTCCTATTAAGTATTTAGTCCAAACGAAGTTGAAATACTTTTGGTTCATCAAATAAAATGTACAAAAGAATATAGAATACTGCACTTAAATACAGCCACCTTACCAGTTCCTACCATTCCAACTCACGCTTCTAAGAAATAGTATCCCCTATGAAATACTTGTATGTATAAAATCAATGAAGTCAATTCACCCGTCATTAAGTCAATTGACCACATCGTAACCGACTGTACATAGAATTTCCTTCATAGTCTCATCACATTACTTTTTAGCTTCTCGAGTCAATATAAATCATCTAATGGAGGTGTGTTTCCAGCGGATTGAAGTAATAAACCATAAAGCCTGTGAAAGCATGACTTGATTAAATAATTCTTAATATATTGAATATTTGATATGGAATTATATGAGCAAATAAAATTTGTAGGCAGATTTGACTTCATTGGACTTCCCTTAGACTAGTTTTTAAGGTTGTCTATGCTGATAAACTATCCGTATTTGACTGATAAGTTGAATGTGCCATATCACCGCTATTAGATCGACAATGGTGAAAGAGTGGCGCAAAATTGGTTAATAGGTTTGGAACACAAGCCATATATAAGGTCTGCTAAAAACCAATTATTTTTCCAATAGATGACTTTAGTAATTTGTATCTCGTATTGTGTAATGCTAACGAGTTTCGCCATATGGCGTTAGAAAAATACGATTTTGTACTAAAAAATGCTGCAGACAGTTTTGGGATACCTTGATTTAGTATTGTTTGAGTACAAGTCAAAAATAGAGAAAATGCGCTCTAGGTTATAGTTTTTCTTTGATAAATGTGAATTAGTAGTTTGAGATCATGGTACAAAACACCAGTTTGGGTTTCAATAATTTTAGTGGCAAAGATGCAGCATGCTCAGGAAAATTCATTTGCAAAAAAATCGATCAAATAATGAAAATCATCGAGTCTGACCGTCTATCAGCAGAATTGGCCAGCTGTAGACAATAGGAGTGTTATTGTGTTCCATCAGAAAAACGACAACCCGCGCAGATCGCTAGCGACTTGCCAGAAGCTGCGGGAGCTTGGTTAAGAGCTTCTAATGCATCTAAATCTAAATGCTAAAACCCGAAATATAAAAGGCATTACATTATACATATTTCGGTTCTGGTTCAAAAGTAGTTACTACTCCTGCCTGGAGGGAATGATTATGCTAGTGAAACATTCGCCTCAAGGAAGCTTACGAAAATCAATTGATGCAGATTTTTTGACAAAAGGCGCAAAGGTTTCTAAGAGAGTGGAATAATGAAATTCACTTTAAACAAGGTTGCAGTTATTTAACAAAATGATGCATATTTGATTTCAATGGGTTCAAATGAACTATGCTAAATTAAACCTTCAATTTAATGCAAAAATAATGGATTTGTTTTTAGTAGACCACATACATAAATATACTACAATATATACAAATACAGCAGAGTTTCGAGTGAAATCATAAACAAAATGTAAATGTGTAATAAATCCAAATGCAAATAAATTTAAAATCCAAAATACTTTTATTCACATATGTATTCGAAGTGGATTTAACGCCTCTATACAGAAGTGAAAATCAAATATTCAATAATTTGGAATTTGAAAAGGAAAAACGAAATAATGAAATTGAGTGCGAATTTCAACTTAAATATTTGCACACACAATAAATATTAGCCATAGATGTAAGAGTAAATGAGCGAGCTTACATGGGCCGAAAAGTCAAATACAAATTATACGAAATTTGTTACCAAAAGTAAACAGAATTTCTCGAAAATGTAGACTTGTTGAGATTAGGAGCACAAAAGCAGGTCATAAAACCGAATCTAAACTGACATAGAGGCAATGCTAAAGCTGTAAATTAAACAAATCAAGCAAGAAGCAGCAAGATGAAGGGCATAAAGCAAATAACAAGAAAGTCAGTCAGGTATATGCTGTATATACATACCTAAATAAATATAGTTTTTGTATGCGCAGTTTGAGGTTCGTGGTCATAGAGAGCTCGAACGGCTGTAAGCACGTACGTTGCACACCAATAAATCATTTTAAGTGCGCCTAATTTAAATGAGTTTTGCTGCAAAAATCACAAACGCAAATAAATATGAAAAGGCACACACACGTAGCAAGCAGACGACCGCAATGCATTTATGACCGCAACAATAATGTCGAGCAAAAAAGTACCGTTTGTAATGGCAAAAGTTGGAGAATTGCCGGACAAACACACACACACAAGCGAAGCTAGCAAGCAATTTTGATGTTTGAGCTGGAGCTAGAAAGGAGAGGTCGTGCGTTGCCACAGGTGGCTTGTAAAATGTGGGCGTGGTCGGCTATTGTTAAGCATGTTAACCACAACAAATTCAAAAGCTCACAGCCATTAACTGTCTATGTATACAACATTTGTGCGTGTGTGTGTTTGTTTGTTCATTTAAATTTATTCAAACTGACCAAATGCGGCACGCCGTAGAACAAACGCAACAACAACAGCAAATTATACAAACTACATTGTTACAACAAAGTCACATAAAGCGCCGAACGCAACAAGGCTATTTAATTGTGTAAGGCAAAAGGGTGCGGGGAGGACGCAAGGCATGTTTTATTACAGTTGTAAATAATTGTAGCAAGTATGCGTTAACATTTGCACAGTTAGTGGCATACACACACACATGCCCGTACTTGGTTGGTGGTAACTCATAGAAAAGCCACATAATGACGTTAGTTGTAAAACTCATATACGCTGCAACGCCTTAAACTAGGCAATGTATGGGCAAAGTTGCTGCAAAATAGCAAGAGGTTGGAGAAAAATTATAAGCCCCAGCAGGAAATGGTGGTCAGTCGGAATTGAGCACATTGGAACTCTGCCTGTATATACGACACCTGTGGGCCTAGTTTTATCAGATATCGTTTTGAAATTTTGCACACGTTGTTTTCTCAGCAAGGAGTTGCTCATTGGTCGGAACCGTCGATATTGAGCCACTATAGCATATAATTGTCATACAAACTCAATGGTTAAAATCAAGTTCTTATATGAAAAACTTTTTTTTTGGCAAGACATCTTCACTAAAATTGTCATAAGTTGTGACTCACCATAATGGTACAAACTGCGAAGAAATTGTTCAGATCGGACTGCTATAGCTCATAGCTGCCATACAAACTGACATGTCGAAACCAAGTTCTTGTATGGAAAAATTTTGTATTAGACAAGAGATCTTCACCAAATTATGATATAAGTTATTGCTTTATATAACGGTATATTCTGCGTAGAAATTGTTCAGATCGAACTGTTATAGCATATAGCTGTCATACAAACTGAACGGCCAAAATCAAGTTTTAGTGTGGAAAAAACTTTTATTAGACAATATATTTTAACAAAATTTGACGTAGAGAATTGTCAGAGATAACGGTATATTTTACGAAGAAATTGTTCAGATCGGATTACCTTAGCATATAGCTGTCATACAAACTGAATGGTCAAACTCAGGCTCTTGTATGTAAAAATTTTGTATTAGACTAGATATCTCCACAAAATTTGACATAGAGAATTTTCAAAGATAACGGTATAATCTACGAAGAAATTGTTCTGATCGGATCATTATTGGGTATAGCTGCCGTACAAATTGATCGTTCAAAATCAAGATTTTTCAATTATTTTCTATTTTTCCTACAGTTCACATTAAAAATTATGTGGCAACTCTGTAAAAAAACTTATAATTATTCTCACCAAACTTCAAAAAGTGTTTATTTAACTTCCTTCATAACCATCAAAATTCCTACCGACCCTCCTCAATGAGATAGCGTAGAGGAGAGAGTAAAAAAGCGCCCATCATTATGTTAGTTGTTGCTCTATGTTTGTAATTGTATACCCGTATGCGAGTTGATAGGCTGCCGTTGGCGTGATTCGGCCATTATTGCAACTAATGGCGCTCATGAATTATCCAAATGCGAAAACATTTACAAATAGACACATCCGCATCCGCCATTACAGGGTCGGACGGGGGGTACGCTGTGGTAACAGTGTCGGTGAAATGCTCATCACTGCAGCCCAAACCACAACCACATTCATTGCTGGCGGCCTTGTTCTCTATTTTGTCTGTTCTTTTTTTCGAGCCTCAGCGAGTGCGCGGTCGCATTAGAATATTTATGACCAACATTTCTGCCGCTATTTTAGTTTCAGTTTTTTGTTGTTATTGCGCTGCAGCTAATGTTACATTTAGCACGTTGGAGTGTCGAATTGTGTTGCATTTAGACTTTTTGCCATCATTAGGAATTCGGAAATGTGTTATCATTGAACTTGAGTACTTGTGGAAGGCGAAATTTCGGTGTTTTGTCATGAGAAGGCGCTACAAACGCACTTTATTTTGAGCTAAAGCGTTTGGTTAATACGAATATTCCATAAGATTGGCAAAATATTATATACAAAGCACTGTTCTATTGGTAAGAGCCTTCAGATTAGCCTTGTTGAACACTTCATGTTCACCAAATGCATTTTGGAATTCAATGAGGCTTGTCTTCGTCAAAAGTCTATATATACGACAGTTTTCTTAGTGAAGGATCAAAATCTTCATGAATCTCATAATAAAACGACGAAAATATAAAGAGTAACCGTTAAGAAATATTTTGATCAGCTTCTCATACAAAAAGTGTGAAAATGAAGCCTTTGGCATTGCATAACTTCATCATTAATATGTGTTAGTATAAAAATCAGTCTATGCTAATCCATCCGTTGGTTGCAAGGCTGGTGAATACATTCGCTATCATTTCACCTTTACTTAAATGGTATAACCTATCGCAATACTAAAATATGGATATGTTTACACTAGTTGTGCTCCTTAATATGTTCTGATCCCACTCCATGGCGTTAATGATCTTTTTTGCCAATTTAAAATTTAAATTTCTAAAGGATCTCATAGAATACTTTCCATAAACCAAATTTTTCCCTGGAATTTACTACAATTTGCCCATATACCGACGAGGTAGATATGGGTGTGAAGAAGCCGATGGAGGAGAGTGGCAGCAAGCTTCTTTACGGATGGGTCAATGCTTGGCGGGAAGGTTGGTGGAGTGGTTTACTGTCGGGAGCTCTCTATCAACTCCAGTTTCAGACTTCCCGACTATTGCAGTGTCTTCCAGGCTGAGGTTGCAGCCATCAAGGTAGCAGCAGATTTGCTGCTCCGGAGAGCGTCCACCTTCAGAGAAGTGACCATTCACTTAGAAAGCAAAGCGGCGATACTAGCCTTGAACTCATTTACAGTGCGTTCAGGGTTTGTCGAAGAATGTCTAATGTCGCTAGCTCTAGCAGCGAGAGTATTTGTAATTAGACTGGTATGGGTGTCGGGCCACAGCGGAATCGCAGGTAATTGCAAAGCTGATGGACTAGCAAGGATCATTATCGTTAGAATGTGAACGGTGTCGGTGCTCCTGCATCCTCTTGTGCTTTACTACTACATAGCTGGGCCTCGCAGATGCTTGGCCAACTCTGGGCTAGCATCGGTACTTGCGCGGTTGCGAAAGGGTTTTGGCCCAATATAGATCGCAGGAGATATAGCGATCTCTTTACCCTCAGTAAGGCTAGGCTCTCATTAGTAGTGGGGCTCTTAACAGGCCACTGCCTTATTTGCATACATGCGGTAAGAATGGGAACCTAACCGGACGCCGACTGCAGAATTTGTTTGGAAGAAGATGCGGTAGAAACAAGGCAGAACTTCCTTCTTGACTGTCCAGCGTTCGGGAGGTCAAGATTTCGACACTTCGGGGCGCATACCTTCAGACATCCTATCGAACTGGGCACCCCAGTTAAGCGCTTTTGTAAATTTGTTTTGGCTACAAAGCGTTTTGCCAATCTGTAAGTCCGAACCCCGTGTCTTTTTTCAATGGCTTCATAAAGGATTACATTATCAGTCCACTTGCGATCTCTGATCAGCCATCTAACCTGACCCAAGCTAACTATAATTATGGATTGAATCGGTTGCCTTTTATGGCTGCAAAAGAGCTTTAGAAAAAAGGTGGGTTTTGGCTTGTCAAGCGAATAGCGTTCTAAGGCGTATTGGTCTGATGCAGGGCGCTCGAATAGGCTATACTTACTAAGAAGCTCGAATGTATCCAAAAAGCGGTCTTCATCGGCATCTCTAGTGCACAGCGTACCCCCAACAATAGCACTTAATGCTATTTTACAAATAACATCCGGGACATTGTCGTCGGGTACATCGCTGAGAAGACTCAGAGAAGCTGGGACAGGTTCGAACAAGGACACTCCGAAATTCTTTACTCCTTCAACCACATTCCAAAAACTTGCATCATAAAGGCTACTAGTGACTGTTTTTTCTCTAATTACATACCGATGAGGGATATGTGGAGGGGGAGGAGTCGCTAGAGATTGGGCGCAAGAGATTTATATATAACGGGTGACCCAAATAGCGGTAGTTTATTCAATAGCTTTTTTGTGACAGATCGTGCGTGAGTCGTGTCAAGCTGCCATGTCATTTCTGTTCAGTATTGATTAGCATTGCAACATGGAAAGACTTACGCTTGAACAACGTTTAAAAATCGTTCAACTTTATTACGAAAATTCTCTTGAAAAGAACGTGTTACTCCCCTTCGCTCAACTTATGGTCAACATAATCGGCCTACTGAGCATACTATTCGCAATACCATCACCCATTTTGAGACCTAGCATTCATTATTGTATAATATTCGATCGAATAGATCACTTCCAGCACGCAGTGAAGAAAATATAACAGCCGTACCTGAGAGTGTATACAAAGACCGTGGAGAGTCGATTCGGCGCCGAACGCAGCACCGCGGACTGATTTATGGAACGGCTTGGCGCATTTTACGTCGAGAAAGCGTACAATATACAGCTTGTGCAAGAACTAAAGCCACTCGACCGTCATAGGTGACATTGCTTTGCTCTATTAGCTCTTGAAAAGTTTCAAGAAGATCCGACGTTTACGTGCCAAATTTTGCTTAGCTATGAGGCTCATTTCTGTCTAAATGGTTATGTAAACAAGCAAAATTACTGCAGTTGGGACAAAGACCAATCTGAAGTTATTCAAGAGTTGCCATTCCGTTAAAAAAAACAACAGTTCGGTGTGGTTTGTGGGCCAGTGGAATCATCGGTCCATATTTCATCAAAAACGTTATGATAACCGATTATTTGCTGCCTGAAAGTGAAGCTCGTGATCTCGGCGACATCATCCAATGGATTTATTGAGAAAACGCTACGGTGAGCAGATAATTTCACGTTTTGGGCCGGTCGATTTCTTCCTGAAGGAATATGTAAAGTCTCAGGTCTATGCGGATAATTTTGCTTCGATTCAGGTCATAGAGCAAAACATCACGCGTGTCATTCGCCAGTAACCAGTCGAAATGCTCGAACAAGTCATCAGTGAATGGACCATCTGAGCGTAGCCGCGGCCAACATTTGAAAGAGATAATCTTCAAAAAATAAATGCCAAAGAATGTTCTTTCGAATGACAATAAACATTCCTAAATTTGAGATTTCTGTTTTTTTCTTTAAAGAAGTAGGAAACCTCTAATTGGATCGCCCGTTACTATAATTCATAGTCACTTTTGGTTCAAAAATTTTTATTTGCTTCTCTTTACATTGTGTTTGACATCTGTTATACAAATTTACCATATTGTTGATATAAAGAACGTTATCTTTGATTGTTGGCTTGTTGTCAAGAATGTATCGGTTAAGTCAAAAACTTGTAATTTAAACAATTGTAATTTTCTCGCTTCTCTTAACTTAACGAGACAATAATTGACATTGTTTAAAATTAATAAGTTCTTCAAACTGCAATATGCTTCAATGAGCCTTTTATTAATGAAACTACTTTCACAATGCGTTTGAAAACACATGCTTTATCTTATAGGCACCGATGCGTATGAGTGATAATCAATTAGAAGGCAAATTTGCAAGCAATAATTGAACTAAGCGCAATTTTTTTAAAGGCAGCGCTAATTATAAGCCTCATTGTAAATTTAATATTCACACACACACAAAACATTTGAATAAAGTTTATACCATCTCCACTTCACTGTTTGCTATTTCACTGACTACAATTTATTTATTGCATATGCACTCGCCCACACCAACAAAAATCTGTGATAAATGAAGCGAAAGCGCCAAAGTGCATAAATTCCTGTCTGCGCTTAATTTCAACAAAATTGTCTTCAGTTAATTTCAAATGGGCGGATAGTGGAAGTGAGAGTGAAAGAAAGTGAGGTTATATATGCCATGCACATCCACACCTGCAAAACTATACGAGACACATACAAATATAACTGTTTATGTGTGTGGATTTATTATATATTTGTTTCTATAGAGATCTTTTAGAAAATGCGCAATGGTAACGCCCACAAATCACCTCAATCACCTTGCAAATGCACACACACGCACCTCCGTGAACTCATTGTAGTTAAGCATATATGTATGTATGTATGTATCTAAGCGGGATGGCAGGTGTGGGCACTCATGTACTTATATAAAGCGAAAATTAATGGCTATGTGTAGTGAATGCGAAATAATTTGTCATTGTGTTGTGTGTAATTTGTCTTTGATGTCACTGATATTTGGAGTTAAACTAGGAGCAAAAAGTTAAAAAGGTGGAGACACACTCATGAACCAGCAGTTACCGCCCACTAATAGCATAAGTGTATATGTGTGAATCGCAGCTCATCTGCTCAGTAGCTACGCTAGACACTGTTAGCAATTGTTAACACACATATATATATATATGTATGTATATGCATCGAAATTTTTGTGTTTTTGTTTTAGGTAGTTGCACAAGGGCTTTTTGTTGTTGCACCTATGCGCAGTTCCAGATTTTGTGACTTCTGACAAGCTGAGTATTTAACATTTTTCCACTTAAGCGCAGATTAATGAAGTGCCATATATATTTGGCATTTGCACACTTGCTTGCATTGAAGAGTAAATGTGCATTTAGAGGGAAATAAAATTAAATCGAGTTGAATTTAGAGAAAGCAGTTTATATATGTACACATTGTGAGGCAAAGCAAAGTGTTTGCAGAGTAATTTTAGTAGTTAAATTCTTGCTTAATTTAACTGAGATATGTGGTATCAAGATATATGTCACATAGACTCAACTAAAGAGAGAAAATTTATAATATTGGTTGCATAAGGACACTGTGAATAACCTTATGCCAAAAGTTGGGCTTAAGTACTCACTATATTAGATATATACATATGCAAGTGGTAGAAGAGATATTGAGTCGATAATTGACGACACAATGATAATCGATTACTCGTGTCGTGGAAAGATATTCTCTGAATTTCCTTAGCATAACTCATTTATAGAAGGTGATTTATTTCGAGTTTTTCTACTCTTTTAAAGAAAAAGTAAAGAAACGTCAAATTTAATGGGGAATGTTTATTATCATTTGAAAGAACATTCTTTAGCATATATTATTTAAAGATTATCTATTTCAAATGCTGGCCGTGGCTACGTCTTAGATGGTTTATCCCTTGAATTCAATTTTCGATGACTCGTTCGAGCATTTTGACTGGTAATTAGTGTAATTAGTGAATGACACTCGTGATGTTTTGCTCCAAGAACTCACTGTATAAGGCCTGAATCGAAGCGGGAGTGTCCGCATAAACTTTAGACTTTACATATTCCAACAGAAAAAAAGTCTAACGATGTGATTCACACAATCTTGGTGGCCAATTGATCGGCCCAAAACGTGAAATTATCTCACCGAAGTGTTCTCTCAATAAATCCATTGATTGATGGGATATCCGCGATAACGGTCGGGCTGGGCGTGGTCTGTTTCGTCGAATATTATTCAATAATGAATGCTGGGTCTCAAGATGAGTGATGGTGTTGCGAATAGTATGCTCAGTAGGACGACTTTATTGACTTGAGCGAAGCGCGCGAAACACATTCCTTACAGAACAGGAATTGTCGTAATAAAATTCAACGATTTGTATACGTTGTTCAGGCGTCAGTCTTTTCATGATAAAATGTACCTGCACTTGGATCACTTTATAATGTTTCCCATATATACATACGATATAAAGTCAACCAGAAATGAAAAATGAAATTTGAAAAATATGTGTAGTGGGAAAAATTGAACTATTGAACTGATTTCACTAATTTTCGACGCACTATTATCAAGAAAATATTCTGTTTCATTTTCATTTACTATATATGCCTCAAAATTTGTCAAAATTTTCAGCATAAATTCAGACATAGGCACTGAGGTCAATAAATTCGGTATGTGGTGACTTGAAAATTTATGGCCGGATTTCATTTGGGTGGGATATTGTATATCATCAGGTTACTATTTTATTTTAATGATTTATATAGTGTGTAGTGTAAGGATTAATAATTGTGATATGTGGGAAATAAGACCGGTTGTAATCCGATATCGCCCATTTCCACGACGTAACGTAAGAAGGTTTAAATAATGTTTGCAATTAATTTGCTTGATATTCCTAGCATAGTTCTTGACATATGAAATTTCAACTAAAGGGAGCGATCGCCCCACTCTTTAACTCTTACAATGAGTCTTATGCAGTTTCATACCCGAAATGAAACTTAATTTTTCTGAACCCACAAGCAATAATAACCTCCGTTGGGGGCCAATTTATCGTTTGCAAGGTTTGACGGATAGCCATTCATTTGGAACTTTACATGGATCGTTATACTGATCATTTATATATATGTAAATATTTAACTCTATATTTACCTCTATTAGTTTTAGGTATTAGAAAAATGTTTGTGATGAAAACTCTTATGTCCGATTTCACAATCCATACTTAACTTGTGCCCAAATGACATCTTAGCTAATTATTGTTGTAGACTGATTAGTCGTTTGCGTTTCACAGTCAATGCTTAATTTCTATAAAATTTTATTTATTATAATATACGGCAACATATGTTTTACAAATGTCATCCATAAAGTACTTAACATACTTTCCGTGGCATAAATTATAAGATTCCTTAGGTCCTCGTATTCTGGGTCACTATCAAAGTCGCAATCCCAATCCGATTCCATATTTTTTTCATCAAAAATAATTTCTTATTATTCTTCTTTTCACAAATAAATGCTTGAGTCTCCCATTTTCAGTACTTAAGCATGACTTATGTATGAACTGTAAAACACTATTTTCCTGTGTTATCTTAAGCACAACGTAAGTATAGACTGTGACACCGAGCATTAGACTCCGTTAAGTCTGAAGTTTTCAAAAAAATTATGTATTAGATAGAATTATTAAAAAAAAATAACAAAAGTAAATTGTTTGAAGTTATCACGTTCTAGCTGTTTAAGTAATTTTAATATGTTTGGACAAGACACATGCAGAACCCATTTAGATTGGTAAGCTTGATTGATTCGTATTTATACAAAATTGTACTTAAAACTGGTCCCCAATATTGTTTTCCTTTCCAGAGAAGAGTGGAAATAGAGCCAAGTGGTAAGGGACGCTGGAATGAGTTCTACACAGATGGGTCTCAAATAGGTCATCGACTGGAAGGTTGTGTTTTTCAGCAAAATTAAATAACTCCAACGGCGCTCAATGTATCAGACACAGCGGATCAAATCAATGCGTTGATCAGCGCCCTGAGAATGCAAAGCATTTTCAGTACCAATTGGCAGTGTGGAATGGACACACTAACCACCTTGGTAGGGTTCGAGGCCCATCTAAAAGTGGTTAGGGACGCAGGAATGATTTATGATTTTTAAAATAAACACAAAGGTTGTGATTTTTTTCAGCAAAATTAAATAACAAAATTGCAGACGTGTTTTTTCGGTTTTCCATTTGCCTTTCATTCAATTCATGTGGCAACCATTTTCTACACTTGTGGAACTTTCCAATATGATCCAAAGTATCATCTTCATTCAATATTCCTTGTAGTTGGGCGCCTTACAACTTTTTTGGCGGTTTTCTACGTTCTTCGTTTGCATGTTGCTTCTGATAGAGCACGGTTACTATATGCCTCTACAAGCATTCGATTCCATGCTTCTGGTGGAGGGCAATCCCCAATTTGTTCAACAAGTAAGCAATGTGATATGAATGAAATATAGGTCGCACATGTCGAAAATTAAATTTCAGAAGGTATGCAGACGAGAAACGCTATATAATAACAATTGTAGAAGCAGCCAGAATGTAAAAGAGGTGGAAACTATTAAACATCTTCTATGCGATTGTAAGGCTCTATATAGGAAACGAATCGCAACTATAGGTCTAGGGCTTCCTGATGATATTTCATAAGAAGCTCGGGGTGGTTCAATGAGGAGTTATAACAGCTAGAGGATTTTAGTCCCGGTGGTTTCGAAATGGGATTCCTACTTGTAAATACACAGGTGTGTCGTTAGACTGCTATTCCACTTTCTTACTTACCTTCTGTAGGATTTGGTTGTGCCTGCTAGTTGAATTACTGTGTTCAAGAATAATTACAATTTTTCGTGCATAAATTATAAACCAAAAAAATTTTTAATTTACTTTAAATAAAATTTTCAGCTAAATTTTAAAATCAGCTACAATTATTAAGTATTAATGCCGCAACCAATGTTATTATTGCAACAGAATTAAGCTGAAAACACACAAAATTACAAAATTAATAAAAAGCAAAATATTTAGTTTCTCTTGACATAATTTGGTAACAAAACACAAAAATGACCGAAAATGCAAAATATTTTGCACGAAATTTCACAAAATTCGCACCACGTTGAAATAATGACAGTACAAAAAAAAATATTATTCTGAAATTCAGAGCCTTGTGCTAAAAATACCGTTAAAAGCACCAAAATAAATTCGATGGGAATATTGATATTAATAACAGTAAACAAATGAGTGATGCAAAACAATTAAAAATGGAACAAAATGTGGGAAAAATGTTGTGAATAATGAAATTTCGAATATTATGTTGGCTAAGCACACAAAAACCAAACATATGGTAACCTTTAATAGCAACGCAATTCCACACATACATATGTATGCAGTTGTGAACGTTTATGCAGCATAACTGCTTATTACAATATGCTTGCGTTAATTTCCACACCAGCGACCAAAGCGCTCATTATATTTGTAAGCATGTGTTTTTATGTTATTGCGAACCCGCGTCTCCACACACACAGCACAGCAACAAACTATTTTCACAATTTTTAATGAATTATAAACAGATTTAAATGTAATATGCAGAAATAACTTAGTGCATGGAATATTTCTAAGTACGTTGTATGCTTATGCGTAGGCATTAGCGTTGTTCTTATGTTCAAATTTCGGTTATTAAGTGCTAAGGCTCGTTGGTGTTTTATGTGTTTTTCATATTTTCGAAGATTTAGTTGAACCGAAGCTATAATACGCTTCACAAATTCAAAAGCTTCCTTAAATAGTTTTGTTTTGATAGATCAGTTTGTACGGCAGCTATATGCTATAATGATCCGATTTAAACATTTTTATTCAAATATTGCCTTGTTGTCCTAAATAATAAGTAATGCCAAATTTCATGAAGAGATCTCGTTAAATACAAAAGTTTTCCATACACGAACTTAATTCCAATCGTTCAGTTTGTATGGCAGCTACATGCTATAGTTATCCGATCTAAACAATTTCTCCGGATATTGCATCAATGCTTTAGACAATAACCCATGCCAAATTTCATGAATATATCTCTTTAAATACAAAAGTTTTCCATATACGCACTTCTTCCCGATTGTTCAGTTTGTGTGGCAGCTATACGCTAGAGTAATCCAACATCGCTGGTTTCGACAAATGAGAAAACCTTCATGGAAAATTTAATGTTACAAACTTTCTGGCAAACTCAATGTGCCATACAAAAATCTGTGAGCAATTAAGCACACCCCTAATGCATTAACCTCAACTCAAATGCAAAACACTGCCAGCGCCACTGAAATCTAAATTTGTTTTTGCATTTATATAAAACATTCATTCCGTCATTCATTCATTTACTAATTCATTATGCAACAAACTCCCGCAGGGCATAGTTTCTCTATAAATTCCATTTTTTGCGTGTGTTAGTTTCCCATAATGCTTTCTAGTTGTAAATTTGTGTTTTAGCTTTTGTTGTTGTTGTTTGATAATAATTCATGTGTGGTGAATAGAGTGCTAAAAGCGTTAATTAATTTCTATTATTTATTTGCCAATGGCAAGAAATGCTGAACTGCATTCGCCACATGTGTGCGTGTCAATATGTTCGCGTACACCATGGCGTATGAGTTTTGTTTGCATAATTATCATACATGTGTATTTATTTGTACCCAAGAGGCTTAGTTGAAAGCTGCAGTTTTTGCGTTAAAGTTTCGAAAACAACTGTAGGTAAATAAAATTGATGAATTTTAATTAGCAGTTTTTATTGCGATTTAAGTTTTTATGTGGCATGTGGCATGAAAAATATAGGCAAGTTGGTTCTATTAAGATGAGTGTAATATAATATAGGAGCTCCAGTTTTTTTAATTAAAATAAATTAAAATAGTAAAATTTCTAATAAAAGCTGGCAGTTAGAACAGGATTTTGTGGAGCGTTGCCATCTGTTTAAATTTTTTTCAAACCCAGTGATTAGATGTATGAATAACTGCAATGCGGATGTCAAAGTACAGATGTTTAAACTACTTTTAGTTGAAATTAGTTTTAGACGAAACATCGTGGGAATATTTTTTGAAGGATTGTCGTTTTTTATAAAATTAAGATGTTATATGGGTTTCCTCGGGTAAAAATCAGCCCTTTTTCAAATTTTTTTCTCATATAAAAAATGAAATATTTTATTAGAGTTTTTTATTGTTACAAACATACACTATTAACAAAGAAATTCTGAAATTTTTGGAAACAAATATTTTAAACTCACCATCGCGACTCCATTTTCGGTGATCCCGCCGGAGAATGATGCGCTCGCGTTGGCAGGAAAACTCCTTACCCCTAGTTTTAGTTAAAATCTTACCTTAGAACTTGGACAAAGAAAAAAAAAGTAAAAATTAAATTTTTGGCGGACACTTTTACAAAAAAAAAAATTAAAATTTCAGTGAAAGTTTTGCGATTTTTGTTTTTTGAAATGGCTGTA
The DNA here is from genome assembly GCF_024586455.1 of Bactrocera neohumeralis. Taxonomy (NCBI): domain Eukaryota; kingdom Metazoa; phylum Arthropoda; class Insecta; order Diptera; family Tephritidae; genus Bactrocera; species Bactrocera neohumeralis. The sequence continues at coordinate 13,884,286 of NC_065921.1, forward strand.
ATCGAAAAAAAACATCGTGCAAGCCTTTATGAATTGTATCTCAAAGACCTTTGTAAAATTTTATGAAGATCTATGAAGTAGTTCTCAAGAATTCTTGCCAACCGACTTCAAAAACACAATTTTGAAAAAATAAAACGCGTTTAAAGGTGTGCACTTAGCGTAGCTGGCCTCGAGTGCATAAGTTTTCCAAACTGTATTTCCGAAACTATTACGCGGATCAACCTGAGAATTTAAGGCAATATTCTAGAGTTTAATAAGACAATAAAATTATTCGATTTTTTGAAACCCGTAAGCCCATTTAACCCCTTAAACGAAACAAATTGATAAAATATTTTCATTGCTGCTATATACAGCAAGGAATGAAAGGAAATATTTTAACAAGGTTAGTTTTTTTTTAACTTATTATTTTTTTTAGAGAAAGGCTAGTTTCAGGAGAAGAAGAACATTTATATTTGTATATATTTAAGAAGATTTGAATGAAATTTGGATAAAAATTCATAACATTGTTGACTTTTTCTTTGAAGTTTACTCTACTTGAGTAATAGAATAGTTTATGTAGCCAGTCGTGCTACATGACGTATACGTAACATCCTTCAACTTAAAAAAATGATTTACAAGAATATAATTGAAGGTTGCATAACACATTTTATATATAAAAATTATTTATTTTATACTCTTGCGCAAGAAGCAAAGCCAGGAAAATACCATAAGATGCGAAACGTCAACCAGAGGATCGGAAAAACGAAAATCATTTTACATACATACATATGTAGTAATAGTAATATGTTTGACTTTATCTATTTTTGCCAATAACACACATTATTAACATGTCACATACTAAAGAAATGTTTCCTGGTTTTCATTAAGGTACCTCACATACCATTACAATCATATGGAGAAAAGTCAGGTGAAGTAGGTGAAGTTTTCAACCTAGTTTCGATACACAAACACACCATTGCGAGAAAAGGATTCTCTCTGAATTTCAATTATATTTCCCATACATTCACCGATATTTTCGGTCAAAGGCAACTATAAATACAGAAGTCCACGTATTCGGTAGATAGGGTTTTGAAAAGTTTTTTTTTATGATTTGCACAATTTTTTGTCATAATGTAGCATACTCTAAAGGTATTATTCGTGATTTGTACTACACTGGAAAGGAAAAAATGAAATGAAATTTAAAATTGTGTTATATGGGAAGTAGGCATGGTTACAGTCCGAGTTTCGAGAGAAAAGTTCTGCGGAAGATCTATGGTCCTTTGTGCATTGACAACGGCGAATACCGCAGTCGATGGGACGGTGAGCTGTATGAGATATACGACGACTTCGGCATATTTCAGCAAATTAAGAGAGAGCGATTACGCTATCTGGGTCATGTCACAAAAATGAAAACAATCCGGCTCTGAGAGTGTTAGACGCAGTACCCGCCGAGAGAAGCGGAAGAAGAGGAAGACCATTACTTCGTTGTGAAGACCACCTGAAGAAGAACCTGTCTATACATGGAATCACCTTCATTTACCACATAAGAGGCCACACTACACCCTCGAAATATAAAGGTGTGACAACTTTACTCTCGACTAACCTTCAATTTTTGTTTATGTTTATATTAAATAATATTATACAACATTCAATTTCAACTATTGCAAATTATTTTTTGCTACACACTCACCTAGAATTACTTCATTTGTTCATAATGCCTTTATTTCTAATTGCACTTTGATAAGCCGTCAGGCCGCGTCAGCGCTTGAATTGGTGTAAACTATGAACAACATGGCAGCCGCAAAGAGCGTAGCGAAATTAAATTAACCGCAAAATTTGAAATTCAAATTTTTGTGCAGCGGCAACGGCAACGGCAACGGCAGTGACGGTCACAAAAAGCTAATAAAAAGCATGTGCGCTCATTAAAACCAAAAAAGGAAGTTGCAACTGCAAAAAGGAGAGGTGTAATAAAGGGGGCGCAGACTGCAGTGAAGAGGGCGGCGGCCGCCGCAATAGCTGCACTGAAAGCCACAGGAGTGCAATGTGGCATTGCGGTGCCGTGCATTTGCTTTACGCATATTTGTTGCACAAACTTTGGTGGCCACAACAATGCGCGGCACACACGCACACACACACCTGCACATACAAGCAAATACGCGCACGCCACTCAAACACAAATTAAATATGCACTTGCATAGGGTTGCCACATGCAGAGAACAAAAAAACAATATAAACAAAAAACAAAAATCCACTTGCAACATAAGCTCCGTAAATCACTGCACAAAGAGCAGCCGCAAGAAACTTTTTACCGCAACACCTTTCGGTCTCAAGACACCGTTAAAGCGGTAAAAGTTGAGCAAAAAATTACAAAAAAAAAACGGTAAAGGAATAAATAAATACGACGGCAAAAAGTGGAAGTGCCAACAAGCTGCTGAGCCCGCTGGCTTAAAATGCCAACTTGTAGTGTTTTTCATGGCCATGTTGCTGCCACATGACGGCAAGTGGCAATAAAAATAACGCGCAACGGCAACGACACCAGCGTGCATGTGTGTGTGTGTGTGAAATTAAGAAAAGTTTCTTAATTGAATATTTTACGTTTAGACGCGCGTGTGCACCTCAAAGTATGCAACAAAAACGGTGCAACGCATTGAACGGCACTTACAAGCCCACAGCAGGCGACTCTTAATGGCGCGCGACAGTGCGAGCAACGAAATAATGCAGGTGCCGAGCATTGAAGTTGCACTTGCGACAAGCGGCAAGTTGTTAGTGTATGCAACAAGGGAGTAGGTTAGAGTGCGCCGCTGCTAAGTAGAGTTCAGTGACAGACGCTGTCGTTGAACGGCTTAAAAAATCAAATTTGCATTTTCGTCGCCGTGCAACACGATAGCCCAGACAATAATGCTGTTGTTGGTCGTGGCAGCGGCGGGCAACAACAATTACCTCGGTTAACGAACATAAGACGCAGTTTGGCCACGTTGCTCATTGCGGTGCGATTTGCAAGCAGCAAGTTTCAAGTTTAGTTCTTGTTATGCCTTCTTGTTATTGTTGTTGTCCGTTGGGCTTTTGCGGAAAGCAAAGCAGCTTACTGGCTCTGGTGGCACATGGCGCATCGGCGGCAGAGTTGTTGTAGTTTGTGTGAAATTGCTTTTAGTTCACTAGCAGCTAAAATGCGTTTAAAGCCAACAACAACAACAATTGAAAATTGTAATAACAACAACAACATTTATAATAATAATAAGCATGGCAATAATGACTCTGTCGGCAAAAGGAATTTGAAAGTATTCGGAGGAAGTGCTTGAAATACACTGCGCGAAAGTTGAAAGTTTACAACATTTTTAAAATGAATATATTTATGTAATTTTATTTCATATTATTACATATTTTAATGTCGATTAAACTTTTGGGTTACAAATCAGGTGGCAACACCATATATAGATATTTTTGTCCGTCGGAACGCGCAGTAAGATCTTAGACGACCTTCAAGCTTTCGGAATACTTTGTGTTACGAAAGTTGCTGAAATAGCAGACAACGCAAGAACTAACATAAACAAAATCGATATGATAGCCAAGCTGAGATTAAGGAAATAATTTCATATCGTTAGTTAATGTTCACGGAATCCCGAAAACAGTATTGCTGAAAAAGTTTCAAGTCATAAAAGCCTTCCGGAAAAAGAAATATATGAGGAGATTGCCTAAAAGTGCCATCCATCTGACTACCGAACAAGAACAGGTAATTATCAAGTCGCTAAAAACGGTACGCAGGAAATTTCCGAAAGGTCTGATTGATAAATCAGATTGAGTTGAAATGCCTTAAAGTCCTTAAAGTCCTATTTGCAAGAGGTCAGAAGGAAAACACGCTTGCTGTTTACGCATAAGATCTCAAAAAAACTGCAGGACGGCGTTTTGCCTAGTGACAAGACACAACTTACTGGCTTCACATACAAGCCTCATGATCATTAGTAACACGAGCAAAAAGTGCAGGGAAATAAGCATGAGAGAGGCGCTATAACACCTTCTTCGCTTCTATCCGGCCTTACCTAGAACTTGTCTTGGATATCTAGGTGCTTCGCTGTGCCAAGGACTATACGAGGTAACAACATTACATACCAAGTGTTACTTAATATTCGGAGAACACGTTGACATTCTGTATGACGAATACTGCAGCTAGAAGTAAACTGAACTTCTGTTTTGGTATAGCGTGATAGCCAATCAGTACAACTTAACCCAACCTACCTATCGGACTGCGATTTTGAAAGGCTTAGATCTCGAACTAAGTCATTAAGTTCACCCTGTGAAATTAGATTGATTGATTTCAAGGTATCAAACTGTATTAGACACACCTAAAAATTTTCGTGTTACATGTTATATTACTCTACTATTTTAATCAAAGAAAACTGTCAACATAAGCTTGATTTTTGACTGGCTTTGACTTGGTTTTTTCGGCTTCCGACCACCTTTGCCACAATATTCGGCTGACTCATCGTCTGTTTCCGGGTCGTAAACATTGATCCAAAACTCATCGACTTTAGTAATACGTTTCATAAGATCCTGGTAGTCGGAGAGCATTATTTCATAGACATTAACGCGACGCTGTTATCTGAAAAAATTGAGTGACTTGGGAACCAATCTTGGTTTCACATTCAAAAATAACAGTTTTATATTTAAATAATTTCTTTACCATCTCTTCAAGACCATAATTAAGAATATTGTCATTTTAAACAAAGTATTTGATTTAATAATTCTCTTAGTGTATAAATCGTGTATATCTTTAAGTTTGATTTTGCATTTGCTGCATATAATTAGGGGTCGCAATAACGGCTAAGCGTTGCGACCTCACAAGCGCCACCAACTCTTTCCACACTTCTATTTCCTTTTTCAATCAGCAGCGCTGCGCCGCAGACCCACACCAGTCGCAGCATTATTTCCTTTTTACTTCAGCTGTTACTGAGCCGCCACCCTCATCCGCCACGCTGCGTTTGCTCTGCGGTTTTCACGTCTAATGATAGTGTTGCCACTGGTATTGACGTTAGTTGTTGGCAATGTTGGTTGCTGTTATTGTTCACAGCTTGCCGTTACCGCTGCGGCGACACCTATTGTTAACGGTTTTTTGCTTTTGTTAGCAGGATTTGAAACTACACTCTGTGGGGTGCCTTACTAACTTTGTTTTTGTTGTTCTTGTTACTGCTGCTACTGTTATTATTGTGATCAACACCAGTCACACTATTTTTGTTGTTATTACTTATATTTTTATATCACGACAAGCATTTGTTGCAGGTTGTGCTTGTTAAGCGGCTCTCAATGGCAAATATTGTTGTACCGTTAGTTCACGGCTTAGTTTACCGGGCGCTTTAGAGCACCAAGCGCGGTTGTGATTGTAGTAGTTTTTGCTAGTGGGTTTATAGGGTTAATTCATGTCAAAGTTGCGGTCAGGTATTGTACGCGCTGAGATTTATAAGTTTATATATTTTTTTTTTTATATTTCAGAAACCTAATTAAGTGTTTTTATGGAGTTTTGTGAATGGATTCTATATATAAAAGAATTATATAGAATAAAATGGGTTTCTCGGAACTTAAGTTCAATATTTGAGTAAGCAAAATATTGCATCAACAGGTTTTAATATCATAAATTCTCTTGCAATAGAATTACAAATGAAAAGTGTTTGAATATAAGCTGTAAAACTCTGTCATTGATCTGCTACCAGAAAAGTTAAATATTATTTGACCCATCTATACCAAATTTCGTGCAGATATCTTGTGAAATAAAAAAAAGTTTTCTATATGAGGACTTGATGTTGAGCATATTGGGAAGAAAACGTTGTCTGTGTGTTTCTAACTTCGTGGAAAACTTAAAATTTCCTGTCCAGGGTTCCCAGATATTCAAGCAACCGCCGCCAACTTTAATAAAACTCCTTTCAACGATAATTAATTTCTACTAAAACCTCACTTTTAACGGAACCGAGTAATATTTAGCTTTTGAGATATCAATGAGCCAGTTTTTGTTCTTTACGACACCAGATGGAGTTCTGTTACTAGGTTCATGAAAAGTAGTCATCCGATAGGATGCCGGCGCTTGACGCGAATTCCAACATACTTTGTGACCTCACTATCAATACCTCTTCCACTGTATCATACTGTGTGGAGCCCAGATGCTTACAGCGTAGTCTTGGCAATGGGACAAGTGCACAAGAGGGCTCCATTATTTGCCTGGTGCCCTTCTCTAAACATTTGATGCAGTTTTATTAATCTATCAACCTCATACTGCGCCCGTGTGTCGCCACCAGACAGTGATCAGTTAGTATTTCAATCATGTTCCTACAGTCTCTTCTATCATGTGCCTATAAGACTTTTGTGTATTTGCAACCAGGTAGCTCGTTCCATCGGGTTTTGATTTCTTTAACACTCTTCTGTTCAGATCGTCGTCTTGACAATGTATGGGTTTGCCAGTGTTGATCATGTTTTCTGTTGTTAGCCTTAGTCTGTGTTGTGCGCAGCCATACCTTTACGTCATCCATCGTTTTCTATGTTTACTTTGAACCTTCTTTCCCAGTTGAAAAATGGGATAATGTAGTCGGTGCTTACCAAACCTTTCTATATGTAAATTCTCCTGTAGTCAGTAGTTGTTCCGCCGATTTTGCTGCCCAGCATTCAGCGAAGAGATCACCACCAATAGACCCATAGTACGAGTTCAAGAGCTGTCGTTGGACTTGTTCATGAAGCTTCCGTTATGCATAGCTCAGCGAGCCTTTGAAACCCTTCCATTGACTTCCGCTAGGTGGATTTCCGTACGCTTATCGATCATACTACTGCACTGTAGAGCAGAATTGGTCCTACAATAAAAAGCTGTGTCGAACTAGTACGTGAGAGAGAGAGAAAGCAAGTTATAGCTAAGGCTAAAAATGATACCAGAGGTACCTGATAGTCTTATGAGATCTGTAGAAAACCCATTGATATAAAAAATACCTCATGACAGAGAGTAAGAACCCAGAATCACTAACTTGTAGAACCAAAGGCAAACTTAGAGTTAACATAACCGTCATCACAGTTGACTGCGCTAAACCCACACGATTCAGGAGAAAGTTTCGGATTAATATTCGCTCTAACTGCTAATATTAGGCTGATCAATATTAATTAAGTCAATAAAAATTACAATCACATAGTTCTCAGAGAACAAAAAGCTATGCTTATTACAGCTATGTGAATGCGAGCGAACGTCATCCAGCACTGAATGAATGAAGATAACCCTAGCGAACTACCACAAGCCGGACGACCCTCCTACGTGTACCGAAGTGCTTTTTGTACCAATATTTACACCTACCTTTTGGCAACCATATTAGCGGATTAGTCCTTTCTGTACTTTATTCTAGACTAATCGAAATTAATTTTAGGTTAGGGTAACAGGCCGATCCCAGTAGGGATTTTATTTAGACAGCTTAAAATGCTTTGTGCTACTTAAAACTCCTATATAATGCTTGTAGATCATAAAATCCTTACAATTGAGCCAATTATAACTTCGTTGAGACGGTTAATGTCAATTTCGGCTATGGCTTCTGGTTAGCCGAAGGTAAGACTACTAAATATTTTCGTTTCTGTCTAGCAAAGGCCTCGTCCTTCTCTCAACAAATTTGACATTTTGCGAGCGAGTGTATTTTTAATCTTACTGCATGAATGCCTATTGGGCAGTATTCAGTAAGAACCGCTACGATTGTGGCATTATGACCTTTGATAAAGGCAAATAGTTCAGTAGTTCTGCTCATACAATTTCTCGCTCGCACAGAAACTAGTATTCGACTAGCGCTTTAACGTTTCCTTCTAACTTCGACCGACCCAAGAAAAACCTTACTGCGCTTCTTTTTCAGCGATTTCTCGCTATCCACATTTCCCTCGTCGGTGTGAGCAAATCAAAGGCCGCCACGGTTAGCCTTGTGATGCAATGAAGCTACGGAAATTTATTTTAAAATGAAAAAATTCATAAATTCATCGATTTCGACCATTCTTTTTCAACAAAAAGTAGGATCTTTTGTAAACTTTCTCATATAAAACTTGAATAAACAAAATCACGTAATTTATGCTTCAAGTTTATTTCAAATTATGCATGAATATTTGTGATGTTTGCAATAGTAGTAGTAATACACTAATATGCTCCAAATCGGACATTGTTCGGTTGTGAATAGCTTTCAAAATCTTCAGCAGCCAATACGAGTATTAAAAATGTAAGTGTGTCAATTCCATAAAACTCATCCATCACTTGGAGAGAATGAAAGCAGATTGACTAAGCTGAAATCTGGTTGACGAATGTAGTCAAAACAAATTAGATGAATTGGAAAAGAAAACTGGCTAATTAAATTCAAATGATATGCAAATATTATGCCAGCCAGAAGAAACAAGACGACGCCTATTTGGCTGCGATTGCTGGACAATGATTTAAACGAACGCTGAAAGCTTTCACTAATTTCTAAGGCAGATGAGGAATTTTTGTTCATTTTTTACTAATACCTTAACTAATTTAATGTTAAATAATTTGCAGTTTGTTTAAAGCTATTTAGCCACATCTTTATTACATATTCTCTTTAAAATATACAAAACACTAAAACTATTTCCATTAATGGGACTATTGCGTACGTGCCGTATCACAGTGTATTTGTTAGGTGGAAGTAAAATAGCACTTTTCTACATATAACTAAACTATTTAAATTACAAAGTAAGTGTTTATGTATGTATAAGTATGTATGTACTAAATTAGTGTTTGCTTATAAAGTCTAAGCTTTCCGCCACTACTCCTGCACCACGCCCTCCAGCACCGAGATTAGGCCATTAAATTTACCATTCACATTGCTCGGCATATAGTAGACTGGGTAGGCGCCGTCCACGAAGTTCACGGGCGTACCTTTCTGGCTGCCCATGGCCATTTCACCTTGATTGAGATTGAAGCGCGGCACCACCTCCATCACAGCGGGCACCAACACCTGTCGCTTTTCGCTCGTCAACTTCGGGTATTGATAGGGATGACCGCTAACGGTATGCCGCTGATAGGGCACAATGATTGTCTGTATGGGTGAGTCCGGCCTGATGGGCAGCGCCATGCTGGTGTTGCTGCTGATAAGTACTGCGATGAGGCAGAGCAGCCAAATTTGTAGGTGTACGCTGTTGTTATTGTAATTGTTGTTGCGCTGTAAAATACGTAAAATATGCAAAATAAATTTCCATATTGGATTAAATGTAGAAAATCATTTTAATGACTAAACGCAAATTCAATTTAAGGCTGTCGCTTGTCTAAGTACTTCAATCAGCTTCTTCGGCGCTGAGTGCAAGTAACAGCCGTAGGGATTATTTAAGCTTGATGGCCGAAGAGTGTAATTTAATTTGTTATTTTTGTTGTATTGAAAGTAATTTGTATAACTTCAAAAGCTTCTTAAGCGATTTGGCAGATAATTAGTTTTTCTCTTGCGAAATTTAATGCGGCAGTGTATTTATGGCGATGTTGCAAGCAATTTATTTTCTAGTTAAATTATTTACAATATTAATTTCTGTTGATTTCAATCTGTGTTTTCTATTTATAGCATTAAAATTTAATTAAGTTTAAGTCCGTAACGAAACCATAATTACAATATTCTAAAATTATCAGTGTGTATAGTCTAACAAATTCGCTTTGGTATTAAAAAAAATTTTCAGCTTTTGTTAAAACTGGTTATTATTTTTAATTAATACTTTGTCTGGTTATAATAAATTATTAAATTGTTTATACATATACTGACAGGTCCAAGACATTTTGATCTTTGTTTTATACGTAATAGTTTATACCATTTGACATGGACTGGTCCATATCAACTGCACACGCATGTCGAATCATTTTGTTTTGAAGGTTGCAACCCTTCTTTATGATCGTGTGATGTTTCATCTCCATATATCAATTAGTGTGTGTTTGGCTGCTGTCTTTTACGAAAAACCTTTCATCTGGCATTTTCTCTCATGAAAAAATTAAGCAATGTGTTTGCTTGAAATTTTGTGTTTCTAATGGAACCACGTCCACGATACCGTTGAAAATGTTGCAGAAGTGTTTTGGGTAGTCTACTTTATCACGAAGAGTAGAGAAAAATTTAAAGGGCACTAAGCAGACAGAGAAGGTAGTGAAGTCATCGAAAATTTTCTTCATGAGCTTCGTCCATCCACCTCTATTAATGACGATGACATCAAAACAGTTAAAGAAACTATGTAGTTGAATATCATTATGCCGGCGTCAGAGAGGTAGCAGAAGGTCTCAACATTTCTTATAGATTGACTTAATATATTATGATTAGGATTTTGGGTATAAAGCGCGCCACTCCTAGTCTTGTACCAAACCAATGGTCGCCAAAAATATGCTTGACAATTTAGTTGCGGGCACTATATTCATCAAGCATCATTACTGGTGGAAAGACGTGGGTTTATGACTTTTACGTCGAAACTGTCCACGTCGGTACGTTTTATTGGTTTTAGAGATTTTTCTTTAAATTTTTTTGTCACTCCGGTTCAATATTGATCATATGTTATAAAAAGCAGGGTCGAAGCATTAGGCCATGGTAGGAGAATAACTTCCTTTTAAAGCTAACCATACGCGACACGATATTAAACACACGCAGAAGTACAGGGTAGGTTAAGTTCTATGATTGACTCTCAAGATGTGGATGACAATTTGACTACTGACACACAACCAAGTTCTTGCAGTGTTTAAATGAAAATGAAATTTTATTGTAAGCAAATGGTTACAAATGAATTATTCGGAAGATTCATTGTGATTGTATCCAAGAATAAAGTACTTTTTCGATGTCGTCTTGTTAGTGGAACTGCTTCTGAACCAGACCATTTGACATCGAACGGAATAAATGATAATCGGGCGGTACAATCTATTGGCAATGTGGCGGGTGGGGTAGAACCTCCCATTCACGAGGGTTTGGCGATGTCACGCAACAGAATTTCTTTTTTGTGCTTCTCCTGGTATTGAGGCCGCCTTTCTCATGCTCTAAACGGCTTGGCGCGTGACTTCTAATGCTGGACCAAGCTCTTCTTCCATCATCCTCATCGAGCAACATCTCTAATTCGCCGTCTTCGAAGATTTTTGGCCTTCCCTAAAATCCAATTTTGAAGCGACAAAGCCAATCATGGCACATTGTTTCACTTGGTGAAGCCTCCCCGTAAACTTCTTGGAGTTCTCGATAATTGCAGCCACCGATTGCTTTCACTAAAAGAAGAAAATCAACACTTTCCACAAATGATGATTATTTGACAAAAAATCGGACATATTCGCAGAACCAAAAGTATATGACAGTCACTAATGTGGAAATGCAGTTTCCTTCTCAAATGTTTTGCTTAAGTTTATCACGTTTTAGATCAAAATCGATCACCCCCAACAGCTGGAGCCATCTATTGACAAACAGCGGGAACTTATTTGCGGACTCAAAAATTAAAATTCAGATTAGTGTGCATTGAGAGGGAGGGAAAGAGAGAAGTAACAGCAAAATATTCAACTCTTTTACGCTCACTAATAACTTTAAAATACCACAGGCGCTTCAGCTTAGGCTTCAATTCCTTTCCAACAGTGTGGCGAAGACAGCTCTGTAATTAAAACAGTGGAAGCGTCAAGTGTTTAACAAGAAATTCGATGAAGATATTAGGAATTTGTAAGATCAGACCAACATAACTCAAATGTATGATATTTTTGACAGAGCAAACAAAAATTGGTTTAAGAATCAGAGCCACAAACTAGGTCTGTAACATGTTTCTCCTTTGTCATTCATAGCAGTGAATATTTTTAGGGTCTGCGGCGTTTATAGTCCTTAAGTTTGTAGAAGGCTTAATGAAACACAAAGGATAAGTTTCTGATCCTTCATAAGAATGACGGAATAAGCTACTATATTTCCACAGTCACCATTGTTTTTTCATTAATTTTAAGATTCAATTTATATCTCTTCGATTATTTTTGGTCATTTATTATATTTATAATTATTTCGAATATTTAATTCTCACTTTTATTGAATAAGTATATATAGTATTTTTGCTTTAGGTAGTTTTTTCACTAAGTTCATTTTTTTTCAATCATGTTTCACTTCATTTGCACTCTCTATTTCGTTTTAAATTTTCACTATCCAATATTCCATTACCCCAAACATAATGATCCTTTGATAATCCTGCGGCTTTTTGGTATTAAAATAACTTGTCGCTGAAATTCACAGTCTTTACTTTCACAAAGGGCAACTTTTCGAACTTTTCGTGTAACCAACACACACTTGTCCGCTCACGACTAGGCTGATCAGCTAAATTAACTAAAGTCTGCGCCTCGCAGTCGCTTAGACTTTATATCGCCTCACATCATATTCCTAAATGAAAAGGCAAAGTTTTACAAAAATTCGACACGATTTTTTTTGCTTTAAGATAAAAATTCAGCAAGCGCAACAACACCAACAAATAGAGAAAATAATAAAAAAGGCAACACTTAATTAAAGTAACAAAAGGCGGTAGCTGCCAACGCGCACAGTGGTAGCTTTTGAGTTTAAGTTGAGAGAAAAGAAATTTCACATGAAAAAAATATATTCATATACATACATATATTTTGAAAAATATATTAAAAAAAATTCAAATAAAATATTGTGAGAATTCGGGAGGATTAGGAATAATTGGATATGAGTTCTAAAGTTCACGTCTTTTAGGTAGCTATACAAGGAATGTTCCAAAGTAAACTTGACTTTTGAATCTAGCGACCCTTAGTAGCGCCATCTATGTGTCGACTGGTGCATTAGAATCTGTTATCTTCATTGATTCTCCAGTGAATCCAGTAAATTTCATGACATTTCATGGATTGGAAGTGAAGTTATTGCGTTTTAAGTGTCAGTATGTTTGTGTTATCGGTGCGGAAATGAGCTTCGAACAAAGAGCCAACATTAAATTTTGTTTTAAATTGGTAAAACTTTTACCGAAACGCTTCAATTGATGAAAAAAAGGTTATGGCGATGATTGCCTATCTCATAGCAGAGTGCACGAGTGGTTTCAACGTTTTAAAGTGGTCGTGAGGACATAAATGAGGGTTAACATGTAGGCCAATCAAAATCTGTGTTCAAAGGAAATTCCGTCGAAACTGTGCGTGAATTCATCAAAAATCAGCCGAAATCAATATTGAAATTCATGGAAATGGAATTGAACATCTCCAAAACATCGATTTATCGCATTTTGACCGAGCATTTGGGCTTACGAAAAGGTTTCACGGTTTCGCACAAATTGAATGACGACCAAAAACTGCTCAGAATCCAACATTCGAAGGACGATTATTTGACCAAAAATCACATTTTAACCATTAACCACTCCCGTATTCACCTGATATGGCACCGTGCGACTTCTTCTTTTTCGGAAAAATGCATTTGCCCATGAAATGAAAGCGTTATGCAGACGTAGAGGCCATTCAAAAGGCTTGCACCGGCATACTGGCTTCCAACCGGCCAGCGAGCTAAAACACTTGTTCGACATGCTTTTGGACCGTGCAATAAGCTGTATTGAAACAGAAGGAGACTATTTTGAATAAAATAAATTGATTTTGCTGAAAAAACATTTGTGCTGATTTTTTTAAAGTCCTGTTTACTTTGGAACACACCTTCTAATGTTGTTTTTGTTGTTAAAAACCAAGTTCAAGCTCGATAGAAAATAGCTTTATATTGCAGAGTAATCTTCAGCAAAGAGTTTCTAAGCTAGTTTCTAAAAAAACACAAAACTTTCCGGTGAAATATTTAATGACAATGCGTGAATTGAATGGAAATATCCACGACGTTTGTTCGTTTCGACAAAGTCACTGAATTATAAACTTTCTTTCCGATTGACATGTTTCTGACATTTTTAAATTCACAGGAAATATTTTGGTTGTAGATTGCTTAGAGGAAACTCGCAAGATCACTAGATTTAGGAAAAACTCTGGTCCAGAAACAGTGGTCCAGAAAAACATCAAAAATTGACAAAATGGAGTTGGTTTAAAAAAGGGTACTTTACCCAAAATTGTAGTCGTTTTAGACTGCAAAAACTCGATTTTTGATCAGATCAATAAATTGCTGGTTACTCTATGAGGAACTATGTACAGAAAGGAGCTGCGGAAATCCTTCGATAAGACCGGAAACGTTCTTTGCTGTGGGTGCCCACACTTTACGAGAGAAGCTACGGAAATAGGGAAAGGTCAGTAGAAATCGCTTGTGGCAAGAAGTGTTCAAGCTTCTACAGACGAGGCTGGTTCTGAAAGAGTTCAGTTCAAGAAACTAACGTTCTCCTAGAAACAAATTTAGGCAACTTGTGGGATTTTATGCAAGTTAGCTAAGTGTTAGTACTAACAAAAGAGGACGCAATAGACTTCAAACCGCAGTGCATTCCTCAAATTTCAGGAAATTTCCATACACTTTGAAGAAAACGTGTTTAAAGTTAAACTGATTGAGCTCATTGAACTGAGTACACTTCTGAAGCAGGAACTCCAATCTATTAAAGATATCAAACAAAATTTTATGAGTATGTTTTTAAGGTATAATCTATCGAAATAACTAAAAAAAATTCTGTAATTTTACACTAGAAAACCTAACCACCTTTTGATCCCAAGAGTGAATATATCACTTTTGGGGTTAGGTCCTCTAAGAGAGAGAATTTGGTATTATCAATATGTGTAAGGTCTATGATATCGCATCACCGAATTTTGTGTAAGAATAAAGACATACATAAAAAGGTTTTTACAACTTTGTCCCTCAGACCATCACACTGTGCGACGAATTGAAGCATACAACGAAAAGGTGATGCCAAAGTATTTAAATAAATTTTATTATTACTTAAACGCCTTTAAACAAGTGTTGAGAGAGAGCACGCGCGTTTTGCAAATGAAAAACATAAAAATTAAAGCAAAAACAAAAACAAATTCGCTTCAAACGTTGCCATGAGCCCAACAACAACACCAGCGGCCACATGTCTAAGCATCAACGTCAACGGCATTAAAGTCAGCGCGTCAGCAACACTTTAAAGGCATGTTTCATCAAATCACAGCTTTTGTTATTGTTTTCTGTTGGCTAAAACAACAAACATACGAAGAAGCGATGAATAAGCCATGCACGAAAAATAACACTCATCAACATATTAAAATAACAATAAAAGTAACACACCTCCGAGTGCTGGCGACCAAACGAACAGCAGCAGCAGCAATGCTAGCATCATCAGCAACAACAATAAAAATAACAATAATAAAGTAGCGATCATTTTAGATATGTTAGGCGTCACGGATGTTATTGCGAATTGTTGTTTCAGGTAGGGGGACGCAAGTGTTTTGATCGACTGTCACCGATCGGATGGCGCTGCACCGGCATAAAGCGGTGGAAGCTGGGGAGAAAAGCGGCAAATTGAGGCGATTGCTCTGGCGCTTTTGTTTTATAGCGGGCGTGTTGCGGAAATCATTCGCACTGCATGAGCATTAGTTCGCGCCAAGTTGACGCACGTCGTACATGGTTAGCTCGTTCATCTTCATCAGCGCTGCACCCTGTTGAGTAGTGTTGTTTGTGTTTTTTTTGTTAATTGGGGAAGACTGAAGGTGGAAAAATTTATAGCGAACTGCTGCGGTTATGTAGTTATGTAGTTTATTGTTATTTTAATTATGCGACGTTTTATTTGTTGAATATCTGAAAATTTATGTAACCACCTCAAAACGTTTTTGTACCGTAATAGAGTTAGTTTATGATTTAGACTTCCTGGTTGGCTTATTTGAACTGAATTTTGCAAATTAACAAGTTTTTTTTTAACTTTCGAAAATATATTTTATTTTTATTTATTTTATTTTCGTAGCTTTGTTTTTAAGTTTAATACTTGTTTATAAAATATACATATATTTATTTTCGGTATTTTTGTTGTCAAATCCATACTTAAAGCATACGGAAATAATAAGGAAGAAGAGAAGTACCTTACGCTTAAGGAGTTACATGGGTTTCCTCGGGTAAAAAAAAAAAAAATTTCGGAAAATTTTTTTCTTATATAAAAAATGAAATATTTTATTAGAATTTTTTATTGTTTCAAACATATGTACTTTGTTAACAAAGAAATTCTGAAATTTTTGTAAAAAAAAATTTATACTCGGACATTGCGACGCCATTTCCGGTGACTCTCGGAAACAATATGCGCCGGCAAGCATGATAACTCCTTACAGGATCATCTACAGTAAAAAAACATGTGTTTTAGTTAAAACCTTAACTTAGAACTTGGACAAAGGAAAACAACTGAAAATTGTATTTTTAGCAGATACATATTTTTACAAAAAAGTAAATTTCGTGAATTTTTTTTTTTATATTTGTGTGAAAAAAAAGTCAAGTCCTTATGAGCATCAACTTGATTTTTGACCGACTTTGACTTGGTGTTTTCAGTTTCAGAATATTTTTAGAGGACAATTCACTAAATTGTTGGACATCGACGTCATATTCATAAATCCACCTCTGGTCGTCAGTAGTGATGCGTCTGATGATAGCTAAGTTCTTAGCTATGTTGTCTGTATCTCAGAACCTCTACTCAAAGTTGTTTTTGCCAAGGGTTCAGTTATTTAGGTAGGGATCTAGCATTGATACGTTTCATACCCCAAACTTTAGGCAGAATGTATGGTGTCGATTCATAAGTGTTGTTGGGATCATCTGCTTTTTGTCATCCAGCTTTCATTGTTTTGTACCTCATAAATATTTTTATTTTGGTGATAAAGTAGGCTGCAAAATCAATTCTGCAACATTTTCAACGATTCCGTAGCCATGATTCCATTGGACACATAAAATTACAAATAAACCCATTGCTCAATTTTGTGCTGGTAAAGATCACCAGATAAACATTTCGTGATAAAGAAACAGTTGTCAAACACAGACAAATTGACATTTGAATATGAAACTTAACATGAACATAAAAAAAGTTTGTATCAAAAAATTAACAAAAAATTATCAATTCGGTTTGCGCGCTTAGTTTATATCGGTCAGTCCGGGTTATATTTGATGTGATGTAAATATTTAGAATTTGATAAACTGAATGAGTTTCTGTGACAAAAATTAGTCTAATAAGAGCATTGTAAAACCTGGCAGTACAAATGAGTCTTACATAGAAGTAATCGTAAACTAAAAAGTCCGAGTATATATGTAGCTGTATAAATTTTTTAAGCTTTATTTACCTTCTTCTTTCTCCTTCACATTGTTTGATATATGTACTTTGATAAAAAGGGGATTCTTTATATATTCGTCACAGTTGTTAACAATTACAAACTCTCTTTAGAAATGAATACAATTTTATTTTAATCTTGCTTTTCTATCTACTCAAAAATTTTAAAAATCAGCCCACACTTTTTCCGTGGCCCATATTAGGAATGTGCTAAGAGGATTTCTTGAAAATCTTTTCTTATCTTAATGTCATACTTAGCCTATTAATAATTTCTGATTTCTGTTCAATTCCCCCCGAACTTAGTACTTCCTTACATGTTATACTTAGTTTCTGTACTTGTAAATTTATTACTTCAATGTTTTTTCCTTTCGTACAGCGACTTTACAGTAATAAATTTTGTACAATTAAGGAAATTTGTTTCCAATTGTTGAGTTAGCTAATTCATTAGGCACGATTTCGTGTAGAAATTCAAAATTTTTTCAAAATATTTCACCAAAGCTATATGACATCGTGCATAAATTTAACTAACTAGCGCTGATAAGCTGGACAATTACTTTGTTGTTTTCTTCAGAGCAACAAATTACACACATTTATGCACTAACAATAAATTTTAATAATAGTGCAACATAAATATAAATATCGCCTGACGCTGGTGATTATATTTGGCATTGCCGTTGCATGAGCTTCCTTAAATCATAGAAAAACTTTGGTTTCATTAAAACATAAATCGCTGACCTTTTTGATAAAATGCAAAGATAATGGCTTCTAAAAGTTGTCTTCCTATATTATTTTTTTTAAAAGTAATTAAGTTATTGGTCGATTATGTACTTACATATATTTGTATCAAAGTGCTTAGAAAATATTTTTAAAATATTTCATCTTGTTTTTCAGCTATTGGAAGGACATTGGTAAGTGAAAAAAATAAATCGAAAAACCTAAAAAATACTTGAAAATATATTTTTAAAATTATACGCAAGATTTTTGTTTAAAATATACCACATTTTCTAGGAAGTTTGGAATTTGTTGTGTATGTACTTGTATGTATTTTTCAAATATTTATTATGAGTGCTAATGATTTGTGTGATATTCGGAGTATTTTCGGAGATTCCAAAACAAACAATATTTTAATAATTAAATATTTGTACTGATATGGCTTTAGTCCTTTAGATACTTCTACAATATGAAATTTGTTAATTTTTATGTTATAGAAGTGACGGTTTACTTTGCGATATGACTTAGCGCTGTTAGCATACTTGCGATGTGATGTCATGACCTTGGCCTACATGCAATGTAAAATAATCCTCTTGTTTGTTTAGAAATTATATTTGCGCAATATATATCGATGCGAATCGAAGATGTTATGTGATGTCATGATTTTCTACAATTTAGTAAATGAGGCTATGTAATCATATGATGTGATATTATGATTTTGTATAAGTTGGTATTTAAATCATTGTTATGTTTTTTAATTGTTAATTAAAATTGTTCAAATGAATGACGGTGCGTAGACGGTGATGTGATGTTGTGATATTGTGATGATGTGATATAAACTATCATACGATGTGATATCAGGAGTTTCTACAATTTAGTAAATAGACGCGATCTGATGTAAGCTATCATATGATATGATATTATGATTTAGTAAAACGAACCGATGTAATGTAAGCTATCATATGATGTGACGTTATTATTTCGAATAAATCTGTGGTTAATTAAAATTGTTCAAAATAATGTGAAGGCGGCTATGTTGTGATGTAACCAAGTGATGTGATATCATGTGCTAAAATGTTGAGTAGAATCTCATCAACTACATACTTACTTAACCCCTGTACCTATATTAATATCCAAAAAATGGATGTGATGTCGTGATATAATGTATCATATGATGTGATGTCATATCTTCTCGTAACATTTGTAAAAAATTCCTAACTTTTAAAAGGTAAAACTCAAATAAATATATTTTGGGTATATGACGATTAAATAATGGGTGTGATCTGCTGCTGTGATTCTGTTAGTTAACCGTTTGATGTGATATCACGAAGTTATGTATACCATATTTCGTTGTGATATGATGTCTAGGTGAAAAAATGAAATTAAATTTATGTGTTGCTATGCTTAAAGCAATTAATAATAAACATATTCATTTAATCAGTTGTTACTGTAATAATAAAATTAGTAACAAACTAAATGCATTTCAATAAAAAAAGATAATAAGAGATTCGTTAAGTGAAAATATATTCATATTGTCCGAGCTTAAATATCATTTGATATAATATACTTTACACTCCCGCATTTCGCTAATTTTCGCTGAGATTTTACATATTTATTTACAGTCTGGTGAGTTATTGCTTTTGAAGAGAATAAATGCCGCGCTTTACAGTTTAGAGATGGAATCAAGATTTTGTTTGTTATTTTCATTCACTTTTGCCATTCATAGCAACATTTGAAATGTCATTGATGTAAAGCTGCTTAACGAAGATTAAGACTTTTTTAATTTTGTTTAATTCATTTCTTTTTCGTGTTTAATTAATAGCGACTTTAATTGCTCTTAGTAAGCGCATACTTCATCGACAAATTCGCGCTTTAATGAAGACAAATAATGTTTAAGATTTTAGTGGGAATCGTAGCCAAGTCATTATGTAAGAATGAATAATTTCTCAGAAATTCTATATTTTTTGTTAGCAAGATAAAATTTTTTTATGTCTTTTTAGAATTGGTGATTAGTCGATTGTTGTTTTACTTAAATAGAAAATCTTTTTCTAAAATCTGTATAAATTTAATAAACAGTGTTTATACGAGTATACTTGTATTTATAATTGACTAAATGGAACTTTTATAATTAAAAATCGTAATGAATCGTATAAAATAGTTGTATCGACTACCAAAAAGGTCTCTAGAAGGCATGGTACATAATTTGACTAGCCGATAGATGGCGCTACCGTCAATATCTAATGATCTCACTCATTTGGTCTAATCTTATATTGGTCTGAGATAATTTATTATATAGTGAGTACGTTTCTAAGACAAGCTCATATGTACTTACATAGAAAGATACATCCTATCAGTTTTTTAATATTGAATTTTACTTATACCAAAAAAAAAATGTTTGGCTTTCTCACTTTTGTCATAGACAAAGTTCATCTCAGATGTGACCTTGGTTTATTCGCTTGGCTTCAACAACTGTTTAATATGACCCGAAATGTACTAAAATGTATGAAAGTTGATCTTGTGGCCACTTTATTTTAATTGCTTGAAGCTTCACTGGTTGCCTTTTGACATTTCATTCCTACATATTCTTGTGACGTATTTTACGGACATCGAATTTGGTTATACTATATATGCTTTTGAGTAAAGTAAGCTTAAGCAGCAAATAACAGCCTTCTATGGTCAACGTATACTGACAATAGGGTTAGAAAATCGTCATGAAAAAATGTTTAAAGACACTTTCAAAGTCATATTGCCTTGGATCCATACCCCCAAGTATATAAACACTAGTATTCAAAGCTGCATTGGCTCTATGTCATTTAAAAAATAAAGTTTCAGAGAAACCAATTTTTAATAAAATTTCTTTCTTTTAGCATTTTACTGATTTTTATTTGTTAATATTTATGCCATTTTGCCACATTTCTATAATTAATTACAATTATCTATTTCTTATGAAATTTTATTCATTGTCACATAACGTTAATATAATGTTACATCAACACTCTTTCCAGCAGCGAAAAGTCATTAGATTATAATTATTTAAAGAAATTTCCGTCAGTTTATTAACCTTTCAACCAAAGGGTTAAACAATTAATTAGCCCATGGCAAAAGCGGCGCTCTAGCTGCCAGGTGACACACATATGCGCTGAGCGAATTAATTTTACGACTAAAGTTCGCACATTGTCCGCTATTATATACATATATACTATTAATATGTATATATCATCATTCAAAGGGGTAAATATGTGCGTTGCCTGCAGAAAAGAAAACGGTCCACCGTTTATTCAAAGGTGTCGCTGAACTTGTCAAGCAACTACTAAATACAAAAGCCGCACGCTTTTAAAATTATTATACTAAGAAATAGCAACAAATTGTTGTTTAAATAAAACAAACATAGCAGATTAGCTGGCGTAACGGTAAGAATATGGACAATGAGCGAATTGGGTCAACAGCATTGATAGCAAGTTTTGCTGGTCGAAAAAAGTGAGAAAGAGATATTATAATAAAATGTTAATAATGACAATGAAAATATGTGATATTAGAAAATTTAGAAATAGTAAAAAAAAAGAAAACAATAATAATATAAAAAAGCTTATATAAATCGTAAAAATTAAATTAAATACGAAAAAAAAAAAATTTTTTTTATTAATTTAGCTTAAAAAAAATTCGAATAGTACTAAAATATTTTCAAATAAAAAAATTAAATTATTAAAAAAAATAATAAATCAATAGGAGATGCATAATATATATAGAAGAGCCATTTCCACGACAGTCGGCTGTAAATAATTAGAACGGACCCGGATTATTATACGGCCAAGGACCGTCAACTTGGCACAATTCCTCGGTATTACTTCAGCAATGTTCTCTGCCGCTACAACAAAAACACATTTAGAAAAAAAATATAATTTAAAATAAAAAATGTATAATAAGTAAAGAAAGATATGTTTTCCCATCAAATTCTTACAGTAATACAGAGGTTATATAAAACAAAAATCTTTAAAAAAAATTGAAAGAAAACTGAAATAAAATTAAACAAAAAAATTAAATATAAAAAAAAAGTAAAAAAAAACTGAAATAAAATTAAACAAAAAATTAAATGAAAAATAAAAAAAGTAAAAAAAAACTGAAGTAAAATTAAACAAAAAAATAAAAATTAAATTAAAAAAAAAAAATTAATTAAAACTATGTAAAAAACGAAAAAAATTATTAATAAATAAAATGAAAAAAATATAATATTACGTCTCCAAACTGGCTTCGAATCATCAATAAAATCTGAGTACTGTGATTTCAATATGCGTGACAACAATGGCCAGCTTGACTGGTCTCTGCCAGTTCATCGTTTCTTACACTGGTTTCGGTTTCACGTAGAAAATATTTCCAAAGTTTGTAGTATATATTTCCTATTTACGTTTGGCCTACTTTTAAGAGCTTTCACCTAGATTTTTTTATATCCGAATTTACATATTTATCAATACACAAAGTTTGTTATACCGAAAATTAATTTTGTTGCAAATTTTATTGATAATTGAATGTTTATTAACACAATTAGCTGTTTTTTCAATAATCAAGTAGTCATATTGCCACATATATATGTACATATTCACAACAATACTTGATATATTTCAAGCGTAAAATTTAATTGTTGCATTAAAGGCTTTTATGGCCTAAAAGTTAATGAACTGCAAGCCATGCTCACCGCTCGTATTTCTCATCACATCACTTTTTTCTTTGCGAATTCTATTCATTTAGAGGTTTATTCGCATGCGCACCATTTGTTTTTAGTATAATTATGACGCCGAACATATGAGAGAATCCACTTACATTGAAACATATGTGCATATAAACATATATATTTGTATGTATGTATATTCATTTCTAGTATTATCTTGTCGGCTTGTGTGCCCAACCGCCGCAGCACCTGCCATTGGCCTCAAGCCATGAATGTGAGTAGCCAAAGCGTGCACATACATACATAGTATATACAGAGGTTTATGGAATTTATAATAACACAATTTGCATTTATTTTGTATGCTAATGAGTTTCAAGATGGAATTTCTAATGTGTCATCGAAGAAAAAAATTCGAGGAGTTTTTCTGCGCCGCACTCAGCGCGATTTTGTTTACATGAATCGTATGTATAGTATGTGTATTTATAGGTAAATTAATATAAGTAATCATAAAAAGTTTCAATTAAGTATATATATATATTAAAATATATATATTTTATAAATAAAACATAAGAAAGTCTGAGTGGAAATATTTCATAAATATGTATATAAGCTTTAGCTGACAATCTCACTATTATTAAATACCAAATTAGTAATGGCATATACTAAAAGCTAATAATATTAACTCGCAATAATTTAATAGGAATTGATGAAAAATAACAATTTAAATTCTTCTATGAAATACAGCTGAAAAACTGTTAGATTATTAAAAAAAAATAAGTTAGTCATGCGCTGAGCAAATTTCTTTTAATATGGGCGAACCAAGTAGAGATATTTTTCAAATAAAAAATACAAAACAAATCGTTCAACTTTATTACTAAAATTCACGTTCTGTAAATAATGTGTTTCGCTCGCTTCGCTCAACTTATGGTCAACATATTCGGCCTATTGAGCGTACTATTCGCAACACTCATCTTGAGACCCACCATTCATTATTGGATAATATTCGACTGAGTAGACCACGTCCAGCACGCAGTGAAGAAAATATATAGCAACCGTAGATAAGAGTGTACACGAAGACCGTGGAGAGTTGATTGGCGTCGTTCGCAGCAACTCGGACTGACTTATAGAACGACTTGGCGCATTTTACGTCCAGATCTTAAATTGAAAGCGTACAAAATATAGCTTGTGCAAGAACTAAGGCGCTCGACATCGCTTCGCTTTATGAACCGAAAAGATTCAAGAACTGTAATTTCATCCAGAAAAAAACTACTGTGTGGCCTGTGGGTCTGAATTGGTTTGAACAAGACGGCACCACTGAAAGAACACTTCGGTGGTGATTTCACGTTTTGAGCCGGTCCATTGGAGACAAAGATCGCGTGATATAATACCGATAGACTTTTATCTGTGAGAATATGTAAAGTCCAAAGTCTGTCCAGACAATGCCGCTTCGAATCAGGCCTTGGAAAAAAAAATCTCGCTCGTAATTTGCCAGTTACCAGTCGAAATGCTCGAATGAGTCATCGAATATTGAACTCAATGGATGGACCATCTGAGACGTAGATATAATCTTCAAAACAAAAGTCTGGGGCCACATCTGGGATGTAGGGCGGATGCGAAAGTGTTGGGATGCCGGTCTTGGTTAGGTGGCTGTTCACAAGAAAGGCGGTGTAAGCCGGGGCAGTGTCGTGGTACAACATGCAATCGGCTGCAATGTCATGTCGGACCCGATTGACCCTTCGTTTGCGTCTCTTGAGAACTTCCATGTAAAACTTGGCGTTGATGCGGAGCATGCTTTTAGTGATAATTTCTCTGCTCCTCTTTCCGAGGGTGGGATGGAGTCGTTGGAGAAGACGTCCATAAAGTTCTTTACGGATGGATCGAAGATCAAGAGCGTCTTTCAAGCAGAAGTGGCGAACATCAAGTTAGCATCAGAAGTACTTCACCTAAGTGCAGCTTTTTTCAGGAAGGTGCGCATTCACTCCGATAGCAAAGCTGCCATACAGGCTTTGAGCTAGCAGACAGTGGAATCAAAGTTAGTCATGCAGTTCTCATGGGCAGTAGTATGAAGACTGGCATATGAGCGCCTGATTGTCATATCTTCTGTAAACCGTCCAAATGGCAATTTGAAAATAAATTTATGGCAGGCTCAAGACGATAAGTCGATATGCGAAGTTTCATACACAAGAGTTCTGGGCAGCACAACTAAAGAGGGTCTCTAGATGTTGCGAATATCAGCCTATATCTAGTCTATCAGCCTAACTTAACCTATCTAAAAATTTTCAGAGAGTCCATGTCTGACTTTGCAGAACAGTATAAGTAATGTCTTTTTGCATTATGCTTGGAAATACATGGGAAGCGCAGCTAACTTATAGACCTATACTCGAAAGCTAATAGTGGCAATGGTAAAAATATTGAATTGAATGTTTTCTTTTCGGAATTGTTCTTTAAGTAATACTTACGGGGCGTACACTCATAGCTCAAGACTTATTGCTTCCAAAGTAAAAAGTTTCAAATAGCAGCAATTAATGCCTAACAAAATACCCAAAAGTAAATAATGAGCTATACCATACATGTCAATTTATATATATGTATATACATGTAAATGTATGTATATATCATGTATGCGCAAATAAGCCCCCACACACAGCAGTTTCCAAAATCATTAACAAATTACAAATATTAATCATAACTACAAGGCAGCCTGCTGCGTCAGTTGCCGGCAACTGGAGATTCGAATCTCAGCGCACTCACGAATACTTATATGAGCGAACATAATTAAGCGGCCAATGAAAAAGTAAAACAACAAGCAATTATTAATTTCTATCTTAAGTATTTCTGAACATATATATTTATAAATAAATTTTTATATGTATTCGAAGTTGTAATTTGCAAATATTTGATTCTTTCCACGATTTCCCGTTTTTGCTGCTGAAGTGGAGAGGTGTGAAGAGAGTGTGGCAGTTTAGATGTTGTCAACCTACACATTTGAGTTTTTATATATACCTGTGCTTACTATATAAATATGTCTAGGTTTATCTCTTCCAGACGAATCTCCCGCCAAGACCACAAAGCGGCTTAAATTGCGGTGGATTTTAGCAGAAAAGCTAGATCATTGATTGCATTACGCTGATGGCCTAAAACTTGGCGCGCATTTCTTTGCTTTTCAATGAAATTGTCACACACGTTCGTTCGAAATTATTAGCGACTTGGCAGACTTTTGAAGCCGGCAGTTGCGTGCTTATGAGCACATTGCTGAGGAGTTTTGAAGAGTTTCGACTGTGCGCATTTGCGGCGTACATTCTTTACCTGTGTGTGTGTGTGGGTGGGTGTGTTTGTAATTATAATTCATTGTAGAATTAAAATATGCAATCCAATTAAAGCTCGCTGAGGTAATCGACGTTTATGTTTATTTACTTTTCTAATCAAAATAAACAAGCGAATAATTGCAAACGAGATTCGGGAGCTTCAAAAAAAAAAAAAAAAAAAAGTTTGGAGTTCAAAGAATTGGCAAATTCAGCTACTTTGCGCTCAAAACTCAATTTTCAGTATTCAAAAGTGTACAAGTGGCAAGCGTGGTTACAATTCGAATACTCGTAATAATCAATTTTAAGTTTACGACCACAATAACGAGTATAACGACAACAACAACAATAACAACAAAAACAAGAACAGCAACAGCAACAAAAAGTGTTACCTACAAAAAACGGCAAATGAAATTTTTTGAAGCGACAAGCATAACGTAGCCGTCACAGACACCGTAGCGAACGTCATCTCCAGCTTCACTTCAGAATTATAATCTCTGTGTGTGTGTGTATTCTGCATTGAATTCGTAAAAGCGGTGTCTACTATTTGCTTTTATTTGTTTTCATCATTCGTTCTGCGTTCTTAATGTAACTGATCGTGCACGGTGGAGCAAATACAAAAAAAAAAATTGTTGTTTGAAAAATTAAAAAGCCACTTGGAAGTTGGAAGGAACACGTTTTTCTTTATTCAAGAGTCATTCTATCTAAAAACTTAATTTAATTTAATTTTTTTGAAATTTAATATACTTCAATAATCATTAATACATTTTGAAAATTTGTGGATTGATTTGAAAATGTAGCTGATCTACGGGAGAATATTCAGAAAATGGTGTCTGGCTCAGTGGATGATTTTTCAGGTTGAAAATATCTTAAAAAAAATAATAAGATTTATGAATAAAGATAATGATCAAAGCACTAGTAAAATTTTGATTTTTGACAACTGGAAGGCTTCCCAAACAAAGTGCTGTTTCGTAAAAAAATTTACACTTCAGAGTGGCTTTAAAAATCGAAAGTAGGAACAAAAATTTTCCTTCTATCATTTCCTGATAAAATTTTGATTTTCGACATTTCGACAGCTTTCAAAACAAGTTCTGTTTCGAAGAAAAAATTTGCAAGTCGTTCAGTCACGCCGGTTTGGAGAAAATTCCGTAACCAACAACAGAGTTTCGAGAAAGACAATATAGATTTCCTTATAACAATAAACTAAATATAATATAATATAACACATATCTAATTTATATCTAATCCATATACTTATGAGGCTACCAGATATATGTACATATAGTATATCTGTTAAGACCATTTCAGTTTTTTTTCACAAATTTTACTGTGATCTAATTGAAAGGTGAATTTTTAATTTTTACTTCGCATATTTTTCGAATTGATAAAATTTATTCTGTTAGTTGGTAGTACTGTTAGTGACATCTAAGCTAAATTTCACGTCTAAAAGTGAATTCTTCGATTTTTACTATATCTGAATTTATTGAACAAAGAAGTGCGATAATGTACCATCTGATACTGCATTGGTTATTCGTGATCATTTCGCCACATTTTCAACGAATATCGTGCCGCAACCACCGCATTCGCCTGATTTATGTACCTTCGTGTAACTTCTGACTATTCACATGACCACTCCGAGGACACCGTTTTGACTCAATTGAGGATATAAGAGCTGAATTGAAGAAGGCTCTGATCTGATCATGACGCAGGATTTTTCCAAGAGCTATGATGACTGGAAAAACAAGTTTGGACGACCTCAATTGAATTCTTCATAGCATCGATAAACACTGATCCTTGATAGAGATTTATGTCCAAAACTGAATTAAGTTCATCGATGCGCTGTTGCCGAGTTAATCTATGCCAAAAGTTGTAAAAAATAATCCAGCGAAAATATTCGCAATTTAAATCCATTTTTTAGCCGAGAAGAATATTTTAAGTTACTGTGAACATATACGTCGTATGCCAAAGTACGTACAACATCACAAATATCAAACTTTAAGAATCGCGTTATTCAACCAAAGAAGTGATCGAAGTGTAGATAAGTTTCGCAACTGTGAATACCATCAAAATCCAAATATCTACGAAAATATAAAAATATATTGTTTGATTGAAAAGTATATCACATCTGGAAGGAAACATGGGAGGCTCTATAAAGTATATATTATATATATGCAAATAATAAGCGTGATGAGCTAAATCGACCTTAGCAAGTGCGTCGGCTTGCACTCGTTCTTTTCTTTTCAAAAATCATTTACCGGTATTCGCCGATTTCGTATCATTATGGGAAAATCAGGCCCTTGCATGGAGTATGTTTTTTTCTATGAGTTGATATATGTATTCACGAAATTTGGCACGGCTCTATAATCTCCGAATATATCATTCAGATCAGGTCACTATAGCATATAGCTGCCATAGAAACCATCCAACTAAAATCAAGATAAAAATCTTTTTCGACCCTTTTCTTCTATAAAAAATGGACCTGTGAAAGATATTATAGGGTTATTATATTTTTGGCTGTATTAATTTTGGTTAACATTTTTACTTTTTTTAATAATTTTTCAACCTCTTGACACACTGTCCCACCGATGGGGTTAAGAATATTTTCGAATGTCTCTGCCAATTCAAATAAACAAAATAAAAATAATATGAAATTAAATAAAGTGAGCAACGCAAAAGATTGTATCGCTGCCCGTGATGATTATTGTTTTTCATTTTGCTAAGCGATTTTTTTCACTTGGGTGCTTTTTGCGTTTCACAACTACAAAGCGAGGGAAACGCAAAAGATTATTCTCGCAAAAAAAAAAAGAATTATAAATATGAATGACAACAACAAAAAGCAAGAAGTCAAAGCTAAGATTCACTAGCAATCGGTGGAGTATTTGTCATCGCCACACAATCGCACAAAGCGAAGCCAATTCTCTGGAAGCTGCGCTGTGTGGCACTTTGCAACCGAGACGCCGGAGACCGGAGACGATAGCTAAGGCGCTGGCGCTGTCGATGGCGACATAAAACTTAACACAAAGCCTTACAAGCCGATCAGTCGACAACATTTCACTTTGGCCGTAGGAAGCAACCGAACCAATCGCACCGGCAGCAATTGCGACAACAGCAACAAACAGCAACGGAAATATCAGCGCTGACAGCAACAAATATCGGAAAAGAAATTTTTATAGCAGACGCAAACGACATTTTTACAGTTCGTGGAAGTTCGCGGCATTAAACACACGCAATTAATTTAAGTGTTTGTGGAAAAAAATCGCAAAATTGCAAGTCGAGCGTTTAATAAGCGTGTTGTGGGTGAAGTTATTCGATAGAAGACGGACAATGAACATGAAACGCTGCCAAAGCGCGCTGCTGGTAAGTGTTAATAGAGAGAGAGAGAGAGAGAGATGATTTGCGAAAAAATCGTGTGTGCTTGAAATCAAATTAGTTGCAAAAGGACCAAAGGTCAAACGCAAATTAAGAAAGTTTTTAAAAAATGTGCTTGAGGAATATTAATAATACTAAAGTAATAATGTTGTGCTAAAAATACCAAATAATAATACAATAAAATACTTATCAACCACCGCAATTGCTCACTTTGCAGCACCTGCCGCTGTTACTCAGCGTTTTGGCGCTAAACTCCGCATTGGCCGCCTCCATTTACACGCTAGACGACACAGCGCCCGTCAAACCAACCGAAGAGCCCGCCAAATTTGTCGTCATCACCGAGGATGTCATACCCGATGTTGCGAATACAACTCAGAAAGTGATACGCGTTAATCCACTCGATTTGCCAGCTCTAACCGAAGATTCCAGCGGCAGCGAGGACTCATCATTGTATAAAATTCAAAGTTTACTGCCAGCAAATCGCAACTACGTGAACTCGAATCGCATGCGTGGCAAGAAGACGCGTCCTAAGGATGTCAAGGCCGCCACCGACAGCAAGTTTGCGGATTCGCCGATCATACGTCAGCTTACCGAACCGAAATTCCGTAAACCGAGTCGCAATCAAAAGAAGAATCTGCATTTTCTCTACAATCAAGAGGCCTTGGATGGCCATAAAGTGAGCAAAACTATGAATGTGCGTGTGGCACCTGGCGCTTACCCCGTTTACTATGTGGTTTCGAAAACGAATGGACGCTTTGGTAAGTATCCAATTAAGGGTTTTCGCACGCCAACCGAATTTCTAAAATATTTGGCCAAAAGCAAAGTGACGCCATTAGAGCAGGCGCAGCGTTTGGAGAGTTGAGTGGAGCGGAAGGTGTGGTAAACGTAGTTAGCATAGCAGAAATATATAATTAAGTCTAAGTAATGTTAGTAGATTTGCAGCGCTGTTAAAATAGATGATGAGTATGGATTGAAGCTTTTCTTTTTTAGGTAAAGCGGGTAATTTTGTTATTTTGGCAGTGCTAAATTATTATTATTTCTTTTTTTCAAAAAATAGACACTACCTAGTATTTAATTTTGTGGTGCAATTTGTATAATTAACTTTAGTTTAGTATTATTTATGATTCTAAAAAATAGTATTTATAAATAGTGGCTTAATGTACTTAAAAATATATATATGTATGTTTACTATGTAATTTTAAAAAGTGCCAGAATAAAAAACCGAATTATATTAAAAGAAAAACAAAAACTTAAATTCGATTTTTTTTAAATACTTAAAACTGATCTCAAAACAGGTTCAAGTTTAAAATTAACAAATATTAAATTTCCAATACACTTCTTAATATATTTTTTTTTATCACAAATAAAGGGTGAAAAATTATTTCCAAACAAAAAAAATTAAAAATCGAAAAGTATTTTAAGGGACTATATTTTTTGTTTCCTAAAAGTTTTTTCTGAACTTTAAGATTATTTCTATAAACTAAGTAATCTTTGAATTAATTCCTAGAATATTTTGATTTTCTAGTCATCAACTAAAAACATTTTATTAAACTTAAACTTGGCTACATTAGCCAGAACAATGCTTAATGGATGTCGGAACATCGGTATAGGTGTAGGGACATCAGGTGTTCAACAACAAGATCTCATCTCATTTCGTATCTTCAAATAGACTTCAAACCGCCTAAGAGAATCCGGAGTATTTGGGTGTGGTATAATGATATCGAGTGATCGGCAGCGGAATCGGTATTGGAGTCGGTTTCTTTAACATCAAATAGGCTTCAGACAGCATAAGAGAATTCGACTATCGGTCCGCGTTATCGTGACATCCATATCAAGACATCCATAGTTGCATCGAAATCGGAATTGGCATTTCAACAAGACCTCACATGGCACTAGTTAAATAGATGTCGGCTTCCAGCTGTGAAATAAATTTCAGATGGTCAACGATATCCCAATATATCGCCAAAGAAATCATCTAAAGAGCATATATCATCATGCCGATCTTGAAGCTACTAATACAGGGTTCAGCTATGTACTACGTATGTAGGTTCAGGGTTTTGTCCGTAATAGGACTGATTTTCTTCCACCTGTAACTGTACTTCGAAGCGTGCGCGCTCCGACTGGATTCGGTAAAGGGCGTTCCTGGCTAATGAACGAGCGGCTGATCAGTTGTCTTCGGGCACCTGGAGAGTCAGGACAAACATTTTCGCGCCACGTGTTTCGGTGAGTGGTGCAAGCCGAAAATGCAGCGTTCGTTAGAGCAGAGGTACGCGATTAAATTCTGTGTAAAAATCGATAAATCTGCGACAGAAACGTTTGATATGATCAAGCAGGCTTACCCAGATGTTGCTTTAGCAAGAAGTGGTGTATTTCGGTGGCATCAAGCCTTTGTGGAGGGCCGGGATGAGGTCGCTGATGAAGACCGTGCTGGGAGACCTGCGAACTCCACAAACACTGACAATGTGACTTGTGTGCGCAAAGTTTTGAACTCTAAACGACTAAGCCAGATGTTAAATTTATCAAAATATGTGGAGCGCTTGAACATGCGCAAGGTGTGCGTGAAGATAGTCCCAAAAGTGCTCACTGACGACCAGTAATTGCGGCGAGCGGAAGTGTGCCAAGAAAATTTGAACATATGTGAAAGTGAATAACATAATCACAGGTGACGAGTCATGGATCTTTGAGTATAATACCGAGGGGAACCAAGCAGCTTGCAACTCGGCTCTCAAGGCTATTCCGAAGAATGCCTTCCGTGACGCCTTCAATGCTTGGAAATCGACTCAGTCCTATTATTTACCGAACAAACGCTTTATATTGTTGAGAATGGACTTTCCTTTTTACATTCTGACAAGAGGTTTCTTTATAAATTAGCTTGAAAAAGTAATTTTTTATTCTTTGACTGCTAAAATTTGGGATTTTTTTGCAATTTTGGGGATTTCACAGTCACGCAAAGTTATCTGCTCTTCAAATGAGTAAGTTCGTTCTTGTAAGTAATCTCTCACTTTTTCAGCTGTGAAGTGTAAGTTAAAAAAAAGTACAAATAAAAATAAAAAAGGCAAAAAAGTACCAACTTTGTATGAGTATTCCTCATATTTTTGCTAGAACTTACTTTGACTTGTATATAATGTATGTGATGGTGTTTAAAATATCGCTTCTGTGTCATATATAATTTTTCTCTGCTTTATTCTTTCCATTTGTTTTTATGTTTACCTAATTAAAAAACTATTATTAAAGATGTTCGCACCTGGCCATTGAATATGCTTACAAAGTTGTTTTTTTTCGAAAGCTAACATTGAGCTGTGACGGTTGAGATTTATTTGAAGAACTTTTTATTTGCAAAGAAAAAATTCTTTAATTGCAATGTATATATTAAATAAAAAGCAAGCAATAGTAGAAAATGTAAAAATAAAATTAAGATTTGTCATTTCGATAATATAATAAGAAATAAATACGCTGAAAATTATTATATTATATTATTATATACATAAAGATTATTAGCTTAGTATTACGTTTTTTTAAAGCTCAAACTGTTTTTCTTTTATTTCGCCATTTCTTCGCCATTCATTAGATTTTCGCCCATTTGCTTCTTAATTCCGTACTTTATTATAGAAAAATTTCAACCTTAACACATTTTTCTACAAAAGTGAATGACTTTTTTGTGCGTAACTAATTTACTAAGAATACAAAGTCAAAAAAGGGGAACAAGTAGCAAAGTGAAACATAGAAAAGCGTCTAAAAATAAATCATTCTTAGCATTTCTCAGCATAAAATAACAGTAGTGATTAATGTCTCACTTGCCGAAAGTTATTTAAGTGTACATATATACTATACATGTACACTCTGTATATATAGTATATATGTATACTACTTCTATACTATATGATCAGACATATGCTTTTTTGTACTACACATACTTGTGATTATTATTTTTTTGCGTGCAACACTCAACTCACCAGACGGAAGTTTATATTCCGCTGATTTACTTAATTGAGACGGTGTCGAATTAGTGAATTAAATAAAGAAATAAGTAAGAATGTGTTTGGGGAGAAAACAATCTTCGGTCGACTGCATCAGCAGCAGTAATGTACAATGTATTTGCTACACGCTCGAAAGCCGATTATGCACACCGCAGACAAGAAAATGGGTTGCCAGCTTCAATTGATGAAAATAATGCAGCATTACTTATCACGTTACTATATTACTGATTACATGATTACTCCTAGAAAAACCGCCCTTTGCAGAAAATTTTGTTTCTCTCGTGATCCGATCTTAATAGTTGTTGAACCTAATGAGTAAATGGTCCGTTACAGTTTTAACAGAGTTAAGAAGAAAGGTGTAGCAACAGAGATATACCTAGAGAACTCGGAAAAAGGAAGTAGTACAGCTTTGAAATTCAGAGTTTTACATGGTAGTATTTATATGCTCTACTGTAATCATACGGTTTATATTCTACAGTTTTAAAAACAATTGCAAATCTATGAATTAAAAACAAAAAACAATAAGAATCGTTAACTTACTTCGGTTGTACTGAAGTTATAATACTCTTTACAAATATAAAGAGAAGGTGAAACGTGATAGCAGATATAAAAGATCTATGAAAAAATGGCACAGCCCGTGCTAATTGAGCTCGACTGTTGTCTTTCGACTGCATTACTATCTACCTATCTTCAAATATACAAGTTTCCAGTTTGGTCGGTAAATTTGAACAGCACCTTATGCTATATTTCTCCAGTTTGAAAATTTTTTTCGGAGATTAAAATATTTTTTTGGAATACGGGGACTTGATTTTGATAGGCGGATCGACAGGCACATAATCGAAGCAGCTCCGTTATATATAAAAATATATAGAAGTCAACGTGGGAGTTTATAGGGTCAAACATCGAGGCGAAATAATAAACTTTGTTCAGTTTCCGGACACTGCTCCAGGAAAAATCAACAATCAAGGAAAATCAACAATTAGCATACCACTTTAGAAGTGGTAAGTAAAAGAGGTTGCTACCGACATAAAAAAACGTTCACAAACTAATTTCGGATGGCCGTAAAGTGAAGTTGTTCCAGACATTCGAGATAGCAGGTATTCTAAAGATATCAATTGCTTGCATATATCATAACATTTACGAATATTTGGGTATGAGCAAGCTTTGCGCTAAGTGGGTACCGTGCGAGCTCACTTTTGACTAAAAGCAACAACGAGTTGATGATTTGGGACAGTGTTTGGAGATGTTCAAGCGTAACAAACCCTCTTTTTTGCGTCGATATGAGACAATGGGTGAAACATGGCTTCAACATTTCACTTCGAAGTCAAACAGGCAGACATACGAGTGAACTGTATACGATGAAGCAGCTACAAAGAGTGGGAAAACGCAAGAGTCGGGTGAAAAGGTTATGGAGCCTATATTTTAGAACGCGAATTGACTACGTTGAAGAAGTCAACAGCGAGTAATGCACATGTAGGCCCATATATGCGTTATTACATCATCTATAAGTTCGAAAACCTTTGTATTAAGAAGTTGGAGTGTCGCTGTAATCAGGGTGTCACTATTATAATAAAAAAATCAAACTTTGCCAAAAAATGTGTTTTGCTATGGCAGGAAGCGGACTTTTTAATTTATATCTTTGGGTTTACTGGGAGTTCTATTACATTTGGAAATCCCATTCGATTCATGTGCTGTTTCGAGAAAAAAACAGTTTTGCGGTGTTTTACGTGGCAACTCTAATCTTTTACTTCTGCTGGTGCATCTTTATCGGAATATTTTAAAATATAATCAGACAAGAAGATTTCATATTTATTGCATGCAAATGCCATAATTATGGAATAGGAAATATAAAAACGTATATTCGCGTGTAAATACGACATACAAACGTATAATTTATTGATTATTATGTAACTATAAATACATCTATGCAAATTGTAATTTCAAGTACAAGGTGAATCAAAGCTTTGCAGCAAAAAACATTATGTGAAAGCAATATATTCTGTGTTTACTAATTACTTAACTGCTATTTACGAGGGTACGTTTTTATGTTCGCAGAATTGAAGATTTGTTTTATTCCAATAAAATTTGAATCATGAACATTGAGTCATGGAACTGAAGTAACCTCAAATTTGCATTACAAGCTCCAATGAGTAAAACAACATTCTCAACACAAGACACAAACGATCAAGCACGTCCATGATTGATGGCCGCTCATAGTCTTCATTGAGTGCCGATTAATAGTAATTACAGCAATAAAAAAGATATTCGCGATACTCGATTGCAATTTGTAGAAATAAATATTTATTGTAATTATAAATAGCTACACACTTTTCCATACACAATTGCTTACTCACTCTCCACATACATATTCAAAACTCTACATAATCGTTCCTCCATCCCGCGTTTGCCGTCGCTCACTCGTAATTACAGTTGACTTTTAATTGTAGCTTAAATTAAGCGAAGAATTTCGGGGCGTGTTTGAGCGCTCAACAAACTTCTAATTAATCAATCAATGTTTTTCGATTGAGAATGCGTAATTTGAAATTTGAATTTAATTACCTATTTGGCTAAGTACAATAAGTACTACTTAAAAGAGCAGTGGAGTTAAAGTATGGTTTCTTTTATCTGTCTCGAGTAGTTTGATTAATGCGCAAGTGGGTGTCTCCAGTGACTATGTGATTTTGCTTAAAAGTACTAAGGCTAGTGTAGCATATATTTGTATGTACAATGCTTTAAATACATAAATATGGGAATGAGTTTGAACATGTCATATAAGAATTTTCTATGATTAATTTTTTCAAAACAGAGATTATTTACTAAAAACTATTCATGTTAATCTATTTATCATAGCTGCATATGTTGTGAGTTGGAATGTTTTTCTTTCCGTCATGTAGGAATTTTTCTGATTTGGTTGGTTTTGATTATTAATACTTCTGCTAGTAAAAGGACCGCAATCATATTCTTAGGACCTAATATACATAAGTGTGTATATGATTTGGTCGTACTTCTATATTCAATTATTTATGAAGAATTTAGTCATAACAATTTTTCATAAGTTTGAATAATAAAACAAAACAATCTACAATAAGTTAACTACTTTTTAATTATCATAAACTCAAAATAAACAACCAAAGCAAAAGCATTACAGAATTAAAAACATATGCTCCTAAACTGCCTTTGATATGTCTTATCGATGGAGTTTCTATGGTATCTTCCGGGTATGTCCTCAGGAAGCATATGGGTAGGTACAGTGGCTGTCTGACGACGCATCTGTCAGACCTCGAAATATCGATACTTTTTTATACAATGCTTAGTATTCGCATAGATGCCTCCAGGCAGCAACTATAACAGCCATAATACAAACAAAGAAGGCTTACTTTAGTTGCTGTGATCTCCGCTTGACAGACACTGCGGTCTGATATATTAATAAACGAAGAATGCATATTTAGGAAACCCCTGCATAAATAATTATGAGAACCAAATTACACCTAAGGTTAAGAATTGACCCTCATTTGAACATTTTATAAAAGAGCATTTATCAAAAGTTAAAAACGTAACAAATAATTAGTCTTGATTTTTATAAAACCGAACGCAGTTGCAATAAAGGCTTACTATTAATAAGAAATATGTATCGCGACCTTGAAGTAAAGCTAAGGTCCAAGTGCGAGTTATTTTATGTCAGGGACAAAGGCGACATACGATCCAACAACGAGTCGAAATGATTAAAATTTACTAACGAAATACGGAAATGATCTAGAATTATTTAGATAGCTAAATAAAAACCCTTAATATAATCATTCTGGCGTTGGAAGCGGTAGTTGGACAAAACATGTAGAGGGTTAATTGATTCTAGTCGAGAGAATATAGAAACTTTTAACCCTGCCTACACACTTCTGATCACATCTGAATCGGACCGATGATTTTTTGGTACAACTTTTTTATGTCAATTAGATAATGTTTGGCAGAGTCATAGAAGCGAATAGTTTATCTGGCTATTTATGGCATCCAAAGAAATATTGAACACCGAGTTTGTTTGGAGTTTTTTGTGTATGTATGAAATCACAGAATCATCTTTTAAGGATCGGCTAGATAAATTTTGGCTAATGTTTTCGGTATAAAACGTATTAATGCTAGACTCGTACCAAAATATCTGAATTTGTTGCCAAAACAACGTCGAATAGATGTCGCAAATTGGCTACTTGACATCGAGAACCCAAAATCGAGCAGCGGAGGCTAATTACAAGAGTGCGGAAAATTATATTTAAGCATTGTTCACAGCGCAATCTTTTGCTTTAGCAAAAAAAAATTTTTGTGGATTACTTCACAAGTGTTGAGATGAAAACATAGTTTGATTACTTTTCTAGCGTTGCTTTATATCTTAACGACTATTTCATGGTTCTCTAAATTACATTTGGCTAAAATATGTCGTTAAAGGTGTTTAGAAACCAAATTGCTTAAGAGGTATTACAGCTTTCAATTAGCAAAATACGAACGGTTAATAATAATTAGGGAAAACATGCCTCAAGAATTATTGATGCTATTGAGGCAACTACAAA
Organism: Bactrocera neohumeralis; assembly: GCF_024586455.1. NCBI lineage: Eukaryota > Metazoa > Arthropoda > Insecta > Diptera > Tephritidae > Bactrocera > Bactrocera neohumeralis. The sequence goes on from NC_065921.1 coordinate 13,922,000, forward strand.
AATAACCTTCAAAAATTTCTTTTTCTGAATTATATGAGACTTGCTGTAAAATGTATCTTCATTTCTCAAACAAATAAATCCAATGAAAATATACTGTGAACCCTCAAAAATATCACTTTATCGCTACAAAAGATGTTTATCTACTTTCAAATCCAAAACAATCTTAATTTTTCAATATGACACAAAACTTTCAAATTGAAAGAAATTTAAAGAATATGCCATTCATTGACAACGACACTTTTTGTCGCCGCTTATCTCTAGCTGCTAGCTGCTGGCTGTGCGCACGCATTTGAGGCAATCAGTGAGCTCAAAGCATATTTTGCCCGACGCAAATCTAATCGAATTCAATTTCTGCAGCACCAAACTCGAGTTCACAAATCTGTTGCAATTTATATTGGCCATTATGGTCAGTGGCCGTGCGCAGCTAACGGTAAGCCGGAGGGTGAGCACAAAAGCTATAACAATGGCAACAATGGAACGAAAGGAAGCTGAACAAAGTAAAGAACTAATAAAGAAGTCGAAAATAGAAAATAAAGAAAACATACATAGATGAAGGCAAAAAAAAGCGCAAAAACTGGAGACAACAACTTGAGCAGCACATTTTCCACTCTATTTATTACGCGAGTAAATTGAGTTTGTGACAATTTCGGGTTGCTTATTGCGTAGCTGTTGGCCTGGCCGAGAGCGGCTTATTGGTCTGCATGTATATGTGTATTTATTTTATTTGTTTACTATTCATTTATACTTTTCTTTTGTCGAATTGCCGCATTGTTGTGTGTGCGGAGGGGCTAAAAGCGAAGGCAGATGAACACTGTAAAGAAGCTGCAAATCGAATTTAAGTTACACAAATACAAACATTACAACAACAGCGATAACAAAAGCGCACAACAGCTTTGCGACGCTTAAAAAACTTGCAGAAAGCGAATAACTTTTGAAATGTACAACAAGTACTCGTATAAATATAAATAAATAAATAAATTGGTAACATGTTGCAAGTAAACTTGAGACAAGTGAAACTTTCTTTGTGCGACGCTATTCAATGGCCACAAATTAAACGAGCGAGACAAAGTCAGAAAGAAAGAGAGGTGGTGAGGAGGCAGCGCAAATGCAGATTTGTTGCTAGAAAAGTGTAAAAGGGAAACAGTGGAAGAATGTAAAATGGTTTGTTCGGCGAATGCTACAAGAGTTTTTAGTTTGGCTGCGTGTACTCGCATTTCTATTTGAGTGCACGGGGGCGTATGAGTGACAAGTGTGCCAATAAAAGCGCAATACAAGCGTTGGTGCTGCGCTAACATATATGTACACATCTAACAAACTGCGTGCGTGTGTATGTATGTGTATGTGCAATAGGCTTGTTGGAAACCTAAATTGACATGGAGCAGCATAGGAAATAGCAATAAAGCAAAGCAACAGCGCTCTTCAACACCAATATTTGCTATCGTTTGCTTTATGTGTGATTTTTTGTTTTTGTTTAGAGTATAAGCTTCAGTTCATAGCGTTGGCAGAGAAATTGTGACTTGTACTGCGCTTTGTTCAAATTGTTTCCCTTATTTTTCTTGCATAGAAAAAAATTGTATGGAAGTAAAAGCCGCCAGACAAGTTTCTACTGCCCTATCAATAATATATATATATAGAATTTTAGTTTAAGACATATTCAAATAAAATAAAATTTTAATAGATACAACTATCGAAGATAAAGATACCTGCGTCCCCGGGGGAATCAACCAAGTGACATACCAAAGCCATCACCTTGCGTTCCATTCCATTCCTAACTTTCATCACCATCAACGAATAGATGCCTTCAGATGGAGGAGATTATTGGTTTGCATCGCCTTCTACATCCACTCTGAAGAATCTTGTCAGGTAGCTCGATCAATGAGTATAACATACAAACACCCCAGCTGCGCCACAAATACGCGTAGATGGCTCCCAACCCCATAGTCCGTAGTGGGCAACAAGACTATACCCCTCTAAGTGGCTATCAGAGATACATATATATACAAGTAGAAGCTACGTTCCTCAGACATAATTCCATCTCAGTCCATATAATACCGTTCAGTTTGTCACTATTTGTAATGAATCCTATTTAAGTATAAAAATGACTTCGAAAAGAAGAAAAAGAAAAGTATATTTGGAATGAAAACAGAAAATAAATGAATATAGAACAATAACTTCAGCTAAATCTATTTTACTGAAAATAACTATTAAAATATGAAACTGACTACAGAAAAAAGATATTTCAAATTAAAACAGAAAAATTTGATATAACAAATAAAACGTAAACTGAATAAACTAAACGTCGCCAATTTTTTCTGAAAAAAAAACTGATTTTGAAAAACAGAAACAGAAATGGAAACAGAAAAAAGTATTTGGGGGAGAAAGAGTAAAATTCAATAATAAAACCTATTAAAACATAATTAGAAAATGTACTTTAAGTAAGTTATAAAAATACGATATTTCATTTAGAAAAATTCCTCCAACAAAAAAACGTCAAAAGTTAATAGTTGGTATAGAAGTTAGAGTTAAAGTAAGGTTCTGGTAGATATTAATTTATGTCAATTTATAATTTTAGTGCGCAGTTTACAGAAACAGAAATTATTGGTTGCACTAAAAGATTTTCAAATATTAACCATTGACAATGCTCCATTTCTGTTGTTAATCCAAAAATATTTAAAGAATAACAGAAAAAAAAATTATTTGAGCTTAAAACAAAAAATATTAATATACATAAAACTGCCAGTTTCTTTTTTTACACTAAATTGTTATTGAGGCATAGCAGATTTCGAATAACCGGAATAGAAACAGAAAATCTAGTTGCACGAATTCAAGAAATTTGGATTTATAATGTTAATAAAAAATAATAAAATTGTTGTAGAAGTCAATATTTAAGTAAGGCTTTTTTTAATTTTAGTATGTTATGTTATGTTAGGAACAGAATTTATTATTATTAGTTACAGAAAACTAAGAATGACGATTTAAAATATATTCCGGCAGAACGAAAACCCTAATTTAAACTTAATTGTGTGAAATGTGCAGGGATTTCCGTAAAAGAACTTATTTGTTGTACTAACAAAACTTTCAAAACTTTTCTGTTGCCAATTCTGTTTCTGTTTTTACCCAAAAATTACGTGAACAGTTTGAAAACAGAAAATTTTCTTGTGATTGCCGGATTTTTTTCTATTGAACAGTTCATTAAACCTATATCGATTAATTAAATATCCTATCAGCTAAGTCCACAATGCAATTAAACAAAACATGAAAAATCAAAGTTTGCCCAACAGTATTTTTTTTACACAATTTTATCCAGGCTGGTGCAAAATGTTAAACCTAACTGCACTTTGCTCAAAAGCTCAACTAAGAGTTGTTGTAGCCATTGAATAAACAAATCGCACAATGAGGCTTTACAGCGATAAACAAGACTACAGTTATAAAAAGTTGCAACTTGCAGAAAAGTTAGGATACACGAGCCGCATTTGAGGTTCAAGACCTGTCAATAAAGCTGCGTTGGTGTCGAAATTGAAAGACGACGACTCGGTGCAAGGCTATGCTCTGATAGACTACGGCAAAAGAAGTTGGAACTTCAGCACTTCAAAGTTGACGGAAGTAAATAAACAAAAAATGGAAATTGAAAAGAAATGTATAAGCAGAAGAGAAACGTGTAAGGGAGTGATAAATGTGAGTGTTGTCGAATATTCAATAATCGCGCAATTTGTATGTTGTCAAACGAGATTCAAAAATAATTAGAGGTGTTTAGCAGAATGTATGGACCAATTCGATAATTTTTGAGATTGACTTTATCAACTTTGAAAAATTGGAAATACGTTTAATGTTTCCTCTTCTATGAAAATGTAAAAATTTATGTTTTTAGATTAACGCCTCATTATGGGCGTGGTCACAATCCGATTTCGATAGACGAGTAGACAGTTTCTCATTATAATAAACTTCTATACCTAGGTAGGAGTAGGTAGGAGTGCAGCCCTATCGGGCTCAATTAGCACTTGATGTGCCATTTTGATAAAAAAAAAAATAAAAAAATTTAGAAGTTACAAACAACCGTTATGTCTACAAAGCTATAATACTCTCTGCAACGTGTTTTGGGTATATAATGGTTAGCTTTTACAAATACTTCTCTTTCGTAGACAATATTTTTTATGTATTTCGCTTAAGTAGACAATTTTTTTCAGTAGAAATTTTTTCTCTACTTTTCCCAACACTTTTGATGCCTTTTTCTGCACCCTTCCTCTTTGTGTGCGCAAAACTTTCTTGTAAGTGCATTATTTCCGGCTTTTATAAAGTTTTCATTATTTATGCGGCGAGGCACAGGAAAAAAATCGCACCGAAGTTTGAGTAGGAAATAGCGTGTGTGTGTAGCGGTGCATCGCTCATGGGAGCAGCAAAGATGCTAGTTTCTGTGTTTTTTCTCGTGCTCATGCTTGTGCTCGGGGCATTTGTAGTTGCAACTTACAAGTAACTCGTATTACACTTACAAGTTGCAAGCAACCTGCTGTTGCTGTTGCTGCCGCTGCAGCCAACAATGCCGCCAGTGCCAAGTGCATTATGGTGCATTTTGTGGCTGCTGTATGCCGCGGCAACAACAATAACAACAATAGCGGTGGAAAAAAGCAAAAGCTTTTATTTATTGAGCAAAGTTTTGTGATTTCTTGCACCGCCGGCTGGCAGCGTGCGCTTGCAACATTGACATCATTGTCGTCATCGTACTCGTGTTGCTGGTGTTCTTCGCCGTTCTTGTTCTTGTTCTGATCAGCGTCATCATTGCTTGCTGTTGTGTGCCTTCGATGCTTTTTGGCCTCTTACTTTGGCTTATAACAAATTTTCTCGTGTATTTTTACAAGTTTCAATGTGCAATGCAGCTCTCTGTTCAGTTGCCAGCTAGCGCACACATACACATATGAACCCATATAAACTCATAAAGCGCCTTGTGCTGTTATGCAAGCGCCTGAAAAGGTTTAGGTTACACATACATGTGTGTGTGCGCGTGAGTTTTCTTTGCCTTTTTCATCGTTTATTGTGTGCCTTCTAAAGTTTCATTTGTTGACTTACAACATTTTTACTCAATGTTTGCATGTTCAGCGGAAATTGCTTGAAAATATAATAACGATAATAAAATAAAACTGAAAACTCACTTAATCATGTTGCGCTCTTAAAATAGGCTTACAAAGAGCGAAGACATACAATGACACACGATCTGTCCTTGGCGCAGGATTATGGTACATTTGATGTATGCTGACTCGCTTCCAAAAAATGTTGAGATGGTTTAACATTTGCCTTATGTTCTCTTACCTTCATTTGCTGCTGACAATGTTTTGTTCTTTCCCGTTAAATTTACATTTAAGAATCCTCACTAAATAACCGGCATTCTTGCCATTCTCTGGGATTTTATCAACCCAATTTGTTTTAAATTGGTAAATTAGTTTCTAATATATGCAACTTCTCTTAAAAGGGGCTGTGCCCATGTCCACCATAAAATGTTGGCCCTAAATAACATATAAACCTCTTCATACCATTTCTGGCATTATTCTTTAGAAAGTTGCTGCTCTTCCAGTAGTTTCGAACACCAACGTTATATCAAAGTAATAAAAGAGGCGCGCTTATTGCTCCCAATCTTAAACGAATGGCAGACAACAATTTCACCGGCTTTGATTGATATAGTTTATACAGTTTTTATAGGAGGTAAAAACGGTTAGGTTAGTGTGGTAGGCTCGTGTGCCAAACTTAGATCAGTTTTGGTGCTTAGCGATGCCAGATAGTGTGCCGTCCCGTGGTCCATGGGAAGTAGTCATACTTTAGGACGCAAGCGCTTGACGTGAATTTCAAAAGATTCTGTTGGATTACTATCGATTTCTCTTTCAGTGTTCCCTACCGTGGGGCCCCTAAATGTACAATTGCACTGAAGCTCCATTGCTTCTCTGGTGCCATGTTATCTCGATCTGCAGGCAAGTGTAACTGAGACCAATGTGTATTCCAATCATGTTCCTGCAGTTTCTTCTACCAAGAGTGAGAGAGATATTTGAGTATTTTTGATCTACCGCTTTGCCAATGACCTTTGCAGTTTTGCATCGTGATAGATCATTCCATCAGTTTTTAAGTTTATGTGGCATGCTATTGTCCAGATTATAGTAAATGCAATACATGAGTTTATCAATGTAGATAACGTTATCGGTTGACAGCCGTACAACAGCCTTTGAAATTTCGTCCACTATCTCAATGCGAGCGATGGCTTTGTGAGTTGGCACAGTAGAAGTGAAGTCGCTTGCTTCTGACGACACTCTACATTGCTGCATTGCTTTCCAAAAATGCCTTCCATGTGCGCTATGAGAGCTGCCCTCGCCACGAGTTCAAAATTGTGCTTGGCGACTTTAACGCCAGAGGGGGCAAAAAAGATATCTTTAGCACAATAGTTGCGAAATTCAGCTTACATGATGAAACATTCTCAAACGGGGTGAGTTGTGTCTGTGGTACTAGATTCCAGTGTTTTAGACGCGCGAACGTTTCGAGGTTTTGACATTGACTCGGACCACCATATTGTTCCAGCGAAGATATGTACTCTCCTCTGTGCAGCAAAAAAAAGCAAGGAAGGTTCGACGTCGAGAAGCTGCAGTCACTACAGACAACCGAACGAATTCTGCTCGACTTGCACTCCGGCTGCAAACGAAACCATTGCTTTTCAAAAAACGCAAAAGTACAGCTGCTACGATGAGGAGTGCCGTGTCGCAGTGGGGAGAAAACAGACTGCTGACCTCACAACGGTACAACAGGCCACAACACGTGCGGAATGGGATAAGTACCGAGAGTTGAAGAGGGAAACGGTCGGTTGGACAAAGAAGCGGATCAAATGGGTCTAGTAGTGAACGACCTATCTTCTGTCATCAAACAAACAGTCCTCGCATTTGCGACTTGGCTAACATACCACCGCTGGCAGTCATAACTTCGAAGTAGTAGATAATATAACAACAACGTCAGCATCGAAAACCAACGCAGATTAACTCTTGCCAACAGGTACTACATCGGACTCGACGAAATAAGACCAAATTCTACAAGTCACGCATCATTCCTGTCCTGCTATATGGTGCAGATGCTTGGATGATGACAACATCTGATAAGTCGGCGTTACGAGGTTTTACGGAAGATTTATTAATCTTTGCGCATTGGCAACGGCGAATACCATAGTCGATGGAACAATAAGCTGTACGAGATTGACATAGTACAGCAAATTAAAGACAGCGGCTACGCTGACTAGGTCACGTCGTCCGAATGACTCCAGCCGTGAAAGTATTCGAAGCAGTACCTGCAGGGGGAAGCAGAGGAAGAGGAAGTACTCCAATACGTTGGAAAGACCAGGTGGAGAAGTACTTGGTTTTTTTTATCAAAAATTTCATATTATCGTAAAATTTCATGGATTCTTGGATTCTACGGGAAAACGTTCTCTACAATTTATTAATTTTCTATAGGCTACATAAAATAGTGCTAGCGTCAACTACTAATGAAATGTTTAGTTGATAATGAAATAAAATTATTAATGAAAAAGTGGTCCAAATCCAAAGTTCTTCTAAAGTTCATATTCGTTCACAATGTTGTACTTTGATAGATCTCAACCTTCTAAGTCCAATATACAAAGAATGTATTTTGCCTTTCGACTGCCACAAATCGCTTCACCAGTATTATTTTTTCCCCTTTTATTCTACTAATTCCTTTATATTCTGTCCAAAGCCCATCTCATTCGCAAATGTGTACAATGTAAATGAAAATTTTGCAATCTAAGAAAAATTATATTAGCAAGAAAAGCTTTACTTTAAAATACTTTGTCAAATTATGGTTGCTTGACTTACTGACAAATATGTGCGCATATTGATTTCGAACAAATGCATTGCAACAAAGGTAACCTCCTTCTGAGCGTGGTGTATAAAGAAGAGGATCAGCTTTCGTCCACGTTTATCTAAAGCCAGCCAATTGCAGTGAAATATTGCGACGGGCAATTTAGTGCTTTCCATCTCAAGCGTCGATGCCTCATAGCAAGTGGGCAAGATTTGCGTTGCAACCATAAGATAATACCATATCGTAATGACCCGATTAAGCGTATCGGCGAAAACGAAAATATTAACCATACAGACACAATGTACAAGAGCAACACAAACGAATTGCATAAAAATGGTTGGTGAGCAAACGGAGCGGACCATATCCACCACCCTGAGAAGTGAAAAATAAAAGGAGAAATTAGTTATGTTTAAGAAGTTTTGACATTATTTTTGAGGAGTTTAAGAAAAATTATAATTTTTTTTTTTAACTCGACAAAAATAATAATTTATTTTAACTCGACAAAAATAATGTCAAGCTCGGAGCTTCCTAAACACTTGGTGGTCAAACTCGGAGTTGGTGCAAAATGGAAATAATTTTATTAACTCACTGTAATATTTGCTGATGCGTAGCAATACAGTCGATTAATTCTTTGTTATTCTCATCATCGCTTTTGTCGGGGTCCACACCTAGTCGACCAATACGTTCTCTTAGCAGTTGCATGTGTGCGCGTATTGTTCGCATGTATAAAGTTGGGTACACATCATGCAGGTATTGCGCCGTCAGTAAGAAATACAAATACCACGTTTCGAAAGACAAACATGAATAGAAATGCACCGTTGGATTGCTAATCAAGTCGAGAAATGGATACCAGCCACCAAATGGTTGCTTATGTATTATTAACGCTGTTAGAATAGAAATGAGGCCATACAAGTAATAAATGAATCCCATGGCGGCATATAAGCGCGTGCAATCCGTAACACTGTCTGTTATATGCTGACGCTCCTCTGGCGTTTTGTAGCGTTCATCCAAACTTTTCATTATCGGCTCGACACTTTGAAAGCGCTTAAAGTTAACTAAAACTGCTACTGACTTTGCTGCGGCAAATATAGCATTGATAAACGCTTGCAACGCCGATAGAGACTCTGTTACAGTTGCGGTTTTTTGGTACCGCAAGAAGCCCACTATAGCTAGGAATGGCGTATAGGCGTATGCAATGCAAAAGAACACCATGTGCAATGTAGGTAAGAGGCCTTGTGGTTTCGCCTTTATACCGATCAAACCATAAAAGGCAAGTAAGACCTTGAATGGTTTATTTGTTTCGCAATCGCTTTCGACACGTCCGTATATGAAATCGCTGAATCTCTGCATGTCGGCTATATTTCGGCAAATGCTGAAAGTAATGGATAATGAAGGAATTAAAAACGTTTTTTGGTTAAGATAATCATTGTTAGGTATAATATAAAGTTCACGATTTAGTGGTGTGCCGACGATACTTAATGTATAATGCTAGATTAAAAGACTTTTGTAACCATATATGGGTAGTACAGAGTTTTTTCCGGAAAGTAATAGGACTGATTTTCTTCCGACACTACTGTAATTCGGAGCGTGCGCGAACCGACTGGATTCGGTAGATGGCGTTCCTAGCTAACGATCGAGCGGCTGGTAAGTTGTCTCCGAGCACCTGGAGAGTCAGGACAAACATTTTCGCGCGACGTGTTTCTGTGAATGGTGCAAGCCGAAAATGCAGCATTAGTTTGAGCAGTGGTACGCCATTAAATTCTATGTGAAACTCGGTAAATCTGCGGCAGAGACGTTTGATATGATCACGCAGGCTTACCCAGATGTTGCTTGAGCAAGAAGTGGTGTGTTTCGGTGGCACCAGGCCTTTTTGGAGGGCCGGGAAGAGGTCGCTGATGAATGCGCAAATCCGAAGTGAAAACGATGCTCACTGTTTTATTTGACATTAAAGGCATCGTCCACCATGAATTTGTTCCTCCTGGACAAACCGTCAGCGCCAAGTTTTACGTGGAAGTCTTCATGAGACTCTAACAAGAGACAAGACATCGCAGCCGCTTGGAAGTTGCACCACGACAACGCCCCGGTTCACGAAAGTGAAAAGCTACCTAACCAAGGCCGGCATCCCAATGCTTCCACAGCCGCCCTACAACCCAGATGCGGCCCCACCGTACTTTTTTTTTGATTCCTTGCCTGAAAAGGCCGATGAAAGGGGATCCAAGTAGCACGGACTTCGGCTCTCAATGCTATTCTGGAGAATGCCTTCCGCGACGCCCTTAATGCTTGGAAATCACGATGACAGCGCCGCATCGACGCAGAAGGTTCCTATTTTCAAAGGTTTTAAAGAACTGTATCGATTCAATAACTTTTCTTTTAATTGATTCAGTCCTATTACTTTCCGGACAATCCTTGTACTGTTAATAATCTCTGGTTACTGTCTTGTAGAAGACCCTTTCCTATGATAACACTCCTCGTTCTCTGTATTCTTTCATTTTTGGACTAGTTGAGACCATTCCATGCCTTATGCATTCTCAATCCCAAACAAGACAGATGTATCGGCTTCACGAAAAGACTCTTTCCAAAAAATTAAAACGAATTTAGCAATAGAAAGACACCCACGAGAAAAAACTGTTTAATTAAATCAATTAATTCTGGAAAGAAACTAGACCTTTCGGATTTCGATCCAAAGTTTTTATTCGGTATTGATAAATTTATTATTTTAGGAAAATACGTCTCTCCCGTGTAACTCTAAGTACTTTCTGGTCTGAACGCTGATTCATTGATGCTTTATAAGACAGGCATTTTAGCACGAGAAAATTAGCACCCTACAGGAAATATATGACATGTTCAAGGAAGGAAGGCTTGTGGGAATGTGTGAACTTGAGATTGTATAGTATTTATACAGTTACGATACCTATAAGGTTAGGTTAAAAGATAAAAAGGTCGATCCAATTCAAAAGGATCCCACTTCGACAGCTGTGAACGCCAATTCATTATGGTACCTAAATACTTTCAATTGATCGAAAATACTCTAAGAAAATCGACAATTCCGGCAATTTCGTCAGGCTCGCTGAAGATGTGTAGGACTACCGATATGTTCCCATCTAAGGCTTGGAAAATCTTTGAACGTTAGCGGGTGACAAAATTGTGTTGTATTGTATTGTATTGAGTAGCTTAGTGGATCTCCTGCGTTTCGCAGAAAGATGTCGCAGTCGCATATGTGCTAGTTGTTGACCACTGTCTGCTAAGCCCCATAAGCAAAGTTAAAAGATCCATCGGTAGAGCGCAGGAGGACAAACTCGTTTCCAATTCGATGTTAATGAGAGCTCTTGCGAGCTCATCGGTTTTGCAGTTTCAGACGAGTCTCATAATGAAGTAACGTAACAAATAATTTTAGTTTGGTTTTGCTTCAGAGACAAATCCATATAATATAACCAAAAATGCAGATTCCGAGAAACACGTATACTGAAAATCCACTTTGGGTTCATCTGACTGTACAACAGGTTTGTCTATTATTGATTTAGCTATGCAACGGAGACCCCGTAAAATAATTACTAACATCTCGGAATTAAAACTCGCGAAATAATTTCTCAGGAGGTATGTTGAAGTTGGAGGTCTATAGCGTCGTGTGAATTTGAGGACGCGGCACAAAAGAGCGTCAGTGGTAGTTGTAGAGTTCAAGGTTAGTATGCTTAATTGTAATACTGTAAGAATGTGTATATAGATTACTATAGACATGTATGTGTGTTCGTGCATTTTAGCTGAGAAACTTTTGCAATCGGAAGGGTTCTTTGCCAATAAGTTTTGAAAATAATTTTTAAGTTTTTATGCGTAACAAAAAGCATAATTTATGTTCCTGAGAATACTGACACTTATAAACTTAACGAACTTAAGAATTCTCTTAAAATTATTAATCATTCTAATAATTTATTAGATTCTATACATTTCAAAGGCATACTATTTATTATTCATATATTTAGAGGTTGAAGTGCTCTGCAAACTTTGACTTTCAAAACTCTTAGACTTTAGACTCAATTGCTTATAGAAGGTCATTTTGAATACTTCAGAAATTTTTCATAAAGCTTTAATGGAAATGGGTTGTGGTGCAGGTCGCTTCCAAGTTAGTGCATACTGGGTGACGCTCCTCCTGACTCCTGACGACTTTTGCTGTGAAATTGTATTATGAATAGGATTAGCTTTTTAGGATTTGGTAGAACCCTGGGCTGGTAGTTGCGGCATTCTCAAACCTGAGTATGATTAGGTGACACGCATCAGAAATGGTTCACGGGCTAATATCGCAACTGCCTGTGCCCCGTTAAAACCCTGGTAGGGGTACGTCGCCGTTAAGTTGGCGTGGTGGGTGTAAGTTGAGACGACTCCTTCTTTGCGCTGGTCGGCTCTGAACGTGTAGCCTCATAAGAGCGTGCGTCAATCCTCGCCTTGGCCTCGTTATTGAGACAACCTTGGGACCATTAATGGCGACTACCTATCCGAGGGACGAATACCGGCTTGGAGTGGGGACCTTATTTGCAAGGATAATAACAACAAAATAAACGTTGACAGAAAGGTGACATAGGGAAGTGAAGGGATGTTGAAACCGATACCCAGATTTGTCCCTGGTGGAAGTGCTGCTCCAGGAGCGACGAAACAGTCGCTGGCGAAATGTAGCAGTACCGATACTCCAGTAGGGCAAGACCGGACATCGGGCCACTCTATGAGTAATAGGATGGGGAAGACGGTAAAAACGCGCTCGCAAGTGACGTGGGTATCTGAGCAGCTTGCTAATACACTCGAGTGGGCCAAGAGGTTGCTGATCGAGAGAGAGAATATGAACAAAGTGCACCGTCCGCTGCGCCCTGGTTGCCAGCTGCACTTTCCTCAGTGAGATTGAGGAAATCCTCAGATACTGCAACCTCTCAGCAAAACCAAGGGAGCCATAAGGTATGGGTTCGAAAGGAAAGGGTGGTCATTAGAATACTCCTGACGGACCCAAAGCTGATGGCGCTCAGGCATATGTATGACAGGTAGAGATGATCAAACGACCATGGATAGTATTTGGCCATAACGCTCCCAGAAGGACTAGTGTTTATCGTTGGTATGCTGGATTCAATCGCGGTCCTTGATCACTTCGAGACAGGTTTCGTGAAGGTCTTTCGAAATTAGTTCCTGCACTTTAATTTTTTTTTTTAGTTTTCCAAATTTGTAGACCTTTATCATATGCAGACTCGGCGCAAATATTCTCAGAAGCTTATTTAAATATCGAGAGCTTTGCGAATAAGAAACTTAAAAACTTTTTTACAAAGAAAAAAGTCCGATTTAAAAATATCACTATAATGAGATTTTACTTTTCACCAAACGAATCAACCCTGTCTTTTTAATATTTGCATCTCTGATGTCTAAAAGCGCAGACTTAATTTCACTTTTGCATAAATGTCACGTGAAAAAAGATGATTAAAGGGCCAACTCACGCTTTTAGCTTTGTCATTATTATAATTTTTTCCATGCAACATAATTCTAAATAAAAATAACAACAATAATGAGAGAAAAGACGTGCAGACCCGTTAAAATATCAAACGAGAGTAACAACAAACGCGGCAGACACATTTTTTTCCGCATTACTTTGCACGCTTAAGTCGAAGAGAGCGAGGAGTGTGTACGCCATTTCATAATTGCATTAAGAAAATGATGGCGGTGAAAACCGGAAGTAAAGGAGCGTAAAAGAAAAGTGAAAATGAGAGAGGAGTGTAGCAAATGTCAAAGGCAGACAGATTATTGCCATATTGTGCGCATATTAATGTACTTGTATATAAAAGTACATGTAAATATTTATAACGGTATGCCGACGTCTGTCGGCTGGCGAAAAATTCAAACGCAAATGAAACTGAAACTCATTTACGGCATTAAACGGAAACAGGAAAATTAAGCTATGATTTATAATTTTTTCCGTTTTCAACTGATAATGCCCGTTTTTTTGCGCTTCCCACCCGCCGCAAAAGCGCCAACTCCTGAAGCGACAGCCTCAGCACTATGAACTCCGTTAAAAAATTCCTGCTCACTCAAGCGCTGGTACATCTCCCACTCACATCTTCACTTTCTCACTCTCTCTCTTCCTCCACCGCTTGCTTTATAACTGCCATCCACCTTCTGCGCCTAAAAGGCTGCTAAATGCCAGCAATGCGGCACGTAGTGTTGCCCATTTAAAGTTGTCGGAGCACGCTGATGCCTCGGAGCCTCTACGAAGGGACAACGTACTCTGCACAATAAACAGTCCGTGGGTTATACACATGCAATGCACAGCTGTGCTTGTTTATATGTATGCAGTTATGTCAGACGCGTTGGTGCATACTGACAGTTGGTCCTTAGGGTGCTGGCTGGCTGGTTCGCTACAGCAGACAGTTGCAATTGCTCACGCAAATGTCGTGTGGTGGCGAAGCCTTTTTGCCTTTGTCCTGCAGCGTACAGGTGTGGCTGCCTCCGGCGACCAATTTTCAATGGCAAATGCGGCATTCAAATGACGTTAAATGCAATTAAAATTGTGCGCCTTCATAAGCAATGCAGCTACGGTGCCGACAAATACTTACCGGCAACAACAACACACTTGACGTGGGCATGCAATGGAGACAGGGATTTCTCAGAGTGAAATAAAAATATAAAGGAAAAGTGTGGTGGTAGAATACTAAATGGCTGGAGACTGTGAGATGGCGGATAGAATAAAGAAATACAATTGTGTTGAAGAAGTTTTGGTCTACATGTTGTTCAGACACCCTACGGAAGAATTAAGCGCTTTTTGTAAAATTTAGTCAACTATAAATCCCTTCTGCGGTAAGCTTTCACTTTGGCCAATGATCGGAACAAAAAGCGTTCATTATATGTGAAAGTTGCCTTCATAAGCTTCTTTTATACTCAAAGCTTTCACTTAAGCCAGTAGTCGGTACAAAAGCTTTGGTTATGTGTGAAAGCTTTCTTCAAACACTATTTTTATACATTAAGCTTTCATTTAAGCCACTTATCTGCATAAAAAAGCTTTCATTATGTGTCAAAGCTTTCCGCAAACTAAGATTTTATACTCTAAGCTTTTAGAGAAATCATAAGTCTGTAAAAAAACTTTCGTTATCTGTGAAAGCTTTTCTTTAAGACAAATTTTATACTCTAAGCTTTAACATAAGTCATAAGACTGTACAAAAAGAGCTTTCATTATATGTGAAAGCTTCCCTTAAACACGGATTTTATACGCTAAGCTTCTAGTTGAGCGATTAAACTGCAAAAAAACTTTCGTTATGTGTGAAAGCTTCCCTCAAAAACTGAGAATATAATAATAAAAAAGGAAAGGCACAATTTTACAGAAAATAATACTTCCTCGGATTAAACCGCAAAAATACTGTTGCACCAAATAACCCCGCAGAAACTTCTATAGCGCAATTTAATATACAATGAAGTAAACAAAAAGAGATTCCAGCAAAACAATAACGCTACAGTAAAAATCGCATCTGCATGCAGTCAGAGGCATATAAAAAGGTAAATAGAAAATAAAGAGCGCGCGATAAGGCTGACCGGCGACAGATGGAGGACGAAGCGAAAGGAATTATGAGTGGAAAGTGAGTGGCAAGTGGCCATACCTTTGGCGCTAATATGCGGCCCCAAATCTAGCGTTTGTTGCAGTTGCATTGCGCTAATGTGTTGTTGTTATTTGCTTATCTTCTTCTTGCAACGTCAGCTGCTGGTGCCGTTATTTGTTTGTGACAACAATTCCACGGCAATTATAATGTGAATGAGCGCACCGGATGCGCCAACACCGCGGCACTGCGACAGTCAACAGCCCAGTTTGCACGCCGTTTTACCAGGCTTGACAGTCTTCGGGATGTAATAAAAACAAAGCAAAGTGAACTGAATAAAGAATGAAAAATTAAATATGAACGGACTGCAACGTTGGTTACTCTGTGGCTTCTTAAATTATTAAATTTATGAAAATTTTTAAAGATTTTCATTTTAGATTTGTTTTGTTTTTGTTTGTATAAAATTTATGGAAATTTGTAAGGATTTAAATATTTACAAATCAGATGTGTTAAGAGATTAACTAGTCATTGAGCGTGAAGTCACCTTTGCGGAAAACATATACGAAAGCGATTCTTTGTGCCACTGCTCACCTCAAAATGCTCGAAAAAGGTTTAATTCAGTTCCGCGCAAGAGTTCTAGCTAGGGATAATAAGACGGCTAATATCAACTTACGTTAGGTTATACTGACTGGTTGTCGCGCTCGATATCTAATTTTGATGCTTCACCTAACCTTTCAACTGCGCAGTTGCTAGATATCTAAAGTGAGTTCTAGGTGAAGTCGGACAAAAGTAGATGAGGTGTTCCTACATCTCTTTCAGGCCTACTTCCCTGTACGCGTGTTTTTATTCGGTACTTTTGCACATGACCATCGCATTCTTGCATGTTCTTAAGGTATTACATTCTAGCCTGCTCGTTCTCTCAGCACTTTCTCATCTACCTTTTCGTTCCCCGGCATGCACTTTTGGCCTGGAAGCCAGCATATATGCAGTCGCATTCGTCAGCCAGCACGTCTAATACCTTGTGCTTCCAGGCATATTCTTAGAGGTAATAAGATGTGAGGCTATTCCCTTAATATCCGCTTGGCTATCGAAGTATACTATATATTGATCTTCGTTATGTTGCTTCGCTATCTCAGCTGTTTTTCTAACAGAAAATACTTCCTGCTAGAAAATACTGCAGTATTTCGGAACCTTGAAGGATAGCTTAAGATCCAGCTCCGAGCAATAGATTCCTGAACACACTTCAGGTAAAGCGAGGAAGCATGTAGGTATCGAGGTTCTTCCTGATCCCGATGGTGCTTTTGATATTGGTTAACGTCAGTTTACACAGCCGTTGTGCAATCAGTTTCTAATAATATAACCGGCGAAAAGTATGATGGCAATGACAACAATATTTAAAAGCAGTAGCAAGTCCTCGGTCGGTTTATCTATATTAAATACTTCTGAAAGAAGCGAAAATGAAAACAATTTACTAAAGTATGTATGTATAATGTTTCTTAAGTGTGTGCTGTATTTCGATACATAAATTATAAAATAATAAACACCTAACATATATCGGGTGATTTTTTAAGAGCTTGATAACTTTTTAAAAAAAAAAAACGCATAAAAATGCAAAATCTCATCGGTTCTTTATTTGAAACGTTAGATTGGTTCTTGACATTTACTTTTTGAAGATAATTTCATTTAAATGTTGACCGCGGCTGCGTCTTAGGTGGTCCATTCGGAAAGTCCAATTTTGGGCAACTTTTTCGAGCATTTCGGCCGGAATAGAATTTCTTCGGAAATGTTGTTTCCAAAGTTCTGGAATAGTTGCAGCTTTTTCTGTAGACTTTAGACTTGACGTAGCCCCACAAAAAATAGTCTAAAGGCGTTAAATGGCATGATCAGCGTATGCATCCCGAAAAATGCAGTTGTTTATTGGTTTGTACGCTGGTGGAATCATTGGACCGTATTTTTTCAAAGATGCTGTTGGACGCAACGTTACGGTGAATGGCGATCGCTATCGTTCGATGCTAACAAACTTTTTGTTGCCAAAAATGGAAGAACTGAACTTGGTTGACATGTGGTATCAACAAGATGGCGCTACATGCCACACAGCTCGCGATTCTATGGTCATTTTGAGGGAAAACTTCGGAGAACAATTCATCTCAAGAAATGGACCCGTAAGTTGCCACCAAATCATGCGATTTAACGCCTTTAACTATTTTTGTGGGGCTACGTCAAGTCTAAAGTCTACAGAAATAAGCCAGCAACTATTCCAGCTTTGGAATACAACATTTCCGAAGAAATTCGGGCTATTCCGGCCGAAATGCTCGAAAAATTGCCCAAAATGGACTTTGAATGGACCACCTAAGACGAAAATCAACATTTAAAAAATTATCTTCAAAAAGTAAATGTCATGAACCAATTTAACGTTTCAAATAAAGAACCGATGAGATTTTGCAAATTTTATGCGTTTTTTTTTTTTAAAAAGTTATCAAGCTCTTAAAAAATCACCCGATATATTGACACATACTATATACGTATCCGAAGATTTATATATACTATTGATGGTCACAAAATGTAGAAAACACTATTCTGAAATTCTTCCCGCTCATAGCTATGAATTTACATCTAAATCTAAACCATTTAGTTGCTACAGAATAATACAATGCAACTCTAACTCGATTTATTGTAGTGAATATTTAATTTCACCTTTAAACGAAGCAATTCGATATTTAATATTTATTTCCAAGAGTTTTAAGCATCTACACTTTCTCTATTTATAAACAAATATAGAGTATTTTCAATTTCTCACAACCTGCTTTTAATTCATATTTGCTAAGTAAGCTTAAAAATGCAGTTAACAAATTTCCATTGCATAGTTGCAGGCGCAAAGCAGAAAATTTAAGATTTTTTGAAGTTATTTATTGCAGATTTTATTTCATATTTTCCATATATTCGTTTTCTCTGTTACTCATGCTTCGCATGCATAACTTTTATTCGGAATATAGAGATTATTGAAAATGCTGTGCTTGCTAAGATAAGCATACATTTAGGCTGAATGTAGTATGTTTGCAATACTTTTAGGCATAGCAAAATGGAAAGTTTATTAATTGCCAATAAATATGTAAAATGCGCACATTTGCAGAAATCTGGATTTATTTTGAAGCTATGTATGAGGGTGTGCAAGTTTTAATCCGGAGCGGAATTTTTTTTATTTTTATTTATTTCATTTATTTTATTGGCGTAGCTGTGCGTCATCAGTTCAAAGCTGTATATATACTGATTTTCGGCGTATCCAAATGACGCAACCCAACATTACACTTCAACTGATATACTCAGTTTAATCAAATTCATTTGATTTTAGATGTAAAGAAATTTTAGGTATTGAAAAAAAACCTGGCTGAAGCCAAAATATGTAATATGAAATATACTAGCAGAGAAGGTATCAAAATCTTCGTCAGGATCCTCTATGAGCCGTTCGTTACTACACGAGGTTTGAGACAAGGCGATTTCCTATCGTGTGACCTCTTCAACCTGCTGCTGGAGACAATTATTTGAGCTTCAGATCTGATTAAAGAAGATACAATCTTCTACAAGAGTGTACAACTGCTGGCGTACGCCGATGACATCGATACCATTGACCACACCAACCACGCCATTAGTTCTGCTTTCTCGCTGTTGTAAACTCGGTTATAACCGCGTAGGCAGTGCCTACTTCAAAAAAGAAAAAACAGCACATTTTATAGACCTGGATAAAATTATATTTTGAGTCGTTATCCAGTTTGTATTTATGAACGTATATTTCGGGATTCGATGCTAAACGATGACTCTTGATGGCGGTTCGAAGGTGACGGTATTGCAGAGCCTTTAGTTTAAGGTTTATAGCAAAATTTTAACTCTTGCTGATAAGAAGATTTATTCCCAATATTTGTCGAATATTTACAAAGAAAAGGAACACCACAGGAACCAGGGTTGTATTTTTTTTGTATACTTTAAGAAATTTTGCGTGTTCTCTAATACTATTTCTCATGTTTGCGTTGCTTTGTAAATTTCCAGCAACTCTACAAAGTAAATTCATATTTTTCAATTATTGTAGCATGCTTTTAGGCGTACTTAACTACCAAATCAAAAGGGCGCATGTGTCTCTCCACTACCAATAATAGATTTGCATAGAATTGCGACTGCAATGCAGTTGTCATTTACTGTTGATTCAATTTTGCCAATTCTCATACAAAATAACAAACACAGAGACATAAGTAAATTTCTGTACACGCAAACAATTACAATCACTCTAATATATTTACTCAATTCCATATTAGTGTAGAAATATATTTGTAAGGTAAAGTGCGTAGCTTGTTGTCATGTTGTCTGCACCCCTCTCTGCTAAACACACACTTAACTGTCAGTTGATCTAGTTGATCTGTCATTTCCACCCACAGTGTCTAAGTGTATGCGTGTGTGTGTCTCCACTTGCCTTGTATGCATTCGACACTTTCACACACTTGCTTGACATTGCTGTGCCAATGCGTTGTTCGACATGTCACTTGTGTCCGCCTGTCTATTGTTCGGCAATTTTCGACTCTCGAAATCAAAATGAATATTAGAGTCATTTGAACCAGGCATGGGTTGCATGCAAATTTCATATGTGTATGGGTGCGTATATATTTATTTGGAAATATATAGATTCTGCCCTCATCCGAAATCTCACTGGAGTAGAAAGTGTGAATCTGGGTTCGAAGTTCGAAGCTCAAAAAATTGTTTTCAAAACAGTTACCGGAGGGATCGCAGTGAAGCAGGCAGCGACAGTGAAATGCAACTGTCAGTCCATGCTGTGCCAGCGTCAGCTTTGTTATGTCTACCATAGCCTGCTCTTAAATGCCTGCCTAACTCCATGCAGTAGTCACACTGTCCACCTCTGTAACCCTTCGTAAGCATTTAATTGCATTTTGGTGCCACCCACTTGTACGCTTTAGTAGGTATGTCTGTCTCTCACTCCATCAATTGGCTAATTTCAATTTCCAAATCTCGATTGTTACTTTGTCTAAGTTCGATTAGGTTGTGGGTGTATTATGTAATCAATTGCGATACATTTTAATGTGTATGTATATATGTATTATTACCGTTATGTATGTGTGCAAAACAGCTGTTGTAGTCATTCGAAATTGGCACATGTGCCACTTAACAGCACCGTTTTCTAAACAAACCTATACAAATATATATTTATATCTATTGGCTACTGCCTTCACCGTCTCGTTGTAGCAATATGCAATGTAATTGGAATTAGTTGAGGTTTGCTGCAGCGAAATCTAATAGTCTCGTCTTGCCTGTATACTCATTCTCAATAACAAATCAATATTCAAGAGAGTGCAGTGCGATATTTTATTGGAAGTTAGTTACTTTAAAGGTATAGACCTCTCCTAAATCATAAACGTAGCATGGGGGGAATTGCGTTCTATTATCACAAAATTTAACGGTAATCTTTCATACTCTTCGACTATTAATTAAATAGGGTCCTGAGTTTTAATGGCTCATTTGCCTCATTATAGGATTCAGTCGTAAAGGTTGATCTATTTCGAGGTTCCCTATTTTTTTTACAGAAAAAACACATAGACTTCAAATTAAGTGAGAAATGTTTATTATCGTTCGAAACAACATTCTCTGTTATTTAGTTTTTAAAGATTATCTTTGTAAATTTTGTACGCAGCTATGTCTCAAATGTTGAGTCCACCTGTTGAGTTCAATTTTTAATAACTTGTTCGAGCATTACGAAAAGGAAGCCATAGATTTTTGATTTTACTTATCCCCACAGGAAGAAGTCTAACGGTGTGATCTTGGTGGCCAATTGACCGGGCCAAAACGTGAAATTATCATCTCATCGAAGTGTTCTCTCAATAAATTCATTGATTGATACGATGTGTGGGAAGTGGCGTCTTGTAGACCAACTGTCGTCGAGATCACGATCTTCAATTTCAGGCATCAGATAGTCGGTCAAATAGCGCGATAACGGTCGCCATTGACGGTTATGTTCTCAACGGCATCATTTTTGAAGAAATATGGACCGATGATTCTACCGGCCTACAAACCACACCAAGCAAATGTGGCAAATTTGCTTGTTTACATATCCTTTTAGAGCCAGAAATGGGTCTCACCGCCGAACAAAATTTGGCTCGAAAACGTCGGATCCTCTTGAAACTTTCAAGAACCCATAGATCGAAGCGATGTCGCTTGGGAAGATCGAAGGCCTCAGCCCTTTGTACACTTTCAATACAAAAACTTGACGTAAAATACATCAAGACGTTTCCTACGTCAGTCCCAGTTGCTGCGAACGACGCCCAGTCGACTCTCCACGGTTTTCGTGTACACTCTCATCTACGGCTTGTAAATATTATTTACTGCGTATTGGACGTTTTCTGTTTGGTCTAATATTATGCAATGATGAATGCTGGACTTCAAGATGGGTGAATAGTACGCTCAGTAAACCTATTATGCTGATCATAAGATGAGCGAAGCGCGCGAGACATATTCTTTACACAATGAGAAGTTTCTTAATAAAATTGAACGATTTTTAAACGTTGATTAGGCGTTAGTCTTTCCATGACGAAATGCCAAACAATAATGGACAAAAATAACATGAGAGATTCCTTTGCGATCTGTCAGAAAAAGCCTATTGAAGTACCTTTACTTGGATCCTCTGTTATAAAAATGTTTTCATGTATCAGAGATCAGAAGATAGCTAGAGCTTCAGCAAATTTGATCGGTTTAGAAATCGAAATGAACTGATATAACTTTTTTTGTGATACTTCTGTTAGACGCCAAATAATTGTCTCTATTTAATTTTGGTATAAAAAGGGTAGCGAGTACTAAATCGTATTATATAGCATTAAAGAATGCTAAAGTTCAAAGGAAGTCTTAACTTAGTTCAACAACTTTGTTTTCTAGCTTTTTTTTTACTATTTTTAAATAAGCGAAAAAAAGGAAATTGG
Source organism: Bactrocera neohumeralis (assembly GCF_024586455.1). Classification (NCBI taxonomy): domain Eukaryota; kingdom Metazoa; phylum Arthropoda; class Insecta; order Diptera; family Tephritidae; genus Bactrocera; species Bactrocera neohumeralis. The sequence continues at coordinate 13,944,351 of NC_065921.1, forward strand.
GGTCACGTTGTGAGATTCCAGGAAACTCGAATTCTATACTACTTAATATTTCTAAAACATATGGATTTATTCTTAATAAAAACATTTTTAAAAAAATTGAAAGTATTCGAAAATAGCCTCTTAATAGGCATCTTGATTAGACATAAAGCAGAACATAATTCCATAAAGAAATGATGGATTACATCGGATTCAGTGCTAGTCAAAGAATCTTTAGTTTAATTTCGGTCAGCAAGTAAAGCCACCTCTTCCTTCTTTTTACGGCTTCTTTTTTATCGATTTATAAAAAACACCACAAAATGAACTAGAGAAGTCTGTCCAAAATTGAAATTAACTAATTTACTATCCTTTCTACAATTTATGTCTAAGTTTACTAAAATCTTTCAAGATTCGTTCCCATTTTCCTTATATGATGAAACTGATGTTTGGGTTGCATTAAAGGGCTTACTTAATTATTACCGTTAAGTCCTTGGTACAACAAGCAATAGCCAAATAAACTCAGCATAGCAAGTGAGCCACAAAAATCCCTGTTGTTGTGGTTTAGTGCAATTTAATTTAAGTGCATTTTCTTACTTGTCTCGTTAGGGCATGAAAAATGCAACAGCAGCTGCCTTCGTAGGCACTGGGCAATTTTTTTGCTGAAAAATGTCAGATAATCCACATACACATGTAAATATTGTTCAGCATGGAATATTTAAAAGCGGATGCACATTTATTATTTTGCAGAAAAGTGTAAAGAAGGGGTGTGGCAAAAGCAAAGTCAAATTAATTTTTCATTTGAAAAATTTACAATTTAATAAGAACTGTTAACTGTGGATCAAAAGTCAGAAAACAGGTTTATTGTTGGCAAACATCGAAACTCCTAGCCCTTACCAGCATAGACGCAATACCAATAGCCACGGACCTTGGCTCGGATGCCAATCACCTAAAAATCTTAAGCTTTTTGATTACCGAAAACGAAATAAATGAAGATATAAATAATTATGTTTTATGAAGAAAAAGCGTTATAATTTTTGACCGAGCTTTTCCTCTCTTTATGTTTTTCGGCACGTAGAAGGTCCTTTAAGTTTTAAGCATGATATCAAGGTCTGATAAGACTTATGAAGTAGTATGCATACCTTGGCAAAGTAAGATAGACAAAATTTTTTTATATTTTCTACCGGATTACTTTGGATGACACGTGCATCATCTGTCTTTACGGCATTTTGAGTATAGGTTCTCATTCGAACACCCTTTATAAGTTACACATGTGTATACTCGTATTCTATAGCGACATATATAAAGGATTCTTGCATGAGATATTTCAATGTGTACCTTCCTACATATCTCTATATGCAGACCTTGTGCTCACCGCACAGTGTCCCAAAACACCCACTGCGTCTCCTCAAAAGACGGCTCCACTGCAGCTGCTTCCAAAAATTTACTTTCGGCCGGTAAAATTTTTGTATTGCAGTTGCATTTATATAACACAAGGCTCATAAGGGAATGCTTCTTCACATATACAAGTAAGTGGTCATACATTCATATGTATAAATATGTATACGGGTTGGTATAAAAGTACATATGCTGTCAGGGGCCATGTTCGACGCCCACTCGTACATGACACATTGCTGACGTTTATTAACACATAAATTTTGATGAGGCAGGTGCATGTGATTGTCAGTGAGCAACATCATGTTGCATGCGTCTGCGGTCACTTGTTTAACAGGCCACCCGATTTCCCCCAAATTTCAGAGTCGCATAATGGCATGCCATTACTTCGGCGATTGTCATTGTGTTAAGTCAAATTGCTGTGCGTATGGCTGTAAATATATATATATATACGAGTGTGGTATATACATATGTATACAGACATACATGTATTTATGTGCGGAAAAGTGGAGTGGTTCTGGCCGCAAATTGTCATTTGTCGGAAATATAGTACCGTATACGACGAGTGCCTCTTCTACTAATTGTTATTAGTGTTGTTACTGCAAATGAATTTGCACAATTTTAAAATTTAAATTGCATTTTACTGTAATCTTCAAATGGATTTGAATTTTATTTCCTTTTTCCATTTGCATTTCCTCTGTATTTTACATTTGTTTTTCATGCATTTTTGTGTACGAATTTCTCATATTGAATTACAAGTGCACGTGCTCAAATTGTAGATACGTTTGGAAATCGGTTTGGGCTTACACAGTATCTTATACTTTACCCTTCAGAGATCTCCAATATTAAAAGTCTAGGTTCTTAACTGAAAAGTACCAATAAGTTTTTGATTTTTATACACTGCGGGATGTTTCGGTTTGATAGTTTCCTTTCTCTATGAAATTTCGTTCAATAAGTTATCTTGGTGCGTGACCAGCTATATGCAAAATTTTGGTTCGTTTGCCAGTAATGTCACGTTACACCAATACTTTACTAAAAACTTTTATAGTTAGAGTTTCGGCCTTCAAAGTTTCAGTACCAAAAGCCTACCAAAAATTTGCTCCCATCAGGCACTAGTTTAATATTGTGGCGCCCTAAAATCAGAGAAGAACACCGGCTGAACACCTGCCAGTATACGCGATGTAGTGATGTAGCAGTATGCATTAAATATCCTTAAAAATTTTAATCTTTTTCGTGAAGACAGCTTAGGCGCTGCTTTTTCGAAGCGAGATTTATTTCCATAAATTTGGATAATTATGAAGACAGGACCTGAACTTAACTCAGTTCGAGTGCCACTTACGCCCACGCTGGCCTAAGCGATGACAAGGGCGAGTATGCTCAGGCAAGACATGAGTATACTCAAGAATAAACTCGGCGAGTTTGGTTATAATATCTCCAACTATTCGTACAGTTTTAATCAAGCATGTGGCGAAACTTCTGGTATGATCTCAAACTTTTGAACAAGAGAGTATACTGAAAAACTCGAATAATATTCATACTGATTTGTAGTAGGTATCATAGGAGGAATTTCCAACTGGGCATATATTACAAATATCGAAGCCCGATCAAAAACCTTGTAACAAAATATATTCCATATATTTGTTGATATTAACAAGGAGGTCCTCAGCAGGTTGCTTAGGGATGATTGTTTCACGGGACTAATTTTCAATACCACTACTAAGAGTTAAGGTTTTGTCGGCTAAAGGAGCTCTATCTAAAGATAAAAATTTCTATGAGGATCGCTTAGTATTTTTGATGACTATTTGGTTGGCAATCGATCCCAACTAAAATTTCTATCTTAGCTTGAAAGACTACCTTAATAACTAGTTCGATGTATTGTCATCTCAAAGAAATAACGGTAGTATTTTCGTAGAGAGCCTGTCGTTCTAGAATTGGAGTTCGTAGTATTTTCATCCCAATTTATCTCAACCTCTCTCCCACCTTCTAAGTGTCAACTTTTATTCAAACTTAAATCCTACATCCCTACATTATTAATTTCCTACAGGGTTGCCTCTGCGTTGCCAATGCAAAACATGGTTATGTGAAAATACGTGCGTGTGTTCATTTGTAAGAAACTGTACTTTATATTCACACATTGTTGCCAAACGCATTTTATGATAATCAAGTTAATTCTTATGCAAAAATTCTGAAATTCTGCTGCGAGTGCAGAAAAAGGCGGCAAAAGAAAGAGACGCTTCATATGCCGCAGCTGTGTGCTTTGTTTTCTTCGCCTGTTTCTCGGTTGCATTTGCACTTGCATCATGTGCAACATAATCGTTGCATGTAAACGGCGTTTAAATGAGAGCATTTTCCAAAATGTGCACAATTTGCATTTAGTTGGTTGGAATAAAAGAAACAATTTCGTCTAAATTTTATTATACTGACACCTTACACTGGGAAAATTTAAATATAAAATTGGTAATTTTGAGAAGACTTGTCATTAAAAATATAAGGTGGTGGTATCGTATTGGGTTTAAATTCAGTTCGAAAACCGAGAAAGCTTGATGAAAAAAAGGGGGATAAGGTGAGAGAGAGCAAGAGTAGAATCGGAAGAAAGTAATGATCCCAGATTTCGATTAGAGAAAGAGAGAAAGAAATCCTTAGAAAATATTAAATAAAATGAAATAAAAGAAAACTTAGTTGTTTATGATCTCGGTATTTATGAACTTAGTATTGTATAGCCGAATCATGCTTCCACTGTTCCACACAAGAAAACTTATAAGAATACTAAACGGCTTCCCGGATCGGATATCCGTAAGAGAAAAATCGAACTAAGTTGAAATCTTTGAGGATATTCCTCTAAATTTCCCTCGGTATCTATTTTTCAGAACTTTTGTCATTCCTAAGATGCTTCATCGACAGATATAAGCTCTCCTAAAGATAACAAAAATTTTTTGTATACACTGAGAAATCTATTCTGATATTATATTGTGCTCTCTCATGTATTACAGATGATCACCAGAGTTCAGCACTTTGAGCTTGCTGGGCGCGACTGATGTGATGTGATCTCTGTCCATGTAGATGGAACCTTGGGCCTTGAGCTTGTTTCTACCAATTGCTGGGTAATCTAAAATCAGTTGTTCTGGAGTTTCCTGTTCCATGCCGTAAAATCGGTAGTATGCGCAAGAGCCAATATTTGGGCAACTTCTTTCTGAGCCTGCAATGCCCTGTATAGAATGCATCAACGGACGTAATCTGCCTCGGGTGAGGTTGATCATATCTCTAAACCCTGTAATGTTGTTCTCACTACACTCTTTCTTCCGTGCAGAGCAACTCCTCTATGGTGTGGGTCCACAAAAATGCATGGCGGTGGGCCAGCTCATTGCCGGCAATACCTTTATGTCCCGGCACCCAGATCAAGTATAAACGTTGTTAGGCGGTTCAGCTTTTCTATATACTCCTCTACTAATAGCGATTTGACCTCATAGGCTGAGATCGCTTTTAGTGCCACTTGACTATCGCTGAGCATAGGGATACGCTAGTTGCGATGGAGATTTATTTCTGCACACTGAGTTACAGCAAAGACTTCTGTTGAAAGATGCTCGGAAAATGTCCCATTGATATGGATAGTTTGGTATGCGGTCCCGCAAAGCCTGCTCCTATAGTTTCCGTTGGAGCCGTCAGTGTAGCACTGAATAGTGCTGACCCTCAGTAGTGAAGTCACTCCACACCGCCTTACTGTCGAGAGCAATTCCAAACTTCTTTGTAAAGTTTACCCTCTTCGTAACGCCTTCCCTTGGAAGAAGGGCCAATGGCGTGCCAATCGATTATTCACTCAGAAATCCATTCTGAGATTCCGAGACATTTATTCCAAAGACCGTTGGGCTATTCTGCGCATCCAAGTTCTATTTTGCTGCGTTTTGGTTATAAATGCTTAAAAAAGTTTGTATAATAATTATTTTCTCCGTGTATTAAATGTGCTTACGAATAATCGTTTGCTCGTGTGAGCGCAACAGAGTGGCAAAATGGCTAACAAAGTTGCTAACGATGCTGTTGGCATGCATACAAACAAAGAGGGTAACATTATCACATATCCAATGCGTAATTGGAGCAAAGTGAGAAGACTCAGTTGCAGCGCCATGCAAATAGAAATTTATATATACTATACGTACGTATGTATATAAATGTAAAATACTATAGTAATGTGTGTGAAATTCGCTACTTAAATGAAATTGTGGCAATGAGTATTTGTGAGCGAGTAAATAATGCCAGTGTTTTTTTATGGATAGGCGAGACCACCTTGTAAGGAATAGAGCTACTTTCAAGTTGTTGAGATATATAGTGTACCATTGGTACGAATCATTTTAAATTAGCAAACTCTGTGTGTTGCATAAATTTGGTTTTCGTTAAAGTTTGTTAGATCCTCATCTAGGCTTTACTTCAGCTCATTATTTCAGAAGGATTTAGCTAAAGGAATTTAGCGGTGAATCTAAATCTACCTGAATCAGATTTATGAAAGTCGTTCCCGAAGTCAGCTGAACAGAAGAAGACTCGATTATTCGTAAACCTGAAAATGTGTCTATCGAGATGTATTAACCTCAGTCTGGCAAACGCTGCACAGTTTCCTTCTTTCATATATGTGAACTTATTGGAAAGTGTCCAGTCAGAAAGCGCATCATGGCGGAGATATAAGCCTTGCTAAGAGCAAATAGTTCAGAGGACCTTTGGGCTGCAAGGATCTCGCAGTCGCAGAATTTTTTTTTAATGTTATCAGCATTTGGCAAGCTTACGGGAAGTACATATGCCAAACAGTAGACTACAGAGCAGACAATTTCATGTTTTAGGCCGGTCGATTGGCCACCAAGATCGTGTGATATTCCACCATTAGACTTTTTCCTGTGGGGACATGTAAAATCTAAACCCTATGCGGACAATTCCGCTTTGGTTGAGGTCTTGAAGCCTTAAATTTGAAGTTTTTGCGTATTTTCTTTAAAAAAGTAGGGAACCTCGAAATGGATCACCCTTTATATAATTGTTTACCATTTTATGATATAATAAACGCGCCTATGAGGGGTATTAAAGCTTCGGTGTGGCCGCCGTTAACCATTTTCGTTGTTTTACTCTCTTGTTAAGAGTCTTACTTTTTCCTACAGGGTGGCTATGTAAATGTTCCAACACATTTACCTATTTACATACATGCCTCAATTCCAAACCGTTATGTGGGCATGCATTCTAATATTACGAGCTCACCTGCGTTACCGCCACGGTTATTTGCTTATTTTTCCAATGTGTTGCCACATGCTGCATGCAGCAATTGAGCATAGCCAAAGCGTGCATTTGCATAGCGCACATTTGCAAGCGATTGCGGGCATATTTGCGGAATTGTGTGTGCGTGCGCGGCGCTGACTATGTGTACGCATGCGGTTTGCGCAACTAGGGCAGCCCTGCCACACACGCACACACGCAGCGTTGGTGCCACGCATTGTGGTCATTCGCATTACGACGCCTGCAACACATTTCGTCGCGCTGTGCAGCGTGCGCTGCCTGCGGCTGACCGGCGACCGTATAAAGTTGCACGTAATCGTTGCGAAAATAAACGCCGCAAGCGAATTACAACGACGGCGACTATTATTACAGTAATCATAAACGATTTCCGCCATTGCAACCCAATTAAGTGCGCCATTCAACACATCTCATTGCGTTTAAGCGTGTCGCTTTTTTCTGCACATTGTTTGTTGTTGTTTTTTGAGTAATTTTATTTTCACAACTTGGTTATTTATTCTATTCTTTTTTTGACGATTATTGACTGTGTGGGCGCTGTAGAGTACTTGCATAAAGACTTGTGTGAGTGTATGTGTGCCTATTTTTTTGTGTGTGTGTGAGTATTTTTATGTGTATGTGTGTTTGCAAACATGTTGGCTGTGCATTTGAGCGTGTAACCTGTATGTGCGCCAAACAATACAATGAAACTCACACACATACCGCTGCATTTTTCACCTGCGCCGCTCCGTATCAATACAAACACACAGCCGGAAGCGCCCGGCTGCTCACTCTGGCATTTGTTTGCAGCCAACTGCGCGTAAATTCCATTTTGTAATTTCATTTGCTGCAAATTTTCACTCGTTTCCTGTTTATACCTTCATTGTTGCCGATTTCTGTGTTGGCTTTCTTGTGAAATTTTTTTCACCTTTTTTCTTGTTATTCTTCGTCGCCAGCAATCAGAGTAATTTTCATTCTGAGTTCTCAGCTGCTCATTCACAGCCTCAGTTTAGTCAGTAAAGCTCAGTTGGAATTTTTCTGATTTTAAATTTTCTTGAGATTCTCATTTTGGACTTGTTCTTAGCCAACATTTACAGTGGCTTAACGCTGAACTCCGAAGAACCAAGATATTGGACGCTAGTTTTCTGATAGAAATTATTACTTCAGAATAGGTATACGAATTTCCACTGCCTTAATAGGTTATATGGCTCTATGCATAGGCTCCAAGTAAGTTTTGATAGGTTAGATAACCAACACCCCTGTAGAACCTACAGAGGTGATCTGGTGAATGATGTGGAGAGCGCATAAAGAACAACAAAGCAGCGGGGCCGATGGATTGCGGCCGGCAATTAAGAGTTATTTAAATACGGCGACGAAAAAATGGTAAGGAGCACGCTTCAGCTTCTTTGTAGAATATGGTGGAACGAAAGCATGTCCAACGATTGGAAATTAAGTGTGCTCTGCCCAATCTACAAAAAGAGAGACCCCATAGACAGCATCAACTACCGTGGGATACGTGTCCTCAAGATCGCATAAAAGGTTTTATCAAGGGTATTATGTGAAAGATTAAAACCCACCGCCAACGAACTGATTGGATTTTACCAGCGTGGCTTCAGGCCAGGAAAATCAACAACTGACCAGATATTCACCATGCGCTAAATCTTGGGAAAGACCTATGAAAAGAGGATCGACACACATCACCTCTTCGTCGATTTCAAAGCTGCTTCTGACAGCCCGAAAAGGAGCTGCCTTTATGCCACGATGTCTAAATTTGGTATCCCTGCAAAACTTATCTGGCTGTGTAACCTGACGTTGAGCAATATCAAAAGCTCCGTCAGGATCGTTCGATTCCAAGCGAGAAGAAAAAAAAATATATCTCCTGTCATCAAATAAATAGTCATCGTACTCACCACAAGGCTCCCATGTCACTGTTGACAGTCATAACTTTGAAGTCGTAGATAATTTCGTCTATCTTGGAACTGGTATAAACACCCCCAACAATGTCAGCCTGGAAACCCAACGTAGAATTACTCTTGCGAACAGGTGCTACTTCGGACTAAGTAGGCAATTGAGAAGTAAAGTACTCTCTCGACGAACAAAGCCCGAGCTATATAAGTCCATCATTATTCCCATCCTGCTATATGATGCAGAACCATGGACGGAGATAATATTTAATGAGTCGGCGTTACGAGTTTTCGAGAGAAAGTTTTATGGTCGCTCATTGGCAATGGCGAAAACCTTAGTTTTGGAACGATGAGCTGAACGTGACATAGTTCAGGAAATTTTTAGACAGCGGCTGCGATGGTTGGGTCATGTTGTCCGAATGGATGAAAACGCTACACTTGGAATCTCCAATTGGCACCAAACAGCGAAAAGTAAGAAAGACCGAAGAATCGGTTAACACGTTAAATTAAATGTTGATTCAGCTTCCTTTTTACAATTGCAGATACAAAAACATTAACACATTGAGAAACTTGTTTAGGGAAACTTAGAAACCCTCACTAAGATTTGTATAGTTCACTTCGGGATGCTATGTAATGATCTAAAAAGATGGGCAATCTTTGAATAATCGGAAAGTTTCTTAAATAAATATTGAAATGAGAAATATAAGCCATTATGAAAATGTTTTCCTACTGGCAACTAACCATATATGCAATACTTTCACGCTCATATACGCCTACACGTATTATATCTTCTTGCGCTGCCTCACTTGAACCGCTCATGAAAATAGGTGTGAAATTGCATTACGAAGACACTCTTTGTGGCAACAGCGGACGCAGCAGAAACTTCTCTCTTGCAGCTTGCTACGCTGCCACTTCAATGTCTCACCGCAACCAGGTGTCTTCGACTAGAGCAATCGGTGTTGCTCACCGCAGTTGTCGAACAATAAAAAGTAATTCTTTGCTGTCACTTTATTGCAACAAAATGTGACAATCTCAATTGTGGTTAATACAATTTTCACTCACATTATTGTGTTTCTCTCTTTCTTTGCTTTCAACGCAGCTGTTGTGTTTAATTTTGAGGTTGCTGCTGAGGTTGTTCGCCGTGATTGTTGTTAATTTGTCGTTTGACTTAATTGAGCGTGAAATGAAACATAAAGTGTGTTGGTTGCAACAACATACAAGTACAGATAGGTTAGGTTCGGGCGTATCTAAATATTACCATAGATGAATTTATATGAATTTAACCAAACTCTCTTCAGCCAAATAACTGCATCAGTATAATTAACAGAGGTTTGTAGTTGCTTGGAGTTGGAGGAAGTTTCGTTTTCGAAAATTTGTCATGCCTCAGATATCATAATTAAAATATACTCTCTTCTCAGTGAATATATTTTCCATCGGATGAACGTGAACTCTGTACTTTTCCAGTCTCTTCTATACTTAGAAGAGCATGAGTTATAAATATCTTTTGGCTATTTTTATACTCTCGCAACAATGTTGCTAAGGGGAGTATTATAGTTTTGCGGTTGTTATAGTATGTTAGGGAGGGGCTCTCCTAAAGAGAATGTTACCTCTCTGACTTCATGCAAAAACGAGAAATACTTATGGATGCTGCTTAATATGTACCTCTACCCTACTTCTAAGGAATTTACGGTCATTGATTCATGCAAAGTGCTAGGATAGCGAGCACAAAAGATGCTATTTTTTTACTTGGTTTTGGCATCTTAGTAAAATAGGGCTATAAAGAGAAAGCAAGGCTGGGACTAAAAGACACATGATTTCTATATGAGTATTTCTCGTATGTAGTCGGTAATGAAGAGTTATAATATCTGATCGGTTAAATTTACCTTTGATTTTGTCGTTTCATTAAAACCTACACTTTGCTTCACTACCGAGGAATCTTGAAAATTTATTACGTTTAAACAAAGCTATTGAGTATTCCGAATACATCGAAGATGTTATTCGATTCAAATGAACTTAAAATGTCAAATCTTTGATTCCTGCATTATCTTTTATCAAAGTCGCAAACCATTTCATCCGATCAAATTTGACCCGGACTATTTCATTTAAACTGCGCGCGCAAACATAATCTATAAAACTTCCTTTTTAGATTTCTACAACATTTTTTTAAGTTCTTGTGTAATTTGATCTTCATATGTCAATTAGTGTATGTTTGGCGATTGTTTGTATGCGACGTGAAAAATTTGCTGCAAATTTTTACCATTGAAGAAAAAATTGAACAGCCAGTTTGATTGAAATTTCACGGCTGTAAAATCAGAAGTGTTCTGGGTGATCCACTTTATCACGAACACAGATATTTCAGTGGCACAAACCATTCGTATGTGAGTCGTCCATCCACATCTCTGAATGACATCGAAAAAGTTAAAAGAACAGTGTTTGAAAATCAGCGTGTTAGCATCAGAGAGATATCCGAAAACCTTAATATCTCTTAGTGACTGATTTAACTGATATTTTTAAGTGTATCAATGCTAGATTCATACCAAAAGTTCTGAAACTGTTGCAAAACGTCGCGAGAGGGTCGCAAAAGAGATGCTTGACAATATAGCGGAGGACCCCACTAACATTCATCAAACGTATCATTATGATTAGTATGAGTCAAAACCAGAAAAACTATGACATAGTCGGTCAAAAAGCAAAGTGATACTGGTCATTTTTCGCGTTGTAATTTACCACGTATGCGTTTCACAGCGTCAAACGGTCAATAAGGAATGCCCTTGACTATTTATGGGCGTGAAAATTCGTAAAGTTTATGCCTTGAAAATACACCATCAGACTTAAGCATGATTGTGAGTATTCTTTTGGAGGCGATCATTAAGATTTGTATTAAAATATATGAGAATATTCTTTATTTTTTTTGTCCGGTTCAAATTTGACCAGATGGTATCTGATGCTAACATCTAACTAGTGTAAAAAATTACTAATTTATTTTTAGCTTATTTATTGAATGGATATAATTTTACGACTTTTTTCCATGATTAATAGTTTTACTCATGAGAGCGATAGGAAATATTATATTACCACATAACCAAGATTTATTGTTTTCCAATGGCTGCATTTCATTTTAATATACTTATACTAAACTACTGTTAAACACTAAACATTAATTAATTGTATTCTTTATATGCACACATACGCACCAATATATAGTATACCTATATATGTACATATGTATGTATATAATGAAATAATTGAAAGCAACAATTAACTAGACCTCATTAGTATACTGAGTTTAGGCGCATAGCTAAGCTACCGGCGGATCATAGACTCAAGCTACTACTTATGTGCGCCTGTGTGTGTTTGTGAGAGCTCTCATTATAATTTAAGTTAGTGATCGGATCTGTAACTAAAATTGAATATTTACTATTGTTTTTGTTTTTGTTGTTATGTTTATTATATAACTGTTTATTATGTTGTTGTTATTTTGTTGTTGTGTTTAAGTATTTATTATGTTGTAGTTAGTGTTGTTAGCATTTGCATTACGACTATTTTGTGTATTTCCGGGGCTTTAAACCGAAGGAAGACGAGATAAAACGGACAACAAGCTATATTTGCATAAGTATATATGCAAGTATCGGTATATTTGCTTACGCATATAGTATATGTATATCAACAGGAACTGCAGCGCAACACAACAATAACAAAATTTGAAATCTCGTAAGAGAAGTCTTGAATAGAAGGCATTGTAATAATAACTATCACAACAACGGCGCTATACAGGGATTTCCAGTTAAAGAGATGTCTTTTCCAAAATAAAAAAATTCACTAGTTGACACAGAAATTCAAATGTTTTTTATTTAATGTGAAGTACAATTGATATAATTATGTACTGAATGTAGTATAGCGTCATTCAAATGACTTCCGCGACTTCTTTTGCAAGAACGAACTCGATTCACTCCACTTTCGAGTACTTTTTCCGCTAAATCAAGTCGTTTGTCATGAACAGAACGTTCAATATTGACTTCTGAAGCTTGAGGACCGTCTGGCTTATTGCTAAAGATCAATGACTTCATATAACTCCAAGAGCAAAAGTCTAATGGTGTTATATTACAACTTCTTGGAGGCTACTCATTGCTGAAATTTCTTGAAATAACCGAATCTCCAAACTTTTCTCGCAATCATTCGGTTATTGCATGAAATAAGTGGCTGTCAATATCAACTTCTTCCTTCTTCAACCATAAAAAGTTAGTTATCATCGACCTATACCGCTCTTTATTGACAGTAACGATATCACCAGCTTCGTTTCGAAAGAAATATGGACCCATGATTCTACGAGACCAAAGACTACACCAAACTGCCAATTTGAGTGAATGTAATGGTTGTTCATGAATAATTTGTGGATTTTCTTCGCACCAGAATCGACAGTTTTTTTTTTTTTTTTTTTTTTTTTTTTTTTATCGCAATACTCAGATGAAAGTGAGTCTCATCGGTGAAGATGAGTTATTGGGTGAGAATAATTTTATATGGATGCAAGCCCAAATTCTTTCTTAAAATCCGCCAGGTTGCGGTTCGAGAGGGTCCCAATTATTGAGAACGTCTGGCAATCGAGAATTGCAGTCTTCAGCAACTTTTGCCTGAACGGCAGCAATATTATCATTACTTCGAGACGTTCTTATTGGCATTCGAAAATGTGAGCTCTAAATACTTAGAAATGATGTCATCCTTATTGGAAAACCCGGTACATGCCCGGTATATGCTCACATATACGCACAAACGTAGATATGTGGGATATGATAGTGGCCAAGATGTCGTTTACAGAGCGGCCAACTACACTTATATCACACAGCCATAAATATATTTATATATACATATATATATGTATATACATAGTAAATATATATCTGTATGTATATGTATTCCGGTACTTGCAAATATAAAGCAATAGTGATACAGGATGCTTACGGCAGGATGTGTGAATATTAAAGCATCCCCAACATATCCTTGCTATTGTTTTGTCGTACATTTACGCTCTGCATTTATTTATGCCTCTGGAAATCTTAATAGTTGTATTCTAATGCACAGATACATACATATACATACACACACACTTATGATTGTATAAATTTTCAAAGGATTACTCGCATGTAAGCTCAACTTTAAACAACACACACACACACTTATTTAAGAATGTGCTATTATCTAACGGCCGACAAATACTCAGGGCAAAGATATAATTACGAATATTTCTACGCTCAAAAGTACATAGAGTGTGTGTGTGTCTCACGAGCATGCATTAGAGTGTTGTTGTCGCCTTTGTTGGTTTCCTGCTGAATGACCACAAGTGTAATTCTAAGCATTATTAGTGCAACAGGAGGAACGCCAGCCGATGTGGACATAAAACTAAAACAATAGCAAACATAGTGTGGTCATAATAGAAAATATAAGGGAAATTTATATAAGTATGGACTAACAGATAGTCGCCGACGGTCTAAAAGTGATTTGGAAATTTTAGAAAATGTTTTTAGATTCAAAATCTTTTTTTTCGAAATCGGTAGTGAATTAAAAAGCGGGAAAAGTCGCAGTCTGTAGACCCACCTCACTCATATTACTTTTATCTAAGTTTTGTAAAACACTCGGCTAGGTATTATACCCAACCAAAAGTTTTTGAGAGATGGCGTCATAAAGGAAAAATTAAATTTGTCCGGGTTTCGAAGTTAGCCTCCAAAACCGAAATATTTACTTACAAATTTCGATACTGAGTTTTGAAAAAATGTATAGCACGAGCTCAAAAGTTCCTAAAAAGATAAAAATGTAAAGCGAATCATCCAACTGTTGGCCCTGGAAAAACTCTGTTTCGACGGAGTCGTCCCATAGGGAGATGGGTGTGAGATGAGTAGGGTTAGCAGGACATGCTAAGGGGTGGCTATTGTCATGCCGAGACTATTCTATGCTGGACATATGTTTTATATGCCAGGATCATTTCTGGTTAATTAGGAGTTTAACGTGCTGCAGTATCCAGAATGAAGCTGCGCACGGGTCATCATTAGTGTTTAGTATATGCTTGTCTTTCTGAATTGCGTAAAGTGCATTCCGCGATTTTTACGATGAGTGAAATTATTTCACAAAGAAGTTCCATTAAATTTTGCGTGCGGAACTAACTTTCTCGTGCCGAAACATTTAGAGTGTTAGAAAAAGCCTTCGGTGATAAATATTTGCCGCGAGCAAGTGTTTTTTATTGATACAAATTATCAAAGAGGTTCGAAAACGCGTTGACGAGGAACTACGTTCAGCACGGCCAACAACATCAACTGATAATCAACACGCCAATAAAATGAAGGAATTGTTGCTTACAAATCGACGATTAAGAGTCAGACATCTTACTGACAACGTTGGAATATCGAAAGGATTAGCGAAAACCATTTTAAAAGATCATTTGGGCCTAGGAGAAGTGAAAGCACGATTGGTTCCAAAATCTTTAAATTTTTTCGAAAAACAACACCACGTTAACAACTATGAAACAATGCTTTCTGACTACCAGGATGCCATGAAACTTATTATTGCTGGTGATTAATCTTTGATCTATGCTTAGGATCTGGAAATAGACCATTATTTGACCGAATATAGTGGCAAAGGTGAACCGAAGCCGAAAAAACCACAACAAAGCACGCCAAAAAACAAGGTTATGTTGATATGTTCTTCGATCTTGAAGATGTTGTGCCCTCTAAATTCCTTTTGACCGGCCAAACTGTCAACAAGGGACAGTGTGTTGTGTAGTGGAGTATTATGCGTCGTTTTTGCGAAGGTATTCGCAAAAAGAGGTCGGTATTATGGGCCGACAACTCTCGGTTTTTGTACCACCATAATGCATCGTCGCATACTGCATTGATTCTTCGTGAGCTTCTCTCCAAATTTTCAACCAATATCGTGTCACAACCAGTTTCCGCCCTTGTTATCTCCGTGTGATTTCTGGCTATTTTGAAGTAAAAAGTAGAAGTTTTAAAATTATGAAGAAAGTCTTACTATATATTGCTCATAGTAGCACGTAGTCCTCAACCATGGACATTTCGAAAACTCTTATGAAATTTATGAAATTGGACACTCTTCACGCAGTATTCACTTAAAATATGAGAAGAAACCGGGAGATACTTGTTGAGATTTAAAAGCATTTTATGAGCATTTAGAAGACTGATTCCACTCATTGTTGATCTCCTCTAGGTATAACTGAACATTCTCACCTCTGATGTTATTCACCAACTTAAAAAACTACTTTAAAGAAGCAATTGTTGCCGAATTGAAGAAAGAACTTAAGCTTACAATATTTGGAAGCTACAAATTGGACGGTAATACCTTCTCTATTAAGTACTCAAATGAAAATCATATGGCAGGAGAATCTGCGTAAAAGGTTAAAATTAATGAACGATCGCACATATGTACATATATACCCATATGCTATGCATACAAATACTTATATATTTCAGTGTTCTTTGCTAGCTCAGCTTTTATTTTATTTACCGCTAAGATTGTAACATTTTACTCGCTTCTTCTTTCTTATTTGTTCGAATCCACACACAATGCAAACTCATACGAAATTCTCTAAAATCTCTCTCTTCTTATGTACATATATTTATACGTAAACACTCTAGTTTTGTGAATTTGTCTATTTACTTGCTGTTGCAGCATGTTTGTGCAACTTTGTGCATATATGGTATATTTCTTATATGATTTGTGTTTATTATTTATGACAATTTTCTATTTGCATCTTTGCAGTTTCTTTTGACAATTTAATTTAAATTTTAGCAGTTTCTTTTGTTCAAAATAGATGAGCGTGTATAACTTGAACCGTAAGCTTAAAAGAATGATCATAAATTATGCAGACATATGTACATATCATATGTATGTGCATGCGTATGTGTGGGCGGAATAAATGCAATCTAGTTTTGCTTGTCATCCTTGCAAGTCCAGCTCTTGCAAAGCCTTATATTTAATTGCATAACAAACGAGTTTTACTTAGTATTTAAGCGCATTTTAATACTTTTGTAGGCTGAGACATCTTGCTGTTTTAGTAGCCTTGTAAGAAATTGCAAGGCTTTCGGTCTCCAAAAAGCTGGCAAAATGTTCAAGCGCTGTTTAGGTAAGATTAAGTGAGGTTATGTTGATATAATGCAGGAGAGCAGGTTAAATTTTAGTGGCAATATGCTTGGCAGATCCAAGTCCAGACTCAAATCCTCCACTGCATCCCAAAAGACTGATGTCATAACTTTGCCAGCCGTCTTTTTCGTCTTTCCACGCTTGAGAACCGGTTCATCAGGCTTTTTTTTACGACTAGAATGACTGTCGATTGGACTCCAGTGGGAAATGATGGAGCCATGTTTCTATTGTCACACATCGACTCAAAAATTCGGTTTTATTCCGATTAAAGAGCATTCAAACACTTCTCAGAATCATTTATTCGTTGTTTTTGTTGGATTATGAACTTATTATGAACCCACTTTGCACAGAGCTTTCGCCTCTTTAAGGCGTCATTGTCGTCGGTGCTCATTTCTCCTCTTTCCAATTTAGCAAATCTCATTTCAACGGTGCATTTCCCTGATGCAGACCCAAATTCAACAGTATTTCCCTCCATTTTTTTGTAAACTAACAGAAGCTGTTTCACAAAAATGCTATATCTCATTAATTAATGGTTATAATCTAACTAATAGAAATCATATAGATGGTAGCAGTAGTATTATCTATATTTCAGCTACAGTAAAGCATGGACGGGTCCTAACGTCATCAACTGGTGAAAATATAAGGTGAAGGATATGGTGCTTGAAAATCATCAGGCCAATGTTAGAGGGATGACAAGAGAATCCGACATCTCTCGCGAGTCCGTTCGAATGACTTTGGTGAATATTTTGGGTATTAAACGTGTTCTTGCTGGACTCGTCCCGGTAAAGTTGAGTTTTTTTTAAAAGGGTGCCGTAAACTGCACCCTTTGGACATGCTTGATCGAGCGAATTCCGATCCCACATTCATGAAGGGTATTATAACTGCCGATGAGACATATGGTTTTGAGTTTGACATGAAAACAAGTCAACAATCATCAGATTGCAGGAAAAAACGAGGTGAGACCAAAAAAAAACCACACCCAAAGCCCCTCAAAAATCAAGGTATTGCGCTTTGTTTATTCCGAAAATCGTGGTTTGGAGCATCATAAATTTCTTCGGGAGGGACAGACTATAAATAAGAAGCTAGGCTCCTTTATCATTAAAAAATAAAAGTAAAATGAGGTATCTTTGGGAGAAGAGAAAGCTCCTGAAGTCTTCTGAGCATAAAAGTATCGAGATTTGATAGAAGAAAGAAAAATAATTTTACTGAAGACCTAAAATATTTCCAAAAAATATCAGTACAATGAAATATGATAAATATTCATAAAAAAATTTCAGGCAAAATTGCATTACATAATTTCCGATTCCCCTCAACAGCCTAAACAATAATTTAATTAATCACATCTATATTATTTATTTCAAACTTGAGTTTTGTTTACTTGTGTGGTTTGAAGCTTTACTTCATTGTCTATATTGTAACCTATACATTCATATATCGGTACACACAAACTTAAGTGCTTGTTGACACTCTTTATATAAAATGTCTTTACACTTGCAATTTTAATTGAATGCTTGTCCGGAGTTGCAAAAATATGCGAAACCTTTAAAGAGCCCAAGGCCAATTGCAGCATTGAAACCACAAAATGGATTGCGAGCACTAGTCTTTGTTTATTATCGACATCATTCGCTTGACAGCTTTGGCCTTGAACGAAATTTTCTGTTGAAAATGCGGCTTCTTCGAACCGCATGTCATTTGCCGCACACTACTTGCCGCATGCCACACAACCATTTAAAAGCACTAAAGCGTGTCAACATTACTTGAATGTAAATATTTTGAGACAATTCGCTTTTATACGTACGATATTCAATTTAATTGACAATTCATTGTAATTATGTAATGAAACTTGAGTTCTGTAGAAATGTGCGAAATTAATTCGAAAATAAAATGCAAATTCAAAGGATAATGCTATAACTGTGTACATGGAAATACTTTTATGAAGTAAATGTGAACTTCTAGGAATTTAATACTAATATGTATATATTTGGGTGTAATTTAATAGTAAAATGGATACAAAATTCATTTTTATTTATTTTTATTTTGAACACAGTTTAATTTTTTGACAGCAGAGGTTTCAAGTAGAAATTTCAATCATCCTTGAAAAGAAGAAGTACTTAGACTGTGTTTGGTAAAAATTCACTTTTTGAAAATGCTCTCTCACAATCTCTCTCCCGCTCTTTAAATATATCCGTGAGTATCCTCTGTTTAGTATTTGTTCATTGTATTTATATTTATTCGAAAGATCATTCTTTAGCATTTATTTTTTTGAGATTATTTCTTTCAAATGTTGGCCGCGGCTACGTCTCAGATGGTCCATCCGTTGAGTCCAATTTTCGATAAGTTCCAGCATTTCGACTGGTAACTGGCGACTGACATGCGTGATGTTTTGCTCCAAGGCCTGAATTGAATCGAAGCGGAATTGTCCGCATAGACTTTAATTTTAAATATCTCCAGAACGAAAAGTCTCAGGGTCAATCAACCGGAAAAAAACATGAAATTATCTGCTCACCAACATTTTCTCTCAATAAACACTTGAATTGATGTGATGTGTGGAAAGTGGCGCTGTCTTGTTGAAACCAAATGTCGCCGATATCACGAGCTTCAATTTCAGACATTAAATAGTCGGTTAGCATGGCGCGATAATGGTCGCTTTTGACGTTTACGTTCTCACCTGCATCAATTTTGAAGAAATATAGACCAATGATTCCACTGGCCCACAAACTACGTTGTCGTTGTTTTTTATAGATAAAATGACGGCTCTTGGATATCTTCAGGTTGTTTTTCGTCCTAAATACGGCAAATTTGCTTATTTACATAATCATTGAGCCTCATGGGCCTCATCGTTGAACAAAATTTGTCTCGAAAAAGTCGGATCTTTTTAGAAGTTTTCAAGAGCTGATAGAACGAAGCTGTTGGGAAGGTCGAGCGGCTTTAGTTCCTGCACAAGCTGGATTTTATGCACCTTCAATTTAAGATCTCGACGTAAAATGTGTCAAGTCGATCGATACGTCAGTCCGAGTTGCTGCGAACGACGCCGAATCAACTCTCCACGGTCTTCGTATACACTCTCAGCTTCGGCTGCTATACTTTATTCACTGCGTGCTGGATGTGGTCTAGTCGGTCGAATATTAGCCAATAATGAATGCTGATTCTCAAGATGGGTGGTGGTTTTGCGAATAGAACGCTCAGTAGGCCTATTTTGTTGACCATAAGTTGAGCAAAGCGAGAGAAACACAGTCTTTACAAAACATCAATTTTCGTAATAAAGTTGAACGATTTGTAATCGTTTTTTCGGCGTTTCGTGATGGAATATCAAATAATACTGAACAAAAATAATATTAAACCTGACAGGATTCACGCGTGATCTGTCAAAAGGCTATCCCTACTTGGATCATCCTTTATAATTGCAACGAGATGACTTTGAGAAGAACATTTAGTTCGGACGACCTCTAACATTTCACTATGAGCCAGAAGGATATCGCAGTTGCACAAGTTTTGGTTGTTGATGAGCGCTTGCCGAGCTCGCTAAAGGTTCATAAGGTAGATACAGAAATAGAAAGCAAAAGGACATCGGAAAACTGACTTGCTTCCAATAGAACGAAATAAGGGTAAGGATGACATCCATAGCTAGCTCATCAGACGATTCCTCCGTGACCGGGATTAGGTACAAATCTATAATAAAAGAAGCTAAAAGTAGTTGCTAACGAGGTCGTGCTAATATGAGTCAGCAAGCTCAAAAACAGCATCGCCGTCGCTATCGTAGGGAATACACACCTTGATGAAGGAAGCTGCATTTAGAGGCAGTACCTACATATTCTGACCTCCGATTGAAAGACGCTACAGCTTGAAACTGGATTTGATGGATAGCTCCTAACAGAAAACTCCAACTCGTACTCTACCTACCCAGTTCTATGTAGATGTCGATTTTTACAATATCATATTTTCGCTTTTACCCGACGACTAGAAAGTTTTTCTACCGTATATAAATTCGAAAGTAGTTCCTAACTAGTTTCTTCCTTTGCCTACTTTATTTTTATATTTTTTTATTATTTTTTTATATTTTTATATAAATATGCACATCACTGTATTTGTGTTTCAAAATCAATTCAATCGCTTGAAGTTCCAAACAGCTTAGCATTGCCATCAGGTAAAACCATAAAGGGGCTTTAATTATTCAGAAGTGCATTGCGGCATATACACATTTGCCTACTCTACACTCACCTATATACACACCTATGCAAATGTGGTTAAACACAATCGTCTTGAGTGTGTCAAGTGTAAACCACTCATATACTTGCAGGGTGGTGTTTGCCCTGCCATAAGTGCACGTGTGTCACACAATGTGCGTAAATAGTTACGTGCCAAGTCAGAGGACTTCGAGGCACTTGAACACGTCTTCGATGTTGCCCCGACTTCGGCAACAAATGCAGTTGTCATAATTATTGCATTGTGGCCGGATGTATGGAGGTGCGTAGTTGCCACACCAACTAAAAGCAAACACTTACAAGCACAACAAAGGCATCTCTTACTTTCAAGCACCGCTCCTTCTTACTCAGAAGCAGCACTGACAAGTGATTGCCACGCGGTAGTTGTGTACAAATCTTACATTTATTACTGCGTAACAGCAGCTAATGCAACAACAACACTAGCAATAAATGTGGTAGTAATCATAACTGTCGCAATAATATTTGACTGCAACAAAATCATGAACATTTTCGCAACCTCAAGTCTGCGCTCCTGGTGACACGACTATAATGCGCATAACTGTATTTTAAATTGTTTGCTGTTTGCTTGTTGACGATTGTATGCAGTTATTGTCACATTAACTTGACAGTTGCAGTTGTTGCAACGGCAATATTATTAAGTACCTCAGTGTTTGTGGGGTGTGGATAGACAAGTACATACAAAGATATACCTAATATATATATTAGGGTGTGCGTCATTTCCCAAATTTGGTTTTTTTTGTTAGAAAACGACACCTGAAGTTTAAGTTTTTGCCGTAAAATATAGATGCAACGTAAAGAATGTCTGCTAACTTTTGCATATTTCTTTCTGACATTTTGATATTAAACGGCTAAATTTACAACTTCGAGAAAAAGATAATCTAATAGAAAAACTTGAACTGTAAAAAAAATGATTTTTATCATAAAAACATTCCTTTCAAAGTTATATGCAGTTAAAGTTATACTTCAAATGACCTGCGTGTTCATACAAATGATGTATGTATTCGGTGTCGCTCATACGACATGGTGTACTATATGAATACAGTACAAATAAAGCATAATTTAATTGCGTATAACTTTAAAATAAGTGCTTTTATGAAAAAAAATATTTATGAAATTTTTTGTAGAGCGGATATTTTGTATTAGAATATAATTATAAGAACTTTTTTTGACGATAAAATTTTTTTTGCAAAAAGATCAAAAAATTCCATGTGAAATACATCAAAAATACAAATTAACGTATCATCAAAAAAATTGAAATTGACTTTTTAATGCTTGCGAGTCACTACATCAAATTACAAACATATAGCATAAAACTTTTAGCTTTCACTGTCTGATAGAACCAACATATAACCAACATATAACCAATATATAACCAATACATAACCCGTATATAACCACTTTATAACAAAACTCAATTTTTTTTTCAATTTGAGTGATTTCTATTATAAACTTGTGGTTTTTAATTCGCTTATAAGCTTATGAAAAGTGATGTTACTTTTTTTGAAAAATAATGCGATTTAATAGAAATATTTTTATTTGAACAAAAATTGAAACTTCAAGTGATTTTCGCTAAAGGAAGGTTCTATTTAAGAAATAACAAACTCCCTAATACGTATAAATATTGACATTCTTATTTCCCATTCTTTATTGCCATTCGGTAATAAATATATTTCCGTGCGTTTCTTACATAACGCTCTACAACTCAGTTCATCTCTCTTTAATCATAATTTATTTGACTTAATGACTATATTTGCATTGCCATTACCGTTATCTCGGTATATTACTGTCTGCGTGTTGTAGTTGTCTTTTTTGGCAGTCATTGCTAGCGGCCAACATCATCCATGTTATAAATCTTTGTCAGCAAGTCGCACTGGTCATAATTGTCTCGTGTTTGCTCTCACTCTCTTTGCAGTTACTCGCAGTGTTCTAAAGCTAAAATGTGTGTGGAATTCTAGGAGTAGTTGAGGTTCGTGAATTATAAACATACATATATATTTGGTAAGTACATCTACTAATTATACGTATTTGTTTATATTTTAAAAAAATATATACATTAAGAAATTTATACTTTACTATTAGATTATAATTCGTGCAGGGTTCTTCAAACTTTGAACCTTTTTTCAAGAATAATATTTACAATGCTACTACTCAAGGTGTTGCCCATCGAAAGTTATAACACTTTCCCATCACTCTCCCATACTCTCATTTGTGGATCGTATCTCCAAAGAAGAAAAACTGCTCCAGCTGTGTGACAAAGAATGAATCAAACCCAGTTTTAATATCCGGTTTTGATGAGAAGTGTATCCCATGTGCCGGCGTTCTTTATGTTACTTAGACAAGGCAAGGTTTGGACTTTGAGATGGCGAAGGTAAAACTTCTCAGCCGCTGTTTTCAAAATAATTTTAAAAGTTTTGCAACATGAGGCCGAGTCTAGTCATAATAGAAAATAATTGTCTTGTATCTAGTCACAAATTCCGAGAGTATTTTGGCTATTGCTCGCTTCAATTTGAGTTCATAGTATTAGCGTCATAGCTATTTGGTCTTGACGTTAAACTGGCTGATTGACCAGGTTTTACATCTAAATTCTTGCATTTAGAGTTGAACTTCTTACTGTGGCGTACAAGACACGCCATATATCATCGCTTGTTTGTGGCCTATGCCTGTGCTGTTTGGTGGGAAGCAGCTACGGCAGTCTTGAGGTGCAGCGTTGTATGATGCTTGCCTCTATTTCGCACAGTCTCAACGGATGCTATGCAGGCTTTTTAGGTGCGCCCCCTCTGTCATACAGCGCGCTGTTGCATTCAGGCATTCAAAATAAGAGGGGCTTAATTACTGCGGAATGACTAGATTTCCGACGATGATGTGGGGAGGGATTGATATCTAGGCAGCAGAAGGCTTCTAGATGATAGGGTTAGGTGTAGGTGGCAAGACCGTTGGGACAATAGCCCTAAGTCAAGTGGCTTATGAGTACTTTCGGGACGTTGGATTTGTTGAGGGAACCCAGACTTCATATTCTGTTAGAGTCTGGGTTCTCTGCTTATAGGGCATGGGCCGCTGGATGCATTTTTGTACTAGAGACACCTACCTATCTGATAAGTAGGGTCAGGCATTAGGGATCTGGGTGGTATGGAGATTAGCTGGACTGATGAGCGTTTAGATGTTAGCTGTGTGTGTGTTAGTCGGAACTGGTAGTCGTTTCGGCTACGAAGTTTGTCCGTAGACTTAATTCTGGTATCACGGGGAGCAAAAGCCCTTAAAGTTTGCTCCAACCTGTTCATGCGGACTGGCCCCTCGGAGATTATCGAAGTGGTTGTGCTTAATATCCGAATGCGGAAAGAACTGACACTTTGCTAGTTGAATGTGGACTTGCATTGCAACCGGATGGCGGACCCAAAGTACGGCAGATGTTTTAGTTGAGTCTCAAACTCTACCAAGGTAGTTTGGGTTTCCATTCCACACTGCCAATTAATGCTGAAAATACCAAGCGTTCGAGAAACATTTCTGATGTGCAAAATCGTCTTTCAACGTCTCTAATCCTTAGTTCATATGGCATCCAATTTATCTGCTTTTGATTATATCCGGCTGCTTTTAAATGTTTTGAAAAGTCAACATTGCGCAATACCTCCAGTTCCTGATACTAAAACTTTCTTGACAGTTCAGCAAAAATCTAATTGTTACTGGAATTTCTATGACCTTTACGCAATAGGATTTAAATGTTCCAGTACATTTTACTTTTTAAGTATTTTTAGAGACCAGCTGACTAAGCCCACGAGAGAGTTGGGCTAATATTTACGCTCAGTATCCAGTTTTTTTTCGCAATAACTGTTTTATATGCATACCTCTCTCTCCCCTATTGTACTAGTGTTTCTGTGAAACCATTCAATGATCCCTTCAACACTTGCGTATATTTCAGGCAACCGGGAGCTTACAGAAGCAATGACTGCGTTTTTTCTCAACCATTTTGTTTTGCTATTGGATGACAGAAACATTTTTGTTCATACCTGCTTTATTTGTCAAAACCTTCAACATTTCTGAATGGTTTAAGTTTAAAACTCTTAAAAACTTAAAATCATTAGGAAAGGCACCTTACATAAATTTGAATTGTAGTCACTTAATTTTCAGCGCATTCACGCTGATACTAAGGCGATCGTACGTGAGCATTATTTGCTTAGGGAGGTTACTGTGCTATGTTTTTATAAGCTTGAGATATTATATATATACTTTCCTATAGTATATAATATATTTACTCAATTCTCTGATAAGAACTTATTTGGTAACAACATGATTGCTTTTCATGTGTGCTACGCAATAGGCTCCATCTAATTAAGGGGCATCTAGTCAACTATTTTTTATTTATAAATCAAAAAATATTTTAATGTAAACTGTACGAGATTAAAATTTCCAATAGCCTTCGAATTTTATGGAAGTTTTAGTCACATTATTATATTTTATATTGTAACTAGGTTCAAATTTCACCAAATTTAGTGGAGCTCAAACGTTCTTTATCTTATTTGAAGTGTATGTTCAAAAATACGATGTTCACATTTCATAATGGTTTCGAAAAACAATTGAAAAATTGCCAAAATGGAATATTGGGAAATAGTATGCCAATTATGTAGTTGCCAATTTGATGTGAACCTAGCGTTACAGTGAAATTACCAATTGATGAGTTACACTGCACGTTTGTTTTCAGCTTTCTAATTAAATCCAATTACCAACAGCTTATGTGCTTTAAAAGAAAGTAATTGAATTACTCCATTAATAATCCAAAATCGATTCAAAATCCTACAGCAAGTTATAATCTCAGCAAAAATCTATGTCAGATTTGAGCAAATAGAAAGAAATTTCAAATAATATGAAAATCTGTAAATCAAAATAAATTACAACAACAAATCAAAACTGAATGTAGATACAACAACAAGATTTGCCATCAAATGTTTTAATTATTTTAAGTGAATTCGATGCAATAAAGACAGTAGCAAAGTCTGTGATGGCATGCAGCCGGGAAGTGCGAGCAGAGAAGGGGAGATTGAGAACAGCAAAGGAACACATACGAACACTTTACACTCCCATACGAATGAAGCCTTGCATCGAGAGCAATTAGTCAACTCATGCTGCACATTCAGCACAAGAATCCGCTTACAATGTCGAAATCCTGGCAGTCGACAATCAATGCATGGCAAGCAATTACGGCACTTGAAGAAAAACAATACGAAAAATATTTCAAAAATAAAATAAAAACACTCCGAGTGCTGTTTTTGTAATGCAGAAAGGCATGAAGAAGGCACGAGAGTGTATGTTGGTGTCACATACATTTTCCTTGGTAGGTGTAATATGCGAATCTACAATATACTATATATATCGGGGCATACATAGGTATTCTTTATTCTTACACAATAAAAATGTTATTACTTTAGCCGACTAAGCGCCACTGCAACAGTATTGTAGATCATAGCGCAAATCCAGTTGCAACAAAAAACACATACACACTCTGCTACCTTTATGTCATTGTTGCTTGTTGTTGCAGTTGGCATAATAAACTCGGCAACACTGTAAATCCTCAATCGAAGGCAGCCTGGCATTGAACTGCAACTGCAACGAAATAAACACCAGAGAATATGTGCAAAGAAACACACATACATACATACCTACATACAATTATATATATTTAATACATATATGTATATCGAGAATATTGAGGAAATAGACTTACAAAAAACATGTACAAGTATATCCGGCAACCTTAACGGCGAGTGGAGGAAGCATTAAAAAATTTCTCTGGGGTGCAGTTAAAAATCTTTGATTTCTCTTGATAATTTTTGTGGCTATCCCTTCATCTACTTGTATGCATAAACAATTGAGTATAAAGTGCTATAGGAAATTGTTGCAACATTTGTCCAGCTGTTATGTAGCAACATATAACGCTAAGCTGCAAGGATATATTGTCTATTTTCCGGTGTAAACATTAGGGTTAGCAAAAATCTGATCTATCAAGTTTATGGGGTAAAATCAATCTACTTGCATTTAGAGAAAAAAAAATTTGTCTGCAAGGAAACATTTTTAGATTATTTTTTATCTTAAGCAAAAAAAAAAAAAGAAACCTATTCTAAATGATGCTTACTCCTTATCAATTCTTCGCCACCGTATTTGAATAGCTTGGGCGGAAATCCATCGGCTCTCGACGCTTTGGTTTCCTTGAGATGGGTAATTGCTTCTTTTTAGTGGAGCAGTGGAACGTCTGCTTCATCGAATAGGGAATTGGGTTCGCCGTCTCCTGGTGTTATGCTTTCACAGTCATTCAGCGGGCTGAAGAAATGTTCCCTCCATAATTTCAGTATGATCTGGGCACCTGTCATTAGATCATTTCTGGTGGTTCTACCAAAGTAGGCTCGGATTTTGCAACCTTCTGTTAGTCGCCGCATATTTTCGTATAATTTTCGAGAATTGCTCCTGTTAGCCAGGTTGTCAAGCGCTGCGTACCTTTGGGCGTCTCTCTTTTTTTGTCTGCAAATGCATTCTCTTCAGCTCTCGGTATCTATCTCATGTCGCATGTATTTTGGTCGATTGCGAGGTAGACAGGCGATTTTTTCCGAAAACCAATTGGTAAGGAGCTTGAATTGCCGTCCTCCAGTTCCTTCATACCGAGTTGCTGATGAATGCTCTCAGAGAGTAGGAGTGCACGTCGATTAGAATATCGTTCGGCTGTCTTTATTGCAACTTCTCGGCGTCGAAATTTCTTTGTGTTTGTTGGCGTACATTTTGGCTGCACAGAGGAGAGTACGTATCTTGGCTGCAACAAGATAATGGTTCGATTCAATGTTAGGATCTCGGAGCGTACGCACATCAAAAAGACTCTTCCATCTATCACAATATGAGCCATCTGGTTGGTGGCTTCTCGATCCGGAGACAGCCATGTAGCTTGATGAATTTTCCTATGTTGGAATTTACTACTTCAGATAACCACATTTCGGGTCTCGGTGAAGTCGATCAGCCTCGATCCATTTAGAGAAGTTTCATCATGGAGGCTGAATTTACCGACCGTTGTGCTAAAGATACATTATTTGCTCACCCTGGCGTTATAGTCGTCAAGCACGAGGGGACAGCTCACATAGGTGCGCTGCAATTTCTCATAGAACACATCTTTGGTCGCATCGTCCTTCTCTTCCTATGGGGCGTGGGTGCAAATCAGCGATATGTTGAAGAACTTCGGCATAGATGCGCATTGTTGCTGTACAACGAATCTCACACCGATTTTGTCTTCGCTGTCCCTCTCATGTCAGTCTGTACTAACCGAAGTGACATTATCTCCTTAAATTTTGACGGAACTACAATTAGGGCGCCCATAAACCACTAAAACTGAACGAAAACTCTACGTAAGCTGAGCTGCATAATAAACAAACTTTACCTTTCCCAGAGGAAAGTAAAACAATTTCGGGAAAAAGTTAACAACAACAAGTGGCTAAAGTGCACAAACTGGCAAAACACAGCATTAGTCGCCATAGCTACAACAACAATGAGCTAAAAATGGCAGTTGTGGCAACAACAAACTAATCATGCACTTAATAACTTTTCAATCAGTGTTCTCAATATCGAAAATGTCCAGCTTGCGCAAACACGAAGGCTTTGTTGGGTATCAACGACACTCGAGTGGTTGGTGGGTAGGTGTGTGTGTGTGTGTGCGTATGGACACCCACTAGCATAAAAGTATCGCTATGCGCCACTCAACTCAAATAGAAAGGGAGTTGCAACGATTATCCATACTTTTTCTACGCATGTGTGTGTGTGTGTGTGAGTGAGTGTGCCTGCTGTCAAAAACTAGCCAACACTGCAATAGAGAAACTCTGTCACTCGTCTCCAGCAACAACCACACACACTGCTAACTTCCAAAGCACGCTTTGCCACCAAAAGTTGCATGCAACCGAATTCTGTTTGTCTGGTTGGCCGAATGTTTGACTTGAGCTTCACTTTGGCTGCCAATGCGTTACAGCTCTGCACCTCAGGCCACTTCAACTGTCATTTCAATTTTGCTGTTGCCGCTACCACCGTTGTCATTGTAATTGTATATACTAGAGTGCTGCATGGGGCACGAAATGTCTTCTCAATCGGCTTTTAAACGTGTTGGCGTAACTCATTGCATACATTTAGGCACCCGAGCGCTGCAATGTTTATTTAGTGTACAACAATGTTAAGCCAAAGATCACCTATTCCCAACAAACATCACCGAGCTTCACAACTAACGGTAAAGTGCACTTTTTTGTTGTTGTTTCTGTTTTTCTTTTTCTAATTTTAAATGTGTCACTCATTGTTAGTGCCGCTATGTAAATGCGTCCGCCTTCCCTGCCATCAGTCATCACTCAGCAGGGAGCAGAGGCAGTGCTAAGTGCATCTATATAGACTAACGGTACATGACTGAAATTGGTTATTCTAACAATTTTGACCGGGGCACAGACAACACGATTTGACATTCAGTGCCCATTTGGCCATTTTGACCGCAACTTTTAACTCCTCTGTCTACACAACACTCACGCACACACACAAACACACTTACACTTAAGTGCAGTCCTATTTGCATGTCTCTGGCTGCGCTCACAGCATCGTGCGAGTGCACGGCCTTGTGCTCAATTGTAGCTCAGTTGCTGTAAAATTCATGTCATCGTCGCTTTCCTGCTCTTTGATACACACATTCTTCCGCCTGGTGCTGCCGCAATTCGCAGCAGGGCGGGAGGTTAAGAGCGTGGAGTGCGGCATGTGCAAATTTGTGCAGCTTTATGTGCTTTTATTGGTTGCACTCTAAAAGGGCCGCAAAGTCATGTTTACATACGAAAAGTTTGTGATGGCTTCTTTCGGGCTTGTTTTCTATTTTGGAGGTTAGGGCAAATTTTTCTGAGTTTTTTCTTCATATAACAATCTACTACATACATTATTTAGTGAAAATAAATTGTATTGTAAAAACTAAAGCTGAGTGTAGAGAAAGGAAATATTTGTTTATTTATTTAGAAAGGTCAAATCTTATGAGAAAGTGCAAGTTACCGATTTTTGTTTGAATGAAAACTGAGTTGACAATAAATACAACATATTAATAGCCTTGACAGACGGCAGCGTTAATCCGGATTAACTGCGCACTTAATCAGATCCAAATTTGTAGGTGACAGACGGCAGCTATGTGAGTTTGAAACTCTCGTAAACAGCTCATTGTCCTTTTTATAATATTTTCAATGAAAATTGATAGAAGATAAACATTACGGTTGTTAGCCGACCAATTTTTACCAAACCATTTTTTATTACAAAAGCATATCAACACATTATTTTTAAAACTGCATCATAAAATAGAAGTTTTATTGATATTATATTGAGAATTTGATAAACAGCTGTCAGGGTTGCTTGTATTTCATTCACAATAGATGAAAATTGGCCATTTTTAACAATGTTGCCAACGAAAATCTCACAAACTCCCTAAAATTTTGAGAGTTATTTTTGGATTCAGCAACGGAGTTAGCTGTGGTTCCCGAAAAATGCAATTTAGTCTGTGGCTCTCCACAAGGGAATTTTTTTATAACAATAGAGGGTACAAAAAGATATTTGTCTTGATTTTGAACAGTAAATACAAGGTCTGTCGCAAAAGAAACAGAACTTTTTAAATATAACTGTTTCTGGTGGCGCCACCTATTGGTGGGTATATGAAATAAAAAGTTTGATCTCTTGTTGACATTTCGTAAAAATTTTAAGACAATTGGATAACTACAATCAATGTTATCGATCAAAAAGTGACAGCAGCTTTTGGTCATCGGTCGTAAAATGCATTTTGAACAAAGAGAAAATATTAAATTTTGTTTTAAACTTGGGAAAACGTTTACTGAAACATTTCAAATGATGAAAAAAGTTTATGGTGATCAGTGCCTATCCCGTAGTAATGTGCATGAGTGGTTTAAGCGATTCCAAGAAGGTCGTGAGGACCTCTGTGACGATCAGAAGTCGGGCCGGCCAAAATCAGTGATTACCCAAAACAATATTGAAAAATGGCTGGAATTTATTAAGAATGAGCCGAAATCTTCTTTGCATTACATGGAAATGGAGTTAAATATCATCAAAGACTCCATTCATCGCATTTTGATAGATAAATTGGGTCTACGGAAGGTGTGCTCCAAGTTTGTTCCGCACAAATTGACTGAAGAGCAAAAATTGCTACGAATCCAACATTATAAGGATTTGATTAAGGAGTCCAGAATGGACATAAACTACAAATATTCGATTGTGACTGGTGGTGAAACGTGGTGCTTTCAATATGATCCGGAAACCAAACGTCAAAGTGCCGAATGGAAGCATCCAGACGAGCCATCACCGAAAAAAAGTCGTCTTAAGAAGTCAAAAATAAAGACAATGCTGGTTTGTTTTTACGACTCCGAGGGTATTGTACACCGAGAGTTCGTCCCACCAGGCCAAACGATTAATGCTGTGTTTTACCTTGGTATTCTGAAGCGTCTTTTGTCACGCATTCGTCCTGATCCACCACAATACCGTGAGGCAGGGTCCTGGCGCCTGTTGCACGATAATGCGCCGTGTCATCGGTCGACGCTTGTCACTGATTTTTTGAAAAAAAACTCCATATTAACCATTAATCACTCACCCTACTCACCTGATCTGGCACCCTGTAATTTTTACCTATTTGAAAAACATCATTTGCGCATCAAAGGACACCGGTTTCAGGACATTTCAGCTATCCAAAAGGCGACGACCGATATTCTCAAGAGCATTCCGAAAAATGACCTTAAACACTCATTTGAAATGCTAATTGACCGGGCTAAACGCTGTATCGAAGCACAAGGAAACTACTTTGAATAAAAATATATAACTTTTGAAAAATATTAATTTTTTGTTGTTTTTTTAACAGTCCTGTTTCTTTTGCGACAGACCTTGTATATATGGCAGCTATAGTGGTATAATCTAAACAATATTTTCGATAATTCTAGCTGTACTGGAAACAATAATCTATATCTGTACTAAATTTCGTGAAGATACCTTCCTTGATTCCGATCCTTGAGTTTGTATGACGGCAGTTTAGTTTGAGGTGGAGAATTCGTCACACAAAATCTCATAGTTTTTTTGCGAACTTTAAGAGCTACTTGATGTCTACGTTTGTCCGGTCCATCGAATTTCGAAACTCCTACATGCTTGAGTCGATTTCTAGATAGTGCTGAACAAAAGCATAAGGGGTGTTCCTCTCTCTCTCATGTTAACTTCTCTGCACTTTCTGCATGAATCTTTATCACTTATGTTCATTCGGCTTGCATGTGATGACAGTAGACCTTGTGAGTAAAAAGCAAGCGAGTTTTCCTAAGGATCTTTCGCATATGATCTTGGCGATACCGCATGCACTTAAGGCGTTCCAACTCGCCTTGATCCGCCTGTCAGTCCTTTCGTAAATTTTGTTGTATATCGTTCTAAGTGACTTCCATATTTCCTGTACTTGTTAGGTAGGCAAACGGTTGGCACTTTTGGTACTCTCATCAGCTGCATCGTTCGAATTTAGTATATATGCAGCCGCTACATTTACTGCTTCTCTGCTTCTAAGGACGTTCTCTAATAGAATGCGTTGTGAGATTATTGCCATAATTGCTGCCTGATTATCAACATATATACAATATTTATATTTTATGTTCCACTCTGTAGTTAGCTATGTCGGCCGCTTTTACAACTGCATATACGTCCGCCTAGAAATTTCTGTAGTAATCCGGAAACTTTAAGGGTCACCTGAGATTCAGCTCCAGGCAAAAGATTCTGGCTCTCACTCCATTGCTCATTTTGTATCCATCTGTGTAGATGTTAGTAGAAAATTTAAACCAAATCCTTGCTGTACCCTTTCTAATGGCTTAAAGCCTTAATTTTTTCTATAAATTAAAGTCTATAATAATTTAAACAATGGTTATGGTATGAACCTCGCGCTGAAGTCAGATGGAGATGATAAGAAGGTGCATTGAAAACTAAACCAGTGGGATTGTTTCGTTTCAGAGCCATATCTCTTTTTTAAATAGTCTTAAATGTTTAGTAGGCACAATAGGCGGTCTGGAAAGTTCATACTTCATTACAGAAAAATTAATTTTTGTTTGAAAATTTGTATTTTATTGTTCAACATAGTAGATATCAGGGGTGATACAGCGATTACAGCTGCATTCTATAGCAATTTTTTTCGAGAGAATCGACTTTTGTTCTTCATTGCCGCTAAATTTATTTATAGATAACATTTGCTTGAGATGTGAGAACAAAAACGAAGACTTGGGGAAAGAATAATTCTCATTTCCAGATATCCGATGAAAAATGTTCAATGCGACCGCAAGTATAGTCCATATAATCCTGAAGGTAACAGCTTTACACGCTTTGGAATCGGTTTATTCATTCTTCATCACTTGAGTGGTGACAAAATCTGAATTTTTAGGTATTTAAATTTTTCAAAACAGAATAAAATGGTGTGAGTCATATTGGTTTCTGTTGCTATTGACGACGCTCTTTAAAACAAAGATTTCCTAGGATTCTCCAAATATCGGTGGGGTATTTGATATGCTATTTTCTCTAACTCTTATCTGTAGTCTAATGAAATCACATCTGGACTTCCAGACGACCAGTCCTCCGCATGTGTGAAACCAGAAATATTGCTTTTTGCCACTATTGGGCATTTTGTGCTTTGTGTGCTGGAGCAGAATCTTGATGAAAAATCGAATGCTTCCATTGAAGAGGCTATTACTAAACTGCTATCATGCCAGTGTTTTTACATTTCTACCAAACCATTAAAGGTAGGTAGGTGGATGGCGGCGACGTCGAAATACGTTGGAATACTACTTTTTTCGTATATCGAATTTTTTGCGTAGATGTTGTTCGTTTTCTTATTAAAAAGTTTTTCAGCAGCGAATTTTTTCTCAGCTGTAAAAATAATACTACTTTCATCGCCGTTGGTCGCGTTCCAGTGAAGAAGTGGCTTGTATCAATTGAGCCTAATTTGCTTTAAGAGTGTTTTCAGAAGACGGCCAGTTAACTGTTGGTGGGTGTTTAGTTGAAGATTATACCGCAAAAGTTTTGACATTGATCGATTTATATGAGCAAAAAATAGTAAGACTTTCTTCATAATTTTAAAATTCTTAGTTTATTTGTCAAAATCGATGTCGTGACTCAGCGCCAGTAGTAATACGCTTCATGACATTCTGGTAGGCGGAAAGCATTATTTTACAGACGTTAACGCGACACTGTTTTACGAAAAAATTGTGATTCTGGAACCAGTCGCATTTTCACGTTTCTTATGCACACAAAGATGCAAGTAAGATCTCTGGCTGTTGGTCTTTGATTCTCAAGCACCAATTCCTTTATTTCATTGACGTGTTGATTATCAGTTGATGTTGATATCCATGCTGCACCTGGTTCGTCGTCAACGCGTTCTCGACTCGTTTTGAATAATTTGTACCAATCAAAACACTTACTCGCGACAAATTATTATCACCGAAGATCTTTTCCAACAACCTGAACGTTGCGGCAACAGAAATTTTATTCACAAAATTTAATGAAACCTCTTTCTTGAGTAATTTCATTCATCGTACAATTCACCGAATGCACTTGATGCACTTCAGAAAGACAGGTTCTACTAAACACTAATGATTATTTTGATGTGACATTTAGCACAGCTGTCACTGGCAGTTATACCAACCTATGAAAAAAAAATTCAAGGAGAAAGTTTTCTAGTGGAATTTAAATTAAAAAGTCTTACTATTTTTTGCCCATATATTCCCTTCACATACATACTTTCTTTCTTCTGGGTGGATGCAAATACGTTTGCTGGCAGTTTTTATGGCTGTATTGCTTCTAACCACCCGCGGATTAGCGATTTGCCGATTTCCTGATTGCAAAAAAAATGATTAGTATTCGGATTTGAGGGCATTATTCATGATTTTCTGGTACAAACTTAAATCATAAATAAGTGTTACGGCGATTATTTATACATATATATAAGTATATAGCTTTAAGACTGTGCATTAATTATTCCCCACTAACATTTTCCAGCAGTCAAATCAAACATTTTCATGTTACTTAATGTCACTCATACGCACCGTCAGCCTAATGTGCATTAATTTGCATGCAAACACACACATACACAGCCATATCCAAACTGAATTTTGCGCAAACGGAGCAAATCAAACCGAATGGGCATGGTGATTCCATTCCGCTTTAATATACGAATTTTCGGCAATTATAACGCCATCAACGATGCCATTTCCGCCAATGAGCCCCACCAACATTTCTAAATAGCATGCAAGCAAATTACCACAGCGCAGCCGCTCATAAATTAACATATTAAGGTAGCTTGTCGGCTGAGAGAGAGGCTGAAGCACTTCAATGGCAAGCAGCGGATGGCCGGCAACGCAGGATGCCAACAATGCCAAGGCGCTCGGCGTACCAAAGGACGCGCCTCTTGGTGGCGATGCTGCGGCAGTGCAGGGGCAGTGAGCGCTGCCAAACCACAGCGGCAGCGGTGCAGGCAAGCAGAAAACCAAAGATATTCATGTGACCAGGGCCATTAAGCATGATGGATCTGCTGTAAAATTGAAATGGAAATCTACCACACACCCAAACATACACACATACATATAAACAGTACACACGGTTGGCCCAGAGGAGCAGCGCAGGGGACGCGCGCACACAAGCACTACACCAACTAAGCAACAACAACAATAAAGTGCAGCTAAGATGATAAGCACACGCTGTCCGGGTGTGCAACGCAGCCGAGGCGCTGGGTTTGGTAGCTGGCATTCACGCTTGAAATGGCAAAAACAAAAAGCCAACGAACCAACGCGCAACCAATGGGCGAACGAAAGGACAACCGAGCAGGCGAGTTGAAGGACTCTAGTTACTAAGATATGCAAGCATTTAGCTAAGGTCGTGGAAGATGGGTCACTGAGCTTGTGTATGTATATGTGTCGTGTGCTTGTTTGGCTGTTTGCGTGTGTGTTAGCTGCTGACATGCCAGCTAGCAGTATTCTCTACACGCACACACGCACACACACAATGCAATTAACTATGGCATATTAAGTTTTTGTCCATTTTGGTTCGCTGAAGTGTAGTCGTCTGCTAGCTACAGCGCATAACTGTAACTGTAACTGCTCAATCTCACATTTTTTGTGTGTTTCTCGCATAAATTTGTGTCTCTCCTTGTAAGAGCATAAATTTTCGGCGTTCACCTCTCTCCCGCTGCCGTGGCCGTCTACGCTTGACTGCAAGTCATTAATGCTGCACAATCAGCATTTCGGCGATAATTTATGTTGTCGCTGGCGAAGTTTACATTTCGCTTTTCTTTCTTTATTTTTTCTAAAATTTTGATAAGCCCAAACATGCATGGATACGAAAACTTAAAATTTCAAATTCAGAAATTTTTTGACTTCCTTGTGATTCGGGTGCAATTAAGTCTCGTTGATGCGATGTGCTCTTTTTTCGTGGTTCTTATCATAGCTCAGATAATATTAAATAACATGTTAATGGATTTGACTAAACTGACCGGCACAGGTATTGCTCGCTGGGCTTGTACTTTAAATCTTGGTATGGTATTTAAGATGAAGGATTCAAAAGTTATATTATCGTGATGGCATCACAACTTATACTGAAAGGATAAGGCTGACTGTAAACTACCGATAATATGGTCCAGAGGTTCTTTCAACCAAGTGGCCAAGTGACCACTACGGTACCACTAAGTACCACGTAATTTTCGATTACCCAGCTCAGTATTTTGACTAAAATTTCTGCTATACTACGCTGAATGTTGTTTTTGAGCTCCTCGAGCATTGCTGTTTGATTAGCGTAAGCCTTTGATTTAACATATCCTCTGGTTTCTTCTAGAGAAAATCCAAATTCATTGTACTGGCTGGCGGAGCAGGAGGATTATTCAATATGTCCCAGAGATTTTAGAATATTTGACGTTATGGCCCAAGTTGAAATTAGCTCTTATTCGAGGATAGAGTTCCTGCGACAATTATACTCAAATAGCGGGAACTCAGCATTAACTAACTAATGAAACTTTCTTTGGTTTGTAATACGTTATTTAACTTTCTCCTTGTATTGCTGACATTTTCAGTTAAAAGAGTATGAATATGTGGTTTCTAGCATAGACAAAACTCAAACTTGCGGACTACTCTCAATCACACATTGGATTGGTGTAAAATTTTGTCATTATTTTCAGTAAGGTTTGGCATTTGACTTGTAAATTGTCCCAAATTCACAAATCCACATTCATAGAAAATATTATCTTCTCAGATGCGGCTCTTTACTGACTTAATGGCTTCGTCAACAAACAAAATTGTCCTTATTGGAGTGAGACAAAGCCTTGAGTGGTTCAGGAATCGCAATTATAACCTCAAAAATATACCGCTTGATGCGGATTGTCGTTTAACGGCGTCATCAGGACTTTTTACTTTGGAAATGAGGCGATAGTGAGCGTTATATAATGATATTGACCGACTTATTCCGGAATTTTATTTACTTGACTCGGATGACTTATCGTGTATATTCCAGTGGGACTCACAATATATGAAAAAGGAACTCTGGCTAACATCAAACGAAGTTAATTAATCATTATCCTTAATTATAAGTAAGGAGACCTTGCAAAATTGACTAAGTAGTATTCCTCACTGTGGTCAATAATTTAAAATTTTTATATTCTTCGATTTTTAAACACGAAATATTTTAAAAATAGTTTGTCTATATATATGTAAATATAGGCAAGAACAGCTTCCCCCAGTATTAAGCTTGAGATTTTAGTTGATTTAACAGCGTGAATAAAGAAAATGCAAATTTAAGTATCTGAAAGAAACCCATAATTTATCATGAAATAAAAATACATTTGAACCACCATTAAACTTACATTTGTGAAAGTTTCCAAGGAGACAGGTACAATATTTCCAGCCAGTAAAGGTTCGACCTTCTGCGTGATTTGCATGAAAACAATCAAAGAACGGCGAAATTTCATGTCTAGCCGATGCCAATGGCAAGAAAACATGGAATTAGTCAATTTACTCATCTCCATTAAGGCCTCGTCCATAAGCCAACAAGATGGCGCCACTTCAATAATAACAGCAACGAAGAAAATCAAAAATTTCACCATTTGTGACGTAGTATAATCGCCGCCAACAAAGGTAACTGCCGGTACGCTCAGACCCAAAGCGGTACTCACCAACTGAACGAAGACGGTGCCGGAAATCGAGCCGCGTATGCATTTGTAATAACTGAAAGTTTTACCTGAAGCATTAGCATTAAGGACCAATATGGCGGTATTCCAACTACCTCATACATTCTCGATGTCCTTCCACACACGCCACCAGTTGCTGGTAATGATGCGCCTCACTTTGTTCCAGACAGCTGCCCAAGTGTGCGATGCGTGAATTTAAGATACGCAAATGCGCCACCAACAAAGCCAGATATGCCACAGTGTAGGTATCGCAGCAGATGGCGTTCGTCAGTAACACACCCACCGCGAATAGTTCAATGACGCCTGCGAGAAAATATAAAGACAGTGAGTGCTGCCAGTCGAAAGGCATCCAGCCCTCGAAGGGTAGTCTGTGACGCATGATGCTAAGCAGACCGTAGACCATCAGAGATGTCCAGAAGCCTATAAAAACCGTCAAAAAGCTCCACACACAGTAGCGCATGATACGTCTCAGGTAAGCGATATCTTCGGACCGTTGCTCCACTTGTCTATCCAGTGCGTGTAAATGTTGTGCGGCCTTTGGTAAATCCGTTTGTATGTAATAGAACATGATGATCTGCTTGCCGGCAGTGTAGAATAACGGCAGTACGACGCTGAGATTGGCGAGTTTATCGTCGACGCCGATTGGCATGACGAACGATGCCAGATACACCGATGGAAAGATAACACCCGTAAAGAAATTGACCAGGAAGGAAAGGGCTAAGTAGAGCCAACGATAGCGCTTAGGTGGGTGCATGCCGAGGTAGCGCCACCAGCGCCAGATGTAGTTGACTGCATCGATGGAGCTAATTTTTGTTGCAGATGTGGCAAGTTTTCCTTCTTCTTCGTTGGCCGGCATTTTTCTTCCTTTTGTGGATTTCATTTTGATTTCAAAGCGCTTATCTTAACTGCTTCTAATAACTTGTAGCAGTAAACAACTTGACTTCCGTCTTTTATATCGACACAGCTCTTTGAAGTTGTCCGTCGGACGTAACTAAAAAGTTCTACAAAAAGATTAATAATCACAATGGTCAAGGTCTTACAAATCTTAATTAAGATATACAGTGTTTAAAAATGAACAAACTCCAGTTAAACATTGCTAAGATAGTAGAAATCTAAATAGATCTTATCGCATTTCAAACGTCTTCGAGGTAAGCTCTCGAGTCACAAATATTTTGATCGCTTACAAGTTGAGAGCTTGTATCCTCTCAACGCGTTCTACAAAAATCAACTTTGATCCATGATGTAGTTCCGAGGTACTCATCTTTATGAGTAAGGTTACATTTAGACATGCATTTGAGATCTAAAAACTAAAACTCTGACTATAAATAGGAAGTTCGTTAAGCCACTTACATATATATTCATCGTTCTGTAAGCCACGAGCCCTAGAGCTCGCTTCTGGTTGGCAGCTGAATCTTCCTCTCCGAGTGAGATTGAGCCAAAAGCTATGGTTTCGAACGGGGCATGATGGATGGAGATGGTTAAACGACCATGAAGAACGACCCGAGTCTCTCTGACTTCGCGAGTTCTGGGGGCGACTCCACTTACAGTCTCGAACAGCTGTTTAAGGAGGTGACGGTCGAGCACGACGTGACCGCTGCGCTGGCGCTCTTGGAGGAGAGTTTGAAGGATGAGATTCCTCCAGATTAACCTCCAACATGCAAAGGCGGCCTCCGCTAATTTACAGCTTCGTCTAAAAATAGACGAAGCCGATGTCGTCCTGATCCAGGAACCGTGGCTGGGTGTGACGGCATCTCTGAACTGAGGACGAGGAGTCAGAAGCTGTTGGCGACAAACGATAGAGGTAGAACGTGCCTCTAGTTCTACTTCTATCGTTTGTCGCCAACAGCTTCTGACTCTTCGTCGTCAGTTTGGTGTTATTACAACTATTTTTTAGTTTAAAGAAATTTCTCATGACAAAATCTTACTAATCTGACCACTGTTCTTTCGTTTTCTATTTATAATAATTTGGTTTTTAATTTACTGACGTCACAGACACATTAAATATTTAGTAAAGCAGCTTATAATTAAAGCAAGGCATATATTTAAAAGGTGTACTTCATTAATGACATCTTACGTAACTGTTAATTACTGTATTATCCACACAATACTAGAGGTATTGATCACATAATAAGCATAGGCAAGAAATTTCACCAGCCACCCCTTCTTGTGGGGGGTTAGTAGTAATCAGGTTGTTATTTATATTTCGGGATTTGGCTACCTTAGTGCTGCACACTGGAAAGTCACAGTAACTAAAAATATTCTTCTCTACCAAAGAATGGAATTAGAACGATAGATTAGAACTATTTTATATTTTACACTCTTTTTGGATTAACTCATCAAGGCTGCGTTGATGAACTTAATACAAAAGCTCGTGTCAATTAGTCGAGAGAAATGTTAACAAAATATGATAGCGGTGCTTCGAAACACGTCTATGGTAACATGACAATCGCAATGATGAGTTATTGACTTATACGAATGAGTCCGAAAGTTATCAGATATCGACCAACTGCCAAAGGCGGATCACTCTTCCCCAAGAGAAAGCGACATATGCCCTTCCCACTGTTGAATAATTTATACATATTACATCTCAAATTTAAAATTCTTTTTTCTCACGCAAACACGTGTAAATTAGCTCAACTATTTTCCTAGGACACACAAAATGTGTTAATTAACCAATTGTCCTTTGACTTAAATAGTGCAAGAGTTGGGTTTCAATCGCTCAGATAGAGTTTTTTAAGGTAAGAAGCCACTAGTAGACACTTGTCGGAGAGTGAAGTAACCAAAATGACAAACAAACACAAACCGTTACACGCGACAACTACGCTGGACACCACCGAAGCCTTTAAATATATTTGGTCGTGCTGGCGACTCTTTGGTATGCATCGCGATTTATATGAACGCCGGCTCAACTGGGTTTATCTCATTCTACTCAATTTGTATTGTGGAGTAATTTATCCGATGCTTTATATTGGCTCGTTCTTCACACCCATGGATTTGAGTCAGAAACTAGCCAATATCAGTGTTGCTGTGCCGATACTTTACACTTTCGGCAAGCATGTCGTTATAGTTTATTATATACGTGAAGATCTGCCGAAAGCCTTAGCACAATTGAAAGCGTTAGATAGGCTCGCGGAGACGCGTTCGGAGGATCGTGCTTATATGCAGAAGATGGTGAAGAATTGCCACTTGGTATTTTTCGTAAGTTTTGTTAGCTTCTGGTTTGCCTTACTCTCCTATGGTGTACTGGAAGTTTTTCGCCATAAATTACCCTTCGAAGGTTGGGTACCGTTCGATTGGACGCGTTCGGAGGCCGCTTATGTGGGCGCTTGTGCCATACAATTGATCGGGTTGGGTATAGAAACGACGACTGCTGTTTGTTGTGATACCTATGCGGTTACGTATTTAATTTTGTTGGTGGCGCACTTGCGTGTCTTGAATGGACGCATTGAACGTGTGGGTAGCGCTGGTGCGGCGAGTGATGCGGAGAGCTATCGGGAGCTGGTCGCTTGTGTGGAATATCATAAAGAGTGCATGAGGTGGGTGAAGAGTTGTGACTTTGTTCCCAGTATATGCATATAATGTGTTTTATCTAACTGCCTTGCAGCTACTACAACAGCTTACGTCCAACGCTCTCTGGCATTTACTTTATACAGTTTCTCAGCACCGGTTTGGGTCTCAGCATGCCGGCTATTGCTTTTGTCGGTGGAAATTTCAGTTTCTCTCATGTAATAAAATTCCTAATTATTTTTGGTGCCATAATTATCGAAGTGGCTCCGTGTTGTTGGTTCATGGACGAGGTTTTGTTTGAAATGCGCAGATTGACCAATGCCATGTTCTCGTGTCGTTGGTACGAACAGAATTTGAAATTCCGCAATGCTCTGATTATCTTCATGCAACGTTCGCAAATAGCTCAACCGGTATTAGCGGGCAATTTAATCCCTGTCTCTTTGGAGACTTTTACAAATGTGAGTTGCTGGATTTTCTAGATTTTGATGTTCATCTTCTAATTATGCTTACTTTTATTTCAGATAATTAAGTTTGCATTTTCATTGTTCACATTGTTAAATCAGTTGAATTCTTAATTTAATAGAAAAATATTTTAATTATACTTAATCAAATAAGAAATTGAATTCAATGTATGAATATTTAAAAATGTATTGGGTGAAACTGTTCAAACCTTTCAAAAATAAAAAAAATATTCCTTACAATATAATCGACCAGTTCAAGATCTTTTAAAATCATTGTATTGGCATCAGAGACATAGCAGAGCATCCCAACAGTTCTATGGATCGAATCAACACATGTCAGTTAATGTTTTGGGTATGAAGAATGTCAATGATACAGATCGATATAATTGTTGGGTTCAATTTGGTACATCAGCTCTCAACAAAGTCGTTTCGCGATAATTTCGTCCTTCAAAAGGTCCAATAATATCACTTAATTGGAGCGGATTCATCATCTGCAGTTCACTCGGATGTCTGTCGCCTGGACTCCGAGTGAAGTGATGGAGCCATGTTTCATCCGTTGTCATATGTATATCGACGCAAGAACTCAAGTTTATTACGCTTGCACATTTCCACGCACTGCTCCAAATCATCAACTCATCATTGTTTTTGGTCAAAATTGAGATCGCGGCTGCCGCTTTACACAGATTTTTCTCATAATCAAATGTTATTGAATGATTTGATGTACACGTTCAGTTGATTTATTTGGAGTGCCAAATTATTTCACATGTCAACAGAAATTTTGTATTTTTGCTGACTCTATTTTAATTTTGAAAGCTATACTATCCGTATATTTGTACTAGACTCGATTCACCATTCCTTTGGACGCTGATTTCTTGCATAAAAATCAATAAGCAATTGCAACAATCAAGTGAAAAGTATAAAGTCACCTGGAAGTTCGAACATCTTTATATTAGGTATGTGGTAGCTAAGGAAAGTCTTGACACGATTTAACCCATTTTTGACAAACGA
Source organism: Bactrocera neohumeralis (assembly GCF_024586455.1). Taxonomy (NCBI): domain Eukaryota; kingdom Metazoa; phylum Arthropoda; class Insecta; order Diptera; family Tephritidae; genus Bactrocera; species Bactrocera neohumeralis. The sequence goes on from NC_065921.1 coordinate 13,987,414, forward strand.
ACACACTATTATCTGGAAAGATGGTTGTCTGAAGTGCCTGTGGCTTATCTTTGATATAAATTTTCATTGAGAGACTAAGTAAGGCTTTAGTTGTCTTATACTGTGGTAGGGGAGCTATAAGGAAGAGGTGGGAACCCTTAGCAAAGTGGGTTTATGATAAAAAAAAAGAAAATTTCATCGGACCACACCAACAATGACACTTAGTGCCATTGTACACAGAGCATCCATGTCAGCAAGTGTTTTATTCTAAGGCTCATGTATGCTGGGTACATATAATTCTTTCTTATTGGCAAATTTACAACAGCGCGCCAGTCCTTCTCTATCTGGTCTTTCCAAGACCTCTCCCCCTTCCCCTGCTTCCCCCGGCGTGTACTGTGCCAACGACTCCCAGAGCTGGAGTGTTTCCATCAATTCGGACGACATGACCTGACTCAAAGCGCTCTTATAAGACATCTTAGGTCGCATCGTCCTTCTCTTCCGTCGGAGCGTGGGCGCAAATCAGCGATATATTGAAGAACTTCGCTTTGATGCGGATCGTGGCTCGACGTTCATCTAGCAGAGTGAATGCCAAGACTCGGCGGCGGAATCTAAAGAAATCTTTTCTAAACACAACCAAGTGAATGCCGCTCAGAGAACTTTCTTCACTTGCGTGAACTTCTAAACATGGATTGATTTTCCTGGAGTATATGAGAGGGTACAAAATGGCGCACGCTGAAACTCTTTTCCGGTTATAATTTGTGTTTCGATATATTGTGGTGAAAAGCTTTTAGATATAAGGGTTAGATTAGAATAATCAAGAAGTGGTCCCGGCCAACGTTCAAATGTTGTTGCGAAATGGAGATGTTGAGCGCGATAAACCAGTTCTGTTGTTAGTTGCTGGTGTCCGCATGTGTAGTGTCTTCCTGCGTGTTGTTCTTGCAACCGATTGCGATGAGCATTGTCCCCATTTCCACCCTTTGAATCCGCCCCTGTCTACAGGGAATATCAGGCTTACTACACATCGCCAGGGTTTTAAATTCGATTTCTTCATATACCTTCAAAGCATGCTGATTTCTTCTTATGCAGTCTTGAGTCTAGTTTCAATAGTTAACAGCTCATCTACTCTGTCTATGCTCTCGCCGGGGTGTGTTAGAGTCCTCATGACCGGCACCGACTCACTTAAGTAATGATGCCGTGGAACTACGCTCATGCTGTCAGCTTTAGTCTTCTCTGCTCTGTATTGGAAAGATCACCTTCAATTTTACCTAACTAAACCAACTTAAATTGATCTATCGATGAAATTTAGCTTTAGAAGTTTAAACAACTTCGTTTTTGTGGAAATAAAGAAATCTTACCGAACTTGGCTATGACACTAAATTGAAGAAACCCAAAAGAAATACAGTAAGAAAATTTTATTTGCATTAAAACTAGCAAGAGTTGCACTCCATAAAACACCCATAACGGCTGGAGCTAATTTATTTCTTGAATTGATTGAGAAGTGTGAACAAGGAGAAAGCAAATTGTATAATCTGCAAAAAAAGAAGAGTTAAGTCTTTCTTTAAAAATGAGACAACAAACTTACCTTAATAAAAGTAAGCAGCGAAATCGGAGCGATATTACCAGCCAATATTTGCTCGATCTTCTGTGAGCGTTCCATGAAAATAATCAACGAACGACGAAACGGTAAGTTCTGTTCATACCAACAGCAAGAGAAGAGCGCATTTGTCAACTTGAACATTTCAAGGGCAGCTTCGTCCATAAGCCAACAGCATGGCGCGCTTTCACAGAGCACCACCAAGATGTAAGGCAGAAATTTTATCAACTGCTCGCCAATAGAATCGGCATTCACGAAAGCCACAGCGGCGGTGCAGAGCGCAAGCGCGGTGCTGATGAATTGAATGAAGATTGTCGCAGCTATTGCTGGACTGATGCACCTATAGAAACTGAATGGGAGCTTAAGAATAAAGATGTAACGATAAAGCACGCACAAACCCACTTTAGGCACTCCCAGTGATCACGCACACAGGCCGTAAGCTCTTGATAATTCGCCACTTCGCTGCGCTGCTCCATGCACACACGCCACCGATGCGAGCGATGCGTGCGTTCAAGATGCGCAAATGAGCCACCAACAGCAACAAATACACAATCGGATAGATGTCGTTGCACAGCGCACAGATACACTGTACGCTCAGACAGAACAGCTGAAAGGCGCACGCCAATATGTAAGCGCTAAGCGAGTGCTCCCAATCGAACGGCAGCCAACCCTCAAAGGGTAACTTGTGTCGCGAAATACCGACCACAGCGTAAAGCGCCAAGCAGACGGCAATGCCTGCCAAAGCCACAAGGTATATTTTCCGGCAGCGTTGCACTAAGCGTTTCAAGTTCGCGCATGCCGTCGGCTCAAGCTCCACACGTCGGTCCAGCGCTTCTAAATGCAGCGCCGCTTTCGGCAATTCACCTCGTATGTGATAGGCGACGACGAAGTGCTTGGTTGAACTGTAGATCAGTGGCACCATCACGCTAAGGTTCGTTAGAATTTCGATCAGATCGCTGCTTATGAAGAATGTGACGACGTAAAATGATATAATCAGCACCGTAGTGGTGAAGTTCAGCAGCAGGGAGTAAAGCCAGTACATACAGCGATACTTTTCGATCGGGTGAATACCCGTAATGCGCCAAAATAGCCAGATGTAGCGTAGCGCATCGCTAGAGTCCAAGCGCGTAGCTGAATGTGGTTGATTGGTCATTTTGATTTTCCAAGCTGGTCAAATGCGAAGTATGTCCAATTATTGCGGCTATTTATCAAAGACAAAGTAATATTTCTCTGTGGCGGGTATTTATATCAAGCCTCGAAGCTTGAATGAAGTGATTAGCACATGACTGAAACTTATTTGTGAAATACTAATTACAATTTTTGTTTTTTTTTTTTTTGTGGCGTGCATTGTTAGCGAACAGGTGTTGGTGAGAAAAGGTAAGACTGCTTAATGAACACAGCGTTATGTGAGATGCAAACACTCCATTGAATTGACTTATTAAGAATATTTTACAAGTGAAAATTAAATTTATGGTAAATTAAAAATTGAAAATTTAAGTAATCATATTTATTGTCAATATTATATTATATTTCTAAGACTCATATATATGCTGGGTATACCATATGACGGGGTACAAAATGAGGTACGCTGAAATTCTTTCCTGACAACTTGGATCACTGGGTAACAGAAGCTACTTTTGGCTGGTTTTTTCTCCTCACATATAGATGACAGATATGTGAACGTGAAGCTAGAAGAGCTAGGATGGAAGGTTGGTGGGTAAGATTCTCTAAGGAGCTCTCTCTTTTAAAAAGGTAGGCATTCACTCCGACAGCGGAGAGGTAATTTAGGTAGCCAACTGTGCGCTGAAAAGTTAGTTAAGAAGTGGATAGCCTCACTAGCCATAGCATAAACTCAGTTTCACATCGGAGTGAGAACAGATAACTCGTTTGAACACAAGACCTATGAAGTTCGCGTGCGCTTAGCCCTCGTTGGTTAAAGACCATCTATGGTGCGACTTCGAGGTCTTTCTGGCTTATAGTAGAATGCAAGAAATCTACTGAGTTACTTGATTTTAGTAAAGTTCATCAACTGCATTACTTGGCTTCATTCATCTTTCCGCAATTGTAGGAGTTCTTACTGGACATGATCCAATTGGCTAAATATTTCTTCTTCTTCTTTATTGGCGTAGACACCGCTTACGCGATTAATGCCGAGTTAACAACAGCGCGCCAGTAGTTTCTTCTTTTCGCTACGTGGCGCCAATTGGATATTACATGCGAAGCCAGGTCCTTCTCAACTTGGTCCTTCCAACGGAGTGGAGGTCTTCCTCTTCCTCTGCTTCCCCCGGCGGGTACTTCTTCGAATACTTTCAGAGCTGGAGTGTTTTCGTCCATTCGGAAAACATGACCTAGCCAGCGTAGCCACTGTCTTTTAATTCGCTGAAATATGTCGATGTCGTCGTATATCTCGTACAGTTTATCGTTCCATCAAATGCGATATTCGCCAAGGCGCAAAGGTCCATAAATTTTTCGCAGAACTTTTCTCTCGAAAACTCGTAACGTCGACTCATCAGTTGTTGTCATCGTCCAAGCCTCGGCCCCATATAGCAGAATGGGAATAATGAGTGACTTATAGAGTTTGGTTTTTGTTCGTCGAGAGAGGACTTTGCTTCTCAATAACCTACTCAGTCCGAAGTAGCACCTGTTGGCAAGAGTTATCCTGCGTTGGATTTCCAGCCTGACATTGTTGGTGGTATTTATGCTGGTTCCAAGATAGATGAAATTTTCTACGACTTCAAAGTTATGACTGTCAACAGTGACGTGAGGGCCAAGTCGCGAGTGCGACGACTGTTTGTTTGATGACAAGAGATATTTCGTCTTGACCTCGTTCACTGTCAGACCCATTTGCTTTGCTTCCTTGTCCAGTCTGGACATAAACATATTTTTTTAGTTGTTTATTAGCATAAATATAAAACAAAAATCGTTGAAATTTGATTAGAAATACGAAAGAAATAATATTAGAAAAGTCCACATTTTCCACTATGCCCCATTTAATGAATCTCATAAATGACAACAAAAAAATATTCAAGATTGCTACCGATTCACATAAACAAACACTTATATATGGCAGCACGTAATACTCACGATTAAGTCACACCTTCTCGCCTTTGTAAAGACATGCTATATATATGTATATTTAAAGAGTGACAGCATATAATTAAAAATATAAGTTTTCGATTAGAAACTCAGACCAAGGAAAACTCAAAAAGTAACACCGAATGTGTTGTAAACAACAAAGAAATTTTGAAATATAGTTTTTGTAATAATTATTGTATGAGGATGCGACACGCACGTTATGAAAGGCGTTAATTTTCAGTTGTGGCGACAACATGGATAGACAAACGTGACATGTCTGAAAACTTTTGAACTGAAAGAGGGTGGGAAAATAAGCGTTAAAGGGTCTTCTTTAATAAGAAAAAGGTTTGACTTGGATTTTTGTTTCAATAAAACATAATTATTTGCAATTTTGAGTTTCATAAATAAACCATTTTTCATTGTTTCACAAAAGGTTACGTATACGCCATGACACATATTCGCTTTAACCCTTCAGTATCGTATACATCGAGAACGAAAATTTTATGATCTGGAAGGAAGATGACATAAATGAATAGTTTCGTACAAATTGTCATTCAAAAAACTCACATTTAAGAATGTCTGCAGTGTGATCGGCACCAAATCGCCAGCCGTGAGCACCATTGTGCGCTGTGAGCGTTGCATAAAAATTATGAGCATTTTGCGGAATTTTCTATTCTGATCATACCACTGGCAATCGTACAGCGCTGTGGTGAGTTGAGCACACTCCTCCATGAGCGAATTCACGTACCAACAGCAGGGCAGCGCTTCGATGAGCACGGCGAAAATATATGTGGCAGCGATGAGCATTTGTGCAGCATCGCGCTCGAAGGCGACATAATTGACGGCGGTCAGGCAGAGAACGAAGGCGGTAATGCCGAATTGCATGAAAATTGTGCGCGAAATAACCGGACGTATGCAGGCGAAGTAGCTGTAAAGAGGAGAGATGAAAATTTTTTATATTGAAAATGAAACAAAAAATTGTTTGGTTGCAAACACACTTTTTTATTATTATTTTATTTAAAAAAAAAATGTTTTTTAATTGAAAGTTTGTGTAACACCCTGTAGTTTCAGGTAAAACAGATTTTTTAAAAATTTTCATAATAAATGCGTGTGAGTATGTGGTTGTGCTTGTGTGCGTGTACTTTAAATATTTTATGTACATATGTGTGTGTTTGCCCTCAACATGTCTATCCATAGCGTTGCCGGCATGCAATGCGGCTTGCTCATCAGCACCTGAGTGTCTTAGCGATCTTTGGGAGTTGAGTTGCATACTTTCGGGCGCTTAGTTTAGTACAAGTTTTGTTAGCAGCAGCAACAATATCTTGTGACCGTTCGCCGCTGACAACAAATATTCGGAAACTTTTGCCACACACTGCAACGCTGTTATTTGTAGGTGAAAAGTAGTTTATTGTTGTTGTTGCTGTAGTTTGCGTTGATGCCATGCGACGTGCTAAAAAGGACTAAAATGCGCTTAAAAGCGCCGTTAAAAGTTTTGTGGGTACCTGATACAAATGCTGATGATATGCTAAGTACCTTTGCAGCCGAAAAGTTTTCTGTTATTTCGCGTGAGACCTGCAGCGTGCCACAGGCGCCCGCTCGTGCAACATGCAATTAAGGTGGACGCCGATGAAGACAACAGCCAGTGAAATGAGCTAACTGCGCAACTAACAGTTGTCGTGGCAGCATCAATGAGCGATTTTCTAAATACTGGATTATTGTTGTTTTTGTTTTTAGGTAGCGGTTTCTTTGGCAACCACAATACTCTTAGTGTTGCACTGCCGGCGGTGTCGTCTTTAGTTGTGCGGTGATTTGTTTTCAATATTGTTGCTGCTGCTGTTGTTGTTTTTGTTGTTGTTATTTTTAATTTTTCTAAAAAGCTTCATGCATGGCATTTACGCTTAATTCGTACTTTATTTGTAACGCTGCTACTGGTATTGCAGGTATCCTGCTAGTTTGTGGCATGCAACCCGTACTTGCCGCATACTTTGGTTGCTGGAATTTTCAATAAATACCAAAATGCTCTATAGAATTTGCTTTAGTGATTTGTGTTATCGACTTTCGGCTGCTCCCACGCGAGCATGCTAATTCACTTATAACTAACGGTTTATGGTTGTGAGAGTTAAGCGAGTTGTGCGTGGTTGTATTTGGGATTGAGAGGTTTAGTAAACTTTCGCGTCCGCGAAAAATAAAACAATTTTCCGAATTTTCGAAATTGGTTTTCTGCAAGCGAATTGATTTTTTATGAGCGAAAAGCAACAAAAGCATAGTGGGACAGTTTTTTAAAATTTCCCGAGTGAAGTTGTAAAAAGTAGACGAGATTATCAATATTAGCTTGTAATATAAAACGTGTTTAATACATTTAAATTTTTGGTCATAAAATAATTTTTCGATTTTTCTATTTTTATCAACAGTTTTTCAAGCTCAAAGCTTCTACTTGACAGGAATTTTTTTCAGTTTCGCTAGGATCTTCGGAGTGGATAAAAATGGTTGAATTTTAAAGCCTTTGTTCACGTATGAGACTAAGTTCACCAATGGAAGTAGTGCTCTTTGTGGAAAAGCTGAGTGAAATCCATTTTTTCAGTCGTAATTCGGATTATATAAATAAGTGTTCGATTGGCTTTGGTGTTGACGCAGAGCTAAATCAATAGATATGAACAATAAAAGATATTCTGGAGATTATTTGGCTTCTTTTGAAAATTCTTATTTTTTCACATTCTATTCTTTTCTCGATGTGTGTGTTTTATTACCGGGTTATATTTTTCCCCATTGGCAAATAAGTTTTATTTTTAAAGTTTGAAAAAATATACCCTCCGTTTATCATTATTTATCACATACGAGTAAACGATCAGTTCAAATTTGTCCAGGCCTGGTCCTTTTAAATTGCCTGCGCCAGGCTAAGCGATGAAAAAATTATTCCTACATTGGTACGGTGTTTTCTTAGGCTTCAGAGAAGTTTATTCTCCACATGTCCCTTTGTGGGTGTAGCACTTTTTTATTTCTTGAAAATATTGCAGAAGTGTTTTGGGGAGTCCATTTTATCATTTACACAAAAACTTAAGTGATACAAAGCATTTTATAGCAGTTACGAAGTCTTCGAAAATTGCCTCTGCGAGTCATCAATCCACGTCTTTCCATGATGATAACATCAAAAAAGTTAAATAAGCAGAACTTAGAATTTTTTTGCTGACATTATGAAAATAGCAGAGGTCACAACATTTCTTTTGGAACGAATTAAAGAGTTTTGGTTAATGTTTTGGGTAAGAAGCGTCACAATGCTAACCTGAATCTTTTGCAAAAACGTTGTCGAGGTCTAAAGATTTGCCAACGTAGCTGAGGATCCTTAATTTATGGAGTGCAAAGTTACTGGTTTATATCGAACTGTGCAGCAATGCGAATGGCTCTCCCACAACTTATTTTATTCTCTCTTTTCTGCTCCTTTATATCATAAAGAAGTACTTAAATATATAAATTTAGTGGAAATAAATACTTCGAATTCCCAAGAAAAGCCTGATATTAAAAGGCTTTGCTGAGGAGAGTTGCCACCTGAACGAAAAATAAAAGTCGTTGGTAAATAAGTATTATGCTGAAAAATTGGGGGTATGTACAAGACTGGAAACACTTGCGAGTGGTTTTATTTTAAAAATTCTACAGATAGGGTTGCCATACATTAAAAAATTTCATATTATTTAATAATTTGAAAATAAATAAATTAACTTTTACATAATTTTAAAAATAATAAAAGCAGGGTTGCTATACATTAAAATTTTTTATATTACATAATAATTTTAAAATAAATAAAATAAAAAAATTTTAGATAAAACGTGTGCTTAAAAAATATGAAAAAAATAATCTGATTTCATTAATTATTATGGCTAGCAATGTCAATTTATTTTATAAAATCTTTGAAACTTAACAGTTCTAAAAAAATAATATTTCTGCAGAGTTGCCGCTTCCATTCAAAAATATATTTGTTGAATTAATAAAGTTAAAAATTTGTAACATTGAATTTGTAAAATAAATAAAGCCAAATTCTACGATAAAAATTATATTTATGACAATATGATTTTAAAAATGTTTGACTTTGCCAGCTGATTCATATTATAATTCTAATTTTTTTTGCACTGATGGTTAAAACGAAATTTTACTTTTGAAATTTAATTATCAATAAAATAATATGGTTTTAAAAATAAAACTTTTTGGCGTTGCCATCTGATTTAAATTATAAGTTCAAAATTTTTAACTGATGGTTAACAAGAAAAATTACTTTGGAAAGTTCAAGCCATTTAAAGCAGTCTTAATTAGCTTCAAATTGCGAAATTGTTTGCAGAGTTGCCATCTTAATGTAAAAATAATTTTAAGTTTTTTAAAAAGTTACTTTACAAACTTAAATCCAACAGAAGCTATGTTGATAATCTTAAAAGCGAATTGAGTTTGGAGAGTTGCCACCTTCACATAAAAATATTTTTGGCAAATAAATAGTTAGTAAAGTTTCCAAAGTTGACTTCGTATAAAGCTAAAAGTTGTCGGTTGTTTTAATTTTGATAAAATTAGCAACAGAGTTGCCACCAATACAAAATTTTCCATAAGAACAGAAAAATTAAAAAAAAAAGTGGTAAGAAATTAATGATATTTTCATTTTAATGAAGTTTGGAGCTTATGATGTTACCACCTGATTTAACAGTTATATAAATCACCATTTTTAAATTTTCTTAGGATGATGGTTGTAGAAATAAGCTAAGAATCCGATATTAGAATTAGTCAAAATTACCAATTTCTTAAAACGAAAACAAAGTAGAATTTAATGAATAGATTACATTTTTCATAACCCTTGAAGTATGACACAAATATCCAAAGACTAAAATTTGTTGTATCTGTATGCTTAAACTTTGAAATTTACTATTCGACAACTCACCCCAGCAAATTCTTATGATCCTCTATGCAATCAACCAACTCTGCAATATTCTCCTCCACACTCAGCACGCCGTCCTTGCCAATGCGACTGATGCGCGCAGTCAGCGCACGCAAATGTCCGATCATCACGGCCAAATAGCATTGCGGATACATATCGTTGTTGACATTCTGCAGCACAAAAAATGTCATTACCGCAAAATTCTGATAAATCAGTGTCACAGTCAAATTTTGCGCCGCATCTGCATAGAGCTGAGGAAACCAGCCGTCGTAGACCAGTTGACGCAGCGAGAAACCAATGTAAGCAAAACCGCTGCTACTCAACTCATACACAAACATATAGCCGGCGTAGTAGAGATGGCAGATACGTATGGCGGTGAGTATGTGCTGGCGATCCACTGCATGCCGCATGCAACGCACATCCAACTTGGCCAGATAATAGTTCACGGCCAGCAGTTTCGGACGATGCAACCAGAGCGACCATTGTTTGGCCGTGGCCATGGTCAGGGTGACGCCCAAATAAAGCAGGCCAATAAGTTGTGACAAATTTTCAATGAAAAACAATTTAGCAATCATTGTGGCAGGCAGGAATACGCCAAGTGAGATGTTAATGCAGGCGGAGTAGATGTAGTAAGGCAAGCGATGGCGACGTGTCGGATGCATGCCAATCAAACGCCAATTCAGCCAGAGATAACGGAAGGCGTGAGCGGAGTCAAGTTGTTGTTGTTGTTGTGATTGTTGTTGCGGTTGTACAGACATGCTGGAGCGACTAACGGCACATATATGTAATAAAATGAATCAGCTATTAAATTATCTAAAGTGTCGGACGTGGCGTATGCGCAACTAAACTAAATCATTGCAAATGCGGCGCTTTTATAAAACGCTTTGAGCTGTGAAAAATGTCCGCCGCTGCACACAAATGCTTAAAACGAAAGTTGCTTGAGTTTTTCAAAAAACTTTGCAGACAATAATTACTGTTATGTTTTTTGTTTTATTTTACCGCTATAATTCCCATTTTTGCTTTTGCTTTACGGCTGTTCATGCCGCGGCGGCAATTTATTATCGACTTGATTATAGACAAGTTCATTGATTAAGCGCACAAATGACGTTGGCCACTGTCCTGCAACGTGGTGTGCGGTCGTCTATGTGCCACCCGGTGGCGCGCAGGCGGCGTATGTTGCGCGTGCAACAATTCAATTCCAACAAATGTCTGACTTGTGCAACGAGCTGGAAACACACAAAAAAATAACGGTAAATTACAACAGTGGAAATAAAAAAATAAATCGCAAATGCAATAATAAAACAAAAACAGGTTGGGGCAACAGTCAAATGCAATAGGAAACACAATAGCGGGAATGAAAATAAAATGTTTAGTAAGGAAGGCACTAGACGCGTGCGGAACCAAATTTTGGAACCATAATGAATATATCTATTGTTTTTTAATCTGTAAAATTTTGAATTAATAACGGTTTTCATATTTCGATAGCTCATATATTCTGACAAAGGAGTATCTGGAAATTGTAAATAAAATGCAAAATATTTAATTATTCCTCAATAATTATTTTATCGCCTTCAAAGTAATCCCCACCAGATATAATACACTTACGCCCACAATTTTTCCAGTCCTCGAAACACTTTTTATAAGCACTTTTTGGCATGACCTTCATTTCCTTCAGCGATTTTTTTTTTTATCTCTTTGATAGACTGGAAGCGAGATCCATTCTGTTGAATGTTGATCTGTTTGCATGTCGAACTCATAAACAGACATGGACATTGGCAGATATAATGCTCTCTAATACTTGCCTGATGATTTTCAGGCACCATATCCTTCACTTTTTTTTAGTATTTTCAACAGTTGAAGAGGTCGAAGGTCTTCGAGAACGAAGCGTGTTTTCAACGATCTCTCGACCGTCTTTGAAGGCTTTGTACCATTCGTAAGATTGTGTTTGTGATAAAACTGAATCACTGTATCACTGTAAGACTTTTCCGACATTTGTAGTGATCCCACACACGAAATTTGGTTGTAAATACAGAATTTAAGACAAATTCTTTGTTCGATATTTATATTCATTGCAAAAATCGCAACGCACTACTGAGGTGTACCGACTTAAGCAGCTGCTATAGCAGCAGTTAAGAATAGTCCTGCACAATGAATAACATACTAAAATTTCAAATTGATATCTCAAATAGATTTTGAGTTACAACCATTTCTAGGGTAGTTGTCCAGTTCAATCGTGGTTTTCTCGAAACCGCACTTTTTGAATTTTCTGAAGTGATAACTCGAACACAAATATTCCGAGCATCGTTTTTTGCCTGTTCTGTATATAATTACGCATGCAATAACTTATCGATCTGATTCTGTACTGATAAAAATTCGAATTCCGGCAAGCCAAACTAATATTTTGTGTAAAATTTAACTTAAAACATGTTTTGAATTAGGTTTGATCTACGGAGAAGCCTGGAATTATTGCAACAGTGGAGGTCGTTTTTCTAGCATTGGCGGAGATCTCGTATAACTTAAAAGATATATGTACATATACAAATTTTCTTTTAAGAAATTTCACTGTGTATTTTCGAAACACATTTATATAAACCATGAATTTTTTAAAATAATAGATACAGCAGTTTTTTTTAATTATCAAAATTGGCATTTACTTCGGCTGTCACATTAGGAAAGAAAATCAAGTTTTTGTGGATTCGAAAAAAGTTGTTGGCTCTATTTCACTACTTAAAGCGAAATGAGGAGGAGTCCTTCATTGATTTCAAAGACTTTTTTGAAGTAATAGCAGCCTGAATCTTCCATCTACAGTCAAGAAACTTTTGTATTCCTCAGAAAGGTAAATTAAGTCTGCTACGAGGTATGTAACACCCTAACGGAAAAATTGGAGATGCTGTAAAGTATGTACATATATATATATAAATGATCAATATAACGAGCTGTTTCGATTTATCCAGGTTTGGGTATTTGGCTGTCTATATATACGCGACCACAGAGACAACTTTTGCGAAATTGATCAGAAATTTTGCACTGTTCCGGAATTCGGAATCGCTGATATCGGAACACTAAAACATTAAGCTTTCATGCAAATTTACTGATCACAATCAAGATAAAGAGCTTTTTTACCCTTTTATGGCATAAGAAATGCCCTTATAGTTTACGTATTTTGTTATTTTTTCATTCGCTTTTTAACTCAGACTTTTCCAAATTACCTTGATATCAGTTAGCTCCCCCAATACTAATTCTCTAGGTTGATTGTGGTCGTCCGGGACTTGTTGTCGAAGGTCTTTCCCAAACCTCATGAGCATCAAATTTCTACTTAATAACAAATTCTAAATTTCGACGGCCGCATGTAGTGCTTGACAATCAAGATTGTAAGTTAATCTTTCTATGTTCTAATTTTGCACCACGCAATGCTCAACTATGAAGTGTATTTTTCCAAAATTTGTGTCGATTCTAGTACAGTACGGATGGCTTTCCGTAACCAGAGCGAGCACGAATTTTGTAGATTCCAGCACTGCAAACTCGGCCGCTCACTCGTTTCTCAAAACCATTTGAGGTATATTTTCTGCCGCTACATCAACATTAATTTGGTTTTCAAATCTAGAAATCAAAGATTTAGTATCTTGGATAAGAAACTTTATCAAACTTGGGAGAATTATTTAAAAATATTTTACTCTACGTTCGGAAGTCCACATTTCTTTATGACCTATAGAAGGAAACATCTCGCAAGTTGTCTCCATGTGATAGAAATGGTTGCTATTTGAACTTACAATTCGTGGAACAATTTCTATATAGTTATAATAGCTATTCAATGCAGATTGGTGTTTAGAAAATGGACTCGAAAATATTTCCATGAAATTAAAAAACACGCCGCCATTATAAACAATTACTTCAAGAACGGGTTTAAATACCCTATTGCCGTACTAAACACGGGTACATAAAAAGGACATAAGCAAGCAAATGCAATAAGCAATACAATAGCCACAATAACAGTAAAACAGAAATCAGCAAAAATGGCGAAATTATTGCAAAAACTCAATTAGAGCGCAGGAAAATGTTGCACCTTCCAACGGAGGCAAGCAACACAAATGGCGTAAGAAAGAAATTACACCGTCGTCATAATATCCAGGGAAAGTCTACAAAAGCAAATCCCAAAAAGAATAGTAAAAAAAGAAGAACAAGTAGAAATGTAAAAGCGCCAAAACGATGAACGGAGATCAAATCGAATTTATTACGGCATTACGAGAGACCAAACAAGAAAAGCGCTGTGTGAGTTGAGAGAAACGGTTAAAAGTAATTGCGAACAGTTACAAAAAAATGCAGGTGTAAGAGCAAAACCAGAGAATGGGAAGGTGGCAAAGGTGGTGCTGGCTTAAGTGGAGACGAAGAGTTGCTCTGAACTATGCCAACAAAACGAGAAAAGCAAAGAAAAGGTAAGCACGGGACTGAACGACTACGGCAACTTAACTCATTTAAGCGCCACGCTTCATTACGCTGGAAATTCTGCTGGCAATGCAATTGCCACATAACAATAACAACAAGGGCCGGCCAGCAAGTGGACGCAGTACACAATACCGTTAATACACCCACAAGCAGACACAACCAAAGCGCAGAACCGGTACAGTTAAGTGAAGTTCGATTGAGTTGAGTGCGGCTCACGGTGTGGTGAAATATGGTATGGTGAGGTGAGTTGTGCGGCGCGCTGTGTCGCATAGGTTGAGGCCTCAATTATGGGCGCGTAATTGCATTTGCACAACGACAATTGAACTGAAATGGAAATGAAGCTGTCGACTTGCGGAGACGCCTAATGGAGTCATCAGCGTAGAATGCGCACTCACACACTCAAGCGTACACACGTACATGCCTCGTTGACGGCCAAAGTGCAGTTGTTGATTGCTTTGCCTTTGTTACTACATACATAACTGTACTTATTTAGTAGGCATCGATTTGAGAAGTGCTGAGACAACAGGTTTACGCGCAACACAAACGTCGCAGACACAATACCCACACATATACACAGCTTTGTGTCGGCGTGTGTGCGTGCACTCATCCTCGCTGCTTGTTCTAAATACAAAGCGGACATTGCGTTGTGCTGAGTGCTGGACAAATAGGTAAGTCGCTGTTGAGTTACCGATTTTAGAGTGGAGTGCTTACCGCTTGAGTTGTGGCAGACACATATGAATGTGCATATTTAGTATGGGTTTTAGGTTTAGGTAAATTATATACGCCTATATATCAGTTATCGGATATATAAGGTCTGGCAAAAAATATCCATTACTTTTCCAAAATATGATTTAAGTAATGCTATATGTTATTAGAAAGATAGCAGGTCAATTGAAAAGTAGACGGCGCTACACCAGCACCAACCACCCGTACTTGCGCTGTAACAAAATTTTTTTGGCCCAAGATCGATCGCAAGAGATTTAGTGATCTCTTTGTTCTCAGCATGGCTAGCCTCTCCCTGGTCGTGGAGGTTTTAATAGGCCATTGCTCTATTGACGCCCATGCTGTAAGGCTGGCAATCTTACCAGACGCTGTATGGAAGATGACGAGGTCGAAAGAACTCGACCCTTCCTTCATGACTGTCCCGGGTCTGGCAGGTAAAAACTTAAGCACTTGTGAGTGCATACCTTCAAAAATCCTCCAGAAAAATGAACCTTCAATGACTGGTAAGCTAAGTTTAGAGGTGGTAAAATGTGCACGAAAGACGGTGAACGCAGTGGAGGTCCAAAAAAAGTACGACATCAAAAAGTCCACAAAATAATTTTGAATTACCGTAAGATGATAAGATGACCAAAAACAACGACGAGTTGATGTTTTGGGAACCGAGTTTGAAGATATTCAAACCTTATAACCACGGATGAATCAGGGCTCAATAATTTCACTTTGAAGTGCACGCAGAACCCGTCTCAAAGTGCTGAAGAACACCTCTCTTTATAGGAATGCGTATGGAATAATTTTTATTAACTATTTTGAAAAAAGAGGGACCATCAACAGCGACCATTATTTGAAGAAAAATAAAGTGCTGTTTCACCAAGACAATGCACCGTGTCACAAGTCAGTGAAAACGATGGCAAAAGTTCATGAGTTGGGCTTTGAATTGCTGCCGCATCCACCATATTTGCCAGATCCGACCCCCAGTGACTATTTCCTGCTCTCACATCTCAAAATAATGCTCGCTGTGAAGAAATTTTCAATTAATTTCTTAAGTTTTCCTACTAAGTTTCTTAGATAGTTTCGTAATTGCTTGTCAAAGATGGACACCACCCAAGATCAAATATGCTATATGTTACAGTTTCTTCTTCCACAAAAGGTGAACACGTAAGGCAGCCGAAATGTTTTAGACTGTAATAGTCATAATCCGTAAATTTAATATCCTCGATTGTGTTCCGATGATTTTGGTATGAAAGAAGTGTCAACCTCAATACCGCCAAGTTTCGAAAATATCAACAAAATAATAGATAGAATAGTCATTTAAGCGCTGTTTTAATTTTCTAGAAACTATATATTGCACATCTTTTCAATCAGTCTAAATATGAAAGGTAGGACGATGTACATAATATAACAACAAATATGAGTGTCTCACAAGATAACGTCAAACATTTTTGAAACTCTGCTGAATCCATTTCCGAAGCTGATGATTACTATTGATGAAAAGTGGTTCACGACACATCAAACGAAAACGGAAGTAGTCGAATCGCAGTGAGCCGGCGCAAGCGATAGCCAAGCCAGGAATCACGGTTAAAACGGTTTCGTTATGTGTGGTGAAATCGCTAGGGAATCATCCATTATGAGCTGCTCTCCTACGACCAAGCTCTTAACTCAGACCAGTATTATAAGCAATGGGACACTGAAGGTAATATTCTTGCTTGCAGCTCTGGCCAATAAAGAGGAAATGTTTCCCTTATAATAACGACAGTTCATACACGTCGATAGTGACGCGCCAAAATTCTCGAAAGCTTAGTTGGCGTATTCTGAAATACAAATGTGATACAAAGTGATTGCTTCCTTTTTTTCTGACTAAGGCGAAGGAGTTTGCTGGTGAAAGATTCGCCTCAAAAGTTGCTGGTAGAAATTGATTGTTCCAGGTTTAAACAAAGACGTCTAGTATGTACAAAAGTGACATTATCGAAAAATTTTACAAAATTGCAGCAATTTGCAAAGCTAATTGATTTCCTTTCACTAGATCTTAGATATGACCTATCTGCAATGATTTGACCATAAGCCTGTCTAAAACTGCCTAAAGGAGACTATAGGTTATTTTTTTAAATATTTTTTTTTGGCAGTCGTAGCGAAGAAAACCTTCCACAAATAATTGTGACGAATGCAACCGAAAGCCTGATTGTAAAAACTGGTATTTTATAATTGCGTAGGCTCGACAGCCTTGAGCACGCCACACAAAAAATGTGACTAAATTCTGGCAATAAAAATGCACAAATGTTTGAAAACTAATTTTTTATGAGTTAATTCATCTTTCATGTCCTTATTCTATGTGCACTACTAATTATCACCTAAGTTTCAATATTTATTAATTTAAACCTTTCATTGGAAAGTGATGAAGGTCAGGTAAAAATTTTTGAAAGCTAAGCATTTAAGTAATATTGCAGGTAATTATTTCAAACAATGCAAAACTAATCACACTTAGGTAAAAACCGGTATCGCTAATTAAAAAAAAGGGATTAATACCTGCCTAGCGCGATAGCGTCTTTTAGAGTATAAAAGGATCCGTCAGTTCACTTTTTCATCAGTTGAACATTATCTGTTTAAGCGACTGAAGCTCTTCAAAAATTAGAAATTCTTCTGAGAAAACTATTTCATAAGAAGATGGCGAAAATCTGGGTACGCAAGGATTTGTTTACTAGCGCCTCCTTTGATCCTAAAACGCCGAACGTGCTGAAACTGTATATGGTTGATATTCAAACGAATATTAAAAATCCAGCGGATGATACGAATCTAAGCACTCTAAAAATTACTGGTGATGCCCATGCAAGGACTGTAGAAACTAAAGATGATCTCCTTACAACGAATAAAACAAAAGTCGAGAAGCTGGAAGCAGAATTAACAATTCGGTTTGACTGTGACGACATAAGCGTAAATTATGCCCATCACAGCAGGCGCAGAAGACGTAGATGTGTTTTGAATAAATAATTGAAACTCATTTGCAATTGGACAACGGATGATGAACATACAAGGACTAAAGAAATAACATATGATACCCATGCAACGACTCAATAGTATCTCGCCGTAGCAGTTCGTTTTTGAAGAAAGAAAAATATTTAAATTAAAGCTAGTGTGCATGTGTGTTTTAACCTTTTAACTTTTAAAGATTTTAGGCGTTCTTTTGTTGTAATACATATTCGATTATTAACATTTATACTATATACATTTTTCAACATTTTTACTATATAAAATTGAGTTATCCATAAATTGTGACATAAAAAAATTTAATAATCTCCAGCGATTGGCAAAATAAAAATAAATGCAAAATTCTTCATATTTCAACTTAGAACTATATGATTTTTGGATAATATATATTTAGAGAAAAAAAATTCTGAGGTAATTTCGAGGCATGGTGCCGTGTTCACAGTCCAGGTCCGGATAAAGATCTGGGTCCGTTTTGGTTACGTAGACCCGACAGACGTGGGATATTTCCTTTTCGTATATAAAGAATCTACTTATAAAGTGGCAGCATATAAAAGCTATCCTGAAATTGGTTCTCGGGTAGAATGTGATAGCTTTAATTTACAGACTATATACTGTGTCACTACTGCTTCACTGAAGATAGTACCCGACTTTTCTTGGGTTTGAGAAGATATGTACTTCTTCTGCCCATCTGCCCTCAACGACTTTTTTGTTCGAACCCCAAGAAAATGAAGTGACATAGAGGAGATGAAACCTTTTTCGAAATAAAAATCAAAAGATAGCATTAATAATTTTAAAAAATTTCAAGATTTAGTAATAAAATCTTATTTGCACTCCACCTCATACTTCATTACAGTCGATTACAATATACAGATAAATACAAAAAGAAGTCAGAACTACTTTTTAACCATTTGATAATATTTCCATAAAAAGTCATAACATACGAGCGTCAATTGCAATTTAATTGTAAAAAGTCTAAGCTTTTTTCATTTTCTGCGCCATTTTCATAAATTTCAGTTCACTCGGAAATTGTCCTCTTTTTTTAGTAAAATGCTCTGCATAAATGAATGCAGTTCATATTGAAAATTTATGACTTTTATTGCTAAATCCGTAACATATGACACTCGCTGTAATCGAAAATAGAAAGCAACAATGCGAGTGAAATATGGAACAAACAAATGGAAAATGCAGTTGATTGCATAAGCAAGCGACCGTATTGTATATATACATATATGTGGAAAATATGGAATATCCAGAGAATAGCAGAAATTAATACATTAAAAGAACAAAAAACTAATGGAGTGTAAGCTCGAAGCAAAATTGGAAATGGTTTTCTTATAAGTTATTTTTAAATCACCGCGTCAATCCTCTGAAAAAAGATGTTTGGCGATGAACACATATCTTCAGCTTAACATTGTCTGAAATACTGAAACCGAATTAATAGTAATACTATAGATGAATACAGGTAATGCTGGAACAACTAGTCAAAATTTTGATTTTTGGTAAAACTGAGGTTTCTATGAAAAAGTTTGTAGTAAAAAACTTAAAGCGTAGAGTGCCTGTTGAAAAACCGAAATTATTGCCCACAACTTATTCCTTCGATCATTACCTGTAAATATAAATATGAAACTCCAATCCGAACGGTCTGAACGTTTCAGAGAAATTTTGGTCACCGACTCTGAAAACACCTTATGGAAGCACATTATACTAACTTAAATACGCTCATATCTCCAAAACGCCTTGACGCATGAAATTTTCGGAGAACATTTTTAATTTGACCGTGATACCGTAAACAAGCTAAAACATAAATCGATTTTTGGATATAATTACTTTAAATATAGTCCTTTTCTAAAATATAAATATCTCTTTACATATCTAAAAACTAACTACAAAATTTTAATACTCAAATCAGATTTCCTTGAATACTAATTTGTATGTATTGGTTTCTGAAAGTATGTATCTCACCCTAGCGAATATACTAATAATAAACAGGAATGAAACAATGTTTTGAAATCTTAATAAGCCCCAACAATATTGTAATATTTTCGGAAAGAGCATTATATAACAGAAACAGGTAAAACTCCACACTAAATCGGTTAATAAACACCAAATTTATGCATATTGAACTCTAAGCGTCATTTAGCGTAAATCCGTATATAATAATATGTATTATTATACCCTAAATAGGGTATATTTTTCCACGAAAATTGTAACACGAAAAAGCAAAAATCAAAGACCTTATGAAGTATACCATATATTTGGTTGTCGAAAAAGTTTTTTCGTATTTTGTCCATAGATGTCGTTGCAGTGCTACCAATCGTCCCATATAATGTTGGAAAGGTGAAATTTTAAGCTTCATTTATTCCAAAAAAAACTAAATTCGGGAAGTTGAAAAAAAATTACAGCTGTTCAAAAATGAATGAAAATAATGAAGAAATTCTCCATATTTTGAAATTTTTGTATAAAAAAGGGAAGAATGCCACACAAGCCACCAATGAAATTTGTGAACTTTACGAAGACGACGCTGTGTCAGTTCGCAACAATGGTTCGCTCGCTTTCGTTCGGGAAATTTCGATGTGAAAGAAAGTCGATGAAATGAAGGAAAAGATTGACCAGGACCGTCACATAAGCAGCCATGACATCGCTAAAGAACTTAACATTCACCATCAACGGTTAAAAAAGGTTGGCTACAGAAAGAAGCTCGATGTTTGGGTACCACATGAATTGTCTGTGAAAAATTTAATGGACAGAATTAACACCTGAGATTCTTTGCGGAAACAAAATGAAATCGAACCATTTCTGAAGTGAATGGTAACAGGAGAACGAAAAGTGGATCAAATGCGACAATAATGTGCTAAAAAAAAGATGGTCGTGGTGAAACTAAACAAATGGTCGCAAAGTCAGGAATTGACGCCTCGAAAGATTATGATGAGTGTTTGGTGTGATTGGAAAGTAATTATCCACTATGAGCTGCTGCAGCCTGGTCAAACGATTGATTCTACATTTTACTGTCAACAAGTGATGAGATTGAAGCAAGCAATCGAAAATAAAACCTCCAGAACTGATCAACAGAAAGGGTTTCGTTTTCCATCAGGACAACGCTAGATCACACACATCTGTGATGACTCGGCATCAGACTACCATTTGTTTCGGTAAATGCAGAACTCCCTTAATGGA
This sequence comes from Bactrocera neohumeralis, assembly GCF_024586455.1. NCBI lineage: Eukaryota > Metazoa > Arthropoda > Insecta > Diptera > Tephritidae > Bactrocera > Bactrocera neohumeralis. Next base: position 14,008,290 of record NC_065921.1, read on the forward strand.
CTAAGGTTGGCTTCAATGAAAATTACTTGTCGTAGCTTTTCGCAGAGAAACCAGAATAGTTTTACACTGATGGAATAATGTCTCTAGTGGAAAAATGGCAAAAAGTGGTGGACCAAAATGGTACATATTTGGTTCATTAAAGTTCATTATAAACATAAAAAAAATAAGTTGAAGTTTGATTAGAAATACGAAAAGACTTTTTCGACCACCCAATATATTTTAATGTATAAACGAGTAGCGTGACGAGTTGTGTCGATTTAGCCACGTTCGATTGTGTGTTTGACTACATATATGCGATTTTGTCCTTTAGTGTTTGGGATATCGTCCTGAAATTTTATATATGTTCTTTCCTCACCAATCAGTTGCTCATTTCACGGAATACATATGTAGTTGCCTTACAAACTGAACGTTTGGTTTCAAATACTTGCATAGATAGTTTCTTCAATTGACGAGATATGTTCAGCAAACTTGGCACATGCTATTATCTAAGGCAATAATGAGAACTCCAAAAAAAGTATACAGATCGAGTCACTATAGCATATAGTTGCCATGCAAACTGACCTGTCAAAATCAAGTTCTTTTAGCAAACTTTTATATTTGTGAAGGATATTATTGCTTATGTGCAACCTAAGATAAAGTTTTTTTTTCTGTTACGCGTATATGAATATGTGTGATGTTATGGTAACCACAAAAATTGTATTTGTAGCCTGAATAGGGTATATGAAGTTTGTCAAAATGTTAGAACACATACAAAAGCAGAAGTCAAAGGCTGAATCGGTTTAGCCACGTTCATCTTTTGTTTTGCATATATGTGAACTAGACCCTTATCGTCTTAAAATTTTACGCATTTGCTCATTTCTCAATACCGGACCATTATAGCATATAGCTGCTATATAAACTTATCGATCAAAATAAAAAAGCTCTTTTTATACCCTTTTGAGCTATAAAAAAAGGACCTGTGAAGGGTTTTATAGCTTCGTTGCTGCCGAAGTTAAGTTTTTTTTGTTTTTGTATTATATTTAAATCCATTTCGGTTAAAGACTTTGACTATTTAAATATTAACTCAAAGCCGCACATTGGCTTCAGTTGATTTTGATCACTTTTAATAATTGAATGAAACTTCTCTTTGCTTTCACACTCTACGTTTACACCACAGGTGTTGTAACACTTCCGCGCGAAGAAAGGATGTAAATTTTTCTGGACTACGCTGATTGTAACACAAAGTTACAGTGTCGCTTGTGCCCAAAGTCCTTGAGTGCGAAAAAGGAGGTACTACGAGGTTGCCAGTGGGTTTTGTTCACAGCTGTTCCAGTGTTGGTCATTAGCAGAAGCCACGTTTCCAAGTTAACGACTCTGTTTTTTTTACAATTCGCACAAACACACACACTCACTTGAAAAAAACTGTTATCAAGGCTTTCGCATTGTGACTTGCCACGCTTGGTTAACTGTTTGGTGCAAATATTTGCACGTAGTCACAAAAAAGTAATAATCACATGGATGCATACACATACATACCATATACAGTGTGAACTGGCGGGGCTAACAAGCACGCACACACACACATATGCGCCTAGATCCAATGTAATGCTGTTTTTTCTATGCATTTTTGAGCGTGAGTGCCCTTATCTCGCCGCTGCTCTTCCTTACATACATCACCTTGTTTGTATGTGCGTCTGTATGTGTATGTGTGTGTGTTGGCGCTTCATGGTGTCCCCTTTTTAATTAAAATTTTATGGAAAAACTGCTGCTGCCACACACGTACCGCGGTCGCCACCGCTGCTGTCTTCCTTAACTCGTTCGCTCATCGGATTTATTGTCCTTTTAGTTATTGTTTTTCTTCGCATTTTGGCTTCGCTTCTGCTTCGCTGGCCTTTTAGCAGCGCTGTTGTGGCATTTCATGAAATTTTACAGCGCTTTGTTTTGCTTTGCCACTGCCACGCTGCGTTTTGGCTGCTTTGCCTGGCCGGCATGCTTCCGCTGCTCCATTTCCGCGCACCCTCTCTCCCTTCTGGAACTCAAATTGAGTTGCACTTTTACGGTCGCGTCGAGTTATTTTTCACCGTTGTTATTATTTTTATTGTCTTCGTCGCTAGCAGTGCTTGCATAGTTGTTGTTGTTACTCTTTTTGTCTGCCACACCACTATCTGATGAAGTTGCAGCAGTCTGTGTGGCCGTAATGACAATAACAGCAGCAACAAAAATGGACCTCGGTACAGTTTTTGGCGCACTCGCTTGCCTCACGCCTCACTTTCGCCCGCCCAAATGCTTATAAGCGCACAAACGTGCAATGTGCGGTAAGTTGCATGTGCTGTCTACCGGTTGCAGGTATATATGTATGTATGTGTGTGTGAGTTTTTCGCGTCGCACGGAAATTAAATTGTACAGCTATCGTCCAGCGAGTCTAACTATGTTGCGGCTACGTCTCTACAAACACACAGCTGCGCTTGCTTGTATGTGTTTGTGCCATATGTTTGTATGTTATGTTGCGCTGTGTGTGTGTTTGTGCTTGCGAGCGACCATTTTAATGGAATGTAATGACTTGATTGGAAACAGATTATCGCCGACACTGTGCAGCAGTCCAGCGCAACATCATAATAACACTCACAAATGCCAGCACAAACACACACACACAATTGCAGCTGCAAATGGCAACATTCATATTCCAAACAATTTTGTATTTTGTACTAAAATTTTTCGGATTTCTTTCTGTTTGCTTTTTGTGGCAATCACAACCCAATTCCGTTTTGATTTTTCGCTGTTGTTGTTGTTATAGTTCGTTCTGTCGCAATTGGTTTTGTGTGTGTTGCAATTTTAATTTGTCCAAATTGTTTTGGTGGATTAAATACGAAAACACGAATGACCACTGTGACGTAAATTGCATTTTGGTTGATCGAGTAATAAAATTTTGTGTTGATTGCATTGATGAGTGCTTTGGTGAGCACCAGGATGAGCACACAGATGATCATTGGATGTATAAAGCACACACGCACACATATATATATAGTATGTATGTATGTAGTACCTATTGGTTTTGAGAAAATCACCAATTTGTCGAGAAATATTTATATGCGAAATCAATTTGCTCCATTAAACTGCTTGAGAATACTGAGTGTCTTCCTATGTCTTCTCTAGGTGAGTACAGAGGCACCGGATTTTTTATGGTAAATAGTGTACTATTCTGAACGTTTTGGTGTTTCCCAATTTGAATTTAGATGAGCGTCTCTATACTAACGACTAGCAGATCCACATTGTACAAGTATAGTTCAGAATATCCATAACAGCTTCCTGCAAGAATTACAACTGCGCTTAAATACGGTTATCTTAGCATTATAAAATATTCCCGAAATATTAGTAACAGTCACTAGGGATATAGATTCACGCTTGATAAGTAAATCCGACTCTCGTGATACTGGGCTGAACAAAAAATTTGGAGAGCTGACATAATCTATAACAGAACTCAAGGAAGAAAATTTAATCGGAACTCCGGTAAAAATTCAAATGCAATCATAATTCACTTAAAAAGGTGCAGAGATTCTACAAGACAATTGTTGGTGATGAGAAATTATTCATCTAGTTCTTCTCTGATCCCGTCTTACCCAATTTGACTTACACTGGCAAAAAATTATATTTTCCGTTATTTAAATACAAATCTTTATAACCGCCTTCAAAATTGACACTTTTTTAGCCAAAACAATCACGCTAACGATTAATCTAAGTTTTCATATACCTTCATAAGTCTTGGCTTGTTTGGCCTTTACTTCCTTTACTGCCTTCAGTGTATTTTGGTTTGTTCGGTTTCGGGTATTTTTGGCGCGCCATTCGCTAGATTGTTGGATAGTTTGTACTGCTGCGTAGACTTAATATACAAGTATGGTCCTCAGCAGCGTTTTCAAGCACCCCTTTTGCGACCACTACTCGACACCATTTTGCAAAAAAAGAGTCAGGCGCTTTGGCACGAGTCAAGCATCGATATACCTCATACCAGTCGATCCATAGGAGATGATGGAGCCCGCTTCTATCTATATGATGCCAACACGATGTGTTTAGGGTATTTTAGTATCTAGAGAGCTGACAGAATCCTTAACAGAGTTTATCGTAGTAGTTTGACTTGAATGCGGTGTCCACAGACCACCGGTAAAGATTAGAATATACAGGGTTTGTCCGGAAAGTAATAGGACTGAGTCGATTTAAAAAATTTTATTGAATCAATCGTTACGATTCTTTAAAAATTTTCAAAATAGGCACCTTCTGCGCTGATGCAGCGCTGCCAACGCGATTTACAAGCATTGCAGGCGTCACGAAAGGCATTCGCCGGAATAGCCTTGAGAGCCGAGGTGCATACTGCTTTGATCCCTCTGCCGGCATGTGCTACTCGGAAGATACCTCGGGATCATTACTCACAGGTCTATGACTCGTCACCTGTGATTACGATATAAAAAATTGGGGCTCACTTTCACGCATGTTTAAATTTGGCTTCAATGAGCACAATGTCATGGACCACAGATTTTGATAAATTTAACATCTGGGCAATTAAACGAATACTTAGTGGATGGTCTGAGTTCACACCTTTGCGCATACGAATCACGTTGTTGGTGTTTGTCGAAGTTTAAATTCCTTACTTCAGTAGATTGAAGCTTAATCGGTGGTGGGAATATAAAGATAGGCATCTGAATAAACTCCACAGTATATTAAGTTGGCTCACTTCTCCAAAGTATGAAAGTGAGAGTAAAAGAACAAATAATGATCATCAAAGAAAGATAAACACCAAAAGCAAAAGAATACCGCCTTTGAGATCTCGGACTAGTGTATCAATGCATTCACAATAACATCTAACACTTCTCGTCATCTCTTGTATACCCACTCTTACTTGTAAAATACTGCAAAAATTCATTAATAAATGAACATGGACGCATACACACATACTAACGTATTTGCGTACAGCAAGACAAACAAGCATAAATGCAAACAAAAAACCGGATAATCTAAATTGCAACAGGAATCAGGCGAAGATTTTATGCTGCAATGCCTGTCAAATTGCAAAGGGGCGTAAGCCGGTGAACCTGAGGCAGGGTTAAAGTGCATGAAAAGTCGACAGACTTTAGAATTCCTAAGGAAAATGTCATTTAAGCTGGAATAAAAATAAAAGCAACAACAACAAAAGCAAAATACAAAAGCCAGTATGGGTCCAACAAGGAACAGGAGTACGAAGGTAAAAACAAACAAGCTGATGACAAGCTGAGCAGCTGACGAATGCAGCGGCTAAAAGTTTACGAGCTGGGTGGGGATCAGCTGAATGTTTGTGTGCACGGGTGTGTAAGTGCGTTGACAAAACACTTTTGGCCTGAGGAGGAAAAAATTATTATTATTATGAATTTCTCTTTGAGCTTCAACGCTTTCTGGGAAAAAATCTAAACATTGAAATGACGTGCCACCATTTTCCCCATTATTTTTGCAACATTCGTATTGCTGTTGTTTTTGTATTTTCATACTAACGCCTGTGCGTGGATTGTACTCGCTTTTTAAAGTGCACAGTGACAGTTACTAAGCAAGATAAAAATCAGAGCAGCTCCGTAATGAGAGGATAAACGGTGCTGCAAATAGGTGCTCTTTGGCTGGATGTATGTTGTTGCAGTGTTGCTCGAAATTCATCGTAAATATGAGATATAAATAGAGTACTTGGAATGAGAGAGAGCGAATACGTCAACAAGCAAAGTTAAATCTCAACCGGACGGTAATAATGGTGTGAGGTTGCGGGTCATACACTGCGAGAACATTTGTAAAAATTTTTGATGGCTTGAGAAAGTTTTTATATGTTGCTTTGTACTCATTATAAGGGCATTTAGGGATAAATCTAGTGTCCAAAAGTAAAAATTTAAGTCGAGGTTAGTCGAAGTACAGAGTTTCCTCTTCGCAACCTTTTACCTTTGTTCCTTTTTGTTTATATAATAGTCTATCTTTAGAAAAATTTAACGGCAGATACACACTGTTGGACTTGAAGCTAGTTCTCTCATCATTCTCTCTTCGTTGCCTCACTGTATCAAGGCTAATATGGATTGCCATTCTCACTAAAATAGGCACTAAGTAATTGAAGCAGAAGCAAAGCTTTTATCCGGCTAAATTGTCATCATGGCAAAGTTTTCCTGAAACAAACTTCGAATGGAAAAAATAATCTTACTTTAGCATAGAGTATCAGCTCCGAAAGTATATTAATTTTGCTTTCATATAACAGGAGACCAGCACTGTAAATTTACAGTCTCATTCGTCTAAGCATTGCATATCTGAACTTCTCAATCATATTAAAAAAAATTGAGAATGAGCTCAATATTCCCGAAATTGACTAAGAAAGAGAAAGTTTATGAACTAACTCTCCTTTGAGCTCCGAATTATAGTTTTTACGATTTAAATTTTACACGTCTGTCTGTCGATATGTCTATCTGTATCATTGTTATTCGTTTCTAAGGTTTTGAGATATCGAACGGTAGTTTGACACGCTTTTTTCTCTCCAAGAAGCTGCTTATTTGTTGAAATCGCTGACAACGCATCATTATACTATATACCGATCATAATCAAGTCTTTGTGTGGAAATAGCTTCATTTGACGCGGGATCTTCACGTATAGAATCCCTAAATATATTGTTTAGCCTAGACATTTTGGCTAATAACTGCCGTGCAAACTGATAAAAATTAAGATAAAGCTCTCTTATACTCTCAAAACGGTAAAATGGGCACATTTAGTCAAAGCCCTGGATGAAATACGCGCGACTGAAAATCTCATAAACATCATAAGGAGTTATTTTAGAAACAAAAAGCTCACTTTTGATACGGACAGATACAGCAAAAGCTACTCTATCTCGAGCGGAGTATCTCAAGGCTCAGTATTAGGTCCACTATTATGGAATCTCATGTATGAGGGGTTGATAAGAAGTGAAACTAACAACACGTGTGGACCATCTCATGGTGGTGGCAGTGACTAAACCATTAGTTGACCTAAGAAATAAATGCAATGAGTGCTTAAATGGTCTACGCCCACAGTTTGAGTCTTTAACTGACTGAGCTCAAACAGTAGTAAGGATACAGACACTGCCTAAAAAGGCATTTGCTAAACAAATAATTGCAGTGCATAGGCTTTCTTCAATCCGAGTAAAAATCCACAAGCTTATATGGGACATCCACTCGTGGATGGATAGATAGACAACATAGGGATCTGAATTTCCATTTGACCCAAATACTTAGTGGACATGGGTGCTTTAGAAGCTACTTATAAAATTTTCACAATGACTTTAGCCCGAACTGTCCGAGTATAAAGAAGACTCTGAGTAAAAATACAAGCGAAAAACTAAAAACCACACTCGGTGATAGTTTTATGGTTAATAATTTAACGACACTCATATAGTAGTCGACTGAGAAATGGAATGCTGTTACCGAAGCGTCAGCTTCCATAATGATAAAACTGAAACTTTTTCAACAAATTAGGAATCAGTCAGTCCGCACAATAGAGAAGAATTTTCAAAAAATTGAAAACATTTTTTTGTGTCACTCTAATTTATTGAAAACATATTCAAAAATATAGTCCCGAAGTTTCATTGGTATACTCCGAATATTTTCGAAGAAATAGGCCACAAAACCAACGCACTTCATGTAGCGGCTGTATACGTAACAAAACTTTGAGGCTCGTTTCCTCGAACTTTTTCTATCCGGCCGTCAAATTGCGAGGGAGTTATTTAACCGACACTCGATTTACTTGAACTAAAGCGTATTTTATAAACAATTTTTTACTCAAGTGCGTGATAGAGCGCTTTTCCGAGAAAAATGTGATTTTGACAGTGGTTTAACTATTTTCATGACAAAAAACAAGGGATAAAATATGCAGCATAAAAGCTTCTTGATTAAAAAAAAAATACTTTCTTCATTTCAAAAAGAAGCAATCAACGGATCGTTGATATTTCCGTCATTTTGTTTTTTTTTTTCATAAAATAATTTTTATTTTGTAGTTCAATAATACCTTCGACTATATAAGCAAAAAATTAGGATGTGATCGGTTTTTATTCTCCCATAATAAAAGTGGAAAACTTACCTTTTTTGACTATACTAGAGGTGTCAACAACCACCCCCTCTCCTCCTTAAATGTCCTGTCCCTCCCACAAAGTAATACTTAACCAGTGGTTCCGCTTGGGAATCTAGAGTTGGTTGTTAGTTAGGTTAAAGTTCAGCACTCCATTTATCGATGCTTCCTTTACCATAAAAAATAAAAATAAAGGTTTAATATTATTTTCATTCACTTAAGTATTGCATAGCTGCACTTCTCAACCGTATTATAGGAATGCAAGTTAGCTTAAAACTCAAAAATAATTACCAAAGAGCGATTATTTTTAGGAAAAACATTACATATAAAGCAATTCCGTCTTGACTTCAAAAATTTTTCCGATATCGCGAAGTTGTAAATGTATTTTTTTTTGAAATTTTTATAAATTCAATCAACAAAGAATTGCTATTTTTTACAGTGTACTGCCACCTAAACTGACATGTTTAAGACAACATTGGCGCTGTTAAGAGCTGTAGAAAGAAAAAATGCATTACCTGCGCGAAAAGTGACGGCATTAAAGCCAAATCCGAAATGCACAATCTAAGCAGCTTTTCCGAGCTCAGCATTAAGAGCGAGATTAATGATTTAAAAATATCGAAATTCCTGCAAATAAAATGCAGAGATTTCACATTAAAAGCACTTAGTATTCCATATTAAAATTTGCTCAGTAGTTTTACGCAGCGCTTATAGCAATTCCAGCGAAACAGAAAACATGATCTGTTGAGATTTTTTACAACAAGCTGGAAGCGTACAACATGCAACATACAGTCCAATATTATGTTTCTACGTGCAACACTATCTATATGTGTGCCTGTAGTGCAAACACTAGAAAATGTATATGTGTATACGTGCAAATATAGAGTTGTTGTTGTTGCAGCTGTACATATTTTATAATGACTTCTAATGTTGCCAACGTGGCCGCGAGCAACTTTTCCTGCATGTTGCACACGCTAGCACTTTTTCATATAAAACCGTTTTTTAATATTGCTTTTAAGTATGTTTGTTTTTGTTTTTATTTCTTTCTAATCGTTTTGTGCTTCACTATTTGGCGTCTTTTATTATTATTTCTATTTTATTTTTTCACTTCTTTCCACTCATTTGCTGTGCTCCTCAATTCTTTTCATACCGACACACCCTAAAAGTAGGCAATATGCAACAGTTGCTCTTACACATGTATGTGTGTGTTTGTTGGTGTACAGTTATGCGCCTATTTATATTTTCGCTTCCGGCATTATGCATAATTTTTTTTTGTTGTTTTTTTTTGTATTATTATTTCATATTTACTTTGTGTCTCTTTATTGCGAGCAATATGCTCCCTTTTCCCTCCACCGTCTCGTTACGCGTGTTGTTGCGGGGCGTGCGCGGCATAACGGTTTGTCGAGTTGGGTTGCTGAAGTGCGGTTTACTGCCAGGAAATGCGAAATTTTAATAAATCATAAGCTTTCATTCCGTTGCCAACTGAGCGATGCTGCCGTTGACTGTTGGCCCGCAAGTCTTTTGCTTTTCTGCTTCTTCTCTTCTTTCCTCATTTGACTGTAGCTCTTCAGTTGCTAGTAATATGACAGTTGAGTAGTGTAGCGGCCAGCGGCCAGTTGAGTAGTGGAAAATGCGAAATATTTTGCATAAGCACGGCGTCAAGCATTCGCTGAAAAGGTATTGGCTTGCAGATTTTAAATGAAATTTTCATAAAATTTGTGTTTCTATATACTTTGGTAACCTAGAAATACAGAGAATATTTTCAACTATAATGAATAAACAATTTTTTCTCTATAATTTTGGCAAAAAATTGCGCTTTTCCTTATTTAATTGATTTTTTTTCTTCACATTCTCCTTAAATTGAGTCTTAACCAGGCGTAATTTGCCAAATATAGGCAAGTTTGCTTCTTCTTCAGCTTTCTGGACTTACATCTGTTGCTACATTTTGAGAGAGAAAGATTTAGCCGCGCATCTGTTGTTACAAACTACTTCATAAATCTCAAAGTGGTAGGGAGTCTGCCGTTTTCACAAGTGGCTTCTAATTTATTATGATCAACGTATGACGTAATAATCCAATTTTGGTACACCAAATCCATTTCCTGGCTCACTAGTTGAGTATATAATTTTTGCAAGAAAATCTCCTCTCAGATCAGTAATCGTTTAATGCTCATAAGATATAATTTATAAATATTGGTTAGTTGAAAAAGTCTTTTCGTATTTCTAATCAAATTAAGTAAAACTTTCATCGGTGTAAATTGAAATATCCAGAACGCAAGCGAGTGAACCATTGTTGCGCTACACGAACTGATACAGCATCGTCTTCGTAAACTTCACTAATTTCATTGTTGGCTTGTGTGGCATTTTTGCTTTTTTTTTTACAAAAATTTCAAAATAAAGCGAATTTCTTCATTATTTTCATTAATTTTTGAACAGCTGTAACTTTCGCTTAGAAACTTCCTCGAATTTCGTTTTTTTTAATAATTGTGTGACACAATGTGATTGGTTGAGCTGGAGATACACAACTTGTACGACTGCAACGATATCTATTGATAAAATACGAAAAACTTTTTCGACTACCCAATATTTCTTTCAATATTTAAAAAATTCATTTTATGGGAAGATCACCAACTTAATCGTAGGGTTGATCCAAAATCGATTAATCTCACTTGGACAGATATTCCTCTTTGTGTTACCCATAAACTCTTAAAGTTGGATCACCAGATCCTCGTCGAACGATGAAGCGTTTTGAGCTGTTCGGAGCAAGTCGAATCGCTTCCAATCCGTTGAAATTGCGGAAAGCGTGTTCTTGCAGAGCTTATGACTTCAGATCGGTCTATTTGCTTAAATGTAGACCTATGATATTATTTGTGCGCCCTAGATTAAGGATGGAGCCATGTATAGAAGTTCACGCAAGCGAGGAAAGCTCTCTGAGCGCAATTCACTTGCGAGTAGAGGAAACGATTCTTGTATGTATTGCTTAAGCAGCTCACGACTTCCAGTCTTAGATTATTCTTTGGGTTACCAAAAAACATCCGTTTGAAAGTGAGCTAAAGTAGAAAAGCGAATCATCCCTCTCCAGTGTAAAAAAAACTCATCCCGCCAGGTAAAAAAAACTCCAATGAAATGGACACAACAGCACCGGATAATACAGCATCTTCCGCCCACGCCAATAAAGAAGATACAGAAGATAAGGTCTTCATTATTTCCACATCACATTTCTTTGTGCGGTAAATGGTTTTTTGATAGCTCTGATATTTCGTGATTATGATCAGGCACTTTATTGATTTTCATAGCTAGAAACATTTCGTCTGTCTCAAGACTGCGTGTTATTCTTCTTTAAATTTTTTACTGTTTCATCGATTTTTTCGACTATTCGATATTTAGTCTTCCAAAGCGTTGTCCATTTTTGACATCAATATTACCGTTCTTATAAAATTTACGTTCACACCTTTATCCAATCTTTGCTGGAAGTCAAGGTATGCCAAAGTCATCTGAAAAGGTTCCTAAGACCTAAGGTAATCGTTAACGTTTATGCAACACGACATACAAAATACTAAAATCATCTGTTGGAAAAATATGCTTTAAAAATTACTACTATAAGCAAAAAATAGTAAGACTTTATTCATAATTTTATAATTCATATTTTTTTTTTAAATCTATATTGTCCCCTTCAAAGAAATTCCCTTTGGATCCAATATACTTGTTCCTATCTTTGTAACAGTCAATTTCAGGAATTGTTTTCAATGCGCATAGCGATTCACATTTAGTGCCATTAATAGACTCAAAATGGTTTCCTCGGATCGGTCTTTTGAGTTTGTTGAATAGTTAAAAGTCACACGGAGCTAAGTCAGTCGAATACTGTGGTTGCGACACGATATTATTCCTTGTTAACAGTTTGGTCAGTCGAAAGGAGTTCGGAGACACAGAAAAATCTTAATTTTTGACCTGCTTTAACGTGGCTTTTTCGGCTTCGGATCCGCTTTGCCACGATATTTTACCGTTTTATCGTCTGTTTTAGGGTCATAAGCATAGATAAAAGACTCATCGTCAGTAACAATACGTTTCATGACATCATGATAGTCAGAGCCTATGAAACAAGGCATTAACGCGTCTCTGTTTTTCAAAAATATTTCACTTTTCTTAGGCCCAAATGATCATTCTAAATGGTTTTCGCTAATTCTTTCGATATTCCAACGATGCCAGTAAGATCTCTGACTTTTAATCGTCGACTCTTTATATTTATTTAATTCGTTTTTTTTATGGACGTGGTTCGTCGTCAACGCGTTCTCGTCCTTTTTTGAATAATTTGTACGAATCAAGAAATCTTACTATGTTTTGGTCACAGTAGAATTACTACAATTTATTGCATTATTGAAAAGTAAGTCTTTATTACCTAATATACAAGCTTCGATTTGTCTTTCCTAAAAATAAAACAAAAAATTTTTTCTAATACTACCCACATGAAATTTCATTATAATTTGTTTTCTTGTGAAATTACCATTACTTATCACCGATTCCCTTAAAAATCAATTTTAAATCAAATTTGTCACAAAAATTGTAACATTCTAAAAATTATATGTGTATATGTATTTGTCTGCATAAGTGTACACGTTCACAGTTGCCATTATTTTCCACGAAATCATTTAAACTTGAATATTCACCAAATTTTCAAAAGCCCTTTTATCTCATGCAACATTTCCATTTGTGTCATTATTTATAACTTCACGCAGTCAAGGATTTTATTTAATTTATCAAGAAAGTCCTAAAGCCGCAGACATTGTCAAACGAACCGTGTGCTGCAACCAAACACACGCACCACCCCAAAAGCAGACTACGCTTAACCTTGCAACGGCAGCGGAATACAGACGAAAGTCCTGCTTCTGCGCACCCACGCCTCCCTGCACTCGCTTATGCTTATTTCCTTATCTTGCATGACTTTGTTACTCCCTTTTCTTTGGACAATTTAGCCAGGCGTATCATTGCATTATGTGCCTAAGTAATAAGTTGCTCAGCCGCCATGGCGGACCAAATACTTTGAAATCGCACTTTGTTGAACAAAAGTGGTGGCGATTTGGAAGTGATACTAAGTGGTGAGTAACTTGCGGTAACTGAAGGCCGGGATTGTTTAGGCGCATTCTTCACGAAGTTCGGCATGAAATATATTTAAAAGTAGCGGCATAATGTGCAAAGTAACGGTTCAGATCGGACGACTATAGCATATAGCTGCCCTACAAAGTAAGCGCTCAAAATCAAGTTCTTGTGTGAAAAACTTTACTTTTTGACAAGATATCTTCACGAAGTTCGGCTTAGACTATTGTCCAAGATAGCGCTACAATCTTCGAATATAATGTTGAAATCTGAGAACCTGGCTGATCAAATTCAAGATAGATCTCCTCATGCTCTATTACTATTTTCGTATGAAATAGCCTATATCCATTCTATATGAAATGTATCTGTGAATGGCATTATAGATTTCTGACAACCGAAGCCTTCATTTCTTTTTTGTTTTAAATATTTTTGAATTAACTCCAGATAGCTTAATTCGGTTACGAACTCGAAACTTTCCTGCTTATTGTTGCATTGTCGCAGCCAAGCACATTTTTGCGTTTCCTTAGCATCTGCTGAAGCCATTCTCGGCCTCGCCTGAAATAAAAATCCAAGGGATTTGCGTATTTTTCTTCAACTTTTTTCGGCCGCCTTCAAGCTGCTGCTTATTGCTTAGCCCTTGTTGTTGTCTACACGCATTCGAAAAGCTTTTAAGTGAATTTCCGCGGCTTAGCATTAAATATGCAATGAAATCCTTTTGAATTTATAAGCGCAAATCCTTGGCGGACTTCCATAACTTTTGGCATTTGGCCTTTCAACCTCTGACTTCATTAGATTTCATAAACATTCACGCTTATATTTCTGCCAAGCAATACAAATTTGGTTTAATCTCAACAAAACAGAACTTTTTTTCTACTTGAAATAAATTATAATTGAAATTGCATATTTTGCATGCGCAACTTCGCTTATTACACATTCATGCGGTGATTCCGACTCCACAAGCGCCTCCCCCTTCACTCCACTCACCTTCAGAGTTGCCATGCTACTGGAGTTTGCCATTTCAATTTGTCACATTCGCAGAAATTATTTCATTGTCTACGCGGCAGTCACCGCCACACACACACACACAGACGCACAACATACTTGCCACTTGCATTGTGCCGCTGATGCGTGCAATGCGTTGGTAACGGTAACGCATCGGCAATGAGCGACCGGCAATGTTGGCTGTAGCAACGTGTGCAACAAACCACCGCAACACAATATGCAGGATAATTAAGCTGTGCCACAAATGTGCAGCAATACAATACGTTGTTGTTGCAACATGCAGCTGCTATTTGATTGCAACGCATACAAAGTGCATTTAAATGTGTGTGTGTGCACACATATTGTCTCCTTACACAAATATAAACTCACACTGTGCCACATTCTGACTTAATGGCAAGCGAGGCGCTAAAGCATGGCGCTGCAGATATATATTTGCTTTTTTTTGGTTTTTGTTTTTTGTCTGTAATTTAATGAAATACGCAATTTGTCATCCATAACTGTAAATGGTGGCTTTTAGGTACTAACATGTGAAGTTTTCAACCGAAATTTGGAAAGGTCTGCGTTCGCTATTCGATTTATTTTGTAGTGGGGCTGTGTTGATTACGTTTTGTCCTGTTCGAAAATTGCCTTTAAAGTAATCAGATATTTTGACTAGAACTTTTTTGACAAAAAATAAAAAACGTGTACAAAATGAAGGCATTTAATTTAGTTATATTTTACCTAAAAATATAATATGATTATGGTAAAACGTGGAAGTATGAAGCACTGTAATCACAAGCTGCAGTTGAAAGGTGCACATTGAATCATTTGTTTCCGGGTAATCGAATCTCGACTAAAGCAAATTCAAAAATCATCTTGATGAGCGCAGTCGACCTAGCCGATACCGGGCCACTAAAGCATATAGCTGTCATATAAACTGAACGATCGGTATAAAATGCTGGCATGGCAACCTTTCTCATCTGATGAGTTAGCTCTACGAAATTTGGCAAGAGTCATAGTTCAAGATAACAATGCAACTCCGAATAAATTGTTCGGATAGGAATACTATGGCATATATCTGCCATACAAACTGACCGAACAAAGTTCTTATAGAAAATATTTTGTATTACAATATTTTTCGAAAATACACTTAAATACTTTTATCTCTGCTTTTCAAATTCTTGATTTAGAGTCTAACTAATTCCACATAAAATCCTCTTGTACTAGTTTTTAGCCTTGGCCAGGTTTTATCGTCGATTTTTTATCGTGGTAGAGCTAAAAGGAACAAATAGAGCTACACACATTTTGATATTCCAATGATTATATAATTATTCAAAGCACTTAGTTAATCTCTTACGATACCAGACGTCTGAAAACATTTATCTTGAAGGGCCTACTGTATCTTAAATAAATACAAAGTTTTTCAATAAGAGCATGGCATCATGACACAATGGCATCAAATGTACTTTCACAGGAATAAAGAATTTCATTGATATTTCAAACCGTTTTTGATTTATATAAAAAAAAAAACTTTTGTAGCATTGTTATTGAAAAACTCGCTCTTAAAGTCAAAACCACTAACTCTGCTAACTTTCTATTTTTAGTGCCCTGTTGAAAAACGCTATATATGCTTTGGTATAACATTTTCTAGTAATGATAATTCATAAAAGTTCTTTTTAACTTTTTTTTGTATACTTTCCTTACCAAAAAAATATAAGAATTTGGCTTAAAAATCGCTGAATCGAAACCAGTTTGAGACCTATAGTCTCTAAGACAAAGTTGTTCAAAATGGTCTGTAGAACATTTTGCGCATACGAAATTTTGTAAAAAGAAATCGAAACGCTCTAATATATGGTATAGTTATGCCCCTGAAGCACGACACAATTTCTAGCAATATTCATTGCTTTTATTAGTAAGGTGATGTTATGCGATTTTCGTTTGTTAAAAGGTCTCACCTCGTTGCTTGTTCGTAAAAATCACCAGATATGGTTTCGTGTGACCTTACATATTTTCAAAATTAATGTGAACCTTAAGGGGTCGCGGTTTTACAATTAAGATGAAAATCATGAAAATCGAGTTTGAGAAGTGTTTCGAGATCAAGTCCGCATTTTGAAGGCGATAACATAATAAACGAATAAGTATTTTTTCAAAAATCAAATTCCAGTTTTTTCAACACACCTCGCATGTATGTACATTTGTCTTTTAAATATATTATGCTAAAAACCAAACATTAGTTTATAGTCATTTTGCCACTGTGATGTTAGCTGCTGCTTCTTGCTAATTTTTGGTTTGCTAAAACCGAAAGTATTTTAGTACTGCTAACACGTAGCATTTTTTATGTTCTATCGAAGAGGTTTAGGGGTCAAATCTTCACAATTTACTAAAATTACAAAAATAGCTGTAAAATTCGTAATCAAGGCACACCACATATACTTATATGTTACCTCTTAACACATCAGTTGTAAATTTTTTCTTCACATTTGTTAAGTAAAGTAATCCTTTGAGGTTGGAATTATCAACGTCAATAATTTGTAGCGAAGTAAGAAAGAAATAAGTGCAAATGAGTTACAATCTCAAGATCTTGAGTTCAATATTCCGTGTGTGTGCAGAACGACGGCCAAAGATGGCTTAGTTACTCAGCACATCACGGCGATCATTTATTAATAAATACCTGTGGGGATTTCAAAGTATTTTTCTGGATGCTGCAAACTTTGTGGCAAACTTATTTACGCTATTGAGTTGTAAAACTAGGACCATCAGAATATACATATGAATGTATGATCGTATTCTTTTGGAATCTATTTAGTTACACTGTGTATGAGGTAAACTTAGTTATAGGAGGCATTTCTTTGATGTTTCTAAATATGACTTTACTTTGGTTTCAAACTCGACAGCTTTTCGTTCCTTTTGCCTTCAAAAATGATCAGTATTCTGACCTCATTCTACCGACCGCAATATGTTCAAACTACAGACAAGGCAGGCTTTTTGTAAAAGTGCAACAACAGTAGCAACAAATGCGCCCAAATCTACCTGCAACACTTAAAAGCTTAACTAAGCCACATGTGACAGCAAATGTACAATTAGCAGGCAACCAAAGCTGAATTGGCTGAATTAGACGCCTGCAACCGCAAAAAGCAAATTAGACGAATGCATTTTCATTGTACGATTTTCGGTTTCGGCAGCATTGAGGTGAGTGCGGCGGCGCTGCAGGGTTGAGCAATGCCTTATTGCCCATAAAGCTGCCGGCTAATTGATCAATGACAATGTGGCATGCAACGACACAAAGCTCATAGAAGAACCGTATGTGGTAAAAAGGATTTGTGGCGATTGAAATGTTGGCAGAGTTGCCAGATGTTTGCGACTGTAGCAAAGTTTGCTTTACACATTTTCGTTGCAGTCTTGAATTTTTACTTGTTTGTATGTATGTGTGTGTGTGTATTTGACAAAATGCTAAAACAAAAAATTAATGACAACCAACATTCGATTGCCCGTGGTGTGGTGGACTTGCGGTGCTTAATGGCTCATTAAATGCCTTGCTATTGTTGTTGTTGTTGCATATTGGCTGACTGACTGACAAGCCGACGGCAGACGCTGCGGCAGGCAGGCTGTGGCATAATCACTTTATTAAGTGGCGCGCATTAGTAGCGGTGGCAGTGGCATGTGTGGTACACACATACATAAATAAATAAATAAATAAATGTTCGCATAATGGCGTTCATTTGTATGCGCATTTCCGGAAATGAATTTGCCACAAGCCATTTTCGTGCAATTTTATTGCATTTCATTTGCTTTATTGTGTTTGTGTGTGTATGTGTGTGAGTTTTTGAAAAATGTGTGTGTGCATGCACAAAAGTGTGTGTTTATTTAGCATATTTTCACACCCTCAAGCACTTGCCACATGTGGCAATTGTAAAAAAATATCAATTGTCAAAAAACAACAACAACAATAAATTTATTTTCCGTTTGATTGCTTTAAGCCTTGAGCTCTAACATATTTTAATGCCAGCTGTCAGTCTCTTACATACATATTTACATGTATATAAGTATGCACATACATTACATGTACATATATTTGTGAGCATATATGCAATAGCAGCGCCATCCAATTGTCCCCTCACACCTTATTTTTTCTGCAACAATACTGCCCTTTTGCGCTGCTATCTGTTTGGCTGCAGCAACAGCAGCCACATTGGCGCCACGACAGCAATAACAATAGCAAATGCCAATGCAAACGCATATAAACCGTTAGCACACCTACAAACATGCAATATAAATGCATATATACTTGTACTTGTAGTCTATACTATATATATGTATATGTACATTTGTCTGCCGCAGTCCCCACACCCCTCCAGCGCTGCCTGAGCGCACCAACTCCGATTTGTTTGTCGGCGCTCAGTGAACCACGCAACCAAATAGCCGCGCCGCCGTTCGTGCGTCCAGCGGAAGAATCTGCCAATCGTCACCGCACCATGCAGGCAGTCAACCGAACAGGATTTGCCAGGATAATGGCATTCAATTTACATTAACAAAGAACAAATTGCATTCGATTTTAATTTTTTTTACGAAACTTTTTTACTTTAATTTTGATTTACTAAATGTGCTCGATTAACGCGGGCGTTAAAGAGCTTTCGTAAATTTGGGTGGCTCAACTTATTTGTTTATATGGTAAGCAAATTAGTTTTTAAAAATTTAAATAAGGGTTGGGTAAGGTCCACGCATGGACCAGTTTTGGTCCTTTGCGATACCGGATGAAGGATGATCCTAGTAACGTTCATGAGGAGTAGTCATCCTTTAGGATGTCGGCGCTTGACACAAATTTCAACAGATTCTGTAGCCTCATTATCTATACCACTTTCCGTGTATAATAGCGTGGGGACCCTTGTTGCTTACAGCGTAGCCTTGCCAATGCTGGACAAGTGCTCAAAAGATGCTACATTGTTTCCCTGGCGACTTGCTCTAGGACAGGATCTGTCGACGATGCTTTACAGAAAATGCTTCAAGATTAGTTATAAATTAGCAAAACGGTTAGGAGCCAATATAAATTTGAACAGGTGTTTAAAATTCACTCCCGGTAGTTCGGTGAGATATTTGAAAGTATGCGTTCTCAAGTGTCTAAGTATTGTCATCCCAAACCCGTACAGTCATGAAGGAAGCGTTAAGTTGTTTATACCTTATCTTCTTCTACACAGCTTCTATGGCAATGGCCTACTAAAAGCCTCGTAACTCACTAGGTCTCTTGCGATCGATCTTAGGCTAAAAGGATTTTGCGACAGCGCATATACCGATATCCCAGCGCTGGCCAGCCCAGCTATCTAGTAGTAGAACACAAGAGGATACGGTAGGGTACCCATACCAGGTTTATCACAAAGACACTCGATGCTATTGATAGCGAGGTTAGACACTTCTCGACCAACCCTGAACACACTGTTAATGTGAGCAAGACTAGTATCGCCGCTCGGCTATCTGAGTGAATGGTGGCTTCTTTGAAGGAGGCTGAGCTCGTGACAGCAAACCCCTTCACCAACTTTCCACCCAAGCTTTGACACATTCGTAAAGAAGCGCACTGCCTTCTCCTCGCACGGCTTCTTCCCACCCATAACTCCCTCGCCGGTATATGGGTAGGAAGGAGCTGCCAGAGTTCGGTTTGACGACTCCGTGATCCAAGTGATCCGGTTTGAAGTCTAAGTGTGTATGTGTCTAGACACGTGTTCTTTTAAGAACCCAGATTCTCTGAATCTGATACCAACTTTCGCAGCCAAACACCTTCCAATGATGTCTAAGAGCACTATGTGTAAGAGTGCCATTGCTGCAGTGCCATTGTTGCAGTGAAACGTAGTGCACCACACATGCTGATGAGCGCCACCCGTCAAGTTTAGTTAGGTCGATGAATAGTATTCTATTGCAGAAAAATACCGGTGGAAAAGCTCCAATAAGAACTCTGGAAATAGGAAAAAAACCTATAAAGATTCTTCTGAAAAAAATTTGCCTGATTATTTTTAAGCTCAAATACCCTTTTCAAGTTCTGAATTAGAAGAAATTGTATTTAAATCTTCCATCAGCAAATAAATTGAGGAAAACATGCAATATGCCCAAGCCGCAAAGAGAAATATTCATGTGTTGCACTTTTAGAACTTTTTTTGGGAACTGAAATAATTTAATAACAATTTTAATTTGCTGTAAATGTGGCCAACGAACTTGACTGAAAAAAATAATGTTATTTGCCTCAAAAAACCTCAAAACCGGGCAGCCAACCTTCAGCGGCAGCCACAGACAGCTAGCGATATCATAGCGGCTGAATAGCCAACAACTCCACGCGCCCAACTACACTACCACGGAACGCATTGAGGGTCTAAGCCGCAGCTACTTACATAAATTAATCCAACTGCATGCGGTAGTACTGCGGCCGATCAGATAGAAGTCTGCACTGGAGGCGGTCAATGGCCAATGGCCAATGTGTTGCGGTTCGTCTGCAAATGAAGCTACTAAACTCTTCAGTGGCCAAACACACACACGCTCATATTATATGAAAAGGAAAACACAAATAATATCAAAAAAGCTCAAATAACTCAGCGATGAGTAACTAAGTTCCGAGCGCAGCAAGCCAGAAAAGCAGTTGGGAGAAGAAAAACTCAACTAAACTCCCGGAAAATGCAGCATATCCGGTCACAGGCAGACCACTGTTTACTAGCCTCACGTGGCAGCCGACCCCCACCAGAAAAGGACAATTCTCTGCGGTCGAGAAAAAGCGTGCAACAACTCATGCAACAACTCGCTTGCTCACTTTTCGCTTTGCTGTTTGTTTAGCCCAAAACGGTAGACCATTGCGGCATTGGCCTGGCTTTTGACCGCCGAACTCATGCAACATAACGCGCAGCTGAGCGGCGCTCCATCTCGTACCGCTCAATTTTCGAGTTTTGTCTGCTTTGCAATGCTATATTTGCATAGTTATTATTTTGTAATCATGCCACAAGGCACACATGTGGAAAAGTAGTGGTAAAGTACGGGCATGCGTGTGTGTGTGTGGTTGAGTTATATGCGTACGTGTGTGTGTGTTGTGTTCGCATAATTCCGGCTGCATTAAAGCCGCATGTATGTGTCTTGTGCGGGTGGCGCGATAAGAGATAGACGTAAGTACATCCTGCAACATAGCGGCAAACGCTGGTAAATTGCTCTGTAAAAGTATAAAAAATATAAATTTTTAGTTTATCTCAAATAATTTGCTCTTTTGAATATTTCATTTTCATGCCATTTTATTCTGAATCGCGCACAATTTTCAAAAATATTAACTCACATGGGCAATGTGCTGCCGATGGCTACCTGCATGCCACGTGTATTCGCTAAAGCGCCACTGATAACTTTGCGAGCTCATAACTAGCCACATACACACACACACACTCACTCATATATTATTTTATTCATTTACATGCGAAATTGCAACAAAGTCAATGACTGCCCATTTTGGCTGCCACTTGCAGCTACTCACACTGCTCACAGCTCAGTTGCGACGGAAGCGAGTTAGTTTCCGCTTTGCCATGTTAATCAGCTCTTCACTGTGCATGCTTTACATTTGTGGTTAGCGAATAGTTGGTGGGAAAACCAAGAAAAAAAAACAAAAAAAAGGAAAACAAGTAAGGAAGGGCTACGTTCGGGTGTAACCGTGCATTATTCTTGCAACTTGTAAAGATCAAAGACCAGGAAGTTCCTTCAAGTGCTGGCAACACTTTATATTAAATTTCTCGGATTTCATAAAGTTCCTCTCATAACTCAAATATTGGCCGGAAGTTAAACAATCTTTATATTTGGCATATGGGAGATCAGGCATGTATTGATCCGATTCAACCCACTTTTGATACACAAATATATTATTATTCGGAAAATATTCTCTCTGAATTTCAATTGACCCATATCCCATACCTTAACCGATGTTTGGGGTAAAAGGTCAAGTAGAGTTACTGGGGTCCACATGTTCGGTACCCAGGGCCGAAAATGTCACAAACTAAAATTAGTCTAAATCGGTAGGGAGGGTCCCGAGATATGAGATTTCACCAAAAAGTGGGCACTGCCACGCCCATCTTCCAAGTTTCATACCCGCTCCTATAAAGTCTTCTCATACCATTTCGGAGATAAAATTTGATGCCTTTGGCGTCTTAGTTATTGATTTATCCCGCTTTTAGTGGTTTTGAACTGTACCGTTATATGGGGAGTGAGTGTGGCTATCTTCCCATTTCATCCATTTTCACACTGTTGGTACTCAGTTGTACTCAGCAAATTTGGTTGTTGTAGCATAAGTGGTTTAGGAGATACATATGTACATTAAACTTGTTAGAGGGCGGAGGCACGCCACTTTTTCAAAAAATTTTGCCGAGAGATGTCTCGTGCTACTTCGATCCTCTGTAACATATTACAGCTTTTCATCTTAATTTAGTGCCTAGTTATGGCACTTTATATGTTTTCAGTTAATGGCGATTTATGGGCGTGGCAGTGATCCGATTACGCCCATCTACGAATTCGAAATTTTTTTAGACTAACTAGACCCACATACTGAATTTTTACCCAAGTTACTGCTTTCACGGATGAACGAACGCACAGCCACAAAATCACCCGGATTTCAACTCGTCGCATCATCCTGATCAGATCATTTATATAAGCATATAACCCAATATCTATCTCAATTAGTTTTAGGTGATATATACAACCGTTGTGTGTACAAAACTATTATACTCCATAGCAGCATGTTGCAAGTGTTACCATGAATAAAAATAACTGATAAAATGTTTCAGACTTTGCCACTGATATGCTGCTCTGCGCATTTGGTAGATGCTGCAACCTTTCGAGGAAGCATAAATTATGAATGATGTGCCTTAAGGAGACGGGTTAATAATGATGTCATGCAGGAGCGGATATCAAACATTTGGAGTAGATAACAAGCATGAAATTTTTAAATAATAAAAAGGTTAGAATGCATACACATATACTTGTATGAAAAAATATTTCCCAAGTGCCATGAACGAGAGAAGTTCCGATTGTATGATTGTGTTTAAAATGTTACAAAAAGTGTTCGGTGCGTTAGAAATATTTGTAAATCGCTTGAGTATGACTTAGGCTTGGAATATATGCATATAAAAAACGCAAAAAATCGTTGATGTGGCTTTGCTAAAGGCATATACCACACAAGGGCCAACTTTTTGTAGAAAAATTAGAATTAATATATGCCAGCTGATCTAATAAGAGCCGGATTGGCCCATATTAACTGCAAACCGAACTGATAGATTTTTTTTATTGATTTTTAAGACTGTTTTTAACTGCGG
Source organism: Bactrocera neohumeralis (assembly GCF_024586455.1). NCBI lineage: Eukaryota > Metazoa > Arthropoda > Insecta > Diptera > Tephritidae > Bactrocera > Bactrocera neohumeralis. The sequence goes on from NC_065921.1 coordinate 14,031,728, forward strand.
TGTTTGATCTCCATAGGTCAATTAGTATGTTAACAGTTGCCAAGTTGATTTATCTTGCGAAGGGTTTGTCAAGCGATTTTTACCATGAATAAAATTGAACAAAGAAATGGCTTGAAATTTTGTGGTTCTAATGAAATTACGGTAACCAGATCGTTGAAAATATTACGGACAAGTTTTAGGGTGTCTGCATTGTCAAGATTTTGTGTGGCTAAAAGAATTTGGTGAAAGGCTTGAAGTCAGTGAAAACTTGCTTCACGCGAATCCTTCATTTACTTCTGTTATTGACGACAACATCGAAAAAGTTAAAGGAACAGTGCTTAAAAATTGTCATGTTGGCATCAGAGAGATCAATCGGGAACCGAAAAAATATAGTACGCTGAAGGCATTTAAAGTAATCCCAGCCTTATAAGGAAATTTGAATAAATCGTTGCCAAGTTTATATTGCTTAAGAGACAATTTTGAGGAAAAATGAAAATTAACAATGTGTAAGTGTATTTATTTTTCATACCGGGTTATATTTGATCATATGATAAAACAGGAATAGTACAATAACACCGCCTTCCTGTAAAGGTTGCAATTTAGTAAGTTGTGATAACATACATTTGCGAAGGAAATGCGGTTGAAACCAAGTCGAAAAATTACTTCTTCTGTTCCCCAGTTGACTTTCAAACTATGTTCCTTTCTTCTTGATTTCTCCAATTCAGAAGCGGCCTGTCTTTTTGTCAGCTATTATCAATACATCATGGTATACTTTCACGGTTTGAAACTTTGGTTCCATTCTGATGGACAATGAGTTGATTTTACTTAATTTGCTTAATTTTGTGCGCCGAAGAGACTTGTTTCTCTTGAATATGAAGCTATTCCGATACCTACATATGTCGCTTCCTTATTTATTTGTCGATGAAATATTTTACTTTCTGGTTGTCTATACCTTCTGCTGCTAGAATTATCTTTTCCGATTTTGGTTTAAAGAAATCGCAGGAAAAAATCTTGGTCCTTTTGGAATTCTGTTTTGAAGTACTTCTCTATGCATCTCTAATCTATAAATGGAGCTCAGTGTCGGGTACTCGGCGTAGTCTTTTTTCACACCAAGATATTTAGGAGCCGTATAGGCGTAAACATAGTGGCAGGCGTCGCAAGTTTTGACAGTATATTTTTCTTTCGCCGTTTATCATATCTCTTGGATGTCGTTTAAATACATTTTGGTCCATAAATTTAACCTTATCCATGTAGATTTAGTCTTTTGATTGCAATCATCGTTTTACTAGGCAAGTATATCTATACCCAATCGTAAATGACATTGTTCATCTCGAGCAATTACAGTCTAGGCCTATTCTACTGAAGTCTAAGTTGTAAATTGTTTAGATCGAAATGGCTCTGAGTGTATTATTATCATCGAAATATTATGTTGGTAATTGCTACTAACTGATATTTGGTAGAGACTTCAGCTTTCCAGCAATAATCCAGAAAGAGTTTGTGTATAACGTGAAGAGTTTTGTTTAGTTCATCTCAGTTTTGACTTCGGCAAGTCTTGTACCGATCGGATTTTCAATTTTCTTTCTAAATAATATTCGAACATTCGGAAAGTTTGATAGGATCTGCCGAGATTCAAATTTACTTACAGTTTACAGTTTGATATATTGATCTCTTATCGAGTTTCAAATGCATACGCTTGCAACCACAGCGAAAGCAGCACCTGATCTTTGCCGGTCCCCTGAGTTCGAACTAAATTACAACTGTCATCATTTAAAACAAGAAAAAACATAAAAACATGAAAAATCACATAGAAAAAAAGGAACCTGGACGCTGGTAATCACACGTAAGTCTTCAAAGGAGAAATATGAAACGCCACTTTGACATAATGCAAAAGCATTCTCGGAGTGGGTGACGATTGAACGACACTATGATTATGCGAAAGGCATTTTTTCAATCCTATCAAAAAAAAAATCTCTAGTGAACTCAGAAACTTTCAATAACACGCTACTCTTTACCAATAATTCCTAACAGTTTATTAGCATTAAACAGTACCCATTAGTTCGCCAAAATCAGTGACCACTACGTCACTTCATTTTTGAATAATACACCAGTCATTTTTGCTGCCTGCCACATTAATGATGCTCCCAAAAAGAGTTGTCCTTCTGCCAATTTGCGTTGATGCCGCACTTTTTCAATTACCCACACCCACGCGGCTGCCACAATCAGCATGACCCTTTCTCCGGCGCTTTATGAATATAAAAATTTCAAAAATATGCGCCGATGCGGACGGCGACACCATCAATGCGTTCGATTCAATCAGAAACGTTAACTGCATACGTAATGCTCGGCAGTCTTCTGCCTAGGTCCACACTGATACGGTGCGCCATTATGCTCGCTTTGAGCGCCCCGCATATCCTTTGGTGCGCTGCGTGGCATAAAAGGTGTACCGTTCACAGGCAACAACACTAACTATAAAGGGACATTATTGTAATTTCAATTGCGTTCGCAGCACCAAAAGTAGTAATGTTTGCGATTTTCGATTCTCGATTTTTGCTGCAACAGCAGATTTTCGGTGTCTCCATGTTTTTGCTTTCGCCTACGCCTGCCATTAAAAATACAAAAGCTGATTGAAATAAATAAAAATTGACTGCGCGTTGCACGTTGTACGTGTGGGTCATGTGGCACACGCGCCGCGCAAAACACACACATACTTGGTAAATATGTGTTTGCATGTATGTGTGTGTAGTTTTGGTCCTTCAGTTTGTGTATCTAAGAGAAGCAAAGTTCTGTCTCTCAAAGTAAGCTGACTTCTCCTAATAAAAATGGAAATTAAAATTCTTCGAATAGCTCGGACACAGAAATTTCGAGAGATCACTATTTCCTGTCTACAAGCACGCAAGACGACGGAGCAGCCGAGCAGTGACCAGTAGAAGCACACACACACTGTCATGCAATGTTCCGCTGCCATCTGCTTTTTATACCGTTATTTATGTTGTTGCCATGTAATTACGCTTTTATTGCCCGTTACGTTTGGAAAATGCAAATTTGCCGTTACAACCAAGCGCCGCACCCACACTGGCTCCACTTGGCGACGCAGTGAACGCTTATTGCTGACTCCGTCCACTCCACTAGCGCAGCAGAGTCTATCAATTTCTGACTTCAATTTTACTTTTGACTTTTTCTTTTTGAATTCGTTCTCTTTTTGGACTGTCTGTCTGGCCAAACTTTGCATAATCTGCCAATTTAACGTCATATTTGCTTTTTGGAAAATTTCGCAAAATCACATACCAACTTTGTGGATTCGAATGAAGTCGAAAAGGCAACAACAACAACAAAAACTACTTCATCAAGCAGCCACAATTCTCCAGGAAGCGAAAGTCAACGCGAGTTGTTGTTAGTTGGTTGTTGTTGTATTTTAAGCGCACCATTGGCTGGGTGGCCGGGCAGACGTCGGTAGCCCGAAGGCTTATTTAGTTGTTGCTATATTTATAAATAAATTATGCAGTTGTATATAAGTGTAGTTGTTGTAGCTGCCAGAACATAAATATATGGACGACCAATTTAAATTACTAGTAGTTATTGTTGTTGTTTGCTTTAGCTTCAAGCGAAGAAAAAAATTATTCGAGAACAACTTTAAGTACTGTTTTAGTAATCTATTAGTCAGAGTGCGTGAAGTCTTCTTGGTATTGCAGATAAGCTAAATGAAGTGTCGTTAAAATGCAAATAAAAAATTTGCGAGCTAGGATTTACCAAAGTGATAAAATGCAAATAAAAACTTTGAAACAATATAAAAAAGCACCTGAAAGTTTAGATTAAAATCACGAAGGATTTTGGAGGATAGCGACTCAGAAAAGTTTTATCACAGGTGGCTTTTAGTTCTCCAATGGAACAAGCGCCAGAAGGCAAGCCCTTTGCAAAAAGTGCATCCGCAACTGATGACCTGAGTGGATCGTAGGTTAGAAACTCGAACGCATAAAAGATTAGGAATTACGAAACAATATAAAAATAACTCAGTGAAAGTTGATTTCTATCTCTTTTGATTTGGTGTTATCTAGCAGATGATGGCTCTAGGCAATTTGTGTTCGACGTTTAGATCTTGAAACTTCAAAAAATGAAATAATTCCTCTCTTCAACGTCTTTTTGAAACCGACGGTATAATACCGAGGATTTTTCCATATGCAGTGTCGAAGATTTAGAATACATAGGAAAAAAATCTTTACAAGAACTGTGATTGTTCAGTTTGTATGGTTACTGTATGCTATACTTGTAGTGATCTGATATGTACAAAATGAAAACTGAGGGATTAGTAGGTGTGTATATAGACGCACAGATGAACAGGCGGACAGGCGGACTTCACAAAATTGCCACAGCTCGTTACGCTGACCATTTTAAGGGTGATCCAATTAACGATACTTTTTGCAATAGCCTTTTTTGTGACAGATCATGCTAGAGTAGTTTCAAACTGTCATATTATTTTTGTTCAGTATTGTTTGGCATTTCATCACGGAAAGACTTACGACTGACGCACGGCACAACTTGACGCATTTTACGTGGACATCTTAAATTGAAAGCGTACAAAATACAGCTTATACAAGAACTGAAGCCTCGACCTTCCCAAGCGACATAAATTCGCTCTATGGGCTCTTGAAAATCAGTCTTTTCTTTATCTTTTGCTTGAGTTTTTATTTATTATTTAATCTTAAAAAATTCTCAGTCAGTTTCAGGTGTTTTTTATAAAGAAATTTCCATTTTAACCTTTTATCCCTTTAATACGAAAATGTTCTCCCGCTGTTGGTTAATGGTGTTCTTTAGAATCTGCAATGAGCAAAAAAAACGGAGAATTCGCTCATATGTCAAATACTTAACTTTTGGGTGGTCGCACAACTAGAAAATATCACTTAATCTTAATATTTGGTGAGAGTCAGAAAAAAGGTGGTGAACATCTCTACCAAAAAATGTTTATTTTGCCATTCGGCCACCATCAGGCCTATTATGCTCACAGATGGTAACGAAATTATGCCATATCCAGCAACTCAGTGGATTTGAAAAAAATAACAATAATTTTCTTTTATCCCAGCTGCCCAAAGCCTTTTAAGTGGAGCACTTGGATCAGTGGATTATATCTCGTCGCAAAGGTAATGATCCAGCGTCTCATCATCCTCCGCGTATGCTCTGCAGTGCACGAATCCCCTTTTTGAAGTTTTGGAAGTTGGCATCTTAAGAGTAGGTGACCTGTAATGACTTCTACAATATTACTAAGTAAGTTTCCCTTGGACTAGAAGTAGCTTTTTTGCTCTGTCCATCAACAGCAATATTCCGAAGTATCTATGTTACTAGTATGGCTGACGTGTTATTTAAGGGTCGATTGTTTCAAATCACCTTGGAAAGAGCTGAATGGTCTGAATCAGCTTAGAGGAATTATATTTCCAGCTGCTACCGATCAGGCCAACTCGTCTGCTTTTTCATTTCCTTCTTTTCCAATATAATTGGCTTCCCAGATAGTATGTATAAACCTAGTTACGTACTGAGAGTCTAGTTACTGCCATTGCATAACCTTACGCAATGAGACTTATGTTAGTATTGTCGGTACGGGTAGCCTCTATTGTCGCTTGGCGGTTTAATGCAAGGACTTAATGGTTAGGTTAGATGCCTTCTTGGCACCGGAAAGACCTCTTAAGAATGATAAGATTTTGTTCAGCTGATTGTTCATAATGTTGATTAACTTTCCAGGTATTGAGTAGAGAGGAGTGTTCTAACTAAAGGGATATTTAAGAATGTCTCCTACTAGATCACGGACATATTGAGATTATACTCCTTATTGTAATCTGTGAAAGTTATTTGAGATTATAATAGTTAGACTATGACCACAATATCTCAATTGCCAAAAAGTATAATTTCCAGTCCCTAGTACTTCCGCTTTGATGCATATTTGGTCTCTACATGTTGTATCCTCTATGGTTAATGAGCAATTACTTAATTAGAAGCAATGCTTATCGAACAAAGAACAGAAATAGTGATTACTTTTTCGAGCAATATTTTAACCATTGCAGTATTTGATTCCATAACGGATACGGATATGTGCTCATCCACATCCTTTTTGTTACACATACATATGTATATACGCCACTACAAACTATAACACCGATGCCAATAAGCAATATACTTCACATATCAACATATATTCATACATATTCCCTCTCATTCAACCCGGAAATCATCATTTGTATTGGTTATCCCATTTCGCTTGCTGCCCTTGCGCTTTGTCTTCTATTTAGTATCAGGTTGTGATTAATTAACCACACAATAACAAACAGCATGATAACCATTCAGTGGCGGTGATTAAGTCATGAAGCAGAAAGCACACACAAGCAGATCAGCATACAAATATATAGACACGATTTCTTATTATAACGGCTCGTATGCGATTTTTAGCCCCTTCCCCAACACTTACAGCTTACCACCACACGCTGGCAGCGCTTGTCCAGCGACGAGAGTTACTCACTGTCAAGTTGATTATCCTCTTGCGGACAGTAGCCGCTGCGCCACCTCCTCCTTCTGCTGCTCTACTTCTCCGACTGTACATGCTGTGAAAATGTGGAAAAATTTTATATATATTTGTGCTAACAACAACAATAACGAACAAAGCTGTGGCAGCATTTCATTCACATGCGCGCCGCATTTGCCTCCGGCAATGAAGAACTCAAACGAAGCAAGCAAGTTGAGTGAGTAAGAAGTGGCTGATGTGACTGAAGTGGCAAGATATCCATCAAAGGATAATGGAAAAAGTGATGTGCGTACACAAGTGAAAGCGATGTTTTACATGCAAGACAACATGGCATTAACTACTTATGTATTATATATACATATGTGCTGCATGTAGATATAAATTGATGAACGTGCAAAAGGATATACAAGTATGTAGATATATTTGTGATGGCTCGATATCGTATGGCTTGGTTTAAATTGAAAACTTGTGGATTTCTAGAAAAGTGATATTGGCAAATTGAGTTTTTAAATTTTTAAATTTGTAGTAGTTCCATATTCATTTATTTAATAGTAGTTAGCTCGCTGAACACCATACTGTCAACAAAACATACTAAAGGTTGTGGTTAGGTTAGGCTCGCGTGAGACCACGACTAAGCCCACTTAAACAACTAGAGATACTTGTTTGTTGTGATGCCCAGAACTCCTAGGTATGAATCGAAAGAACCTTTTCATATCGACAAATCAGCGAGTCACCATCAGCCGCTATTGCACCTCTGCTATCTGAGACTTACTATAGTGGGGAATAAAACCCACGCGAAAGTATAGAGATTCTTAATATTATACTTTCAAGGAATATAACCTGATTGGTATACTGTTATCTTTAACAGCAGCTGTAATGTAAGTTATTATCAATCTTCCAACAACGTCTTCTCTTCTCTCTTAACTAAGAGGTCCACAAGTAGCACTTTGTGTGGGAGAGAATTTGATGGTATAAAAATAACTCTACAGCTTCTATAGAACTTTTTATTAGGTAGAAATCGCCATATAGATTAGATACCCATCGGATCGGGAAAAAGAAAAATGACTAAATTATATTAAGATCACCCAATTCAGACGATTGGATGCACTTTACTTCACTTACATGAGACTCACCAATCAAAGAAAATAAAAACAAATACAAACAATCCAAAGCACTTATTCTCCATCCAATAATTATTAAAACAGGCAGCTTTGAGAGCTCTCCAGTTCTACACTTTCCATCACATCTATTAAGTACTGTGGGCCAGTTTTTCAAAGTGAAATATTTCTTCAAAAAAATTACTACTAACCAAACTTTCTGTACTGACGGCCTACTTGGGTCCCAAAATACACAAGCTGGTTTTTTACAAAACCCAAAATCTCTGCTTCGAACCATTTACGCCGCATAAGAGTTCTATTTAGCCCACAATTCAAGTTCATTTGGTGAGCAGTCACTGAGTCACTTCTCTTGCCCAGCAGCATGATTTAGAAAAACCTGTAAATCTGAAAATCTTAAACAAATATTTAATTGGCGCACACATCGTCAAGCTGCGTAATTTTCCACTTTTATTTTTTACTCTTTATCTTAAGCCAAAGCAAACATAGTCACAGCCATGAATATTTAAGTATGTCATGCAATGAAGAGCAACCATAACTGACTATGTAGAAGCTGTTTATGGTATACGGCGATTTATGCCGCTGAGTGAGCTGCATGTGTGCCTGCCATTCGAGAAAAAAGAAGTTCAAAGTTCGCGCGAGAAATTGTTCGGAACTAAATAATTTTTCATAGAAATGAATATTGTTTTAAATCTCGTTTAAATTTAAAATTTGCGTTGTGACTGAAATTTTGAGAAAGTTGGAATATATTCTGACAGAGTTTTTCAAGTGGGTAGGTGGATTCGTCGTTATCTAGAAAACACTGAAATCATTTCAAGAGAAAATTATTCAAAATTCGAGTTCTTTCATTAATAAATGCGTTGTTTTTGTCTAGTCTGACCATTTCGATCGATTTGTTCGATTTCCAAATTATTTTCACGAAAAATATTCTTTTTAAGATTATCAAATTGTTAATGAATTTTCTCAAATTCGTTCTTTAATGCCATCACTGCAGGTGTGACGTTGTCAACATCTTGGCAGTTGATTTCAGTTTCAGAAGTAAGAAACCAGAGAAGGAAAATTTACTTGGTTTTTATGGCCAGACATAATATTTGAAATGGCAGAGGTTTAAAAAAAAAAAAACATTTTTGACGCTAAAAAATTGGAAAAATTTCAATTAAGTTTATCTCAGCAAAGCATGATGGTTTGCTTTATCTGAATTGTGCAACCCTTAAATAATTGTACCTTCTTTGGAGCAAATGCATTTTAGGCCGACTAAGCGACGTGAATAGTCAGCGCACAGCCGTGCTTGGAACTCAATACTTCGACTGTATGTCTTTCTTCTAACATAGAGCTGCCGAAAATAAGATAAATAAATATTAAATCATCTGGTCGTCTTCGAAACTGCAACGTTCGTACTCCCTTAGAACGGACATTAAAATCTTTGGTCCTTTTCCAACTAGTGCCTGCAAGAGCAGTTGAAGACGAAAAATAACAACTCCTACTACTATAAGAGAACCTTTTTTTATATGTGAATATATATTTATACCGTATTCTATGCAAATATGTATCCCACGCATTTATAAAAACACCTCAGCTTAAGCAGATGATCACCCCTTTTGTTGAATTCGCTTGGCTACTTGTCAACGTGATGGTCATTGCTGACGCTTTGCTGAATGAAATTCGCATCTCAACACAATCCACTGCTAGCATGCGTGCATACTTGAACACTTGTGTGCCTATGTGTGTATGTATGTGCTATTAGCCGCGCTTGAGTGTCGAGTTGGCAATTAAATATTCCAGGCATATGCAAAAATACTTAGCATGCAATTAGGGGCGGTCAAGTAAACATTAGCAAATTATATGCTAACATGACGTTTGTTGTCTTCAATCTCATGCTCCAACTACTAACACATATGCAATATGTATGTACGTGTTAACAACGTTACCTTGTGTTATACACATACACACTTTAATGCTTGCAAATGTATGTATGTGTGGCTTATGGCAGTTGGTTTGCTTTGGTTGGTGGGTAGCTTGACAGCTGAAAGCCAAAATACTGGTTGGGTAGCATGGCATTATGTGTGTATGTGTGTATATGTACGGTTTCTAAGTAGCAACCGGCAGTTGGCAACATAAATATGCAATTATGTGTGTGCGTGTGGGTGTGTGAGCGTGCATTTGCTAATGGTCGTGCCGACTGCTGCCTGCCTGCTTGTTTTCCGCACTTAACAAGTTCAACAGTTGCAACAACAATTGCAATAACAACAACAACGAGAACAACAAAAACAATGACAACAACAACAATAACAACAATTTCAGCAACAACAGCAAACATGCATGAAATATGTACACCACAAAATCCTTTCATGTTATTCCTTTTATCTCTTTTGAATTCGCTATATTTATTTCTTTATGCCGTTTTCCTCAGCACCCTTAGAAGCCACCACCCGTACCCATTATGGGCTCAACTAACTGTGTTGTTCGGTTGCATATTGCATATTTGAGACAAGAGCGGCAATGGCAGTAATGAAAAAATGCAATTTTTCATAGCATACCATCGGGCGCATGGACGTTCCTCTTTGCCGCGCGCCACTACTAGCTTCTACTAGTTGTGGCCATGTTCCTACTTTGACTTAACATTATTAGTGCATTTACTGTTTTGACTTTGAACGTGGCAAGGGCGCAGTATACGGATAGTGTGTGTGTCGACCAGTCCACTCGTGTAGTAGTCATTAAGCATGAGCATAGCGTGCAACAACAACAACAATCACATTATTAACAACACGAAATTGAATACGTTGCCATCGGGATCATGCACCAAAAGCACCAGCAACAAAAGCAACGGCGAAATGTTCAAAAAATGCATTTATTCCACGTTGGCATTCACAAGCTCTCTGCATGGAAATCTGTGGTTTGAGCTCTACAATGCGAGATTAAATTTTAAAGCATACTTTTGGGATAGTTGCATATTTTGGGCAGCATTTCCTGTACATTTCTTTTTTTTTTTTGTATTTAATTAAGATGGACATGAATGGCGGTTGAGCTGGCATTTTGTGCCGCCACCCTTCACTTGAAGTCAGAGCACGCTACCGCAACTTCAGTGAACGCCCAGCAGGCAGCGCTGTTGCTTGTTGCGTTATACACTTGAGTGGTGTTGCAAATTGAATTCATTTTTGGTATATTTCTCTTCAATTATATTTTATTTTTACATTCATTTTATCATTCATTTAGATATTTTTATTGCTTTGCTGTCTGCGTCTTATTTCCTGCCGCGCGTCGCTGGCGTTGCTCGAAAAGGTTTGCGTCTCGACTTGGTATCCACAAGCAGCACTGACTGGCGTTTCAGGTATTGACGTGTGGGTACCTCGCTCTCCTCATCGGGCGCAGCAGCTGTGTGTTGGTTGGAAAGAGAAAAAGTTCGTAATGCATAACAAGTTAATTGGAAATTTTGACTTATAAAAATTGGTGCATGAAAATTGAGATTCTATGTGCGGCACACGTGGCATACCTGCGGCCGGTGCCTGTTCAGGCGAAGAAGAGGATGTGCCAGTTGTGCGTTGAGCGCGTCCGGCGAGCAGATTGTAATAGCAAAGTGGCATTGGTTGTGGCTTCTCACCCTCGGCAACGGTGGGTGACTTGGGCGCCTCAGACGGTGGGTAAACTTCATCGCTCTGCTTTTATGATAAGTAAAAATAAAGTTTGGAGAGTAAATTTCAGTTAAAAGAGTTAATTGTATTGTCATAGGCTTCACCTCAAGCTCCAGTCTCGGTACTTCTGGTGGGCCAATGTCCGCTGGTTTACTTATCTCCTGACAACGTTGTAGTTTGAATTTCAAAATCTGCAGAAATTATTGAAATTGTTTTATAAGATAAAAACAAAAGAATCGCCAAATTTGTGTCGAGGAAAGTCAAAACAGTTCCAAGTGCTTCAGATTCCTTAAAAGATTTCGAGAGAAACTTTTTATAATTTTTAATTTTTACGCACCTCTATGAAGTCATCATCTGCAGCTTCGTTCGCCAAGAAGTTCGGTAAAGTCTCCACATGTATATAAAGGCCCTTCGCTTTCAAATTAATATGACTCTCATCCACTTCTTGCAACTTGAAGATCATTTCGCTTAAATGCTCTTTGATGAACTGCAAAACCGTGAGCGTATGCTCAGAGGCTTCCGAGTTCTTCTGACGTTCAGCGTCTAATTCGGAAATTTTTAGTTTAATTTGCTCGATGACTTCTTGGTTTCTACATAAAATAATAATAATTTACTAAAAGACGGCAACCTTATCAACTTCCTCTAAATATTATACTTACACTTCACTCTCTTTGCCGTCGGAGAACTTCATTGCCTCCAGTGAGAGTGTTAATTGCTCTCTTTGCGCTTCCAATTGCGCTTTCTCTTTCTCTGCCGCATTGCGTAAGTAAGACAAGCGGGAAGCGGATTCTTTTTGCGAACAAAAGCGATCATAGACTTCAGCAGGGGTTGTGGCACCACTCACTTCCATTAGTTGCTTGAAGAGATTCTCCATTTCACCAGTTAAGTTTTGTAACTGTGTATTCTCATCCATCTCGATCTCAGTTTTTGCGGTAAGCTGATCGCCGGAGTTGGAACCGAGACTGTCTTGATGTACGAGCGTTTTGTTCTCAACGAAGAGTTTACGTCCGATGCGCTCCAGCTCCATCTTGCGTGCCTCAACCTGCTTACGGAAATCAAGCGCCTGTCGCTCACGTGTCTTTTGGGAAAGATGCGCTTGCTGCTCCTGGCGTTGCAGTATTGCTTTGGCAGCGTCGCGCATTGTAATGGCCTCGTTGTGAACTTGCTGGAGTTGATAAGAGAGCATTAAGGTATAGTAATGTATCCAACTCTGAAGTCTTACATGATGGCAACTTATTTACCTGCAATCTGTCAATCTCTGTCTGCTGCTCCGTGAGCGCTGCCTCCAATTCCCGTAAGCTACGTTCAAAGCGCTCAGCGTCGTTCATCAGCGAGGCCTCAATGGAGCGATATTTCTTGCGTATATGCTCGGCTTCCATCCACTGGACATTGGTGCGATGTATTTCATTCTCCAGCTGACAAACCAACTGTTTGGCAAAATACACTATAAGCGCGGCTCTTAGTATCACACATGTATACAAACCTTTCTGTTGGCGTCTTCCTCCAACGTCTCTGGCGGCTTCTCACCCAAATTCTGTGCCTGCGCTGTTTTTGCCGCATTCAGCCCGCGGTATTGTTGCACCAAGCTTAGCCAAGCGTTCCTTGCGGCATCTGAAACGGTGTCGCAGCAGATCCAGTTGCTTGCGTTGTTCGGTGAGCTTCAAGTCGGTCAAAAAGATGGCATCGTCGACGCTTCGTGCACCAATCGGGTAACTCATTTTGCCCACCGCAATCGCAGTTGTCGTGGCGCTGCTCGCCTTCTTTCGCACCTCCTGCGCTGTGGCCAGCTCCTCCTTGATGACGACGGCGCGCTGCAGTGGATTGCGCAGTTGGCCGCATTTGTGTGTCAGCTCTTTGATATCCTTCTTTAGAGTTGTGATAGTTTCACGGTTTATGCGATTCTGCTTTTGCCATTCGGCGGCATTGGCTGTCTTTTGACCCTCTAGAAGTGCGGCGTAGATTATGAAGTCCTGGAGTGTCTTATTTTATATTTTACAACTTACCTGCTAGAAGTATGCGCTTCTTTAATTCTGCGATTTTGTCATTTATTTCACCAATCTTATCTACTTCCGCTGCAGTGCGTAACGGCATTTTTGCATTTTTCCACTTTCATACAGCTCAGTGCGAGTTCAGGAAATCAATGATGTAGTTTGTTGATTTGCTTTGTCTTGACAACGTGAAAATTTGTTGTAGCAACAGTAGGGATGGAATCAGGGTTACAGCTTGCCTAACGCATTGCAAATTGTATTAGACTTACCACATCGCTAATAAATAAGTGAGTTTTCATATGTTCATATGTGAAGCCTTTGAATTCCTCTGGAAGAAAATTGCCAATAGACTCGATACATGAATATGAAGTTTTCTTTATTTTCACTGTAAATTGTGATCTATGAATATACGATTTAATTGCTGATAATTAATTTCAAATTCATCCTCTGATGAGATACAATTAATCAATATCCTCCTTTAGATCTCATGAACGGTCTTTGATGATTCATCAAGAGTAGTTTTTTCATATAATTTATTCCGTTTACGAACTCATTGCCATTTATTTAGTTTGTTAGTCATGTTTCATATCGTATAATTAAATTTAATGTATGGACTGTTCATCTTCAGTCATAATCCGATAGAAATGGCTTCAATTCTTATAGCACCCACTTTTTGCACGTTCGCTCAACTAGAGCATATTCAACAATACCTTCCACCAAAATGCGATGACTTTCATTTGATGTTTACATCATATTAAAATAATGAAGAAGAACTCTCTGTAACAAGACTTTTCAGAGCACAAGTTTCGACATATTTGAGTGAAGAAAAATATTTCTGTTTATGCTGCAAATGAATGAGTCGAAAAGGACGCTCAAGGACAGCAGCTTTCCAAAGTATGTTCGGAGTATTGGTACAATCAAAAGCAAGCCGTATAGATATACGGTAGTTATAGCAGTGAAAAAAGCACTGAAGTATCGACCCATCCATATTTTCTTGAAATAAAATTCAATAAGAATTTTTAAATTTCAAAACCTTGGAAGGCCAGCGGTTTTTGTTGCTGTAGCGGCAGAATTCTGCTGAGTTGACAGTCCTTAACCGGATAAAAAATACGGATCCGTTCCAGTTACGTAGACCCGACTGACGTGGGAATGACTGGGAAGGCCAGCAAGAGAGTATTTTTCTGAGGTTTGTACTAACAAGTTGACTAAATCCTTCCAAAAAACGTGTTTCTCCGACACTATTCTGAGAATAATTTTCGATAAGCAGTTCGACTACCAGCAATGAAGCTTTAATTCTGGTGACGGAGTTTTGAGAATGTTATACATGCATACCAAAAGTATTAAGCTCCTTCTTCAGCAGCACCTTTCTTTCGCCTCCACTAATGTAAACTTGTTTCCATTTAAATAATTTAAAATAATGGCGGAGCGATTCCACCAAGCCTCTCGGCGACACTTATCGAATTTTAATAACCCTTAAGTGTTAGTTTATTGCATTTAACTCTCATTCCAATATAATTACCGTAAAGTACAATTGCAAATACTTCGCTTCCGCATTCACGCCAACCCCTTAATTAGCCAGTAAGAAAAAGCAGTGTTGCCATTACTGCTGACTCACTTCTTTGTAAGCTATCAGTAGGTAGCCACCCAAACATAGAAAATACATAAATATTCTAAGTGTTGTTGAACGTGAATTTGACACGGATTTAAAATTTCACAACACCAAAGGAGCGACAATGGAGCGAGCTGTGTATGTAGTTGTGTGGCTTGGCTGTAGAGAGGCGCTTAACAGGTCATTAAGTTTGCTTACCGGGCATTCGCAGTTAAAGGGGTATAATTTCCAGTTCCAGCAGACACTACGTGATGATTATAGAGCGTAGGTCTTCCACAAACGCACACACACACATACATATGTACTAAGTGTAATTATATTGAGGAGCCTGCTGCTGGTGACCAATGCAACTTCTTCATTGTGCGGCGAAGAAATGGCTGCAAATCGCTTAACAGTTATTTCCGCGCTTTCTCAATGCATAAGCAAAGCTTTTTCATGACAGTACCGTAATTTAAAGCGGTATTTCATACACACTACACCTCCCCGCTGCGCATATTTTCATTGGTCCGTTTTCATTTCATTTTCTTTCCTTTATTTATTAAGCTGCCGTGAATTTTATTTGCAATTACAAATGGCCATTAAATGGCGCTCAACGCTCCACTAACAGTACGCGCCGTTCTTGTTGTTGGGCACCACTGTCAGCGCGAAACACCGGTGGTCCGCAGTTCTCGGCCAAATTGAAGGGGGCTCACCTAGGGGCGCGCGGGCGCAAAGCGGATTGAGTGGGGTGTCGCTGAAAGTGTGGCCGTAAGCGCCAAGGTAAACACTTCAGACGGAAGTGCGCTTTAAGTGGCACATTTTAATTAAAACAGATTGACGACTTGAAACGGTCGAAGCGGCCGACGCTGCTGGCCCCGTTGCAGTGTTGGTGGCGGCGTGAGCTTTACATAAATCATGCTCACAATGCTGCGTGGCTTTAAAACGGTATTAGCCAATTGCTGCAGCAGTGTGTGTGTATGTGTTGACGCAGTGTTAAAGTGTTGCGTAAAAGCAAAAGTGTTGCGAAGAGAGCTTAAAGTTTTGTGCAGCTTTTTGTTAGGCGTTTGCGAAATCTCTATTGAGATAACCTTAATTTTCAGTGTTGCACGAAGATTGTCGGGTTAGTGTGCGATAAAGTGAGGTTTGTTTGCTGTAAAGTGAGGTTAGTTTGCTATAAAGTGAGTTCAGTTTTAGGAACTAAGCTATCTGGAAGTGGAAAATTAGCTTGTTTCTGAAAACTGTGTGGTTGA
The DNA here is from genome assembly GCF_024586455.1 of Bactrocera neohumeralis. NCBI lineage: Eukaryota > Metazoa > Arthropoda > Insecta > Diptera > Tephritidae > Bactrocera > Bactrocera neohumeralis. The sequence goes on from NC_065921.1 coordinate 14,047,779, forward strand.
ATAAGTGAAAAACTCCACAAAGAATACGTTAGAGGTTGTATCCGAAGTAGTTTCTTAGGCAATTTTCGTTACACTCGTAACATGGCTAGAACATAACTGAAATATGGATGTTTTTATTGAAACTTTTCAAACTCAATTAGCGAAAAGCTCTGCTTTTTTGTATCTTTCGTTAGAATTGGTATGAAGTGGAGCAATGGTATTGGTGTATGAGGTTTATGAGTGAGTCAATTCATTTGGATAGTGATTGGAGACGACAATCAGTGATTAAAAGATCTTATTTAGTCGAATGGGTAATTCGTCAGAGGTTTCATGGGTTTCACATCTTCAAAAAAAAATTTTATTGGTTTCTTAAATTCTGTAATATCTCTAGAATACTGATCAAGTTGATCGGAGTAATAGTTTTGGATATACAGCCTTTACAATTTTCGTCCTCGGGTTACACTATATAGTGACTTAAAACTTTAAACGCGTTTTTCTCGAAAATGTATTTTTAAAGTTGGTTGTTAAAAATTTCTCGCCAACTACTCCACTGATCTTAATGAAATTTTAAACAAGTCCTCGAGATATAGCTTACGAGATTTTAAATGGTCCGGGATTTTTTTGTTCGACTAAAATAAATATTAAAAAAACATAGAGAAATTTTCGCTGAAATTCGCCTTTGTATTCCAAAAATACAATCTTGATTTTTCTGTTTTGCTTCTTCTAAAATCTAGCTTATGGTCAATATGTCGAACTTGGTGCCCCTAAAATTATTTTGTGGAGAACTCTTCTTTAAAACTTTAAAATAATTCTTATGAGCCGAAAGTAATTGTGTTGTGACCGCGAACATGGTCTAGCTGAGAGACTATGTGGTAGTGCAAAGTGGTTAGGAAGAAGAAGCTTATGCTGGACAATCAAAAAAGTTTGAAGTAAAGCCACTCGAAGTATTGCACCTTGAAAATTGTTGATCAGCAAAAGAAGTGTCAATCTTAGGAAGCCTTTTGCTGACCAACAATTTTAGTAGTAATTTTGTTTAATAATATTTAAAACGTTTTAAAGCATTCAAATATATTCAACAGCAAACAAATCATATGAGTTGTAGTCCTGAAACGTTGAATAGGTAATTTAGCAAATCAAAAATGCTGCTTCAATACAACAAAATAATCGCTTTGTATCGAGTTGTGATCGGTGATGTAAAACGGATCCATTGCGATAACTCTAAAAGCAAAAATTCATATGTGAAATTTGGCCAACCAGTCAAATCAAAGGCAAAGTTATGGAAATGCCCTGTATTGCCCGCAACCAATTGTACCGAGCGACTGTCGAATAACGGCTGGTATTTATGAATAGACACTAGACAATAACTTGTCATCAAGACAACGATCGGCTTCATGTTGCCAGACAACCAAAAAGTATTTGAAAATTTTATATTGGCTAGATTTACTTTAGCGGCATATAGTACGGACTTTGCCCCTTCTGAATCCCTATTTTTCCGGTTAATCACTGGTAAATGGTTGCCATCAGAAAAGGTTTCTAAACAATCGCTTGATTTACTCAAAGACGCTAAATCAGAGCTGCTAATTTTTTTTAAATACTAAAATATTTTTTGAATAAAACGTACAACCCTAAGCTCGAATTTATGGACAACTATCAAGTGATCCTATTGTAGTGTTTCGTATCTGATTGAAGAGGGAGTTTAATTAAAACAAAAACTGGATTCATTGTTAAGCACGAGGCTGGCATAAAACCACTGCCGTGCTGTGGGTCGGACGTCCGGCAGCAGTGAATTTTCAATTCTACCTGACCTTAGGCTTAAACCATAGCCTCTCCCTAAAGAGCAGATTGGAGCGAACTCCAAGGGCAAACAGATTTAAGTCTCCGGTTAGACTTTGAAGCTTTTGCTACTACCAGTTTAGCACCCGTCGTACTCAATGGTGACATTTGTCTCATTCAAAATCTATGACATCAATTCAAGCTGCGTATTAAAGCACTATTTCTTACAAGAGTATGCTGAAATTTCGAGGCAAGCCAAATAACAGACATAGTGCATATCGGATTTTAATCGCCTCTTACGGTATTCATACCTTACCGCGAGCAAATTCTACCCCCTGCGCGCTGTGGGATCTTAGGACTAACTGTTGGGCTAAAGCGAATTCAATCGAATGGTTTTAGTGACTCATAACATTGAAATCGATTTGCATTCATGGAAAAGCATCAGCATAGACCATGACTTCAAGTAAGGGAGCGGAGAGAATTTCTATTTGCGTTTTAGTAAATTTCTTCTAGTATTCATACATCTTCTAAGCACGAGTTCTTACAGGAATTTTAGGAAGGTTAAAATACTCTTAAAACTCAAAATAAATATCTGATTTGAATATAATATGTTTAGTCAGCGAAAAATATAAAAATATAAAGTTTGAAGGTAATATTTTTAACATTTCATTTCTCAATTGAAAATTTGCAACTTTTGCACTAAAAAATTTGGACAGAAATTAATTTGTTTGTCACTGCATTTGACGTTGTCAAAAGTTTTAATTTCGAATGCAAATGAAAAATTATAAATTATTAACACTTGAGGGCAAACTATTTGTTATAAATGTATCCGAACGTTGAAGCCGAGCAAAAACTGAACACAGACAAATAGATAAATTTATATGGAGTGCACAAAATGCTGGAAAATAATCATGATACTTTTGCTGAGCGCAGACAACACAGTTTCTTTAGGAAACAATTGTCTGTTTCAGTGTCGAAAAGTTTTTGCCCTCACACATATACACGCACAGATGCAAAGCAACAGCAATAATGCTGACACTGGCGTCCAAATGCAAATGCCTGGGACACTGCCACCCCCAGTCACACCCCAAATCACCGCCTGCTGCAGCATAATCGTCTAATGCTTTATTCTAACTGCTTTCCAGTCGTGTTGTTGTTGTTGTATGCAGCAAACTGCTGAATACCGGAAACATTTCACAGTTATTATTCTCGCATTATGCTCGTTCCTTTTCGTGTCAAATGAAATTTGTTGTTGTTTTGGCTTCATTTCCAACGCAGTTGTATTTGTCATTTATTCCTTCGCTTTCGTCTCTGTTGCTACCGTTATTCACACTGTTGTTACACTCTTAGCCATGATCGGCGTCGCTACATTTCTTTTGTTTCAGTCACCATTTCTATTTTGTTGTAGTTGTTGTTTTTGCTATTTCCGCACTTGCCACTTGATTATTATTATTTCTTTTGTTGGTGTTGGTAACGAAGTCACAGCAACGACAACAATTTAGTTGGCATTGTTTGTGGCTCCGGAATTGTGACACTTTTGATGGATAAGTTGCAGAGGTTCTCATTAGTTTTCTAAAAAACAAAAACTCGAATTACAAAAGAAGTAGTGCGAGAGGAGACTGACGAATAGACTCTTTAAACTTAGTTGGTTTTACTTTTTTTGAAGGAAATTCTTTGCAAGTAAAATGTAGGCTTTAAATAAAAGTCGGTTACCTTGAGACTTCGGTTAATTTGAGAAAAATATTTTAGGATGTCTTCCTCTAACATAAGTAATGAAAACCGTTCTTAAATTCAATCGATTTTTTACTGCTGCGTTTTTATACACCTATCTCCATATCTTCAAAGCTTTCTTCTTCTTATTTCATCAGACTCATTGAGCAGCATAGCGCCACTTTGTTGATTTGTGTCCAAATTTTGCACATTCTTACGGTATAATTTGCTTGAATGCTTCATTTTCAATTGAACAAAGGCTTAACTCCTCCAGATCCGATTTGCATGCTGTCGAGGTTGGTGGATTCAGCGAAGGGGTTTACATGCCACTTAGAGACATATTTTTTTGGTTTAGACTTAAAAATCACTTATGTTTTTGATATAGTAGACCTAAGACTAGTAATAATTCCATAACATAATATAGCTCACGTAAAACAAGAGCAAGGCTTGAGTTAGTTCAACTATTCAAGTAAATATATCAGATTCATTAAGTAAAAACATTTGCTCTGCATGTAAAGGACGGCAAGCGTGGCTTCGGATTAACGATAGTGCCTCATTAACTAGAAAATTTGGGTGAACAACAAGTCTGCAGAGGACAGAGAGTGATGTCTTTTTAAATAAAATGAGAGTTTGTAGAAGTCACTCCAATACCGACCAATTCTCCCAAAAGATTTTTTATTACAAAAGCATATTACACATTATTTTTAAATCACTGCATAAACATAGAAGTTTTATTGATATATATTGAACCTGATAAAGAGCTGTCAGGGTTGCTTGTATTTCATTCACAATAAGATGAAATATTCCATTTTTAACAATGACAACATCTCACAAACTCCCTAAAATTTGTGTTAGTTCAAGTATTCAAATAAATATATACCATTGACAAATACCTAACTACTATTACTATTACTGTAGATCTTGTTGAGGAAAAGAGAACTTAAAAAATATGGATCTGATTGAGGGTTAGTTGTAATTCCACTAAATAGTATTACAAATGGAGTTCTGGAATGAGTTGTTTAAGAAATGACAAAACGCCTTCCTAGGAGATCTACATAATTCAGAGAAAAATCAATGATGAACCCATTAACGAATGGAATCTAAGTGATCACTTTGAAAAGTGCACGTAGTTCCATTCGCAACTGGCTGAAAAATAAAGCATGAAAAGTCTTGTCTTAAATAGTTAATTGAAATGAAACTGAACTGGGAACTAGGTAACTTCCTTAGCTTAACAGCTTGAAAAGAAACAAACCGAATCGACTCGTCATTCAGTATTTAGAACAAGAATAGAGCTTTAAAAGATGGTCATATGATTCTTTGACAGTAACACAGACGACGCCGTTTACAGTTTTTCGATCACAGCCTGTCACTTGTTGACAATTGTAGTTGATGATGACTCGTATTGAAAGAGGGGTCGTACATTCTTTTAGTTGTTTTTCGCCAATTGGAGATTCCAAGCGAGCCAGGTCCTCCTCCACCTGGTCTTTTCAACGGAGTGGTGGTTTTCTTCTTGCTCTGCTTCCCTCGGTGGGTACAGTGTCGAATAATCTCAGAACTAGAGTGTTTTCATCCATTTGGACGACATAACCTAGCCATAGCGGCTACTTAATTCGTTGAATAATGTCAATGGCGTCGTATATAGCGCATAGTTCATCGTTCCATCAACTGCGGTATTGCTCTTGCCAATGCGCAATCATAAATCTGCCGCAGAACCTTTCTCTCGAAATCTTGTAATGCCGACTTATCAGTTGTTGTCATCGTCCATGTCTCTGCATTATACAGCAGGACGGGGATGATATCTTTGTTCCTCGAGAGAGGACTTTACTTCTCGATTGCCTACTCAATCCAAAGTGCACCTGTTCACAAGAGTTATTCCTCATTGTATTTTGTGGCTGACGTCGTTATTGGTGTTAATGCTGCTTCCAAGATAGACGCCTTCGAAAATACTCGTTCGATATTATGGTCAGAACGAATTGAAAAATAAAGAGGCCTGATGTGAAAATCAATTTCAATCGAATCCGAGAATTATTGTCCAATAAGAACGTAGTTTGGTTACCTACTTCTTTTGTATTAAGGAAGACATTTTAAAATACTCATTAAGGTTTTTCGAGCTATGTTTGTCTCGTTCTTAAAATGTGATGTTGAATATTGGACTAAAGCTCAGCTTGGTTAAAGTTCATAGTCAGAACTAAGATGCTTACGAAATTATGGAAAGAGTTTTAAGGATGTCACTTCATGCTAAGTATTTCAAGCTTTTTTACAGCTTTTAAAGCTTACATATGTTAAAGCTTGCTAAAGCGTAGATGTAATATTCGAAAAGCGTAGTATATATTTCTTTAACAGGGTAGTTAATGTATTACAACTGAATTTGAATAAATCGTCATCTAAAGTAAAAAAAAACGTAATATCACTTTTCATAAGTTTAGAGGCGAAGGAAAAACGATATATTAGAACCATTCATATTGAAACAAAATTTCAGTTATGGTTATAGAATGGTTATATATTGGTTATATCTGATAGCAGAAGCTGAAAAATGTATGCTATATGTATATATGTAATATGATGTACTGAATCGTAAGCAATAAGAGACTTAATTTCTATTTTTTTGGAATATACGTTGGTTTGCATTTTAGGTGACGATATGTAGCATAAAACATTTTCGCTTTTATAACAAAAAGGAGGAAAAGCTTAAATGAAAAATAATACTAATAAGACCAGTTTATTTTATATCGAAAAACAAAAATATAATAAAACATCCAAGATAAAAAATTTCCCTTTAAATTACATCTAGTAAGTAGACCGAAAATTACTCCTTAAAATGTATATTAAACATAAAAGTATACACGCAATTACTCTCTGCAAAATATGACATTTATATTGCTAACTTTCCAACCACTTTTTATTGCATTTACAATTGTCAAGTGTTGCCATTTTTAATGCCAACAACTGTTGATTTTATTATTGTTGCAAACATTGTTGCCCACTTGCTCCGCGTGCAACATTCAACTTTCCACGTTGATGGCGAAACAATTGGCACAAGCTGTCACAAGAAGTTGAATAATTGCTTGGGTTGGCGCCTTTACTGCTCTAAAGCAGACACTAACGGAGAGTAACGGTAAGGGCAATGGTGTATAAAACAAATGACAATGCTGGCACCTAAAGCGGCAGTAAGTGGCGCGCATAAGTGCAATAAAAGAAACACAAATGACGAAAAGTGCGAATGCTGCTAGGCCTTTGACTATGAGTGAGCAAATGCTGAAGAGATGTGCGCGCCAAAATGTAGGCCTCTAAGAACTGCCACCGTGAACGAAGCATACAAAACTGCGTTTCTATATATTTAAAGGTGTAAAGATCTGCGAACGTGTGGCATAGCGCGCGTTGTTAGTGTACTTTTTATTGCTGTTACTAAAAGTATTAATGTTTGTCACCGCTGCCTCGTTCTAAGGTGTGTAGGTAGAACTGTTCACAATAGGCGGCTGGTGGCAGCAAACGCCATATCTTTATGCTTAAGTGAGTAAATCTTGAAAATGAAAATGTCACTTTGCTTGTTGGCACGCGCAACTGTGTGTGGCTCCTCAAGATGAGGTGAAGAGATGGCGGAAAATGTAAGAAAAATGTGCTGGAAAGGATTGCGCTTTTAAGACATTTTCGCTCAGCTGCTGAAGTCAGCGGCATCTTACGTAGCGAAGAAGGTGGCAAAGAAGCTGGTGATAAAGACAATGAAGTTGGCTTAACTAGCAAAAGCAAATGCTGCTGTAGGCAAGTGGTCCCCGGTTATGAGCGCTCTCAAGTGTGAGTGGGTTCAAATTTATGACTCAAAGTGAGACGCCAACCTGCGAAGAAATTACTTTCTGTTACAGAGGTGTTAAACGTGGTAGGTAAACGTACTGTGACCAGTGTTAATTTCAGAGTAGCTGTGAAACTACTTACAATAGGTACAGTCGAGGACGTAGAGTTAAAACCGTGACCCGGGGAGGATATATGATGTGAGTTCCCAGAACTTTAAATTGTTGAAAGAAAAATCTGCCAAAATTGTTGCAGATCATCGGCCCGCTTTGAGAACTCGCCGATCTCTCCCCCTCTCTCGGTGACTAGATATAATATTAGAATTTTACTATTTGGCTTAGAAAATATAAGTTAGCCGAAGGTTGCGCAAAATTTTGACCAGTGTTCCAAATAATTGAAAATCTGCTTTCTGTCGACCAAATCGACCGAACATAGATAAACTTTAAGCTTTTACTGGTTTAAATTCAAATCCTTTTTGAAGATATGCTTTAAGTTAGTTAGTTAAGAGTTACTTTCTTTGAGTTTTTACGATTCGCTGAAACTTTTTGCTCAAAACTTTTACAACCCATTTCGAATCACGAGAATCTGTGGCTCTATACATCATATCTTTTGACTTTTAGAAGAAGAACCATAATAATTAAGAAAGCTTGATATACGTTTCAAAAATAGAAAAGCTCTTTTGAGCTTAACATATAAGTTAAAATTAATGTTTCTTGCACTAATTCTTATAGATAACTGAGTGCCATTTGAAACTTTTTTTGAGCTTTCACACAAATCAAAAAGCTTTCATAAAATTTTGGTTTTATCAGACAACAGAAAAGCTCCATTAACTGGTATATATGGCTCTATACATCATAGCTTTTGACGTTTGTTCCCCGTGACCAAAAAAATTAAAAAAGCTTACTACTCAGTTCCACAATAGAAAAGCTCTTTTGAGCTTTCATACGTTAAAATGATTGTTTCTGGCAATAATCTTACAGATAACTAAATGCCATTTGAAACTTTTTTGAGCTTTCACATAATTCAAAAAGCTTTCATATAATTTTGGTTTTATCAGAATAGGTCAACAGAAAAGCTCCAATAACTGGAATATATGGCTCTATACATCATAGCTTTTGACTTTTGTTCCCAGTGACCAAAATTATTCTTTCTAGCAATAATTTTTATAGATAACGAAATGCTAAACTTTTTTTTGAGCTTTCACAAAATATTAGTGCTATTTTTTGGCCAGTTTCTTTAGGAATGAATATCTTTATACAAATGAATTATAATATGCGTAAGCTATAAAATCAAAAAATATGTAGGTATGAAAATCCCGACTTTTATTCTTACCAAAAAATCGTATCATTTTAAAAGCTCTCTTTTCACTTTCACTGCTCTAAATTATTTAGAGCTCAACCATGTAACAAGGGAACTACTCTTATCCCGCATTCAAAGTCTAACTAGTCTCCTCAGCGAGCCCTCTCTCTTCTCTTCATACTCTCTAACATGCAATTCAAAAGAAAAACTTCACTTACCGTTATAACTGTACTTATTACTGCTGTAAGCGCTGTTGTCAACACACGGAGGTGAATTATTTAAATGAAATTGCCAGCATAAATATTTTATTTCACAAACCTTGACTGCAAACAAGAGCACCTACTTGCGTGTAGGTGTAAATATTTCACCGACTTTGGAAGTGGAAGGAATTTTGAAATGCGTACACATTTCAAATGGTAATGTGCGACTGGCGAAAATCTATTTTATTTATATTATGCTGACTTCACATTACGAAATGCCATTACGCAGTCATTTGGGCAGTCAAACAAGCGAACAGGTGCTGCGAACGACGAGCGCCTGTTTGTATGCAACGATTTTTATTTGATTATATTTCTGCACTTTTTACAAACGCGAAACACAAATGACATTTTAAAAGTTTTTTGAATGTGATTGTTGCTTTGTTGTTGGTTTTTTTTCATGGTTGTTGTTGCTACGCTTTTTATATTTTGTATGTGTGTGTGCGTACACCTTTTAGACAATGTTATTATGACAGCTTTTGTTATTGCCGTCAACGCATAATGGACGGGCAAGCGAGTGGAGAGTTTGCTGGAAACAATAACAAGTGCAACAACATGCATATGGGTATATTATATATTTATATATATATGGTTTTCTGTATGTCACTGCTCTTATAACGCAAGTTGTTGCACTTTCTGGACTCTCTCGGTTCTCCCCACCTTAAACAAACACACTGCACCAAAGAAAAGCGTGAAAAAAGCAAAACCGACAACGGAAATTACGCCATTACGCAACGCATTAGAACGCTTATTCACATTTAATGACATTGGACAGTGAAGATTTGAGGCCACCATGCCATCCATCTCAGCACAAGCTCTCCTCTATCGTCCGTACAAACAAAGCGTAACCAGAATGTACGCACACGCCTTGCAACACACTGAAATGTCAAACTAAGCGCGACATTCTCCTCCACCGCATCGATACTTGTCATCAGCGTGGCTGGTGGGCGCTTGGACGCGGCATTTGCAACGCATCGCCACCTCGCGCAATTCAATTTCGTGTGTGTGTGTGTGTGCGTGTGTTTGACGGCATCCTTAACGATTATGTCGGTGCTTGGGAAATTACGAGTATTGTTATTGCCGCACACAAACGCCGCTTGCCCTCTGACCGCGCGCTGCACGACAACTCGCGCGCTGCAATGCGCACTGTGTGGCTATCAACAAAATTTATTTTCGCTCTGCGCATTGTGTGCCACATGCGAGCGGAGGAGGGTGAATGTGTGTGTGCAGTGGATAGCTGGCAGTAAATTGATTTAAAAAATTTACGCTTAGCACCGCTGCGGAAATTGAGGATAATATTAATTGTAATCAGAATTGAATTGCGCGCTCGCTCTTGCTTGCAGCAGCAGGATTATTGATGGCTCCTCGAGTGTGTATAAATAAAAGATGTTCAATTGTAAGGCGATATTGGTGGCCAAGTGGCACTCAATGACATAATCAATTTAAAGTTAACCGTTAGGTTAAGCTCTCTTGAAATAGCTACTTAAATACGAAAGAAGATTTGTTGTTTCAGGTGTTTGTTGCAGTTCTAGTGGTAACTGAGTTACTTAAAAATTAATGAAGCGAGAATGATGTGAGTGGTGGATTAAGCAATTTTGAATTACTGGTTGTGACGATGGCGATAATTGGATAACTAGAGGTAAGGCAAATTAAGTCTTTTAAAACTCGAGTTAATATTTAATTATTTGATTATTTTTTTGTGGTTGTATTCCGAGTTTTTAAACCAACACCAAAAGTGTGAATTTTTTCATAAACTATACTTGCTTTTGCTTTTCGAGGGTCGTGGACTTAAATTCTTATAAATATCATTATGAAAACAAATCTCAGATACTTGGAGTTATTGTAAAAATATGATAAACTGGCTTGAGCCCTTTATGATTTCGAAATCATTGCTGGTTGCAGTTCAGTGTAACAGAGACTCAAATGGATTTTTGTTACAAATATTGGAACCCAATGGTACAAATATAAGTATTATGTTTTCTGTTTCTTTTTTCTTAAATCAAATTTTTTCGTTCGCAAGAACAATTAGTATTTTTTTTTAAACAATACTAGGACGTTCCGATTGGTACTCAGCTAACTACTAACAAAAAATGAAAATTTAAAAAAATTAAATTTCTTTCCCAGCACAGCAACCAAGCGCAGATCTAGCTTTGGAGCACCAAGTGATTGTACTATTTTGGCGGAAGATAACTTCTTTCATGCCGGTAACATGCCGGTCAATCGACGCCGCCAGCCCATAAGCCGCACAAAAGCGTAATTTTTTCGGAACGCAATGGTAACTCATGGAGTAAGTGTGGATAGCTGCCTGATTAATAATGAATTTTTTACAGTTCAGTTCTTGCGTCAATTGAAGTAGTAAGGATGTAGACCAAGATCTTTTCACAAAATTCACCACAACGACGTCACCGAGATGATCAATGTTTGAGAACGACGTGAAAGAGACTAGATTTGGGTCTTCCTCAATTGATGCGCTGTATACTTCTGTAATATTCTCGATACTACGAGCACTTCTTTATCTCACTGGCACGGAAACATTTTGTACTGTGCCTGTGGATTAAAATTTTTGCACTAGACGCTCAATTGTTGATCTGACAACCCAATTATGACGACCATAATGGACGTAACGCTTTTAAAGTTGAGGCCACTGACTTCGAATTTCGGTGGTATGTTTAAATCTTTTTTGGACTGATGGTTGGATCGGATATCTTTCCATGATCAAATGGCAAACCTTACTGAAGAGAAATGTCAAAATAGCGGAAATATGGCGTTGTTTGCTGTCTACTTTTGCAGCGTTCCTATTAAGAAACCCAAAAACCCGTTATTACACTTCGCTGGATCTTCATGATTGCTGTTGCTTGTGTCAAGATCAACAAAGTCCTTTGCTGCTCACAAAATATAGTTACTAGATTCACATTTCTACTGTTAACTAATATATATTTCATCTTACCTTCAGTAACTACCAGTCATAATTTGGCAGATTTCCTCTCGATAGTCACAAAAGGTATATCTCTCCATAACTGGACATATTTGAAAGATATTGTTTCCGCCTGATAAACACTTTCTCTTACAATAACCTCCATGACGAGGTTGAAGAGATCAAAAGGTAGGCGATCACCCTTTCGGAAGTATCAGACCCAGCGTTGCGGGTGAGGTTCTACGTGCTCTTGTATAGGCTTAAAAGATTTCGAGGATTACCAAACTCAGACAATGCGACATACACACGATCTCTTTTCGGACTATCGAAACCCACCTTACAAACAACAAAGAAATGTCGAGTGCCAATTTCAAATAATCTTAGTTCCACTGCTAGAGACGCGTGATCATTATGATGCACAGAACTTCTAAGTAGTGATCCAAACAAACCATCTTATATCTACAAATCACTTAGAGCCAGTCACAAATTTATTGAGCTCTACTCAAGCCAATTCGCCGAGTTCGTAGAAAGTATGGCAACCAAGGAACTTCATTTTACAGTTGCCATCGAAGAAGCGAAGTCACTACATACATTATTAATGCGCGCTTTGATTTTATTGACTCATTTTTGTTATAAATGAGAGATACTTCTCTGATATTACTCTTTTTCTCGTTTGCCTTGATGTTTATAACACAGAAAAAGAAACGTCGGAGACATTATAAATTTCCTAGTATATGTCTAATTGATCTGCGTGACGTTATATATATACGTACTAATCGTACAGTTTTTGAGATATCGATCACACATCTTTTTCTCCCCAAAACTCTGCTCATGTGTTGGAAGTGCCGATATCTGACCACTATATCACGTAGCAAACTCACCGATCATATTCAATATAAAAATCTTCATAAGAATTCTTTTCCACAGTCATCGTCTACAGTTCCTAAGGTTTGAGAAACTTCGTTTTCAAAAAGATATTTTTATAAACGATATCGATATCGATATATAAGAGTTTCAAACAAAAAATTTCAATAGTACAAAAACGTCAGCCTCTCTAAAAATATATTTCCTTTATCTTTATCCTTCATTAATCTATAAATTTATCTAATTTTTTCAAAATTTCATATCAAACTCCAATTAAAGTGGCAGCAGACAAGCCATATATATTGAAAGCTATTAAATCATGGTCTCAATTAGCATGACTGACAGCTGAAATAAAGTTTTACAGTTTGAAAAAAAAAATCCTATTTGTGTACGAATAATTGTGCATCACATTGTTAAGGCAAAAAGAAATCTCCTTGGATCTATATTAATGCTTCAGCGTCATTTATTCAACAAGTTAAGCGGCAGATTTAATGGCTTGACCGCTGGCTGTGCAAGTGTCCTCAACGCGGATAATCAACTCAGCCGTTCAGTCGCTGCAGCAGAAGTAGCGCATTTGACTTCACAACTATTTTCATTGCAGTTTCTAAAGCCTTTTTGTAGCAGCCGAAAACAATTCGCTCCAACTTTTTATGCAGCGCCGACGACAAGGAGCAGGCAACACGGTGCTGCATGCAACTTAAGTTGGCTTTTTATTTCATTTGCGGATTTTATACAGTTTCCACGACAATTTTTGTTTTCAAATTGAGAGTCATACACTTTTTTCGTTTATTTTTTATTCTTTATTTTTTTATATTTTTTTTTTGCAACAACAGAGATTATTTTGATCCTTCCATTGACCGGCAAATAATTGCCAATTGAATTTATTTAACGAGCACAAAAGCACAAGAAAGTGGAAAGCAGCCGAAATGGAGAGCATACTATGAAGAGTGGATAGAGAGGAAAGCCAGAGTCAGAGAGGGCGCTGAAGAAATTGCAAATGTTGCTTTATTTTCTACTTTTTCCCCACTTTTTTCTGCGCTCGCCTTCTCTACGCTGGCAACGAAACTTTTTAAGATCAAAATAATTTAATGCATTCACAACAAGCCAAGAGCCATCTAAATAAAGCAACTGTGTGGCAGAAAAAATGCTCGGTTGTGAAAAGTTTCGCTGATTAAATTTCAACTTTTTCATTTCCTGCCGCACAGGACACACTTGAGTGAAATTATAATCCTTCGAGCGTCCGCAATCACCCGATTTGCCCTACACGTCCACACGCCGCACGCCTGACAGTTGCTTGGTGTGGGTGGGTGTGTGTGTGTGTGGAATCGGTTGAAGAGCTGCGCTCAAATTCCAAAGCAACTTTTAAGTATTTCTTCCGTGTTTTTGCGCATTTTTCAACAACTGAAGTGCTGCTACTTCCATATTGTGAAAGTATAACTGTGTTTGTGTGTGTGTGTGCGTGACTGTGTTTGACAGTCTGAATGCCACTGACGACTAATGTTGTCATCCCTTTCATCTTTATTTGTCGCTGGCAATTCCTTTGCTGGCGCGCTACTTTAGCTCATAACACAAGTTGATGAGCATAGACAACAACAACAACAACTACTGCAACAACAAAAGAAAATAACAACAACAACACGAATGCCAAAACGACAGCAAGAAGAACAACAAGAGCAATAACAGCATGCACAACTACAACAACAACATACACAACAACAGCTACAAAGACAACAACAAAAATGTGTTACTTTTGTCCATAACACAAGTTGGTGACGTAGATATGTATTACAACAACAACAACTAGTACAACAACATCAAGAACAATAACAAAAACAACAATGTGCAGAACAACAACACAATGAAGACATGAAAGTAAAATGTATAACAGTAGCAAAAAAGTTCGTGAGGAAAAAGTTAAATTTAATTTCATTATTTTGGGCGACAAGCGGCGGAGTGGAGCAGGGCGGGAAGCGCAAAAGCGAATGCAGTTCAGTGAAAAAGTGAAAAGAATGTCAAGTGAAGAGCTGCAAATGGCAAAAACAAGAAAAAAAGTAAAATAAAATAAGAAAGTTGTTGTTGCTTTTGCTTAGCGCTTGCTACAAACACAATTACATGACGAACTTCTAAGCTGTTCGTGTGTGTCGCCTGTAACAGCATTACCCACAGCTGTTGGCAGAAAATGTGCTTTTACGAAAAAGTTTAGAAATGATTTAAAAGCAATTGCGTTTGGTTACTCTGACCGCTTCGCAGCATTTTGCTCCCTTTTTTGTTTATGTGCGTGCGTGTGTGTGTGTGCGCGGAATATACAATTTTAAGCCTTATTTATCGACATAGTTGTCGCATACCTTTGACACTTTTGATGCTTTGATCTTTGATTACATACTTTGCTTCTCAGTGTTCCGATTTTTAATTTATTTTTTCGAATTTTTTGACGATTACAGTGTTTTTAGGAATGAAATGTTGCTGCCGATGTTTTTTGGCAGTTCGCCAATTTAGAAAATAACTAAGCAATGAAGGAGCGTTGTGAGAAAAAATCCTTTATTTTACCTTTGGCATTATTGTCTTACTTTCGATTACTTATTATCATGTTATAGACTCTTTAGTTTTATGTACTAGAGAGTGTAAGGCTTTACTTATTTCACCTGGATGCTAGATTGCTATATTCCTCCTCATGAGCAAGATTACTTTTCAGAACTTGATCGCTCTACATTTTATGTACCACTTATTTAACATCGACTTCTAAAGGGAGATGAGAAAATACTTTCGGGTAGTTTTTTAGGTAATAACTTCATACTCAACTTCGTTCAAAAAGTAGGAGTAAGAAATAACTTCAAGGTAGATTATGCTTGGAGAGGACTTCCGAGCTCACCAATAAAAAATATTGATTCTTCTAAAAAATATTTTTATATTTCCTTTTGCTTCAAAAACTAGTTTTTTTCAGGCGAAAAATTTTTCACTTTTTATTATAGGTGAAAAGTATTGGATTTGAAAACAACTTTTGAAAAAAATATGCGAAGGAAAATTAAAGCTAGGCGGACCACAATTTCTTCCCAATTACTTAAACTAGATTGCTTCTAGGGATGACCCCGCTCCAATTGTACAGGTTCGAATTAAGAATTACTGCATGGAACCAGCTTATAGAAGATGAGTCGCTGAAAAACTCTAGGACCTGATCCTGGAATGGCCACTGTTTCCGACTACTAACGATTCCGATATTTTTAAAGGTATCCCATTCTTCATCACCACCCTTCCGCTTCAGAATTGGTTTAATTTTCTTGCTATGCAGCAGTGGTTCTCAGAATGAAATTCGGTCCAGAAGGTTTTTTGGCTTAACTCGTGTGGCAGCCATTCCATTATTTTATTAAAAATTTCGATCTTTTGCCTTGCAGAGGTTGGTGCATCTTTGAAATCAGAATTTTCGAAAAAAAACGAAACTACGAAATATTGTTTGTTACAGTAACAGGTCTCAAAAGGTTATATTTTTTTAGACATATGATTTTCGAAAAGAAATAATAATTATTAATTAAAATAATAAAAAAAATAATTATTATTAATTAAAATAATTATTATGCATGTATTTCAATGTAGTCGCCAAGAATTTGTGTATTAAAATAGATTTCGGGCAAGTGATCGCCGCGATTCTTCTTCTTTACTGACGTAGAAACCGCTAACGCGGTTATATCCAAAAGCGGCCGCTCATCAATGGTAATTTTTCATTGGGGGCGTTTTTTACGTGGCGGGTCTCAAACGCAGCGCACAACCTTTAAGAGGGATGCTTCGCCTTCTCTTTTAGTTCGTCTTCAAAAGGATATTTTTTGGCTACCCAGAGGATACTTGGTCAAAGACCGGAACTCGTGAGCTGCTTGAGTCATATGAAAAATAATCGTTTCTAGTCACTCACAAGTGAATGGCGATTAGAGAACTTTTCTCACTTGCGTGAACTTCTGCACATGTCTCCATCCTCCGACATGTCTCCGAAAGGCCCAATTTTGTACCACATTTTGCAGCAATTTGGGCCTTTTGTCCGTAATAACGCACCAAATATTATCTTGCAACACATTAATCGTCTGACACTTATCGACGAAGACAAGCACCTCCCCATAGTTTCACAAAAAGCAGTCCTGTTTGGAGCCTAACGAGGCGAGAAATGCGCTCACCGAAACTTTCCTTTAATAAATTTATTTTCTGTTGGCTGTATGGCAAGTAGCGCCGTTTTTTTAGAGTCAAAAGTTGTTCACACCAACAACCTCAACTTCATGCACTAAAAGTCATTAAGCATGGCTCTATAATATTCTCCATTGACTTTAGTATTGTGAACCAATGATTCCTTCTGCTCATAGAGCCCACCAAACAGTGACTTTTTGAGAATTTTATGTCGCCTCAACAATGACTTGTGAGTTATCAACATTCCAAATGCGACCACTTTTTTTACTAATATACCCATTCAACTAAAAAGGAGCTTCACCGCTAAGCAAAATTATTTTTTGAAATTCGCTTTGAGCCCGTTTTCGGACATTTTGCAAGTAAGTCTCTAAAATTAACCTAATTCATGTAACAGCTGTCCAATTATATTGACATTTGGTTTAAAAACTTGGATCTTCACAGCATTAGTGTTATTTTCGTTATGTATATATATAACTTTTAAACAAATTTAAATAAATGCTTGAAGTAATAAATATGAATAAAAAGAAATATTAAATAAAATTTTCTTTAAAACTAGTTGCATAAATATAATGCCAGCTCCTCCTTCATGCAATTTCCTTATCATAAACATAACCGTAACAAGTTCCTGCAACCAACATAATTGAATGCTTAATTAGGAATTCACAATTTCACAAGGCAATCTAATAATTTCGAAATTTACAACGCACTTTGATGTCGTGAAGTCATGAAATTCCTGCTGCGGCACAACGCTGCGTATGAGTAACGTGCGCACCTTCAGCTTGGAACCCACAAATATCAATGTAATTGTGCATATGCCTGTACATATACAGACATTGTACAAACATGCCGCTAAACGCTGTGCTGTAATTTATGCAAGTCATTTGAATGGTTTAAAAAGAATTTCAACCGCAAATTGCGTGCTTCGTGGCAGTTGCATAAATAGCAAATGTTGAACAAACAAAGTCAAATGCACGAAAACTACACGCTTCCATACCGAATACAAATATATACATATATACGTATATGCGCTGGCGCTCGCATATTTCCTGCTTAGATTATTCCATCAGCCGGCAGTGTGTTAGCAGCGCGTTTCCACTCCAATGGTTCGGGGCATATGTGTGCACAGCCGCGTCGCCGGCAACGTCAATGACTCTATTGTTGCTGCCACAATTTGAAACAAAAGCAAAATATGAAAAAATGAACGCTTAAAATTTGCGCAAATCATCTGCTGGGGAACATTGAAATCGTGTACGCTTTCATTACTAACCAACATGCAAAATGCTACGAGTGTGCGCGCCTAAAACTATGCAATGCTTTTCAATTTTTCGTTTTATCGCAGCTTGTTTTAAATTTTCTTTTCGCCAAATGAATGTATTGCAAATATACATGTTCTGAAGCATATTCACAGCGTGTGTCAGGACTTGTTCGTACTTGCGCTCGTCAACTACGCACAGCCCACTTTTAATTGTCGGGTTTAATGGCATTTAGTGCCTTTGTTCCACAACCAATCTGCAACTTGTTCCTGCTAAGTTTTGTTTGGACTCGTTTTTGTAACAGGACCATGACTGTGGGCGGCCAACTGCTTGTTCGCGGTTCTTTAAATTGTAGAATACTGGTGCACAGGTGCCGGGCTTCGTACTATATTTTTTTTGTACCTACGCCTTCTAATGCATTTAGGAAATAGCCCTGTTACATGAAAAAAGTTTTATTTGAGCAACTAATTAAAAGTGTAGTTTTTTTCACTGTTGTTTGCAAATAAACTGTTTGTTTGTCTAAGCTATACTTCGTACTAGGGTTACCTTTCATTTCTTTTGGTATGTACATTTGTCATATGATGTTATCGTGTAAACCTCGTTTATGAAAACAAAAAATTTGCTATTTCCGAAAACGCAGAAATGTTCCAGAATGTTCTTATTGATGTCTACTTCCAGTGCTCGCAGAACGAAATTAGAAAAAACAGCGCTCTTGTCAAAACATGTCAACGCTTTTTCATAAATGATATTATCATGATATTTTATTTAAACAAATGCTGCA
The DNA here is from genome assembly GCF_024586455.1 of Bactrocera neohumeralis. Lineage (NCBI taxonomy): Eukaryota > Metazoa > Arthropoda > Insecta > Diptera > Tephritidae > Bactrocera > Bactrocera neohumeralis. The sequence continues at coordinate 14,066,559 of NC_065921.1, forward strand.
TGGGCTTGAAAGTATATAGGGTCCACCAACAAAAACGACGTGATGCTAAAATTAAATAAGCACTATAATTTCATCAAAATGGGGTCTGTTTTATTTTGTTTTTTTGTTGAGCCATTTCTCAGGAAAAAGATCTGAAAGGTGAGGCAGGGCACCATCTTGTTGAAAATAGGATCTCTATCTCTATCCGCGTCGATTTCGTGAAAATTTCGTACAAAATAGTTGGTCAGTATCGTGTTATTACGATCTTGATGGCAACAGCATTTCCTACCGCATTTCAAGGTCCGATGATGTCGCCACACCACAATCCGCTCCTAACAGTAAATTTTTGGGGATGCATTTGCGTTTCCACGAGCATTTGACTCATCTTTGTAGCGACAATTTTGGTGCTGAAGAAGCATTTAAGCCAGAAATGGGCCTCATCTGAGAACACCAAGTTCTACGCGGAGATCTCTTACATACAGTAGCACACAGAGAACATGAATTCGCGTAATAATCTTCGACCATTTCTAAGCGTTGTACGAAAATGAAAACTAACTGAAATGACACTAATCCGTAAACAAACATTGCCGCCACGAGCTGGCAAAATCATGTCATTTCTATTGGCAAACGTTGTATATAAAAAGATCTATCTACCCGGAAATTAGAATAAGATAAACAAAGAAACAACATATAATAAAACTAATTTTAAATGTTTGTAAAAAGTTTATTTTTGATTTTGATTCTCTTCATGTGTATGCATTATTTCGTTATTGACCTAAACAGGGTATATTGAGTTTGCCAAAAAGTTTAAGACGCTTGTGACGGAGAACCTATAAATTATATACGTGAACTAGTTCCTCACTTTTCGAAACAACGAACTTAAGTTTCACACAGCTGCACGTCTCCAAAAAGTAGGTCATTCTAATAGCGGATAACTGCAGCATATACAGCCGTTGACAGCTAATTAGAAATGCGACATATTTTGAAGTAAATGAAATTATTTTCGAATAAATCACTTATTTTTACCGTTTTTGCACTCCTTTTATTGAAACTTATGTTAAACTTAAACTCTAATAGTAAACATTTTAATTAAAAATCTTTTTTTTTGAAGATTTTAACAAAAATGTTTGGAATCAACGATTTGAGTGCGACAACTAATTAGAAACGAAAATTTTTTATCTGCAAAAAATACTGCTATTAAAAAATATTGCTTACTTTCAGTTAGTATTTTGTTGCTTAACTCTTTTACTTTAATATTGCCTCACATCGATTGTGAATTGACGTTATAAGGCTCTGACAGCGCGCCACTCGTGTTGGTTGCCATGTCGTCCAAATTTCATCAAAAAGGACATCCATATTTGTGATATTTTTGGTACCTACATGTTATTCGACATCAACAGATATGTGTTCTCTTCAGGCCACTCCAAAACATTCATGGAATTTTCAACAAAGAACTTTTGAGTTGACTTTGCCATGTGATTTGGATTGTTGTTTTGTGGCAATTTCCATATAATAGGGAAAAGTCCTTAGTTCATGGCAGAATGACATTTTTTAGGATGTCGACGAATTTCTCCTTATTTAAGATTCCATCAATCATATGGAGCGGACCTACACTACCACAGGAAAAAAAATCCCACACCATGATTGATCCTCCGCCATGCCTCACTACGCGTGAAACATAGCGAGGATCAAATTCTTGTTAGATTGGTCGGCAAACATACCTTCGACCATTAGCATCTATGCGATTTATCGCTCCAAACAACATACTTCCATTTATTTGTTGTCCAAGATCAATAAGCGTTGGAAAAGTCTACATATTCTTTCCTTTAAATTTTAGTTAGAAGTGGTTTCATGAGTGCTGCTTTGCCGTGAAATTCAAATTCGAATAAACGCCTGGCAATTATTTCCTTGGATATTTGGACATTATATTCGTCTTGAATTTTGTGTCGACTGTCAGTGAAACTCTTTTTTTTTGGGTCGGTAGACGGTAGTAATTCTGCGCTATATTTCTGTTGTAGTTTTTCGGGTTTTTTCTTCGCGTGTAACGTTGGAAATAGTTTTAAAATTCCTTATATGCTTAAGGTCATTCAAAACAATTTCTTTTGAGCATTTGACCTGATTCGAAATTTGTTTGTACGTCTTTCCAGACTGACGAAGGTCAAAAATGTAACTACGTAGGGCGGGAAGCCTTTACTCATTAAAATACTTGAATAATATAATATATTTTAAGCCACAACTTTGAAACCCACCCTTACCAGAAATCAATACTATTATTAATAAAAATTTACAAGGGAATTTTAATTCTTTAAACAACTGTTTCTAATTAGCTGTCGCACTTAATTCACCTTCTATATCGTAACCCATTTATTATTTGGGAAAAAATAAAGGAATTTTAATTTCACAACTACAGACAGAGTGAATTTAATAGTAAATAGAGTAACACGAACAATGCAAGACTTTTAGGAATATAAGTAACGGTATATTAAAATTTTTGATCATTATACTCATCAGCCACCAACAAATATAGGAGTGTTTCTAATTAGCTGTCAACGGCTGTATATATAGTACGGCTGCTACAAACTAATAAATTAAAATCAAGTGTCTTTTTTTTATTGAAAGGATATGTTCACGAAATTCGGTTGAAAAATAATAATCCAAATACAGAAAATAATATTCTCGAAAATCAACCCTTGTAAAGACCTTATTGTTGTTTTTGAACAAACTGAATATTTTTAAGCACTAATTTTTCAAATCGAAAGCAAAATATTGATGGGCATCAATGTCTCAGCGTACATGTCAATTATACGAATGAAGCCGTAAATTATTCAAACAATCAAAACAAAATTGGTTTTTCTCCACACTGCTCTTCGGTTTCCGATTTTACTATTCCACTGGTTTCCTGCACCGATATATGTATATGTAAACCCAGGCAAATAGAAAATATGGCTGTTGTTTGCCAATCGTAGCTAAATTATTTTTTGGCGTGTCAAATAAACCCATGAGGGAAATATTAATTTTGCTACTAAAAAAATTTATCAATTTTTTTGTCAATCAACAATCATTAAAAATCTGTTCACATTAATTTCTTTACTTTTTGATACTACAATATACTTGAGAAGTATCATTTATCTTCATTATTCTCTTCATAAGTTGTTAAATAATATGTACAGGTTATATATTAATAACTTCGCGACAAAGTGAAAATAAAGTTTAGTTCTAAATAAATAAGTAAACCACGGGAAAACTATATTTTTTATCAAATCTTTTCGTGCGAATTCTATTTTCATGCCTTATATGATAATAAAGATAAAGAAATTATTCCAGATTTACAATTCTATTTAATAAAGAAATTTCCCCCAATAAATGTAAAGAAGGAGGAGCAGCTATATTTAACAAAAATCATTAAACCTGAATTGCTTTCATCCCTTCGCGCTAATAACCTTAACGGCGTTTTGCTCGCTTTTATTAATGAATGCTCTTATGCGACATTGGCTTACACTGAACTTGGCAACCTCATTCCATGCAGACAATTTAAACAACAACTCATATTAGAAAACAACAAATTTATAAACTGTTGGTTTATCGCAGAAACTTCCTTAACAACTCACACAAAAATTTCAAAATATAATGGCAATTTATAAACAACTTTTTCGCTACTTAATTTATCCAATCGCTGCCGTCAGTAACCTACCACAAGGCACTACCATGTAAATTGCCGCTGCTATTAAATCCAAAAGTATTTACCGTTATGCCAGGTAACGGCACAAGCCATAGATGATTAAAACGTATATACTGCTAGCTAAAACCCGGAGGCTTGTTTTGTCTCGATTATCACTTTTTATCATGATGTTTGGTGACACCCGAACTTATACTTGTTTGTGTATGAAATTTCGCTTGTCGGAATTATTTACAATTTCTGGGACTTGGTTTGTCACAATGTATATCAATTAAACATTAAAAATCTGTTCACATTAATTTCTTTATTTTAGCACGTATCTATCTTCATTTTCTCTTTAAAAATATATATTCGCGTGCCAAAGGCTATATTTATCATTATAGCAAGTTTCATTACCTGAGAACAACTAACGGTGCGACAAGGCTTCACTGAACTTGGCAACCTCATGCTGCAACAATTTAAACAACAACTCACTATCAGCTAGAAAACAATGGCAATTTATAAACAACTTGCTACTTTTTATCGCAATCGCTGCCGTCAGTAACCTACCACAAGGCACTACCATGTAAATTGCCGCTGCTATTAAATCCAAAAGTATTTACCGTTATACCAGTTAACGGCACAAACCATAGATGTGTGCGAGATCGGCTTGTTTGTGCTTACAGCTCGCACGAAGCTTAGAAATTTCGCTGGAAAGCATTTTAAATTCCGCAGCCGCACGAACTCGCGTGCCAAAGGCGACAGCGCAAACTAACGGTAAAGGTCAGAGTGGAAATAGTTGGAAAGCAATTGTTGTTGCACAGAATACAAAAAAATCCTTATTTTTATTAGGCAACAACCGTTTAACAACAATGGTGCTGGTTCAGCCATACACACTGTTTATTGTTGTATTTGTGTTTTGTTTTCGCTGCGAAACTAAAAATTTATCAACAGCAATTTTTCAACAGTTTTGTTATTGTAATCGCGCACTCAGCGCATGTATAACATAATTTTCTAAAATTTCCGCCAAAATCCCGCAACTCTCTCGCCCAGACACACACATACTTTGTGGTATGTGGCAACACAAACAACAACAAAACTAAATTTTGATTTAATCCGCTTACAGCCATAAAGATAAGTGAGGCATACAGTGAGTGGAGCGCAAACTGAACACAAACAACAGCAACAACTTAGTGGTGAAATGCACGAAATGGGAATTAAAAGTTTCAGCGCCTAAAAGCATGCATGCGCGCAGGTATTAGTAGTTTCTGTTGTAGGTGCAAATCAAATAGCATAGCATTTGCCGACCGTTAGTGCTGCCACACGGCACACAAGCGGACAGGTTTGCTGGCTAGCCAGCTGCCTATTTTCAGTGGGGTTTTAGGCGCGATTCAGCGCAAAAATTTTCAACGCTCGTAGCGTCTATTCATTGTATGTGTGGCGCTTTTTATTGTTTTCTTTTCATTTGTTTGTTGTTTTTTTCGATTTTTTGTTTTCTTGGCGTTTGTGGAACGTGAGCACGCCTAACATCCAGCTGATGAGTTGCTGTGTTAACTCCATGAAATGCCAGCAACATACATTCATATGTCTGTATGTGTGTGGGTGTTGCCATGTAGGTTATCAATGTGAGCGTGCGTGCATTCCGCAGTATTTAGCTAATCTGTTGAGCGCACAAATTGCTCACACTCGCCTCGCGCCACATCTCCCACCGGCTTCGAGTCGCATTTGTTTGCTTAACGCGCCATTCACACTAAATTCCGCTGTTCGCAGCTCATAAGCCTGTAAAATATTGCAATCGTGTATTGTGCTCGTACATTCATGATTGCTTATTTCCATCCATGTAAGTATATATTTGAGTACAAAAATTTTGACTGTTCGTCGTGCATGTTTCTGTCATATTTTTGTTTGCCAAGCTGAATATTATAGCTCATATTTATAGCATATTTTTGGGCGCACAAAGTGGAATTACATGTCCCTAATGTTTATTAGTTTTGCGCGAAATATTGTGTCGTCAATAAACCTTATTATTAAATTGTGCCGCTGCTATCGAAAATATATATCATTGAAAAATCAGTTGAAAGCCTTTAGTCGTCTATATTTGCTTCCACATGAGTGCTTGAATTGAGTGTCATATATTAAATCGATTCTGATCGCCATATTTTGTGGAAAATACTACTGCGCCCAAAACATTTGAATTTAAACTGCGCGCATCGAAGAATTTGGAGAATTATTTTTTTTTTAGGTTGGTGGTACTGTCAGTCACATTTATGTCAAATTTCATGTCAAAATATTCAATAGTGTTTGAGATACGTGTCGTTTTGTGAGCTGCTAAAAGTGAGTTTTTCGTTTTTTGCGATGTCGAAATTTGTTGAGCAAAGAATTTGCATTAAATTTTGTTTACGGAATCAATTTTCTGCTGCGGATACGTTGAGGATGGTGCAGAAAGCCTTTGGTGAAGAAGCGATGGCTACAAAAAATGCTTACAAGTGGTATAGTGAGTTCTAAGCCGGCCGTGAACGTGTCGAAGACGAAGAGCGTCCAGGGCGAACATCAACCTCAACCGACGAAGCTCACGTTCAACAAATCAAAGGTTTGGTGTTGAAAAACCGTCGATTAACAGTTAGAGACCTTGCTGATGAAGCTGGCATATCGAAAGACTCAGCCACTACCATTTTAAAGGATGTTTTGGGTCTCAAGCGCGTCAAATCTCGGCTGGTATCGAAAACATCGAAAAAAGGCGTCGCGTTGAAGTGTGTGAAACGATGCTTTCCGACTACCAGGGTATCATGAAACGCATTGTAACTGGCGATGAGACTTGGATCTAGGCTTGCGACCTCGAAACAAGCGATCAATCGAGCGAATATCGTGCCAAAAGAGAGACGAGACCAAAAAAATCGCGCAAAAGTCGTTCAAAAATCAAGGTCCTGTTGACTGTTTAATTCGATTATCGTGGTGTTGTGCATTATGAATTCCTTTCAACCGGTCATACAGTCAACAAGGAATATTATTTGTACGTTATGCGTCGTTTGCGTAACGCTATCCACCTAAAAAAGCCGGAATTGTGGAAGGACAATTCTTGGTTTTTACACCACGATAATGCACCATCCCATACTGCCCTCGTAATTTGTGATCATTTCGCCAAAAACTCAACCCATATCGTTCCGCAACCACCGTATTCACCTGATCTGGCGCCGTGCGACTTCTGGCTGTTCACCAAGCTCAAAAGACCGCTCCGGGGACAGCGTTTTTATACGATAGAGGAGATTCAAGCTGCAGCGAAGACGGAACTGAAGGCCATCCCGGAAAGTGACTACAACCAGTGTATCGAAGATTGGAAAATCCGTTGGCATAAGTGCATTGCATCGGGAGGGGATTACTTTGAAGGGGTTGAAATTGATTTGGAAGAATAAATAAAGAATTTTCAAAACAAATACAATGTCACCTTATTTTTTGGGCACAGTAGTATAGTCACTGATTATAAACCAAATGAAGATTTTCTATATAATTAACAATTTTCCCTTAGTAATTTCGAAAATACAAAATTGTTGCAAAAAAAAATGCATATCTAAAGTTGAAATAAAGATCGTACTCGATTGGGTATTTAGTATAATGCCATCTGAATGAATTTGAACCAGACTGTTCAATTTAAACTGTGTGCCCAAACTAACTAGGTAAAACTTTTTCTTGGTACATTTTAAACCATTTTATGTTCGTGTGAAGTTTAAACTCCATGTGTCAAGTAGTATGTGTTTGACAGCTGTTTGTAACGGCCTAAAAAATTTGACGTTTTTGACGGTCAAAACTTAAAGTAATACTAACGGATTTTTTAATTACCGTGGTAAGGTTTGACATGGACAAATGGTCAATTAGGAATACTACTAGTATAGTAAGCGTCTTGATAAGGAGGCTTCTCCTCCTCCCTCCGTATCGAACAATATCCCGTTCACAGATGAATGAAAAAGTGCAACAAAAGCCATTTCGATGGGAGATGGAAACTCTGCCAGGAAACTTGCAACTGGCAAGAAATGTTTAAGCTAGTAATTAGTCGAAAGAATAAGCAAAATAAAATTTTTTGACAAAATGGCGGTTTCTCACAAAAAAAAACAATTTTGACCAAAATTTCGGCAGTAAATTTTTATAAAAAAATATATATCGGTCAGAAAAAATCTTCGACTAATTACTAAAAAATATATTTAAGAAGCTTGTGTTAAAATTTGAGACTAACTGGAAACCACCTTTTTGAGAATAACGTGCTGTCGCTCCGGCCCTTTACTTCCAATCATTCTAAAACGCCTTTTCAAATTTGGGTGTAACTTCGAAAATATTCACCGAAACGATATGAAATTTTCTGTGTGTATTCGTAAATATATGTTCATGAAAAGGAGATAAAAAAATCGATTTTCTTCAAAATTTTAATTGTCAACTCATTAGCTTCGGGGGTACTAGTATATTATAATAAAATTACCAGTTACGTGGCGAAATAGCGGACGAGTCTCTAAGCATATATATTCCATTGTGGCAGCACCCCAGAAGACGACGTCATAATTATGGTATAGACCAAGATTCGTTCCTGATTTCTAAAGACTGTAGCTGGTAGGGCTTACCTATTTTTCTCCACCGTCCACTTCTGCGTTGTTCAGCGTTCGGTTGCAACAGCTCTTTCTTCGGAGACTTGCCCTATGACGTCGCCTTCTCTGGAAAGGCGTGTGCTAGGAACAGGTGGAACCGGCATGGGCTAAGATGCCCACCCGTGAGCTATGTCGTCAAGTGCTGAGAAGGAGGAACATGAAGACTTCTCCCCAACAAATTGCGATTCTCTTTTTAATATTAACTACAAGAACAAAGAGTTGAGGACCAGATCCGGTGATTGCGGTAGAATTGGACTCATTTCGTAAAAAGTTTGCTACCATGAAACGAATGCAAAGCAGGTCGCTAAAATTACTTGTTATGAGAATTTAGTATAATCGATTTAATACTAAAAAATATGCCTAAAGCTTGGTCAGAAGAAGATGATTGGCTTCTATTAAGAAAAAGCTTCTAATTACAAATACCAAATAAAAGATATTTTCACAACTAATGTACATTAAATAGACTCTTTGTGGCTTGAGTGAAAAAATCAACGAAAATGTTGGCAATTAAACTGACATTTCTATAAGATGTAACTGACAGTTGGCAGCAACTGTCAAAAGCAAACAACTCAAAGCATTAAGCACAAAGCTTCAACAGCAATCTTGACAACAAAATTAGAAACAAAATGATGGCGCACGGCAGTTGCCAGGAAGCGCCCAAAACAAACTGTACAATAAACAAACACTTAGCGCGAAAACACCTCTACTTTATCTAGTCTTATACCCTACCCATCCCTCTACTCTTTTGACAATAGTCGGCAATTTGTGGAAGACACATGAAGTAGTCTTTCTGCACTACACTACCGGCTTCGCAGTGACATCTTCACACATCCTCGCTTACACAAAATGTTGCCGAACTGCGGTTGAGCTTTGTAATTTATCCTTGCTTTGTTGTTGCTGCCACTTTTGGCGCCGCGCTGATGATTTGTAATTTTCTTTCATATACCTCGAGCGCGCTTAACTCTGCTTAACGGTGCGTAGGTGTGCGCGTGTGTTACTGCAGCTCAGCGCAAGCCTTGAGCGTAATCTTCTTATAATTTGCGCGAGTCGGTAATGGCGGCTTGACAGCCACTTGACAGTTGGCTTTAGCTGCAAAGCTGGCGCTGGCATTCACTGACATCGCTTCGCTGATAGCGCCTCGCTTACTGTAGTTGCTATCGCACTGACATGACGCAATCGCTTTATTTGCGGCTTGAGCGTCGCTGTTGGCGCCGCCGGCACTGTCAAGTCACTCCGTCGCCGCTGCCGCTGAGTTCTATCAGCCATCACTTGGCTGCATTCATGCATTTGGCAAGCTTTAAAAAGCCATTTAGGTAGCTGCAACTGGCAGTCAGTCTGTCTGTCTGTCAGCCCAGCAACAAGGCGGTGCTGGCTCGTCTTCTTTTCGCTCGGTTAACAAAAGCCTTTTTGCGGGCGAAGACTAATGACGCTGAGCTAATTAAAAGTTGTGAACAGCGCGCGCCAAGCGCCGGAGCACGAGTTGTGTTCTCGGGTGGTGGTCGCGGTGCGTGTGGGTATGAGGCGCTGGCGGTGATTTATCAAATTCATGTGTGGACGTGTACGAATATGAATTTATGAAGTTGCCTGCTTATCGCATTTCGAGCTCATTTGTGGCATTTTGGCAGAGCAAGTCACTTGCCAACAAATTACAAATTGCTTTTGGATGTGCAATCAACTTTTATGAAGTGACGCTCCTTATCTACTTTTGCTCTGACGTTTTGTGGGAGCGAATTTGGCAACTTTATTAAAAATGTTTTTCGCGAATTTTTCATGTACTCTTAACTTCGCACAACATGCTTGCTTGCTTTGAGTGATCTAGTTGGCAAGGCTTAACTTGCTGTGAGCATTTTTACTTTTGTTATATGAAATGTTTGGCAGTTTTTCTGAGCTATGTTATCTATTAGATTTGGGTTATGTTTTATGAAAAATGCTTAATCAGAATAAAAATATGTGTTAAAGAATTAAAATATACAATATTAAGCTTCCGAGAAATTAAGCCTCTCTTTCTCTTTAGTTTACTCTTCCTTATAGGTTGATCCAATTCACAGTTGAATGTCTAAAGCATACCGATCGCGACTAGCACTTTGCTTTCCGCTTCCTGATAAACTTTTCTAAAACTACTACATATGGGAATTGCAGTTGAAGGAATTCAACACAGATCAACCCAACTCTTCTTTAGTATTATGAACTTCTACTATTTTCAGTGGAATTTTCAATGTTGTTGCCAACATATAAAATTAAGATTTAACAGATAATTGAAGAGTTGACAAATTTTAAACGAAAAAACAAAATTTTTGAGTATATCAATGTTTACTAAGGATATTTTAAATATTATGAACATGAAGAGCAGCAAAACGCTTAAGCATTTTAATGTTACTCAAAAAGTATATTCCAATGAAAAGTAATTAGATTGTACCGACTCTTTATGTACGAAACACTTCCAACGATCCCTTAACTTTATTTTTACTGTTTTTAAATTGTAGCTTGCCCGTTCAGCCTTGGGATCTTTTCCAGAGACTAAAGAATTGTTTACTTTTCTACGTATTTGTCGAAAATAACTATTTAAAATAGTTTAGAAATCTAAAAGAAAATTCTTTTTCACCCTTTTACCATTATTATTTTCCCTTTATAAAAGTAGTAATGTTCAACTACAACTTTTTGATACTTAAGTCAAAACCACTGGTACAGAGTTAACGGTTTTCAACCACAAAATGGTTGAATTTTGTCAACATTTCGACCGAAATTTTTTGACGAGTTGATTTCTCATCAATAAATGCGGTTGGGTTGGAAACCAAATGGTAATAGGAGCCTAAGAACTTGTCTTATCTACACAAAAACCTCCTAACTAAATCTCAACACATGCCTTAGGAGATCAATTGTCAAAACCATCTTAACATAACATTTCGTCAACACTTTTACGTCCAAATAATGGTTTCAAACGCCACACTAGATTCCTTTTTGTAACGCTCTGATGGAACCATATATGAATTAAGCATTTGACGTGAGAAGCTGTGAACTGTTGACAATGCCAGGAGCACTCTATTTTGTTGGTAACGTTGGTTTACATCTAAATTTAAAATTATTGGCCAGTAGGTTTTAAAGCTTGCAGGTAAATCATATAGTTTTTGTTGTATTTTTTGTTTAAAGTATGTAAAGCGTTAAAGCTGCGAATTTCGAGATTATAAAAGCAACAACCACTATATAAATTGTATTAGAGTTTTAAGAGTAGATTTTAAAAGTGATATATATCAAAAGGAATAATGAAATGTTTTTCGAATTACAGCCGAGCTCCGACGGCGCTAAAACAGGAGCTCCACTGCTGTATTGATTTCGGCCTTCTCCACCGAAGCCTTAAAACAATTCTCTGCTAGAAGTTACTGTAAGTGAAATGATCAACAGTCAAAAAAAAAAATTGAGAAAGTATTTACAAAAAACAACCAATTTTTCAAAAAATGTTGGTTCATTTTGTTTAGATAATTATGTAACTATGTACCAGATGCAGAAAAGATTGGCAGTGATTTTCTAATCGGTCTCACAATCATCTTTCAAGCAAGTTTTGAAAATAAAACGCGTTTAAAATTAAACTCATGCAGCTGGTTGAACCTAGCAACTACACTTTAGAGGGCTGTTGATCAAAAACCACATACTCGTATATGAGATATCGCTTTTAAACTTAAGTATGTGATGTCTTAAAGTATTATCTGTCTACTTTGAAGTCCTTTTCGACAGCTTTTCTTCCACATAATTCTTTACCACTAAAATCATATTATATATACTTATGTATATTTTCGGGAAGAATATCAAAACTTCCAAAAATTTTCCAAAATATTCATAATATAACACGAAGTTAATTATAGATTCGTGTATATATTATTTGGCCTCCACTGATAAGGTCACCATAACCGTGACTTGAGAAAGTCTTCGAAGGCAATGCAAGAACTATAGATATATTTTACCTCAACCATAAAAAGTAATCACCTTAAAAAATTATTGGAAGTAATTAAAGAATTACACCAACAATAGCAGTAAATAAGAGAAAAACGGTAATTTTGGTTGCACCAAAGTTATAATAACTTTTACAGCTACATTTGTTATAGTGTAAACAGGTATAAAAGAAGCTTTGTTCTAATGGATGATAGCTACAAAACGATAATAGCTACGATCTCAACAAATTATTCGAAAATTATATCATTGTCTAGGATAATAATCCCTGCCAAATCTCAATAATACACCTTGACAAATAAATAAGATTTCTAAGGATTCCGATCGTTCAATTTTTTTTGACAGTTATACGCTACTGTTGTCGGATATCGACAAATGAGCAGCTTCTTGGCGAGAAAAGGATCGTCGCAAAGTTAATATCGCTGTTCAAAGAAAAAAATTTCGTTCATGGTAAAACAATGGGTCAAAATTGGACGATGGGCGTAGCACCGCCTACTTTTAGGTGAAATTTAACATCTCGTGACCCCAAATCAACCGACTTTAACTAAATTCAGTGCATGACATGATTGTAAATTTGTGAAATCGGACTATAACCATGCCTACTTCCCATATAAAAAAATTTTAAATTCCATTTGATTCTTTCAATTTCCATTCTACAAATAAAATGAATTAATACGTCGGGATGAAACTTTGCACGAATAGTGCATTCGAGGTGTGCCACCTTACGACTAAAAATTGTCCAAACCGAACCAAAACTGTTCAGGCCCATAGGTTGTGAATATGTGAACCCAGTGCTTGACTTTTCACCGAAAATATCCTTCAATGTATGAGATATGTAATTTAAATTCAGAGATAATCCTTATTTGTAGCACACAAACATATTACTCTCAGATATGTTTGTGTGGGTTGAATCGAGTCAATACTTCCCTTGGCCCCCATATACCTAATATAAAGATTTTTGAACTTCTGTGCTATGGTAATAAAATTGAGAGAGCACGTTTTTCTTATGACTGGTCATATTTGTGCTTTGAATGAATAAAATCGAGCGAAAACTCACCCCAGATCCTAAACCAATAACCAGCCTTATGTATCTGAAAGTACTACCCTGCCTTTAATCCTTGCTTAAGTTGCAAGATTATGAAATATTCTGTTATACCCGCACTTAGCTTATTCCTACTTATTTTAGTTTTAATTTAATCGAAAGATGGTAACTCTACATAAAAAGAAATGGATTTTAATGCTTTATCAAATGTGTTTTATTTCATATCCAGTTACTGTTTAGAATTTTTTATCGGAAGCCATTTGAATGCTTGCAATAAATTTACATACTCATATACACAACTAAATACATTTGAATTTTGATGTCATTTGCCTAACAAAAAACTTCTTTGGACGTCAATTGCACAACAACGTTTCATTTTTTAATTTTTTCTTTTTGTCGCAAATATACCCAAGCAGTCCACAATAAGCGGTCAATTATGTCATTATATGTCTGCAGCTTAGCTTAAGTAAGGCAAAATATCGACAAAGGAGACAGGAGAGATATCAATGTTGTTGTTGTAAGCATATACCTTCAATCACTTTAAACCACCTAACAAATAAACAACAATTTCAAAGGTATACTTATATATTATGCAAATCGTTTTCAATGGAAAACAGCAAACGAATTGTACCAAACAATGGACACAAAATTGTGAATAACACGACAACTTATTAAGTCAAGAGTGGAGTAGAGGACGAAGGAAGAAATAATGCGAGAAAACAAGTTTAATGTCAACAACTTATTATCAAAAAGGTTGAAACCTTTATAGCTTTGTTATGTTAAAGAGGTTAGTTCAGTGGTCATTTATTTAGTTTCTAGGAAAAGAACTACAATAATGGATATAAACTTTTTTTGAGTAGAGTGCGAAAATAACCATAGAAACCCTTTCCTTTTAAGCTTTCAATAATATTGTTTTAAATAAAGAGTTTCTTCTAAAATTGGTGATATTCAAGCTGAAAAAATGCTCTGAACACCAAGCTATTGTAATCACAAACACTGCATAATCTTTTAGGTCCCTAAACACAAAAGAACAGTCTTCACTACTTCAAAGAAGTTAACCAGAAGTATTTAATTAGTTCCCGCATGTAAAAATGGTAAATTTAACGAAGTCTATTAAATATAACTTCAGGAAATAAAGTAAAGGAATATAAAGAAACTATGTTTTGGCGTCTTTCACGTTAAGTTTAGCTCTCCATTCACAGTATTGAGGTACAAATTTTATTCATGGGCCGCTTAAACTTTGAAATAATATGGTATAGCATGCTAGCTTTTTTCTCGGTTGTTCATGTCTGAGGCCTTCTCTAATCCGATAAATTATTTTGGTTCGTTTAGAACATCATGACAAGAGGGATTAAACATTGCCCAAATCAGAGCAGAATTATAAAGGCTATACAAAATGTTGGAGTGGTTTTCGACTCCTACTCTTACATCCAGAAATTGACTAAAAAGAAACATAAATGTTAACTTCGGTTGAATGGAGCTTTATTATCTTTCTTAGGTGCATTTCATGGCATGGCTTAACCAGCGTAGTCGCTGCCTCTTAATATTCCAAGCAGCGTCAATGTCGTCGTATACATATCTCGTACAGCTCATCGTTCCATCGACTACAGCATTCTGCAGAACCTTTCTCTCAAAAACTCGTAACGTCGTCTCATCATATGCTGTCATTGTCCACGCCTCTGCACCATACAGAAGGACAGTGACTTGTAGAATTTAGTCTTTGCTTGTCGAGAGAGGACTTTACTTCTCAATTGCAGTTGAAGTTGTTGTTGGTGTTAATGCCGGTTCCAAGATATTCGGCTTCAAAGTTATGACCGTCAACAGAGTCGTGGCTGGCAAGTCACGAATGCGACTACTGTTTGTACAGTGTTAGGAGATATTTCGTTTTGCCCTCCTTCACTATCAGAGCCATTTGCTTCGCTTCTTTATTCAACAGCAGCTGTACATTCTTAGAGAAGATTGTACCTTCTCTATTCAGATGTGCAGGTCGAATTATTTTCTCTGGGAGTAGATTGAAGAAGTCACTCAATAAGGAGTCGCCTTGTCAGAAATCCCGTGTGGTTCAGACATACCATTCAGACAAAGGTAGCTCCATTTCATGCTGTCAAAAGCAGTTTTAATGTGTCCTCTTTTCATGGGTCCGAATTTACGTTTCTGAATTACGATTACTTAATTAAGAAACAACATATTTTGTAAAAATCTTTCTATTGATTTTGATCGATAAGTTTGAAAAGCAGCTATATGCCATATTGTTGCGAACTAAACAATATGCTCGACGATTGTAGCACTGCCTTGAACAAAAATATATGAAAATTTCATGATATGCCTGAAATAAAGACGTTTGCCTTAGATGAAATTGATGTGCTGTCGACGATTCCGACAAATAAGCTGTTTCTGAGGTGGAAAATAACGTTTTGAAAATTCCAGATCGATGTCTCAGAAACTGAGAAACATTTAGGTTGTCTGTTTCTTCCCGTGAGTTAATAACTTTCAGAGTATAATAAATTCATTTCACTTTTTAAGAACTTTAATTTAACAAAACAAGATTTACTATGTTTTATGCATTTCTAATCTACTTTCCATTAATGCCAGAAAAATAGTAGCGCCCGCCTACGCCTCAAATTCATCACATTACTGTGCCGCTAAATCGCTACGTAACGCAGGCAAACAAGAGTTGAATGATTTCTGAAATTTATAAATATATGTATCTATGTAAATTTATGCCGTCTGCTTTGTTGCTGCATCAGCATAAATTCCGCACTGACTTTGCGTCAAACTTCTACTTCGTACGCATGAAATATGTACTGGCGCTCGCAAGCACCTAAAATACAAGGCAAAAACAATGAGTGGCGGGGAATGACAGCGGAGAGAGACATATATATTTACAATGCTGTGACGGTATTGTGAGGGAGCAGCGCATAAAGTGTTTGTTGTCAGCCACGCATCAATGCTTTCGTAGGCCCCCAAAGGCCGCCCGTAATGCTCGCTTTGTCTTTATGGATTCCCCCTCGAATCTGGCTCACAAAATTCAGTATGCATTGGAGTACAAGAACAAATGCACAGGAAAAAGGATTGCTAGCGATGTGCACTTGCAATGACAACAAAAACGTCAACATCAGCCACATGATAACGTTGACAGTCAACAATGTGCCTGTGTGCGTTGCTTGTGAGTTAACAATGCGCCATTACATACATACAATTACATACACATGAATATGTGCGTATATGTATATGCAAATAATTAAAATCCACATAACTGGCAGGAAATCCTGAAGCGGTGATGAGATCCTCAGAAAAGTCAAATAGTGGTAATACTTATGAGAGTCAACACCTAGTGAACAGCAATCAAGGCATCGTTTCGCAAATCGGCCAGATGTGTCTTGGAACGAAGGGTAGCAGTGGAGAGTGTCGCCTGAAGCAAGCGACTTCACTTCTACTGAGTGCCAGGTTACAAAAGCATCGAGGGCGTTATCAACATTGGAAAACCCATGCGTTGTCTATACGACGATCTGGACAGAAGCATGCTTAGGATAATCAAAACCCAATGGAACGATCTACCTGTAAGTCGAAATACTCACCGGTCACTGTTTAATGGCGGCCCACGCAAGTAGAAAGTCGGTAATGATGCCTTCAGCGAACCAAAAGACATAGTCGAAACTGATATGCTGAAAGTGCTTTGTATACGTAGCGGTTTTATGATCAATTTTTTATGAGCTTTAGGTAACTAAACGGACCGGTGTTCTGAGCTGTCCAAGTGAGAACCTTCTTAGTATCGACCTCTTAACCTAACCTAACTTAAGGTACTAGGAAAACAATGGAGCATTTCTTGGGCACTTGTGGTGGTAGACAAGGCTTCGCTTTAAGTGTTTCAGGTCACCACGGTAGGAGACACTGAAAGAGGTATCGATAGTGAGGCCATATAGTGTATTGATGTTCACTCCAAGAGCAAGCATCCTAAACGATGATTGCGATGATCTCGTAACTGAACTCCACCCGGTATCACAAAGGACCAAACCTGCTCTAAGCGTGGCTCTTCACCCTACCAGATTAACCTAACCTCAATCAAAGTCTGGTTTTTGGGTACAACCGTCATAACCTTAGCTAAACGAATTAGAGATGATCCTTGCGAGCCATCTTTTTTTAAATTTTATTGTAAATGAATTGATTCTGTTCTATTAATGCTGTAAAGACATACTTATGGAGCATCTTTAAAAAACAAAAATTAGGGAAAATACTTACATATACGAAATAATATCAATGCTTTTCTCTATATGGATCCAATTTCAGTTCTTACTAACAGACATCATCTCAGATATCACGTTATCATCTCTTCCTTCTAAACTTTTCCAACCGGCCATCTCCTACACCGCTCATCCACTGAATCGCGCTCATCATTTGCTGTGACATTTCTGTTCGCCACACGACTTGCTTGCAGCAATAAACATTATGAATTCATATGGTCGGCCAGGACTTGCTCGTCTGTTTAACTGTCTGATTTGTAGCCTCTTTCAGGCCGGCGAGTTTGTTGCAATTATTTGTGGAATGAGAAATAAATGAAAAGTTGTTACAACTTGCAACAAGGCAGGCATGTAGTATGTTAATATCCTCGAGTCGAGTGTAAACAGACACATGTGCACCTACATATGAACATGTGTATGTATGTGAGCTGGTGGCTCATCGATTTAATGGATATGTGGGACTTTGTTGGAACACAATGCGTTTTGAAATGATACACAGTCGATTTTTGAACCCCGATGGTATTTCGTAGTTTCACAACAAAGCAAATTTCGTGATAACTTCAAACTGCTTTCAGTTGCTTACATAACTACATAAATACTACCATACATATGAGTTTAGGATCATTTGAATAGTCTCATCAAAATTTTAACATGACTTTTCTGCATAAATGTGGCTTCATTTCATTGATGCAACGTTTAATCTCCTTCTTTAAAGCTTTGGTGGTAGTGAGATTGTTGCAATAAGACTTTAATTTTAAATAATGCCATAAAATAAAATCTAATGGTGTTAAATCACATGTTCTAGGGGGTCAATCCTGATCACCAAACCGAGAGAGCAATGGGCTGGAAGTGTCTCATGCAGTAATATCTTCACGGGCTGTATGACACCACATATTGCCCACATCAATATCATCTTATTTCGGCAAAAAGAAATGGGTTATCTTGTTAATGCTTGACCAGTCTTATTTTCTAGCAAGCATGGTTCAATTATGCCTCCAAACCAAAATCCACACCAAATAGTGCCACGTTGTGGATGCATTTGGTTTTCAACAATCACATGTGGTCATTTTTGGTCTAGCGAACCCATCAAGGTGAAAATATACTTCATCACTTAGCATGAGTTTGCTCAATAATGAAGACTCTTTGGGAGTCCTCCTTATCGTCAACATAAGTATTTGAGTGACCCAAAGCATTCAGTGAATGTCATAAAGACATCTAAAACTTGACTCATCTAAATCATCCAAAAGCCGGGCCCCAGTGTCGTCATATTGACATCATAGAGATAACAGATAGTCGGAACAAATCTTATAGTTCCACTCAACACAATTTGGTGTTGAGCATTGCTAGACTTCTATCAAAATAGCTGAATATTTCGTAGATGTGGTAGACGTAGAAGGCTCAAAAGAGATGCTTATCAACGTGATTATGATGTCGACGCCGTGCAACAATCTAGCGAAAGGCGGTTCAAAACAAGTCGAAACGAAAACAATCACATCAACGTTGGTCAAAATTCACGGTTATGACCATAGTTTTCTTTGGTTTCCGTGGTGCGTTCCCCCTGAATTCGATTCACAGGGTCAAAAGGTCCTTAACTACTACTTGGCCGTTTTGTGGCGTCTACGCGGAGCAATTTATCGTAAATGCAGCCGAAGAAAGTTTTGAAGACGGTAAAGGAGTTTGTTTTAAAGCTTGTAAAAATATTGTTTTTGTCAGTCTGGATCATTTTTGATGAGATGGTTTACCATCTCTAGTTCCTAGTACTTTGTTATTTTAATCACATAAACCATCTTTTAAATAGTTAAGAAATTATGTCTGGTTGATTGTCTGAACGTTTTCCTTTTGATTATTTATAAGGTTAATGAAATAAATGTTAAGGTTTTATTATCATGGGCCTCTTTTCTCAAAGCCACCCATAATCCTAATCGTTAGAGAACCACAATACAGCTGATGATGAGCTATACAAAATATACTTGTATGACGACATTTACATAGTTAAGCGAATTAAGAGACACCGGCTACGCGGCTAGGTCATGTAGTCCGAATGAATGAAAACACTCCAGTTATGAGAGTATTCCACGCAGCACTTGCCGGGGGAAGCAGAGGAATAGGAAGACCCCCACTCCGTTGGAAAGACCAGGTAGAGAGAGGCTTCACTACACTTGGAATATCTAATTGGCACCAAACAGCGAAAAGGAAGAACGACTGGCGCGCTGTTGTAAACTTGGTTATAACCTCGTAAGCGGTGTCTACGCCAATAAAGAAGAAGATACTTTCCTACGAGATGCTACTTTATAGGATCTGTTTTTAGCAAAGTAAACATTCTTTATGGTATTTTAAAGATGTAAGGAGGTTTTAAGAATAATAGTCAACCAAATTCTTGCTGCTTTTCAGACGAATTTATACTTACCCTATATGTAAAATATTCAGAAAAATTCTCAATAAAAACACGCGCGTTTTAATATTTTTTAAATTCACATCTCATGTAAAATTTTATTTTCAATATTTACTTTTTTTCTTTCATATTTATCATTAAATTAAATTAATAGTTCTTTTTAATTATTTATTTATTCGCAATACATTTGCTTACTGCAATTTATGTGCTCTCTATTGTTCAGTACGCTTACAATTTCTACATAACCTCACATGTCTGGCTGCAACAAAATGCCACTAACACTAGTGTGTTGGTGATTATACCACACAGCTTTAATGCTTTCAATGTTTATTTATTTTCTTTTTATTATTTTTTTTTTTAAATGTTACTAAATTTTCGCTTCAAAATTCGCGTTTTTCATTCCTTATGTAACAAAGAGCTGATTTGTTTGTTTTTATTGTAATGCAGTTTACAGTTATTGACCATTTATTTAGTAACTTAAAAAAACTTTGAATTTTTTTTAAATTTTTTTATTGTTGTTGCAATTGTCTGACGTCTGCCATGCGCTATTTACTCGTGAGTTTTCGCTGCCTTTCTATTGTTGTTTTAGTTGCTTAGTCTGCTTTTTTTTGCTTAACGGCACCGTTGTGCGCATGCATAGTTGAGTATGTGTGTATGTGTTCGTAAATATTGCCACTAAAAACGCGTAATAAACATGCTAATTCAATTTATTTATGATTCGCATTTGAATTCAGTTTTTTTGTATTTTTTTTTTGCAATAATTGTGTTAATTTTTTAAATCATTTTATTATTACTTTTTATTTGTTTGCTATTTGTTACACAATGTCATATTAATTACATACATAATTCGTTTATTTCTGTTGTCGTTTCAAATGCCATTTATTCGCGTAATACATACATACATTAACAGTTAAGAGTGTGTGGATGAGAGTTTTTGTTTTTGCTCTTAAACAATACACTTAAATAGTCCTTTATCATAATTAATTTTTTCATACTCATTTTTTGTGTATATATATGTATACTTGTTTTTGTATAACTAATTACAGTATATTTTCATGTGAGTACTTAGTAGTAGGCTTTACTGTATACATTTTAATTTATTTTGCTTAAGTTTTTTGATTTAATTTCTTTTAATATTTTCGTGATATTTTTTTTATTTTTTTATTAAATAATTTTTTTGTTTATATGTATATTTCAAAACAAATTTTTACAACATTTTTCAAAAAAAAGATGGTGTAATAATATTTTTATTTAATTTTATATTAAAATTAATTTTTCAAATATTTTTTTTTTTTTTGTAATTTTTTTAAATATTATAATTATTTTATTTTTATATATAATTATTTTCTCTTCTATACTAATCATGGCAAATATGTATTTTTTCGCTTTCTCTCCTTTGTTTCTTTCCTTCATTACACTTATCTTTTCGTTCGTTTCTTTATCGTTTTGATAATAATTTTTATTTTCTGCATATCTATATAACATACTTTTAACTTTTAAGACCCTATACTGTAAAATTTAAACTTTTCGTGTTTCTCCTGTTAATTTTTAGCATTTTTACAGACGATAATTACATAACACTAATGTATTTATTATAAATGTAATTTCATACAATATTAATACACATTTTGTATTCACATTAATTATTTATTTAGTTAATTTTATTACAATTATCAGCATTACGTTAATTAATTAATTTTTTAATTAATTACATTTCAGTAGTCAAAATTGCCTTAAATAGTTAATTAAATATAATCACTAATTATAATTACTATAATTAATTATTTAATTAATTACATGGCATTTGCCATAAATGCGTCACATAATTAATTAATTACATCACCATAATTATAATTACATTAATTAATTACATGCTATTAAGCATAATTACGTTAATTAATAATGTAATTACAATTAATGAATCCTAATTAATTAACTAATCAACGTAATTTTAACAAATTGCATTTATTAATTAATTATTATAAATTACATTAATTAATTACATTTTGTTGTTGAAAATTTACACTTGCAAGCAATTTTATTCTTCCTTTTATAAAACTAGTTAAATACCAATACATATTAACAGTTAGTTGTCTATATAATTAACATTATCATATCTATATACTTAAGTTTACATATAAAATTACACTTATCATTACCACTACACTTACTTGTAAATTATATTTAACATTTTCCATTCCAAATTTACATGCAAATCGGCCTGCTCACTGCCGTAATTACTACCAATATACAATACCGTTACATTATACTTAAATATTACACATGTGGTATCCTCATATACATATATACATGTATGTATGTGAAAAAAAACATTCCAATAAGCAGTATAAAAGCAGTGGAAAAACTAATTAATAATTATTAATGCGCCATAAATTGTGCTCAGTTCATTAACACACACTATTTTCATAAAAGTATTTATAGTATGTATATAATATATATGTACATTTACAGTTGTCGAAATGCTATACATTTTAAATTAGCTTTTTGCTGGATGGCAGTAAAAAAATTCGTTGCGCTGCGCTGCGCTCACAAGCGCAGCAGGAAAAACCCGCTCAATTCTTAAGGGTACTTAAATTCACTGTTAAACACAAACAATTTGCATATTAATCAGTATGTATTACCGTTAATTACCGTTAAAATTTTTATTTATGCTAATTTTTTATTAATTTTTCACAATTTTTTATGGCGAACAAGTGTTGCTCAAATGCAGCTGCGAGCAGCCACAGTTAGCGCTCAAAAGTTGCATGTCTCACTGCTGTGTGTGTAAGTGTGTGCGTGTTGCTCTACTTTATTTAAGCTTTCGTTTAATTAATTTACATTATATACATTTTTATGTATATATATCTTACATTTTTATTTTTTTCTTGATTTCCACTAATATTTCCCGCATTATTGTTGTTGTAGCTGCTTATTTGTTAACGCTAAGTGCCGCTTAACGCTGCTTAAATAAGTGCAAAACATTAAAAATAATTGCGATTTTATTAAATTTGTAATATTTAAGCTTTCGCTGCTTTTTCCATTTAAGCTTTTGATTAAAAGTCAAAATTAATGTCAGCGTAATGCAGCGGAATTTAGTTATGCGCACGAAGCTGGTAATGAGAAAGTGCGCAGTAATTAAAAGTTGGCTCAAAATTATTAAAAAAAAAAAAAACAAACAATTATATAAAAATCATTGTAGGTGTGTGTGTGCATGCCAAGTCGCATGTGTGTTTATTTGTCAGTTTTTTGTCGGCTTTAAAGTATTTAACAATGCGCTAAATTAAGCAAATTAATTGCAATTAATATTCATTAGCTTAGTGGGGTAATTAAAATGCATAACTATGAATTCAATTAAATTTTTTAGCTCTCGCACACACACATACACATTGTCACCTGAAATGCAAAACAAGGTATCATCAAAAAAAAACTCAAAATTGAGTACAAACTAACTGATATAACCAACATATAACCAATACATTATCAATGTATAACCAAAAATCTAATTTTATTTCAATATGGGTGGTTTCTATTATATTGTTTTCCTTTCGCCTGTAAACTTCTGCAAAGTGATCTTACGCTCTTTTACATTTAAGGTGACGATATATTTATTTTCGAACTTTAAATTTTAATAACTGGGGTTTCTTGTAGGCTTTTTTCATGTGTAATATATTAATGTAATTACATTATATTACAGTAATATAATTTTTCTTTTTTTACATCAATTTTTAATTTTCATTTATTTATTATTTTTATTTTATTTTCATTAAATTATTATTATTTTTCGTCTTCTTAAAATTACACATTTTTCGTTCTATTTCGCTAATTCCTACTAATTACGCACAAATTCCTCACTTACTCAGTTGATTACATGCCTGTATGTATTTATATATAAAAGTACATACAAATTAATGCTAATTCTAACTGCTAATTTTCTTAAGTCTAGCTTCTAAGTCTGCGTATTAGTTTCTTACTTTTATTACTTTCCTTTGCGCATAATATGTAGAATTCGTGTAGTCGTAAAAAATGAAATTACAACTCGTTTAATTGTAATGAAATATGCAATATCACAGGTACATTTTTTATTAGTAAAAATCATAGACTTTTTTTTAATAATTGTAGTGGGAAATGTGGTCGCATTCAATCAGTTTAGGCTCAATAGTAGAAATATTGATTTAAAAAAAAGAAAAAATTTTGACGGAGTGTTCAAATAGACAAATATAAAAGAACATTTTCAAAAAAAAAAAAATATTATACAAAATTTAAAAATTATTTAATAAATTTCGAAAACACACAATCAGGGAGAAAGACTAAATCGTCATCTAAAATGCAAGACAAAACATCACCAAAAAAGCGAAATTGAGTTTTTTATTGCTTACGATTCACTACATCATATTATACATGTATGTATATATGTTGCATAAAATTTTCAGCTTCCGCTCTCAGATGTATCCAATATATAACTATTTTATAACCAAAACGCATATTTTGTTGCAATATGAGTGGTTTTTATTATACATTTTTTTTCGTCTGTAAACTTATGAAAAGTGATGTTATGTTATTTTGAATTTTAGGTGACGATATACATATACTGTAATGAATCCCTAAGTGACCTTTCTGATGTTCGTAACAGATTTGACAAAATCGCAAAATCGAAGACTTTCTTGACTGTAATATGAAAGAAAATACTCTTTAAAAGAAAATAAAAATTTCGAAATAAATAAATTGTTAAATAACTAACAATAGTTCTTAGAAAACTCCTAAATTTATGCAAATAATTAAAACGTCAAAATATAAATTACCATATTTCAAAAATAATAAGTGGAAAATAATTTTTGATGAAACTTTTTGAATCAAGGATTTTTAGACGAAGTTTATCTCAAGAAAAGCACATAAAATTATTATTATTTAAAACTTGAATTAAAAATCTGCGAATTCTCGACTTTACTGCAGTAAGAAGAAAAAGATTAGCAGGAAATAGAAATATTATTTATTATTATTGGTTTGCAAAGTAAATTTGCGTATAAAATTCATATGTAATTATTGCAGAAACTAATTAAAATTAAAAAAAATATTAAGTTCTTTGCATACAAAAAAATTTAAAATAAATAAAATGAAATGAAACTAAGCCGTACTAATTACTTTTGATTTTTTATTTTATTTTATTTTGCTTTTGTGTTCAGATACGTGACACATAACAGAATTTATATAAAAAATTCAGAAATATAATTATATATTTATTAAATTATTTAGAAAACAAAGCTACTATTACTCAATTATTAAAATTATAAAAAAAAATCCATCAAAAATAATGATTTGATTAGTATATTTGAATAATTTTGGAGCCAAAATAAAAGTGGATTTTATCAAGTCCTTTTGATTAATAAAACAAAAAAATCTCAAACAAAATTATAAAACCAAAACAAAAATATTATAAATCGCATTTATGAAGATAATTTTTACATTTTTTAATGCTAAATTAAAAACCGAAAAATAGCAAAATCTCTAACGAAAAATATTAAAATAAAAAGTCGGTATAAGTTGTCGAATTTTATGTGAAACTAATAGTGTACTCAAATCTCAAGAAAATTGTAAAAATATTGCTTGCTTTTTTACTTGTTTAAATTTCGAAATTACTCATCAAATTAAACATGAAGAATACTAAATATTTCAATAAATCGTAAAAAAAATTGTTTTTTCCTTTTTAGCTGCTTTTATTTCATTGTTATTGATAAACTATATTACTCTTTTATGTCTATTGTTTATGGAAGGATTCGAAAAATTCGAAAATAATAATACGAAAGGCAGAAACTTACTGACTGAAACCAAAACAATGCATTTTTTTCAAAAAATTTGTCGAAAAACAACACAACTAAAAAATTTTTAAAACCAAAATTAAAATTTTCGCAATTTCAAGCGGCTTAAAAAGTTTCATAATTTTCTTTAAAATTTTTTTATCAAAAAAAATTTAGAAAATATATAAACATCAATTATATGGCTTTTACGCTTTACCACTTATAAGTAAGTAGTTGTAAATAATAGAGTGTAAAGAACGTTTTAGTTACAGTTACAATTATAGTAGGTAACCACTAACCATTCGTCATTGTATGCGTTTTGTGCTCGTAAATTTCATATTTAATCAAATTTCATCCCATTATATACAAAATTGCACTACAGACCAACGCAGCACGGTCGCAGTTTGCCTTAACGAAATTCGGAATTCTTCTCTTTCTGTAATAGATTTCATGAGTTTATTTAAGTTTATTTCAATTGATTTGTTTCAGTGAACACACTTTTTAAATTCATTGAAATAGCAACCATTTAAGTGAATTTGCTTATTTTATTTACATAAAGAATTTCGCTGAAAGTTATGTAAAGTCTGAACACTTACACATTCAATAAGATCTCATGTGAATTTTCTGCGCTTTTTACATCTTACAACACAAATTTCGAAACTTGCTTATAAAACATCGGATTTTTTGAATTTTTGTTTTTATTTTGGAATATTATCTACAGACATTTATATACATATATGTGTGTATGGTTGTAATTTTGTTTTGCTTATATTTTTGTTCGATTTTCACTCATTGCGGTACGTATTTGCGTTTACAATTGTTCCTTTTTCGGCTTCGGCCAAAAATATGAAGTCTGTACATTGTTATTTATAGTAATTATTAAAATTATTCATCACAAACACACACATACATGGCTTAAATTTAAGTGTATTACCCTGTGATTGGTTTTTCATTGTGAAATTACTGTATGTCCTAAAAGTTTGTTGACGCTCTTTAATGCGGAGACTTCATTAAATGTATTGAATTTCTCAAAATTCTTTCTGCTTCAGACTATTTTTATTTTGATTCACAAATTTCAATTAAAAAAAATTAAAAATGTCAATTTCAATTTTATTTTCTATGCACAAGTTAACAGTTTTAATTTTTTTTTGGAAAATCTGGTTTTGGAAATGACATTGACTTGCGAACTTTTATTTTTAGCTTTTCTATTGAAGTTGGCAGTTTCATTTGCAATTTATTTGTGTTTATATCTTTCTTTGTATATGTATTTTTCAGTATGGTCATAAATGCATTTGTTATTGTTCTAAATCAGTTATTATGGCATCTTTTGTCCTATGTGTATATATACAGTCAAATATGGCAGTCGGTTTGTGAAATTTGTACCCGCTTGGCAAAGTTAAAAATATTTAGTTAAGTAGCAATTCTATTGCACTTTTATGCTTGTATGGTATTCTGTTATAAAATGCTCTGACTGTCGCTAAAAAAACTCTTTAACTTTAACCTAACCTCTAAGTGCGCTGTAACGTAGGTGTAGATCAAAAAAAGATTTTATACTGTTATATAGTAAGTAAATCGTAGCAAATTAAAGAAAAAATAAAATAATCAAAAAATTAAATAAAAATTATAAAAAATTAAAAGAAGTAAAATTGAGGTACATACTTTTATTAGAAAAATGGTTTAAAACAAATATAAAAGATTAAATAAAAAAATGTGAAAATAAATATAAAAAAAGCAAAATAAACATTTTTATAAAATTATTTTTTTGACCGCAATTTTCATTTTGACGATAACGAATAAAAATAAAATGAAAACAAACATACAAAAAAAAAAAATATTAGAAAAATAAATAATATATTACACAAAAATTAAAAGAAATTGTAAAAATTTAAAAATAAGCAACAAAAAATTGAAAAAAAATATGAAAGTCCAAATTTTTCGTCTTGATAATAATAAAAAAACTTAAAATAAAAGGGCCAAAACAAAACATTAAAAAAATTAATAAAAGTCTAAAAAAAAACTAAAAGAAAATAATACAAATTATTTAAAAAACATAAAAATATTATACAAATTTAACTAAAAATATTTTTAAAAAATCTTAAAATCCAAAAATATGTATATATAAAAAATAAACAACACATTTTCTTAAAGTCCCATCATCTTGATAATAAAAAATAATAAATCTAAAAAAAATATTAAATCAAATAAATAAAATACTTCAAAAAAATGAAAATAAAATAATATGAAACATATAAAAAAATATAAAAGTATGAAAAAAATAAATACGAAAAAAATATTTATAAAATTTTATTTTAAACTAATAAAAAATATTAAGAGAAAATAATAAAAAATATCAAAAAATATTAAAAAATAAAATGAATATGAAAAAATTAAGAAAATCAAAATAATGTATAAAAATAAAAAGAAAATGAGAAAAATCTGTAGTCTAAGAATCGAATATCCAAACGTTTTGCAACTAATTTTTAAAATATACTTATGTTTAATAAAAAAGTAATTATTATTTTTGAAAATATTTATCAATATTCCTTAAAATTTAATCACTCACAACATAAATTGTAAACAAATATTTCTGTATGTAAATTCTTGAGTAAAAACTGAAACTTGAAAATTGCGAAAGTTAAATTCAATAAGATATTTCGATTGGAAACAGAAACTCTCTTCTAAAAAACTTTTTTTAAGTTTTTAGCTGTGGCTTTATATAGATAAAAACCTAATTAATATAAAGTAAAATAATATTGTGTTAATTTGCTAATATATTTGCTATATTATTCAAAAATTTTGTTAAATCATTTCAATGAAGTAACTTTACCAAAAAACAAAACTGCTATATTCCAATCAGTGTACACTTTAAAAGAAAATGTTAAAATAACAGCGATAGAAGATTTAATGTAAAGCATTAACAGCGATGTGGTTTTATAGGCTTGCTTAAAATAGCTTATAATAAAAAAAAATTAAAAATATTAATTTCAAAATCCTTTCAAAACAACAAAAAAACAATAATAATAAGACGAAACTTAAAATATAAAACTTAAAAAACTGATTTTTTTCTTTCCCGCAGTAAACTCTGGACTAACACTGTGAATTAAGTGAACCACTGTTAAGTCAAGAGCCCAACGGCAACATGTAGCCGCCCACGCAAGGCAAAGGATGTGTAGACATGTAGCACACAAAGTTTTTCTTAGCAGCCAGAGCGAATAGCAACCATATGATTCAGTTTATTATTTATTAAAAAAGTTATAAAATATTTTTAAATACACAAAAATAGAAAATAAGCTGCTTCTGCTGCCTTTCCATGCCGCCACCCACGCCCAACAAGCAAAACTCTGGCCTACCACCCAACAAGCGCGGAAGAAACAATCATTTATCACCGCTTTCGGTAATTTATTGGTGCATAAACTTCGCTTTTATACCGCCATTGCCTTAGATTTATACTAGCACTATGATAGATTGTAGACAAAACGCGATTGCTGGCAATCAAAGCGGCAAAGAAAGAGGAAAAGGAAGAAATAGAAGAACACGGTGAAAGAAGAAACGTAGTGCCTTAAAAGCACAGGATATACGCCAAATGGGCAGACATTGGAAATTGCGTGTTAAACGATTGAGGCATTTTTCATAGCATAGCTTTAGGGGCAAGTATAAAGGACTGCTAAAACGCCACTTTGCTACTGCTTGTTGCAACAACCGTACGGAGTGTGACATATTTAGACTATTGACATGTTGTGCTATATAGTACAGTTGTATTTATATATAAAAGCGGGAGTTACATAAATTTGTGCGCCGAACAAAAGCGCGCTTAGTAACAGCAGCACCATTTATACGGCTTACCAACTGCAAGACGGCGGCACAATTTGATTTTGTTTATGTGACTTAGTGACTATTTGCATTTGAAAGTATGTTGCCAGCAATTGACGTTGAATTGTGGCAAGCAGTCGCTGCTGAAAGGTAGCCATTTTTTAAATTGACGCGTCGGTATGCCAAGGTACAGCGTTTACTAAATGGAGCTTACGTAGTTCCGAGTATAAACAGGCATATAGGGTGCTATTCTAGGTACGCCGCGTCGCTTTTGCGCTGGTAAATTGTTTTGGTGACGCGCTGTTGGCTTGCAAAATGTGTGGCAGTCACGCGAGAAAGCGTGGAATTGCACTGCAAGGTTGAGTTTGGGCACTGAGAGCTATGGTTGTGTGAGTGGCAAGTGGAGGTTGTCTGGCAAAATTGGAAAATGTTTGGAAAATTATGCTATTTTAGTACCTTGAGCGAGTAGTTGCATTCGCATAGCAATATATTGTTGTTGCCTGACGCGTTCGTGTCTATGATTTCGTGGGTAAATGCCGTTAGAAGTTAGAAAAATATGCAATTGTCTGTCAGTCGGCAGCTAGCGCTGCTTTAAAGTCTCGCTATTGTTATTTTCTATTTAAGTTTGTCTTGTTAGTTTGTTGTTGTTTTTATATTTGTCCGGGTTACATGTAATGTTCGCCATTGTTAGCGGTCGTGCGCCTTATGGCGGCGCCTAAAACTACACAACCATTTTTATGCACACACAGAGACAAGCGACGTTGCGCCTCGTTAAAACACTTGCTTAACCTACACACACACACACACACACACACAATTATATGGCTACACTATACATACATACTTAACTACTCACCAACATACGCTTAATTCGCTTAGTTTCAACTTACATACCACTTACATAGACTACTCACAAATTAGCGCCGCGCCGATGTTGCCATTACCTTCACTGTTGCACCGGCCAACGCCTACAGCATGCTCATAGATTGGCAGCTGCACCGTAGGTAACCACTAAAAGTACATAACCACATCACTCACGCCGGCCGCATATCAATTGCCCTGCTGCGTCACCAGCTTGCCAGCAGCGATAACAGCGCGGTTGTCGCCGCCACCGCCTAGGTGCGCGCTGCTTGGCGGCGGCATGCCCGGCTCGCCCGCCTCCGCGTACAAGCAGGAGCCCTCACTGCACGAGCAGGTGTCGCCTTCGCGCGAACTGCTGCAGCAGTCGCTGCAATTTCGGTGATCGCCGAGCACCTCATAACCGCACGACGAGCTGCCGCCCAGCGTGCTTGTGTTGCCATTGCCGCAGCCGCCACCGACGCTCTTTAGCATGTGCTCGCGCTCCGTCGACTCGTTGATGTCCGCGTAGCCGCCGTTACTACTGCCGCCGCCCACCTGCTTCTGACAACGATAATTGCCTTTACCGCCCTCCTGGCTGCTCTCCGAGCGCAGTGTGTCGTTGCCATTGCCAGCGTGCGCCGCGGCCGCCGTTGCGTGCGCGTGATGTTGATGCGCGTGCATGTGTGCGCCGTGATGTTGCTGATGTGCGTGTGCGTGGCTGTGCGCGTGTGTGTGCGTATGTGAATGTCGCGAATGATCGGAACACTCGGAGGAACATTGATAGATGGGATTAGCGCCGCCGCCGGCATTGGGCGGCATGTGCGCCTGTAGTGGCTGATACCAGCCGTCGCCGGGCGGTGGCAGCGGTTGGAGCGGTGAGGCGAGCGCATCGCAGCTATTACAGGCGCTGTGGATGAAAGAGTAAAAACGAATTGTAATTGCAGTGCATATGTTAATTTGGCAGTGTAATTAAAAGTAACAACAATGTTGCGCGCACTTACCGTCCATTGGAGCAGCGTGAATTGTGTGTGCCCGTGGGCTGGTACTCGCTCATTGCGTGCCTTGGCGCCGGGTAGTGGATATGTATGTTGCGTGGCGGTAGTTGTGCGGTGCCCGCAGCACCGGGTGGAAAGTAGGGTGGCAGCGGTGGTGGATGTTGACCGGTCGGTGTGATCTGGTAACGATTCTGTGAGCCGCCCACACAGGGCAAAGGATTGTTGTAGTAATTCTCCGTTGGCCGCGAGGCAACGCATTGTGGTGACACACCCCACGTGGAGAAACCGCCCGAGGAGCTGCTGTGTATGGAAGAGTTCAAAGCGCTGTTGCAGCAAGGCATGAGGGGGAACATATTCATTTAATTAAAATCATATTAAATACTCTTTAGTTAAGCGGTAATTAATCACGCGCGCTGCGTGCAGCAAAGCATTTGCAACTTACCTCTGATGTGTTGACATGCCGGAGCCGCCGCTCTTGGAGCTTTTGCGTGAAGATTGTGGTGAGCCGGGCGCGTAGATTACGCCGCCTGTGTTAGCGCCGCCGCCACCATTGCAGCCGCTTGGCAGCGGTGGTGGGTGCTCTGGTGGTGGTGGCAAGAACTCTGACCAATTAAATTGTTCTGTTAGTTTTTCATTTCGGTTTGTTTCAAGTTTTTATACAGCAAACACAATAATAATTACAACATTGAACATCAAAATATTTGGTTGAGCGTAAATTGTTTGTTGAGGAACCGGAAGTTGGAGGGAACATGAAATAGTAATATAGACAATATTTGTGGATTAGACGCAATATTTGGTTGCATTTGCAATAATAATTAATTAAAGTAAATTAGTATGTAGTTTAAATTTTGATAATAGCATGATAAACCATACTGTGAACTATCAAGAAGTGAGTTTATTCAGAAATCATTTTTGATTACAAAAACTAAAACAATTCCTAAAAATAAAATCAATAATATGAAAGCGTTAGCTAAAAAAGATTTTTCAGCCTAAAAGTATATGCATGTCTTCAAATCTATATTTAGCGAAACTTATATTTAGAAGTAGACTCATTCCGAATAGTCTCCTAATCTAAGAGACTCAGCATTTAGTACTTTTTCCAAAATATTTTTGGAGTGGTTAATATTACTTGAATTTTCTATACTTATACCTTTCGCTCCTAAAACTATGCATCTATTTTCTATTTCTATAGTTAAAGTATGATAAAAAGATGATTAAAAATATTGTTAAAAAAGCGAAGAAAAATATCGTCATAAAAAGTTTGCCAAAACAAAATCTAACACACATTAATGAGTTAGCCTTTTCGAAAGCGACTTACCACGGCGAAAAATATATTGAAACTCTTTGAAATTTTTTTTGAGGAATCGGCATACTGGGCATAATCCAGTAGTTTCCTTTTCTGACATCTACAAAAGGCGGTTTTTTGAAATAGTTGGCAAGATGGAAAAGATTTTGAGTTGCAAGAATAGTTCCACCCCCCCTAAAATTCTACTCTGGATCCGCCACTGGCCACTATAATCTGTGGAGTATGTCATCATATTCTGAACAGAAGCAAATTAGTAAACAAGTGTCAAACGAACACCCGCTTCAATTGCGATGCCTGCAATCAACAGCAATAACGGAACCACTTCTTGTAATTCAGAGAGCTGAATTACAACACAAACGACTTGAGACGAAGAATTGCAAGCCTCATAAACAACTACTTTGAGATTGAGCTCTTGAAAAATATTAGAGTTTGTGTCGTGCCTCAATAAATAAACGCAGCCAACTTTGCGCAAAACTTTCGGAAAATTAATCAAAAAATCTGTCACAGGTTTCCCTGATGCATTGAGACGCGGTACACAACGATCAACTAAATTCTATAGACACCAGTACTTTATGAATGAATCATAGTTTTCTCTGAACTTTTTCGACTTGATAAACGCTAGGGACTTTCGAGATTTCACCAACTAACTATTTACTAAATAGTGATCAAAGTTCTTCACCTGATTTGGTTTGCAACCTTCATATATTGGTAGCTGTAAAATACTCATAATGTTACTATAAATCTTCAGGGAAATTTTAACTCAGCTTAGCTTGCTCTTCATACTCGCTTAAGCTTAGAAGGCAAGCGTTTGCTTGAAAAGTTTAACACTTTCAGAGCTTTCGCTGCGAGTGTGCTTTTTATGAGCTTTTTTGTTGCATGTGCAACAAGAGTATTGAAATGAGTCCTTAGTATATTCGGACATGGCACCACGGACCCAACCTTCGTTCTTAATTGTTTGAACGTAATGAGAAATTTTTAGGTTGAGGTTTTTGGTTGAGACGGAATTCAGACAAATTACTGAGAAGAGTCTGGCATCTGTAAAATGTCTTTTGATTTTAAGTCATGCCGGACTTATTTTTTAAGATTCAACAGTTTTTGCTAAAAAGTCCTTCAAATAAAGCATATTCACCCCTCGGCATATACCTTATCTTTCAAGATCCATATAATTGTTCTTTTCTAACCTTAGGTAATACTCTTGCATGCATAGGATCAAGGAGCTTCAAATCAAGATTAGCGAAATATGTAAACCGGATGCCACAAAGCAATTTAAATTCCTGCAAAGCCGCCAGCAAAAGCTACGCCACTACCTACTGCTTGCAACATAAGAAAAGTGACACTAAATAAAGTACTTAGCGGTGCTGAGGCCACATTACTAATGCGGCATTACCGCAATTTATCAGCTGTAAATCTAGAGCAACTCAACTGCTGCGGCAAAGCAGCAAATTGCCAACGGCTGGCAGTCAAAGTATTTACAATCTCTCAATTCTCCACATGCCACATGCCACATGCATACAATGGGAAGGCCCGCACAATGCCACGCTACTCAGCTAACACTTGGAAACAGGAAACACTTCAAAGGCCAAATGGTGAAGCAAGGAAAAATTTTCAAGCAACCTAAGGGAGCGAAGTGACACGAAAGGGGAAGCGCCGCAAAGTGAGGCATGCAGTCAAAGTTTTGCCGCAAGTAATTGAATTTTTAATTTTGCAAATACGAGAAATGCCAACTTAGCGAAGGATAAACGGTACAAATCACACAAGAAATAATAATGGCAGGCGATACACGAGCGCCGAGCACGACGAAGCGATTGAATGTTGCTGCCACACAGCGTAGAAAAGAAGTTAAAATAAAATAAAAAATAGAATTAAAGCTAGAGTGTTCCACAAATCCTTGCTGCAGGGGTTGAAATTACAATGCAATCAGTTGAATGAAACGTGGCGGACAAAGCAGCACTGCCCTGCCTCTCCCTGTCCCCCCCATGCCACTTGAGCAGCTGTCAATAGCAATCAGCGGCAATAGACGACGGGCTGTTGGCACTCGATTTGCAGGGAAATAGTGAAAATAAAATAGAAAAACACACACACATGCGCCAGCATGTATATGTATATGTGTGTATGTTTATGTGACTATAAATGATATTAAATGCAAGCGCAGTGTAAATACAATGGCAAAACTGCTTGCAATACACGAAATAAGCAGCAGCAAGGATATCATCGTTTGGAAACCCAAAAAAAAATGTCGAAATCTCTTTAAGCAAATCTAATCGAGTGCGAAAACAAAAGCAATGTCAGCCAGTCTATGAATGCCGTGATAACATAAAAGAGAAAATATAAGTAAAAAATCCAAATAAAAGAAATAGAATTGAAAAATGAAAGCAATAGAAACGAAAAATCAAAACAAAGCATTTTGTGAAGGCAGAGATGGAGCGAAGTGGATTTTGGACTGCTGTCAGCTGAGCATAAAGTGAAACGTAAATTGATAGCAAATCTTTTGCTAAATCGGATAAAAATCACACAGGGCCATATGAATATACCATATACATACATATGCCTGTGCCTTCATACGTACTGGTATGTATGGGTGCCTATAAGTGGCACAGGATATACATTTACCCAGCAGTATAATGATTTGTCACTTGATTACTTTGATCGCCCGTATGTGTGTTTGGATATAATTCGTATTAATTTTTTGTTGTTGTATTCATTTCCATTGATACTATTACATTTTTATATCCTGTACAATATATTCGTTTGCCAACCAGAAATATAAAAAGAAACGTGGGAGACCCCATAAAATAAATATATAAAGTGTCGAGTCATCTTAGCCCATCTACTGTATACAGGTATAAGTGGATTAGACCCTCAGATTTTTAGAAATAGAGACGACATGAAAGCTTCTACATATATGTCCTTTTATTCCCAATCGAACGATTAGTGAAAATAACTAAAAACTGATTGCTCAAAATCAAGTCCTTGAAATTCAAGAAGGTTGATTTTCCAAGACGTTTTTTCGAAATTTGGCACAGATTATTATCAGCAGGAGCGCTTCTATCACCGAAGAAATTGTCAGGATCTGACTACTAAATCATCTAGCTGCTATACAAACTGTTCGATGAAAATCAAGTCCTTATATGGAAAACCCCTTTAGTTGATGAGATATCTTCAAGAAAGTTGGCATTTTGGGTAGTCGAAAATATATTTTTGTATTTTATCAATAGATGTGTTTGCAGTCGTACATCTCCAGTGCTACCAATCACATTGTGTCATTCCTTATAATGTTGGAAAGTTGAGATTTTTTATTTAACCAAAAAAATTTTTATTTCAAAACTTATGAAAATAATGAAAAAATCGCAATATTTTGAAATTTTTGTAAAAAAACAAAATGTTTAAGCCGGACAACTTAACATTCACCATCAACGGATTTGAACCATTTCGTCTACAAAATCAAGCTCATGTTTGGAAAATTTTCTTTGACAAAATTTAATGGTTCGAATTAACATCTGCAATTCTTTATGAAACGAAATAAAATCGAACCATGAATTGAATTGAAATCGAACCTATATATAAAATGTGACAATAACAAACTGATGTTTAAAAAGCTTTCGTATCTCTTTTATTGGACAAAATATATTCACCAAACTTGGCATAGATTATTTCCTGAAGCAAAACTATAAACTCCAAAAAAAAATTTTAGATCGGATCATTATAGCATGAAGCTACCATATAAACTGAACGGACAAAATAAGGTCCTGGTGTGGAAAACTTTTTCAGTTACAGCGATATCTTCACGAAATTTGGCACAGATTATTACCACTCCCAGAGGAAATTGTTGTGATCGAAATGCTAAAGCATATAGCTGACATACATACTGAACGGACAAAATCAACTACTTCTTTGAAAATTTTTTTTTATTATTGTCGAACACAACGCCTAAGTCTGCCAACAAATTGTTGAATCGGACTACTAAATCATATAGCCGCCATACAAAAATATATCAAGATCAAAATTAAGTTCTTCCATGGAAACTTTTGTGTATGGGTATTATACCTTATAGTTAGTAAAAGTTTATTCTTGTTTTTTTCATACTATCTAACGTTCAGGCTTTTTATTTTTAGATATTTTTTTGGTCTTTTACTTATCGATTCTACTAACATTTAATAGTGCTATTTTTCTGTTCAATTAATTTTAGTTTCATGTTCATAATTTAAAATTTTATATTCGTCGCGTTACTCATCTCCTAACAAGTTACCATAGTTACCACTTCAGAATGGTCTTCTCAATCTTATTCCACCTGCTACTGGGTTAGATTTGTATACTCGTAAACTTGCTGGTGGCAGCGAGCGAGACAAAAGGATATCAATAACGAGTAAAACAGGAAATTGTTTGAACTAAGTGATGGCCGAATGGCAAGTAAAGACAAGGGACTTTAATATTTGAATTTTTTTTTGGAAAAATAATCGAAGCGGAATACGAATTTAGTTGAACATAAGGAAGAATGGGATGAAATAGCAAATAAAGAATTAAAAGTTCAAAAGTCAAAAATAGTATCAGTTGACAGAGAGCAATTAGAGATAGTGAAGTAAATGCAGAGAAAAAAATAAATAAAACGATTTTAGAAGTGACAGACAAAGCTTAAACTGAAGCTTAAAGTGATTAATTTTTGTGAAAAAAAATTATAAAAGTTTACAAAAAAATAGAAACAATATTTAAAATGGTATATAGCAGCGATATATAAAAAAAAATTAAAAAAATATTATTTCTAAAAAATAACTAAAAATTCATATGAAGCACGTAGCATGAAAACCAAATTAAACTTAAGAAAAAAAAAACCAAACAAAAGCACATCAAACATTTATAAGTATTTAAACACAAACGGTACTCACCTGGCGGATACGGATGATAGTTGTGCTTGCCGCTGCCCACAATTGGCACACCAGGCGCATTAGCGCCCACACACTGTGGTGCATTGCCGTCGGAGTGTGGTGAGTTTGTGCCCGAATCCTGGTCAGTGCTCGACGAGGAGGTCTTCATGCAGGTGGTCTCTGTAGAGGAAGCGCCCACAATCATGGTCGTGGCATATGGTGTTGGATTCTCGGGACTCTGTGTGGAACAAAAGAAGAAGCAGAAAATGTAAATGCAGTAATGAATGCCGTGCATAATTTCACTTTTAGCGCAAAAATTTTAACATTATTTTGCTCACCTTGCGGCAGTTGTAGAAGGTGCTCATGTTGCGCGTGTCCACTTCGGCATAGTCGGTGCCACCATCGGACGTATAATTCGATTGACTATTCGCATTCGATAGCAGCTTCGTTTCGCTCAAGCCGGAGTCCTTGTCAGTGTCGGTGGTGCGCCAGCCGCGGTCAATCCACAGGCTGTCCTTGCCGTTGATGTTCAGCGCGGTGATTTCGTTGGCGCTGACTACTGCAGTGCAGAAAGGCATGAAAGTGAGTGGACACAAAGAAGAAGACATGCAAATTTGGTGATGAAATATGGCAGTGGAGACAATTTTCGGTCACTCGTTAAATTTATATATATTTTTTTCATATTATGTACATCTTTATTTCTTTTTTGCATGAAGCGAAGTATAAAATGGAATTTCACGCAATCGCGAATGCAAATGAGTAAAGATGAGGCAGCAATTAATTTTGCCAGAATGTAAGAGGAATTTCGCGAACAAATTTTAATTAATTGCAGAGCGAGCGACGAACACATACCAAGAGTATGTGTGTATGAAATGCATGTTGCAACATTTTTGTTGCACACAACTTTTGCAGTAATGAAGTTTGACGAATTAATGAGAGAAAAATATGAAGGAAGCAGCAGGCGTATATTTTTTCTGCTTCCTCATAACAAACTGATTGCTGCAAGCATGCTTGTCAATCAAAAAAAAAAAAAAAATATTTACACTTGAAAATATGAAGCAAAAATATATAATGACAACGCTGCTTAAAAATAATTGTAAAAAAGTGTATTTAAATGTTCGCTACTCACCACTTAAATGACCCAGCTCTTTGGTGAGCTTGTGTCGCCGTTTAAAGAATACCATAACACCGACCGTGACAGAGAATATGACCAGCAGAAAGACTATCACCAAGACCATAAACCAAGTTTGATGTACAACATTCGTTGATTTATGATGTGTGGTGGTGGTGGCGGCATCGTCCGGCATGCCAGCTGGATGATAAGCATAATGACCACCATCAACACCAGCACCACCGGGATGGCCGTGACTGCCGGCTATGCCGCTATGCGAGCCGCTAGGGTGTGCGCGTGGCGGATGCACCAAATGTGTAGGATCCATAAACAGTGAGACCTGAGAAGAATGCAACAGAGAGAGAGAGAGGTGGAAGGAGAGCGTGGAATTAATAAGTTTTATATTAAAATATATAATATATAAATAATACTTTTATATAATAATAGCATTATTAAAAATACTGAGCCATGATATAGCAATATTTGTCAGACTCACGCTAAAGTGTCGTCAGATAAATAACTGCAGTTGTCAAAATTGAGTGAATAACTCTTCGTAATGCCCAAACTTTTAAGGATCTGCTATTTTTTCAATAGTTAGAAGTTATCGATCTAAATTTTGCACATTTCTCATTTTTTTGCAAGAAGCGGTTCTGGAATCACTGACATTCGACCATTATCGCATATTAAGTCTATGTATTTGAAGAGATATCTTCATAAAATTTGGCATAAATAATTTTCCGAAACAATGGTATAATCATCCAAGAAATTGTTTAGATCGGAACACTATATCATATAGCTGTCATACAAACTGAACGCTCAGAACAAATTGCTTGTATGAAGAGCTTTGTCATTTGGCAAGATATTTGCACGATATTTGGCATGGGTTATAGTCTTATGCAATAATTCAGTTTTCGAAGAAATTGTTCAGATCGGGCCACAATAGCATATAGTTGCCATACAAAGTGATCAATTAAATTCACTGCTTGTATGGAAAACCATTTAGTTGACGAGATATCTTCACGAAAGTCGGCACAGATTATTGTCTATGATAGCTGTAAAACATCCGAAAAACTTTATCAGATTGACCCACTATACCCTATAGCTGCCAAAAAATTTTAAAAGAACTTTTTTAATCAATTTCAAGTTCTTGTAAGCCAAGTAATTTTTTTCAATGCTTTGAATTTGTGCCAAACAAAAAGAACAATTATATCTTCGTAAGTGCATGTGAAGTTAACTTTTTCTTGTTTATACTTTTCTGAATCTTTAGAGCGCCCGTTAGACTTACCGGCTCTGCATATGGTCCCTCGCCGGCTTTCGTGTACGAATTTAGTCTCACATTGTATGTTGCACCGGTGGTAAGATTATTGAGTAGCACAGAAGTTGTTGTTGCATTCAAAGTCATATTTGCCAATACCTTCAGTGTAGTGCCAGCTGTGACCTATTTCAAGAAAAAGTTAGAAAATGAAAGAAAAATATTTTTTTAGATTTCATCAAGGGGTAAGACCGAAATCAAGCAACTTCCTTGATATTTGTTTATCACCGTGGGCGATATGTGTAAAATGAAAAATATTTAATTTTTTCTTCAAAATTTTTACCGTGAATTGGAAAAAAATTTATAAATACTCCCTTCAAAATTGAAAACAATAGACATATCACTTTCTTTTAAATATATATTTTTTTTAATAAACAACTTTTTGAGTTTACCGACTGTGTGTGCCCCTTAATTGTGCTTTTTAATTATGAAAAATTAAGTTCTAAAAAATATTTTTGCTTATTTACTATTTCAAATTAAAATTTTTTAAATTTTAATTTCTATATATTATAGTTTTTTCTAAAATTATTTGTAAAATTTTTAATTATATTATAGTTTTTTAAATATATTTTTTAATAAATTTTTTTAACCTTTTATTCTATTAAGAAGCCTAACAACTGCATATATTGTTTGGTTTGCCAATTTCACCCAATTAATTAGCAAAAATTTTCGGTGCGAAAAAAGCGCTTGCTGCTTGATATCACGAAAATATTGTCAACAGTCAAAAAGCGCAAAATCGTTTAATATTTTAATACCATGAAAATTTAATTTGCAGAATTTAATATGTCCATGGCATTTTTTTCGCCTGCATGTGGAACTTTCAATAGAAAATACCCGCATCATAGAAACACATAATACCGTTATGTATGTCTATGATGTAGAAAAAAGTTTTCAAATTAAATTTTCATAAACTTTATACACTCGTCCAGCCACAAAATTACATTTACATTGGCGAGCGCAGTTTACAAAAAAAATTAAAATAAAAATATAGTAAACAAAAAAATAAAAATGAAAATAAAAAAAATAAAAGGAATGTGAAAAACGTGAAAATAAAAAATAAAATATTTACAGGAGTATGGCAACTGCATATATTCCTACATATGTATGTGAAAATAGCGAATTTTAAATACACCGCCACTTACCTCGATTTTATAGCCCAACAAGTTGCCGTTGTGATGCTGCGGCGGCGGCGGTGACCAACGCACCCAACCGGCTGTCAGGTTGTACATACCAATTTGAATGTTGTCCGGCGGAGCAGAGGGCACTGTAATGAACAGAAGTGAAGAGCGAAAAGTTTCAAAAAGTTGTTAATACACACCGAACAAATATAACTACTATGTATAGGGTGTCTATTTAGACACATGCAATTTTCAAAATAATTAACAGCAAAAGCGCAGTACAAATATTGAACTTTGGTTTCATTAGACTATGGATATTGGTCAAAAATTATCGATATATAATTCTAAAACTCATATTCAGTAAGGAAAAGTAACAGAGCTCTTTACACAAAAAGGTGCTGATACCCATTACAGCTTTCGCGAGCTCATAAGCGAAAAAAATATATAAATTTGGAGATCAAGCTGTCTAGTTAGGCCTGATTCTGGTGAATGTCAATGAATCTGTGTTGTGATGATAACCCTTTACAAACAATTTTGTTAAAGTACGCCATGTCAATGAACCATACTCTGTTCAATCATAAAATTTCAAAAAAAATTTATCAAAAAATAAAATTATCAAGTCAAAACATTGGTTAGTTCACAAAACTTTCTAAATTTTTTTGCAATATAAACATACCTAAAACGAGTTCCTACAGCTCTGAAAAAACACCCTTTATATCTATATGTATAAATGTGATTTTGAGAGTATGCTTGTGTACTTTCAAAATGGCAGCTCAGGCAGTAAGCACATCGAACTTGTTAATAATGAAAAGCCTGCCTGCAAAATGTTGTTGCATATGTGTAGGCGCCGCTGTGAAGTAACAACGAGCCACAGCATAGCGGAGAAAAAGTGACTCAGCCGAAAAAATTGGTGTTTCACGGGAAAAACTGCTGGTGGAAAATGCCATGAAATATGCATATATATGTGTATGTGCATATGTTGAAATTTTTTGCTGCCGGCAGTGCCAGCGTGCAAAAGTGCGTGTGTGTGGTTGCGGTTATTGGCCTCGCACGCGCACCAAGTCATGCACACACACACACTCACACGTTCACTTACATACAGGCATTTATGATTATTTTTCCAGCAGCATTTCCGTTAAAAAGCGGCATTTTCTTTACCTTTTTCTGCGTGGCTTGTTGTTTTTTTGTGTTTTGCTACCTGTATTGATGCATTTATTTGCTTGTTGTTGTATTTGCTTTATAGCGCTTTTTGAAAGCGGCATTCACATTCATGTTTTGGACGAAACATTTGACCAATTAAATATTTGAAATTAAAGTTTTACTTCCCGTTTTGGGTAGTTTTGCGTTAGCCTGCAGTGTGTGCTCGCAAAAAAGTATAAATTTTAAGCTCCGCAAATATTTTCATTCGCTTTGATTATGTGCGTTAAGCCTGCGTTTTTCAGCAAATAACTGCAAAGCTTAACATATTTTATTTTCGCATATTTTTACGCATTTGCTTCCTTAGCATTATTGTTTTTGCTATATTATATTTCTGCTTGTGTTGCTTTTATTGCAAATATCCTTTGAAATTTTAGTTTTTAGTGCGAATTTAGTATCAGCATTTATACAGTTAGTGTAGTTATTAAAAATAAATAGAGTGATCTCTAAGTAAATATTTATGCAGTACGTAAAAGCAAATACAACAATACTGCTGTATATATTTATTTATTTTTGAATTTATGACCACTCTTTAGGGGAGTTCTTAGAGCACAGGTGTTGATGTTTTTGAATAATGCAAGTAAATATATATAAAAAACTAAACGTAAACTCCTTACATTTGTTTGTTTTTTTTTGACATGAGTGTATATAATTTGAATTATTTTTGCCAGGGTGTTAAGAAAATATTATAGCCTGACATATTAATCAGTTTTGAATAAATGGAATATTTTTACTATCAATTTTGATAACACACGTTCTTCTAGCATCCCAATATATAGATATTTAAGTGAGTAAATTTTTACTTATATTTTGTACGAAAAGTATACAAATTTGCATATCAGAAGAAATATCGTTTCATCTCATATACAGAGACGCCGCTTATATAAAAGTTAGTATTTTTCGCCATTTTTTTCTTTTTTTGAAATCATGACTTTGTAACTTATTAGCATCTGGTGTATGCTTTAGACAAAAAATATATTATTCCCTTTAGAAATACGATGCAAATGTGGATTATGCCAATAACGTATATATAACACTATATATTTTAGGATTAACTTTGATCGATCACTTAATCTCTCCAAAAAAAAAAATTACCTGCTCCAACCCAGAACTTCTCACATTAAATGAGGATGGCACAGCAGCATGCGACCCACGAATGGAACTTTCAAAGTCTACATAGACGAATAAAAAATGACTGATGGAATGGGCGCCGAGATCTATTGAGCAGAGCTAGATCTCAAATGACCCTTCAAGCTGCCAGTATTTCCAGGCAGAAGTCTTTTCGATCAGGGAAGTTGCTAAGGTAGCCGTTAGTCAAGCGACAATTAAGGTAATAATTTACAGCGTATTAAGTAAACTTAATATCCAACTGGCATTACAAAGGGCCTGCTGGTCAATGTATTGCATGATAGCCAACTTAACCTAATATACAGAAAACCGCAAAGTTTTCTTCAAAATTTATAGTAGGCGTTTCTGCCCAATTTTATACCACCTTCTTAGACCAGATATTGATGGTAGGAATAATTTCGATTTTCAAGCCAT
Source organism: Bactrocera neohumeralis (assembly GCF_024586455.1). NCBI lineage: Eukaryota > Metazoa > Arthropoda > Insecta > Diptera > Tephritidae > Bactrocera > Bactrocera neohumeralis. Next base: position 14,110,317 of record NC_065921.1, read on the forward strand.
TCTGAAATCTAAATTGTGGAAACATCCATTTTGTCGAAAATTACAATTTGGCTAGTCCTTCAAATAGGTTAGGGTTAGATCTGTCAAAGACGTGAACTACTATATGTAGTTACACCTGAGAAGTACACCATAGAACAGAAGAACACCTGAGCTCGAACTCTTAGTAGCCAATACAAATTTGCACAGGCATTTGATTACCATTCCCGCCATTTCCGTGGGATTTCTGAAGGTATGCGCTCCCAAGTGTTTAAGTCTTGATTTTCCAAGTGCGGGACAGTCAAGAAATAAGTGTTGAGTTATTTCCACCTCATATTTTTCCATACAGCTTCTGCAGATGGCGTCCGGTACGATTCCCAGCCTTACTGCGTGAATACCAATAAGGCAATGGCCCGTTAAAAGTCCCACAACTACGGAGAGGCTAGCCGAACTGAAAGCAAAGAGATTACTAGGTCTCTTGCGTTCGATTTATGCGACAGCACATGTACCAATGGTGGCCCAGCGCTGACCAAGCATCTGCGAAGCCCAGGCATCTTCATTAGAGTTATATTTTTTTTTTACTTTTTGGATTTCAGAAAATATTTCGTAGATAAATCTTCCTCATCACCGAACTGACTTTTTCGAAGATCTTCCTGCACTTGAAAACGCTTTTCTATTCACTTTTGTATCTCGAAATTATAAACTCACAACCCTCAAGTCGTAGTTTACTTAATTATTCATCAATTTGACTAATATGCATGTATCTTAATAATATTATATTACTACTGCTACCACGGCTACACTCACCATCTTCGTAAGTCTGCACGATTTTCGAATTGCTCGGTTGACCCTCCAGCGTCTGATAGAATGGCGCCAAGAAGAATTCATATTTCGTATATTCCTTCAAGTTGCCGACGACATGCGATTCGATCGAGGGATTCAGCACAGTCAAAATATTATATTGCTGCGAATTGGCGCTTATATCGCGATAACGAATATAAAGACCCTGTGGCAAAGAGCAAAAGAGTAAAAGAGAATAAGCGTAAAGTCGTGCAATTGATGCGCCAACAATTAATGAGCAAGTCAAGAAAACAGTTTAATTATGCTATTAACTGCGTATAAATACTTTTAATGAAATGCAACTCTGTGTGTATTTGTATCTGTACAAATGAGTCTGTGTATAAATATAAAGAGAGCGCTTACCTCGACATATTTCTCCGTCACACTGACGTGCATTACCCAGTCCAGGCGTACGGCGGTGGAATTAATTGCTGCGGCATCAATTAATTCGACAACCTGCAACAACAAAAAAAGAAAACGCATAAAGACAATGAAAAATTGCGGTCACACTTAAAATGGCTGGGAGAATTTAAAGAGTGAATTGGGAAATAAAGCTGAAAGAGCTACAAAAAGTGTTACAAATATACCGTTATATGTGTATATATGTATATAGTTGTAGGCTTATAAATATGCATATACATATGTCATATAATTAAACCGTTATATAGTGTGCATGTATGCCAGTTGTTCGTATGTATTTTTACTATTTAAATTTTGCTGTTTTTTGCAGCCAACAAATAGAGTTTTCAATTATGGCAACGCTGTGTAAATTAACCGCCCAGCTTCAACCCTCAATTCACCACCAATAACGGCGCGCTCATGCACACAACGCAGGGCCGCGCACAGCTCATTAGTCGCATAAGTAAATTTATAGCATACTTTACGGCGCTCAGTCGCTGTATATCACTTTGCTATGTGTATATCATAAAATAACTGTAAAATATTTGCAGAAATGTACGCTATCAATATTTTCTTTCATGTATAACTGTATATATACATATGTACAGTTACGCGAATTGCACTTTTTATTGAAAATATATTCAATGTAAAAAATCTGAATGCAACTGAAATTAAATTTCTTTTCACAATTTATACGCCACGGCTTGAACCGTTGTAATGTTTTTGCATTTTTTTACAACAACATCAAAAAAATGTAATTTCCACAAAGAGCATGGCAACGCTGTGCAAATTGGCGCAGCTTTGGTTGAGCGGAGATAATGTTTACATTTCCATACACGCACACACATACACACACACACGTTGAGAATGCATGTGTGCTGGTGACTGAGTGTAATTTGCCGCTTAATGACTTTATAATGAAATAATTTTTTGCACGCCACCCACAAGCCGCGCTCTATAAATCAATGCCTGGCAGAAATTGTCTGCAAATATATGCATGTGCGGGAGTATTTGTATGTGTGTATGCACTCAGCTTGTCATAACCACATGTATGCATCTGCATGCTTATATAAATATGCACAGCGAAGTCATGAATGGCCGCGCTTGATTGGTAAAAAGTGTTAAGTTTTTCATTTATCCTCCATTTTCGTTGCAAACCTTGCGCTATTAAGCACTTTTTGTTGTTGTGGCATGCATTTTTTGCTCTTGTTTTTGCTGCAATAGCATATTGCTGCAGATCGTTGTATTTGTATAGCTTTTTACACTCACTTACTAGCAACATTTTACATGTAGAGCTCATTGCTGTTGTTGTTGGCGCTGCAACTGTTGCAAATATTTGCGTTTCATGCCCCAATAAACGGGTCAATACAATATTCAACAGCGCATTGCGCGCGTTACAAATAAATGAAAAAAGTTATACATTCACACACACACATACATACAAACACTCACACATGCGTCAGTGATTTCTTTCATAAATTGTTTAGCTTGCCACAAAAGTCCAGGCGGCATTTGCAACACTTGTAGCCTTTGCTGTGGTAGCTGTGCCGTTGACATTTTATCTGCAGCACTGCCTGATGTTGCATACTTATGTAAATATATTTAAAATATTGGCGTGTATAATGTATAACTTTCAAGGTTATCTTTGCAGCTCGACAATTATCGATAAATAAATAAATTTTTGATTGACTTGAAAAGGAAACATATACTTGTACTCTCTGAAGACTTCTATATTTTCTTTATTTTTCATCGATCAGTTTGCATGGTAGCTATAGCATATAGTGGTCTGATTTGGTCACTTGCGACAAATAGTTAAAGGAAAAGAGAAGACGTGTACAAAATTTTATATCGATAAAAAGCACAAAAAATGAAGAAGTAGTTCGCTTATATGCAGACAGTTTGATGGTCAGACGGATATGCCTTACTCTACTCAGCACCTTACGTTGATCATTTATATATGTATAGATGTATGTGATATATTCCATGAACTCGTTGAGAATTATCAAATAGCAGTTTCGAACGAATGCAACACTTGAACACAAATGCTAAAGCGAAAAAGTTATAGACTCTAGAATATTTATATGGCTCTGTATCTTAATTCCAACTTAATAAATTTTGAGATTTTTAAAGATATTTGGTGTACCAAAACATTATGCGCTGTAGGACTTCCTAAACGAAAACATGATTTTTTGTCAAAGTTGGAAAAAGCGTCATTTTAATTTTAAATATGATTCATTGAAAGCAAAGATAGTTATGCACCGACAAAGAATAAATCATGTATCGATAATACCGTCTTTAAATGGGTATTGTTTCTAGTTTTATTTTAGTGGTAGCTATCCGATTTATTCTATAAAGAAAAAGAAAGGGCTGGCAAATGTTAAGTTAAATTTACTTCATGCATAAATTTGGTACTTGATTTTAATCGGTCTGTAATTAAGTAATTTAAAAATACCTGAACCCCAGCGTCATCTATTGGATTTTTCGGACACTAGCTTGCTTTTTGAGCTTGACAGGTAGTAGTTTTGAATGTATTAAGAACATAACAGACCTTCAAATTTACATACATTTTCAGTAAAAAATTGAATTTTTTTCAAATAAAAATATTTCTAAGCTGATGAAGATTGAACATACATATGTATGAGGGCCGAAGAATTTAACTTTCTATGATCGACAAAATTTTACTACATTTCCAAGTACCCTACTTAAGACAGAGAGAGTTAAATATGGTTACTAAGTAATCTAAGTCCCAACTAACCTTCTTAAGGTTACCTATTTTTAAAGATATGATTACCAGGTTATACCTTTAATTTAATATAATAAAAATTTTCCTTCAGTATATAGCTTTTAGATCAACGTATAATTTTTGAAAGGTAAAAACAAAAGTATAGTAGAATGAAATATAAAATGTCAAAAGTTAAAAATGGAATGATTTGCGGCGATCTGAGGTGGGTAAGAGTAAGGGAGGAGTATGTTTGATTTTTTAAGGATTAATAATGGTATAACCCGATTTCCGGCAAATGTACTGGTTCTATAGAAAAATGCTATACGACAAAGTTGTAGCTAATATAAGGATCTACAAGTTTGGTATAAACACCTTTTTCACTCATGTGAAGTTGCAAATATTAAATTTTTTTGGGATTTTATTCTTATCTTGTAAGATAGGATAAATAGCCGAGGATTTCTCCGCGATCTTAGGTCTTTTGTACCCTATCTTTATCTCGTACTACCGTATGCAAAAAATATTCACACTTTGTTCGTCATTTCAATTTCAGTTGTTTGTCCAAAATTCCGGTATATTTTCATGAATATCTTCACGCAAACGACGAGTACGACAAAAGCGGTATTCCTCTTTGATAGTTTGGTTGGACGAAAGAAATTCGGTGTACACCATAGGTACTTAAGTAATCGAAGAAAACTGTCAACAATTTGGCTTGCTTTGAGGTGCTTCCTTCCGCTCCACTTTACCACGACATACGGCCGACTGATCGTCTGTTTCCAGGTTGTAAGCTTAGTAATCATATGTTTCATGACATCCTGCTGGTAGGAAAGCATTGTTTCACAGACGTTAAGGCGACGGTGGTTTTCGAAAAAATTTAATGATTTTGGAACCAATCGTGCTTTCGTTTTTCTTAAGCCCAAATGATGTGTGAAAATGGTTTTCACTGATCCTTTCGTTATTCCAAGGATGCCATAAGGCCTCCGACTGTTCATTGCATTGTCGATTCTGTAGCACCAATTCCATGATTTTATTGAAGTTACTTTGGCGTACCTTCTTATGTTCCTAACACATTTTCTTTTTTTACTTTTATAATTAGATTTAAATCCTTCTGACGGTATACAAAATCTATATTTTATAATGGTAAATTTTCCCATGAAAATCAATAAACTTTCAAGGTATGGAAAATGTGCAATTCAAAAAAAACGAAAAAAAAAAAATAATTCTAGAAAGTGAAAAAATCGAAGTTTAATTTTGAACAGTCGGTATTTTATGATAAACAAATATATATATATTTTTTTTTGTTAATAAGAAATTGACTTTTAACTATCAAAAACTTGTTTTAAATCTTCTACTATATTGATAACTAATTCGTGGCGCCACAAATAACACACATTTTTAATATAGAAATCTGCAGCAATAAATTCCAAAAATATATGCACAAAACAGTCAAAAGTAAAAAAATCGCAGCATCAATATGTTGCAGAGCAACATTTAGCTTGTAAGTTGCACAGTAGCACACCCGTTACATTTGCCGGCTACTTCGTGCAGTTGCAGCGCAATCGGCTGCTAACACCAGTTTATCGCGTGACATGGAATTCTCAAGATAAACAAAACATTTGTGCAAAAAAATGCGGAAAAATTAAAATAAATTTGCAAAAAGTGTGCGAAATGAAGACATGACAACTTTCGGAGACACATAAACACACACGGACAAGTGAGAGAAGAAATTCTAATACATATTTGAAAATACAACGGGAAATCATTTGGCAACCAGCTTTGTGGCAAGTGTTCGAGAGTATTGTAAGAACACTGTACTTTGTAAGCGTTTATGCATAATGACTTGTTGTTGTTGGTGTTGTTCTCGACTGCTTTGCAACTCCTCGGCATTTAAAAAGCCACTACTAGCCGCCGCCTGCCACGCGTGTTTATGAAATTCAATTTTATTTAAATTTTATGCGACCGAGGCTGACAGAAAAACCCTCTCGTTTTGCACTTTTTGTATTTTTTCAGCGTCTAGCGGCATGCCACAACAAGGCTAGTATGTGGTGAGAGCGCAGCATTGGCACAAGAAAGTAGCTGCAAAGACCGAGATAAAAAAGCGGCACGAAGTCGTTGCAAGCAGCAGCTGGACAAAGATCGATTGCCGCATTGGCAGCGTGTTTCAGATGGCGCTTGTTGCATGCAACAAATATGCAAGTTAACATAAGCAGACATTGTTGTTCGTGCTGTTGTTGTTGCGGTTGCTGGCTGCTTACTGCTTAACTGCTTTACATGTTTGTTGTTGGTTGTTGTTTTTGTTGTCATTGTAAACATGCATAAATTATGCAAAAGTCGAGGCGTTTAGCAGAAATCATGTTGTACGCTGTGTGCTTGTTGCATGCATACTATATATACCGCTGTTGTGGCAGCTACAGCGAGTCAAGTGTTTGTGCCACAAGACATGGCGCATAGTTATAGCAGCGTATGCATAAAAAGCGGCTGCTTATCAGCAAGCAATCTTTGTGACACTTTTTCCACACACACATATGCATGTTGCACGAACAGCAACAATTGTTTTTCTAGCTATTGTTGCCACTAACTGTGCCTTGCCACTTCACTGACCAACAATACTTTTCACATGCGCACAAACGCATATGTACATATGTTTGTTTGCTATGTGGCAAGCGTTGCCTAAGCGCGTTGCATGCCACTGTTTTTCGTGCCACACCAAAAAAAGTTGCTACAAATGCCTTTCAATCTCTAACAAGGCGCAATTATCGCGTGAACATGCATTGCGGCGGTGGCAAGTAGCATTTTTGATTATGTGTGTGTGTGTGTGTGTGTGTGTGTGTGCATTGCTGCGTCGCTACAATCGTACTCAGTAGCCGGTTGTACAAATGCATGCTGCGCCTCTTTATCATATCAGCAAAGCAAGAATCATTAAGCGTTAACTACTTTTTCAATATTTTCACGAATTTTGTGGCAGGAAAAAGTATTTTTTATTATCTTTTTTAAAATTTTACTCGAAATTAATTTGGCTTAGGCGATTTTCATGAGTGAAAGGCAAACTTTATTTCAGATTTTTGTTTAATGATGTTGGTATATGTTACTATTTAAACTATTAAAGAGTACCTGCTTCTCCGCTAATTAATTATTTAATAAATGTGTTACCAATTAAGTGTTAAAGAAACTCTTCCAGATGAGTCAAATAGAAAGTACGTTAACTTCGGCTTCACCGAAGCTATACAATACTTCACTGATGTAGTTCATATAGCATAAAATGTTAATAAAGATATTATTCTTTACTTTGTTATGTGTGTTTGTATAGCATCTATACGCTATAGTGGTTCGATCTGAACAATTTGTCTAGAGATTGTAGCGCTGCCTTGGACAGTAATCTATTTAAATTTTTGTGAAGATATCTTGTCAAATAAAAATTTTCCCATATAAGAACTTGATTTTGATCGATTAGTTTCTATGACACCTATATGCTATAGTATTCCGATATCAGTAAAGTTAAAAAAATTAGCAACTTCTTGGAGAGAAAAGGACGTATATAAAAATTGCAGGTCGATATCTCAAAAGCTGAGTACCTAGTATGCGTATACGCCTACAGACAGACTTCGCCAAATCGACTCAGTTCATCACCTTAACCATTTACATATACACAAATTTAGTATGTCCTGTTCAGGGTATAAAAATTAATAGAATTTATTTAGAATACTGTCGAATCACCATTTGGAAAATAACCCTTATTTTTATGCCTTAACTGGTATATAACCCGAAACTATGAATAAGTCAGCTGCGAATACATCACTAAGAAGCTGTTAAATGATATTAATGTCAGTCATGATATTCTCGAGAGCTTCACAGTCGCTGAAAAATATAAATACATGCTAATGTCATAGTCAAAAGCTAAGTCCAAAACTACCACTGGTACGTTTTGCTCAGTAGCGTCATGCATAAAAACAATCCACAAAACACACAGAGATGATTATTTCGAAGCTTTGAGTTTGAAAACCTGGAACAGGGTTAACTGCATTAATCTGGATTAATTCAGTAGTTTGTGAAAATAATTACGTTGCTAACTCCCATTTAATCCTTAAAATTTTAGAGAGTTAGCTGCATTTTCCATGGCAACATTGTTGAAAATAGCCAACTTTAATCTATTGTGAATGAAAGATAAGCAACACTGACAGATTTTTTTCAAATTTTCAATGATAAAAAAGAAGTTTTATGCTGTGATGTTATGTTATGATGCAGTTTTAAAAATAATGTGCTGATATGATTCTGTAATAAAAAATGCTTTGTAAAAATTAGTCGGCTAACAACCGCAAAGTTTATCTTCTAACCATTTTTATTGAAAATATTATAAACAAATTACAATCAGCTGTTTACGAGAGTTTCAAATTCGCATAGCTGCCATCTGTCATCTACAAATTTGCATCTGACTAAGTGTGCAGTTAATCCGGATTAACACTGCCGACTGTCAAGGCTATAAGAGACCTAAACCTGAACCGTTCCCATGGCAGTCGGGTTTACATAACATGGAACGGATCCGTATTTTTTCCGGCCAAGGACCGTCAACTCGATAGAATTCTGTCGTTAGCACAACAACAACAACAACCTAAGCCTGAGAGACTCATTTACTGAACATAACTTTAATCTCGCTCCGATCATCTTTTTACACTTACTAACTCCAACAAAAAAAACCCAAAAACGGATTTTTGTTATAAAAAAAGAATATTTCACTATAAATTATGTTGATATCTTTAATTTGTTGAAATTGTAGTGTAGTTGAGTTCAATTTTGATGCCAAGCTTTCCACCAAAAGCTAGATGCCGCTGTGATACAGTTTCGTAATTATTTCTGGGCTTAAAACGAAGTATGATTTTTTTTAATGGTTTGAAGATTGAGAAATTAATTTTAAGTAATTTTTCATCATAAAAATGGTTAGATTTATCTATACTAGCTTCGAAGTTATCCTTGTTGTTAAGATAGCAAAATATGTATCGATATTTGTAACAAAAATAAAGGAGAGCTTTCCACTACCTCAGATGATTCAATTAGATTTTATAGCAAGTTCAAACCGATGTAAATTTGTCCTTGACGATATTTGCTTATTTCTTTTTCACACACATGTATAAGGTGCGTGTGTAAGTATATGCTCTAATCGGCATACAAAGCCACGATATGCAATCAAACATCCCATAAATAGCACAATTCGTACATTTCCAGATTTTACTAACAACTGTAAAGTCTTTACGAATTTCCATAAAAAATATTTAAAAATTTTCAAGAACCTAAAATGAACCGAAGAGGCAAACTCACCGATCACAACCAGACACCAAGCGACAGCAATCGAGATAATGAAGTGTAACAGCAACAACAACTAATAGTTCAAATTTTGCAACTTTTCAGACAATATGCTTGCAAGCAGACTTTACAAAAACAATAGCTCGTACTATCATTACTCATACTAACTCTTATTGTATTTGCAACAATGTAAGCGCCCTTCTGTGAAATAATTTCTTCAGCGACAACAAAAATAGCGTAATTTGTCTTATGAAAATTTTGCTTTCTTGCAATTTGCGCAGTAAAAGCAACAATTATTGTAATTTCTTTCCATTCAATGGCAGACAAATGAAGTTCCGTACAGTGGCAGTGCCACGTTGCAACACCATAAAATGCAGCAGCGACTGGCTTGACTGTTCGAACTCGTCTGCGAACTTAGACGACGCATGAACTTGAAGACACTTTTTGCTGCGAAGCCAAAGCAGTTTTCGGTGTTTATTTAGCTGCGTCATTGTGTGGCACTTAATTTTTTCTTTAAATAAATTCCAGCTTCAAAGACACCGCGGCAACAAAAAATATTCAAATTTTTTTGCGAGAAATTTTTGCGGGGAAAATTCTTCAAATTCGCGAAAAGTAGAAAAAAATCGCAAAAAAAATTGTAAAAACTCGCCACGCCACATTTCACTGCCAGTCGCTCATCTCTCACTCGCTCAAAAAGTTTCGAGCGCTGCACAAATTGCATTGACGCCAGCCACAGCGCCGCCGCCATGTTCTGCCTATCAAATGCCGTTACTTTGTTTGATTGCATATTTCAAAAGCCCGATTTGTAAGCGTCGGCCAGGCTTTTCATAGCTTCAACTTCATTGTCAGCGATTGTGGTGGTTCTGTTGAGGCTAGCGGTGGCTGTCATTGAAAACGTCGATATCGAACAAGCGGCTATTTCGCGCTATGCGGCCGTAACTTCTTGGCCTTTATGCCTAGCTTCGTTGCACCTTTCAGATCTCTGTAACAGCCATATCCATTATTTGAGATTTTTTCTGCAATTTCATTCTCTTTATTTTTCGGTAGTTTCTTCCTTTGCTACCGCCACTGCTACCTTCACCAGCTTTTATGCCTCGCTTTGTGGCTTGCTACACGCTGCAAGTTGCTTCATTTTGCGCATTGCACGCTCACCTCCACAGCAAACGGCAGTCATCAACAAACACACGCAGACACACAGTGCTGCGTTGTCGATAATAATGATGCTGTCGACCGCATTGAGGGTTGGTTGACGGCGCCCGGTCGTGCTTGGCATTTTGTTCCAACTGGCTTGATTGCCGCCAGACGCCTGCTTCCATCATGCTACTGTACACACTAAGACAGCATGTCGATGTGTTAGTTGAAGCGATAAAAATTGGAAAAAATTAATGCAGAAAATTCTAGTTGAAAACTTTGAGCTTCGCAACTTCATGTTGCAAGGAAACGTGAACATTTTCCAACAATTTCTTGTACGCAGCAGTTTTGCAGTGCGTTGGTGGTGGAGAAAACTTAATGTACATAGACGCCGCTTGCGTAGTCATGCAAATAGAGGTGTGTGTCTTATTTGTATGGCTGCAAGTTCAAGCACACTTTTAGGCGCAGTGAAGCAAAAGTTTGATTTTTGTGAAAGTTAGCGCAGAATTTTCAAGAAATATGGCAAAAAAGAAGAAAAAAAGTTTTTACGCGGCGTATGAGTGATATGCTGTGATTTTAAGTGAAAATTTCGGTGAAAGTAAAATGAAGTTGTAGTTGATGTTATAGCTTCCAGTGAAGTTAGAGGCAGAAGATGACGAAATTTCGAAAGCAAAAAAACAAAAAAAATAAACAATAAAAAATAAATTATACAGAAATTTGGTGCACACATACAAGTGTTTTTTATAGAGAAGCACATAAAATTGCAAAATTTATTTAAGATTTTAAACGTTAGCCTAGATATTAAAAAAAAAATTATATTTCGCACTACAATATAAAAAAATTTTTCATATATGAAAATTCGAAATATTTATAGCCGCTGCAGTTGGTATCTTAAGTTCTAATCGCACCATTTGCTTGCAATTCGGCATGACCATTTTTTGAATTTTTTTTTTCTTTTGTATGATTGGTTCTAAAAATCGAAAATTTTCATTTTTTAATATTAAAAAAAAAATTCCAAAATATTTTTACACATAATGTGAGACGTAAAATGAGCTAATTGCCCCAATTTATCAAGAGTATGACCCTAAGCAATAACAAAATTCTTACACATTTTACGAACCATATAAAAATGCTTTAAAACAATAAAATCCATTACACAAAAAATGCTTTCAAAATTAATCCAACCTACATCCTAAAAAAAGTCCACCGGGCAACCATCTAAAACCGATTATAACTAAAAATCCTTAACAAAAGAGAAGAAAAACCTTCCGGCAAATTAAGCGCAGTTTCGACCTTATCGTTTAGGCAAACTTAAGTAATTCGACTTAATATTTTTGCCCGCGGGCTAAGGCATACCCAACATACGCGATATAAGTACATACAGCAGCTAAGCAGTCAGGCAACAATAAAATTGCCATAATAATAATAATAACAATGTAGGTTGAGCGCCTCCAGCGCAGAGGTATGAGAAAAAATGGCAATTCAGCCGAAACAACAAATAATGGGTAATAATAATTCAAATTTCTTTATTGCTTTACAGGTTGAGGGGCAATTGTAAGTGGAACACTGAGGAAAATTGTTTATAGAATGTACAACAGGATGCTAGTATATGAAGTAGAACCAAGAAAAAATTATGTTTCATAGATAAATGTTGCTACTTGTTTGATTAATATCAAAAATTTAGGTAAAATAAATGAAAAAGTTATATATGTATGTCCCATGAAGTATGCTACGGAATGTAAATTAAGCCTAAGATTTTCAGCGAAATTACAAAATTTCTGCAAGTGTACTGACACAAAGCACAGCTTTTATGATAGCGTATATATAGTATGTATACACACATATATAACATTCTATACACATTAGCATCCTTATAATATTTCCCAAACTCTTTATATCCTTAAGCAAACGCATTTCTCATGGGAGCACGAAACAATATCCACAGAAATTATTGATGGCATTTCGATATTCCAGCAAGCACGCCTAACTACTTACGCATATTAATGCACACATATACATGTATGTGCATATATTTGTATTGTATATAGATATATGCTTTTGCATAAAGCATAAGCGCGCCTCAATGTATGCTAAGCATCCAGATAAGCAATGTGAATACGGAAAGTAACAAAGCAAGTTTGCAAAAAAAAATACATGCGCCTCAATAAATTCAAATGCTTGACATGTTATTAGGCGAGGAGGCGTGGTACACACTCAGCAAGGTGGCATAAAATACAATATTTTGGAATTTTTTGCATCATTTAATATGGAGAAATGGCAAAAAAGAAGGGAACAAAGCATGAAAAGAGGATAGCAGTGGTTGGAAAGCAAATGGTTGGGAAAAAACAGTCGTGCGGTGCAAGCGGGAGAGGAAATTGTTATAAGCAAATATAGCTGCAGGCGCTGCTGAGAGTATTTGGGTGCTAAGTTGCCGCTTTACGCAACGGTGGCTATATTTATATATATAAATACCACCACATATCTGAATAGAAGCCTTGCAGCTGCGAGCTGAAAGCAGGCAGCCTGCCGCACACACCTCTATATTTATTTTGTGCTCAGCGATGCTAAGTGGTAATATCAATCATTGTTAATGCAGTGTAAAAACTGCGCTTCGAGGCAGTTACACACATACATACCTGTAAGTGAGGTTCACAGTCAAGCGTCTATGTGTGCGTGCTGTAAGCAACATATATTTATATAAGCACACATGTGCAGGCCAAAATTGCTCGGGCGCAATGCAAATATGTGGCAACAATAGACGCAACTTCTTGTGCGCGCAACAAAAAGTGTGGGCTGGCAGGATATGCAGGCGCTACAAACACAAATACAAGTGATTATTGAAACCTGTTTGGCCTTTTTCAGCACGGAAATTCTTCGCAGTTTTCTTTGCAACCTTTTTTGTTGCTCTTTTTCATGGCTTGTCTTGTGCTACGTAACACATACAATTTATAAAAATTATTCACGCAATAAATTGTAACGGAATCATAAATAAATAACGGAAGTGTATGCCGCCGCAGGCATGCTGCGCTGAACTGAGCGCGCGCCTTTGCCACAAATTAATAGCATCGGGATGTCTTTTCTTTCATTGCAGCAATCTTGAGCTGCTGTAGACATTAGGGTGGGTAAAAAATTTTGCTCCTTTATGCATTAGGGTGGCTAAAAAAATTGAATATGTTTGCTTTGTTTTTCGCATGCATACATATACACACATTTACATATATGCATGAGGGTGGGTCAAAAAACGAAAATTTTTTTCGCTTTGTTCTCTGAAAAATATATTTTTAGACACTTCTTAGAAAACCTCTCCGGATTAAAGGACCTTCCGTCTTGCAGTTTCCAATTTTTTTCTCTTTATCAGATAGAACAATTCATATCTGTCTTCTTATGTAGTTGGAAGCGAGAAATGATTTTTTCCATCTGCTAATAAAAAATATTGAATCTTCCAAGGGCTCATGCTTTGTCCAGAAATCCATTTTTCAAAGAACCAATCAAAATTTATATATTTTTACCCACCGTAATGTATATGTATGTATGTGCTTATGTAAGCATGCGAGAGCCAATGCTTGGTGCTTCTTAGCGTGAGCCGCTAACTCGGCACTGAGTGTTTCCAGTTTTGCACATCATATTTTATATTAATGATAATTTGTGCTGCCGCCCACATTTTCTGTGGGTTACTTGCTTTGTACCACATGCTTGTACATTCATACAATGTCCTGTGGCGCTTTGTCAGCACTTGCTGCTCGTACAAATGGATATAATTATGTAGGCTAGCGTGAGTTTTACTGTTTTTCGACTGCTTGCTGCTTGCGCTTGTGGCAGGAATTATGATAATCGCTCAAGCAGCAACCAAAAATATATTTTTTATTTATAAAAAATAACAACAACATAAAGAAAAAAATTCCCTGCCAACTTGCTGTGGAAAGCCGCTTTGTTATGGCCGAAATTCGGCTTAGCTCCCTCCTAATAAACATTTTGTTGACTATAACCCTCTTCTGTACTAATTTTTCTCGCTGTTGTCGTAAACTAATTGCTGAAGAATAATGTTCATGTACGCATTAACACCCACACAAGCAAAGCTTACACGCCACCAGCGTTTTCACTGCATACTTTTGGGCGCATAAATATCGCGCAGCTCGATTATTTTTCGATAGCTTGACACTCAAACGGTTAATTGCAATTTGGGTCAATTGCTGCGCTGTTCCAAGCGCGCCTCTGTCCAGTTCCGCTTTTTATAAAGAACAAAAACAAACATTTTTTTTACAAATTTTCGCTGTTCACTTGCGCTCTGCGTCCATTTCGTACCTTAAACCAATATTTATACACTCTTCCCTGCACATAACTTTCGTTTCTTCGAATTTTTTCGCTTATTGACTCAGGTGTGCAATCCTTACCGTGAACTGCCCAAATGGGAAACGTAAAAAACGCGCAATATTTATGCGTTTCACAAGCGAAAATTTATGCAGTTCATGCGCCATCTGGCGTGCGGAAAATGGCATAAAAAATGCGCAGTGAAATAACAAATTCTTCTGTGCCTCTGCTGTGCAATGGCGGAAAAATGCGATTTTTATTCAATTTCTCCGCTGAAAAGTGGGTCAGTAGTTGGTGCTGGTTCAGCGTTGGAGTTGTTGGTGTGCGGTAGCGCTTGAATTGATGCATCGACTCGCATTTGTGGTGGAAATGAACGCATTTATCAAATTGTTTTGAGTAGAACTTTGGCTGTGCGCAAGCATTGATAACAAAATGAAGTTATATTTAAGGGCATTTTATGGCTTGTCGAACAGAAACTTTTAGAGATTTCGCAAAATTCAACCGGAAAATGGGTGTGCTCTATTGAATGGAGAGCGTTTACATATTTTGTTAGCAGAATTTTAGAAATAATATTCGTAACAACTAGATAATTTATATTCAAAATGAAGCAAAATTTATTACTAAAGGTAGAAAGATGATAATAATTTTGAATTTTTGAAAAAATTTTAATGTAGCGAATCGAACAAACAACTGGTATAAACTAGGTAAAACTGGTATAAATTAAGTATACTGGTGTAAAGCGCTTAAAATAGTTAGAATAATTTCTAAATTTTAAAAATTAAAGAGTGACGATATATATCCCTATATTTTACTGAGGAACTACATATTAGAAGTAAATTTCTAAACAACTCGCTACAGATTAACAGGTTGTTCAATATGTTTCGCTGTGCGATTAGAGAGGGCATAGCTACTGGCCACGTTGGTACACTCTTCATATGAACGTATGTGAAGTTCATTTCAATCTATCAATTCATTCTTTGTTGAGAAGCCATTTAGTGTCGCCATGTCACAGTATTTTTTTACAATGGAAAAAATTGAAAATCGTGCAGTTATAAAATTCTTTTTTTTTTGGAGGTGTAGCACCAAAAGAAATTCACGAACGAATGATAAAAGTGTATAACGATTGTTTACATACAATTGGAACAGTAGAAAAATGGGTTGCTGAACTTAAATCGAATCGAACGGACAAGTGTCATTAATCAAGTAGACTGGTATAAAGCACATGAGATAGTACGCTAGCTAGTTTTTTAGCTAAAAGATCTGTAAAATTTGTTGGAAATGTTGTTGATCGGTCGCAAAAAGAGTGATTTTTTGTAAAGCCCAATCAGTCCATTTTCAGTTTACTCCATCGATTGTTAATTAGAAACTAGTATTTCTAAAGAGTTGTATTGATAACTTATGTGATGCTCTGAGTAAATAGAGTTCTTAGTCATTTTTATGAGGACTCAAGTAATATTTTCACATTTTACTCGCAATATGGCACACACTCAGCTTTTACATTTAAAGGGGTACAGAAAAATACGAAGCTTGACTCACCTTGCCACTCAACACTGCACGCGCCGCAGATATTTCACTTGGCGGCACTGTACCCGATTCTGTGCCCAAAGTCTTAATGACATTCGAGAGACCGGAGGGCACTGACAGTCCATGTGAATTCTCAGCTCTAACGAGAAAGACATACGATGTGGCTGGTTTTAAACCGGAGATCTGAAAAAAAAAATCAAACAAATTAATAATATTTTTTTATAATGGAAGGAAATGCACTGAAGTGAAAAATTAGGTGAAATTGTTGAGAAACTTAACTGCATGGAAACTAAGAGCCTTATTAAAGGCTATGTACATAGACTTACAAGTAGATATATTTCCTAAAGTAGAAGAAATATATACTATCACACATATTTCTTTAATGAGAATCTGTATGTGGGTTAGGAAACAAGGAGAGAACTATGATATTTCATATTGTATATATGTATATAACATAGCTAAGCTATAGTCCTATCGATTTTTGTGAATTAGCAAGTCATGGATTTATAAAAAGAGCTATGGTTGGGAAAATTTAGTAAATCTTCAACTATGAAGGTTAAGAAACTCATTTTTAGAGAAAGCCACACCAGGGAATATACGCATTAAGGAGTCTATATTATATTTAAGGATTCCCTACTCTATATAATATAGTCATAACCCAAAGCGAGAAATATGAAATGCTTAAGAATGAAGTTTTAAATCGGATATATATTCCAGTTAGTTTATTGCTTCGCTAGCGCAAGAACTGACAACAATTGTACATGCAGCACTGCAATTAAATCACTTTAAACTTGTATCTTGACGCTAGTTTTTCCAAAATTTAAAGTTGTGTGACTGATAATAACAGTAAATCAAGAAAATATCTACTCAGTAGACGAAGGCAAGGCCATTAAAGACTCCTTTAGTTTTTGCTTTGAAACTCAAAGTACCCGTTTAAGCCACAACCAAGGTGCATTAACACTGTTGCACGTACACATATGCATAAAATTGCCACTTTAATATATTCGGAATATTTTGCTTAGCTAAAGATATGAAGACCAGAGGCATATACTACATGCGCAAACATATTTGTAACTACCTAACAATGAGGGCACTAAAAACTAGAAGCAGTGCGCCGAGCAAAAATTAGATGCAAATGTGAGCCACTTTCTGGTAGAAAGGCAATAATTTTAGCTAACAGCCAAAACTTACAAAAACCAACTAAAGTTGGGCATTTGCATACAGTTAGCAGTATGCAGAAGCTAACAAAGGAATGCATATGTGCATATTTGTATGATGTATGTGTAGGAGATATGAGAAAGCCAGCAGAAAAAGTGCAAAATTGAAATGAATAGCCGTTCGCATACATACAAACACTCCTACATAATGTATGCTCAAATTTTCACTACACACACATACACACCTATGTATAAATACTACGCTATATAAAGGCAACAGGACACCTGGCGAAGTTGGCGAATTTTCATTTTCTCTTTTATCCCACTTATTACCAGCTCATATGAGCTCAACTGAGTACTTATGCATATGAGTCTGCGGGCGCCTTTAAAATGCCGCTGCAAGTTGTGTATACATTATACTTACCGTTATTTGCTGATCAGGCACACGATGTGCGGCAATCACCCAACCTGTCTGCAGATCCGAACTGAAGTACTCCACCGTGTAGCTGTAAAATGAGAAGAGATAAACGTTAGAAGAAAGAAAAATTAGAATACTAAGGTATATGGATGTGTGGCACGATGGGCGATGTGACAAAATAAAAGCAGCGAAAGGTGAAATATTGTAAAAAAAAATACTTTTAAAATGAGAAATGTGAAGAGTAGCGATAAGATGCTGTGCAAAGGACGCCCAGCTGGCCACTAATGGCGTAAATATACACAGAAGAATATGGAGGAGACGTATATATAGACATATACATACGTATGTATGTATCTATGGTACTTGTAAGTCATTAAAATTTGCATTTTACATCTAAATTAAGCAGATAATGTTGCAAGCACAAAATAATGAGGAAGAATATAAATTGTTGAATAAAGTGAAATTGAAGGAAGAAAATACTGTAATGAGCATGCAATGGGGGGGTCAGTTCTATAAAAATATATTGTTGCAAAATCTTTTGGAGGATGCCTATACCATTTTATTTTGTAGTATAGTATATTTTCGAAGTTTAAATTCTTCAAGAATTTATTTTCGAAAATTCTGTAGTAATGCTGTAATTTTAGAATAATGATACTAAGTTGGGACCGAAAGGCTTTGCAGTACTGCACTTACTTAATACACTAATTTTATGTGTTATATTAAGAATCGTGGTAAAGTTTATTGTGGAACTTTCGATCAACACCTGCTTCAAACTACTTGACCCTTGCGGTACTTTCGAAAGCGAGATGGTTTATATTGGGCTCGCAGTAGTCTACCGAAACGAAGGCTGTGTTCGAAGCAATTATTACATTTAGAGAGCAGACTATGAGCTCAAGATAGGTTTAGGAACGCCTAGTCCCACTATGAGTGACTTAGGTATACTTCACGATTATGCCACTATGAGTCCCACTCTACAGAGAAATTATAGGATTATAAGAACCCAATTCAAAGTAAAATGTCTTGGAAACTCTATTAACAAACTTAAAAAAAGGTCACAGTATGGAGACAATGTATATTAGATAAAGACATAAAGAAGGCGATTATACTTTGTGATCAAATTTGTTTCAGATTGACAAGTCTTTATGCTACTTTGCAATACAAGCATACCGAAGTCTAATACAATTTTCGAAACACTTGCTATGTATAAGACCCGACTGGTTAGCCTTTAATGCCTTCAGAGAACTACACATTTATATGGCTTAAATGGACTCAAGGCGCGTTCCACGAAGAGGATTCGAGCACAGAAAAAAGTCACAGAGACCAAAATCTGGCAAAACGAGTAGCTAAGCGATGACTCTCGGTTCGTGTTCATTCAAAAAGACAGTAACATTCATTATCCTTATGAAGAATCCGTGACCACAAATTTACGACGAATTGTTTCGCGTAAATGCCTTAAAAGGCCAAGTAGTGTTCCTCATTGACCATGATAAACCACACCACAGTAATCAACGAGGATCATCACTGGTTTCTGGCCGATTTCGACATGGTTTTTTGGGTTTCAGCTAATTTTTGAAACATCGTTCTACAGATTGTTACACAGTTTCGTTGTCATATTCATAAACCAATGTTCCGTAACCAGTAAACATGAGTTTGATGAATGTAGGGCCTTTAGAGAAGTTCTCAAGCATCTTTATAGAGAACGATTTTTCAAAACATTCAGAAATTTTACCATTTCGGTTTGCGCGACGTTTAAATAGACCAGTCCGCGTCAATTTTGATATCTATTCCGGCTCATAAATACATAAAGAAATTGTTATAAAAGAAACCCAAGAGAAAAGGCTCCGAATGAATATAAACCTTGTGATCTTTACATAATTACTTTGGTAGAAAAGAATTCAGCTGGAGTCAGATGCAATCATAGTTTGTCTGAAAAGAGATTGGGGCAAAGGAAAATAATCAACCCACATAAGAGGTCATTACTAAAGGTAACTGTGGCAGGACGATTTACATAGCAGGGAATATAACTTAGATATATTGGTGTCAAAGGCGTTTCAAATACTGAAATTATCTAAACCGCATGATCGACATGAAAACCAACATAAAAACAGCCACATCGAACCAGTTTGAGACTAGTTAACGCAACCTAGAAGTTATATGAACTTAACGATTACTATACATAAAATTTGGACATTTCGATTTTGGGGATTCTTTTATATTGGGGATTTGCCTCTCCCACAGTTGACCGCTATATATATTTGTACATATAAATATGTCAATTTTGGGGCCCGTCTAACTATGTGTGATGATCTTAAGTTCTGCTATAAGGCAAAAATTTTAATAATGAACGAATAACGGTAAAAAAAGTAACAGAGCGATAGTAAAAGCCAGCAGCTATACCGAAAAAGCAATATAGGCATATACTTACTACAAACCAAATGCATATATTCAAATATAGCGGCATATTTATGCACATAACCTCACATTTTCAAACATTCCACAAAAGTCAATGGTGAAATTTGAAATGTATTTTACAGTTGCAGCTGCAGGTTTGGGCGTGTTTATCAAATGCAAGCAATGCAATGCTATTTGCTAGCAACAACAATAAAAACAAAAGGCCAGCAAACAATAAACGCCAGCAACTGGAATGTCGATAACAGCATTGAGAAGGCAAGCAGTCACTAAAACAAAGCCAGAAGGATAGCAGCTTTCCAAAAAAAATAAAAAAAAAATGGAGGCGTCGACAAAAAATCTTGCCACAAATGCATACGCGCATGTGAGTCTGTGGAAAGTACGCGCCATTGTGTGCCGCCAACAAATTTTAATGATGCCCGAAAAAGTCGAAGCTGGCGAGCAGGCACTGCAACATGCAACTGGCGCACATTCGAAACGGAGAACAAAACTACAAAAGCGTTTGTTGCACTGCCAGCAATTGCTGAGCGTGTTGTATGCTGCCAAGGCATGGCGTGTGCCATTTTATACTTTTGATTATGTTAATTTGCGCAAATCTAAATCGCCATCGCTGAGGCAGCCGCAGCGCAGCGCAGCGAATGCGAAAAGCAGATGTGGATGAAATTGCTTGCAACAAATAGTTGCAGAAATGCGCTGGAAAGAATCGCAGATTGTTAGCAAGTTGCAAGAATGCATAGCATGGCCGCAATGCGCGCCAAACGAAAGCTTTGCGCTGAGGGTCTTGCAACTAGCGCAGCAACAAAAACATTGACCGCGAAATGGCGGGCGAAATGCATTTGCGTTGCATGTGGCATGCAATGCGCTTACCACAAAGCCACTTGCGGTCAATGCCAAACAATGCACACACACACACACACGCGTGCAACATAATAAAAAGCGCCCTGGCTGCCACAAAGCATAAAGTGAAGCAGGCGTTTAGCCACACGGCCGCCGTGTCGAAGCGCGCCGTCACTAATCAGAGTGCAGTTAGAGCTGCAGCCGCAGCAGCAACCGTTAAATGGCCCAAAGCTGCCGTTGCCCCACAAAAAAAACTGTATTATTCTGTTTTCATTATTTTTCCTCTAACTTTTTTAAGGTTGCCGCGCGCAGCGTTTGTGTTGCAAGTACAATGTGTTGATGGCATAGCACCAAAAAATTTCAAAAATTAAAAAAATGTGCACTGCCACACAGCACCATAAGCTAAACACACAAAAGGCATGCGGCATAAAACCTAACAAAGCCTTGCCACAAACAATAGTCCTAGCCCATACGTGTCTGCAACACTTGTGTGCCATGTGCCAACAGAGTTGCGGGTTGTAGCTAGCGCTTCCAGCCGCGTTCAGTAGATTCACTTAACTTACTATAAGTCAAAAAATGATAGCGCATACAACAACAAGAGCAGTGTTGCAACAACAAAAGCTGTGTTGCAGTGGGCTTTATTGTGCGCGCGCCTGTTTTTCGCGTCCGTGTAAAATTCGTTGAAATTTAATCGCTTCACAGTTCAAGTTTCCTGTTGGCAATGAGTATTTTGTTGTTGCTGCCACGCCTGTTAACCGCTATGTATCATTTGGTATTGCTGTGCTGCCACTTATCTATTGTTACCAAAGGAATTCAAATTTTCATTGCCGCATGTTGCTACAACATAAAGTAACAGTACTTTCGCTTTAAGCGTTAAATAATAGCTGAGGTTGCGGCTCATTAATTGCTGAAAAACTGTTATTTAGAAATTTTTTTGGGAAGTTTGAAAAATTATTGCTTGAGCGGGGGATAGTGATTTGAACACACCATCTTAAGAAATAAACAAATTATGGTAGATCTAAACTAGGCTTCAAATACTAACATTTAGGATTGAATTTACTCTGCAACTGCAACTTTGCTTTTGGAAGAAAATATACCAAATTGCTTGATTAAGGATCTCCGAAATAACCAATTCCATGAACAAGGCATTCGAAGTCAACTTAGGTCCAGTCATATTACCGTTATATTTCATCACATTGACTAAAGTTCAATTGATCTATGCTCTCAAGATCAAAATAGACGCACACGCTCCCTTTAATAGCATGCTCAAGCGAAAGTGATGAAAAAATTTTGGATTCAAAGAACTTTCTTATGTTCGTGAAAGGTTTGCCTGGAATGAAACTACGAGTTTTCTTGAATTTTGTGTTTTCAGTGAAGCCACGACTACGGAATATTTGAAAATGTCCCAAAAGTATTTTGGGGAGTCAATTTAATTAGGAATTCAGTGAAAGTCAATCATAGAGTCGTCGAAAATCATGTGAGTCGTCCATCCACCTCTGTTAATGACGATAACATCGAAAGAGTTGAAGAAACTTTGTTTGAAAATCCTAATGTTCACATCAAACAGGTAGCAGTGAATCTCAACATATGGATTATTTATGGATTATGGATCGACACAGAACCTTTAAACTAAAGTTATTGGTATGACGCTTTTGTATACCAGATTCGTTCTTGAATATATTATTTTGCAAAAGCGATACTCGAAAACACAAACTGCGTTGGCAAAGGTGTGTTTAGGAACATACATTTTGTACGTCGTTTAAACTGACTGCATATGACCTAGCGAATGGTTCTAGTGTCGAGACCGAAAAGAAAAAAAAGCACTTTAATGTCGGCCAATAATCAAGGCGATGCTAATTGTGGATTGCACTCGTTGGTTAAACGGTCTATAAGGAATACTACATGACCATTTAGAGTCGTCTGAGTGAACCATTTCGTTGTAAACAAGCGCATTTGTAGGGAAAAATTTATGGAATTTTCACCACGATAATGCGCTGTACCAACCTAGCACAATTGTGGCTGAATTTTTGACCAAATACGAAACACAATATTAGCTCAGCCATCACATTCGTCACATAACGCTCCCTGTGACTTTTTGCTGTTTTAGAACTAAAAACTTCTCTTCGAAGCATCAGTTATGAGTTCATTGAAGCCATTGAAATTCATTAGCTGAATGCACTGGAGGCTATAGCTTAGACTACGTGATTGTTTTTATGACCAAAATTGATAAAATGGTGCATAAGTGGCTTGTTCGATTCACCATTCGATTTTGTTACACTTCACGTTTTGAATTTTTTTTTTTAACTGTTAACTATCACTAGCTGGCAAAGTTACTGCTGGAAAAGTGTTAACCCAAAATCTAGCAGATACTGGTATAAGCTGAGGAAGCTGCTAGATAAATTTCTACTGGCAGAAAATATTGATAGATATAGTATGTAGGTAAGTGAGCTTAGCGCCGAGAGTCATTCGATTAAATTTAAAAAAAAACTGCCATATACACTAAAAGGTATAAAGTTTCATTTTATGGGAGTATTCTGGTCTAAGATTTTGAAATCGATTTTTTTTTTGCACATTTTGAAAGCTTAGACTTTCAAAAATATGACCTTGGAAGGATTTTTAAAAACTCGACTTATTTTCGGAGATACAGCCGATTTTGTGACGTGGCGTCCGTGTTCACTAGAATTGTCTCCTAAACTTTAAACGCGTTTTTCTCGAAACTACTTTTTTTGAGGTGGTTGACATGATATCTCAAGTTCTACTAAACCGATTCCTTTGAAATTTGGTGTATATCTTCTTTATACAATGTTCTATCGTGTCTGCCTTGGATTTCCAAAAATTTTGATTTGAAGTATTTTTAAAAAATTCGAAAAGGTCGAAAAAATCGGGTCAAACATTTTTTTTTTCAAGTCGACGCCATTTTGTTTTTTTTTTTATATTATTAAAATGTCAATAAAAAACATAAAAAAATGGATGGTAAAAATATTTTTAATGTTTTATTTATCTTAGTTTAAAAAATGCCTAAAATTCATGCGTCTAGACCAGAGTACCCCCTTAAGAAAATTTTGGATATTCATGCCGAAACGGTTTTTATATTATAGCTTCAGGGGTTACATGGCTTTATGGGTTTCTAAAAATGGATTCCTTTTAAACCTAGAATACCTCTAGAATATGTTCCTACATTTTCAAGTTGATCCGAGTAATAGTTTCGGAGATATAGCCTTAAGAACTTGTGCACTAGAGGCTAGCTAGGCTAAGTTCGCCGTCTTTAAACGCGTTATTTCTCGAAAGAGTGTCTTTGAAGTCGGTTGGCAAGAATTCTCGAAAAGTACTCAACCGATCTTCATGAAATTTTACACAGGTCTTTGAACTATAATTATTAAAGAAGTCTTTGGACGAAGGATTATTTTCGATTGCAACTATTTAAAAAAAATGTTGCGAAATTTTCATTTTTTTTTAAATGTCTGCCAATATTCCAATTTTCGTTTTTTTTTTCATTCGTCCAAGTTCTCAGTTAAGGTTTTAACCAAAACACGTATTTTGTTCACTTTATGATAAGGAGTTATTTTGCCAACGCAGGCGCATTTAGTTATTCTGCCAAAAAATTTTTGAAAAAGGCAGTTTCTTACTCCCATGTAACCCCTTTAAAACGTATTCCCGAACAAAATTCTATACAAAATATAAACTCTATGATTGTCAGCACTTACGAACTCTGAATTAGGGTTATTTTATAGGGAAGTGTTTGTGCTTTTATTCAAAGCATTTAAATTTCAAACAATTTTGCTTCTCTACAAATAGCTGGACCATATTTTCTACACTTCCGCAAATGCTACTCCTTCATTTGTTCAATACACTTTATGCCACACAATCCTTCAGCAACAACAAATGAAGCCGTAAAGCAATTTACAAACCACTTCAAAGCATAAATTCTCGCTTATTGGCGAAATTGAGAGAAATTGCTAAACAAAAGCAGAAGTCAATCACCCAGCCAGCACAGCTAACGCCGATAAAAAATACAACCCAGCGACTAGTCACAAAGGACCACAAAGGAGCAAAGTGTTGTGTTGGGAATAAGAAAGAGTAAGGTCGGACGAAGCTCGTGTAAAAGCAAAGGCGGTGCAACAAAGCAATTTGCCTAACAACGCAGACAAAGCAAATTGTTGCAAGGAAATTTGTGGTAAATTGGGAAAAATTTCGGTTATTAGTTGGCACAACACAAACATACATAAATACCTGAGGAAAATTGTGAATGGCGCTTGTGCGCTGATAAAGGGTTCGCTAACTTTTTAGCAACGCAAAAAGAAAAAAACAAAAGAAAAACCAAATGAAGTTGAAACAAAAAACAAAACAAAATCCAAATGAAGCTGAAACAAAAGCGCAAATTTCAAATGAAAAAGAAAACATAAATAAATGGCTAAAGGTAGAGGGAAATATGCAAGCAGCCGGCTTGTATGCATCACTCACCCGATAATTGGACTAGTCGCTCCCGGCTTATCTTGGCTGCGCGACCAACGTAGAGCGATGCTGTGTTGTGTGACGTTCACCACCTTCGGTGTGCCGGGCGGTGCTGGGTAGGCGCTTGGGTCCACCGAGCGGTGCAGCAGCGATGAACTGCCCTTTTCCACCTGCCATGTAACGCAGTACAAAAACAACAGTGCAAAAAAGTTTTGTTATTTGCAGTTGAGGCAGTGATGAAGATGGCGGGCGTTTTGGCGAAGAGTGTAGCCGCCGATGCAGTTGACCATGATTGATCATAACATAGTTGTTGTTGTAATTTTTATGCGATTCGACGCATTATAAACGGTTGTCGATCGCCATCGGCGATATGTCATCACAGTGCAGCCACATTGCACACGCGCAAAATGCAAATATGAAAAGAGAAGAAAGAAATGCAAAATATGAATAAATTGTGGTAAAAATAAAAAAATTAATAAAATTTTTATAGTTTTGAATATTGGTTGTGGGTAGTAGTTTTATTATAAATGTGTATGTATGTATATGCTTGCCATCAGCTTCCGCAGAATTGTAATTACCGTTGACTGACATGCATGATTGGCATGTTGACAGACAGCTCGCCGTCATAGAACCACCGAAAAAGCTTGCAAACTCTTATTATTATTCTGGAGGGGTGGTTTAAATCAGATGCAACGGTAAAGTTGTTTGTAAAAAGAGTAAGCGATCAGCAAACTTCAGCGGTCAGTGGAGTAATTATAATTTGATGGATTTATTGTTAGCTCTTGAGAGATTTTGACAACTGAAAACTCCAGTTAATAATAAAAAAATATTCAGAAAAATTTTTATAAAAATAATCACGATAAAGAAACGACGACATTCTAATATACGACAATATATTGGGTGGTCGAATTTAGTATTTCTAATCAAACTTCAACTTATCTTTTTTATTTTTACAATTAATTTTAATGAACCAAAAATATACCACTTTGTTCGACCACTTTTGTAATTTTTCCGCTAGAGACATTATCCCATCAGTGTGAAACTTTTCCGGATTTCTCGGCGAAAAACTGCGACAAGTAATTTTCACAGGCTTCTCTTGAAGTCAACTTTACTCCATTAAGGCAGTTCTGCATTGAACGAAACAAATCGTGGTCCGATGGTGCAAGATCAGGGCTATATGGTGGATGCATCACAACTTCCCGGCAAAGCTCTTCCAGTTTTTGCCGAGTCATCAAAGATGTGTGTTGTCTAGCGTTGTCCTAATGGAAGACGAAGCCCTTTCGGTTGGTCAGTTCTGGCCGTTTTTTTCGATTGCTTGCTTCAATCTCATCAGTTGTTGACAGCAAAATGTGAATTCAATCTTCAATCGTTCGACCAGACTGGAGCAACTCATAGTGAATGATTCCTTTCCAATCACACCAAACACTCAGGTTATGCTCGAGGCGTCAATCCTGGCTTTGCGACTATTTGTTTAGCTTCACCACGCTTGGACCATAATCTTTTTCGCACATTATTGTCGTATTTGATCCACTTTTCGTCTGCTATTACCATTCGCTTCTGAAATGGTTGGATTTCATTTCGAAAAATTGACGCGAGCGAATCATTGTTGTGCAACACGAACTGATACAGCATCTCTCCGTAAACTTCACAAATTTCATTGGTGGCTTGCGTGGCATTCTTCCCTTTTTTATAACCTCGCAACAAAGTTGCTAAGGAGAGTATTATAGTTTTGTTCACATAACGGTTGTTTGTAAGTCCTAAAACTAAAAGAGTCAGATATAGGGTTATATATACCAAAGTGATCAGGGTGACGAGTAGAGTTGAAATCCGGATGTCTGTCTGTCCGTCCGTCCGTGCAAGCTGTAACTTGAGTAAAAATTGAGATATCATGATAAAACTTGGTACACGTATTTCTTGGCTCCATAAGAAGGTTAAGTTCGAAGATGGGCAAAATCGGCCCACTGCCACGCCCACAAAATGGCGAAAACCGAAAACCTATAAAGTGTCATAACTAAGTCATAAATAAAGATATTAAAGTGAAATTTGGCACAAAGGATCGCATTAGGAAGGGGCATATTTGGACTTAATTTTTTTTGGAAAAGTGGGCGTGGCCCCGCCCCCTACTAAGTTTTTTGTACATATCTCGGAAACTATTATAGCTATGTCAACCAAACTCTACAGAGTCGTTTTCTTCAGGCACTTCCATATACAGTTCAAAAACGGAAGAAATCGGATAATAACCACGCCCACCTCCCATACAAAGGTTATGTTGAAAATCAGTAAAAGTGCGTTAACCGACTAACAAAAAATGTCAGAAACACTAAATTTTACTGAAGAAATGGCAGAAGGAAGCTGCACTCAGGCTTTTTTTAAAAATTGGAAATGGGCGTGGCGTCGCCCACTTATGGACCAAAAACTATATCTCAGGAACTTCTAGACCGATTTCAATGAAATTCGGTATATAATATTTTCTTAACACCCTGATGAGATGTACAAAATATGAGTGAAATCGGTTTACAACCACGCCTTCTTCCAATATAACGCTATTTTGAATTCCATCTGATGCCTTCTCTGTATAATATATAGTACATTAGGAACCAATGATGATAGCGGAATAAAACTTTACACAAATACGGCATTTGAAAAATATGTAAATGACGGATAATGAAATCTCGATTATCACTTTATCATGCGAGAGTATAAAATGTTCGGTGACACCCGAACTTAGCCCTTCCTTACTTGTTACATAAAAATTTCAAAATATAGCGAATTTCTTCCTAATTTACACTCATTTTTGAACAGCTGTAACTGTTTTTCAACTTCCCCGAATTAATTTTTTTTACTGAAGCCTAAAATCTCACCTTTCCAACATTATATACAATTATAACACAATGAGATTGGTAGCACTGGAGATATACGACTGCAACGACATCTATTGACAAAATACGAAAGACCCAATAAAAATATTTTGTTGCTAGATCGTACATCTGTTATATCTACTTTATACAAAGTACGACCTTAAGTCAAGAACGCAAATTTTAAATAAATAAACCGATTAATCAAGATCTAACACAATTAGATTATTTTATGTGAAACTTGAATCATCCTTGTGTTGGCATCAGAGGATTTCAACATTGGTTTTGGATCAACACAACATATATGTAATATTTTGGTTGCTGTTCTGGGTATGAACTCATATTAAAATACTTGAATCTTTTGCAAAATCGAGTCGAGTCATGTCGAGTAGATGTTGCAAAAGACACACATAACCACATATTAGAGGACCTTACATTTAGCCAATGTATCATTACTGCTGATGAAACGCGGCTTTGTTGTTTATTTATGTCCAAGAAGCTAACGCATGGTGCTCTAAACATGAGTCGAAATTGAAAAATTTGCTGACGGCCATCCCAGCTGAGGCCTTTAACCACTGTACGGACTGTTGAAAAATTATGTGATGGCTTGCATTGGCTCCAAAAAGTGCCCTTTTTGTAGGCGATAATAGAGATGTGTATTAAAATACGTGAAATTGTAATATTTTTTTTAGTCGGGGTCAAAATTGATTAGATGGTATTGCTTGCGAACCGCTAATATTGGTTTATATTATGTCTTGTCACTTAAACAAGCTATCAGGGAAATTATTTCAAGATCACAAAGTGGACATCTTTTGGGCTATTTCCAGCAGCATTTTCAATTCAAATTCGGATGGCTTATTAGGTAAAGAAACTTTATAATGTGCTTTGAAGCGTCTTATGGATACAACATATACTATATATATATATATAGTTTTTTTTATTTATTTATCCTAACTTTGATTAAAGTTTATAACGGAACACTCGTCATTGAAGACCAACTTCTACAGAATATAATATTTTTGTTCACCTAATGGTTGTATGTATCAGCTAAGCGAGATGGGTATAGGGTTATATATAGCATATAAATGATCAAGATAACAAAACTAGTTGCAAACCGGGTTACTATCTGTCCGCCCTAGATACCGATTATCTGAGCCCCAGTACCTATAGTTAACTTTTTACCGAAAATATCGGTCAATGTGTGAGATATGTAATTGAAATTCATAGAGAATCCTTTCCTGACGGTAGTATGTCTGTGTGCTACAAATGGTTTGAATCGGGTCAATACTTCCCTTCGCTTCCACATACCAAATATAAAGAGTTTTGAACTTTCGAGTGATTTTATACCGCAATGAAAATAAGTGAACGTGTTTTTCTTAAAACGGTGCATATTTGTACTTAGAATGAATAAAATCAGGGGAGAATTCACCTTAGACCCCACATAAAAAACAAACCTTATGTACCTGAAGTTACTTCCCTGGCTTTGGAGCTAGCAAGTTGCAAGAGTATCAAATGTTCGTTTATACCCGAACTTAGCTCTTCTTTACTTGTTTAACTAAGTATTTAGCATTCATCTTGAAAGCATTGCAACCATTTCTAAGAATGTAACACTAACGAAAACTTTGTATGCGACAAATAACATGATTTATAGTAACTGAAATATTTTTTCGAAGTAACAGCTACCCAAATGTGGTAAACAAATCAATAACACCACCCAGAATTAGCATAAAACACCTTTTTAGTGTTGAAAAATAATAATGTAAGTTCCCTAAAGCAGCGCTAAACACAAGCAGAGCATCACTAATCCCCACACACATTCAAACATATGGTCACACTTTGTAAGCAAATGGCAGAAAACATGATTTTAAGGTGTCGCCGTCGGAATTACTGTCATGACGCGCCTGACGCACAACATAATTTCCATGTTTTATGCCACTTACACGCCTCTTATCTGGGCAAATGTCAACATTTTCGCACGCCATAAATTTTGGCAGGACAAAGTGCAGAAAATAAGAAAAAAATAGCAGATTTTTGAAAAGCAACAAAATTTACGTCATCTTCTCACAAACTATTTGGCCTTAAGGCAACAGCAGCAACATTTACAAAACCTTTATGCCACATTTACGTGACAATTGCGTTGTGGCACAGCGAGTGTCACATAAATTGCGCATTTTATATGCCGCGCTGCCAAATGCCCCCAGCTGCCTCTCTACATTTAATGCACCTATGTGTGCCTTTGTGTGGGTCAAACGGCGCGGAAACTATCAGCAATCAGTGACAGTTATGTTGCATGCGTTTGTGCGTGATTTTACGCGCCACTTTGTGTAGCCATGCACTTTGTGCATCAAAAGTGCTTTTCTCGAAAATCATCAACTTCGCGAAGCAGCAATTTAGCTGCACAACTCAATGTGTGTTTGTGCGTGTGCCAGCATTTTTATGCGGCAAGTGGCTACGCGCGCTTCTCACAATCGATCGCACTTATCGCTGAGCCGTCATAATTTACTAATAAAATTTGCATTTTTATTAATATTCCAGCGGCAGCAAAAACATGCGCGTAAAATTGTTGCAACAAAAAATAGTGGCAAGTAAAAAATGCGCGCGCAACTAATAATAACTGTTTGGGCGCGCTTGTGTGTTTGTGAAAGCTTTTTTTTGTTATTTCTCAATTTTTTTACCAACTTTTTTTGCGTGCCACAGCCTACTGTGCAGCGCTTTGTCGCTCTAAATGACGCGTAATTGCGCATAATTTTATTTTATTTAAATATTTTTTGTTTCTTCATATTTAGAATTCCTGCTCGGAAAGGCTGCTGTTGCAACAGTGGCACTTTTTAATGGCCGCTGCTGTTGCTAGTTATAGGTATTGTGTTGCACGGCCACAATTTTCAACTCAATTTGCATAAAACAATTTAGTGGGCTTGACGAGAGCACACGCGGGCGCTGATGAAGGTGACAAGCCTGCATGTAACTTACATACATACATATATGATGTTGCATACATATACTTTTTATATACGTAAATATATATTTCTCCATTTATGTTCCATTATGACCCACCAACGCCTGCCTGATTGCCCTTTTATCAGTTCTGTGTATAGCTCTTTTCGTTGTCCGCGCGCGTCTCAGCTGCCAAAAGCTTGCCTCAAACCACAATAACTTGCAACGCTTTGCTGCCACGTTATTTGGTTTGTGGTTTAATTTTTGCAGCCTCATTTTATTGTAATTTATGCGCGGGCAGTGAGCGGCAAGTGCGGCGGATATTGCAAAAAAATGAAGGAAAGTAAAAAAACTTAAAAAAAAAAAATGGAAAAAATTACAAAAAGGTCAAAAAAAGATGAAAAAATCACAAAAAGTCCAAAAAGAATCATACACCACATTCATTTGCAAAAAATTGACTCCCATTCCGCCAAACATCGAGCTCCAACCCTGCCACCTGCCTCTCAATACACAAACAACCGTTTGCGCCACACACTGCTACATTGCACTCATATCAATCGCGCACACACACACACATAGCGGAATCGGCGCTCATCTCGCCGGCAGCAAACTTATGCCGGCTGCATTTTAATATTCAACTGCATTTGCCGAAGTTCCTTTTTCAATATTTTTACATTTTTATGAATTTTTGGTCGTTTACTCTTTGACTCCTCCGCCTGTCGCGGGCATTTTTTCGCCATATTTTATGCCGGCCATCAATCATTTGCAGGCCAACTTTTTACATTTGTAAAACAGCGAAAAAATTGAAATTAATTGATTGCCCTTCGGTCAGCAGTTAAAAAATGAAAGCCAAAATAAAATTGATTTCCATAAAACCAAAAATTAAAAAGACAAAATATCGCGAAAAGCAAAATTAAAAAAAAATTGAACTGTTTGCCTCATCTCTTCCCAGCTGCAACGAAATTGCTTGAAAAATTGCGCTTCATTCATTGCGCGCTGATTTTTACAACAACAACTATGCACATATTATGTATGCAACAACGTGCGCGGCAATCAAAATTGTTGCAACAGCACGCAGTAAGCAAGTAAACAAATTTCGATTAAATTGCCGCCGATCATTAAATTGCTTATCACACACTGTGGTGTATTCGCAGGTATATATGTATATGTAAATACATACATATTCATATTTTTGTGTGCATTTGTGTATGTATGTATATTTTTTTCTGCGAATTGCATTTATATACTTGCCAACGTCCATTCATCGCTGTGTTTGCCCCAAAGCTTTGCGATATTTCATTGCCAAATATTATTACAATGTATGTATGTATGTGTGATGACTGGTTTTACTTTTTATGAAAGGCAATTGCTTTGCGAAAAAATCCTTTGACTCTTTAAATATATGCGTTTAATAAATGACATCAATATTGAGTTTCGTATTTTTAATAAAATAATATAAATAAAAATCATAATATTTTGCCTTTCTGCCTCCAATTTGGAAAACGTATGCAACATATACTTTTTCATAAATCATGTGCTTAAAGAAGACTTTCAAAACTGCATTTCTTTAATGATCGAAGCCAGCCAACAAAGGTAAAAAGTATTCGAAAAATTTTGACCATTGTAGTTCTCATACAACAACGCCAGGAGAAGGCGAACCCGATTCCCCAATCGATGACGATGGAGCAGACGTTCTATTGCCCGACCATGAAGAAGTTCGAATAGCAATTGCCCACCTGAAGAGCAACTAAGCGGCGGGGCCGATGGATTGCTGGCCGAGCTATTCAAACACGGCGGTGAAGAAGTGATAAGGAGCATGCATCAGCTTCTCTGTAAAATATGGTCGGACGAAAGCATGCCCTACGATTGGAATTTAAGTGTGCTCTGCCCAATACATAAAAAGGGAGACCCCACAATCTGCGCCAACTACCTTGGGATAAGTCTCCTAAACATCGCGTATAAGGTTCTATCGAGCGTATTGTGTGAAAGATTAAAGCTCACCGTCAACAAACTGATTGGACCTTATCAGTGTGGCTTTAGACCTGGCAAATCAACAATCGACCAGATATTCACCATGCGCCAAATCTTGGAAAAGACCCGTGAAAGAAGAATCGACACACACCATCTCTTCGTCGATTTCAAAGCTGCTTTCGACGGCACGAAAAGGAGCTGCCTTTATGCCGCGATGTCTGAATTTGGTATCCCCGCAAAACTGATACGGCTGTGTGACCTGACGTTGAGCAACACCAAAAGCTCCGTCAGAATCGGAAAGGACCTCTCCGAGCCGTTCGATACCAAACTAGGTTTAAGACAAGGCGACTCCCTATCGTGCGACTTCTTCAATCTGCTGCTGGAGAAAATAATTCGAGCTGCAAAACTTAATCGAGCAGGTAAAATCGTTTATAAGAGTGTACAGCTGCTGGCGTATGCCGATGATATTGATATCATCGGCCTTAACACCCGCGCCGTTACTTCTGCTTTCTCCAGACTGGACAAGGAAGCAAAGCAAATGGGTCTGGCAGTGAACGAGGGCAAGACGAAATATCTTCTGTCATCAAACAAACAGTTGTCGCACTCGCGACTTGCCTCCCACGTCACTGTTGACAGTCATAACTTTGAAGTTGTAGATAGTTTCGTATATTTGCATAAACACCACTAACAATGTCTGCCTGGAAATCCAACGCAGAATAACTCTTGCCAACAGGTGCTACTTCGGACTGAGTAGGCAATTGAGAAGTAAAGTCCTTTTCTCGATGAACAAAAACCAAACTCTATAAGTCACTCACAATTCCCGTCCTGCTATATGGTGCAGAGGCTTGGACGATGTCAACAACTGATGAGTCGACGTTGCGAGTTTTGAGAGAAAAGTTCTGCGAAAGATTTATGGTCCTTTGCTCGTTGGCCACGACGAATATCGCATTCAATGGAACGATGAGCTGTACGAATTAAAAGACAGCTGGCTAGGTCATGTTGTCCGAACGGACGAAAACACTCCAGCTCTGGGCGGACAGATTTTCATCGAGATGCCCATTTCTCAGAGTACCAAACAAAAAAACTATTTTTTATGACCCACCCTAATATAAATATGTATGTAAGTATATACTTAAATGTGTGTATATATTTTCTAGCAATCAACCGCTTCAACTCATTTCTGCCATGACTCACCGCCATGCTCTCATCAGGCTAAATTCATGCAGATCATCTTCAAAATTTCACCCAAGCAAAGTTATGCTCTTCCTTAAAAACTTTATTACTTTGCACTTTGATGTTGGCAATACTTGCCAAAGTATGCGCGCAGCTAACTAAAAGTATGCGCAGATTCATGGAATATCGAGTGGAGCAGAGTGAACAAATATTAAGGAAAAAAAGGAAAAACAATTACAACAACAATAGCTATGGGCTTTTGTTGCTTCGCATGAAATTAGCGTCATTTGTTTAGCAGCGCGCTTAACATGTGTCTTACAAGCTGCATATGCACATCTGCAACACACACATATGTATATATATGTATATGTAGGTGCTTGTATGTTTGCCACGCATACGAGTACATAAAATATTTGCAACTGCTTTAGAACTTTTGCGGTATGCATCATAAAAATTTGATTTGCCAAACGCAGGGCGTATAAAGTGAGTATTTTTGCGCCACATGCCACAAATGCCACTTACGAGCGCGTTGCACAAGCATACGCACTAATCTCACTTATTACTCACGCACTTACATGGCATATTAGACATACACACATATGCGCCACACACAACTTGCCACTTGCTGTTCGCCACTTAGCGCTGCTTGCCACCGACAAGCGGCGGCAGCATGCCTCATCGCTCAACATTGCCACATTTGTTTTGCAGTTTTTGCACAACTTTATCGCTTTCGGCTCAGCGATTTTCCGCTGAATTTATTTGTGCGCCAGTAAATTTTGCAAATTTCGCATCAAGAAAATGCAAATTAAAATATTTTCATTGCTCAGCGCCGCGCATTTTTGTTGCTGTGCTGACGCATTTTCGTGTGCATTGGTATGCTGTTGCTGCTGTTGTTGTTTGTGCGGAATTATGCACAATTAAATATTTGGTGGCGCAACAAACGGCTGTAAATTTTGACGAAAACTCGTTGATGCGCAGAGATTTAGCATTTCTGCTTTGGGCACAATTCTCTCTAATTTTTGGTGCTTAAAATCACTTGCGGTACTTAAAGTTAATGTTGCACGTTAGTTTTAATAGCTCATGCGTTCGAGGAAATAGTTTTAGTACTGATGATTCTTCCAAATGGAATTAGTGCTGAAAAGATCTGCTTCTCAAGATACTATATAATAATCATGCTTGCGCCAAACTGCATTGCTGCAATGAAAAGTGTTGTGTATCAAACTCAAAACTGCCCAAATTACTGAAGAATAAAGAGCTTAATCCTTAAGTTACTCAACAAAACTAGAATAGTATTGAAAGTTCCATTAACAGTCTGAATAAATATGAGGTTCTAAAGAAGTTTCTTCACAATTTAGTCACACGCTGAACCATTTTCGGACTTCATCTGTACACAAGCGGACGATCTGAATAAAAATTTATTGTCCATAACTACGAAGCTTTCCCCAACAGTATTGCAAATTTTCTATTTCTAAGAAAGTGTTTATTTATTTATGAATTTCTATTTTTCCCTTTCAAGGATCCCCACTTCCAGATTTTAAATTCAAAGCATTAACAAAATATTATGTGCAAGTTTAGCTCCTCCTTCGATGCAGACCCATTTTTAATCTCTTCAGTCGCTTCGTCCTCTTATGTACCTCTCCAGGTTTGTCAATAAAAAAAGTTCCCAAAAGATCCGGGTGATCTAAGTTCACTCTAGCCGTTCGCAAAATTTATTCTGTGAATGATAACCATTTCATGAGATCTTCATTGAACCATGGGTATGCAAAATTGCTCTTGTACTCCTGAAAAGTTCCCAGAAGATTGTGTTTTCGCCAAATTTTATTCAGTGATGATAAAGCTCAAGATTCAAGTTGCTTTGCCATTTTACTTAGAAAACCAACGCATTGGCGTTGTTTATGAGCTTCGGTGGAATCATCGGTCCATGTTTCTTCGAAATTGATGTCGATGAGAATGTAACCTTACCGCGCCATGATAACCGACTATTTGATGCCTGAAATTCAAGCTCGTGATCTGAGGCGACATTTGGTTCCAACAAGCCGGCGCCACTTCCCACACATCTCATCAATCAATCGATTTATTGAGAGAAAACTTCGGTGGACAAATAATTTCACGTTTTTGATCCATAGATAAGGCAGTTTTTTTCAATCCACCTCTGAAGAAAGCGACTGAACTGCTATTTATGAAATTATGCATATACTTCATTCTCACGCTACTTACTTTCCAAACCTATAAAATATTCCTCTATTACTATATTAACCACACTCTTGCCAACCGCCCCTATTTAATCTTCTCCAGCCATAAATCATCGATTTCAATTTATATTAAAGCCATATTTCAGCATAAATATCCTACACAACAAGCCTGCCAAGTAAAAAGGAAAAAATATGAAAAAGCTCCTAATGAACTCAATTACTAATACATATTAATTCTCCACAACTAAATATTCGCATCCTTTTTACTAACTTCATTGCGCCGATATCGATTGATTGTATTTGCATAAATATACCTCAGCCGGGACATTTATACAATATTTACACGGGTAAACTTAATAGCCTATAAATTACAGCGCGGTAATTAATGCTGCTATATTTTGCATGCGCGCTCCGTTCTCACACTCCTGCGCCCGCACTCACTTTCTTCTTCACCACTGTATGTATATCCTACGCTAGCTGAGGCCACGACCACTTTTAAAATTAAAGTGCATAATTCAAAGTACACAACATTTACAGCAAATTAATTTTAAACATTTATTGCTTTTAGCTCGGTTGCCAGCCTGCCTGAAAGCTAACAAGCCTGCGAGTCGGGCGATTGCATGGACGCTCGCAAAATGAGGATTTAAATATACGAGCAGCCGAGGAGCCGAGCAGCAGCGGGCATAAAAGTCCGCTCAAACCACAGTGACCGCCCAAAATGGGGGCAAAGTAGATGAAGTGGCTGCGCAGCTGTGGCACGCTTGGGTCACTTAGCCAGTGATTGGACATAGGACGTGCCATGGCGAGTATTTGTTGCAATATTTTGAATGGACGCAGGCCGTGGAAAGGCAAATTGAAGCGCAAATATATGGAGGACACATGTGTAATATTTATGTGTGAATTAGTTTGTGTGTCTATATGTGCATGTGAGCATGTGCATATTTACAGTTATTGCCATTTTGTGGTATGGCGCGACAATTATGCCATAAAATTGAATTTATGAGAGCCTGACAACAACTGCAGCCTTGTGTCTGTGCGTATGTGCCGCAGAGTGCGAAGGTGTCAAGAGGGCTGGGCGAGATTTTAAAGTGTGGTGACACACAGGCGAAGCCTTTAAATAAATATTATATTAAAAGCTCATTTTGGCGAGCTTATTAGGATATCGTGTGGCATATTTTGTTTGCCGACGACAGCTGATTCCGATAAATATTTAATTTGTGAATTTTGTGTGGCTTTTTTGTGTTAGTTGTTGGATATCATATTTTTGTTGTAATTAGCTTTAAATATTTAAAATGTGATATTGGCAGTTATTTGTGACAAAGTTGGTAAAATAATAAATAGAAATTGAAACGTACCGTTAACGTTGCTGACCATGAGGTCTCTCCACTCTCTGACGATGCGGTGCAAGTAAATAGGCCGGAGTCACTTTGTTGTAAGTCTTAAAGGAAAGAAAAATTATTTGAAAAATTAAATTATTTTATTATTAAAACGGTCGAGGTTTCAAATCAAATTAATTTTAAATGTGAATTTTTTTTATTACAAAATTTGGATTTTACTATTAAAGAAAAGCTTTTGAAACTTTTTTTCAAATGTTTAAAACTAAAATGTTTTATTTTTGTAAGCTGTAAGCCTTATTTAACACATAAATAGAATTGTGATTTAAGTATTTCCCATCAAAAATAGCTCTAAGCGGTTTACTTCGCTACCAAACTTATTTGAGGACACCCTAAATGTAAGCAAGCTTTATTTTAGCATGCAAACGAAACACAGAATAAAGTAACGAAAACGTTGCCTACATTTGTGCGCATAATTTGTATTTATCCGAGACGCGCACCTATTGCTGTATACAATATGATTATTATATCTCAATATCAACTCAATTTTCATAAAAAAAAACTCAGGAAAAAAAGAAAAGTTGTAGACAATAAAATATATATTTTTTAAACTTGTTTCCAAATGTTGAAAACTGTAATTTCTTATTTTTGTAAACAGTAAACTTTATTTATGACTAATAGAGCAGTGATTTAAATATTTGCCAATTAAAAATACACTTATTTGGAGACAGCCTAAAAGTTGGCAAGCTTTATTTTAGCACGAAATAAAATAACTAAAATGTTGCCTACATTTGTGCGCATAATTTGTCTTTAGCCGAGACGCACACCCGTTGCTATGTCCCATATTGTTATTATATCTGAATATCAATTGAATTTTTATGAAAAAATTTAAGTAACATAGAAGGAAAGTGTTAGCTAATAAAGTACATATTAAATTAAGCAGATTTATTTCTACTCTTAATCAGTATTTAATCAATATTTCATTTAAATTTCTATCTACTGAGACTTAATGAAACAGGTATAAATACAATTTTTCATCATTACTCACCATCGATACGCAACGAGCCACCCTGCACTATTGTATAACGATTGCCATTCTGCAGCATTGTGCCATCCTTGTACCACTTGACACGTGGTGTTGGATTGCCTGTTGCGCGACATGGCAACATGGCAACACTGCCTTTAGGTAGCGTTTGATTTGAGGGACCAATTTGAATGATCGGCGGCGGGGTGTCATCCACAGAGGTAACCTATAGCAACAAATAAGACAAGAAAGAATGTGGTATTCATTATAACAAAGCTGTTGTTAGCAGGCAGATGTAAAATTTGCCTACAAATAGACAAAGGGGCACACGCAGAAACCAAATAATAAGGATATTAAAATTCACACAACAGAAATTTAATTAAGTATGAGTAGTGAGCAGTTGTCAAAAGAACTGTTGAGCTGGGAATGAAAGAAGGAAGAATGTTTAATTCTCTTGCTGATTTTTGGTAAAAAAATATTAAAATTTTAATGATTACAGATAGTATTTTTTTGCTAAGTTTCAACAGTTTTTCTACTATAAAGACTGGAAATATAGCAGTAAGTAATACCAGAAATAATTTGACTTGGACAAGGTAATTTTAGAAAGCATATTGCCTAAATTTTTTCCACTGGGTATTCTATAATTATTTTAGGATTTTAAGTTCATACTTATTAGTAGATGGCAAGTAGAATTTCCGAATATTTTTTGTAAATTTCATTTTCCATTGAAGCTGCTAACCGGAGCCATTTGTGCGCTCACCAACAAAAACAATGCACAAAAAAAATTTGTAAAATTACAATCCTTTGTGTGCACAAAGGCAACCATGGTTACAATTTCGTACGAATTGTCTCTCGTCATGACAATGTGTAACTCAAAGCCGTAAGGACAACTGAAAAGGCTGCCAAATACGACCAAATGATATGCTGGTATTGAAAAATAAATTATGGCAAAAAATAAATTTCAGCAATGAAATGTGAAAAAGATATTTTCAAAGGTGGAAAAAGCGTAACTGGAACTCTTTTAAGGCCAGCAAAGGTAATTTGATCCAATTAAATTGCAAAAAGAGAGCATGCAATTAAAGAGAATGAATTTTAAATATTTCTGGCATGATACTAGTTGCAGTGTATATACTCGTAGACACATACATATATTGGTAGGAGTGCAGCCCTATCGGGCTCAATTAGCACTTGATGTGCCATTTTGATAACATACATATATACAAATTTATACTTTTTTGGCTAGCACATATTACTCCTACAATTGCCAAGCACTTTTGTGCAACTCGTACATATTTATGCATAAATATATTACATATATATAATTTGTCTGTTGCGCTATGGCCATCACTCACCTGCAAGAATGCCCGTATCGTCGTCGAGTCCACCACGCTAAAGGCCGAGCACACATAGTAGCCGGCGTCGTCCTTTTGCACGCCACTCAATTGCAGTGTGCCCTCGACGGAGACATGCATGTGGCCGTACGAATTGTTGGGAAACATCAGCGTCGAGGAGCCCTCTTTTGTCCAGAACACCGATGGCGGCGGATTGCCATCGGCAACGCAAGGAAACTGAGCAACGCCGTTGAGACCGACCTTTTTGTCTTGCGGCTTCACAACGAATGTGGGCGGCGCTGTAAGAATGGAAGGGAAATGTGTGTGTGAAAAAGGCGGAAGAAATTAATTTAAATTATACATATATACTATAAAGTATTTTATATAACTTTTTTTTTTTTTTAATTTAAAAATCAACTGGTAAATGGAAGGCAAAAGTCTAAAAAATATTTTTAATTAGAGTGAACTGACAGATCAAATTTGACCCGGACTGACAAGAAGAACTATTTTTTCAAGTATTTTAAAATAGGTTTCTGAGCCAATAAGAGCAGGCTAAAGCTAAGTCCAACTTTTCGCACACTTGTACTGAGCCTTTGCTGAGATGACCTTCAGTGTCTTTCCTTGTCACCTGTAGTGGTACTTTAGATGATTGAAAGGTCCTCAGCTATATTGTCGAGTACCTCTTTTGCGTTATCTACTCGACGTCATTTTAACATAAAACTCAGGTTTTTTGACACCTTGGTTAGCATTGACATGCTTCATACCCGAAACACTAGCCAAAAGGCATTGAGTCGATCCATTAGAAACGTAGAGATTCTTCTTCAATGCTTCTTGAACTGCTTCAAAGTTATCGTCAGTAACAGAGTTGGATGGACTTGTGTACGTGATGAAGTACACTCACCGAAATTGCGATTCGGTCAGGGTCAAGTTTGATCACATGGTAAAGTATAGTTGTAAAAATATTTTATTAGAACAATTTATTTGTCTAAAATGTCACATAAATTTTTTTTATGGGCTGTTGCGTGGACCAGTCCGGGTCAAATTTGATCATATGGTAAATTATTTTTATACAATTTTTTTATTTTGTTATTTTACTAAACTATTTATTTACATAAAATGTCACATTAATTTTTTTATGGGCTGTTATATGAATCAGTCCTGGTCAAATTTGATCAAGTGGTAAAGTATATTAGTCAAAATATTTTATTAGAACAATTTATTTACCGAAAATGTCAAATTAATTTTTTTTTATGGACTGTTGTGTGGACCAGTCTGGGTCAAATTTGATCATATGGTATATTATATTTGTCAAATTTTATTATTTTGTTATTTTATTAGAAATATTTAATTACATTAAATGTCACATTAATTTTTTTATGGACTGTTGGACCAGTCCGGGTCAATTTTGATCATACGATAAAGTATACTTTTCATAATATTTTATTATGGATTATTACCGAAAATGTCACGCTAATTTTTTTAAACAAAAAAAATCTATAAATTTTTCGCTAGCAAATTCTAGTTATAATTTTTATTTTCTACTAATTTCACATTATACTAGTCACGAACTCCACCATTTCATACAAAAACCGTTAATTAGAAAAGTTACGCGCCCATTTTACCATGTACTCATTCAAAACCACTAGACCAGTTTTGCCTCCGGCTCACTGCGCGTTGTACCCGCGCACACCATTAATAGCAAAATTTAGAAAATTTGCACTCTCCAAGCACCCACACCCCCGCTCTCTTATATAGTAATAACAATGTACTTACCGTGTACTGTCAGCGAGGCGCGTGCACTTATTTGACCGACACTATTGTGCGCCTCACACACGTAGGTGCCCTCATCGGCTGGCGAAATGTTGGTGATTTCCAAACTTTTGTCGTCGTGTTGTATGCGCGCTCGCGCCACCGGTATGTTGCCCTCCTCCTTCTTCCATAGTATTTTCGGCGGTGGATCGCCGCCTACGAGACAATGAAACTGCACCGTTTGGCCGGAGAGTGCGGTGAGATCCTGCGGCTCCTTCATGAAGTACGGCTTGACTGCGGGTGAGAAGGAAAGAAAGAGAGTGGTGAAAATTAAATGAAATCGTATTAAAAAGCGACA
Organism: Bactrocera neohumeralis; assembly: GCF_024586455.1. Lineage (NCBI taxonomy): Eukaryota > Metazoa > Arthropoda > Insecta > Diptera > Tephritidae > Bactrocera > Bactrocera neohumeralis. The sequence goes on from NC_065921.1 coordinate 14,152,703, forward strand.
AGTACGCGCAATTGAAAAATTATGAGCTCGAGAGCATCAGATAAAATTCAGTTCTACTAAAATATATAAAGTTCACATTAAAAGGGTTGATTGTCTATGAAAGTATGTATGTATGTAGTAGTAGCAATACTCGAGCGAAATTAATAAAGTTTTCAATTAAAGCGACAACTATGCAATGCACCGAGCTTTGTCTGCGTAAGTACCGTTACTCATAAATAGCAATTACATAGCACTTCCGGTCTAAGCAAAGTGGCGCAGCGCAAAAGTTAATGGAGATTTCTGCAAGTGGATAAGTCTGCGAGAAACCGCTGCTTTTGTCACTCGGGCACCCACGCCAGAAATCAGACTGGAGCCGGCAAAACTTTTCCAATAATAGTTTTAAGTTTCTTTAAAGTGTCCCGCACACTCCCATACACACATAAAATGGAGCAGCAGCAGCAGCGCTGTCACTGCTGGTCACTCTCAACGCTAACGGTAATTCCTGTTGTCCTGCTAAGTACTGGTACTTAAGTTCATAAAAGAGCGGTACTTCTCCGGGTTAATGAGAAAAAATCTTAACTATTTTTCTCAAAGCGCCACTTGTGTTGTTGTTGCACTTTTTCGTACATTTTTTTTTTTTTTTTTGTTTCTTCTGGTGTAGTCTAAACTACTCGCCTGCAATTTGCTACTCGTGCTTTAATTTACTCTTATTTTGACTTCTATATTTATACTCTCGTTTATTTCTATTTTATTTTTGCTTTAGCACGCAATGAAAAGTTTCGTGTTGCAAGAAAAAGTGTTCTCACATTGCAGCATGTTTGTGTGAGGCGGTGAAAAAACGCCACTAAACTAACAGGTCAACTATTTTAAAGAGCTTTTAATGTGCTCTCTCTTATGGGAGACACTCGCTGTGAATGAGATAAAGTTTACAGCAGTGCTTTTTGTCCACTCGTTAAACTTTTCACATGCCACTACATACACACACATACATACATATATACAAATAACTAGTGCATTTCACGTTTTTATCACTGTTGTTCGAGTTTCTTTTAGTGGCGGTAAAAGTAATTAATTACTCCCGTTACCGAGCGAAATTACAGTTTTTGCAATTTTTAGCTTTTGGTGATACTTTTTAGAAGTGCAAATATATATACATACATATATGTATGTATGTGTTGTTGATCATATAAACAGATATTTAAATGAGAGTAACTAAACTCGTGATATGACCTAAAAATTACAAAAAAAAAAATATTTAAGTACAAAAGATTAAGAGTAAAATACAAATTTGTTAAAAACACCTGTTTTATTAAAAAATTATATATATTAATATATTTTTTTACAATAAAGCCTTAAATTTACAAAAAAAAAAAACGGCGGAAGCAAAGTTATAGACCTAATAATAAAAATAAAAACATATTTTCATGTCCTTTCATTTCTGTATTGTTGAACGCAAAAAGAAAAAAAAACGAATCGATATATAAATCGGAATTAGTTTTCATTTCTTTCATCATTAGAGTTTGTTTCATAAAACTGCATATTTTATAAATATTATTTATGTTGGTTTTATTGTAAAAGTCTTGACTGATATTGATGTTAGAGTAAATAAGTATTTAATCACTCGACAGTGAAAATTTTTCTGTATGAAGTAGTAACATAAAATGTTGCCTATATTTTGGAGCCAATTTGACAATATAAATAATTATTTTCAATCATATCAAAGAGTTATGTTTTGACTAAAAATAATTATTATGGATTGAAGAAAATAAGGGTTTTTTAATAAAGACACTACATACAAAAAAAACAACGCCATAGTTCTTCCCGCTCTTTTGAGATTTCCCTTCAGTAATGTTTGCCATTTCATCATGGATACGGTCCAATAATGAGTCGAGATTATTCAAATTTACTACCAAAATTCTGAGTTAGTGGCCCCAATTTTAAGAGCGCTTCGTTCAATTTAAGGTCGTCATAATCGTCCTATTAGATCAATATTTGGGCGTCTAGTGGAAAAGTTTTAATCCACACGAACAGTACAAAATATTCCTGTGCCAGTGTGAGTCAAAGAAGTGCCCATGTGTCGAGAATATTGAATCCGCTAGTGCATCAATTGAGGAATACCCAATCAGTCTCTCACACGTCGTTCTCAAGCGTTGGGCATCTCTGTGACGTCGTCGTGGCAAATTTTGCGACAAGATCTTGGCCTACGCCCTTACAAGAATAAATTGTTGCAAGAGCTGAAGCCGCTTCACCACCAGAATCGTTTATGTTCTTGAATTGGGCTGAGCAACAACTTGAAAATGATGTGAATTTTTATCGAAAAATCATCTTCAGCGATGAGGCTCATTTATGGCCGAATGGCATTGTTAATAAGCAAAATATGTGTTATTGGTCAGACACAATCCACTCGTATTCCATGAATCACCATTGCATACGGCAGCGTCATTGCCTGTACTTCTTCCGTGATAATCAAGACCAGCACGTTACTGTGAATGGAAATCGCTACCGCTCAATTATAACCGAATATTTTTGGCCTGAATAGGATGATATGGACTTGCACAATATGTGGTTCCATCAGGATGGCGCCAAAAGCCCCACAGCGAAGGATACAATCAATTTTTTGAAAAACAAGTTTGGTGAATGTTTCATCTCACGAGGTGGCCCAGTCAATTGGCCGCCTCGGTCTGCGATTTGACGCCGTTATACTTTTTCCTGTGGGGCTACGTCAAGTCTATGGTCTATGCCAACGAGCCAGCGAAAATTGATGAACTTCGTACGAATATTGAACGAATCGAATTGCAGCACTATCGGTGGATTTATACTTGATAACTGTCGAATATTAGGTTCAGCGTCTGGACTTCTACAAGCGTGTCTGTGGTAGCTATGCAAAAAAATAAACGAGTTCAATACGTAATGGAATCGAATGTACTTTCACAGGAATAAAGAATTTCAATGATATCCCAATTTTTGTAGCTTTTGTAGTGCTCTTATTGAAAATCCTGTTTTTTTGTTGTCATTTTGAAGGTAATTTCATAATTTCAATTTCATAGAAACCAAAACAATTGGCACCGTCGACTTTCATAAGCTTTACTTGAGCTTTATTTTCCAGCAGTTAAATCCTTCGCTATAGAGAGGAACAGATAGTATTTAATCACTTAGTGTCAGGTCCGGATTATAATATAGATGGAAAAGGAGTTCCAAGCTCCCTGTGGTTATGGCGTCTCACTACCCATATGTACATCTAGGCGTTGAAACATAATTCCTATCCCGTCTCTTAAATCTTGCGGCTTCTGGGCGATTGTTTCTCTCATACCAACTGTTGACAGTTCAGATCCGAATTATAGTTTGGCAAAGGGAGAGCAGCTCATAGCAAATAATTCCCTGCCAATTGCTGGCTTGGCCACCGTTTTCGCGGACACACCGAGATTCGACAACGACTGTTATCGCTTGCCGTTGTCGTAAAGAATGTACTTCTCATCACCATTAACCGTCCACTTCACAAATGTATCGATATTTGTGTCACTAAGCAAATGGACGAAAATAGTAATTAGGTTCAAAATGCGGAACTCGTGTAGAAACCATATATCGAGGTGCTTTACGCACTCAGCTATATTTAATGGTTCAGAACAGTTTTTTGTGCAATATTTATCTTCAGAGCAATCAAAAATCATCATGGTCGACCTCGCCGATTTCCATTATTTTAACGATATTTTTGCCAATTGTTTGGAAATGACGAAATCAAAATTGCATGTGACTGCTTAAACTTTCATTTCGAAACGTCTAACAATTCAAAAATTTGTTATTCTAACAATTTATTTATGTTGTATTTGTGTTTATTATTATTAAGCCCTGAACACGGTATATTTTGGCATGAAGTTTGTAATTCCCGGAAGAAAAAGTCGGAGACCCTATCATTATGCGATGAGATGAGTCGATCTGGTGATGTTCGTCTGTCCGTTCATTCTTTCGTCTGTCGGTATATATGTACGCTAGTCCCTCAGTTTTTGAGATATCGATCTGATATTTTTTTCTCTTCAAGTGGCTGCTCGGTAGTGGAAATGAAAGTTGTTGTAGCCAGCAGTCATCTTCTTTTTTTTTGATAATTTTATCTGAACTATATTTTTGTTTCTAAATGTTAAATAAATTAGATATTTTTATTGAATATTCACAGATACCATATTAGGACTTTTCTCGTTGAAATTAGCTCTGATAAAAGCCAGACTGCACGTCGTTAACTAACCGCTTTAGTTTTGAATTTGTGTTTATAAAAAGATAAGTAAATGTTTTTGTGTAAATATGAATTTTAAGCTTTGCGTTCTTCCACGAAAAGCGCCTTATATTTTTTATGCGATTCCTTTGCCTTCTAATGCAGTAGAGTGCAATGCTGCCGACAAAATCATTCAGTTCAAACAATGCATTAAAGCATTATGCCCTTCCTGTTTACTTTTTTATTATGATACATGTCGTGTGAAAGCGCTTTTATATTCATTTTTAAAGCTCATTGATTCCAGCGTAATCACAAGCAAATAAACAGTTATTTGTAAACAAAAGTAGCGACCCGCATACCCATCAAACATTCACAAATACAGCAAATACACATGTGCGCAAGTTCACACAGCACGAGCAGCGCACACACGCCCAACCTATACTCCAACACCTTGTTGTTGTAGTTGTTGTTTTTGTTGCTGCGAAACAATTTTATTTACTTAATCGATTTTTTTCCTATAAACGAAATCATACTCATATCACTTTGTGTACAATTTGATGTGTGTTGATAGCGGCCTCACCAGCCAAGCAGCAACGAAGTGTTCTATATACATATATAATTATTTATCTGATCTCACAACTGAGCATTTCATTCAATATATTTATGCTTGCTGCAGTGAAAAGCCACCAAAATATTCATAAGCGCATATTTAAGTGGCTCACCCAGCGTGGGTAGCATTTGTGGCGTCAACGGCAGGCCTCCCTACCACAAACTCCATACACAGGGCCAACCCCCGCACACACATGCATACGAACGCCAGTGGCACCCCCTTCATCGCCCTCAAACTGTTTCACTTCCGTTGCTATCGCTTTCGTTTCTCTATTACATTACGTGTATTCTAATTGTTGTTGTTGTTTGCGCTGTTGTCTGCGATCGCTTGGGCAACGCTGCTTGAGTGGCGCCTACAAGCGCTTCGCATGTAATTTCAATTGTTCGAAAAGCACCTGAAGGGCTGCACGCGTGTGTGTAAGTGTCTGGGTGTGTGTGTGGGTGCGCATGTCGCTAACGCCAGTAGGGGGCCACCAATTATTTACATATGCAGGCACTTATGCTACATATACATATACTTATGTATGTGTATATTCGTTTGTGTGTGCGTGGCGCGCGAATGTGCAATAAAAAGGTTAATTTAATGCCTTGAGAGGCGAATAAATGACATTTGTGCTTTGCGCCGTTTCTATTTTTAGGGTTGTGTGTGTACTCCTAATGCAATGCTAATGAACTCGATTGGCTTATCAGTTGTGTAATAAAGTTTTATCTATTGAAATAGCAGCAGTTAATTTGGGGAGCGCGGTTGCTACTGGTTTTCAATGAGTTTTAATGATAACTACTTTAGTATTGGAACAATTAACGGCTTTTTTTGGAACTACATACATATTTGAGGTATTATAATTATAAATAGATATTTGCTAATTTTTCGGGATACCACCGTTAAAATAGTTAATTTTATTCATAAAGAATGAATTTATTAAATAGTCCAAGAATTTTGGGTAGTTAATTGATTTTCGATCCGCTCGAGTTAATAACATAACGGACTTACAAATAGCGGGGCTACCATTAAAGCCAAGCAAATGTGCGTTCATGGCGTGAAGAGTGAAGTTCTTAGGGCATGTCGTTAGCCAAGAAGGTATAAGTCCTGGTCAAGAGAAAACGAAATCTATTGAAGCTTTTCCACAGCCGATCAACGTTAATGAAGTGAGACGATTTCTTGGCTTGACAGGATTATTCGGAAAAGTAATCCCTGACTACGGGTGCATGGCAAAGTCACTAACAACTTTATTAAAGTATGGACACATTTTTAAAAGGACAGGCGAACATGTTATGGCTTTCGAGAAATTGGAACGAGCGCTCTCTAATCAACCAGTACTAGTTTTATTCGATTCAAGGAAAAGTCATGAAGTGCAGACTGATGCCAGTTCCGTAGGGTTATTAGGGGTTATGCTTCAACTCGAAGGTGACACAGCAGACGATGTAACGCAGCCAAATCGAATTGTCCTGCACATGAACTAGACGTTTTAGCTATTGTTGAGACGCTTGACCGACTACGAGTATATCTATTGGGTGCTCCATTTTTGTACGAACGGATTGTAATGCGATGGCAACGACTAAAGCTACAAAACCACTTAGACCACGCATTGCCAGATGGTGGCTGCGACTCCAGGAGCTTGACTTTGAATGTACACATCGATCTGGTTCGAAAATGCAACATGCCGACTCTCTTAGTCGAGCGCCAGTTGAGACCACGACTAGTTTAAACACTGTAGGAGACAAAGTATTCCAGCTTAATAACATACCAGACGTTAGCGATTGGATTTACTCCATGCAACTCCAAGATGAGAGTTTACAACAAATCGGCAACATAATTAACGGAAAAATAACTACAAATGAAGCTACGATTAAACAAATGAAAACCGATTATAGGATACACAACAACAGTTTATTCCATAAGGTAGGAGATCAGTTAAGGTTTGCGGTTCCAAAAGCAGTTATATGGCGAGTCGTTAAGTCATGTCACGACGACACAGAGCATTTTTCTGTAGAGAAAATATTACAATAATTAAGTAAATACTTTTGGTTTCCTAGAATGAGACGGTATGTAAAGTCATACATGTAATATTAAATTCTTTGAATCTTGAAAATACTTGAAGACATGATGGCATTTTTTTAACCACGTAAAATAACGTCTGATCAAGGCACAGCATTCACATCAATTCCAAGAGCTCATCGAAAAGCATGTTATTCAACACAATAAAATTACTATATGAAAACCGAGAGCCAATGGGCAGGTCAAACGAGTAAATAATACTGTTCTCAATGTTTTATAACTTACGAGTGAGACGTCCAGAACATGGAACAATGAACTCTAAACAACCAATGTGGTATAAACTCTCAACGTAATGAGGTCACCAAATTTACGCCAAAGGAACTCGTATTTCATTTCAATCCCAGAGACGTAATTTATAACAGGATGATACAAGCATTACACGATGACGATAAAGCTAACGTAGATATTGACATTAAACGAGATGAATCAACGAGTAACATTATGGCAACAAGAATCAAATGGAAAAACTGTGATGACAAACGATATCAGTCGGGGACTTAAAGGTTATCGATCATACTAATAATGAGACAGGCGAGTCACATAAGCTGGACCCAGTATTCAAAGGTTCATAAATCGTTACGAAGATACACAACTACGATAGATACATCATTGAAGATCTACCAGATCCAACGCATACACAAAGGCGTTATTGAAACACATGTAGTGTAGATCATATGAAACCATGGTGCCGTGATTCAGATGGCGACAACGAATCGTCCTTGCAGGAAGAGGAGTGAGAGGCATTCGTTGGTGCACAAGCAAACGAAGCAGTCGCATGAAAAACATTTTAATTTCTTTTAAATAAACTTTGTATTCGTTCAATAATAATTTTAAATACACAATTTGGACATTTTTGAAATATATGACACATACATACATATGTATGTATCTATATAAACCAAATTTTTTTTTTATTAAAAGTATCACAACTTTTTCTATCAGCAGCAGACGTCAAAGCGTTGCTAATATTACACAAATTTGTACATTAAATTTACATTTCGAAAGCATATTCATATTCGCTTACTTTTATTGCAGCAAAGCTGCCTTTACTCACATTTCCGCGTCACTGCCTTTCACGACTACGAGAAGATTTGGAAATCAACATCAAATTGTATGTCAAATTGTGAATTTCCAAACGTTTTCCAACACATTAAGCTTATGCACTTGCGCTGACTTACTTGGCTACGCCACACACATACATACATATGTGCATATATTCACTTGTGCATATGTGTGCCGATTTGCCCCACAGCTGTACACTGGCCCTCCCCTCGGACCTTCGCCAAATCTGTTTGCGCAAATGGAGTGCATTTAATGTTGCGCTCAGCTCGCTTATGCAATTCTGCAGATTTTATGTGTGTCTTCGCTTTGATACGCGATTTTTGCGCTTTTCTTTTATGATCACTCTGTTTTTATTTTTCCTATTTTTTATGCAATATTTCGCATTCACTTTTACTCAACTTGTTTTTCACTTTGCAGTGCTTTCGAAAATTCACAGGCTCTGGCAACATTTTCTCCACAACCCGCTGAGTGAGCCCTGCTGTCTGTTCGCTGTGCGAAAATCCCTACAACAACAACAATGACTGGCACCCAAGCAGCGCATCACCGATATTTCGGTCACATGCATAGTGCCATTTCCATTTGACTTCGATTTTTACCGTGGGCTTTACCTTTTTTCTCGTTTGCTCTTCCTTTTTCTCTTTCTCTTTATCATTGCAGTCATTACTTTTTATTGTTGCGCCGTTCCATTGCCTTAAGTCGGCTGCCGCTGCCCGACTTACCGTATTTATTTATTTACTGCGCCAATGTGCGGTGAATGGCCACTAAGTGCAACAGCAGCTTCTCTAGAAAATTTATGCTAATAGCAAATTCGTTCAATAAAAGTTCCTTTTTTGTCCGATTTTTTTCCGTTCGTTCGATTTGCAGTATAACGAAGCGAAGGGCTGAAAGTAGTGAGTGCTGTTTTTGTTGTTGTTTGCGAAATGCATTTGTTCGAGAGTGCAGAGCCGGGATTAGTCTAAATTGTGAAAATATTATTTTCTTTGTAGTTTTAAGTGAGACTAAATAGCGGCGCTGAATAAATACAGGATTTTGTGGATGATTTTTCGTTTTTTTATAATTAATTTGAGAGCAACTGTTACGGATTTTATAAAGAAAATGTTAATAATTTTTTTTTGAAAGTTGAAATGAATCGTCTCGCTTAACTGCGCTGTCATTCTATTTGTAGAGAAAATTTTCTTCAACAAGAGCTTTCACTTTGAAAGTTTCTTCAAGCTTCTGTGTATGTAATATCATTGCTCTATTAACATCGGAATAAAGTTATGATATTCTTTGAAATGGTTACACCTTCTTATGTTTTTTTAAATAAAAATGGTGCTTCCAGCTGAATTTTCGAAAAAACCAATCGGTAGGTGGAGCGTTTCTTATCGTTTACGGCGAATTGACGATAATTAGTTCGTAGATACGGTACAGTTAAATGAATTGACTTATGTTGTATTCGTTGACCCGAGGTCTTAGAGTGTCCGCAGAATGGACTCTCAAAGCCGAGACGAGCGCAATTTCCTATTTACGCCACACGCGCATTTACGCTCGACTAAGGCCCAAAATTTTAAAGAAGAGCTTTATATAAAATATTGAACTCAAGTTTTCTGCGGAACCATTTACGTCTATCTCTTTAAGTCGATTAACATTTTTTGCAACAAATTTACAGTTAAACATATTTCAGTATCACTGCCAAAATTGACAGCTACTTAATTTGCTCTCTTTCTCCCTCTTACTTTCGTCATCTCACGTCCATTAAGATTATAGAACGAATCGATTTGAGAACTCATCTACAAAATACGGAAAAATTCTGTGAAGGTAAGTCAGTCAGTCAAGAAAGTGCAAGAATTTACAATCGTTCCTCTTAAGTTAGACTGGCTTGGGCCGTAAGGTTTATAATCATGCTAAGTTAGTATGCTGCACCTAACTTCGACAGCAGTCAACGTTGGTCCATCTTGAAAACTCCCAAAAATTATCCACCAGATCAACACACAAATATTAATCAGATGGTCCACAAATTTATTAAGATTTTTAATTCAGTCTAACCAAAGCTGGACTTTGATGAGTCCACTTCTCCTTCTTATATACAGTTTTGTAAAAATCATTCAACAAAATATTTAACCACACCGAGAGTCTGAACAGTAACCAGTCGAAACAAAAGATGCTGACAGTAGAGCAAATAGAGGAAAAGATCTCTTACAGTTCATGATTCTAACAACCACACCAGTTCTGGTATATACAGTTTTTAAAAATAGAGGTTCCGAGATCCAGCGTTATAGCGAAGCTGACAACGAAGTACCGATGATCACTCGGATGAAATCAATAGTATAAAATTGGGGAAGAGTGTCTCCACTCACAAGTTCATCGATTTTGCATTTTTGGTATTTTGCCGAGGACCGGCCATCCAAACTTGTTTAATAAGGAAGATGCTTGTCTACACAATCAGCGAACTAAGAGCCATTATGGCCGCTCTGCTATCGAAATGAATGCACATATGTATCTCTGAAGGAAGCTGTAAATTGGATCGGTATACCTTAATAACAGTCACCTCAACTTGAAAGAAATTACAGTGGTCTAGTATCCTGAGGTCAGAGTTGTGGCATGTCCATCAACGATTCCTTTTAACAGACAAAAAATAATTTTATTTATGAGACACATTGTGTTGAAACATTTTGATTTGTTTTCGATTATATACATATGTATGTAAGTATTATGAATTCCCAATAAAGTGTTTTATGTAAACTCTGACCCACTGAGATAAACGCCACAGAACGCCAGAACACGCTCAAGCAAATACTCAAATATATGTATGCTTTATAAATATACATATACATATGTATATATATGTACATATTTATTCCATTAAACTAAGAATTTGTACATATATATCTGCATATGTATGTATGTTCCTTAAAAAAATCAGAAAATAAGTGAGAATTCCACTTTAATCTCGCCATGCTAACATGTCACTGTGTCCACGCACATTTCAATTCAATTTACAGATATGCATTTCCATATACTCACACACACACGCAAGCGTACAGCCAACGGTATTTCCATTCATGACCACTTATAACAGTTATCTAAGCAAAATCAACACCTTATCGGCAACATGAGAAACCTTTTGCTCTGGCAACAAAAACGCTTGAATATTCAAATTGAATTTGCTTGAAAGCATCCTCACAAGCAACAGCAAAAAATACAACAACAAAAAAATATAACAACAACAAATAACAAATAATAATAAGAAAATCGATAAACACGTTTCGTGCGCATAAAGAAACCGAAAGGATGCAAGTTAAGAGGAAAATCGAAAACCAAAAGCAGACAAAATTAAATAAGCAGGTAAACCAGCAATAAACCAAAAGTTAAGCACAACAAAAACAACACGAAACACTATAAATATGCATACAAGAAAATTAAATAGTGTCGGATAAGGCAAAGCAAGTTGTGGCAAAGTTTGTTTTTTGTTTTTGCTTCACGTGACTGAGCGTCACTTTTATTGTTGTTTTTGCTATTTTGTTGCACGTTTTGTCTTTGCTATTGTTGTTTGTGGTAATATTGTGTTTATTGTCTCGAAACTTTTTGCCAAACTCACCTTGTACAATTAATTTAGCATAACTGGACTCGCGTGTGCCGACCAAATTCTGCGCGATGCACTTGTAGTTGCCCTCATCGATGGGCTCCACGTTGCTGATCAATAAATTGCCGCCATCGACGACGCGTATACGTGAGGTGGGTCCATAAGATTTCATTTTTAAATCATCCAACGGTACGCCGTCCTAAAAACACAGATGTCGAAAGAGAGAAGGAGAGAGAGAGAGAGTTAGTTTGGTTACAAGGATTTTAATATGTTTTTAAAGAATATTGCAATATTTATTTATAAATATGTGTATATATAATTATAAGTATGTATATTATAATGCGATTCATTGTCAAGTATTTGCCTTCGGATTTTACATACATATATATATTATATATTCCCCAGTATGCTAAAATAGCGTAACTAAGTTAGGTTGAGCCTAATAATAATAAAAGGTACTGGAGCCATGTATAGACTTTCACGCAAGTAAAGAAATTTCTTTGAGCGCTATTCATTTGAGTGTGGCCAGAAACGACAAGTAGCTCACGACTTTCGGTCTTAGAACAAGTATCCTCTGGGTAACATCCATTTGAAGGCGAGTTAAGTGAGAAGGCGAATCATCCCTCCCCAGGGTTGAGCGCTGGGTTTGGGACCCGCCACATAAAAAACACTCTCAATGAAAGGCTCAAAACAGCTTTGGATGAGAGACTCCCATTTTGATGACGATCCGTGCAAACGTGTTAAGCATTACGATTTAAAGCCATGGATCTGGAACGTCCGATCTCTTAATTGGGAAAGTATCGTTGCCCAGCTGGTTGTTGTCCTCGTAAAGTAAAGACTCAACTCACCGCGGTTCAAGAAGTGCGATGTACGGGACAGGACTGAGATGAATAGGATCTTGTGACATTTACTATGGTGGACGTATATAATGTATAAAGCAGCGAAAATTCGGTGTAGAATTTGTGGTGCGAGAGAGACTCCGACACACCGGTGGATGAACGTCTAGCCACAATTCTCATCAAAGCGAAGTTCTTCAGATTTTGTTGATTTGCATTCACGCCTCGATGGAAGAGAAGGATGTCACCAAAGATATCTTCAATGAGCGCTTGAAGCGCACCTATGAGAGCTGCCCCGCCACTATGTCAAAATCGTGCTTGGCGACTTTAACGCCAGGGTAGGCAAAGCAGATATCTTTGGCACAACGGTCGATAAATTCAGCCTCCATGATGAAACATCCTCAAACGGGTGGACGAACTTCACCGGGGCCCAGAATATGTAGTATGTAGTACTAGATTCCAGCATAAGAAAATTCATCAAGCTACCTGTCTGTCTCCGGATTGAAAAACCACCAATCAGATCGTTCAAGTTGCGACAGACGGAAGACACGTTTCCAGCGTTTTAGACGTGTGTAAGCTCCGTAGTCCTAACATCGACTCGGACCAATATCTTGTTGCAGCCAAGATACGCACCCGCCTCCATGCAGCAAAAAAACGCATGTCAACAAACACAAGGAAGGTTCGACGTCGAGAAGCTGCAATCACAACAGACAGGCGAAGGATTTTCGACTCGACTTGCACTCCTGCTTTCTGAGAGCACTCGCTGTATGGGAACTGTGGGACGGCATTTCAAACTCTTTACGTACAGCTACAACCGAAACCGTATAGTGCAGAGGCATAGACGATGACAACATCTGATGATTCGGCGTTACGAGTTTTCCAGGGAAAGTTCTGTGGAAGATTTATGGTCCTTTGCGCATTGTCCACGGCGAGTATCGCATTCGTTGGAACGATGAGCTGTATGAGATATACGACGACATTGACATAGTTCAGCGAAATAAAAGACAGCGGCTACACTGGCTAGGTCATGTCGTCCGAATGGACAAAAAGACTCCAGTATGGATCGCAGTACCCGTTCGCTTAATTTGGAGCTTAGTAAAAGCACTTAATAGCATTTTGTAGGCCTTGCAATTAATCGATACTCCTTTATACCGATCACTGATATATATTTAACGTTGTATCTATCTACATACATATACTTTGGGTGTTACTAATATCCGTTAGATGCACAAACATTTTATACTCTGTAGGCACATGTTACAAGAGTATCATAACAGTTTAATGCAGAAAATGCCTTGTGAGTAATTCTTACCTCTCAAAATTAAGCTTTAATTTGACTTGCGATAGAAATACTTATATATTTCAAATGTACACATGTACTTATGCAACTACCTACATTAATGTGCATATATGTATGCTCTGAATATATACATAGCCATGTAAATATAAATATTCACAACATATTTATTACAAACACTCAATTTTTCCACACTTCAGCGAATTTTATTTACATTTTCACTTGACAAATACGGCAAAACACCTTCGCTGCCACCGTGCGTCTTTACTTGCACCTCCGTGGCTTGTCGCCTGCGCTGGCATATCGCTTTCAAAGCGAATTTATGCACACACATTTCGCTTTCTGACAGCCGGGCGCATAAATAATTCACCGCTTTTCCATTTGTGCAAATAAATACGGCAACATTTGTGACTACGCACACAAACACACACACAAATTGCATACATATACAAATATATTTGCATAACTGTAAGTCAGACTGTACCAACATAAGTAAGCAGTATATATGCATACTCGCATAAATGCACCAATTTGTGTTTATATGTGTGGGTGTGTGCGGAAACGCTGCCAGCTGACAACCTGCTGGGCAAATGCACTCTAACACCATTTTTATTTATTTATGATTTTTCTTATGCGGAGGGAAAAATCAAAATGAAAAAGCATGTAAATTTTCACTTGCAACATTTGCCACAGCGCTGTCTCATGCATTATGCACGCATGTCAGCAACGTTGATGCAACAACAGCGTTTAAAGTACAGACTTTTTGATGCAACAAGTAATCACAATTCTAAAGTGTGAAGAGTTGAAGTCTAGAATTTTATGAGCGCTTCTCTATCATTTTTTGGTCTAGTTTTGCTTTATGATGACAATTTTTGGTTGGATATGTGTGTCGCGAAAGAAATATATATGCTTTTAGCTTCACCTGTTATTCTAATATTTTTTTATAATTCTTGGTACTCACCTTCACCCATATTAACGCCGGTTCGGGCGTGCCTTTCGGTGGACCACATTCCAATAAAGCCGTTTCGCCTTTAGCCACACGTGTGTCCTTCGGTTGTGAGCGGAAGTCATCGCGTAGAACTGAAATGAAGAAAGAAAATTAAGTCAGAAATGATTGAAGATATACTTTAGAAATATTTTATATATATACTTCGGGAACAATATGGTGCATAGCAGTGGTATATATACTTATATGGATATTCCAAATATTCAAGAAATTAAGTTAAACTTGAAACGGTGGTATGAAACTATATGGAACGTGCTAGATTGAAACACAATGAACGTTCATTTTAGAGCAACGAGTTGAACCGAAATGAAATAATAATACTAATGTAGACTAGTAAAGTCAAAAAACTTGATAAGAAGCAGACCTATGGAACGCATTTGAAAAATAATGAGACCTAGGGAACAATCAAATTTCAATTGTGATGAACAGAACAAAGTTAAAGAAAGCGAAATCCAGTGGTTCGTACCAATCTATGTTTCATATGAATGGAATGGAAGAACGGAATGAAATGAACTAGAATGAAGGGAAATGTAATTCCAAAACTGAAGAGGTCTCAATATTGAAAATAATTATATGGATATTTAAGGTTAACTAAGTAAATGTATATGTAAAGTTGGGTGGCTGATACCCCAAGAAGGCAGGGTATCACACTAAGACAACTGTGAACAATCTTCTTCGAAGCCAGATAAAAACTCCTGTATTTGGATATAAATTCTCGACAAAGCGACTTGAACCTATCACAGATATTTTATTTTCTGCTTTAGCTCTTGATTTGGTAAAAGTAGGAGATCCGAAAAGAAAGCAATGATGATTTTATCACATCCTCTTCCAAACAGCTTATTTAATTTGCAGCCGGTGAAATTTTAAATCCCGTCCAATCAAAACTTCTTTAACTATTAAAAGTTGAATAGTGCTGAGGGCGAGAATCTCACCAGACATCTTGTGATTTAATTCGAGTCAGAAGTACCTTTCGATTGCTCGATATTGGTGTCCGATCAGCGCTTGATGAGCTCGGCGGGGGCCCATGAGCTGGTTGGTTCCGCAAGAAGCCAGTGGACCTCTTACACGTTTCCATTCTTCAGCAAGTGAGTCAAAAGTATCTGATCTTACAAGCTAATCAGTTTGCAGTTTCCTGGAAATTCGTTGGGACCATTGGGTGTCTGGTCTGTTCTTGAAGTAACTCGATGTCAGAAGTAAGATGTCGATACATCCCCTTATTAGTCTTGGGAATAGGCTTTGTGAGCTCAATATTAGAGCCTACTATCAGAGTAGATAGTTGTCAAACTGAAAGAGATTGATCTTCGAACCCTGCATATCTGACAATACTCTCCCTATGATCCGACCGTCAAAACAGCACGTTTTCTGTGCCTACCGTTGGATGAACTCGATGACTTATCTTATCCTTACCATCCTAATGGGGATTAGGCATCCGTTTCAACAATTGCAGAATGAGCTCCGGAGTAGTAGATCTGCTTCGAACATATATTTCTCCAATTTCGCCTGGAAAGCCGCTTCCGCAATGATCAAAAAGCCAGAACTTTGGGACATTTACATATATTGGCATTTAAAAGCTAAAACATAGTTTTAATAGTAAAATGTGAAAGAGGCAAGTTCCAAAAGCAAAGGGAACCCACTGAAGTTCTAGCTAACACAGACTTAGTGAGTGTGACATTCCATTGCCACTTTCTGATTTTCAATATATTCTCAATTTTTTTTTGACGATTTTATTAAAATAAAAAAGACAATTAAAAAGTTTACTTATCAAACTGCTTTTAAGTGACGCTCAGAAAAGTATTTTATTAACAACCAAACCAGCAACAAACTCTACATAAACCCAAGCAATATATGTACATGTAAATACATAAAGACATCCTCTTCACGCAATTATTTCACACACTATCTTACAAACATAACATATTAATGGTGTATAGCGTACAAGTAATAATAATAATCGTAATTTTATGACGAAATTCCATTAGGGCAGCAATTAATGTGATCACCAGCGTCTCTGTGTGGGTGTGTGACCGGCTTGAGCGTTGTTTAAATAGTTTTTTATGCGACAAACACTTGAGCAATCTTGGCATCAACCTCATAGACGAAGCCACAAGCCGCTGTGTAGTGAAGAAATTGTGTCGTGCGCTGCGCATGCGCATAGACGCGCCCGCTGCTTAAGCTGCTAATCAAGTCGCACTCACTAAATGCTTTAATAACACAAGTATTGTCAATGAATTTATGTGATTTTAATTGAAAGCTAAGTTGCATGGTTAGCCAATGCATTTCCGTTCGCAAGTGAACGTGCAACGGCGTACTGCGCAGTCTACTGCGGGAACTGTTAATCACAAGCGCAGTATAATCTCTGAGTTTTATGTATATTACTTGTTTAATTATTTGTCCGCTTCGTTATATTTGCTTATAAACATCTTTTTTTGTATGGCTTTGCTTGTGGCATGCACGCTTTATACTTAATTGTGCAACATATTGCGGCAATTTATGTCGCCGCAAGCGTAAACATTTATTTAAATGAGCGCGGTGACAAAATGACAGCATTCACTTTAATCAGCGATATGCAAAATATATTTTTGAATATGATTTTAATTTTATACCTTGAACAGGGTATATTGAGTTTGTCGATTTAGTCATATCCGTATGTCTGCCTCCTAACTAGTTCTTCAGGTTTTGAGATATCGATATGAAATTTTCAACACGTCTATTTCACATAAAGAAGTTGCTTATTTGTCGCGATCGCCGATATCAGACGACTATAGCTTATACCTGCCATACAAACTGATCGCTCAAAACCATATCCTTGTATGGAAAGTTTTTTTATTTGTGAGGGTTTCTTCACGAAACTTCACACAGATTATTACCTAAGGCAAAGCTAAAATATACCAACAAATTGTGCAGATCGAAGAACTATAGCATGTGGCTGCCTTATAAACTGATCTATCAAACTCAAGTGGTTGTATGGAAAACTTTTTTATTTCACGAGATATCTTCACGAAATTTGACACAGACCATTTTCTCAGATGACGGTATAATCTCTGAAAAAATATTTCAGATCGACTCACTATAGCATATAGCTGCCATACAAACCGAACGATCAAAATGAAGTTCTTTTATGGAAACTTTTTTTCTTTGATGAGATATCCTCAAAAAAGCAACGTTACAATCTCCCAAAAAATTTTGTATATCAAAGAGGGTATTATAGCTTTGACGCAATCGAAATTAACGTTTCTTTTTCTCCTTTTTCACTTTCAACCAACTTAAAATCACTGCAACACTTTCTGACATGCTGCTGTCATTTTGCTTCTAATCACCGGTGCAATTATAAATAAAATTCAATTCAATTCATTTTGTGTTGCAAATGCATGCGACTTGACTCGGCTTGACTTGCAATTGACTTGCAGTTGATTGGTGTCGACTCGCAGGCGGCGACGCGTTGCGGCCATAAATCAAAGTTGTCGCCACTTTATTTAATTTACAGCTAGTTGTGATACACCCACCCAATTTTTGTGCCCAACATTTTCAAGCACATTAACAGTACTTATTTTTTCCATACCTAGTTTTTCTTGCCACATAAGCGCATGAGGCAGCGCTTTCGAAATCCCAACGGTAAAGCATGGCGCTGCATAAGTTTGGCGCAAGCGTGGCGCAAAAGTGGCGCAGACAAAGCGCACGGAGTCAACCGCAGACAAGCGCGACACCTTTTTCAGCTGAAAGTGGCATGTGGCATGAAGTGCTGTAAGCGCGGTAAACGCTGCCGCCATGCTGGCCATCAAGCTAACCACAGCTTGGGCGACCTTCGTTGCCTTTTGTGACAGTAGTGAGTTTGTGCAACAGTTTTTGTTGCTTTTGCGCTAACACTTTTATGCTTTTCAACGATTTTTTTGCGCTCATTTTCGATATTTATTTCATATTCAATTATTTGCTTCCTGCTTCATAAATTTTCCTTGAATGCCAATTCAATTCAATTCGCTGCAAAACAATTTAATTTTATCTGCGTTTTTTGCTCCACTTTTGATTCAAATTTATTTTCCATTTGGTGTTTTGAGATTTTCCCTCCGATCCGATTTTTGCACCATTTTTGGCCGCTTTATTGCACCTACACACAAGCATTTAATTGTTTATCGTGTGGTTGTTTGTGTGTTGGCATTTCATTATTCGCTTTGTCTCCGCGATTTGCCCATTGTCTTGCGCTATAAATATTTTAAATATATTTTTTGTGGCACTTTTCCTTTGCCGCTTATTGTTTATGCAACGCCAGCAAGTGTCAGGCATAAATTTTCGCGCTGTCAAGTTGCCAGATTCGCTGCAGCGGTGCTGAGTGTGCGCAGCCATTGAACAGTTCAATGGAAAATGGTGTTAATATATACTATAAATCGCCTATATATGCATCATATATACGAATAATGCATTTATTGAAATTTTAACGACTTTAATTGTGCTGCAGTGCCACTGTTATTTGCCAAAATACAAGAATTGTATGGCAAATAAATCACTGAGCACAAATCGATTTCGCAGAGCATGCAGATAAAGGACATTTGAATTCATTAGACTGGGCTAAAGGCCTGTATTGCATATTTTCTATGCAAACTAGCTTTAATTTGGTTGTTTTTAATATATTGTCACCTAAAATGCAAAACAACGTATCACCAAAACAAATTAAAAATCGCTGTCAGATATAATAACCAACATATAACCATTTTATAACCAAAACTCAAATTTTGTTTCAAATAGTGATTTCTATTATATCGTTTTCCCTTCGCCTGCAAACTTATGTAAAGTGATGTTACGTTATTTTGCATTTTAAGTCATGAAATGTGTCATAAAAAATTTCAATTTCCCTTGAGTCTCTCTCATTTATATGCCTTAAAAACCGAGAGTAAAGATTTTGCCAACAAAAAATTATATTGTTTGTGCAATACTTATCTTCTGTGAACAGCTTCTTTGATAATAAATATATTATTTACGCAATTTAATGAAAACTACGTCCGCATACATTATGGTGGCTAAAAAAAAATATTATTTTTTTCACTTTATACTCTGGAAAAACTGGTTTGTAGATACTTTAAAGAATTCTCTTCAAGTATTCTCGCAAAGTATAGATTTAACTTGGGTTAGGCTATATCCAAAAAAAAAATGGAACCAGTTCGCGGTGATACCTAACTACTTCAAAGTGTTAGTCGAAAAATTTCTCAAAAATCGGCAAAGCGCTTTGAGCCAAAACTCTTGAGTTGGCTTATACCAAATTCGGCTATTTCGCCAGGTTTGCTGGCGATATGACTATCTTATATAAGCTGGAAAATGAAGGAGAAATTGCCTGGATGATGCTACCACCTCACCTTCTTCCATACAGCTTTAGCAGTAAACGTCCGACAAAGCTTAATTCCGGTCAACATATATACATATAAGCTCAGGAAGGTGATGTGGAAACATCTAGACACTTTCTTCTCCACTGTCCAGCTTTCGCCAGACTAAGGCTGCAGCTTCTTCGTTGCCATACTACTTACAAACCCGACGAATTAGCTGGAAGAGATATTAAGCGTCTCAATAAATTTAAATATGTTATCTATTTAATCATTACCAATGCTTTTCCAGAGAAAGCTAACCCACTCTTAGCATGCTTTTAATCCATTATTTAGATTATATATGTCCCTTTATTGTGGTAGGTCCCTTGCCTTGCCTTGTGGAAATAAGTAGATTAGGTTAGGTTAGATAGCTGATCTAGAGAGTTCGCTCGTAGACTGCTATATGTAGTTCTTTGTGAAGACTTAGAATAGGTGAGCTCCTGTGTTCGAACTTATAAATTAGTGAAGCGCTTATTCCCACCAGTTCGGTGGGTCGCTTCCAAGCGTTTAAGTCTCGCAAACGCGGGACAGGCAAGAAGGAAGTTTGGAGTTGTTTCCACCTCATCTTCTTCGATACAGCTTCTGCAGATGGCGTAGGTGAAATTCCCAACGCCAATAAGGCAATGGTCTGTTAAAAACCCCACAACTAGGGAGAGGCTAGCCTTACTGAGGGCAAAGAGATCACTAGAACTCTTGCGATCGATCTTGGGCCAAAGGGCTTTTACGACAGCGCATGTACAGCGCTGGCTAAGCTCCCGCGAAGTCCAGCTATCTAGTAGTAGGACACAAGAGGACGCGGAAGCACCGACCTGCTATTGATATCGGTTCTAGCGGGCGTTCCTTGCTAGCTCAACAGCTTTACAATTTCCTGCGATTCCGCTGTGGCCTGGCACCCATACAAGTCTTATCATAAAGACACTCAATGCTATTCATAGCGAGGTTAGGCGCTCCTTAGCCAATTATTTAAGTATATTTTGGAAAAACAATTTCCTCTGTAGAGAAATTAGAATATAATTTATATTGGATTCAGAAATGAAGTAGTGAAGAGCTTTGTTAACATTGAATATGGAAGAACCCATTTACCATACTATGAGATGCACTCTTAAGAAGAGTTTTCGAATCAGTGCTGTCAGCATTTGGACCGTCTAAAAGAAGCATTCGTTCAGAAGTGGCCAACTTTTGGCCAATGGAATAAGAATTGTGCTCCATCAGAATAATGCCAAGCCACACACATCAATAGTGAATCGGCTGTCGCCGAGCTTGGTTGGGAGGGTCTTAAGCATCCATCTCCTCTGACTAAGTAGAGCTTGGTACCAAGTGATTACCACCTGCTCCTGTGGTGGTAAAAAATTCGCCTTAAGACAAGCTCGACTGGCTCAGTATTTTGTCAATAATGATAAACATGTTTATATGAGTGGGTAAGTAACGAGTTATTACACCGAATTGGAAAGCTTCTTGCAACTACCCATATAGATCTAACCGAAATCAGTAGAGCCAGCTGTTATTTCACCTGCTTGTCGTTGAGACTAAGAAGAAGCAAACTTTTAAGCATCAAATTAAAAGAAAAATATTTTCGGATAATTAAAATCAGTAACTCAACAAGGCATAGAATGCAAAGCAGCGAAAACGATATCAGCGGTATGTGTTACAGATAAATATAAAATGATAATTGCTAGGCGAAGCGCTCAAGAATGCCTAACGCGCACAGCAATCAAGGACACCAGCGCGCTTAAGCCACAGGGCAATGATAATTCCAACACACACGAAAGTGGCACATTCCTGCAAAGGACTATCAAGCGTTTCATGTAAAACAAATGCTTTTTGCAACATTTTTCCAAACAACTGTTCATTTCATGCCACACACTGTTGCACATTCCTGCTTGTAATTGCGTAGGTGTGTGTGTGTGCGCGCTTTGCGGCGCTCACATTAAGTTGCTAATTAAAATATTAAATTAGCGTCACGTGAGAAGCGATGCGTGCTGTGGCTACGCCTAAGTGTAGGCAACTGAAACTACTATTCCTCTACCAGCTGAGCGCTAACGGCAATAGAGCGCGCACTCACACACACTAACGATTGCAATTAAAAGAAACGAAAGGATTAAATTCTCAAAGCGACTCAATCTAATTGCGGAAATTCGTGGGTTGAGCGCTGAAAGCGTGGGTGGCAACATGTGTTTGGCAAATTAGCGCTAGCGCGTATGAGCGCGTGAGTGTGTATAAGTATGCTGGGTGGGTGTGCGTGTTAGCTGTAATCCACTTGTGTTGTAGGTGTGTTTGCGCGCGCGCTTGTTTGCATTGTAGTTTAGCTGGCGGTGCATGCATTTAATTATGCCATAATTAGCATACAAAAATATTTGCAACACGCGTGATGTCGCTGCAGCGCAGAGTGTAAAGCGGATTGGCTTTGAAGGTGCTACCAAAGCGTGTGTAGAGGGAGGGTGAGGCAAGTGCGCGAGGTAGCTGCAAGTAAATGGCGATTGCTGGAGCTGGTGCAGGAAGAGTTAGAGCCGAGTGAGAGTAAGACAAAGGTGAGGCGCGTATCTAATTGAATTGAAAATGTCTGGTTTATGTAAACATACCCACACAAACACACATACATGCACAGCTAATTGCCTCTTCTTTCATTGTGTCGCATTTATTATTAATTCATTTGTTCGCTCGCATGCTGGTCGGCTGCTGTTGAGTGCCCCAACGCCTGAACGCCTGCGGCTGCATGATGGCACAAAGTAAATACGCGCAAACTGTTTGTGGCAAATACAAATAGAAAGGTGCAAACATACACATGCATATGTAGCCACATGTGTGTGCTTGATTTGCATTGTAAAAGTGGCAGCGGAAGATGCTTGAGAACAAAGTTAATGCAAATCAGGCACAAAGTTGAAGGAAAGCGTCTAAAATTTGTGTTGTTGTTTGGTATGTTCGTGTGTATTTGTTTACTTGACACTTGCAACGGCTGGCGGTGTGTTCTCTTCTGTTATAAGGTGAGTTGTGTGTATATTTATTGTATAAAATATACTTTTATATGCATTTGCTTGCGCCCCTGATATTTGCAAATGTTTGTCAAGCTTACTGAGTTTACTTCTGCTGGTATGTGTGTGTGTCTATATGTTTGTCGAATTCGCGCTGAGAGTTGTCTCAGCTGTCTGTTGCTTTGTCTCGTATGCTATAAATATGTTTGTCTGAACTTAAACGGGGACTACGCGTCAGTTAACTCAACGATGACAATATGTTAACACTTTTCCGTAAACATATTTAAAGTATAGAAATGTCATTTACAGGAGACAAAAATATCAAGCTGCTTTTCCCTTTCCTTTTATTAGCAAAACAACACCTTTTACTTGACAACCCAGCTCGATAATTGTATTCCTTAGCACTTTACCATTACTTTTACTTTGTCAACATATGTATGTATATGTATACACATATGTATATACAAAATGTATGTATGTATGTGTGTGTTCATAGATGTCTGTCTATTGCTTATTAGTTTCTTGTTTATTTTGCTCTCAGTCGCTGTCATCACCATCGATGCCTCTTGGCTATGGTGTCGAAGCCAACGCTGATAGTGCCAATAATGATAATAGAACTAATGGTGTTTTAGCTCAGTGATGCCGTTAGTGACACTTCAGTTGTTGTTGTTGTTGTATAATAATCTTAGTGTAAGAACGAAGTGGAGAAATCATGAGCACATTTAGTGCAAGTAGACTTAGAGCATACAAAATCAACTGTACTGACGTTCTAAGTCTCGTTCCAAAAAATAGTATGTAAGTGTTGGTTTATTTTGAAAATTTTGCATGACATCTTACTGGTTTTGTATACATACAATTTGATAAAATCTGCCGAAACTAAAACTATTTTGTAGACCTCTTTATTTTTATAACATCTTGTATCAAATAACATAATTTGTAAAATATAGTTTAAGTTTGGTGAGATGATCGCTGAAAACCGAATATGGTGCATGACTTGGATAAATTGTACCTAACACTTAGTTCGCTTAACTTTTCGCCTAGTTGTAGGCAACGTTTTCTTTGAAGTGTATCCCATTTAGCTTTTATGGAAGATGCTCCCATTTACTTCGTTATAACTAGTATGTATTACTTTGGGATACTATCTGATCCAAAAAAATCTGATATATTATTGAAAGATTTATATCCACTATTGATTTTTTATTTTTGAAAATTTTAAGTTGGTCCGTAGTTTCAAAGGAAAGGCCGTATTTGTATGAATATTTTAACATGATAATACTACTCTGATCAAATTGTAAGGTGAATTTTGTCCATTTCATCTCCTTCAAAGTAATCCCCTCCCACTTCAATGCATTGGCATTACAATTAATAAAGTATTTGAATAAGAAGATACTCATAATTATATCCTTAAGTTTGGCTCTGCTTTCCCGTCCTGTCCTTTACAGACGTCGCTATTATATAGCTCTAAATTTTACTTTTGGAAGTATACGAGGTTTAAACAAGCAAAAAGGAGTACCCTCTAAACACCTCAGATGATTGTTATTATATGCGTAAATATAAATTTGATCAATAATATGAAAAAATTCATAGACCTGAAAGTGTGCTTCAATTCTTAAATTTAATTTTTATTTTCTTTTAAAACTAATTATTTTCAGAATTAATACACTTGAAGCATCAAAAAACTCTAAATGGCATTGACAAAAAATTAGAGGCTTATTTCTGTAGTTTATACATTTCTTGTGTCTCAATCCTAAGGATATGCTTTATTATCAATCTAAAATGTATACAAATGCTTAAATGCCTAAAAGTATGCTTCAAACCTTAAAAATTCTTCCTAAAAAAATTTAATTTTTTTTATTTTCAGACTGAAAAGTTTTTAACCATGTGAGCCTTCCCGTTTACATTAAGCTGCAACAATGAATCGATAGCTCGTGAAAATCTTGTTTACCAATCTTCAAAAGATGTTTTCTTAGCTTCTTTTCCTTTCAAATCTGTTAGAGCGCACTAGAGTTTTTGTTTTGCGTTCACAAATTCCGCATTTTTATGTCGCAAACACTTTGTTCAATACAAAAATTAATTAAATTTTACCTAAGCAAGACCTCCTAATTACATAACCGCGTACTAAAACTTCCTACTTGCAACTAGTCTGCGAAGAAATTTGCATACAAGCGTTAACCATTAAAACGCTTTGATATCAAAATTCGTACGAAATTCAAAATTCATTTGAAATTTCTCAACAATAGCGAACAAATTAAGGTGATCAAATTTATGCGAGTATAAATTTGGTAATTGGATACACCTGCTGATTTTTATAAGCTACCTGAACAAACTAACAGTGCGCCACAACAGCCACTGTATAACAACATGCATACACTCGTACAAAACAATCCAATTTAACTAGCAATTCGAAGAGAGAGAGTAAGAGTGGAGGTGGAGTAGCTGCTTTATGTCAGTGCCTGTTTTATGTTCTAATAAAATGGCAAGCAATGTGCCACACAAGATCTCAGCGCTTAACTGTTGTTGTGATTGTGTGTGTGTTTTGTGGAGGAAAATGAAGATTTATGCAAGATGGCATTAAAAGTTAAAAGTTAAACACGATTTGTATGCCTTTTACATTTCTGACTTGCTGTTGTTGTTGTTTTTATTCACAGTCGTTGTAATAAATATACGTTTATGTGCTT
Source organism: Bactrocera neohumeralis (assembly GCF_024586455.1). NCBI lineage: Eukaryota > Metazoa > Arthropoda > Insecta > Diptera > Tephritidae > Bactrocera > Bactrocera neohumeralis. The sequence goes on from NC_065921.1 coordinate 14,178,309, forward strand.
GTCTGTTCAACACAAGTTGGCGCTATAAAAAATCTGCCGCACGAAACAAAATTTAAATCGCTAATGCCCACCCACCCAAACACCTTCCGGCGGAGAATGGTCAAAATACATGCATACATGTGTATGTGTGTGTGTCTTGGCGCTGGCTTGACCAGGCATTTCTTTTCACATTTTTTAATGACCCCATTTTATAGGGACTGCACACGGTGTTGTTACAATAAAAAGTAAATTTAAAGAAAGGAGGCGTGTAACAAAGACACACACACATACATGCATACAAATATACCGTTATAAAAATAAGCAAAAGTATAAATTTAATTGCCGGTTGTTAAATTTATTATCTTTTTGTATGTTTGCATATGTATAAATGAGCTATATTTACTACCTATCCCTGCAATGCGCCTAAAAGTATGCCTCAAGTAATTGTAAAGAAGGCATAAAGGCCAAAATTTCAACGAAAAGCGCAATAAGGCTGGAAAATTGTAAAGGTGGCTTATTTGCTTGTAGGCAACAAGAAGTTTGTAGCAGCGAAATATATTGACAGTCTGACGCTTAGAAACAACTTTTCAAGACTTTTCAGCCACGCTACAAAGTATGCAAAGGTACGTAAACTCAACTGTATTGTCTGTATTTAAGTGGTGGCATGGAAATAAACTGATTTGGTCTGAGCGCCTAAAAGTAGACAATGCTTGATGGCATTTGGCGTCAATTGTAAACAATAAATTCTCCAAAAATTTATTTTTTATTTACTTAAGCATTGAAGCAGCACATTTTACAATGTAATAAAATGACGAGTGTGAGAAAGTAGTAAAAAGCAGAGCTGGGGCTCAAATACGAAGAAGGGTACCCAGAAGCGCAAAGCTGTAAAATCGTTGAATCAATGGAAAGTTTGAAGTGTTAAAAATTGTGAAGTAAACGTGCTTTAAAAGTAATAAAACTGGAATGTAACATAAAGCTAGACAAATAAGGAAATAATTCAAAGGTCTGCAATGATATATTACACAACAACACAACAAAAAATATTTATACGGTCTTTATTTCTTTATTTGTGTGAATACTCTGCAATGCGTATTAAGCTTATAAATACATTTTTTTCGAGCTTTTTTCAATATTATCATTACTAACTTCCGTGTTTCACTATGTGCTTAACCTTAAGGTATAGAGAAATTATTGGCTCACTTATTTTGTAGTGGGCTTTTAGGAGAAATTTAATATTTCGATTATTTTTGTACCAGAAACAAATTCTTTTAATTTTTCTAACTCCAAAATTCTATAGAATTCATACTTCCAACTTCGGACCATTAAGAGATATCGAAATTTTCGTCACAACATAAGGAGAATAACCCTAATGGAATCTTATTAAAATGAGAGGCATTACCAGCACTTTTTATAGACAATCCAAAGGAGCACCGAGAATGGTCTACTCTATTCAATTATGCAAATATGTTAGCGCACTTAAACCAGAAGGCCAACAGTCATTTATCAACGCTTTGTTCTCATTGGAATATGCCCATTAAATAGGCTAATAAATCGAGGCATAAATTCGCCATAAATTCTCCAGCACAATAGGTAGATTGATTGTCCTTTGACAGACAAGCCAGCGCCATTGTTGTTATAAAGCTGATTAGAGGCTTCCATGGCAATGGCGATCACAGCGTGTCTAATTATTTTACAATGGCTAATTTGATGCTGCAAATATTTTGTTAGCCTCGGCAAGCATTCTGTAATAATAAAGGACAATGGTCTGTCAGTATTGTATAGCTTCTGGCAGCCTTCTAAGTGGTGTTCGCCTTTGTCTGTGATAAAGTTTAATTTTCTCAAAGGCACACGGAAATATTCAACGTTTTGTAGTTTATGCAAAAGAAAATTGTATGAAAAGGTGCCGAATTGTGAAAGAGTGGGAGTTCGTAGGCAATTCGAAGCAATAAATGCCTGACAACGCTTATGATAATAAAAAAAATCGTTAAAAAATATCAGATGTCTATTTTATGCTTTTAGATGTTTTTTCTTAGATTTGAAGCCCTATATAACTAAAACAAAGAAACAGCCAATTCTTTCATGTACTACGAGTAAACGAACTTGCGAGCATACAAATAGTCAGCAAAAATTTACTCGTACTTGAGAGGTCGCGCTTGCTCCCATAACGTTATATTAGCGTGTTAAAGTAGTAATTATATCCTGAACAGAGCATATTAAGTTGACCACGAAGTTGGTAAGGCCTAGAAGGTAAAGTCGGAGACCCTGTAATATATATATCTGAACGATAAGCATGACGAGATAAGCTTATTAAGCCAAGCTTTCATGATAACGGTCTAAAGGTTTGAACATCTCTTTTTCTTCCTTAGAAGCTCCTCTTGTTTTTTGTCAGAGGCGCAGATAGCGGACCAATATGGGTTATACAAACCCACCTATTAAAACCAAGATATGAGGAACTTTTTTATTAAACAAACTATATTCATGAAATCTCAAAAGGATTATTGTCCAAAGCAGCGCAATAATATTCGAAAATACTATTTAGATCGAATCACTATAGCAAATAGCAGCCATACAAGCTAGCAAACCAAAACCAAGTCAAATATCTTTTTATATCCCTTTTTGTTATAAAAAATCTACCTGTGAAGGGTATTATAGCTTTGACTCAGCCAAAATTTACGTTTTCACTTGTTTTAAAAACTATTTCGATTATTTTTTAATCCGATTTCATTAACGTTTCAGGGTAAATTTTGAACGTTGTAATTGTTTTACTATAAAGACAGGTCCAGACGACGAAGTTCCGTAGATTAAACGGTAAATAGCGAAGGAGTAAGCAATGAAGTGGCCACTTGGTTGTGAGGTTTCGTTGCAAAGTTAAGGATTAATGTTTGATCATTGGTGAGTATTTGAGATAATTATGTAATTAAGAGCAAATGATCACTGAGTCCAGTTCGTTCTCTTAGATTTGTGAGAAGGTAAGTAAGTGAAAGAATTGATTGATTCTCTGTGAAGAAGAAAATAAAGACTAACAAATGCTGACTTAGAAAGTGAAAAAAGAATATTTAACTTCGGGTGAAAAAAAACGGTGGCATTTCACTAGTGTTTGACGCTTGGAAGCTACTTCCTGTAGCTTTAATTGAAATTCAAATTCTAAAATACCACTGTGTACAACTACCAAATGTGTGTTAGAACTTTATTCGTCAGAATAATTAAAAAATGTGAAACCCAATCCCGAATTTTCGGGATCCCGAAAAATATTTAAATTCCAAAATACCACCCTATGTGTTTTTAGAAAATTATTGTTCAGAAAAATTAAAAACTGTTACACCCAATCCCGAATTTTCGGGATCCCGAAACCTATATTTCGGGACTTAACAGTTTATAATTTAACTTTCGTTGATTAGAAAATATTTTGCTAAATTTCTAAAACTTGCTGGCTTATAGTGCGACTTTTGAATTTAGATTTAGAGATCGTAACTATTGGTAGTGCTGTTATTATGAGAGGAAAACTCGAAAAGTTAATATCGAGAAAGAGATTGTTGGATCGAAATAATCGCCTCAAATTTAAATAACAATATTTATTTTATATTATCCAAGACTCACATATTTACACTAAATGAGAAGACATTTAATTGAAAATTAAACCAGTTACTAGATATACTTTAAAGTGCTCTGAATGATCCCTTCTCTTCTCTCGTCATTTAATAAGCAAGATGTCAAAAATTGTAACAGCCTGCGAGTGCCCAAAGCAGACGTGTTTATTTTCACGTTTAAGCGCCATGTGTTGCTGTTTTTGTTAATTTTATTTCTAGAGCCTTAGGCAGTCGTGCTGCAAAGCAATAAAACTGCGTGAACCAGATGAGCAAATAAAGAAAGAGATACAGTTCACCAAGTGACGAGGAGTTGGCAGTGAGCGTAAACAATGCGCGAAAAATGGGGTGTAAATCAAATGATTTTATATATATTTTTTAACAACTCACATACACATAAACCTATATATTGACACATACGCGCTATGTGTGCTGAAGTATTATATTTCGGAGTTGCAGCCATTTAAAACTGAATTCGTGACTCTTCGCCTTATTACTCGTAGACTTTTATGTTATTGCTGTTGTTATTGTTATTGTATTGTTATAGCTGTTGTTTGCCAGCAATCAACACTGAAACTCAAGCCAATTTGATTGACTTATTAGTTCTTAGCCGCAGGATTATGTGCGTCGTCAGGCATGTTGCACACAGGGTGCAAGCAAGCTAGTACTGAAATTTGTGTGTGTCGTATGTGTGTTTCAGTCTTCGTGAGCTTGTTAAGCCAAGCTTCTCTGCTGCATTTTCTTATTTATTTGTTTTTGTTTTGCACACTGCAGTTTTCATTCCTCCTTAAGCACACATGTTCACGTGTGTCAGCGAGTGTGTGCTTGCAGCAATTGGCTCAAGTTCGCTGGGCAAATAACCGAACTCTCCGCCCGCCCAGTGCCAGCCAGCCAGGCAGCATGCACACCGTTGTTTATTTCCGCTTGATTGATGCGGCTGCGGTGTTGTTTGCACTAATTGAAGTTTGTTTGCCGACGCGTGTGAGTGTGTGGGTATGTGTGCAGCAGAGGTGAGACGGCGTCAAAGGCGGAAATGAAACAAAACCAGCGGAGCTGAAGGAGTGAGTAAGTGAATGTGCGGCAAAGGAGTTGTGTAAGACTGAAGCACTTTTTCAAGGCATATTCAGACAAACATACATATGTATGTACATAGCAACATACATACTTATGAGTTATGCATGCCACACACTCGAAAACAAAAGCGTGTAGAGTCTTCGCTGCAAGAAAGCAGCGCTTCACTGGATGCGAAACTCGGTGCAGAGTGGTGGGCTGTGGGCTGTCTACAGCACATTGCATTGACGTATATCGCTCAATTTTGCCCAGCAAGTTTTTCGGGCTAAATGTGGAAATTGGGAAAATAATTGGAAAAGTTTTGCAATAAATGCATGTTGGGGTTCGTCAGCTTGGCAGTTCATCGTTCGCCCATCGTCGCTTTGGCTGTTCTTGATTGGTGCATGAGTCAGCAGGCAAAGGAGTTTAAAGTGCTGAATGCGGTTGTGAAGAGTTGCCAGATTGACTTCAGGCGTTAAAGATTTAAATGGAAATTATTTTGACTAATAAAATGATTAGCGTTTTAAACCCGAATAAAAATTTAGAGAACAAAATTTTTAATTTCGGGATCCCGAACGGTTTGTTAATTTTGTGAACAATTTTTTCCTAATATTTAATTCACTATTATACAAAAAAAAAAATTAAAAAAATTTTTTTAAATACGTTAACCACAATCCCGAAATTTCGGTATCCCGAAAAATAAATTCGTGATTGAAAATTTCAATTTCGAGATCCCGAAAACTTTTGTTTATTTTGCCAACAATTTTTCCTAATGTTTTATGTTACCGTTGAAAAAAAAAAAATACAAGCTGCAGTAACCTCAATCCCGAAATTTCGGAATCCCGAAAAATTAATTTCCTAACTTTGAGCGTAAGATTCGCTTTTCGGTCAATATACATATATATTTCTCGATTGAAGATTTTAATTTCGGGATCCCGAAACTTTTTGATTTATTTTGTGAGCAATTCTTTTTCCTAATGTTTTATTCAATCATTTTACAAAAAAATACAAAATACCTTAACCTTAATCCCGAAATTTCGGGATCCCGATAAATAAATTTCGGTACTTCGAACGTAAAATTTGCTTTCTGGTGTTCAGAAAATATTATGATGAATTTTAAAAACCCAACAAAAAATTCATACATCTGGCAACCTCATTTACCACGCTAGGTAAACAATTCGTACAGTTACGTGTATGCAACTCTCCACGCAAGGATTAGGGTAAACGATTTGCAATAAAAGCAAAGTAGCTCAACTAACTCCTGAATCCAAAGAACCACCCGCAGGAAAAGTGGCTTAAATTGCAGTTGAATAGGTTTACAGCGCCAAACAGCCACACACACCATATACTTGCACTTTCTTACATACAATTTATATATACTTATTTATGTATAGGTGCACGGCCATTTAACGGGGTTGAAAAGTGTTAAGCTGTAATTTACAACTCGATTTATTTGTTTTAGACTAAACTAAAGCAATAAACCAAAGGCGCGAGCCGGGAGTGCTAATATATGTACTACATATATAGGTGCGTATATATGTATGTGTGTATGTGTGCAACCCTCCTGCATTTCTTAGCTTAATAGAAATGCTTGTTTTTGTTGTTGCTTGCTAGAGTCTTAAGCGTAGCGTGGTTTATGCGCTCAGCACTTATGAAAACAAATGTCGATTAGCTTCGGGTTTCTGTCGATATTTCTTTCCCCCAACCTTATTGTCGTTGTTGTTGGTCTTGCTGTTTTCGTAAAGCTGCAATGCAATTGAGGGATTTATACAAATTGGGTTGATTGGAAAAGTTATTGATCTGTTATTTTGAATGAAAATTGATTGAGTAAAAACTTTTCGCAGCTGTAATTGGCAAAGTAATTATTGGCGAATGAGCAGTGCAGCCATTTTGTTAAATTAAATGAAGTTTTATGAGTCAAACGGAGTCGTGCGCGGGTGCGTGTGTTTGTCCATTGGAAACTATAAGTGTGTTTGTATGTGCGCGTGTAATGTGAGGTTAAGTTATTGCAATTATGGTGCGGATGCTGGAAGTTAAGCCATAAAATATGTTAAACGAAAGTTTCGAAAAGTGAAATGCCGTTAAGCAACGGGAAACGGATATAAAAATAATGAAAAGCAATAGTGAAATAAACTAACGTTTGAAGCAAAAGTTGGGGAAGAACTATATTTCTGGGTTAACTGTTAAAGGAAGTTCGAGCAGAAAATATTCCTTGTGGGAAGCGTATGGAAACTGATACGCTAAACCTCACAAACTGATAACTTACAGCCTTTAATCAAAATTTATTAAATTCTAATTTAGCGTTAGTGGTTACACATATGTACATACTTCTAATTGAATTTGCGTTGCATTGGTTTTAGTTAATATTACAGTTTGAGGTGAGGTAAATGAGGTGAAGATTTCTGAATGAGTTGAATTTGATATTTGAGAAAATATTGAAATTGAGCTTAAGTTGGAATGCACACTTCTCCAACTTATTGAATGGCAGTGAAATCCTAACACCAGGAGATGGTGAGCCATTGCCCAGCCATGAAGAAGTTCGAATAGCAATTACCCGTCTGAAGAACAACAAAGCGGCGGGGCCGATGGATTGCTGGCCGAGCTAGTCAAGAGCATTCTTCAGCTTCTTTGTAGAATATGGTCGGGCGAAAGCAAGCCTGACGATTGAAACTTAAGTATGCTGTGCTTCATCCAATCAGCGTGGCTTTAGGTTAGGAAAATCAACAGCTGACCAGATATTCACCATGTGCCAAATCTTGGAAAAGACCCTGGAAAAAGAGGATCGGCATACACTTCCGCTTCGTCGATATCAAATCTGCTTTTGACAGCACGAAAAGGAGCTGTTTTTATACCGCTGTGACTGAATTTGGTATCCCTACAAAACTAATACACCTATGTAGACTGACGTTATGCAGTACTAAAAGCTTCGACAGGAATAGGAAGGACCTCTCCCAGCCGTTCGATACCAAACGAGGTTTTAGACAAGGCGAGTTCTTATCGTGCGACTTCATGAATATACTGCCGGAGAAAATTGTTCAAACCTCAGAGCTTAATCAAGCAGGTACAATCTTATATAAAAGTGCACAGCTGCTGGCGTATGCTGATGATGTTGATATCTCTAGCCTTAACAACCGCACCGTTAGTTCTGCTTTCTCCACGTTTGACAGATAAGCGAAGCAAATGGATCTGGTAATGAACGAGGGCAAGACGAAATATTTCCTGTCATCAAACAAACAGTTGTCGCACTCGCGACTTGCCTCCCACTATTGGCAATCATAACTTCAAAGTCGTACATAGTTTCGTCTATCTTGAAACTAGCATTAACACCAACAACAACGTCGTCCTTGAAATCCAACGTAGAATAACTCTTGCCGTCAGGTGCTACCTGGGACTAAGTAGGCAATTGAGAAGTAAAGTTCTCTCTCGACGGACAAAAACCAAACTCTACAAGCCACTCATCATCACCGTCCTGCTATATGGTGCAAAGGCATGGACGCTGACAACATCTGATGAGTCGGCGTTACAAGTTTTCGAGAGAAAAGTTCTGCGGAAGATTTATGGTTCTTCGCTCATTGGCAACAATGAATATCACATTCGATAGAACGATGAGCTGTACAAGTTATACGACGAAATTGACGTAGTTCAGCGAATTAAAAAACAGCGACTACGCAGGCTAGGTCATGTCGGATGATGATGATGGATGAAAGCACTCCAGATCTGAGAGTATTCGACGCGGCACCCGCCTGGGGAAGCAAAGGAAGAGAAAGAAATCTACTTCGTTAGAATGGCAAAATGGAGAAGTGCCTGGTCACACTTGTAATCTCCAATTGGCGCTAAACAGCGAAAAGGAAGAACGACTGGCGCGCTGTTGTCGAGTCACTTTAGCCATGTTCGTCTTTCCCTAAATATACTTGTATATAATATTATTGAGTCTCCGACTTTGTGTGTTACCAGCTTCGTAGCAAACTTAATCTATTCCATTCAGGGGTTCAAATTATTAAAACTGAAAGCACCAAAACCAACATTAACCAAAAGGAAAAAAGTAGAAACAACGCATTGCATACGCCAATCGTCAGATCAGTGCCAACAACCAACAAATAGTACCGTACCTACCTAAAATTCAATAAAAATCAAATAAAAGACGCAAGCAATGGAAAACTATTATTGCAAGCGCATGGAAATCTGCTGTGAAATTGCAAATTTCCAGCAATTTACACGCTACTGCAGGCAACAAAGCTTTCCTCCACCCACCAAACGCGCCGCAAAGGTGCACTCACTCGGCGCATAAATGCCGCAGCAGCAGCAGCAGCACAAACTGTGGCATGTTGCAGCAGCGCCACGTCATAACCCATAAACACATGCCACACAATAGAGATGCAGCGTTGATGAGTTTTTGTTTTTGTTGGGCGCGCGTAAACACCCACTTGGCGAACAACGTTTCGTTTCGTACGCGAGTGAGTATCACCTGAGGTTGCGACCAGGCACCGGCAACTTGGAGAAAGACAACGAAGTAGAAGTTTGTGAGCGTACACTTTAACCTCTGAGGCGGTGGCAGGGCAACACTCACTTGCAGCGCCACAAATTGCACGCTGCTCGTACCTACTGGGGTGGGGCAAGGCACGACAAAGTTGTAGCCGCAAAGTGCTGATGATGATAGAAAATAAAAATGCAACAACAACGCGCGTGTGTTGCCAACTGCGGTGCAGCTACACGCGGTTGTTTTGCAAGTCTGTGTGTGTGTGTGTGTGGCAGATTGCGGAGCCTTGCAACGTAATGTGCGATTGCGGCACGCGTTGTTTTGCGGTAGCTTGCGGCTGTTGCTATAGCTGTAGCGCTGCGCTGATGTGGCATGGTGGTTTGAACTGCGCTGCGGCATTGTTATGTCTTTTGTTGTTGTGCATGAGCATATCGAGTTATCGGTTGCAGCAAATCTTTAACATCTGCATCAGTTGCCACGGTTTCGGTTGCGGACTGTCAGCTGAAAAAGTTAGCTCGCAGTTACGGATAATATATATACAAATAATGACATATGGTATATGGACGCACATATTTACTTGAGAATGTGTGTGTTTGCGAGCATCATGCCAAAAATATAAGAGCAAATTGCAATGGAACTTGAAAAATCAGTAGAATGATATCTGCTGCTTTTGAAGCACCGATGGCCTTCGGCTGAAAGGTACAATGGGACAAGAGAGACTATTTGAGGTTGAGGTTGTGTTTAAAACTGAGTTTAAGATTGATATTAAGATTGAGAATGATATCGAGATTGAGATTGAAGTTGAGATTGAAATTTAGGTTGAAGTTGAGGTTGAGGTTGAAGTTGAAGTTGAGATTGAGGTTGAAGTTGAGGTAGGAAATTTAGGTTGAAGTTGAGATTGAAATTTAGGTTGAAGTTGAGGTTGAGGTTCGGGTTGAGCTTGCGGGTTGTGGTTAAGGTTGGGATTAAGGTTGAGGTTGAGGTTGAGGTTGAGGTTGAGGTTGAGGTTGAGGTTGAGGTTGAGGTTGAGGTTGAGGTTGAGGTTGAGGTTGAGGTTGAGGTTGAGGTTGAGGTTGAGGTTGAGGTTGAGGTTGAGGTTGAGGTTCAGGTTGAGGTTGAGCTTGAGGTTGAGGTTGAGGTTGAAAGTTGAGGTTGATTTTCAAGATTGAGATTGAAATGAAGATTGATATTGATATTGATATTGATATTGATATTGATATTGATATTGATATTGATATTGATATTGATATTGATATTGATATTGATATTGATATTGATATTGATATTGATATTGATATTGATATTGATATTGATATTGATATTGATATTGATATTGATATTGATATTGATATTGATATTGATATTGATATTGATATTGATATTGATATTGATATTGATATTGATATTGATATTGATATTGATATTGATATTGATATTGATATTGATATTGATATTGATATTGATATTGATATTGATATTGATATTGATATTGATATTGATATTGATATTGATATTGAAATTGATATCGAGGTTGAGATTTTGATTGAGCTTGAGATTAAAATTAAAATAAAGATTGAGATTGTGCTTGATGTTAAGTTAAATTTAAGGTTAAGTTTAAAAAAAGTTCACAAAGTTTTGATTACAGTTAAGTGCCTTAGCCTGTGTTACTACAAAACATGAGTCCAAACACTCACATCTCACCCATAGTATTTCTTGATTGTTAATAACAAATTATTGTGGTAGTGAAATGTGGCAGTCAGGAGTAGCTATTATGCTGCAACAGATATGTGGCGCTGGAAGCGACAATTTCCACACATACACACACGCTCGCGCACGACATGAGGGCACCGAAACACTTTAGGGTTAATCGCTAAATAATGTGTTGAGAGGAGGATTCGCGCAAACGATTGGGCAGGTAAATCATTTCAACCCAGATTCGGACATGCCACATGCACGTAGCAGCAATTGTTTATGCAGCAAATGAAATAAGCGCATACGTGTATCAGTTCATATATAATACCAATTCGTGCCACACAGTTCTTCCGCATTTTTCGAATGGAATGACCTGCATTGTGTGTGCCACAGATTTCATGGTGAATGCCACGAACGCTGTCATAACTGCACTGCACCACACATCTACACTAAATTGTATCTACCATTGCTTATGGCTGATCTTGCAACGCTGCAAATGATTGCATCAATGAAATGCATGCAACAGCAAGCGAAGGTTGCACCGCCCATCGCTACCGGCAAATCTTTATTAATGTTGCATGTATGTCTAACTGAGAGTATGATGTGCATGCGTTTCGTGGCCAAGGCCAAAAGTCACGAGCACAAATGTGTTGACTTGCAATGAAGCAGAAACAAATTTGCTTTTAGGCACTGTTGCATATACATACGTCTACAAACTTGCAACCTGCCTTAAATGTTGCAGTCTTATCTAATCTACATGCAATTTTTCTACGTTTTTTATGCGCCTCCCAACTTTGACTCTTGTGGCAGAGTGACAGTTTTTGTTGCATGTAACTTGCAGCACACTCCATGTTGCAGCCAACGCGTGTGGCAACTTTTCAACAAAAATCTGCGCTATCAGCAACTTGCCACATATAAATCTATGGCTTTCGTTGCACATTTGTCAATCAGCGTTTTACCATGATTTTCTGCACTTCAGTGGCGTTGCCACATCTGCAGTATAACACAGTGTGAGTGCATTGCTGTGTTGTGGCGCATACGCCATTGGCTTTGTAGCAATCGCTTGTGGTACGTCCATCAACTAGTCAGCACTTTACCGCGCAGACGAATTGTAAACAATTCATCAGCTTGTGTGCACTCGTGTTGCAAATTGCACCACTTGCAACAGCGTTATTCATCACTGCAGCAAGTGGCATAGTATTGGCGCTGTCAACAGCAAACGCTTTTGTTGCAAGTAGCCGGAACAAATGACTTGCATATGTGGCTTGGCATATTAGCTGCTACAACAGTGATTTGTTGCAACATGCACACTTTCGTTGAAGCTTTTTAGCTACAAGCTGCCACAGTTTTTTCCACCTCGAGGATGAACCCTTTTCGTTGTACATAACCGGTACTGTTTTTTACGCGAGTACTTCGCTTTTTTTAATTTACTCGCTGTTTGACAAACTTGCGCTACATGCCACATGCTGCAAAATTGCGTATAAAGCGCATTCGCGTTTCACTTGCAACATTACTTGTATTTCTTGTCATTTTTTATTTTCATCCGCAAATTGAAGCTTATGCTTGATACGCGGCGCTCGTGTTGCAAGCGGGCGTAACGGTGCTCTGAGTGCAGCGCACGATAAGTAAGTTGCCTTGGGTTTTGCTCTTCATCGCTTTGATATATGCTGCTTTTGTTATGCTCTTCGTCGTTGCTCTGGTTCACGTACTTCTTATTGTTGCCTCAAAATGTTGCATTGAATTGGTGTTGATTGATAACACCACGGGCGGTCGCTTTTTACGCCAATTCTTTCACGCTCGATCGCAGCCTCATTGCAACCCGCTGTGTTGGCTTTCTTTAAGTTGTTGTTGTGCCCATATCACATACATACATATTAACACGCACAAAATCAAAAACACAACAAAAAACTGTTTATAAAATGTCGGCTGAATTTATTGCACACACTTATTAACTGCACTTCAAAGAGTAAAAAAAGAAACAACTTAAAATAATTTATGGCTTCCTCGATTTGAATTTCATTCTGAAGTTTTTCTCACGTTGCAAAGCTGTCGACTTTTTCCGCATCTCGCGACATTAACGAATTTATACATTGAATATTTAGCTAGTTTTGGAAACACTGGTTTGTTCGTTTTGTTGGAAACAAAGGTCAGACTAGACAAGATCATATCAAAAGATCTGTGCTCATTTTTTCTCGAAAAGGTAGCTTAAATACTTCTTCGATCCACAGATAATTAGCTGCACGTATTTTTGGTTTACTTGTTACAAATGTGTATCCAATTACATACATACGATTATATTACATGTTGACTAATATATTTCTATGAGACACCTGTTTGAACAAACAATGTACATTTCATAGATATTATACGGTCGAGTTTAGTTTTAACTAGAAAGTTTCATTTAACATAGGTAGAATAATTCAATTTAGATTAAATATGCACCATTTCTTGATAACTTATTTCATTTTTAAAGGTAAAGTCAAAATACTATTTTCATAGAAACCCTCGTCCTTATTGGAACAAAACTGGTACAGTCTATTTTCAGAAGCTACTATTGAGTGTAATTTTTGAGAATCAAAATCATTCGTCATAGGCAGGAACAGGTAGTAATCAATTGGTGCCTAGTACAGACTATAATATGGATCCATAATAATTTCCCAATCTGCCGCGAGTCGCCGTCGATGAAAATTCCAATCCTATAACTAAATATCTTATATCTTTATTTGAAAATAATACTACTATTACAGAATTTGTCTAATTATCACAGATCGCTTTAACAACAAAATTTTTAAGCAGCACCGGTGCTACCCTATCATTGTCTGACTATATGTATATCATATGAGCTTACCATACAGTGTGACATACTTCTATACTTTTGATCATGGTGTGACAACAAAACATTCGCTGAATTTATGTATTATTAATATTCAAAAGTGTCAAATATTCAGTGACTGTTTTGCGCTCTAGGGGACTGTTAAAAGATCTACAAAGCGTGAGCATTGTTTTGCAATGAAAACTTAGTAGTTAAAAAATATACATATGTAAGTATGTAAGTATATGGAAGTGATTAGCAAAGGCATAATTGATTGAGGTATGGGATGAGTTGGAACGGTATTAAGACAAAATAACAATAGACATAAGAGACATATGTATAGGTACAGTCAGGTGGGTTGGAGGATGGAGCCATGTATAGACTATAGATGTGTGTTTGGAACCCGCCACTTAAAAACAAAAAAAAAACGCCTTCAATGAAAAGGAAACAACAGCGGTATACATAGGTATTGCCTCTCTTTCAAATAACGTCCAGAAGCAAGTAAACACACCATATATGTATGTATAAGAAATGATTGAATTTAATACCAATAAAAATTTAGACAAAACCATAAAAAAAACAAAGGCTATATTCAATAAGCGTTTAATGTAAATGGATGATGTGAAAAATGTAAAGTATATGTACACAATTCTACAATTACATTATCATTTGAAATTAAGTTACTTTAAAAATCCTTAAGTTGACTAATTTATTGTAAAATATTTGAAGTTTTGATAATTTATATACATACATATGTATGTATTTGTATACGTGCATATTTATATACTCATAAGTAGTACGCATGTCTCATACAAGAATTTCCCTTCAAGTCTTTTGTATGCCTTGAAACTTTTCTCACAACAAATACATATATACACATACATACAATATTACATATTTGTACATACAACGATAGATATGTAAATGAAGCAATTGAGCATGAAGTACACATGAACATATTGACATAATTCTCATTTCAGTCAATAAAAGTACGAGTGTAAATATGATTTTGCTTTTAAATAAGTGCACGCACATACACATATACAATTACATGTTCGTGTGTGTGTTTACACATGTATTGACTCATATTCATAACGCATAGCAGTAAATAGTCCACATAAGTACTTAACTCATTTGCTCAACACTTCAACTTATTGACACACATTCGCTGCCGCAACAACACTTCACCAGCAGACACGCACACACAGGCACACTTATGCGAGTTTCTCATGCCAATTTAATGCAGAATTATTTCGTTTCATTCTTCAGACACCAGGCGCACGCTTGACTATTGAGGAAAACACATTTTCTTTTATTTTTTATTTTTTATTGCATTGTGGAAAAAATCAAATTTATTTACTCAAAAGCACTTATGAGCCGACAAGAATATAAAATCAAACATTTGTTGACACTTTTGCCAGCACGACAAATAAGCAAACGGACAGACAGACAGACAGCCAGAGCGTGGAGTTAGCGCAAAATATTGTACAAATACAAGGAGAAAGATGGAGGAAGCGCCAAGCGACGCACATGGCGCTCATACTCAAGTATTTATAAACATAAATATGATACATATGTATGTATGTAAGTATATGTGTTTATGCCACACTGAAGCGTCCATATTCTATACATTTGCAAGGGGAGGTATTGCGGGGTCATTTATGCGCCATAAATCTATCATGGCAACACTTAGGAAACATCAATTGTCGCATGTACTAACGACACAACAACTCAAGCACTAGCACAACAACAAAAATAACTGTATATTTTTAATGCGCTGAGAAATACTTTTTGCGTCCACAGCGTGAGGGGGAGGCAGCAGCGCAGTGTGGTGTGCGTACAAAAAGCAGACCGCGCGTTGTGCAAGTGATGTGGCATTAGCGACAAATTTTAATGCGGCGTAAAATTAAAATTTTCGCTTTTTTATTGTTTTTGCCACACAAGTATACATATTTGTCAGTATTTGTCGCACATTTGCTCAGTCCTTATTTTATGCTTTATTTTTTCCGACTTTTTATTTTCCATATTTTGCTGACTGCTGCTGACATAAGCTCGGCGTCGCCTGCTTTATGCTGCCTTGCAACATGTCAGTCGTGTCACTTGTGTTTCAGCGGCGGCGTCGTCTTCCTTTTTGTTGTTGACTTGTTGAAGTATTTTTGTCACAGAAAATCTGTGGTTTTCAACGATTCTCATGTGGCACGGGTGGTGTGTGCGGGGCAACATGTTTTGTCGTTGAGTAGTTGCAATTGGAGGAAATTAGCGAGCTCATATTTTAAATTTAGCTGTTGGGGATTATTTACATAAATACATTTGTATGTGGAAAGATGCGAATATGTATGTATGTATCACGGGAGTACGAAGTATAGTTTTGAGAGTCAAAAGGAAATGTATTAATATGAGTACGAGTATGAGTGTGATCATGAGTATTAATAACGAGTGATCCAAATAGAGGTTCTTTTTTTAATAGCCTCTTACAGATCACGCAAGAGTCGTGTCACGCTGTCAGGTTATTTTTGTCCAGTATTGTTTGACATTTCATCGTGAAAAGACCTACGCCTGAACAACGTTCACAAATCATTCAACTTCATTACGAGAATTCATTTATTTTGTAAAGAATGTGTTTCGTGAGCTTCGCTCAACTTATGATCAACATAATCGGCCTACTGAGTGTACTATTCACAACACCATCAACCATCCTGAGACCAAGCATTCATTATTGGATAATATTCGATCGAATAGACCGCCTCCAGCATACAAAAATATAGTTGCTGTAGCTCAGAGTGTACACGAAGACAGTGAAGCATCGATTTATGGCACATCCTGATGCATTTTACGTCCAGAACTGAAGACGTTCGACCTTCGCAAGCGATATCGCTTCGCTCCAAAACGGTTAAACAACGGTATGATGTGACTTGCGGATCAGTGGCACCAATTTTCAATCATCGCATCAATCAATGGATTTATTGAGAGAACACAGCAGATAATATCACGCTTTAGGCCAGTGAATTGGCCACCAAGATCGTGTGATATCACATCGTTAGACTTTTCCTGTAGAGACATGTAAAGTCTATAGTCGATGCGAACAATCCCGCTTTGATTCAGGCCGTGAAGCAAATTATCACGCGTATCATTCGCTAGTTACCAGTCGAAATGCTCGAACGAGTCATCGAATTGGACGAAATGGATGGATTATCTGAGATGTAGCCGCGGCCAACATTTGGTAGAGATAATCTCCAAAAAATAAGTTCCAAAGAATGTTCTTTCGAATGATAATAAACATTCTCCCATTAAATTTGAATTTTCTGTAGTTTTTATTTAAAAAAAATAGGTAACCTCGAAATGGATCACCTTTTATAAGCTAAAGAAGTTCGGCCTAAACAAGTTTGTGAAGATATTTTTACAACTAAAGAAGTTTTCCATACAAAAACTTAATTTTTCCCGGCAAATTTTTATGGCAACTATATACTATAGTAGCTCGATCTCAACGTTTTCTTACTGTTGCCTTAAAAAATTATTCTGGTCAAATTTCGTGTAGATATCTCGTCAAATAAAACAGTTTTTCATATAAAAATGATTTTGATCGTACAGTTTGTACGGCAGCTATATGTATGCTGTAGTGTTTCGGTGTCAACAATTCCGACAAATGAACCCGAAGAGAAAATTATTAGAGCCAAATTTGAGATCTATATCTCAAAATCTGAGAGACTAGCTGACGTATATAAAGACAGAGGGACAAACGGGCATGGCTATAACGACTCAGCTCCACATGCTGATTATTTAAATGTATATATTTTATAGGGTCTTCAAGATTTCCTCTTGGTTATTGCAAACTTCGTGGATACCATATTCAAAATATAATTAAGAAATAAATCAGAAAACGAATATGAAAACAAATACACAGTAATTTCTCGCAATAATTTCCTCACACTACGAATAACCTCACATTCAGGCGCAAATTGCTACCACCTGACCGAAAAAAAATAAAAGTAAATCTGCTACACAAAAACACACCCACAAGCGCCACAAAGTGCTGAAGTGCTTTTAATTATAATTGTTGCCATTGTTGTTGCAAACATTTACGATTCACCTTGCAGAATAATTCATCAAAATGCAAAGTAAATTCAAACAATCTGTCTAGCGGCTGACTGATCGCTGATTCACCAAAGAACGCAGTCATTCACAGCCACGCAGCAGCAGAGAGTAGTGGAGCAGGCAGTGGAGCCAGGTAGCTGGGGGTAAGTTGTGAAATTGTGTCTATTGCATAGGCTTACGGGCGGACAAGTTGGCGCTTGGGCCACCATGGGTGCAGCGGGCGCTTTTACGATTACTACCACGTCAGGTGAGTGATTGACTCACTAACTGACTGACTGCCGGACTGCCTGTCGTGCTGTGTATGTGCGCACGGGCCTGAGCATAGTAGTTGCGTTGTTGCGAGCAATCACTGAGTGACGTGTGTATGGCGGCGCAATTAAATTGCGTTGCTGCTCTTGCCAGCTGTGCAACTTTCAAAGCTTTAACACTTTGCTTGCGGTCAAAATACACGCTGAACTTCGGCAAATCCTTTGAAAATAAACAAACTCATTTTTTACCTATTTTCTCAAAACTTTTTTTTTGGAATTTTTTTCTCACTTTGCAGCGAAGTGTGCTTCACTGCATTTTGATGAGTTTTTGTTGTGTAATTGTTGTTGTTTTTTGCGGCTTTTTGTTTGTTTGCCTTGCTGCGCTCGCTCCTGTCTTTGTTTGTACGCACTTGCTGGCACTTAGTTGTTGTTATTTGTTGTTGCGGAGTTTGTTATTTCTTCTCGCATTTTGTTGTTTTCATTTCGTCATTTTTACTATTTTTCCGCTTTAATTCACTTTCATCATATCAACCACAAAAGTCATCTTCCATCTTTCATCTCTCAACAACAACATTAAATTCAACTATACGAGTAAACTTGCAACAACCGCTAGGTGGGAGATTGATGTTTTATGTTGCACAACAACAATAGAGGAGAGACTTTTAACGGTGTAATTAAAGTTTTGTTTTCTGTTTCATTTGAAATTTCATGAAGTTCCATTAGACAGCGTATGAGATATATTATGGTTTCAGTTATTCCAAAGAAACTTTGAAAGAGACGATGGGTAAATAACCACAAGAAACACCAAAGAAGCGATTATTTATGCCGAAGAGGGTTATTAAAAATTAATACTAAACGACGGAGGGCCTATTGATTTCTGAAACTGAATAAAATTCAATAAGAACTGTTTAAATGTATACAAAACTATTTTCTCACTCTTTGATGTGATATTTCTTATAGATCTTATTTTTGTTTTGATCTTGGTCTTTTACCTTGAATTCGATTATTATGACATGAAATTGTATTTTTTTGAGATCGAGGAAATAGGTCACCTCTCCCCTTGAAAAAAAGTTCTGTGGCTGAATAACAGTTGTGCGAGCTAAGTGCATACTTATGTATATAAGGAACAGGTCTCTTTGGACATGTTTGATCGTGCGAATACTGATCCCACATTCATCTAGAGCATTTTAACTGCTAAAGCCGCGCAACAAACAAGGTGATGCTCATTTTTTAATCAATATTTTTTTAATCATTAAGGAGTTCTATTTGGCCGTATTGAGGTATTTGTGTGAGAACATACATCCAAAATGCTCGAAATTGTGAAAGAAAAAGCTTGGAATCGATCAAGAAAAGAAGTCCTATAAAAGAAGCTAGAGAAAAAAAGACGAAAGGTCAGAAAAAGGTTGTTCAAAAGCAAGAACCCGCAAGATTGACGACTTCAAGGGAACAAATTTATCTCATTCATATCATTTTTCTCTCCACACTCTGCTATTTCAACAGTTTCTCATTTTTAATATTATGTCAGAGTAATCGGATTCATGAAGATTGGATAAGGATGTCATTGTCATTCAATTTCTCTCTCAAAACCCAAGAACTAATGCTGATAATTGTTTTTAGGCTCATTCCTTTCACAATCGCTTATCTAAAGAGGACCAGACTTTGAGAAGGACTTCTGAACTAAATATTATAGAATCGAGGTTAACGCAATATTGAGAATCCTACCTCTATTTCCATAACTTTAAATCTGACTTCAATACATACAATTTACACAAGATTTAATACTAAAAACTCGCAGTCAAAAGAAAGAGAAATTTAAAAAGCCAACCACTCATTAAAATTAACCTAACAAGCTTGCTAACAAATTTAGGCGCCACAAATTAGCACTTAAAAGTACAGTTGCAAATCCCGTGTTAAATACCAAACGCAATTCACACATTGCTCTCGCACTTAGAGGAAAGAAGACAAACTACAAAGGAATGGCACTAAATTTCGCAGAGCACCATGCCCACACTGCCTTCTTGGTATTTTTAAGAGTAAATGCTATGTGTATTAATTAAAATAAGAGAAAATTGTTATTTTCTTTGTGTTTTTTGCACTTTTCTTCCACTTACCGGCAATTTGTAGCGTGGCCTTCCGACTAATCGCCTTGCCGACATGATTCTTGGCCACACACCAATAGACGCCGCTGTCTTGTTCCTTTTTGCTCATCATCGTGCGATAGAAGAAGAGCGCACCATCCTTGAAGAGCACGCGATGCGATTTCTTTTCATTTGTGTTGACCGGCTCGCCATCCTAAAGAGAAAAAGAGCAAAAAATCATAAATTAATTTGAGGAAAATATTTAAGTGGAATTTTTGTAAAAAATTAAACTTTGAAAAAATCAAAATGAAACTTTTTTTGGATGAGACACCAAATGATTAGTATAGACTTAAAAAAGTTAAAAACTAATTGGTTGGAATAGCTCCAAAACAGTTTAGATAAGCTGCATTAAAACAAACCATAACCAATCAACAACTAGTTACTCTATAATATCATGCTGTACAGAGTCTCGATTTGGTTCAATTTGAGTAGTTATATAACTAGCCCTCACATTTTATATGTTTTCGATCCGAATAATCATCACTTTACTCAAAGCGATGCAATGACTTCTGAACTGGTTGCCAACTAGTCACAAAATGTATAATGTGAAACTAGTATATTAGTTTAACAATATCATTTCTTGATGATGGGTTCAAAATACAATGAATGCGGTTTTAGAATACTCCGCACTTAAATATGTATATAGGAACATTCACACCACTTGATATGAAGTCACCCGATGATATCAGGCTGCAAAAGACAAACCGCAAATTTTTTTCCAAACTTTACAAACTTTTGCGGTTTAACTGCGCAGCTTCTGTGTTTCTGGTGACAAAAGTGAAACTCAGGTGCAGTTGAATTAAAATTTACACTGTAGGTGGCAGGCTTAGAAGAGTGTGTTACGTATGTGTTGCATGCCACTTTCGTTTTCATGACTTACAAACACTTTTGTCTGCTGTTGCGACAAATGCGGTTACCTTTAGGTTTTTGTTATTCTGTTTTTGTGGTTTGGTATAATTTTTCAAGAAAAGAGAGCAGTATAATTGCATTGAAAGCCGGTGGTGAGGTAAGGTAAAATGAGTCATTTAATTGTAAAATGAATTTAAAAATGCCTTTCAGATTATTTTAAATTTTTGATGTTCTTATTTCAGCAAAATATTATGATACATAAAGACATATACAATGGAAGAAAGAATAAATAAAATTTTAAATTAAATATTTGGGTTCAAGAAAATAAGGTATCAATTG
Organism: Bactrocera neohumeralis; assembly: GCF_024586455.1. Taxonomy (NCBI): domain Eukaryota; kingdom Metazoa; phylum Arthropoda; class Insecta; order Diptera; family Tephritidae; genus Bactrocera; species Bactrocera neohumeralis. The sequence goes on from NC_065921.1 coordinate 14,199,569, forward strand.
GGCAGGAAGTGAGATAGAATGAGTTGAAATTAAGTAGCAATAAAAGAGAATACTAAGGAATACACTGGAGTGAGCTGAAATAGAATTCAGAAATTCAAAAGTATTTATTAAATTGAAATAAATAGAATTGAAGCAGAACTTTGTATGGGGAAAATAATCTTAAGTAGCGAATTCACCCGAATATTTAACTTTTTCATTTCACTAAGTATATCTTTAATAAAAAATTCATTAAAGATTTAAGTAATAACTAAAATTTTAAAAAAATTTTAAAAGCAACAATTAGTAGACTATCGTTCTGGCTCATAAAGCAATAAAGCTTTTTTTTAATCGCTTAAAAAGGTATGTGTCTTCGCTAAAATCTTATTATCATGCCTGAATGTAGGCAACGTTTCAAAATATTTAATTTTTATAAAGTAAAATTATTATTTTATTGCTTTTATCTATACTTTAAAGGAATAATGGAACGAAAACCGAAAAATAAGCTGCATAATAACTATAAGGTTACTGTTATTTCTTTTAAAAATTTAAAAAATATGATATGAAAATTTAAAAGGGAAAAAAATTGAAAACAAAAAAAATAAATATAGTATGTACCTAATGATAGGCAAACATGCATTAGTGTGATTTAGTTACCCGAGACAGACATGTAGTAACAATACCTGTAAAGGTATCATTATTTAAACTCAAATACTAGCTTTGTTTCAAAAAATATGAAAAAGTAAAAATATATGATGTTGTGTGTTATGAGAAAAAATATTATTAAAAACTCTAAAAAATTTTCATAAGAAGCGATTTGGTTAAAGTTTGTCGTCCTCAGATAAAATGAGGCATTTCATGCTTTTCCGGAAGAAAGATTGTGAAAAATGATTTGTTTTCCATTTCAATAATTAATTTTTTAAGTCGACAGAATATTTCGAAGAGCTTTTGTGTAAAAGCTTTTAGCAAAGTTTGTTACCTGTTTTTTAGCTGTGTTTATACAAATACCACAATGAAACATCATAGTATTGTTACCAGCAAAATACTACATTGCTCATATGGTATTTTGTGATTTGACACACATAAAAAATTTGTACCATATACGGTATTTGTTACTAGAACTTTTATAAAAGAAGATTTTCAGGAACTTTCGAAAGAAAACTACTAATTGTTTTAAAATGTTCAGGATTAATTTAGTTATATTTAGTGAATATAAACAAATAATTTAAATAAAGTTACTAAAACAAAGCCACGAACTGCTGTAGTGATTCTAACCTTCACAGATACCAAATACAAAAGTCTAAGAGGTATTTTAAATCAGTAAGAAATTACCTATACAACGACTTAATGGCAGAATTTTAAAATACAGGGTGTGTAGGCAAGATTTATATTTGCCGCCATTTCCATCAATCTTCGCAATTGACGGAGTAAAAACACTATTTCGTCCATATTTTTACGAAATTTTCGAACGGTCGCCGCTATAATAGGAGTCCCTGCAGTTAATCTCACTCTTATATTAATTTTGGGACCGAAAAATTATGATTTTTAGTCTACTAAAAATTACATTTGTCAAACAATCGAAACACTGCGAGGTCTTGTTAAGGAAATATGTACAAAGAATGCAGAAAAAAGTCTAGTGGTCGGTTTTTTTATTTTTGAGTTACAGCTGCTGTCAATTTGACAAATGTAGATTTGAGAAATACGCGTTTAAAGCCAGGCTGATAGAGCTGATTGAGCTCAGTGCCCACAGTTTAAATAGCTGTAACTCAAAAAATATTTGAAATATTATTTTAATAATATTTAATATTATTCTTATAATATTTTTAAAGGCATAGACTATCGAAATATACAAAAAAAAAATTCAGAACTTTTTCGGCTTTTCACTTTAGGTCCACTTAAGTAATTGTCCGAAAGCAGTATATGTAAAAACCGATGCCTACATCTAGGCTGATGTTGGTTGAGCACAGAAAAGCAGAAACATTGAATATCATATTGATAAAATAATATAATAAATAATAATAAAGTAATATGTTGCTAAAATAGTATAAAATAAACACAGCCAAATTGTTTTTGATTCCTTAAAACTAAATTGATGAAAATTAATTTCCCTCTTAAATATAATAAAAATCAATCATTTTTGTCTGCACTGCAACAATTGAAAACAAGCTACCAAAATATAAATTAACAATTCTGCAGACAACTAATCCACAACTCAATATTCATTAGTGGCATTTACAAAAGCTCAAATGCCGTCTAGCCAGTGCTACCACCTTACAGCACAACCTTACGAAAATGCCGCCTGCCGTGAGCTTCTTCTGATTTCATATATACTAAATATATAATATATACATAGATATACAGTTAAATGCACCGCTACCTTTTCAAATTTATTACAATTCAAATTGTAAGCGACTTTATTGCCATGGCATTGCCGGGATTTACATTTTCAATTGTTTTATTCAAGGAAAGTCGAACAAAAAGATGGCAAGAGAAAGCGACGGAAAATTAAATAAAATTCGTGCCACATATGCAGGGATGTATTTGAGTAAGTTTGCAGGCAGAGCAGAGAATTTAATACACTGACGGGCAGTAATCCCTTGGCAAACACACGCACACTTCCATGCTCATATGTATGTGTTGCAGGCTGCTTGCGCCTAGTGAGTATAAATAACGCAAAGAAGCGCACACACAACTACAAATTTGTGCAGGCACATATGTATATATATATATATACATATAAACTATACATATAAACTATGCTCATATGCCAGTATATGTGCCACATGACGTTGTTATCCCTGTTAGCGTTTATTTTCTACAGCATGGACTTACCTTAAACCATTCAATTGTCGGCTCCGGTTTGCCTTCGACTTTGCAATTCAGTGTGGCAGGTTCATTCTTTTTCACAACCAAATCTGTTGGATGCTCGATTATACGCGGTGATTGATACTGAGCTGCAAAGAGAATACGAAAAGAAATGAAAAAAATGTTTAGTAAAATGGAAAAAATCGTTCAAACGGTAAAAAATAGTTTGGTTGCAGGAAAAGGATTGAAAAAATATTTGCGGAAATGCGGTGAAAACAAAGAGATCTCGCTATAAACGGGTATGCGGTGGCCTAAATATACAAAAACAAAAGCAATGTGGCGGTAAATTCATGTGTGTTTGCGTGCCTGTGTGTTGCATGGGGAGCAAACTATTTGCCACTTGAATAGGGTTAAGCATTGTTGGCGTTGCAGATAGCAAATATTTTAGCTGTGTGGCAACACACGCACAAGCACACGTAAGACTACATTTTTATAAATAAATTTAGCATTTTTAAGCTTGCCACACATACATAGGTATATGCAATAAATACGAGTATATATATATTTTTTATATAAAAATACTTTTCCACTTCCTTTTGCTATCCACCGCTGTTAGTAGTGATGTCTAAACGTGTGCGGTTTTATTGTTGCAACGTGTTTGTGTTTCAGACTGTAAGGCTTTGTGTCCTACGCTTTTTGCTCACTAAACTGCTATGACAGCTTTTTTCACAGGCAAAAAAAAAGTTTTTGTATTTTTCAAATTTATTCGGTTTCCTTGATCAGCGTGGCGCTGTAGTAGCACGCAGCTTGTTGGGTGGTGAACGTGTTGATTGTGGAAATTTTATATTCCATTCATTTGCAAAGCTTTGAATAACAGTTTGGACACGAGCTTAGCGAATGCGCTTTGCGAAAAAATTAAAAAAAAAATTGAAATTGAAAAAATATCAAAAAAGTAAATTTGTTTAGTTTCAAAGCCGATCATGATCTATTTATTTATTTATATACATACGCGTATTGCAAACCTTTCGTTTATTTAAACCTGCAATTTACAGCGCAAGGGAATTTTATTGGCACATTTTAGCGACAGTTGCAAGTTTCAAATTTTATTTTTGAATTTGCGGCTGAGTTTTAAAAATTAAATTCCAGTGTCAAATTAAATAAATTGGGTTGAAGAATATTAAAAAAATATATATTTTTAATTAAATTAAAAATTTAGCAGAAAAATACAAAAACTAATAAAAAGTTACAGAAAAAACATAAACTTTATTTTTGGCTAATAAATTGTTGTAATTGAATGTATATACGGCATTGCTTTATCTATTTATTGACGGCTTAAATGAAGAATACACAGAATTCAAACACACAAAACCTTTATAAAACTAAGTCTTTTTAGTAAAAAATACGAATTACAATTAATTAGCATGAAACCTTGTGACAGCGAAAATAAAATTGATATTTTAAATTTAATTTATATGAAACAAATATTTTTTTTATATTTTTTAAAGGATTTTGTTCACTTAATAATTTCCTCAAATCTATTATCTATTTTCAAACATAACGAATGTGCGTATAACATGTTTGAGAAAATTCTCCGAAAATTTGTAATTGATCCGGAAAATAGTATCGCAGATATTAGATTTTTAGATATTAGCGTGTTGCTAAGAATTTTTTCACTTGAAGTAATCGGTTGCTAATATTGGGTAGTCGAAAAAGTCTTTTCGTATTTTGCCAATAGATGTCGTTACAGTCGTATGTCTCCAGTGCTACCAATCACATTGTGTCATACCATATAGTGTTGGAAAGGTGAGATTTTAGGCTTCATTTAACCAGAAAAAAATTAAATTCGGAGAAATTGAAAAAAAAGTTACAGCTGTTCAAAAATGAGTGAAAATAAGGAAGAACTTCGCTATGTTTTGAAATTTTTGTACAAAAAAGGGAAAAATGCCACGCAAGACACCAATGAAATTTGTGAAGTTTACGAAGACGATGCTGTATCAGTTCGTATAGCACAACAATGGTTCGCTTGCTTCCGTTCTGCAAATTTCGAAATATCTACTTACATTGATGGAATAATGACTCTAGCGGAAAAATGACAAAAAATGGTACATATTTGGTTATTTAGGGGAAATCTTTTTGAAAAATCGTGGGAATAAAAACTTTGTCAAAAAAAACCCAAACTTTTTTAAAATATAAATAGCCATCTTGAACCAAAGCATGAGGTAAATGGACTATTTCCCCAAGTGGGATTTCAAAGCCCTTTCGGGTGAGGTACCTCGGGTATTCGAAAATTAAGTGGGGGGAGGACAAATCTTTGTTGTTTTAAACCCTTTTGGGGGTTAAGGCGTTTGCAATAAAATCCTCTTTGTTCTTAAAAAAAGGACTGTGTGGGAACGAACTACCTTTTCCACCCCCAAGCCCCAAAAAGGGGGCCGCGGTTTTGGAGCGGGTTTTCCCCAATGATCCCTTATCTCTCTTTCTAAACATCTAAAAACCTAAAATCCTTTAAGGGGGGTACACTATAGAAGGTTTGGGTTCTTTTAATAATATGGGACTATCCCGGTTTTTTAAAAGGGCATTAAAAGGGTAAAAATTTATTGGTAACTTTTTATTTTAAAAAAGCAAATAAAAAATTTTTTTTTTAATTTTTTTTTTTAAAAAAAAATAAATTTATAAATTTTTAAAATTTTAAAAATAAAAAAATTTTTTTAAAAAAAATTTTTAAAATTTTGAATTTTAAAAAAAAAAAAAATTAAAAATTTCATTTTCTTATGGTAAATAAAAACAAAAAATTTTTAATATTTTTATATTAAAAAAAATATATTAAAAAAAAAAAAATTTTAAAAAATAAAAAAATTATAAAAAAATAATTTTTTTTTTTTTAAAAAATAATATATTTTTTTTAAATTAAAAAAAAATTTTTTAAATTTTTTTTTTAAAAAAATTAATTTTTAAATGTTTTTTTTTTTTTTTAAAAAATTAAATTTAAAAAATTTTTTTTTAAAAAAATTAAATTTTACAAAAATTATTTTTATATGAAAAAAATAAAAAACTTAAAAAAAAAAATGGTATTTTAATTTAAATTGGGAGAAATTTTTTAAATTCTTTAAAATTTTTGTCATTTGCTGTAAATATACCGCTCTATTGATATATATATGGAACCTTGTAAATGTCTGCTGAGTGTCACACCGTACGGCGACGAGGCAGCGGGGCTTGCGCATACACTGTTGGCACAGCAAACAGTTAAGTAATAGAAATATTATCCTGCAATGAGTTGATCAACGACAAAGTCAACTCACTACTGCCGACGGTGAATTGTTGAAGGATGATGTTGCTGCACGACGCTCCGCTCAGCACTACATTTGTGTGTGTATGTATGTGTGTAGTTGGCGCTTGTGTGCCTTTCGGTTGTAGACAAACAACTTGCAACATGACGTGGGGCACGGTAACCACGTTGACGCAAATAGACATTGAGTGCAACCGCTGGGTTGTAGGCAAAACAATCAAATTGTGTGCAGCAGCTAGCATATACAACAACAACAAAGCCAAAAAGAAACACAAAAACAAGAAGCAGCACTAAACTGAAGAATGGGTGGCGAGTGGCAAGTGGTTTGGTTATTGCCAACATTAATGCCACCGACAAAAACCATGAAGTAAGCAACAGCGACAACAAACAAGACAACAACAAGCAAACAGCAGCAACAACGACGTATACAAGTGACATGTTGCAACAACAACAATGCTATTTTTGGCTGCCACAGTTCTTCCACGTACAGCGAAGAGGCAAATTACTGCGTTCGCAGGCAGTTGTTAAATGTTGCACGTACACAGCAGTATATTTGTAGCGACTAAGCATGCCGACACAAGGCTCAGAGACAGAGACATCAATACCCCAGTATACTACACCAATCAAAGCGCTCATACTCAAACTGCAGGTATTTAAATTGCTAACGCCGGCAAAAACAACGTTCAGACGACACTGACACAAGCTAATAAGGAGGAAAAACGCAATTTGAGGAAGAGCTGGAGAGTGTGCCACCACATAAAATCATGTTGCAAGGCTACATCGAATTGAATGAACTATTGCCGGCTGCGATAAGTTGGTTTGGGTGCGACATAGTTTGACGGCGGTCGTTGTTGGCAACCGCCATTGCTGGTGTGTGTGCCTACCAAAGCCACCAAGCGACTTGCCACATCCCATATATGTTGGCGTGTGCAGAGTTTTCGCGGTTTTTCTACACTTGCAACATGTGGCTACAGAGTATTGTAATTTTTTCACCTAACGGTTCTATGTTTCAGATAAAACTAAGCGAGATAGATATATGATATATAGGATATCGGGTGAAAACTCGCCCTAGACCCCATATAACAAACAAGCCTTATGGAGCGGAAGGTACTTCTCAATTTTAATCCTTGCAAGCTGCAAGAGTATGACGTGTTCGGGTATATCCGAACTTAGCTATTCCTTACTTGTTTTAATATGTAAATGAGCGTACCACAGTTGCCACGCGCGGTTACCACTTATTAGGGTGGGGTAATGGTTTGTCATTGGGTACATTTATGAGAAAATATTTAGGAATTTTCAAAGTGTCAATTATATGTAGCTTCAACAAATATTTTTGGAGTAAGCTACGTATGTATATGTGGTAATATTGAAAAGATTAGACTGTGGTGAAACTGACAACAACTTTGACACTAATCAGAAGCATTTTGACATTTGATAATGTCGAAAGAGAAATAGTTGACAGACAAAAAGACATTAGAAACAAATATGATAATTTTGACCACATCATTGCCATAATCATATTTGTTTCTAATGTCTTTTTGTCTGTCAACTATTTCTCTTTCGTCATTATCAAATGTCAAAATGCTGATGACAAAAAGTATGAAATTGAAACTAATATTGTGCATATGGTTCATATCTGTGAAAAATATTAGAATATGTCAGTAATAATGACAACAATTTTGACAGTGGTATAGAAAGTGTCAACGATTAATTTATGGAGAGCAATTCAACATTCCAATAAGGATTATACAAAACAGTCGCAACTATCATGATAATACTTATAATAGTGATGATAGTGAATATGACAATATTTGGCTGCCACGATGATACTGATAATGACAATGCCACTTACTACGGTAAGGTAATGGTAAGAAAGTAAAATACTAAGCGTATTTAAACGGATATTAAAGGAAATATGAATAAATACAGCGAAAGGGAGTTTGTCAAATTGTTTGACACCTAAGATGACAATGATAGTGACAAGAAAATTTGTATCATTATAAAAGTACTGAGGATGTGCAATAAACGAATAACAGATAAAAGGTTAGAGGTTATGATTGAATTTGCAAGTGACAATATAGAAACAAAAAGAAATGATAATGACACAAAGGTAGAAATAAAGGCCGATTATACGGTACTGGGTACTCGAAAAAGTATTTTCGTATTTTGTCAATAGATGTCGTTGCAGTCATATAACTTCAGTGCTACCAATCACATAGTGTCATACCATTTAGTATTAAAAATTTGAGATTTAAGCTTCATTAAAAAAAAATCGGAAAGTTGAAAAAAAGTTACAGCTGTTCAAAAATTAGTGAAAATAATGAAGAAATTCGCCATATTTTGAAATTTTTGTATGACAAAGGGAAGAATGCCACGCAAGCCATCAATGAAATGTATGAAGTTTACGGAGATGATGCTGTATCAGTTCGTGTAGCACAACGCTCATTCCGTTCTGGAAAATTCGGTGTGAAAGATGCACCTCGCCCTGGTCGACCTAGCGTTGGAAATGGCGATTAAATTATGGAATAATGTCTCTGCGGCAAAATGGCAAAAAGTGATTGACCATAATGGTACATTTTTGGTTCATTAAAGTTCATTATAAATACAAAAAAAAGTTGAAGTTTGATTAGAAATACGAAAAGACTTATTCGACTACCAATATATGGTATTGTTATTTAAATTTAAGCAAAAGTAATAGGTAAATTAACAAAATATTAAATATTGAAAACTAAAAATTGGGTTTGGAAAGAATAAAAAGTGCATGAACACCCAACATTTAGACAGCAATTAAAGCCTCTGAAATCAAACCTCCACCAAAAGTTGCCAAACACTGTTTTATTATTATTCGCCTAGCAGCTCTGCAGCCGCCAGTAACCACTCACCTCCAGCCATTGAGCTGGAAGTAATTCATATAAATGTGAGTACAAAAGGTAAATTGACGAATGACCATTAGACCCGAACCACAATCATTCGTGCATATTTTCATTGTCCTCCAAACAATTTGGAGCTTTTCACCATTCTGTGCATGAGTTTGAACAGCATTAGGAACAGCGCCAGCCGCTCACGCAATTAGACACCTGCGGCGAGTGAATATCTCCGTGTTATGGCAACGCCAACGAATTATGTGCGCATTTGTATTTGTGCTAAGCAACTGAATTGGCACGAAGTTATAGCGACTGCCAGAAGGTCCTTACGTTGTTCACTCATACATGTATCAACATTTTTGTTGCACAGTTGGCATTCAGCGCCGGTGAATGAGCGTGTGGTTTGGTCGTGCATGAAATTCGCCAAACAAAATACACAAGCGACCACACCAGCACTCCACCAGCGTGGCCAGTCACTTTTCACGTTGACACAACAACGTCATTGCCATGTCCAGCTTGTTGGTCAATATCACCGTTAATGCCTCGCAGCATTGCTTTTGCAACACGATTGCCACTTGCCTTCGTCGTTGCTGCTGATTTCGCTTTTTATTTCCTTTTTTACGCTTTTCTTCTCGGGGTTCGGTCGTGTCTGTCACGTAATTAGCATACTTTGATTACATTATAATTATGCGAATGGCTGATGATGACATTGCTCACTACCTACTACTCTGCTGTTGCACGACAATTTGCTGCAGGTTCTCGGTGGGGCGTTCTGTGGTGAGCCGCGGAGAGACAGTGGCTGGTTTGCGGGTATTAAATGTGTATGCATGTGTACTGCTCTTACTAAGTACTATGTTATTTAACCGTTATATGTGTGTTGTTTTTTCTTTACGTGGCACGTCGACCCTTTTGCAACACTTTATAGTTTAATTTAATTTCGTTGTTTTTTTAACTTATTTGTGTGTTTCTTTTTGTGCTCTGTATCACTTAACGGTTTACAATTTTAATTGGTAATGACTTGTTATTGCCGCAAACGTTGCACTCGCTTACATCGATACTCCAAAGGGCTCCAGATACTTGACGGTTATTTTCTTTAATGAATTTATCGCAATTAACTTACTCGCATTTTACCTGCGGCAACGTGTTAACCAATGGAGAGAATCGGCAGTGGAGTGGTAGTTTGTGGTTAATGTGAGTAAAAGATTTATGAGTTTTGTGGAGAGGGGATGATTTTGGGAGCTGTAATTCAGCAGAAATAGTTTAGTTTTATATTCGAGGTGGGAGGAAGAAGATTCCTGTAAATCAATGGATATTGATATATAAGCTCTTGAGTTTTTTGATTTTATACCCTGAACAGGGTATTTTAAGTTTACCCAAGAAGTTTTTAAAACCCAGAAAGAAATGTAGGAGACCCTATGAAACATATATCGTGACTATCTTAGCTGTCATAGTCACGTGCGTCTGTATATATGGGAACCAGTCGCTCAGTTTTTGAGATATCAATCTGAAAATTTGCATTTGTCTGTTTGTTCTCAATATGTCACTCATTTATCAGAATCGTCTTAATCGGTCGACTATAGGCTATAGCTGCCAAGCAAATTTACATACCGACTTTCATGTATGGAGAACTTTTTTATTAAACAAGATATCTTCACGAAATTTGGCTGAGATTATTTTCAAAGACAATACTGTAATATCTGAAGAAAATATTCAGATCGAACTGTTTTAGCATATAGCTGCGATACAAACTGACCGATCAAAATCCAGTCCTTCTATGGATTACTTTTGTATTTGATAAGATATCTTCACGTAATTTGACAGGGAATATTTTCCGAGGGAAATGTATATTATCCTAAAAAATTGTTCAGATCGGACGAATATATCATATAGCCTTCATACAAAGTAGCCGCTCAAAAACATGTTTTTGTATGGAATATTTTGTATTTTTGAAATTTTTTTCTTGTTTTAGAATAAAATATATCAGAGACATAGCGTTTAATTCAAAATTTAATGTTTCCAATGTAAGCAATTCAATTTACGCCTAAATGTTGGCAACTGTTTCCATTTAGATTGATGATATACAGATTTTTTAGTTAAGAAGAGTTTGGAAACCAAAAACTGAGGGAGACTTTTTAAGCGAAGGACTGTCATAATATGGGTATTATTTTTTTATACAGAAATTTTAATAACAGAAGATTTTTAGTTTCGTATTTCTTCTGTATTTTCGAATATCCTCATATATCTAGTTACTCTCTTACCCCAAAAAAAGTAATTTTTTGCACACAGTTCCTTCAATTAAAGACACATTTACAATTATTATTAACGCAAACAATTACGAAAATGACGGTATTAAAACGATAACACCTTAAGGCAACACCGCAATTATTTGCTTTCATTACTATTTGTTGCCACATCGCATTAAACATTAATTACTTTTCGCTGACGTGCATGCAAAGAGGATTTGTCACTTCATTTCTTTAACAAACAAAATTTTCTTACGACCACGCCCACATCGATCCACACTCTCAACACCGCCGCCATGTTGAAAGCTGTCATTGGAAAGTGTGTTCGTGCGGCGAGCGGCGAAAATGGAAATACTTAATTATTATGCGCAAAAAGGCGTCAACACCGGTCACTTTTGCTGGTGACATTTTGACAGCGACGGTTTTACCAGCTGACGCTGCTGACACCTGTGACCCAGAGCATGGATGAAGAAAGTTTTTCCGTGGTTGCAAGTGCATGTACTATGTATATATTATACATTATACTTATACGTACATATAGGGAGAGTTCGTCTAGGGCGTAAATATTGGTAAGAGACTAGCTGATAGTTTGAGTGTACTTCTGTCATTGTAGTTGTAGCTTATGTATTACAGGTCAGTATTCCCGAATGTTTATTTGTTTGATTGTTTAACTTTTTTGTTGGAATATATTTTATCATAGCAAAATAATTGAAAATAATATGTATGAAAAAAATTTTAATTAATTTAAAAAATTACATTTTAAATTAATTCAAATTGTCGAATTAACCCAATAAAAAATGTGATTAATGAAAAAACAAATTTCCCGAAAAAAATGATTTGATTACAAAATGGCATTTCAGCATGAGTTTTAAAATCTTTTTTGATGAATTTTGATTTTTATTAATTCAAAAGTAATTCAAAAACAAGAAAGGAAGGGCTAAGTTCGGGTGTCACCGAACATTTTATACTCTCGCATGATAAAGTGATAATCGAGATTTCATTATACGTCATTTACATATTTTTCAAATACCGTATTTTTGTAAAGTTTTATTCCGCTATCATCATTGGTTCCTAATGTATATACTCGTATTATACAGAGAAGGCATCAGATGGAATTCGAAATAGCGTTATATTGGAAGAAGGCGTGGTTGTGAACCGATTTCACCCATATTTCGTACATGTCATCAGGCTGTTAAGAAAATATTATATACCGAATTTCATTGAAATCGGTCTAGTAGTTCCCGAGATATGGGTTTTGGTTCATAAGTGGACGACGCCACGCCCATTTTCAATTCTTAAAAAAAGCTTGGGTGCAGCTTCCTTCTGCAATTTCTTCCGTAAAATTTAGTGTTTCTGACGTTTTTTGTTAGTCTGTTAACGCACCTTTAGTGATTTTCAACGTAACCTTTGTATGGGAGGTGGGCGTGGTTATTATCCGATTTCTTCCATTTTTGAACTGTATATGGAAATGCCTGAAGAAAACGACCCTGTAGAGTTTGGTTGACATAGCTGTAGTAGTTTCCGAGATATGTACAAAAAACTTAGTAGGAGGCGGGGCCACGCACACTTTTCCAAAAAAATTGCGTTGAAATATGCCCCACCCTAATGCGATCCTTTGAGTCAAATTTCACTTTAATATCTTTATTTATGGCTTAGTTATGATACTTTGTAGGTTTTCGGTTTCCGCCATTTTGTGGGCGTGGCAGTAGGCCGATTTTGCCCATCTTCGAACTTAACCTTCTTATGGAGCCAAGAAATACGTGTACCAAGTTTCATCATGATATCTCAATTTTTACTCAAGTTACAGCTTGCACGGACGGATGGACGGACAGACGGACGGACGGACAGACAGACATCCGGATTTCGACTCTACTCGTCACCCTGATCACTTTGGTATATATAACCCTATATCTGACTCTTTTAGTTTTAGGACTTACAAACAACCGTTATGTGAACAAAACTAGAATACTCTCCTTAGCAACATTGTTGCGAGAGTATAATTAAAAGTAAATTGTTTTCATTAATTAAAAAAATTATATTTTTCATAAAAAAATTAAAATTCAATACAATAAACAAATACATATTTCGAAAACAAAAAGTTTAGTTGAATAAATTAATAATATTTCAGCATTTCCCTAAATATTTTATTAAACTTTTGAACTTTATTTGTTGAAATATGTTTTTTTATAAGATGAAAATTACTGAAAATAGTATTTTAAAAAATTGTTCAATAATTTAAAAACTCAAAACCAAAAAAAAAAATTTCATTATTTAAAAAAAAAAATAACAAACAAAATTAATTTCAAAATTAATTAAATAATTAATTTAAAAAAGTTTTATCAGAAAATTACTTAATTAAAAATATGACATTTCAGCATGGAGTTTTGATTTTTTTTTATAACATTTTTTTTATCTTTTCAAAATTACTTAAGAAATTATATGAAACTCTATTTCATTAATAATTATATATAATTATAAATCCAGTTTTTTAATATATTTCATAAAAAATTTCAATATTTTAAAAATTTCATTTTTGAAAAACAATAAATTTAAGTAATCTAAAAAATCATATTTCAACATTCAACATTCTTTTAAACTTTTGAACTTTTTTGTTGAACTAATTTTTTCAAAACTTAAAAATTATTAAAAAATATTTTATTTAGAAAAGTTTCTTTATATAAGAAACTTAAAAAAAAAACAAAATAAAAATAAATAAATTTAAAAATCAAATTAAAAATAAAAATTATTAATTAAATTTAAAAAAATTAATTTTTTAATATATTTAATTAATAAAAAAATTAATAAATTAAAAATCAAATTTAATTTTTTTAAATAATTTTTTGAAAAATATTTTTTTAAAAGTTTATTAAATTTAATTAATCTATTAATTAAAATTCATAATTAATTAAAATTAATTTTAAGGAATTTTATTTTAATTTTTTTTAAATTCTTTTTAATTCTGTAAATATAAGTATATATTCATTTATTAGTCGACAGTATAATTTTAATACGTCTGTAGATATTCCGATTACAAACGAAACTCATAAATGACTCAATAACATATAATAGCTATCCTCATATACATATGTATATCATAAAGAAATGCCTTATGGATGAAGCTGTCAAATTAATTGACATTTGCTATTGCCACCGCCGCTGTTTGTTGTTGCCGCGTACGTGCAGAAATGCATATTTTCTTCATGCGCGTCTCCTCATACATGAGTTAGCGCATAAACAATATTCATGCCACGAAGCAAAAAACTATTGCCATGCCACACACATAAAACACAGCCAGCTTGCAACATGCCGCATGCAACTAGAGGTAAACGAAACCCACTTGAGCTGCCGGCTGCGAGTCACCCTACAACTTTTTATTATTTTTGTTGTTGCTCCAGCCACAAGCTTTTTGACTGCGTTGCACGAGGGTGGCCACAAGCTTATAAACAATATATAATATAATATTTCGGGGTATATGTCTGTATATGTAAGTAAATGTGCCCCGCAATGACATTTTGACATTTCTGACAGCATTTGACTTTTGCCAAAAAGTCAATAATGCAAGTGCCAAGATAATAAAAATCACACACATCCGCATACTCACACGATTACCGACTGCATTCGAACGTGTAGACACAAGGGAGCGCGGTTGCCGGCACTGTAACGGTTATGTGGGAGTGAGTGCGACACGTATCTATTATATAAATGTTGCATGCTACAATGCGCATAATTCGCCATAACTAAGTGCGAACGTGTTGGTGGCTAAAAGCAAAGCGTATGGAGGGCAACACATTCACCACATAGTCATTCGCAACACCCTCTCAACACCCTCTCTACAATCCGCTTTGCTTGTGCGCAGAGCGTAGACACTTCGGTGGCATGAGTGTCAGTTATTGATAAAGATTGCTGCATTGGCACTTGCATATCAATGGCGAATGTTTATGACTCCGCCGGCACAGCCGCATATGTGTTAAGTAGTTGCTTAATATTGCACACTAGCAGCCATGAAAATATTAAGTAAATTATGGTTTGTATGAGGAGCGTTGTGAGAGAAGGCTAGAATTACTAAATTAATAGACTGGCGAACCCTGTCTACATTTTTCGCCCACTGCTGGCATAGTAAATAGAAGCAAAATATATTTTACCCCAAAAAGTATGCTACGGCTGAGACGTTGCTTTGCCGCAAATATTTTTACACGCTCTCCCCTCTGGATATTACTATTGCCGAAGCGCGAAAATGCATTATTATGATGGATAGTGTGCACTTACTAACACACACACACACACAAATTCATGCTTACATGGCTGTAATTATCTGTGCTTTCTGCATGTGTGCTTTGTCGTGGCGCCTTGGGGTATGCTACACTGCACGTATTCCCCTCTATTCCAACGCATTTTGCCACAAGCTGCTTGTGCTACTTTCATTATTGTTGTATTTTCTTTTTTGTGGATTAAGTTTTAATTAAAGTAATGTGCCATGACGACAACTTGACTTGATGAAGCGAAATGAAATCGTACGCAAAGCTGTCCGCATTTGCTTCCTTGGGGAAACGCTTTAAGAATATGAAATGCGAAAAGTCGCGTTGGTATTTATGTAGGTAGACAAGAATCAAGATATGCGGGCAGTGCTGGCGTAAAAATGAATTACATAAAAATATTTTTTCAACTTTCGGTTGCATGATGAAAAATAAGAGCATGTTGTATAAAATGGAAACATCAAATCAAATATTCCTTTGTTTCTGATGTATCGATCTGAAGTTTGTTGTACGTTATTTCTTCGCGAAAATTTTCTTCATTCTTGGAACCACCGATATCAGACCACTATAATATATAGTCATACAAACTTATCGATCAAATCAAAGCTTTGTATGAAAACTTTTTTATTTGTCAAGTTATCTTCATGAAATTCGGCACATATTTTTTTCATAGTCAGCGCTACAATCTTCGAAGATACTACTCAGATCGAACAACTATAGCATATAGCTGTCATACAAACTTGTCTGTAAATTTAAATTTTTGTATGGAAAACTTTTTTATTTGACAAGATATCTTTACCAAATTTGGCAAAAATTATTTTCAAAGCTAACGGTACAATTTCTAAAAAAATGGTTCAGATCGGAACACTTAAACATATAGCTGCCATACAGGCCTACTGATCAAAATCAAGGAATTAATCTTTGTATACCAATTTATACTGTAATAAATGCACCTGTGAAGGGTATTATACCTTTGCTGCAGCTGATTTAATAATTTTTCTTGTTTATGCTTAGTTTTTATGCAAATATGAAATCATGCAAATAGAACAATTAACCGGTAGAGCGCTATAGAATGAAAATTAGCTAAGCCTCTTCGTCCCATAACTATTCCTTTAATTATTTAGTTCAAGAAACACTCAAAAATATTTATATTTTTTAAAGAATTTTATATTCAAAAGACCAGATGGCAATGCATTTTCAATTTCTGGACATTTTATCAAGTCTGATATTTAAGCTTATTCCTCTCAACCCTACATGGCCTATAGTTATATTAGAAGCATCAGCGCTCAAAGTAAAAAATTAACATATTATTGTGACTAAAAATATTAAAGAGAGCTCGTAAATTTACATTCCCCGCCCATGCAAGTTGCCACCCACCAACACATTGCCGGCCGCTCACTGCAGCGCAATAAATCTGTCAAATTAGTTAAACAAATGTTTCTATCCTGTAAATGTCACTTGCAGCGCAGCAAACTTGCCAATCAAAGCCGGTACGAAGGCGAAAGAACAAAATTGGAACAGCGACAAAATGCAGCTGCCCCAAATTTACGCATCACTGTACTGTTTGGCACGCGCTGGTGATGATTTTATATGTGCAATTAAAAATCGGTGGGAGTGTTGACTGTGCTTGTGTGTTGATATTAATGAACCAATGCTATTTTTAACAAGTTGCCAATGATTTTTATGTTGACGACATGACAGCAAGCGACAGTTTTAATGTCAATCAAATGCATGCAACGCGTGAGTGACGCGCTCGCTAAAAAAAAAAATAAAATAAAATAAAATAAAATAAAATAAAATAAAATAAAATAAAATAAAATAAAATAAAATAAAACAAAACAAAATAAAATAAAATAAAATTGAATTGAATTGAATTAAATTAAATTAAATTAAAGTAATTTAAATTAAATTAAATCAAATTAAATTAAATTGATTTAAATTAAATTAAATAAATCAAAATAAAATAAGTTAAGAAAGAATGAAAAATATGACTGCAATTCGTAATTAGAATAGTTTTACTTCTGAAATTAAATTTATTAATTTTAATTAAAAGACTATTAAAAATATAGGCAATTGGTGATAAAGAAAAATGAATGTATTTGTCAGCAGTGTATTTTAAATTTCTAATTATTATACTCATTATATTTTTTCATAGTAATTTTGGTTATTATTATCAAAAAAGTCTCGATTCTTCAATTTATATTTTATTTTCTTTTTACATTCAGTTTCCAGCACCGCAAGCGCTTAGTCACTTCCTCATAAAAACTTCTACCATTAAAATCGTTACTTCACTTCATTCAAAATCAAATAACAGCAATTTCAGTGATGCTTTTCCGAACTTTGGCGCGACTGCACTCGCCCACTTTTTGATGATAAATTTTCCAACTAATCGCTTTGATTGCCGCCGAAGCAAAGCGAAACGTGTGACTGCTTCGAATACGACCGAAAATTATACGTTCGTGGCATTTTGGAGAATTTTCGGAATTTAAAAGAAGGAAAAGTAGAGAATGTATATGTAACAGTCATATATGTAAAACATACATACATTTGTATCTAAGTATGCCATTGAAGAGTCGTAATAACTTGCGCTGAGCACATAAAATATATATTTTCCTCGTAGCGCGGCACGCCGTGTGGCAAGTAGGGGATATTTGGACCAATGCATTTTCTATTTTCAATATTCAAAACTTATTTCTTTTTGTTTGGTTGCTAATATTACCAACCAAAAGTCGTAAAAGTTCCGGCTTTTGTTCGACTTTATTAGAAAATTTTGAGTGACATGTAAGAGAGAAAGAATAAAATTTTGTTCAAAAATTTTGTTGTAAGCATTTTCATTGAGTCAGTTGTCGCTGTGGGCTAATAAATAACGGTTTTAAGTGACAAAAATATTTTTGGAAACTTTAATAATGTCAAATCAACAAAATATTCTTGTATCCATAAAGCTACTGAATTACTGTTAATTAAGTATCTTGCATTCTCTAATGGAAGTTAATTACTTGTAGTTAAAAGTCTATGAATGAGTACACGATTTGGTGTTATTTGTTCTACATACCTGCTACACAACATAAAATGGTATGCCTAATTTATACAACAGCCATAACTTGTTCCACAATTTGGTTAACAACTCAAAATGGACGCACGCGGCGGTACTCATACAAGCCCCACATATGTGGGAACCCTAATGGAATTTGTTGGTACATTTAGAAATTATAAGGGATTCTATTCTGAGTTATTTCTAGAGGAATACAATTTAAATATACTCATATGCATCCACATGTATGCTTTTGGAAACAAAAGGTTACCATTACAAGCCTTATTACTCTGACCTTTGGTAAGTCTTAAATGTTTTCTACTGAAATCAAAAAAATATATACAATTACTTTATTAAATGATTGGATAACGATCTGATCTTTTACATCTTTATTTGACAGCAGACAATTCGTTAATTGAGTCAATTAGCATTTTAATTGAGTCAATTAGTAATTTAGTTAAACAAATATTGTATTAGTATTAGGTCGTTAATTAAGTCAATTAGCATTTTAATTGAGTCAATTAGTTATTCAGTTCGACAATTAACTGTTACCGATATTATTCTAATAGACCAAGTTTCTTAATTGAGTCAATTATTTATTAAATTGAATAAATTAACAATTTAATTTGACAAATATTATTATTTATACTACAAATTGGCTTAAGTATCTTTAATAAGGTAAAAAAATATAAATTATGTATATCTTTCCGAAATTGTGCAATGTATTTTAAATAACAAGTTTTGTTATTTAACTATTTTGATATTTGACAGATAATAAAACCTACGAATATATAAACCCTTTTGATTACTTTGTATGACAACTGACAGTTCATTAATTGAGTCAATTAGCATTTTATTCATCAACTCCTACTGTGGGTAGTATATTAATTGACTTAATTAATGATTTATGATAGTAAAAAGTTTACTACTTTCAATAAAATATGCTATAGTATTTTTTTTAATATTTTTCTTTCAAAATTTTGCATTGGATTTCGGAATTTCAAGTTTGATTACAGATGACAGCTGACTAGTGACTTTGATATTTGGCAGGTAATATAACCTACAAGTATAGTAAGATGGCTGACTAGTAACTACTACAACATTATAAGTTAATTCTGACTTCAAAAACTGTCAGTGAAACTACTGACTCATGACAACTGACTGCTGACAAGTGACTACAAAAATATGTGCCTGCAAAATTTATAAATAATCGTTAAAGTTGACAATTTTCATAGCTAAACTTAGCTCTACACCAACTCCAGGCGCCTACAAATCCCGACAGGGCACGAGACATGACAAGACAACACCCATTCCCCACCAAAAGCAACAACTGATGTGTCAAGTAACACTCGAGCAGTGGCAGTCATTAAATTAAACTGCAACACACCGTCAAGGAAGTACATATTTGCTACACAAATATTTGCTTAGTTGTTGTTTTTTGGTTTATTACACATACGTAGTTTTTGGTTGTTGTTTTGTTGTTGCTAACTTGCGCCCATTGTGTGCTTGGCGGCAACATAAAGGACATAATCGACAGCTATTGAGCAAACAGCTAGGATAACAGCAGGATATCATGTAGCAGCGCTCATATTGACGAATTGTTAATCGCATAAGCACATACAATAACAACAACGACAAAAGTATAAATATGTGTGTGTGTGTGTGTTAGTGGCCACACTGTCAACTGCAGGTTTTACGCACGTTTTAATTAATCGTCAAAGTAAGCTTTGTTTGCTGTTGTTGCTGGTTTTGTTGTCTAGCTCTTTGTTCGCTTTTTGACATTTTAATAGTTTTATGGCATTGACACTTATTATTAGTTATTTTTTGGTTGATTCGGCCAGGGCTGGTGGGGCTTTTTGGCGATGGTCGTTGATTTATGCATTAAGTATCTGTCTGGTGAATTCATTAATTTCGACAGCCACTGTAATGTATAACGGTAGTCAAAAGCAGAAAAAGCTAAAGTTTGGAATACAAATATTATTTATTATGAAGTATGCCGTATGGCTTTTTGGAAACAAAATAAAATAGTTGCATGATTTATTAATAAAGAGTACAGGGATAAATCATATTTGAATGTAGTTCATAGAAGCCAGTTGAACATATTTAGGAGCCAATTTGTAAGTTGGCAATGCAATTTTTTCCGTTAATTTATATGAAAATCTTTTAATCGATTATTTTGTGTCAATTTATCGATTATTTTATATCCATTCAATCGATTATTTTTTGTAAATTTATTAATTATTTTATATCGATTTATTGTTTATTTTATATGAATTTATCAATTTTTTATAACGATTAATCGATTATTTTTTATCGATAACATTACGCTCAAGTTTACAGTTTAAAACAAAAAGCCAGAAGCCAAATTTTTTCTTCCATGAAAATTTAGACTTGAAATTAAAAAAATATGTTATTAACGATATAAATATCGTAAATTTCTTCACATCATCATTTACTAAAATTATTATTAGGTTATCGAGTGTTTCCATATTGGTTGAACATGTTTTCGAAATTTTTCGAAAAGTGAAACAATCGTTTTTTAAAGAAATTTTAATATTTTAATTTGAATGTTATTAACCTTTATGTGTTATCCACTCTAAAACTTCTTTTATAGATACATACTTGTATATCTATAATATCCATCTCTGTGTCTATCACAATTTCTATTCTTATAGCTATCTCTATGTCCATATCAATCTCTATGGCAGTCCTAAATTATCTCTGTCCCTATCCCTATCCCTATCCCTATCCCTATCCCTATCCCTATCCCTATCCCTATCCCTATCCCTATCCCTATCCCTATCCCTATCCCTATCCCTATCCCTATCCCTATCCCTATCCCTATCCCTATCCCTATCCCTATCCCTATCCCTATCCCTATCCCTATCCCTATCCCTATCCCTATCCCTATCCCTATCCCTATCCCTATCCCTATCCCTATCCCTATCCCTATCCCTATCCCTATCCCTATCCCTATCCCTATCCCTATCCCTATCCCTATCCCTATCCCTATCCCTATCCCTATCCCTATCCCTATCCCTATCCCTATCCCTATCCCTATCCCTATCCCTGTCTCCACTTCAATTTCGTCCTCAATCTTAGTCTCTATCCTCATCTCCTAATTATATTTTCATCTCAATCTTTATCCTCCTACCTTAACATCTCTATCAGATTTATGCTTATTTCTACACCAAGTTCTCTAATGTTATATCTTCTCTATTGATTCAAAAATATACCGTTATATAAGTAAAAGTAAGCCCTAAAACCGCGTACAATTACGCTTTGCCTTCCAATAACAACACAAAAAGTAAATGTTCTTTATTTAGCAGTTATTTTTAATGATATTATGTTTGTTGTTGTTGTTGTTTTGTCATTCCATGCGTTTCTCCGCAATTAATTTATGCAAATTTCTGACTAACAACGCATATAATTCCATTTACTGCTAACTTACGATGCAAGTGAATGGGCGCTCTGCATTACAGCATTGTTGTTGTCAAATGTGGAACGTAGTAACACAGAGTTGCATGTAAGGCGGCAGTAAACAGAAAGCATAAAACAAAGCAGAGTACGTGCAGAGCGCCCACCACAGTAGGCAAAATAAGGAACAAAGCCAACAGGATATGAGCTGAGTAAGTGAGGTTATGTGTGAGCACATGTAGTTGTGCCCTTTTAGTGCGAAATTTATGGCAACATTAGAGAGGCATGTGCCTTTTATGGGGCATACTGTGTTATTTTTTTAAATTTCTCATCAAAGAGGCAGTAATATTAGCTTATAATAACTGCATTGTGGCAGAAAGGTTAAAGTTCATACGTGGAATATGTGAATGACTAAATTTTGTGAGGCATGAAAATTCTAAAAAAGCAACAAATGCATAACAGAGAAAAATTGTGAAGCTGTTGAAAATTGTGAAATTTTATTTGCTGAATTATTTTTGTGTTTTTTTCTTCAAATTAGCTTAAATTCTTGGCAAATATATTCTGAGCTGCACTCAGCGCGCCACGTGCCTCTGAAGTGGCATGCGCGATGTAAAAAGCCTACGAAACGCCACACGTGTTTGGACATTACTTCAACTAAAAAGCTGAAGGACACTCGAAGCTGTTGAAAAACTGCAAACAAGAAATTCCAACGAAATGCTTAAACCGACAAAGTTGAAAGGCAAGCGAGCCCATGTATTGCGCGGCAATTGAGAGAACCACGGAAAATAAAATTGAAAAAAAAAATATTTCTAATACGAAACTGCAGTTTTTGTACACAGCTCTGTTCGCATCATCTGTATTTACGCCTAAAAGCGTGCTTCGCCACTTCCGCTCCACGCATTTACATTTCCGCTGCGCTCCTGTGCGTACACCGACGACAGACCACCGCTTGTCGAAGTTTACCTGGGACACACACGTCATTTCATTACATATTTTCAGCAGCGAATTTTTTTCACCTTTTTTTATTCTCGCCGAAGCCCAATCGTGCGTTGTCGCTATAACGGCGCGAGCTTGTTTAGAACGGAATGCAAGAGTCCCAGCACTGTTGAACCCTGCAAGCACACAGCAAATATACCCTGGGGATCGTGTTAACGTCAGTTTTGCAATGCAGAACACAAAAAAATTTTGGAATGGGAAGCCTTATGGATTCCTTATACACATTCTTCTTTTTTCTATGCCTGCTGTCAGGAGCGCCAATCAAATCGGTATTTTGGTTGAAGGGAAAATGAAAATTGGCGAGCTAGTCTGGCATGTATTGGCAGGCAATTGATTGCTTTCAAGGGACTTGTTGTGTTTTTTGTTTCACGAAAGCCTTGAAATAGCTGCAGTGTACTAAAATGCAGTGAAGTTCC
The DNA here is from genome assembly GCF_024586455.1 of Bactrocera neohumeralis. Lineage (NCBI taxonomy): Eukaryota > Metazoa > Arthropoda > Insecta > Diptera > Tephritidae > Bactrocera > Bactrocera neohumeralis. The sequence continues at coordinate 14,222,853 of NC_065921.1, forward strand.
TTAAAGTATGCTTTAGAAAGCAACAACAAAACAAACAAAAATATTGTTTAGTAATAAAGTTGGGGATTTAAAGTGAAGTCAAGAATGAAAAATATAGTATTAAATGAAAGTTTTCTACAGTAATGTTTTTAAATTTTTCGTTTAAATGATTCAATATAAATGAATCGATATTTAGCAACTATCGATATCACTCTGAAAGTATAGGTATTAAGAGTTTTTGTCATAGATTTATGATTACAATTATAAAGGTAAAATCTGGTGTTATAAATATTATTGCTCTTAAAATTTGATTATTTTTTCTAAAATTTCTGATTTCAACAGTATACCAAATTTTATGATAACACATTTTCATCCGATAATAGTTTCAGATATTGTGACGTGGATCTGATTGGCACTTATAACCACATATCTATGTACATATAACTTAAACTAATATAAAGCCAGTAAGTAAACTGACATCACAACTTCTACCGATAATTTATATCTAAATCGATTAATCTATTATTTTATGTCGATAACAATGTTGCGATTTAAGCTGAACTATTTAAAAGCCATTCAGTAAACTTATATCAACCGTTTATCGATAATTTATTTATACACAAATCGATAACTCGATTATTTTTTATCGATAACATTATGTTATTCTTAATAATTTTTTAACCCAGAAGCGCGTATTTTCATTTCTACAGCGAGTACGTTTTTGCGATTAATCGAGTTTAAGAATATCAATTAAAAATTATTATTATGACCTATTGACCAGTAAATATAAATTTAAATTTGAAATTGAAAGATGTAATAATAGAAATATCATTACAAAGTTGTAGCGGTTTCGATAAGCGAATATGTTGAGCTTCGTAATTTTATTCAAATGAAATTATATTAATAATATAATCATTTATCGATTTTTTCCATATTAGTTTGATTTCTTTATTTGACACCATTTTCTGTTATAATATCGATTATTAATTTTATATCGATACCCATAAAACTTTTTATCGATTACATATACATATGTATGTATATTTATCGATTATACATCGATCAAAAAATACACTTAAGAGTTATTGACGTGTTATTAAATCGATTCTAAAACTAGTTTTGTCTAAACGTATATACATACATATATTTATCGATTATGAATATATCGACAATTAAGTATTATGTTGATCTTAAACGATTAAATGTAAAATCACGTTAAAAATTTGTAATTTCGGAGTGAGCGTTTATTGTAAATATCGATTTTTAACTTCGATTAATCGATTATTTTTTAAAATTAATTACTTTTTTGCTCAACTTTGAAAACCCGACCAATCTGAAATTAGTTTTAAGAAAATTCGATTTTTTTTAAATTCTGTTATCTATAACTTCTAAAATTCAGTATTATATATATGAATTTGAGTATACATACGTTCGACAGCGACAGAATTGTAAATCTCATTTCTGTTTCAAAAATCAAAATTAAAAATTATCAAAATATACATTTTGATTATAATAAAGGTACTTTATTTTTAGATATATAATTATTTTAACAGAATTTGATATTAATCAATAGCAAAAACATCAAAAAGATATGCCTGCAGATATTTGCGCACCCATTAAATAACACAAAGCATATCTGCAAATTACAAATAGCGCCTGCCGCCCACCTAAACGCCTCCTTGACTACCAGCAACAACACCGCCCAACGACGCTGCAAACTTGTGTCGGCCGAGTCACGCATAATTTCATTTTCAAATTAGCTAAATTTATCTGCAAATATGTACACATTTACCCCTGCCACAAACATACATACATGTGTACATACTAACTTCCTCTCCATGGCGTACGAAAAACTTAGTAATTTTCTCACATTTTAGAGACACGAAATGTGGCAAGTTGACGGTCGCACTCCAGCAAATGCCACAATGTATGTTGGGCCTTGGAAAGGTGTATGTGTGGCTGTCCGGAAGCCTCAATTCAGGAAGCTCAACGCTTTGCCTAGCAGCTGTTCAGTCACTCAGTCAAGCAGTCAGGCGGTGAGCCGGTGACACTCATCCAGCCGGTGAGTATACCGGTGAGTGTGCCGAACGACCGGCAAAAGCAAAGTCCCTCATTTATTTGAAAATCTAATTAAATTGCTTTGCTTTACCTTCTCTTCACCTTCGTTTATTTCCATATTCATGTCTACGTTTGTTCGACTTGGCGTCTGTTTTGCATTTAGTGTTTTTCCTTTCAGGCTTCTGCTTTAGCGCCATCATTCATTCCGTCTTTTATTCATAAATATCTTATCTCTCATATCTGCGTCATTTGTACTTAGTGTCATACATATATTGTATATTTGCTGATTCTTTTTCGCCCATACTGTCCTCGCTGCCGCAATTCCACAATTTCCTTTTAATTTGATATATTTCCTTGTGTATAATTTTCTTTTTCACAATTTGTCTTTATCTTGCAAAATATTTAGGTAATTTGACTTTTATCGCTGCATGCAATCTGTTGCCTTTGTTCAAACGCTCACATACATCCGCCTTCCCTCACTTCAAACATCCTCATGCCAATTCTTAATCGTATTTTCGCTTTAATTCACCACCTTCATTTATGTTGCTGTTTTGTTTGGTATACCTTTAACTTTCGGGCAACTCATATTTATGTTAGAATACCCTCCCTTTTGTTGCTGAGCCCTTCGAAGGCAATATCGCTGGTTTTCACCAATATTTTTGAGTCATATCCGTTTCAGTCCTTACTGCTATTATTTTTCCATTTAAATTTTTTGTTCACTATGGTTACTTTGGCTTTGCGGTTCCTTCATTATGCGGTGAATTCATGATTTTATGATAATTTTCGTTAATTCCAGCGAAATAAATTTTTCAGTTCAATTGCGTCTGAGCAAATGTGTGCGGAGGGTTGGAATTCTTAATTTCTGCAATTGCAGGATGTATTGTGAGACTTGAATGTGGCTGGTGGCAAGCTTACGGGTGGAGATAAAAGTTTTCCTAAGGGAAATAATATAGAGAACACATGGTTTAGGTTTGACGATCCACCTACTTGAGAGCTTTAAGAATTTCTCGCCAAGTATTGAGAAACATACTTATCTCCTTTCAGAATATATATGTATTTCAAAGTATTTCCAGATTAGAAAGTTATGCATATAATTTCTGGACAGACACCATCAAAATTCTCATGAAGTTTGGAGTTTATTTGAAAATCATTTCTTGCAATACAGTATTCTGATCGCATAACCAGAAGAAGAATATGAAGAATAGTAACGGAACAGTAGAAAGGTAGATTTAAATACTTTTCCTCAGAGAACTGCAATTGAATACCATCGTACTGAAAGAGTATGTTAAGGTGATAAAATGGGTCTTCAATTTAAGATCGAAAGTATTAGAGTAGAAGCGGTAGGTGACTCTCCGTACTCTCCGCGGAATTTTGCTCGGTTCGGGCGCGAATCGATAAAAAAACTTTACCAAGACTCATTTCAACACATTTTGGTTTTGGTTTTGGATATGAAGCGTGCCAACTAAAGTTTTTTGTACGTCGCTTTTGGAAAATCATCGAATAGAGGTCGCAACAGAGATAAATTATGACATAGCAAAGGATCCTACATTCATCTATCACGTCATTACTGCTAACGAGTCTCAGGAGTCTAATATTATCATTCCGGATCATGTAAACGTGTTTTAGATATTACTTTTTCTCAACAAAGGCGCTCATAGCTCTGTTCCAACATTTTTTCTTAGTGGCCTACCTTGAAAGATACAAACGGTTTCTTAAAATCCTAATAATTGATTTACAAATAAATTTTGAGCCGATGAAGAAAACCTTTCCAGTAGTGTCCGAAATGAAAATGCTCCCATTTCTTGCCTTTTGAAGCTGATTTTCAGAAAAGATTGATCGGTTCACCTTCGACAATCGGTGAAATTTCCGGTTAAGTGATTAAGTATTCGAAATAAGAAATCACAGTCTTTAAGTGATAGCGAATTTCTGTTTTAGGTCCAAGACCTAGACTTCTTGGATCAATGTCAAATCATTCAAGATCTAAATTTTACTATGGATAGGCAATATTAGAGATATTTACTATAAAATATTTGAATCGAGTATTATTAAATGGTCTAAACAATATTCCGTTATTTGAATCGGATATTATTTTAAAACTGAAAAAAATAATGGCAAGAAACTTTTTAAGAAAAATTAACATTTTTAATTGAAGTAAAAATATGTTATATAATAATATAAGTAAAATGGGAACCCAAAGCAAACATAAGTCATACATAACCTCACATATGTGCTGTCCCTCCGCAATGAAATCTCAGTTTCGCAATCAGCGGCGAATGAAGAGCAGATTGATTGATCGAATGAAGCTTTTCTCAATGCGAGACACAATAGGCTCCAAACCAACAGACGCTAGGAGGCAGATATGACGTCAAAATCAAGTGGGTACTCACTTTCATGTATGCCTACCAGGTTAAACAATGGATACAAACTCATATGGTCTAAAGTCAATGTATGTTACAAGGTGTGTGTCTGTTTGCAAAATCGTGATACGCGTGAGGTGTTGATTTGCCGCAATAAAGCGGCCGAAGTGCAATAACAACAAAACCTAATCGCACAAAGCGGAATATAGATAAAAATCTAAATGAAATTGTAGCCGCAAAATATAAAACTTAGTATATATAATTCTATAAAACTAGCGTGCGAGAAAGCGCTTTACAGTAGACAAAAGAAAAAAAAATATAACAATAAATATATTTACTGAAGCGTCGAGCTCAACCGCGCGCTTTGTTCGCTCATAAAGCAGGAAAAAATTGCACATAAAGCGGCAAGAAAGTAGTAACAAGATGCAACATGAAGGCCCAAATAATAGTAAAACACTTAAGTGGTACTAGCGAAGATGCAGCAACAATGAATGAGCGCGCCAGCTTGCAACAAAGGCGCGCAACACATTTTCCCACCACAAAATTCGCAATAATCGCGATTTTATATTATTTGCCTGCCGCTGCGCTTGCGATCCGCACCAGACCAACCAGCCACCCACTCGTTTAGCCGTTTGCCAGCGCGCTCGCGCATTCGCCAGTTCGCTCTCCTCTCATCCAAATTAATTGCATGCAATAAAAATCTCCCGCAGCGCTGCAGAATTGCAATTGCAACAATAATAAAAATCATAAAATGCATTGTGCACACTGTTTTTGCAGTCATTTGTTTTTGTTTTGTTGCGCGGCAACATGAAGATGTGTTGCAACATGCCGCGGCTGTGTGTTGCGCGCTCGCCAAACATTTTCTCTGCTGTTGAAAGCTAAAATTGTATATTTTGAATGCAGGTCTATATTTCCAATTCGCGTAAGCTCATTTGTTATTATGTTTATTTTGCATTTTGAAAGTCATTTCGATTTTGTTTTTGATTTCGTTTTTTTTTTCATTGATTTTGTATATGCAACAACGGCCAGTGTTGCAGCGAGAAAATAGCCAATGTAGAAAACATAAATTGCAGCTGGCGATAAATAGTGAAGCTAAATGGCAGCGGGAGATTTGTTGCCGAAATAGGAAGTAATAATAGGGAAATTTGTTGGCAAATGGCATGGCATTAAATTGTTGCACGCAATGAATGGGAACGGCTTTGAAGTTGTGCGATTTGGGGCAACAATGTTATTGTGCTTTTTAGCAGCTTATAAAGCTGGTGTAATAATTTATTTTAATGGTCGATTTCTGATATGCAAATGGAATATAATATGATGCTGGAAACTATATATTTTCAATTTGCCACGAAATTGTTAATGGCAGATTTATAATTTAAAATGATTTAAATTTTTTTATTCAAACTTTTAAAATTTTTTAAAGTTTTAAAATATTTCAAATTTGAACTAAACTAACATAAAATTTTTTCGCACCTAGTTCGCCTTTACTTTAGTGCTGAAAACTTTTATTTTTTCTACCTTGAAGCCTTATTTTAAGAGGAACAAAAGAGCATGTGAGAAGCGTTGCCTACATTTTAGCGCAAAGGAATAAACTCGACGGCTGTGTTAAATGCACCAAACCATAGAAGGGGGGCAGCAATTTATAGCAAAAACAAGCAATGAAAATACTAAAAAGATATGATTATTTTATTTTTTTAGTTTCATGTTAGAGTTTATAGCTGGGATTTAGAATAGGATCTACTGAATTCGAAGTTGTAGTAGCTATGGGCTGTCACAGGAGGTTCTTCAACTTCCCAAAATATAACAACGATAACTTAATTCTAAAAACGAATAGACTCCTCGCAATAAACTTGATTTAAGGAAATGGAAGCTAAAGTAAAAAAAATTCAGTCGGTAAATTATCAGATGGTATTGGTCGATTTTTGTACGCTGGATGTGATATTGGACGTCTTGGCAATATCAACAGTCACGATCGTTTCCTGGGAGTAGAGTTCGAGTTTAATAATTACAAACTCCATTCTCTCACTCTACTACATTATCTAGTAGTAGAATATAAAAGAATACGAGAGCATCGATCCGCTCCTATTCTACCGATAGTGATTTCAGGGTGCCTTTTCTTACTAGCTCATCAGCTATGCAATTTCTTGGGATTCAGCTGTGGCCTGGCAACAATACCAGTCTTATCACAAAGTTATTCGATATTGATAGTGAGGTTAGGCACTCCTTGTCCAGTCCTGAATGTTCTGTTAATGAGTTCAAGGCTAACATCGCAACTTTGCTATCTCAGTGAATGGTCACTTATCTGAAGGATACCTTACCTTACCTTAATGGCTGCAACCTCGGCTTGGAAATCATTGCAATAGTCAGGAAGTTTAAAGCTGGAGTTAATAGAGAGCTCCTGACCATCCGTAAAGAAGTTCTGCTCCTCTCCTCCAACAGCTTTTTTTCACCCACAACCCCTTCCCTGGTATATAGACAGAGAACGAGCTGCCAAGGTTCGGTTTGGGGACTCCATGATCCAAGTGATCCAGCGTGAAATAAAAGTGTGTGAGAATTACCGAGTGTTTAGACACGTGTTCTTTTAGAAGCCCAAATTTTTTGATTGCAACCTTCGCAGCAATACACCTTCCGACAGTGTCTACGCGAAATATGTGCAAGATGATGTTAAGTGACATATTTGGAGTGGACCTTAGTGCAACACACATGCTGATGAGCGCCGTTTATTGAACGCTCTCAAGTTTCTTTGCAAGTGTAGTCTTTTCTAGAGTCCTCCACCACATAAATACTCCATGGAACATAATGGAATTGTCTTGCACGACTGCGATATCCTTCTGGCCTATAGTGAGCCGTAAGAGATCCTTAGAACTACTGGCTCTTAGCAAAAGCTGTTTCGCCGCAATTGTAGTTATTCTGACTTGAAATTGTCCAATATTTATTCGGACGATCTTGCGAAAGTTGTCTAGAGAAAAGTGGTTACCAATCAATAAAAGCAAATACCCTCAAATATGCTATGAAGTGTCTTTACTGTCAAATTTACTGCTAATTTGGAGAAACTTCCAAATCTCTCCGCTAATTGCGGACAGAATGGAGCTTATATAGTGTTATTGCATTTGCGTTTGTGTGCGAAAGAAAAAAGGTTTCTCAGAGTTATCCGAATAGCTGAACTCACTACCCTTCCTGCTGAAACCAACTCAACTTTCTCGAACAAAAAATTGTGGTAATTAGGAACTCCAATAACAAGTCTGCGAATGAAATGCGAAAAATGTTGAGAGAGATTAGTGAGTTAAATAAAGTTAAATAGAAGAGGCTACAACACACATACACACAAAAAAACTAACCACAAAAACTATGCGCTGAAGACAACACAAAACTACTCAGCAAAGGGACTTAACCGAAATCGATAGAGATTGCAAGTCATCGCCAAAGGAACTGCGCGCTAATTTGCCGCTTCATTTCACCAACCAAACACAAAAACAACAACAGCAGCAATAAAAACCAAGTGGAGACCAAAAAGTAGTCTTTCAAAGCAAAAAGGGCAGCAAAACGGGCAACTAAGCAGTGAGTGGTCTCAACCGTAATTTGCGACAAAACTACTACCGCAAATTTTTACTAATTACTCGCCAACTAACCGACGCATCCACACTCATACACACGCGTGCACGCCGAGTGGACACTAAATGCGGATCACAGCAGAGAGCAAGATGAAATGAAGTGCTAGAGGAGAGGAGAGGGGTCCAAAAGCCATTTCGAAAAACGAGACGAGTTAATACGCTACTTCAGCTACTAAAATCGCCCACGCTGCTCCAACCGGCGTAAACAGACGCACACTCATGCAAGTAAGCCCACAAAGTGTGTTGCACGAAGTACCCGGCGCAAAAGGAAAAGTGAAAATCTCTGGTTTTGGCGTAAAAACGCAAATGTCTGCCGTGCGTGAGAGGGAGGTGGGAGGCGGAAAAGCGCTTGCTGATGGATGACACAAGTGGATTTGTCTCCGTCCAGCGGCAATGGTGGCGCGTAAAAGTTTATTTCGCTCACTTTTTCTATTACACCATTCTCCTATTTTGGTCTTCTTGTGTTTTTGCTTTGCGTTTCTTTCGCATGCGAGTACTTTGCTTATTGTTTTTGTTTCCGAATGAAATGAAATTTGTGGCAATCATTGGCATTAGTTGCTATTTCACACTATGAACTTGCAACAAGCTTGTAGACAGCAAAAAAAGGGTAAAACGATAGTACTCAAAAGAACATATACAGTTATATAAATAGATGTGGGTGCATTAGTACATTAGTGCCTTCGTCCTATCATTGCTACAATTTGCCAAACTTTTGCTGTGCCGATGTGAATTTGTGACTGTTGGGAGCCATTAGAGTTGGTGCAAAGTGAGGTTATGGCAAGTTTGTTGAGTATTTTGACAATTACGGAGGCAATTAGAGGTTTTCGGGAGTTTTCACTCACTAAAATGCTTCCCATATCATTTAATAGGTCTTTGGAAGTGGATTACAACTAGTAATGTGAGCCATTTCGCTGAATAACACTCTAATTACAGAAAAAGGTCGCCCAAAATTTTTCATAGCATTTTTCGTATGAATACATTTTATTACATACTAATGAAAATCGCTACAAAAAAAATTAGAATTACCTTAATGCACCTCTTTAAGAACTTCGGAGCTTTCATTGAAATTCTAAGCTTTCATTCAAAAAAGTTCTGTAGAAAAGCTCAAAACTTTTTAAGCTTCACTTTTCATATCTTGACCTAAATTTTAACAACTACGAGGTGTTCCTTTATTATATTCAAAATCGTATTTATCCTCTTTTGTATTCTCTTTTCTCAACAGTGCACGAGAACTTAAATAATTCAAGATGGTTTACACGAGCACTTTTTCATAATTTTAAAATAAAAGTCGGTTCTAGTTTAGTTGCAATCATAAATTATGAAAGCTTGGCGAAAATGAGCTTAAAGCTCTGTAAAAATTAATAATCTGCAGTTTTGGCTTTCGGGTTTTTATTTTCTAGTAGTCATTGCTTTTGTGACACTCTTTGATAAACTTCTTAATTGCTTTTTCTAATATTTCTCGCTCCTACCATTTCTGCCTCTCCCCACTAAGCACAAAAATATGCAAATATGTCTCTTATATCTCTGAGTAATTTAAAATTTTATGATTGTAAACAAAAATTTTATTACGCTGAGCAGATTAAATGTCTGTATATACGCATGAGTATAAGTTTGACTGAGTGACCATTAGGTAAATGAACTCATAAAATATTTGACGCTCAGAAAATGTTTATAATAAACTAGCTGATTGGGCTTGAGAATACTATGATTGCGAACAAAAATATACCAGACTTTTAAACAAGAATTTTATAAGTTTTCTGACGAAGTTAGGTTGTTGTGGCGATACCTTCTAGAAAAATGCAGAAGTCGACGCCGTATTCTACTTGATAAGAGTACTCAACAATTCCGTAGGAAAAATTTGCGACTGATGTGCTAAGAGGTTTGTGGGGTATTTGAGGTATCCTGATAACGAATTTGAGTTAAAAAATTGTCAATTAAGTACAGCTACTTTTGTGGTTTGACACCTTGACTACGACTCAAAACACCCTATGTGTGAAATTTTTACTGTCATTGATCGATTTTAGCAACCTTATATTAGCAAGAAACAGTCTCTAATATCACTGTTGCAAAAACACTGTAAACTAAAGCTGGACATTTTGAAAGTTTCAAAATATTATTCTTAATACTAAATTTCGATTTTTTTTAATTTTTCGCGTTCGGGTTTGATAATACGAGACCCCGATAATTCGGGGTTTCTTTCTCAAATTGTTTCAAAATATTCTTCTTTAAACTAAATTTCGATTTTTTTAATGTTTCGTGTTCGGGATTGATAGAACGGGATCCCGAAAATTCGGGATTCATTTGTTTTTTAAATTTTTTCAAAATATACTATTTTTTTAATCTTTCGTGTTCGGGTTTGATAGAACGGGATCCCGAAATTTCGGGATTTATTTGTTTTTGTTTTTTATTAATGCAGAAGCTGCCTAAAGGTATGGATTTACATTCTAAACCTCGACGTATTTGCATTTTTATGTTCGAGATTGGAAATTCGGGGCCCCGAAATTTGGGAATTACTCGTCGGTTATATGAACAAGTTTGTAAATTTATGTCCTAAAGTTCCAGCGCTCTAAGAATTTTTATTGTTGTCGTTTTTTGTATACGAATATTATATTATAAGATTATAATAGCTCTGTCTGTAAGGTTAAAATTAATGTTCCGTAAAATTAAAAATCGAACTGTCTTATAATGTTTTATGTCCACTAATGCGATTAAAAAAAGTGATATTGCCTAATACATTTTCAAATTCCGAAAAAATTCACTTAAATTAAGCTCATATAACACTAATAAGGTTATGAAAAGGATGTTATAACAAATTATCATAAAAAAATCAGATATTGTCTTTTTTAATAAAAATCAAAGTAAATTCATTCTGGTCCCGAAAATTTTCGGGATCTCGAATTTAAAATTTGTATTAAATGTGCTTTCGGGTTTTAAAATGCTCTTATCAGAATACTTTTCTAGAAAATAATATATAATTTACAAAGAAATATTGAAAACGACCGAGAAGTACGTGAGCGAGATATTGAGGTGAGCAAAAGGTTGCCAGGAATCAATTTCGACGCAGAAAGACTTATTTGAAAATAAATATACATATATCTTTGTAGTTTCTCATATATGTAAACACATATCAAATGATTCCTTCATTGTTATTTTGCAGAATTGAACTTGCAACATTTTAATGTAATTACTAAATTTTCTAATGCGATTGTCTTAGCTGCTACATTCCAAGTGGCAGAAGAGCGATAAGTTGCGAATTGCAGAGCGCAAGACAAAAAGCAAGGAATATTGCAGATAAACATAATAATGCCAGCAACATTGTTTGTATATGCATGACACATGGATCCAGTATATATGTATATATTATATAAGTATCCATTAGGTCTGTCTGCCCCATTGGGGATAGCTCCACACTTTGTTGGCGAATGTGGCAATAAGCAATACGCTAAAGGCGGTAATTATCTGCTTGTGAATTGCGTACATTTTTCAAACCGTTTTTTGTAGCAACATTTATTTTAAGCATTTTCAATTTTGTAGCAACTTTTCGCATGCACAAGTGGCGTGGCACTGAAGTCGCTTGCATTTTTGTTGCATTTTGTCTTTCGTTTTGCTGTTGTGGCACTTGTTCTGCTTGTTTGTTGTTTAGTTTTTGCCCGGACATAACTTGAAAGCGCAACAAAAAGTTGCAAGCACAGAACAAAAAGTTGCAAGCACAAAACAAAAAGTGTGGCAAGCAAGGGCCAAACGACTTGCGGCAACCTCAAATAAGCAACTTGCACAACAAACATGGACACCAACAAACTATATAGAGAACATATACTTCAAGATAATTGTCTGTTACGTTCGCCTCCCCGCCACGCCTTTGTCGCCCAGCCAACTGCAGCAACGCCTTTTGTCTTAGAAAGTGTTGAGTATCGGTTATGCGTCCGCTCGTACATTCCGTCGTCGTCCCGCCTTTGTGTCTGCCACCAGCCAGCCATGCTGTTCGCCTTAAAATTAAAATTATTGCTTTTTCAAGTGAAAAATCTGCCTCAGACATTTTGGAGTGTCTTCAACCGGCAAAAGAACCGAAACACCACTGGCTGCTGCCGCAGTCAAAGCGTTCGCTCTAACGGCATATGCATATTTTACAGTAAATTAAATTTACTAAATGCATTCTTCGAATACAAAGCGTGCAGGGGAGAGTGTTGGAGGCGATGGTGTTGCAGAAGCCACGCACTGCTGGTTCTAAATATCGGCACCGGTCCAAGCCAACAGGAAATGAATGTAAATAAAATTTTGAAATTATTTGAATGTTCGAACATTGTGCGGATGCCGGATATTCGCAGCGTTGCAGGGAACGCCGTTTATTAGACATTTTTGGTTATTAAAAAATTAAGACTTTATGGAATAATCAATTCTTTATTTAAGGTTAAAAATTGTTTTTTTTTTTTAATTTTTGAAAAATACTTGAAAAAGAAAGCTATAAAAATGATCCTTTCTCTCCGCGCTATCAACGTCTCGGACGTCATACATCTCAAGAGTTTTTCAATACATAAAGTAACGGCAAAATACGCCAAAGAATAAACTCGATGTGGAGTAAAAAACAAACCCGAAAGCTCTTAAACGTCAGTGAAAATACTCGATTTCGAGGAAGCTTGAAAAGCTCAAAGCTATAAGGAAACCACAGAGAAAACTATATAATCAACTTAAGAGCTTCATCTTAGTTAAGTAAATATATAAGAGACTCTCCACGTTCAGACACTTTTGGCTAATAATTTCTGCAGGTTTTGATCCCTATCTATTCGAATGTTCTGTGAAATGACTTCAGAATGATATCTTGAAAACTGAGGGCCCAGTTTACGTTTATGACGAAAACCCCCACCATTATTTTCTTCGAGCCAAACTTAATATATCCTATTCTTGGTGCAGAAAAGCGGATTATTGGAATAAAAGCTTTCAGCTGTGGCAGCACATTTTATATAACACGGGTCAAGAGTAATGCCCTCGGACTTAATCTGTAAAAAGTATATGACAAATTTAGGATGATGATATTTTTACGAACTTTTTTTTAAAAAATCGTGTTGCTGCTTCAATACTATAGAATCATTTTTACAGGGATATTTTTTTAGGGAAAACACAATTTGTTCCCTTTGAAAATGAGTTCGGTGATTATATAAGCGGGATTGAATGGATCAAAGTTATTCAGGTCTACTACGCAATGTCTTCTCTTTTTTCTCTAAAATAACTTAAGGTTGGTCGTAAATAACTTTTATAACATACGTCAAATGAATTCGACAGCCTTTGGTCAATATTCTACAATTCACGTGAACCTTATTTGTAGAAGAGTCGCTTGTTCTTTGTTGCAATTTTTTCTCACGAAAATTTAAATCACTTATTCAAATGTACAGTCAAAAGCACCCTCCAAGTCCCTTGCTATAAAATGCTGCATTTATCTTCCTTTCATTGTGTCTCCTAAAAATTCAAACATTTTTCCTCAACAAAATTTCAATAAAACCTAATATTTACCAGTTCAATTGCACGCCAATCGCTCAAGCCACCGGAAAATTGGCCATGTTGCCGTTTATCGCCACACAGTTGCGGTCACAATAAAATGTCGAAGTAATTGTATGAAAGCGGAAGGATTAAAGGCGCACCAGCAAACGGTCACTTGTGTGGTCAAGTGAGAAGAAAGAAAATAAAGAACAGATATCTCCGTGGCCAATATGAAAAATACAACAACAAGCAATGTAATATGCAATAAATTTTATTGTTGTGACATAAATTCCATTTGACAAGTATGCAAGTGGACACAGCGTCGAATGCATGCATGTGCGTTACAACATTGTAACATTTGGATCCTGGACACACCCTGGCAGATAGCGGGATATAGTAAGCGGTCAACGACGAAAACTTAGCTGCCCTTTTAAGCTTTTAAGCGAGAATTGCTGGCTCAGCGCTAGTGAAATTTCTTGTTGGCGGCCCCACCGCGTGCACATGTGCCCAGCGAAGGTGTGTGGACCACCCTCATGAACTGCTCGAGCAAACAAAAAAAAAAAATCGAAGAACTTTCTACGTGCGTTTTTTATTACTTTTTTTGTGCCACATTTTTTTACAGTCATTTTCTGCATTCTTCTTCGCTCCTCACTTTTTATCCGCGCTTAGTTTTCTCTATTTTTCTCCCCCAGTTGCACACACTCCTGATTTGTTTTGGGTCATTTTCGTTCGTTTTCCTTAAATGCTAGCTATGCAATTTTTATGCGGCACGTGCGGCTGCCACTTAAGCGCTGTGCTGAGGCGCTGGTTGCTATTTTTTTGCTATTTCCAAACAAAAGCGGAAATGCGTCGTTTTTTTCGGTTTGGGGTGGCATCCTGTTTCAATACGTTGACTGCATTCACAGCCCTCATGTGGAAAATTCTTTATTATAAGTATGACAAAGACCATATAAATAAATAAAGGCAAGCAGCTGCGGAGGCAAAGTCAAGTTTAGTTTGATTTTTTGCTACGCAGTTTGTTCTCAAGTTGCTCGCTAGGGTATTTTTTTGGCAATGTGCGTGCCTCCAACAATATCGGCAGCGCTAGAAGTGGTTCAATAAGTTCATAAAATGCTCGTTTCATAATTGCCAAAATTGCCGCATAAAAAATCCAAGCACATAACTAAAGCGGTGTGAGTGTAAGATGGGGGGAAGGGCGTATGGGAGGGGGTCACAACATATCTCTATATATCTGTATATAAATATAGGCATTCATGTGCCTATTTATGTTGTTGTTGTGTAAGAAAAATACTGTATTGCAAAAGTTCTCGTGAAAAGTTTCGCTGCGGCAATCGAAATAACAGCGGGGAGTACTTGAAAAAGTACTTAAAAAGCAATGCTGATGAAGTGGAAATTGTGTATGGAATCAGCATTGATTTGGCAGGCGTTTGTACAGGCAATATTACATATCATTAGATGCTAAAATTCATTTGTATGTACCATAGGCATCGTTTCGTTTATACGCGAGTTGAATTTATTAATATTAAGTTGATGAAATGGAAATTTTCAATTTATTGCCTTTTGAAGATCTTTAAAAAGTTTTTCGAAATCAATGTTGTATGCCAACATATTTCTCCGTACTTTTTCTCTCAAATTTATTAATATCCAACATAATGGTTCGGTAAGCGCGACGCAATTCGTGGTGCGTTCATTGCTCGGTCGATATAACTGCCCAGCAGAAACGATAAATCGAGCAACCATGGATCGGTTTTGCACCACATTTGCAACGAAGACGATATTGCTGCTGTGGAGCAGAGACCCTAATAAATACATCCGTCATCGCTCACAACAGTTGAAACTGTGCTTATGCCCTTTTTGGGAGTGATGACAATACTCAAGCCATTGTTGAGATGCCTTAACATTCTAAAACTCTTTGCTCATTCTGCTCTATTGGCAGTGAGAATCATTAGTCCATATTTCTTCAAAAATTAAGTCGCTCATAATGTTATAATCAATGAGGAACGCCATTGAGCCATGATTGAAGACTTTTTCGCGCCGCAATTGGAGACTGTTGATTTGGACGACCTTTAGTTGCAAAAATACGCCGCTATATGACATAAAGCCAACGAAATTAAAGATTTATTGAAGGAAACTTTTATTTAGCGCATTAGAGTGAGCGCGGTAGAGCTTATTATAGATATTCATTTCTAGAGATAAAATGTCTGTTACCCTTTTCGTTATATGCTTAAACTTGCCGATCCAAATCAAGTCTTTGTATGAACAATTTTTTAATTGAAAGATATTTTCACGATATTCGGCATGAGTTACTGCCAAAGACAACGGTACAATCTCCAAATCAACAGTCTGCTATTTCTGCTTAACAAACTTTATGATCAAAATCAGGATAAAAATATATTTATACCCTTTTATGCTATGCAAAATGTTAAGAGTATGCAGCCGAAGTTAAAGGTTTTCTTGTTTCATTATAACTGAGATCACCCTTCTTTATTAGTAAAATTCTTCCTACGTATGTGTTCTGGACTAATTCGATGAATAAGTCTCGATATATCTTCGGCAAACTTTGGCTTTGAGGTTCTAAAGCTTACAAAGTATGAACTCATGACTCTTAATTTGTAGCCACGAGCTCAATTGACAACGATATTTTCCACGCATTACTTAAAAAGTTTTGGTTTGAGTGACGAAACTTTTAAGACGAGTTCCACAAAGTTTCAAAATATTTTTTTTTTCAATTAACAATGGATTTAGTTCAACCTCGAACTAGGAAGTTATTGAGTTTTTAGTCTATCCGTTCATAGAGCTTTGAGTTATTTGTCCACCTATAGACCAAAAGCTTTGAAAAAACATTTTAATTTTCTCAGCTATCATACAATAATTTTACTTGAGGTGATTTTTGAGAAAAAAGCAAAACTGTTAGGTTTGGCTTGGATTGGTAAAACCAGGACTAAAGTTTTTCTTGTGTTCCAAAAAGTTCAGAAACGGACCAAGTAATCATTTGTACGTATTCATATGAACCTGTCTCCAATTGTTTAAGTTTTCAATGAGGATTATGGTGATGATTATGATAGCTATCAAAGCTGTCCTGAAGTTAAGGCGTCTATTAATATTTTTAGTTCCACTATAGACTAGAATTTCGGTAAACTCCTGTGGCATCGAGGTTTGATATAGAAAAATGAGGCATGCAACTTATGTCTAATTGCTCAGCGCAGCAGTAATGCATTAATTACCTAAATATGAAGAAATGTCTCTTGGTGCAAAAAAAAATCCTAAAGGAAAATTTAAAACCTTCATGGCATTCGTTTCTCGCTTCCTTTGAATATTTTCCTACAAATAGACACACACAAACGGTCAATCATATATCACTTAAACGCCGATAATCGTAAAATTTTATAGTTATCACCCATTCCCAATGGCTGTACACATGTAACCGCACAACTTCAATACCTAATTCTGAAAGAATAAAGATAAAAAACGGAGAAAAGAACTCAAACCTCGCATTTGCATACCGAAGCCTGCATATGCGCTGTTAAAACAAATAAAATAGAACATTAAAATTTTTCTAAACAAAAGCTATAAACTCGAAGAATTCCTGCGCAGGCACTAACCTCACTTTTCTAGCGCTTATAAGCACTCAAATGGGTGTGTATGTTGGATTCAGTACATCGCTTTTTCTTCACTATAAAAGTTCTTATGCAACGGCTAGACGGTACTCACCCCCCTCGAAGTCGTGCGCTTATGGTACGCTTATTACCACCATATATAAGTATACCTAGTGGTGTCTCGTGTGCAGCATTATAGCACCATTATATTGCCACAACGCTCATAAATGACAATTGTTTTTTAATATGCGTTCATTGGCAATGTTGATTTTAATGCTCGTCGCGACAATGGCTCCCAATGCCAGAAGCGTTATGACTCCTCATCAGCGTCCGCGTGTGTCCGCTGCTAAACTACCGACGCATGGCACATAACGATTTACGCCTTCCGCTCGCTATCAGCGCCGCTGTTGTGGCATTAGTCGCCGCTTGCTCTTTAGCTTCTCTCTTGATTGTGTCTATTTAAATTTCTTCTATTTTTCCTTTTCTTCACCATCATATTTTCATGATTTTCAGTTATTGCTAGTATTGTTGGCTGACCAACTGTTTGCTTTTGTTTTTGTTAGTGGCTGATGGCTCAACGTTTATGATTATGACCCCGCTGGTGTTGGCTACGTTCTGTCCGAGAGCTTTTTATCGCATTAGTATAGTCAGAAATGTATAAACACTAAATTAAGTGAACATTAAAAAGTGGATGGCACTAAATAATATACCAAAGCGAGTACGAGTATGGTCATAACTCATGAATCATTAGAGCGCAATAAGAACTTAAAGCACTTGAGAGTTGAAAGTGCATTAAAACAATTGCTAATAAATTGATAGTAAATAGTTTATTAGTATAATTGTAATTTTGAGCTGATCAGAGAAATATGTGGTACTCCAGAAGTGCTAAGTTTGTGAAAATGTCTTAAAGAGCTTTCAAGTTTTAAATTTGACTTTAAGCATTCAGAAAATATAATAAATGGATTTATAATGGCATAAACTGACTGTCTTTCTCTCGCCCTGTCTCTCCAATAACTCTCTGTCTCTCTCTCTTAACTCTCGGTCCAGTAAAGCTCTGTTCTCTTGTCAAGAAATTCATATAGCAGTGGAGCCAGCGAAGTTCTATAGATATATACCACGAAAGCCTTGAAAATAATATTACTTGTCTTTAATAAGATCTCACGTTGACAATCCATTACATTTATGCGAGCTGTTAGTTCGTTTCGCCGCTCTATAAGTATTGGCGAATGGAGAATTCTTTTAGTTAGTATTAACAGTTTTTATCTCTAAAAAGCCTCAGCAGTTTTTCAAATTATTTCTTATATATTTCTTGTTTGTCGACGATTATCTCGTTTTGATGGGAATCCCGCCATTTAACTTCAATTATATTGGGTAGTCGAAAAAGTATTTTCGTATTTTGTCAATAGATGTCGTTGCAGTCGTATATCTCCAGTGTTACCAATCACATTGTGTCATGCTATATAGCGTTGGAAAGGTGAGATTTTAAGCTTCATTCAACCAAAAAATTATGAAAAATTAAAAATTTGGAGAAGTTGAAAAAAAGTTACAACTGTTCCAAAAAAGTCCCCATATTTAGAAATTTTTGTGTAAAAAGGAAGCGACGCGCGCCACCAATGAATTTGTGAAGTTTTCGGAGACGGTGAATAATAATCGGAAATGGTTAAAAGAGAGAGTTAAAGTCTCAAGTCAACTATTTAGAACCATTCATGTGATCCTTTTTATTGAGAATATATTTTAAAGGTGTCACGCACAAAATAATAGCCCCATTAGGCAAGTTCTTGAAAAATCTATGGCGATTTTAGCGATATGAACCCTAATCCCCTTTATTTAAAACGGCCACTTGAGCTCATTAGAATAGAAGTTTTCTTCAAAGAAGGTTAATCTAACCAAAATTTAAAGACAAGAGAAGTTTGTTAATTACGGAGCAATAATTTGAGAACCCAATATAAATGGAAGAGTTTTCACATGAAGCCTTTATGCTTGGATAAACAGTTAGCTCATCAGCTGCACTTTTTGTTTCTTACATATGTTAAAGAAGATAGTGAGTCGGAGACCTTGATAGGACAACAATTAAGATTAATATAGGAATTTACCCTCACATAAGTCATATTCTTGAGAACTTTGTTTGGGAGTGATTTGAGTAAAAAAAGCCATTCATCATAGGATAACTAAGCTTCACAGATAGCGCAAGTATGAGAGTCGTTGGCTCAAGCAATACTTTAGTAGATGATAAAGATTCTCAGATAGATATATAGATAAAGAGATAGGAGTGTCGATACCCTCTTGTTCAACCAGAACTGGCGAAAGTACTTGAGACCTTGAGATCATACATAAAGAGGGCATAATTCGGTATAAAAGCCGGTATTTTTCTGAGCCTCTACGTAATGTCAGGACCAGTTTTCAGTAGAAGTTTTACAATTATTTGTTCTAAGATTATAATAAGTTTTAAAAATATGATTTTTTTTTGAAGTAATACTTGGAGAGCAATCTATAAATCGGCATATTTTATTATTCCGTTAAGTACATCTGTATGTAAAATTATCAGCATTTGGAACGACGTAATAACTCGAAACAACGGAAATCTCAGCAATTAAAAATAGTGAAAAATGAGATCTCAAATCATGAGCTGCTTGAACTCGTGACGATTTTGAGCGCAGCAGTTGAACATAAAAATTTACGAGCTCAAGCGCTTTCTCACACACATACATATAAATACATATGTATACTAAATACATATATACAATTGGTCACAGTCACTTGGGGAACAATAATCGTTATGTAATAAAAAATATGAGCGCATAAATACTATTGTTTATAATCATTATATGAAGAGATGTGTGTAAATATATACATACATATATGGTTGAGCATGCATGCATGTGTATGTCGGCTTGTGTTCATACATCAGCATATAATACCAATAATATAATGGCATAATCAACATTAAACTCACTTCCACAATGTGTTTGTCTGCTTGAAGACTTCATTTCAATAGCAACTTTGGTCTCACTTGTTGCTGCTGTTGTTGTTGTTGCTCTTCATATTTCAAACTGATAAGACAATGTGATGTTTCAATGTGCGCCAGGGTATTAAACTGAAGAATTTATTATATACTTGACCGACGACGGGTTATCGGCTGAGGTCAAACGCCGTTTAGAAAATGTGAAAGAAAGCATGTTGCCAGCAGCGGCGATAGTTCACACATACATATGATGTACTTGTATATATACATATGTATACATTTGATGACCGTAAAAATCGCAATAATTATTATTTTTTATCAGCGAATGGGTGGTCGTTCGCTGGTTATTCATCTTGCAGCCAAACTCAAAGGAACTTGCCACACACAACACACAAAGGCATAAAGTCAAGGCAAGCAACAACAATAACAAAAAAATATTTGCTACGACCGCACTGAACTTTTAATACCCCTCAAAGGTGCATTTCCTATAGTATAAAAGGGGTTTATCTTGACCTTGATGGCTCAGTTTGTATGGCAGCTATACGCTATAGTAATCCGATCTGAACAATTTTTTCGGAGAATGTAGTATTGCCTTGACGATTAGTCTGTGCTCAATTTCGTGAAGATAGCTTGTCAAATAAAAAAGTTTTCCATACAAGGACTTGAGGTTAATCAGTCAGTTTGTTTGACAGCTTTATGCTATAGTGGTCCGATATCGACGATTCCGACACATGAGTAGGTTTTTGGAGAGAAAAAGAAGTGTGCAAAGTTTCAGATCGATTTCTTAGAAACTGAGGGACTAAAGAGACGGACATGCCTAAATTGAGTCAGCTCGTCACCGAGAACATTCATATATGATGATTGTAAAATCTTCGACTTTTTTTCTGCGTGTTAAAAACAGAATATACCCTGTTCAGGGTATAAAAACAATGGACGCAAGTTTACAACGCAGCGATTGCGAGACAGGAGAGCGTTTTGGCATCGTAAAAATATAGTAATAAAACTAGCAACTCATAAATATCACTGCTGCAATATGACTGGCAGCAATAACAACTAAAACAACAGTCATAAATTCATTCGCACTTTTAGTCACACTTCTTTCACAAGACTCTTTACTAACTTATGCGCTTCCTTTGTGCCCGAACACACACATACACACACAAACAGAAATAAGTGCACATTTTATTGCGCCATTCCTTGTGGGCAACTCCTTCGCCGCCGTTGCTGTTGTTTTTGGCGTTGTAGCTCGTAAATTAATTAAAATTTCGCATAAAACGCTTGCAAAAATAGACAAAGTCAAAGAGAATGACTGAGCAACTGTAAATGTATTTGTGCGAGCAAAAGCAAAGAGTTGCGCTGCTGTTGTTATTGTTGTTTTTGGGAAAAATGGTGAGCATAAAGTCCGTCGGCGCGCAAAATCATTTTGTAAAATGATGCGTTAATTGAATTTATATGCCATTTCTAATTGGCCAATTTCCATGGTTGCAGTGCAAAAACGGCCAAGGCATAAGGCAACAACAATAACAATAACAACAGCGGTGCTAATTTAGACTAGGTTTTACTACTTGTACTTACAAAGGGGCAGGTTAGGCACTAATACTCGTAACAACAGCAACCAGCAAGGCAAGCCACCTCAAGCATTTCGCTGCGTTTGCAAAACTACAACAACAAGAAAGAGTTTTGGCAAATGCTCCGCGTCAACAGCTAAATGTTCGTCGCTTACTTGCTGCTGTTGTCTATATATGTACTTATATGTATGAGTGCACGTGCGTATGTGTGTACGACGCTTGAGGCCAAGCAGCACGCTGAGTGCCACTTCAACGCCTGGAATGAAATGACGTGTTTCGCGCGTCAAACTTTGCACAGACTGTCTTTGGTTGTTTCTATGTATTGTGTTATACTTTGCTTGCAAGTGTGTCTATATTTATTTCAGCGGCACGCCTCACAAGGCATTGCTGCTGAAAAGCGATACTCGGGCTGTCTGGCCGCCCGCTTTGGCTGAGTGTTGAGTGAGTGGCAAAGTTTAAAAATGAAATTGCAAATTGAAAGCAAATTTTATTTTCGACGGAAATAAATTTTTATGATAATAAGATTTGGCAGCTATATTTCTAATTTTTGGAATTATTTATTGTATTTTTCATAATTTTCTTTTTAAGAAACCCCCTTAATTTCGGCTGCACTGGGTTGTGATATTCTTCAACGGTGCAATTATCATAGCATAAAAGGGTATAAAAGACCCTTGCTTTTGATCGGTCAGTTTGTATGGCAGCTATATGCTACAGTGATCCGATCAGCACAGTTTATACGGAGATTGTAGCAATACCCGAGATATTATTCTTTGCCAAATTTAGTAATGATATCTTGCGAATTAAAAAAAAATTTTCATACAACGACTTGAGTTTGATCGGTCAGTTTGTATGACAGCTATATGGTATATCGGTCCGATTCGGATAATTTATTCAGGGATTGTAGGGCTGCTTTAGACTGTCTTTTATGTAAAATTAGTTGAAGATATCTTGTCAAGTAAAAAAAAATGTCATACAAGGTCCAGATTTTGTTCGACAGTTTGTATGACAGCTATATCCTTCGTAGGCCGATAGTAGCGATTCCAACTAGTGAGTATATTTTTAGTAAGAAAAGCACTTGCGCAAAATTTCAGATGTATACCACAAAAAGCTGTGGGACTAGTTCGTGTATATGCCGTCATATAAACGGCCGAAAAAGTACTTTTTTTATTAAAACATATAATAATTTATAAACTTTTTTACAATAGGGTGCTGCAAGAATATTATTTGTTAAAACCGCCATGCAAAAGTAACGTCATTACTGGAAGCATTAAAAAATAATACATTTTTAAAAAATAAATTTCTTGAAATATAATAAGTTTTAAAATTTTTCGTTTTTCATATTACTATTAAATCAAATTTTTGTTGAGCAGTGTATTTTAAGATATAGTTTTTTTAGTTTTTTACACTTTTTGCATTTTTAAAAGATGAAATGTTATTTTTTTAGAACACTTTTTTATAAACAAAGTTTTCTAACTTTTTTTTCAAGTGATGACATTTTTTTTTTGCTGTTAAACTTTCAAAAAAAGTCGAAAAAATTTCGAAAAAAATTTAAAAAAGTTTGAATACCTGTGATAATTTAAAAAAAAATGTATAAATAAAAATAAATTATTTTTAAATATTGCTTCATGCAATATTTTTAAACTAATTTTTCATATCATATATTTAAAAATAATTTCTTTTAATTATGTTAAAAAATTAACGTAAATTTTCAAATATGGTATACAATAATATAAAAAATATTTTTTTTATTTCGATTTTATTGTATTTTTATTTATGCCTCGAAAAAAATTTTTAATTTTTATTTATTTTTTTTATATTAGTATATTCATTTATATATTTTTTTTATTTATTTATTAGATTTATCAGTTTTTATTTATTTTTTTTTTTTAAGTTTCTTAAAATAAATATTTTTTTATTGTTTTAAGCCACTTATTATTATTATCATTATATATTTAAAAATTACTAGTTTGTATTTATATTAATTTTCTTAAAAAAAATATTTTAGATTTCAAAATTTGATAAGAAATAATATTTAAAAATAATTTATTTTATTTTTTTGTATTTTTTTTTATTTCTTTAAAAAATTATTACACATTTTCAAAAAAATTTCTAAATTAACTATAAATTAATTTTTTTTAATGTTTTAAAATATTTTAATAATACAATAGATATTTCCCCCTAAGTTGCCAACCACCTTAAGCAGCAGTGTAACTCATAAAATTACTTAAAGTACTTGCCAACCGAAATGACTCACGAGTGCACTTTATGCAACATATATTGTATAAATATTATATATATAAATTGCAGTGAGCAACAGTATACACGAAAGCTAAAATAAAATAAAATAAATAAATATCAAAAAAAATGCGAAGCACAGCCAAGAAGCTTCGAGCTAGAAAAAAGTCTGCGCTCCAACTTTCAGCCAAATGGAAACACATAAAACCACCGTGAGGAGCAATCAGGGCGCGAGCCGAGACATCACTTACGCTAACGAAATAACATGACTTCTTGTGTACACTTTAACGGAGAATGAAATCGAGAAAGCAGAAAGCAGAGCAATGCAATAAGAAGACGAGCGCGATATATTTTTCTTGGCTGCGTTTACACGGCTGTTGGCAAAGCAAAATAAATAAAGCGGAGTCATAAAGCAAGTGCTGCAAGTACGAGCAAGTACATTTGCAGCCAACTGAAAATTATTTGTTTGTGCAACTTGGAAATGTGCGCGTATGCAGCGTGTGTTGCAAGTAGACGCTAATGTGCGTGAGTGTGCATGTGCCGCAGCTGCTGCTATGAGTTGGCAAGTTGATCTTTTTCATGAACTCGCAATATGAATAATTTCACTCAAAATTGTGCGCAAAATGAAGGAAGAACGCAGGCATCTACTTCAAATAATAAAGTCAACATGATGGGCTAAATCAGAAATGTGTGTAAGTGTGTGCGTGAAGTGTGAGTCGCATTACCAGAAGACGGAACGCACTACAAATACGCATGTGTATGTGCGTGTGTTTCTGAGTGCTGGGTACTTTGCGGCAATTTCGCTGATGTTGCCAAAACTATGATAATGATGGCAGCGCGCAGACATACATACTTGTATGTTGCAACACGGCGGGACGCGAGGCAGCGGCGGCCAGTTGAAGCTGTCAGTGCTGATAGCGGCAGCATTGTTCAAAGTGCTGCTGTTGTTGAGGTTTTTTTCGTGTTGGCTTACTGCCAAGCATAATTTGATAAATGTAAGCCAATTTCGGCGAGGAGCAGCTAAATGCCTTCAAGAGGCAGCGCTGGGTGCCACCGAGTGCGCAGTTAAGTGTGTGTGGAAGCCAATTTGTTTGAAGTGCGGCGGATAAATGAAATGAACATTTTTGAGATAAGCAGTCAAAAATGTTGCCAAGAATTGCGTTAATTTAGTATGAAGGTGTTTTCACAATTTTTTTTTTTTATTTTTGAAAATTAAAAAAATTTCAAATTTTATAAAATGTCTGCTGCTTGGCAAGCCTAAACCAAACAATATGCATGTGAGATTACCTCAAACTTTGTTAATAAAGATTTTTCGTTCAAATACAACAAAAGTGCTGTCTCAGAGAAGCACCTGCAAGAACTCGACTCAGTTAAGCCGATTAAAAATTTTGAGTGACCAGAGCAGATACTTTTTTTGACATTTGAAAAGTGAGGTGCGCTCAGCATATTGTTATCTGCTGCTTCCTGAAGACAATAAGTATCAATTTTACAACAATAACTTTTGCTCTACCTGCTAAACAGGTATCTCAAGCATGAGCATAGAACTGAGGCAGGTTCGTTGCAGGTTGAAAGCCAATTATGCAGCTGCCACATGACCGAAGAGATTTCATTTAAGAAGAGTGTGACAAATTTTCGTACGAAGAGAGTTCAAGAGCCCATTCAAAATTTTGTTTTATAAAAAAAAATTATATACAAAATATCATATAATATTTTCAATTTAATACCTCAGCCAATTTAAGTAGGCAATCATTTTTTATAAATAATATAATTCTCTAAAAAAATATTTGTTACTAAAATATAAAAATTTAAACTTAAATTACAATTTTAAGAAACTATATCCATTTATGAAATGAATTATGAACGAAGCATAATGTACGTATATGAAAATTTAGAACAAACATGAGTACTAAAATTTGTACTAAAAATATTATTTGCAGCAAAGGATAAAGTAAACTTGTAAAGAAATTTAGAACAAATTTTAGTACTGAATTTTGTACTAAAAATATTATTTTTAATGAAAAATAATGTAAACTTATGCATAAAATTTAAAAAATATTGGTACTAAGTTTTGTACTAAAATATTGTTTTGTTAACATTTACAGAAAATTTTTATTTGTACTAAATTTTGTACTAAAAATATTATTTTACAAAGGATGATGTAAACTTGTAAAGAAAATTTAGAACAAATTTTAGTACAGAATTTTGTACTAAAAATATTATTTTTAATGAAAAACAAGAAAAAACGTTAACTCCGGCTGCACCGAAGCTAATATACCCTTCACAGATTACATTGGTGCCTTAGAAAATAATTTATACCAAATTTCGTAAATATATCTTGTCAAATGCAAAAGTTTTCCATACCAGCATTTGATTGATTCTGATCTGAACAATTTCTTCAGATATTACATTATTTTTACAATAAATAACTCGTACCAAATTTCGCGAAGATTTAGTCAAATACATACAAGAACTTGATTCCGATAGTTTTTGATAGCAAAATCTGAACAATTTCTTTTTTTATCGTTGCCTTAGAAAATAATCTATACCAAATTTGGTGAATATATCTTGTCAAATGTGAAAGTTTTCCATACAAGAACTTGATTCCGATCGTTCAGTTTGTGTGACAGCTATATGTTATAGTGGTTTACGACAAATGAGCAGCTTCTTGAAGAGAAAATGACGTTTGCAAAATTTCAAAGGGAAATCATAACAATTGAGGGACTAGTTCGTATATATACAGACAGACGGACGGACGGATAGGCGGCTTAATCGACTCAGCTCAACATACTGATGATTTATGTATATATATACTTTATAGGATCTCCGACGCTTCCTTCTGGGTGTTACAAACTTCGTGACAAACTTAATATACCCTGTTCAGGGTATAATAATGTAAACTTATGTATAAAATTTGAAAAATATTGATACTAAGTTTCGTACTAAAATATTGTTTTACTAACATTTTCAGAAAATTTTTATTTGTACTAAATTTTGTACTAAAAATATTTTTTTCAACAAAGGATGAAGTCAACTTGTAAAGAAAATTTAGAACAAATTTTAGTACTGAATTTTGTACTAAAAATATTATTTTTAATGAAAAATAATGTAAACTTATGTATAAAATTTAAAAAATATTGGTACTAAGTTTTGTACTAAAATATTGTTTTACTAACATTTTCAGAAAATTTCTAAAATTTTGTACTAAAAATATTGAAGTCAACTTTTAATTTAGAACAAATTTAAGTACTGAATTTTGTACTTATTATTTTTAATGAAAAATAATGTAAACTTATGTATAAAATTTAAAAAATATTGGTACTAAGTTTTGTACTAAAATATTGTTTTACTAACATTTTCAGAAAATTTCTATTTTTATTATCTATATTACTCGCTACCAACACATTACTTTAGTATTGGTACTAATTATACAGCACTTCATACCATGAAATGTGTATTTCCATACCAAATACAGTTATTAATAGGAAAATTCAATAACAATATCGAGCAATGCATATTTAATTTAATGTCATGGCAGGTAATCATATTTTATATGTGCAGATTATGCTCGACTTCAATTTGCTGTCCATTCAATTATCCAATTATTCGATTGTAGGCACACTAGCACATGTGACCAACATGAATACATAAAACGCATATTCTCATACACACATACAAGCATAATAAGTTGGCTCGCATTTATTACGGCAATTTCTTTTTCGATCAAAATCCTGCCACTGGCCAATAACGCTTCGGCACACACCAACTATAATAGTTATAATAACCACAAAAGCTTTTATAATAACTGTAATAATCATATATCAAAAGCAAATCACAAGGCAGTACACATACATACATACAGACACAATATAGTTGTTGGCAGCTAAGCGTGTGCGACATTGAATAGCAGCGAGTGCTTAACTTGAGCGCTGGAATTATAACAAGTGGAAAGCTATAGGCGCCAAAGTCAGTCGAGTGCTTCTGCAGTGTTTAAGTGTCTGTGTGTGAGGAGAAAAGAGGTTTATAAATGAATATGGTGAAGTGTCCAAAGAAAAGGTTATTATTGTGAATTCTATTGGTTTAGTGGAGCAATTGAACAAAAGTACTAAAATGATAGCAAACGACAGACTTGAACTTCACACCACATGCACATGTGCGTGTGTGTGTCACAAGTATTCATGTAGTGCATATTGAGGCGCAAGGCCAAGAATTCTATTGTGCGCTTGACAATATACTTGGCAGCCGAAGTAAAAGTGCGTCTAAATATACAAAGAAATGTCAGAGCTTAGGCACACATGCCCGCCTAGGTGCTGGTAGGGGCATAAACTTTCTCCGTATGAGTGTGTGAGTGTGTCGGCTATCCTTTTGTTTGGCAATTGGCATGCAATTCAATAGCCACAATTCACTGGCTGCTGACAACTTGCTATTCAATAGAAACACTTGCTGTCAAAAGCATGCTTTTATATGTATGCTTCGTGTGGTTTCCAACGCATTTATATTATAATTTTCCTGAAGCTTATATGTTATCATTCATCATATTGGGGAACTAATTCCAAATTGATATTTCCACATGTGTCTTGGTATTAAACGTGAGTAGAGTAAAAATAATCTTCTTTTATATTTTGGTTATTTTTGAAGTGGTGCAATTATAATTATAACTAGTTCTTGAAAATATATTATATGAAAAGTTTTCTTTTATTTTGGTCTACACTTTGTTTTTTACAAAAAACAACTAACTCGTACTAAATAATTTGTAACTAGTACGCAACTAGTTTCGAAGTAATGTTGACATAAAAAAAATAATTTTCATATTAGTCACTATTTTAACATAATCTTTATATTTATTTAACATGAGCATAGGAAAATTAGTATTATTATATATTTTACGCATTTTTAAGTAGTTTATTTGTAACTAGTTTGTAACTAGTTTAAAGCTTCACAGAATATGTGTGAATCTGAAGTGAGTTTCCGTTTCATTTTGAACTAAAATTGTTAATGTACTAAATAATTTGTAACTAGTGTTGAACTAGTCCGGAAAAAAACACAGTTACAGGAAAAATTTCATCTTTATTTTAAAAACTTTACAAACTGAAAAGTCTTTGAACTAGTTGATTTGTTACTAGTATGTAATTAGTTTCGAAGATAAGTTACGATGAATTTTTTTTTAACGTGGTAAAGGTTTCACTTTTGGTTCTGTGTATACAGCACGGCTTCAATGTTTTCTACATGGTTTTTGAATAAAAAAGTGATTTTTCATGAACTATAAAAGTATGAAGTCCATAATCCACTGAAATGTAAGTTGTGAAAACTCAAAAATCTACCAAGTACTATTTAAATTTTAAATATCACTGCTTTATGAACTTTTGGAACACTTCCGTCACTGTTTGTATTTGAAATAATCTTGTGGAACATAGAAAACGGTTAATGAAAAACAGTCTTGGAACACTCTTAGGTATTTGGAGCTGTTATTTATTTAAAAGATTATTTCAATTTTATTATAGTAGATCAAAATCAGTAATAATTTTATTCTCGAAATATTGGTATACCATTTAATTAGAAATAAAAAATATGTACTCAAATCGAAGTAATGCAATATGTTGGCAGTCCAATCATTAAATGAACTTATACCATGTTCAGACCGTCACTTAATCACACGATTTCGGCTGTTGAGTGATTTATCCTACTAATCCTATAAATTTATCAAGATTTCGCCATACAAAAATGACAATTCAAAATTACTTCATCGAATGTTGTTTAAAACAATGAACGTAATTTCACCCGAAAATCGACTTAACAAATGAAAAAATGCGTCCATTATTTCCATTGAAAATATTTAAAATAAGACAGCTTTTATTACAAAATACTATATGGCAATGTTTTTTTAAATAAATATTAAGGGGTGTGAATTCTTGAATGACAAAACAGCTTTTTTTCATCTTTCCGACGGCAGTGAGAACGGGCTGATTAGTGATTAAATGTAATCTAATCCCTTTAAATTTTCGGTCTGAACATGGTATTAGAATTACTTGAAGGAAAGGACTGTGCTAACCATTTATGTATGTGGGAACAAAACAAAAATATATATAGCTTTAGACGTTTCCCGCAATGTTTCGGGATTACGAATTTATGTATATCGTTTAAAATTTTAAGGAGGTTGACTGTCTGTGATATATTTAACATGTTTTAGCTTTCAATGGCAGGAAGTCATGACTGACAGGCTTCGAAAAATGCAAGAAAAAAATAAAATAATGCTGTCATTTGTCATGTGTCACTTGTAAGTAGTATCTAAAATAAGAGTTATGGTTTTAATTTTTATGACAAAGGTTTCAAAGGCGGTTAAGCTATTTGTTGTGTTAATTTTTTTAATATAAAATATAAATAGAGTTTAGATGAAGAAGTGTTTGAAATATATTTAATCCAATAAAATTTAATATTTTTGTAGTGCCTTCTACGGACTTCGTTTCGTGAAGAATTTGTTTACAACTTTAGTAAGACTTATCAGGCAGCCTTACATAAATCACTTTTTTTGCCAAACATAAGCTCTTATTACATTAAAAACATTAAGTTGAAAAAACTCACAAGTTCTCGCTGTTCTTCACAAAGCTTTGCGCGAACAAATCACCGCATTAATCCGCCATAAATAAGGCACAGATAAAGAAAAGTTAATAACTTTTGGGAAAACACATACCTGAAAGTAGAAAAAAGGAGGAAAGATTAGAAATATGCATACATATAATAAACATATTATACACACATTTTATATACTATAAAAAGCTTATCATTACAGTCTAAAAGTAAATATTAACATTCAAAAAGTAAATACCACAAGATATAGAAAAAGTTCTTATAACAAACTAGAGAACTGGAGTACCTTATTTGTATCTTATCTCATCTCGAGATGCCAATTAAATTAAAAACGAATTATAAATAAAGCGTGGCATTACACGAAAGAAGTGCCAAAGGAGTAGAAGACACGACGTGCGGCGTTGCGGAGCTGTGGCAATGTCAGTCAATAAAATCGATAATTTATTGAGGCGCATTGCAGTGCTGAGACCAAGAATAATCACTGATATCAGCGCGTTTGAGAAGGGTCGTTGGCGCGTAGTGGGTAGGGCGCAGATAACCAAACAACAGTGTTGTTTAAATACTAACTTAAGAACTCAAAATAAACAAAAAAACAGTGTGAAGGCAAAGGAAGGGTCTGCAGTGGATAAGTAAGCAGGTATAAAGGTGAATAAGTGATATGAGAGTGTGTGTGTGAAAGGTGGAAAATTGGAAAAGTACAAAAGCAAGAAGACAGTGAAGCGCCAGAGAGTATGATTATATGTGTGTGTCTCAATGTGTCTTCCGGTGTATTGCTGTGTATGCGAGGATGAGCGCGTGTCCATGGCTCTTTGAAAAGCTAATGCCGTAGACAAATAAACAAATGGACATAAAGTTTTTCCATTGCTTTTCTTTGATTTTTATCTCACATTAATTTCCAACTTTTATTTTTTCATTTCTTTTTTTTGTAGAAAAGAAAAATACTTTATACTCATTTATAAACAAATAAACAAATGGAAAGACAAACAAAAGAAGCGACGCTTGTGCGATAAGTGGAAGCAGAGTGACCGCTGATAATACAAACAAATGTCAGGATAAACAACAAAAAAGTAAAAAATAAATAAAAGAAAAAACAAAACAAAATAAAGCAAGCGCCAACTGACGCGCTTCAAACGTTCCCAATAGCATTCGAAGAAGCAAACGCAAAAACCAACAATAACAAAAATACGTATGTAACTAAGCAACCCACCAAACGAACACACACTTATCAGCCAAGGTGAATCCCGAAAAATGGGCCTCAAAGGCGGCAACCATTAATTTTACTCAACTGTCAACCGGCGACTTAAGTTTAATACTTTCGACCGCAGCACGAAATACCGACGCAGAAAACCCGCTTGACCGACAGATCGCTTAAAAGCTATTTGCCTGGTCTGTGGGCAATACTATGAGTCCTTTTTAGACTTGATAGAGGCATCTAATATTGGCGCACACTCCACTGCATGTATTTTTGTGGTCAGCAAGTTTGAGAAAAGAGTTCATGGCACCATGCGGCAAGCGTGCGGCGGTCTAGCGTTCAATATTTCAAGTGGGTGGACGTGGATTAGAACAAATAACTATGCTTGCATGTGTGTAGATTTTCGCTGTCCGTTAGATAGTCAATGCGAGGCGGCCTCTGAGTTGCTGCCACTGTCTCTACCGTCACCATCACGCCATACATATATGTATATTGTGTATAATACGCGGTGTGACAGGTGGGTGTTTGCGGTTTTGCGCTGACTTTGCTTGGCAGGGTTAAAAGGTAAAGCACGTTCCGGGCGGCAGCGCTTTGATCTGCGCGGCATATAGGCGTACTTTAACGCAATTTCTGGCAGGTATATTTGTATAATTTTTATGTCTTTTATGCAATCATGTGTGTGTATTAATTTGCAAAAACTTTGATTGCTTGTCTGCGATTATAGTTCCTAGCAGGCATTTGAGTTGAGACGCTCTAAGCACTGATAAGCTGTTAAGGCTTGTATCTAGCTATGGATCCTAGATATTTTATAATGTTTCATTTGGATTTACATATACATATGTATATTTTGTATAATATTTGTGATTAGATTAATTTTAAGATATACAAGTAGACGTGACGAATTTCGATAATTTTAGTACAATTTTTTTATAATGAAAAATAATTTCAGAAAATTCGAAATTTCCACAAAATGTATTAATTTTTGAAGTAAAAGGAACATGTTAACTTCTTTACATGTATTGAATACGAATATATATTGAAGGTACTAAATATTATATCTGCATATGAGTTTATTTGAGATTTTAGTACTGTTGAAATTTTTTAAATGCCAGAATTTTAGTACAGAAGTACTAATTGTTATGTTAATGTTTGAATAAATATTTTAGTGTTTTCAATATTATCGGCTCGAAAGTTTTAGTTCGGAAATTTAGTACAAAGTTTTAGCACTAAAGCGAAATGTACTAAAAAATTCTCAATAAGTTTGAAATATGTTTGTTGAATTTCTCTAAATTATTAACAATTGGACACCCAACTTTAGGTATTTCCCTTTGTGTTTAGAAAAACTTTGTACTAAAAAAAAGAAAATAAGTTATGTTAAAATGTGACATAAAAAATATGGTACTGGTTTTATAGGAAGTTAATTTAATTAGTTTAAAGAAATTTTATTTATTTTTATTTTCTTTTTTAAGTTAAGAGTTCATGTAAACTTCTGTACTAAAACTTCGTGCTCGATTATAAAGTGATAGTACTAAAAATTATGTGTTTTTATGTTTTCATTTAATATCTTATTTATTTTAGTTCTTTTTTCTATTCAAACGTTTTCGTATAAAAATTTAGTACAAAATTTTAGTACTAAAGCGATATGTACTAAAAAATTTTATTAAATAGTTTGATATATTTCCTCTTATTTTACTTAAATTAATGAATATTTCATAACCGATTTGGATGTTTGCAGTAGAAAAACTTTGTACTAAATCATTAGATCTTAATCTGTGCTTTACCGTAACATATGTATGTATAATATGATGCTGGTTTTATGCATACTGAATTTAACCAACATTGTTAGAAGAAATTTTTTAATTTTTCTTATTTTTTTAAAAAAATAACATTTATAGTAAATTAGAATTTGTAAAGTACTGAATTTTGTTTGCTAATTTTTCAAGTTTTGACTGATTTTGCGTTTTTGCGTAGTTGCTGTAAAAATTAAGTGTAATAGCTGTAAACAAATATTTCAAACTTATTGAATTTTTTTTAGTACATTTTAGTTAGGTACTAAAATTGTGTACTAAATTTCTGTACTTAAATTTTCGGGTTGAAAATTTTGAAAACACTATAATATTTATTAAAAAAGCTAACTCTCCAGTG
This sequence comes from Bactrocera neohumeralis, assembly GCF_024586455.1. Taxonomy (NCBI): domain Eukaryota; kingdom Metazoa; phylum Arthropoda; class Insecta; order Diptera; family Tephritidae; genus Bactrocera; species Bactrocera neohumeralis. Next base: position 14,256,607 of record NC_065921.1, read on the forward strand.
TACTAAGTACTTTCAATATATACTCGTTCTCAATATTTTTTAGGACTAAATTAATGTTTGCAAAATGGTTAACTACAAATTTCTCTATATTTCATGGGCGGCATGAAAATTAATGTAAACGTGGTGCTTTTTTAGAAAGTGTTTTGGAAATTAATTTAAATATTTTTCAACATTTAAGGGAACTTAATTTTATTTAATTACATTCAATATACTAAAATCAGAAGTTGATTTGTCATTCAAACTAAATTGCTTTAGCATTTTTAGAGAAGGTTTCCGAATTGTGTGAGATTAAGATTGGGTAAGCAACAAATTTCTCCCGTAGAAGCATAGATTATGTACATTTATGCCAAAAAATACTAAAAATGCTTCATTTACTAAAAACAAACACAATTTGCCAAACTTTCGGTGCGAAGCATTTTAACTAGAAAATTTCAAAGGCGCAACAACTTTGCAATTTTCCCAATTTTTTCCCCACTAAGCGCGTAGTTAAAAGATAACTCATTAGTGAGCAGCCGGATGAAAAAACAGCAAAAATTTGCCAGCGAGGATGGAACCATTAGCTAAAGCCAGCTGACAGCAGACAGCGGACGGCGAACCATCATTAATTAGCCTTAGCTGCTTCATTTGCCAAACGGTAAATCCCAGCCAAATTAACAACGCCAAAGAAAATGACACAGGCAACATGGCAGTACAAAAGCCAACAACAAAAAAAACTGAAATGAAAAATAGCGCATATTCGACGGTTCAAAAGCCTAAAACAGCGCAGAAGTGACTTAGAGAAAAAATCCTCAACTAACTGTCGGCGAGGAAACTAGTAAAAAACCCATTAGTGCTGATGTGCCACATGTGATAGAGGCTTTTGCACCTGTCACCGGCCTACCGGTGGCCACCTATCGAACCCCGTGTACGAGCGACTAGTCTCAATGGACGCCCCCGAAAGCGGAGCAAAATCAAAAGAAATTACCGAAAAGACAAGGTGAAAGCAGTGGCAAGAAAATGACGTTGAAAAAATGCTGAAAGGAGCGAAGCAAAAATTGCGCAGAATGAACGCGTTAGGAATGAGGTCGTAGGTGGAGTTATGCATTCTTGCCTAGAAGCAGATTTGTTTGTATGTGTTTGTTTGCGGGTGTGTAAAAGGCTATGCTAAAAGCAATGTCCCAAAAGTAATGACCTGTCTGGCGCACCTGGGACGCCACCAGCGGTGCGAGCGCTCGGCCTAAAGCACACCAACACACAACCACATATACTTGAATTGAAGTGTGTTTGTTTGTCAGCGCCAGCAGCTTTTCTATGAAAGCACGTCGGGATTAATTCCTTTGCACGCACATCCACACACACGTCGTGTAGCCTGACACTTTTCACACTTTTTCCCCAACATGTAATGCAGGTCTTCCAGCTGCTCTGATTGTTGTGACTCCATACCTAGCATTCGCAACTCTATAGAGAGTTCTTTGCTGGCATTTTAGACCGAATGAATAAACACAAAAAATTAATGAGAAATTCCCGAACAAAAGCTGAAAGCTGACAGTAGGCGTTGCCGTTGATCTACGAAAGGATTTCAAAAAGATAAAGACGATGATGACGGTAATTGGAATGGGAATGGTAACGGCAACGGCAACATTAACACGCTAACGTAGCTGTAGTTCTTTGTGGAAATGAGGTTAAGAGGCTGGGCGCGTTGTGAATGAAAGTGAGCTTAACCCGAGCAGATGCAAGCTCTCCCTGCAGTCTCTAAAGGATATGTGTGCTTAGTGGGTGGCCAGCGAGGTTGAATAGTGGTCGAGGGGATTGAGGTGAATAGAAGTTTTACTAACCTCAGATGTTCTAGTTTTTTTGCAGTTTGTTGTAGTAAAATGTTGTTAGAGTAACTAGTGTTGTATATGAAGTTGCCTCTCTCACTCAACGGGGGAAAAATCTCATTTGTTAGTGGCTTAAGTTGCTTACTTATGTAATTATGAACACATACTTTATTATAACATAGCGCAATGAAAGATAGTTTCGGTCCTCTGTTAAGCAAAAAATTCTACAAGTATCAGGTGACACAAGTGGAAAGTGAAAATAAAACTTTAAAACTTACTTTTGAACAATTTTCAACTTCTATATTACTTCAATACCGAACAAAAATATTGCAAATAATAGTAAAACCAGTTTTAGTTCCATCCAGAGTTGCTGCTTTAAAGAGCAAATATATTATTTTGACAAACGAGGTATCAAGCTTTCAAAAGGTTGATTCAAAATAATATAAAAAGTTGATTAAAAATAGTTCAAAAACTACCCAATTCTAATACTTGTTTAAATAGTATAACAAGCTGTCAATAAAAAATAATTCTCAAAATACCTTCAGTCGAAAGCAGAAGTTCTTTGAGGGTAACCAAAAGAACCTTACCTACATTTGGGCACATTTCATCTTACTTTAGCAAAGACACCCACCCAAACAAGTCGACTCAAAGTTATCTTAAAAATTGATTCAAAATATCCTAAAACCTACCCAAATCTAATACTTGTTGAAGTATAACGAAATTGCAATCAAAAATAATTTTCAAAGCCAGTTGAAAGCAGAAGTTCTATTAGGAAATGACAAAAATGTTGCCTACGTTTGGGCATATTTTCTTTTACTTTAGCAAAGACACACACCGAACTAAGGCTTACAAATTAAACATACTGCACTTGAAACTGGCTAAATACATAATGTTTGACTTATTATCAAAAGTAATTAAAGGAAAATCTGGGAAAATTATCAATTTAAAAATATTTTCGTATTATAACAGGTAATACAAGCACATACATCTACTTTATAACTGTAAACATATAATTGAGTTAGCGGGCTAAGCTTAAAGCCTTACTTTGCCTAATAAAAATCTCGTTCAATTCCAGAAATATCTACATATAATCCTTAATACTCACAATATTCCTTTCCATAAGTCAAAGTTGAACTATTTTAAGAGATATATACTCGACCAAAAAACTACATAACATTACACCAACAACAATTTCACGCTCAAAATATGCAAAAATACCATAAAATGCAAAGAAAGTGAAAAATGGAATTAGAGCAACGCTGATGAGTTATAACAAAAGCTAAGCTGCCGGATTATGGACACTGTGATATAATGAATTTACGCACATTACCACTGTAATAGTCACAAGCAAGCAAATGAAAAGTAAACAAACGTCCTCCGCACATATTATTATATAACTGCGGTTGCTGAAGCAGCAGAGCTTAAAATCTCAACAAAGGTCGGCATGTTGCGCTATAATTTGTTGCGCTGAAGAGGGTGCAAAATATTTAAATGACACTGCGTAGTGCTGATACAGCCGTGTGGCAGGTGGCAAGACAAGCGCAAAACACCTTGCAACCAACTAGTTATTAAGGGTTTTATGCGCAGGGTACTCTAAATAGTAACGAGTGAAAATTCATTAGTCAGGATTATGACAGCTCAACATGTAGCAAGCCAAATGAAATTGGTTGCAGGTGGAAAGATAGTGGAGTATATGGTGTGAAATAGTTTAGATAAGTAGCTATGTATGAAATTTTTGAATATATATGTACAGCAGGCATGTAATTAATGACTAATACATATATTTTTGTTTTTGCGCCACGCTTATCGCTGTCAATTTGTTAAGCATATCTAAATATATACACACACTTTATTTAACATAAATTCATTTTACAAACACTTTATGCAACGTGTTTTGGAAAATTGATTAAAATGTGCGATTTGCAATTAATTTTGGCACAAATGAACAGGCCGCAGCACATAAATCACGGCAGTCAATTTAATTAATGAACCGTGGCAACAGCTGTGCTCAAAGTGTATGTATGTATGTACAGCTGTATATATATATAATTTTGCACACATATTTGAGTAACGGTACTTATATAAATAAGACACATGCAAAGCTGCAAATATGGGCACAAATAAGTTACAAAAACAAACATTTTTTAGTTCCATAAATATTGCCATCGATATGAATATGAGCGTATGTAAGCCTTTGCGACAACTTTATCACGGTCATATTGCAATTGGTTGGCTATTAAGAGTCATTGACGTTTGGCTTAACCAAATCGGGAACAAAAACAAGAAAAACAGCTTGTTGCAAGTTAACCAGCTCAGCTTACGACAGCAGTGGGCAGTGCTTTATGTGGCGGCATGCGGCGGCATGCTGCTTATAAGCGGTAAAATATATAAAAAAGCGACGGTGTACATATATAGCCTAAGGTTTAAAAAAGACACAAATTACATATGTACACACGAGCATATGTATACACTTAAAGTATATAAGTTATGTCAATGGTTGATCGATGACTACAGTTCATTAGAACGCTTGTAATATAAGTACTCGTGGTATGCAATAAACTATGGACTTAAAGTGAGTTATAATGTGAGATTAAATCAAGAGAAAAAGAAAAAAATCTAAAATTATTTTTAAGCAAAAAAAAAATTAGAAACAAATATCTTAGATTGCAGAAAATGTTGAATGAAGCAACATTTTTGAATTCATAATAATAACTAAAAATATCCATTTTAAATTAAATCTATTTAAAATTTGACCCAATAGTATTTCCTAAGTATAGTTGTATTCAACTTATAACTATTCGAATATTTTCCGCAAGTTCTATAATAACTACAGCAGCTATCAATTATTCCCTTATTAGGTGCATGACTTCACTAAATTACAAATACCCCTAAATGTAGGCAACATTTTATGAAATTTTTATTTTAATTGTGATTAACATATTTATATTTATTTTTGAATTTTGTAAACTGGTTGGTGGCGTTGGATGCGCCATTTTGATACCCTATTTAGGACCTTGTAGCTCAGCTACTCCGTTGCAATCGAACCATTTGCTGCTCTGAATGAAACTACATATGTCCGCAGCTTTTGTTGTGTTCGATTTGCTTTGTGACATTTGCTCAAATTGTTTATAAAACTTTCCTTTAATCGTTTCTAGCGGGCATAGTACTGGCTCCGTATCGGACTCATCTAAAGAAGCTCCTAGCTTAGCCAACTCGTCTTCCTTTTGGCTGCAGTAACCTAAATTATGGACAACTTCCAGTGTGATTAACGTGGCTACCTGCAACCTTACCCCGCGGCGCTCAAAAGCACAGCAAATCAAATCAAAGCGTTAATCAGCGCCAGGCTTTTTCAGTACCAATTGGCAGTGTGGAATGGACACACTAAGGTCCCCCCCCTCTGCCGTACTTTGAGTCCGTCACGCGGTTGCAATGCAACTCCACATTCAACCGACAGAGTGTCAGTTCTTACCGCATTTCGGTTTTAATTACAACCACCAAGCTACTCCCTGAGTGGCCAGTCCGCATGAGCAAGTTGGAGCGAACAGTTGTGCTTCCATACAGCTCTGGACTGATAGCCACACCACTCATAAAAAAGCTAACCCTAATTCTCAGCTGAACGCCTTCGCCGCTTAAACAACTCACGAGAAAAAATGCATTCAGTGGCCCATTCCCCGTGAGCAGAGTTTGGGTTAGACTCACACAAAATCTGAAGTTTGGGTTATCCTAACAAACCCAGCCTCCCGAATGTACTCATAAGATATCCCACCTTCTCCACATCATCATCGAAACCCAAATTATGGACAAGTAGCGTTCACCTGCAAGTGGGCTGAAAGCTTATCTGAAGTTGAGATTAATCTGTGATGTCAACAAGGCAAGCAAAGCCGCCTGGCTGTCCATGTATGTATATGGTTGCTTTCTGTATCCTCCGCAGTTATTCAATAGAACTTTACAGGCCTCCTCTATACTTAGTACCACCGCTTGGAAAATTGGATTTTATTTTAAAAAGACTAATTATTCTAGTTCTAGAATATTAAAATTTTGGAACAGAAATGTGGTGCTAATAAACTATTGCCTACACTTAGGAGGCCTTGAAATAGATCCGATGAAAAAATAAAAAATTATTGATTAGATCGTGAGTAAAATAATATTTTATTGCTAGGCGGTTTATGCCTTTAAGCGTTTATTATAAACAGTCTTCTAACCACACAGCAAAATTCTTGAAAAAAAAAAAATATTTTTCGAATTACGCGCAATCTTTAAAGGAGCTGAAAAAAGGCTCTGTTACGGCCTTCTTTATGCGTAAATATCTCGCCGAGTAAAGCAGTTTTCCAAACAAGGATAAGATTTTCATCCTTCAGTTTATATGGCATTTATTTGCTATTGTGGTCCGAGATCAACGGTTCCAAAAAATGAGCAGCTTCTTGAGGAGAATAGCACTTAGACAGAGTATCAGTTTCAGATAGATATTTCACGAACTGTTCAGGGTGTATTAAACTGAAAGAACTAATTGAGCTGTACGGCTACCATTTAGAAAACTGTAGCTGCGAAACTAATAATAATATTCATTTAAAATTTTAATATGATGTTTTCAAAGCTATAGGCTAACTATCAAAACATCAAATAAAAAACACAATTTTTTTTTTTCAAAATTTCACACACGTATAGCCCTTAAAAATATTGAAAATTACATAGACAATATGTAAAAAATAAACTCAATATGGACCACAGTGCACAAAGAATTTCTTTCACAACTCGATACCCTTGTCAAATGGAATTGTTTAATAAACAGTGCGAAGGTCCCACAGCGAACTATATTATGCAATAACAATGACACTGCCAAGCGAATGAATTACTGAATTGTGAATAAAACGTTAAAGAGTTGGCAGCTTGGCTACACGCGCTTGCCAGTATGTAGCGTGGACGACAGGCGCCAATATGCAGCAAATCCATTAGCGCATGCGCAGTCAACGACAGATCGAAAAAAACATAAAAAATTAAAAATAAATAAATTTTGCAAGCAAAGCAGAAAAAATAAGCAAAAATAGCTGCGAAAAACTAAAAAAAAAAAAACAATAACAACAACAAAATGCAGTACAAGCGTCACAGCGAGTTAAGCAGCGCACAAGTTTTGCGCGCGCTGACATTGCAAGCCATTAATATAAGCGCGCTTGTATGTTTCTTAGTTGATAAATCCACTTTTCGTCGCGCTTTTGTGGCAACTCTGCGCATATGTGTATGTGTGTAAGTATGTGGCACACTGGCATGAGCGCACTCATTCACTTGACTTGACTATCTGGCTGGCTGGCGCTAAAACGCTTGTACGCTGTCACAGCGTATTTGAATTATGAACTCATTATGTGGCACGTTAGCTAGCAACTTGCAACATTTTGCTTAGAGTTTCAACTGGCTGCGGTTTGCGCTGTTTTTTGTTTGTGGTTGTTGTTTGCTGCAACTGCTCAGACGACAGCGCCTAATCAGTGAGCCAAGTGCATGCAGCCGCATACACAACGCGCAGCCGTGTGTGCAACTGTGATTTCAACGAACCGTTTTTATTTGTGTTTTGTGTGCGCAACCTGCTTCGTTTCGGGTAGTTGCAACTGTAATTGCGCATGTAAACATAAATAAATGCAGTTATTGTGGCAACAACACAGCATGCAACCGTGCAATTGCTACCAGCAGCATTTGCAACAAATGCAGTGGCATGCACATGTCCACATATCGACACATATAACAGTGGCGGCCACGCTGCTGTGCCGTCCATGCGCTTGACCATTTACATGCATCGTAGACAAAGGCAAAAAGAAAGCCATGCATTCGTAGAAATGGTGAAAATCAGCATGCGACATGTGGCATGTAGCGTGCAGCATGCAAAATGGGCCACATGAAAATGCACTCAATGTCAGTTGAGCAAACCCAAAACGCGCAAAAAACAAACGTGAAAATATAAATGACAGTTGTAAAATGCAACAGTTATGTACGAAATACAACAACAATAAAAAATAACAGCCTAAAACTGCTATATTTGACTGCGGCAATCTAGCGCACCGGCTATCTGTGCAACGGTGGGCGCATGACAACGGCCTACACCCAAGCTCCAGCTTCACGGCATGCCACAGTGCCTCACCAGCCATTGCAACGCCTGTAGGCGGTGTCCGTAGGCCTTCATGTGCGCCCATATCTAGCTGACTATGTGTATGTAATTGCTACACGCCATTCAAGCAGCTAACTGACAGCATGCACATTTGGGGCATGTTGCATAGCGCGCTTAGTGATGGCGCACAGTAGTTGTTGACATTTACGCGTGAGTCGCGACTGTAAAGCTGCGCGCCTAACGGCGTTGGCTGCGGCGCGGAGATTTTGATTTGCAACATAATTCGATTTAACGGTTTTTCGTACTTTTTCAGCATTTTTCTTAGTAGTTTTTGTTGTTACTTTTTCTTTGCTGAGCATAATATTATTCAGCGCTATCTAAAATGCATAAATAATTGTTGTTCAATCTTGAATTTTTTTCAAACATTTTTTTTTAACTTTTGTTGCCAGTCATTTTGAAATATATTTGTCCAGTCATTTTTGCTTTTGAAAGCAATTTTTGGTTTAAAGTTATTTGCTTAGCATAAATTATGTATGCGCGTTGCAGAGGCGTATTTTCGCACTTGGAATAATCATATCTGTGGTGACATATTTCATTGCTTTGAAGCGGATAAACACATGCCACATAACGGTATACAAACATAGATAAACGCTCTGTAAAAGCTGCACCACTGTTAATTAAATGTATCTTTTGGTTGCATTTAATTGAGAGTGAATTTAATTAATTCAAATTAAATGCTTTTGCAATGGCTGATTTGTGCCGATTACCGCTGTACTTATACACATTTATACATATATATGTACTTTTAAAAAGTTTTTTTATGCACTACTTTGGTGTGCTTTCGTATGCAATGAAGGTCACTCGAAAGCATTTAATAGCAAAAATAATTGCAAATGACTTCAATTACAGTAAATGATTCTCTCAGCGTTTTTGAAATATGTTTGGAGGATTTTTTTATTCAGGTATCAAATTGCATGAGTGAATCGATTCGATAACTTTTTTCCAAATTTAGTATAATTATATTTCAATTTTGTGATTTGTGTTCGATAATCGCTGCTTAAACAGTAGAGAAACAGCAGATGCTCTCAACATCTGTTATGGAACAGAACCAAAACTTTTTGGTTTATATCTTTGATATGAATTGAAAAATTTCTATAAAACAACGCACATTTTTAGCAATTGGGACTTAAGTTTACCAATGTTCTAGATTTTTATCATATGTGGCAACCCTGATCAAAAATAACTCCGGTAAAAATTTTTCTTAAAGATATTCATTTCGAAGTTAACATTGTAATATATAATTTACTAAACATTTTAATTGAATATTAATTTTAAAAAGGTGGCAACTCTTTCTTGAAGCTCTTCTAAAACATATTTGGCTTGATGTTAACAGAGTAATATGTACTTTACCTAACCATTTATTTGAATTTAACTTTTCAAGATATGGCAACTCCTTAAATATTTTTTCAAAGACTCGTTCTAAACTCGGTTAAGTTTGATTTTCATATTGCAAATTTTGTTTAATGCAAAAATTAATTGAATATTAATGTTAACAAGGCAACCCTTAATATCATTCCTCTAAAATTCTCCTTAAACTTATTTTTTTATGTTCATATACAATTTTTCAATTTAATCAACAATTTAATGACACATTGATTTTAAAAAGGGTGGCAACCCTTAAGATAATTTCTTAACAAATCTTTGTAAATATGTTAAGTTTGCTGCTCATATCATAATATTCAGTTTAGTCAAAAATTTATTTGCGAATTGATTTCTAAAACGTGGCAACCCTTAATATAATTTCTTTAAGAATCTTCTTAAACATATGAAGTTTGATGTTTATATAGCATTATTAAATTTAATTAACAAACGGCACACTGATTTAAATAGGGGTGGCAACCCTTGAAATAATTAATAAAAAATCTTTGTAAATATGTTAAGTTTGCTGCTCATATTACTGTATTTAACAACAATTTAATGGAATACTATTTTCTAAAAAGTTGGCAACCCCATGAATAATTTCAAAAAAATTTTCTTAAACATATTTAGTTTGCTGCTCATATTGCAATATTTCGTTTATTCAAAAAATGTACGGAATACTACTTTTAAAAAAGTGGCAACCCTTAAAATATTTTTTAAAAAATCGTCCTTAACATATTTAGTTCGATATTAAAATAGCAATAATTCGTTTATTCAACATTTTAGTGAAATACTTTTTTTTAAAAGGTGGCAACTGTTATAAAAATATATTAAACAATATCCTCAACAATTTTAACTTGCTGAAGTTGGTGTTTATAACGTAATATTTGACTTATTCAACAATTTTTTGGAGTGTAAATTTTTAAATACGTGGCAACCCTACTAAAAAATTTACTAAAAATACCTAAATAAATTTGTTTTTATGTTTATAACAATTTAATGCCTTTTCTCTATAAACTTTCTGGAATACATTTTTCAAAAGATGGCAACTCTACCCAAAAATAATTTCCAATTGCAATAGGTTCATCTTTATAACGTTACATTATACATATGTATGTATGTAATGTGTATATATGTATTATGTAACTATAATACTCGTACCACTATATAATTAAGAATTTTTTGCAGATGTTATTGTATACAATAATTTTATTAAGTGGCAACTCTTCCAAAAATTATTTTCTTAATAAAATAATATTATATATTTAATGTTTTTTCTATTTAAATGTTATTGAATAGAATTTTTTTTATATGGCAACTCTATGCAAATTATTTTCCAACTGCATTGGCAGCCCATTTCATTAATGTTGTTCTTTTATTTGTTCATTTAGAAGGGAATAATGTTTATATAATATATTCTTAACAATTTTTAGTCTTGCCTACTTTTTCAAAATTCTCATTTTTTTAACATTTTAACATATTTAAATTTTCATAGCTGGCAACTCTTCTCAAATGTACTAGTTTTCCTAAATCCCTTTAGTTTGATCATATTAATAATACGTCGGTTTTGCTTTTAAACAGTAATTTATTGGTTAAAAGGGTTGCCACCCTGTTCTAAAAAAAGTTAATAGTAAATAAATCAATATTAATAATATTAAGGAAAACTGGAATCTTTCTAAGGAAATTATCACCACTTTATATGTATATTATATAAATAAATATATTTGTTTAAAATTTAACCAAAACTTTATGTTGCAAGCTATTGCATGTCCAACATTTTTGAACCAAAATTTTTTTTGTTAAGTCAACAAGTCGAATAATCACAATAGCTTATCCACTTATTTGCATCGATTTGTAGGCATTTTGCAACACTGAAGAGCGAATCGCTACCAAACAACAAAGGACAAAAAAATAAAGAATCAAACACCTCCTCATTCGGTAACAGCGAACTTCCTCCTGGTCGCTCCGTGCCGCCTCTACACTCCACATATTCATTATGACTTTTACACCCACTTTGGAGTAGTGACTGAAGAGCAACGGCAGCACCCTTCCCCACATGTAAACTGCCAACAGCGTGTTTCAACCACCAAAAACAAAAACTTTTCGCTCACACACACACACATATACATGGACACTTTAGTTGCTTGCCAGCTATTCATTCAACCATTCAGCCGTTCAAGCATTTGAGTCAAGCATTCGTTTGCTCGGCGTAATTAGTCAAAAATTCGTAAAGGAAAAAGTTCTGTGCCACACACACAGCGACACATATACATTTGCATATATAGTTGTAAATTCATTTGCCTGCCACATTCGTTGCTGCGCGCTACGCTTTTTTCCACCGCAATAACATTCACTTGAGAGTAGTTGTCTGCCACATGCCACAAAAACAGGGTGTGTTTTCCGCGATTGCCAGAGCTGGTATGCCGTTCAGCGCTGATGCCGGTGCTGATGATGATGCCGCTGATGGAGCAATGACTGCGCGCAAACACTTTAATGCCAAACGCAAAAGCCACACGGCGGTGGATGGTGCGGCAGCGGCGCTGCAGGCGTGCAAACGCCGCAAAAAAGCCACAGAAAAGAGATATTGGCACAAATGTAAAGTATTTCGAAGTGAAAAGGCGCATTGCATGGACGACCGCAGAGTTTAATGGTTGGCCGGAAGCTAACGCACACACTCACACACCCACCCGAGCGCATGAACACACAAAGGTGCAACACAATAAGTAATAAAAGGAAAGCCAGGCGCACATTCGCCACGGCTGGCTGAGTTTTCTAGATGAAGATATTTTTTCGGCTTTGTTTTTGAGTTTTTGGAAATTTACATCGTTTTTATTCGGTTTTGATGCAGTTTTTGGGCACTCGGCCTGCTGTTGCCATAATTTAAGTGGACTCAAAAGGCCGCGTGCAGACCGCAATAAAAAATATGGCATCCACAGAGTCGTAGAATGAAGAAATTGAAAATATGGGTGTACCACAGTGATAGTCAAATGGTAAAAAATGGTTGATTTCTGGCACTTTAACTTTCATATATTCGCTATTTAACCCTCAGTTTATGAGATTTCGTTCTGAAAATTTGCATATATCCTTTTCTCTCAGAAAGGATACTGATTTCTCGGAACCATCAATATCGGCTTGCTATAGCATATAGCTGTCATACAAACTGATCGATCAAAATCTCCTACTTATATGGGAAACTTTTTTATTTGGCGAGATATCTTCACGAAATCTGGCTGAAATTATTATCTAAAGCATCGCTATAAACTCCAAAAAAAAATGTTCAGATCGGCCTACTATAGCATATAGCCGCCATACAAACTGGCCGCAGAAATCTATATAAAGTTCTTTTTTAGCCTTTTATGCTATAGGCAATGCTCCTGTGAAGGATATTATAACCAAAGCTATATCCGGTTGTTAATATTTTTTCGTTTTTCTCCCTTGTGCTTTGTAGTCTGCGCTTTTCGCCCCAAATTTAAAGTCATATTTGCTACCACAGCGCTTTTCTAAATTTATCTTTCGTTTGGTTTTTTGCTCACCCACTCTTTGACATCGTCAGATGGACGCACGCAGTCCTTTCTCTTGTTTTCACTTTGAAATTTGAATGCTTGTTTGCTTGTTTTTCATTTTCGGTTCTTATTCGTTTCGCTCGTTTTTATGACATTTCAACAACCGAAACTCTAACTGCCATTGACACATCGTAAATCATTGTTTATTAATTGCTGTCATTTTGTGATGTGGCACACAGCAGTTTGTTCGTGTTGTCAGTGAAGTTGTAAATTTGTGCTTGACAATAACGACAAACAACAAAAATTTAGATTTTAAGGCTGAAATATTTCGCGGCGCAGTATTTTAACGGCTGTTTGTGAAGCAACTCACAAAAAAATAGCAAAACTAATAAATTTTAACAAATTGGGTCAGAAAATTCTGAAAATTGCTGGCATACACATTTTAGAATCATTTTTTGTGAAAATATTTTAAAACATTTCTATGAATATATTCCTAAACCTGCATATGGGATTACGAACTAATTGTGGGCAAATTGGAATATGCTACTGCTTTTAATTAAGCAAAATGTGAAAATATATAAATATGTTCTATAAATAAAATCAGCTAAGGCAATTAAAGTCCACGTGGATCAATCTATTTTTGTTGTTTTTTTTATAATTTTCAGTCATAAAATTTTGAGAATATTCATGCGAACGCCTGCAGCTTTGAGTCTTTTTATATTACGTATACGCCATGTCGTCTCGTCAGAGAATTATTACAACTTGAAAGTCATATTTACAGAATATAAAATAGCATTAATCTACTAGGAATTTCGAATTTTGGAGCGCTTCGAGGGTGTGAGAGAACATACATACATATATGCTAGCAATGTTTGTGAATGTTTCATAAGAAATTTCTTTTAAGAAGTTTTGCAAATGAGCAATGTTGAGCATACGCCCGGTATGACACGTTTCATTATATTAACATTACCATTAACATTAACATTAACATTAACATTAACATTAACATTAACATTAACATTCACATTAACATTAACATTAACATTAACATTAACATTAACATTAAAATTAACATTAACATTAACATTAACATTAACATTAACATTAACATTAACATTAACATTAACATTAACATTAACATTAACATTAACATTAACATTAACATTAACATTAACATTAACATTAACATTAACATTAACATTAACATTAACATTAACATTAACATTAACATTAACATTAACATTAACATTAACATTAACATTAACATTAACATTAACATTAACATTAACATTAACATTAACATTAACATTAACATTAACATTAACATTAACATTAACATTAACATTAACATTAACATTAACATTAACATTAACATTAACATTAACATTAACATTAACATTAACATTAACATTAACATTAACATTAACATTAACATTAACATTAACATTAACATTAACATTAACATTAACATTAACATTAACATTAACATTAACATTAACATTAACATTAACATTAACATTAACATTAACATTAACATTAACATTAACATTAACATTAACATTAACATTAACATTAACAATAACATTAACATTAACATTAACATTAACATTAACATTAACATTAACAAATAAAAATACTTAAAGCCCGAAAATATGTTACAATGACCTTTGCCAATGCATACACCTAATCACTCAGTTATGAAAATAAACCAGAAATACTCAGAAGCAACCAGAAGCCCGTAAGGAAGCCACTGAAAAGCTCCAAGACTCAATAAAACACAAAGCATTCATAGCTGATTGGCGACAATGCGATTACAGTGCATTGTTCCAGTGCAAACAATAACACACTCTCATCAGCTTTCAAGTTTTTATGCAAAAATAACGGCATATTAGTTTAAGGAAGTAAGTTTTTAACTATATTTCGCATTATGACTGCAGCTAGTGCCCGTAAAGCTTAACAAGATAATACTTGAGAGCAAAGTAGAGTTCAGAAAACATTGCTTTGTTTCACGCACACACATATACACACACTCATAAACACATAAAAACTCTTACTTTTATGGCATATGTGGCATGCGCTTGTTTGCAACACTTCCACATTTCAAGTGATTGAGTGAGTGAATGTACACACACATATGTATATATAAAAGTGTAGCTGTGCATGTGCGTTGACTACAGCAGTAGCTGTGACACAAAACGCTGTCAAAACTGCTAAACAAGAAGAGTTAAAAGTCAAGTGTGTTGTAGGAAAAGTAGTAAAAACTAGTAGTGAAAACAGCAGGCAGCCATCCATCATCAATGGCGAGAAAAGTGCACTTCATATACATACATACACACATACTAGTATAGCTATGTATGTGAAGGGTATGCAGCGAGCGGTGTGTTGTGGCAGCAGCAAGCTGTTGACTGACTAGCAGCATGCTGTACGAGCGTTGGACGCTTATTTTAGTTGCAAGTGCGATATACACGCAAGTGTGTGTGTGTGTCAATAAAGCAACACCTACAAGCAAGTAAGGCATGTGCAACAGAACGTTCAGCGGTCGCTTGCCTCGTCATATGCATACTTTGTTGCAGCACTTAGCATACGTTTTACTACTTTTGAAGCAGCTAGTTGCCACTACTTATTTTAATACTTTGCTACTTGCTTAGTTACTCACTTATTCACACTAGCAGATATGTGTGTATGTGCGTGTGTATAGTTACTGCCACTAGTGTTGACTGGTGCGCCGCTCCAAGTCTCGACAGCCACT
Source organism: Bactrocera neohumeralis (assembly GCF_024586455.1). Taxonomy (NCBI): domain Eukaryota; kingdom Metazoa; phylum Arthropoda; class Insecta; order Diptera; family Tephritidae; genus Bactrocera; species Bactrocera neohumeralis. The sequence continues at coordinate 14,272,168 of NC_065921.1, forward strand.
TGACTTTCTTAACTATCATCAATTTAACGCTTACACATACGTGGCTGAGCATAAAGGCGACAATGACGGGGCAGTGTGTGCTGAAATTTCGCGCGCAAGTGTGGGTGTGTGGCAGTGGTACTATCGGTATTGCAATGTGATATGTCAAAATATGTTTACATACCAATGTTGATACGAAGCGGTGCGAAGGAGTAGGAGTTGGAGCATTTTAAAGAGGCTGAAGCGGTTTGAGTGAGTGAATTAGTATAGGAGTGAGTACATGCGTGAAGAAGCTGCAGCTCTTGATTCATATATACATATATGAGCTTGTTTGCTGTTTTAATCGATATAAACACAAACATACATACACACAAACAAATATGCACTTGAAAATTCGTCTACAATTACGACAGCATCACATTGCAGCAGTCAAGCTTGAATGCCTGCCACACACGGTGCGACTAATTGGAACGCCAACACATACATATATTTGTTTACACCCTGTAGAGTTTATATCGCACCACCATTTCTTATAGCTGCCATACAAACTGATCAATCAAACTCAAGTCCTTCTATGGAAATATTTTTATTTGACGAGATATCGCCACCAAATTTGACACAGATCACTGCCCAAGACAGCGCTACAATCCCTATAAAAATTGTTTAGATCGACCCACTATAGCATATACATAGCTACCATACAAACTGATCGGTCAAACTCAAATCCTTGTTGGGAAAACTTTTTACTTGACGAGATATCATCACAAAATTTGGTACAAGTTATTGTCTCAGAAAGCCCTGCAATCTCTGAATAAATTGTTCAGATCGGATTACTATAGCTTATGGCTGCCATACAAGCTGCTCGGGCAAACATAAGTCCTTGTATGGAAAACGTTTTTATTTCATAAAATATCTACACAAAGTTTAGCACAAATTATTGCCTCAGAAAATACTACAATCTCTGAATAAATTGCTCAGATCAGATAACAATGGCTTATGTCAGTCATACAAACTGATCTGGCAAACTCAAGTCCTTGTATGGAAAACTATTTTATTTGACGAGATATCATCACGAAATTTAGCAAGGCTTATTGGCCAAAGTAAAACTATAATCTCCGAAAAAATTGTTCAGATCGACCTACTATAACATATAGCTGTCATACAAACTGACCGTTGAAAATTAAAATAAATCTCTTTATACACTTTTATTATAAGAAATGCTGCTGTGAAGGGTATTATAAATGTAAAAATAATCTATCGAATATTCGATAGTGGTCTCAAAACCGTGCGTAAGTCCAACTACTACTTTTCCTACAGGGTCGGTATTAAAACTAGTTACACTTACATATATTTATATAAATATTTACATATACATACACGCGACACATGTTCATGCCAGCTACTGAGCTTGCTTCCTGAATTACAAGTGCATATATTGTACTTGTTGTTGTTATTGCTGTTGCTGCCGCGAGACGCAGCCAGTCAAGTGTTACTGACATTAAACGCGCACTTGAAAATGTTAACGGCACATGGTGTTTTTGTTGTAGTACTCTCCGTTGCATTACCGCCAACGTCAGCACTGTTGCATGATGCATGTCTTCCTGGCAGCAGTGTAGCATTACATGGTGGCAACTCTTGCTGTGGTTACTGTTTTTTACTTTTGGTGTTGTTGTTGGCGACGCAGTGCAATAACCGCAGTAACCATGGCATTAGCGCATTCGAATTGCTGGCTGAAGTGGCAAAGGGCTTGCAGGCACATACACTTGCAGCAAATAGTTGCACGTATGTGTGTGTGTCTGATTTTTTAGTACAGGGTGTTATTGGGAAAAAATCCTCGGAACGCACTCGACATTTTTCTATATATTAATATTGCGCTTTTAATAAATATAAAGCATTACTGCTGCATGGCCTGCGGTTGTTGCATTTAACACCTTTTGCCAACACAGTGTTGTTGCATGCAAAGTAAGTAGACATAATGTATATGTGGCATGTTGCAAATATTTGCCGCTGGCGTCTGGGCGGCTGTTGCATAATGCATAAGTTTTGGCTGGCGGCAACAACAACAATAACACTAAAAAGCAACAAAAACACTAACAAAACAACAACAAGCAGAAAAGTAAGAAAAAGAAAATAACAAAAGTGTTGAAAAATAATCAAAAAGTTATTTGCATGCCATAAAAAAATAAAAAAAAATAACAACAACAACAAAACAAACTTGCAACAACAGCTCAGTATATACATACATAAGTATTACTATTTATGCATATTTTCATGTTCATATGCCATTTAATATTTACAACATAACAAAAAGCCATAACAACAACATCGACAACAACAAAAAGTGTCGCTACGTTATATTAAATTGTTATTGTATGCAGTTGTTGTAATTTATTTCACTACTTTATGCAGTCACTGTTGCATGCTGCACGTCGGCATGACTGCAATGTGGCGTGACGTCGCCGCCGCCGCCACTATGTACACTAACTGCTGGCGCCTACGCTGCCCGCACCCGCGCCACAAGATTAATGTTTGCCGGCATTTTAAACGTAAAAATTGTTGAATTTATTATTTGCCGTTGTTGCTATAATTTTTTTTTGTTTTTGTAAATAGTTGTTATAGTTGGACTTTGTTGTTTTCTGGCTTCTCAACTGGCAATAAAAGCGAAATCAGCGTAATGGTTCGGCATTTACGAACCAATGACTGGCTATTTGTTAAAGCAACGCGAGATTTTAAGTTGCAACACAAATGAGGGAAAGAAGAAATACTTGATCCAAAGGTAAGCGCGAGCACTTTAAACCAAAAATTTGCCGCTTTCAGTTTGCTTGCTTACAATTTTATATTGAGGAATCTTGTTGCCATATTTGTATTAAATTTAGTACTAAAAACCAAACCTGTGTGAGTTCCCAGTTTTATGTGGATATATAGTGTAATCGAATTGATCTATTTTTAATCTTAAAACAGTCTTAATAATAGAAATCTAAATTCGAAACCAAGTATTATTGACTATGTATGATACGTTGGTGTTCCTTGTGTTGAGTTTGTAATAATATTTTTCTACAGAAATATAAAGGATCATAAAACTTCGTAAGAAAGTTGTAAAAGCAGGTAGGGAAACAATAAAAGCCCACATAGTCAGTCTTTTATTTATAAATATATATATTTCAGTACGTATATTTAGTAATTAAATCTGGAAAGCACTTTATTAAATCAAGAATTTATTTTTTTCATAAAATCGTTATCAACTTTTTCTAGAATTAACATACGACTAGTCCCTTCTTATGTTTAAAGCCATAAACCAAGGTTACGCGCTAAATTGTTGCCTACATTTAGGCGAAAAGTCAAATATTCGTTTATTTTGGGTGAGGAACTGTCAAATCGGTCCGAAAAAATTAATTCATAGCATACTTTTCGGCGTCAATCCAAAAATTAGAAAAATTATAGAAAAAAATATACAAAGAATATCTGAAGTCAAGATAAAGACTTCTGATATTACTCATACAGAAAAAGCGTATATTTTTTCTAAGAAGTTTTCGAAAACTATTGAGTGAAAAGAAAACAAGTGCGAATCCAAAATTGTTACGAGTTCCATACGGTTTTGAGATATGTAATATACGTCATCTTACGTTCAAGACGATTAAATTTTGAAATACGTAAGATGTTATTGTATATTTTGCAACACAAAGTAGTTTCAGCTTGGTAACTGGTAAAAATGTGCTACTCAACAGTTATAATTCAATGTTTTACGGTATTACGTGGGTTTTAGATTTAAAAAAAATGTTTTCTTATCATATTTTTTTTTAAATACTGTGATATGTCTAGAATAGAGGAGTTAGAACTTTTGGGAGAGCGGCTAGTCAGGTTAGACCGTTCGACTACTCCAATCTTTGACCGTGTTTTTCTCGAAAAATCGTTTTCAAAGACGGTGGTCACGATTACTCAGAAACAGAAGATAAATAGATGAGGATTTCATACCGATTTGTGCCCTTAGAAACTAGTAAAAACGATCTTATTGAAATTTTTCGCAGTTCTTCTAAATAAGATGACTTCGTGATTGATTGAAGGATTTTTTAGATTAAAATTAATTTTTTTTTAAGTAATTTGTGATAGAAATCTAAACTTAAAATCATACTGCAACTTTGCCAAACATATATTATTTTTAAATCCTTTTATTAACATTCAGCTCCTTACCGAGTAGATTGAGTGGTGCTTCCGGGAACCAGCTGTCATTGGCTGAATTTCCAAAAAAATAAATTATGAAAAATTCACACAAAAATTATTCAAGTTAGTCTTTGATATGCTCAAATTTGTAATAAGCTAATTAATTTATCATATAAAAAAAATTGGTGAAAATAGACATTTTTTGGTAACCTCTTAACGTACCTTTTCTGGTATGAGGTAAGCTAAACTCTTAGCCAGAAGTTGTTTTTATTGTACTTGAAAATAAAATTTGTTTTTATTTTTCTAAAATGCTGTATTTTTCGATATTAGAAAATATAAAAAATATGACTAATAAATAAATAAGGTTTTCTAGGAAGCACACGTAGTAGCCAACATGGCGTATGAGTAATATTGACTGAAGTAGAAAATTTCAGAAGAATAAAGCTTACATGTGTAAGTTATCCACGAAAAAGTTAGTTTAATGCATTATGATGAAATAGGGGAAAAAATACAAAAATTACAACAACCTCAAAAACAAAAATACGCTGAAAAGCCTCTTATATGAGCAATACTTGCTAGTACATTTGCTTTTCTACTAGTATATATTAGTATACTATTTTCTGTTAGTAACAAACCTAAGCCCACTTGCCTTGAAATAAAAGCGTATACTTCCATGTACAAACTGGTGAGGAAAATTTAATTTTAATACCAACGCACAAACACACACTATATTACAAAAGCAAAAGAAAAAAATCACAGCAATAATGCGGAAAACAAAAGAGCAAACAAAAAGGAAGAAATGTCTCATGACAGAGGAAACAAAATAAGGATATGCAAATAATTTCGTTATGCTTTGCTTACATTTTTCACAACTACCCGCATTTGGCTGCGCTTTTTTTCTAATTCCGCCAGTGAAGTAGCAAACATTGTGTCTGCAAAGTTTTAGCGCGCACATACAAAAGCAACAACAAAGCCGCACACAAGTGTAGTAAGCAACATAAACAACAACAAAGTGACAGTGTGAGCAGTGTGCGGGTGTAAAAATGGAATCAACGGGAAAATCGTGAAACAAAAATTGAAAACAGGAAAAAAATGCTTGAAATGTTCACGCGACACGGATCCACTCCTGGAAACGTGCAATATACGCGCAGAAAAAAAAATATTATAATAACAACAACATACAACAGGAGTGAAAAAGTGTAACAAACGCTGCGCGCAACACAAAAGCGAGACGAAATGAAAGCCATGACGGCGTGAAACTGACGCGCCGAGTGAACATATGAAAAAGGATAACAAGTGCAGGTGACAGCAAAGGATATTTAGAAAAGGTGTGTGCAACACGCTTTTTGGTACGACTAGCCGAGATATGTATGTAAAGGAGACCACACATATAAATGGTATGTGTATACATATGAATGCAAATAAATATGTGAATGTGTGTGTAAGCAGTGTTGTGCGAGTATATTATTGTAAACGCACACTTGCTTTTTGGAAAAACTGCCATTTGCTGAATTTTTCTGATTCTCTTTTTTATAGTCTGACTTAAGTTTGTTGTTTCTGCTTTTGTTTCATGTCTGTTTGCATATTTGAGGCTAAAGTGCATAATCATGAATTTTATTTCGTGGATTATTGCCTAAATTTATTGTTGAAGTGTTTGTTTGACATTTTGTTATGTTGGTTGTTGTTGTTTTATATTATTTTTATTGTTTTTTCTTTGCATGCTGCTCATTTATTGTTCTCTGCGCTTTTGTTTCGCAATGTGCTGCTACATTTGCGAATTTTTATGCGGAGTCACAGCAAGTATTACGTGTGTGGCAGCGAATACACCAACACATGCACATATACAAGAGTTGAATGAGTAAGCTTTTAGAAGACAAGTGTTGAATTTTGTATTTTCACAAATTTTAACACGAAAGAGATGAAACAGAAAGTTATTAAAATTTAAATGGTTGCCAGATGTGTTGAAAAAAAAAATATTTATTAAATAAAGAGTAAACTTTGGAAAAAAATGAAAACAAGAAGTAACTACGGCCACACCGAAGCTTAATACCCTTCACAACTTAAAATAGTAGAAGAAAGCCTTGGTCTTGATTCTGATCGACCAGTTTGTATGGCAGCTATATGCTATAGTGGTCGGATATGAAAAATTGTTGCGGATATTATATCGTTGCTTTAAACAATAATGCGTGCCGAATTTCATGAAGATATCTCGACAAATAAGAAAGTTTTCCCCACAATGACTTGAATTTGATCGATCAGTTTGTATGGCAGCTCTATGCTATAGTGATCCGATCTAAACAATTTCTTCGAAGATTGTGGCAATGCTTTGGAAAATAATTTGTGTCGAATTTCATGTGGATACCTTGTCAAATAAAAAAGTTTTCCATACTAGGACTTGAGTTTTATCCGTCAATTTGTATGGCAGCTATATGCTATAGTGATCCGATATCGGTAGTTTCGACAAATGAGCAGCTTCTTGAGGAGAAAAGGATATGTGCAAAATTTCAGATCGATGTCTCTGAAACTAAGGGACCTGTTGCGTATATAATGAGGGACATACAGACGGAAAAGGTCGCCGATTCAACAATCGACTTAGCTCGTTCCGCTGATCACCAGAAAATACATATATTTTACAAGATCTCCGCCGTTTTCTTCTGGGTGTTACAACATTTTTGGCAAATTTGATATACATATCTGTTTGAGGTATTAATATTTTTGTTTAGGCTTGCCACCTTTTGAAGAATAAAATTACATAAATGTCTGTTTCAAATAAAATAAAAAGTAGAATTACTCAAGTACAACTTGTGTACAAAAAAATTATTTTGACTGGCTTAGGCTAACGTATAAAAGTGGTGGGCCTTGCCACCTATTTAAAATTTTCAGAAATGTATGGTTCTCACAATTCCAAAAACTGCAATCAAGAGAATGGTTTTACAGAAAGCCATACAAATATAATTGGAAAGAAATAAAATTGAGATGTTGCCACCTGTTTGAAATAATGCAAAAATAAAATTCTTAGAAAATTGCTGGAATTTTGTTTTAAATTTTCCGATTCGATGTGGGTGTGGCTCCGCTGATTATAGAGAAATGAAATTGAAATGTTGCCACCTGATTCATTATTTTATTATTTATGCTTGAATTTTTGTTATATATTTCTAGTTTGAGTAGATGAACCTAAACTAGGTTCTTACTAGAAAATTAGTAGTAGAAAAAAATTACTAAAAAATATTGTACATTTCTTCTTAACACAAAAAAATTTAAACTCAGAAACCCAAATCTAGTCTTCTCATCCTGTCACGAAGAGCATAACTCATAGAAATTAAGCAAAAAAGGACCGTATGTTATCTTTCCGCTGCATTTCCCATGTTCATACAGCACTATACTTTTGCCAAAAAACAGGATGTAAACACACATATGCTGCTTGTATGCCCCACATTTGTGCCACATAAGAAAACAGGCTCATATACACTCATAAATTCGCAATGAAAACATACGCGCCGCATAAATAGAATATATGACACGGCGCAGCAAATGTTAGTAGCAAGCAACTAACTGCATTTCCTGGCATGTAAATTCTTGTAACCCAATTTCATGTTGCAACACAGCATTCTACCACATACTACGCAACTCGCTGGTGGCCATGCAAAAGTACGAAATAAAAACTTATCTGGCTGTTTTCAATTTGCGACACTTTATTGTGGCAACTTTTGTGCAATTTTTATAATACATGCAACATGCAACATGCTCTTTGAATGCGAAATTTTTATATTGCTGCAACGGTATGAGACGAAGCAATGTGTTTTCATATATTTTAACAAGAGTTTATCGCCGGCAATACGCTTGTGGCAAGTAAATAATTAATTCTGCAGCGAGTGGCAGCGTCGCTTTTATGCATTTTTCCGGAGTTGCAGCGAATTAAAAAGGCTGAGGAAATATAAATATACAGATATAAATGTGTGGGTGTGTGGGTGCGCATGAATTTTATGAGCATTTTGTGGTACATAAAAGCACACGATAGGCATCTTGCCGCACTTCCGTTAATACATACATATGTAAATGCCACACATGAGCAAGCGAACGCAATGTAATGGAAGAATTGTTATATGCAGTGCTGCCAAAGTAATATGCTTGACTGTGCTGCAACCTACTACAAGTGTGGTGGCAAGTCAGTTAGCGTTGCTGGAGTTGCAACCAGAGATGGCATTGTCAAACCGACAATGTCGTGGTAAGGATTTTTCCTGCATTCTAATAGCTTCCTCAAGGCAGTGTGTGAGTGGCAAGCGGCTGTATGTGCTGCACAGTTAGACGGAATCGGTGTTTACATTTGCCTCTTCCGCTGCTGCCGACACTCGTGCAACATCCGCACACAAGAGTTGCATATAGGCCGAAACTTGCCAAAATTGGACTTTCCGAATGGACCACCTAAGACGCAGCCGCGGTCAACATTTAAATGAAATTATCTTCAAAAAGTAAATGTTACGTTTCAGCTATGCCGACATGTCGGCTGTCGTGTTGCAGAAAAAGTGCAACAACAGCAACAACTATGATGCCTATGCATAACTAATGAGAAGTAGATGAAGAAGAAGAAGAGGCGCTGTGTGGCGAAGATGAAGTGAAGAGGGTTAAAAAGACGCACTCATTCATGCCTAAAACGCAAATTATACTTGCTCGGTGGCATAAATGCAACGCACACATGCAAGTGTATGTGTTTGTGGCTGCTAACGTTGTTGACTTGCAACAACAGTTATGTTTGTGGCATGAAAACGACGGCAAATAAACAGGCTGTCAGTGCAAGAAACAGGCAAGCGGCAGTGTTGCAAGACCAAGCGGCATATGTGTGAGGCAGGGCAGCTATTTGCAGCAGCTGTGCACACTCATAAACACACACATACAAGCATGTATGCACTCCAAATACTCACATGCAGCATTGTGGCAAAATTAAGTTGTGAAAATTGAAAAATTGTACACTTTACAACAACAAGGCTGGTGGAGACTAAGCTACTGCTGCGGATATGAAGCTACAAATGCAGCGCTGTGTGTGCGCTTGGCATGTAAATGTAATAGAGGCTGTGTTGCAAGTTGAGTTTGTGCTAGTGCGGCAGCATCTGCCGCCACTGCCGATGATGCTAGTGATGATGACGCTGATAATCTGGCCGAAAATTGTGCCCTCACATCGCAAGTGTGTGTGCGAGCTTTATATCTATTTGCATGTGTATGTTTGCCTGCAAGTGGTGTGGCAAGTTGGTGCTATTTGCTGAATATGCGCTCATATTTGACTAAATTAAGCAGTAAATTGCAGTCAAGTTGGCGAGAATGAAGCGATTTGAACTGGCAATTTTCGGTAAGTGTTTTTTGAAAATTATTTGTTGTTCTTGTTGTTGTGTTTTTGGTTGTTTAGTTGAAAATGATGCAGCAAAATGTATGAAATAGGACGGTGTATACTAAGGATACTCGTGTGTGGCATATTTAATATTTGATAATTATTAAAAGTTATTGTTGTGTGTGATAGCAGAATTTTAATAAAGATCAGTGTTGCCACACTTTTAAAAAAATTATATTTTTATAAATAAAATATTTTTTACTTGCAAAATTTATGTCAGGTGGCCACACCACTTTTATTTCCTTTGAATTCTATGCATTATTGTTTATACTCATATTTCAAAAATTAATTAAAAATTATAGTTATGTTATAGTAGTATACCTATGTGTATATGTATATATGTACATACATACATATGTACAATAAAGGGTGGCAACTCTGATTTTTTTAAATTTTAGTTTTCAACTTCTTTGACCAATAAACCGTTAAAATATTCTTACTACAAAAAAGTAAAAAAAATTGTACTTGCAAATTTATGCCAGGTGGCAACGCCATTTTAATGTAAATAAGAGTTTCCGTTATTGCTTTTTTTTTAATTTAACGTGACATAATCCGTTTAAATATAGGTGAAATATTATTTCTATATTGAAAATATGTGGCAACGCTGGATATAGTTTTTAGTTCACTTAAAAATATTATAACTTTTAAATATATTATTTTTGAAAGATTTTGATTGCACAACGCATTTGATTGCCCATTAATAATTGTTGGCTGTAAAATATACTAAGTGGCAACACTTTAAAAATTTATATTTTTTATTTAACGTGTAATAAGTATACATATATGTATACTGTAAGTTTTTCACCCGTCTCCTCAAATTAAGAATTTATTAACTCTAGCCTAGAAATCTTTAAACGTTCTAGTCTTGAAAGTTTTGAAGGTAAGGACCTAAACAATAACTACATAACTGGTTATCGGTGAGTTATGCTTGAATATTTTTTTTTCAGATAGACATCCATTTTAATAACCAATATTTTTACCCGATTCTTAGTTGGGCACTAATCTTGAAAATAAATATAAGTCGCTAGATGGCGCTGATTGGATTGGAACATTACTACGTATCCACTAGAATGTGATTTGGATATACAAAATGGTTTATGTGGATAATCCAAAAAACAATAATAATTTCTTAGCCGCTTCATATGCGTCCGAAAAATAAATATGATTCAACAGATGGCGCTTGAACTCCGCGCTAGCTACTTATTAAAGACTCACTTACTGGCACTTGGTATGTGTAACTACAGTACTGAGGTTTATGTGAATATGTAGTTCCATTAGGATTTTGAAAAAAATAGTTGGTAAAACATTTGTCTAGCTGTCGCTGTCTGTTGTCAAAAAAAATTGTTTGAGCCCTTCCATCCTAAAAATGTCACTTTTTTCTGCTTGAAAATTTTCGAAAATTTTATTTTCCTTATATCCGAAAATTATCTTTCTGCCTTTTTACACATAAAACCTTAGAAATTTATCACGCTGTTACTTAGCGTCATTTCTACCCTCTCACCAAAGCTGTTTGTGTGCTCTTACTTGCCACTAATCAGCAAACTTTCCGCCTGCGTTAACATTTCAATTTCAGTCCCGTTTCTGTCGCAATTTCAATTTCAATTTTCCACAACAGATACTGGGGTAAATATGCTTACCCACTATACTATATAATATACAGATGTTTGTATATGTGACAACTAAGAGATTGCAAGCGAAAAGTTACTCCTATTGAGCACGGCGCTTGCAACTTGCAATTACAGTGGAAAGCGAAACTTTTTCCCACACAACTGACTAATAAATTTCGTAATCATTCAATTTGCCGATATATATTCATATATGTATGTGTGTGTGAGTATATAAGACTTCTTGCTGAGCATATGAACGCACAAGGGTTTAAAACTGCAAGGATATGCGTTGCATGCAACTTGGCTGCTGTAAACTGTTGCAAAAGTGGATTACCACTTGCGGCATGCTTTTCCATATACTTTAACACTTATTTATACATAATGTATAACCATTATATATATTTCTGAAAATAAAATAGACTTTCCAGCCTTCATAGCGCACACATGTGTCAGGCTCTGCAGCTGAAGCGCACACTCAGCGTCAAGTGTGAACTTTCATGCAATTTTCTGGCTGCTGCCAATGAAGGTTGATGGTGTCGCTGATGATAAGTCGAAGTTGATGTTGCTTTAGTGTTAAGGCGGAAAGTTTACATATATTTCTAAGCAAGCAAGCATGCACCGGAAGGATAACGAAGTAAGTCGATGTGTTGCAAGCAATCGAAGTTGCAATAAAAAAGAAACGCAGAGTGTGGCAAGTGCATATGAGGCGTGTAGCTGATAAAAGCTGAGAAAAAGAAGCGTCAGTAGAAAGACAGACAAACAGGCTTTGCCATAAAGCGGGTGGCGGAGCAGCTAAAGCATGAAAGGATAAGCATATCAGCTTCTGGATGTGTGTGTTTCAGTGTCTTATAAGTGCATGCTTTGAAGATTTGCGGCACGCTTTAATGAAGTTTGGCAGAAGTTTAATGGGAAGCAGGATTTTTCAATTTGCTTAAAAACTTTGTGGAAGCATGTTTAACGGCAACGCTATGTATGAGTGGGAGTGAGAGTTTAACAAGATTTAGAAACTCGACGCCAACCAATTTATTTCCATGCAACATACACATATTTATGGAAAGCGCCTCACTGTTCTTCCTTTCTGCTCGCAAAGACTTTGAGCTCCTTGACTGATTTTTAAGAGTCCACAAAGTGCGCATGCGGTTCATTTGCCACTTGTCGCCGCTTAGCTTGCCACAAATCGAATTAGGCACAGCGGAAGGGAAAAAAGCGCGTCTCAAAACCACAGGGTATTAACCAAGCAGGCTGCCACAAACGCCAGCAGTTACAGCCAACAAATGAGACAGCGGGAGCAACTGTTTAGGCTGTGGGCGCGTCTCTCCTGTGCCAACTGGGAGACCGCGAGCGTTTCTACTATCACTTTCTATGCGTCTCGCCGGAAGCAGCTTAACAAATCTACGTGGCTGCCACATCAAAGGGAATTTTTAAGAAACTAACGCAAAAAGCGTGAGCGCACAACTGGCAAGGGAGTGAGAGTGCCCAGAGCGACGCAGTGCGGTGCTGGTTTGTGGTGCAAAAGAAATCTTGTAAACTGCCGCAACAAATTACTATAAATTGAAAATGGAAATTTGCTAAATTGAAAAAGTAATCAGGGGAAAAGAAAGCGGCGGCGAAAGTGCGCACAGCAGATTAGCGCTATGAAAAGGGAAATATGAGGTTAAGGAAAGCCAGAAATGCGAAGGCCGGAAAGCTGTTTGGCAGGAAACGCCAAACGACGATGATATGCGTAGAAGTGAAGGCATAAAAGGGCGCGGTGTTATAACGGTTGCAAGAAAAAGGCATTGTGAGCGACATAAAAGGGAAAGGTAAGGCTGTGAAAAGGCAAGTAGAAGGGTCTGCTACCTTTGGGAAGGGAAACTTGCAAAATCTTGTTGAAGTTAAAGCCATTAACTAAATTTGAAATGAACCACAATGTAAATATGGAGGCCAATCTTAAAAAGGTTTTAAAATTCGCATTTAAATTATTGATAATGTGGAAAAAGAAAATTATGTGCAGAAAGGATGTAGCTAAATTAGCCAAATAAATTCTATTTATTTCTTGAATGAAAGACTCTTAAATTTTCAAATAAACTTTTTACATTTCAGAACTCTAAAATAGAAATTGTATATTAAAATAGTTACTAGAGCTTAAAGCTCCGAAGGGTCATAGTACATATTTATATATAAAATTTTCCCCAAAAAGGTTAATTGCGTTTTATTTAGTATTCAATGCCAGAATCTTTGAGAAACTTTACAAAAAGCTTAAAAGCTTAATTTGTTTTTTTTTAACTCGTTTCATACTGTGTTCTATTTCAGGAGTAAGCGAGCTACATTAGTAAGTGATGTTGTTATTAAAAATTCCTTCGGCACCAAACGAGCTTTTCCAAGCTTTTTGTATATTGACTATGCTTTTTCTTAAAGTAAGAAGTAAATCATATAATGTTTAAAAGTTGCTGCCTGAAAGAAAGAGGTCTTAAAAAAGTAACGCCAACTTCAATAAGCTTACATTTAAAAGATGACGCCAAAATAAAAATTGTTTCCAAAAACCAATGAGCTTTTCTGAACTTTTTATACATTGATTACGCTTTTTCTTAACTAAAGAACTAAAGAATAGAAGTTTAAAATTTGTTACCGAAAAGAGAGAGGCCTTCATTTAGAAGAGATTAATAAACTAAGAAATTCCTTTCAAAGCTCAGGAGCTTTTTTGTTCTTTTTATGGATGATTTTTTACCTAAAGACAGGACTATTTAAAAAACTTCGTTTCAAGGCAAAGAGCTTCATTTGAATATTGCGTTTTCGAAAAAAAAAAATTGTAGAGCAAAAAGCTTTTGGGAGCTTTTTTCATTTACTTATAACAGTGTAATGAGAGTACTTTCAAATAAATGGCCATGACTGCGGTTTTTCTTAAATAATTAACTAATAATGGAAGTTTAAAATTTGTTACTTAAAAGGGAGAGGCTTTCGTTTAAAAGAAAATGACAAAATAAAAAACTGCTTTGAAAGCTCATGAGTTTTTGAGCCTTGTAACAGTAAAAGAGAGTACTTTCAAATAAATGGCCAATTCTTGTGAGAGTAATATTTTATCTGTAAATATCATCTTCCTTGTGCAGAGAATTATTCAAGGCAATTTAAAAGATCCATTGAGTTCCAAGAAAAATGTTAGATAACCAAACTTTGTTAAGTCAAGAAAGAGCAAATGGGTAGATTAATATATATTCACTGACTATCTGCACACATTTAGAAGTATTTCTAGGCAATGAAAGAGGGTCACAGCTTGCTTTATAAACTTTTTCTCAGTCCAGCAAGTTAGGGTCAGAAACTTCGTTTTCTTTTACATTGCTTTTAAACTTATTCTTTGCGAAAAGACAGACGAATATAAGATTTCCATAACAGAGACGCACATTGCCTCCACTGAGGTCTCTCTCTAAATTATACACACACGTTGTCACAATCACACTCGCTTAACTGCCGCAGCTGCAGGACTGTTAATTTACTTGTGGGCTTTACGCATTTTCCAATTTTCACACAGAAAAACGTTGAGAAACGAAAATTACATTTGCCCAAAGGCATTGATTTTGAAAGGTGTCACTTAGACTGAGACCCACAAATGAAAAGGGAATATTCTAAAAATTGTACACAACCTGCTTTTATTTGTGAATTCCTCCCCTTCAAACGCGTCTGCGGCGTGCGGAAATTACATTCGGTCCAGCCTGCGGCTGTGCAGTGATAAGCCACAGAAGGCAACTCGACTTGACTTAGCTCAGCTCAGTTTTGCTTAAAAGTGCTGTGAGCACCAGCAGTCACCTAGCAACCATTTCAACTTCCTTTAGTCCATATTACCAACATTACTTTACTTTCCTGTGTGGCGCTTTGGGACATACGCGGCGTGTATTGCCTACGCCTTTGCCACTTATGCTATATCCTCCACACTTTTCTTCAGATTTACGCATTTTGTGCCGAGCGATATGAGTGGAATGGTTAGAAAAGGTCGTAAGCATTGACTGAATGTGGCCCAAGTCAGGTAATTGGATTAGTGTCAATGTGTGTGTGACATTGTGTGCAGTTGTGCGCTTGCCTTAGGTGTTAGCTTCAGAGGCTTTTAGGCGCAAATTCATACTTGAGCGGGTATCGGGATGTGTGGCAAAGCATTTCCACAGAAAGCATAATTGTGAAGTTGCCTTATTGATAGAAGTTGTTAGACGCGTGAGAATATAATCGACTTTGCAATAACTAAATAGAAATATTTAAGCACATTCTGAATAAAGCATTTATAGCGCCACAATGTAGGCCACTTTATATGTTCTATTGCTTATAGTGTTTGAAATTTACGATTTTTTTGTGATATTTCATATATTATGTTAAGTTGGTTAACAGTTGAAGCTTTAGCGCATTTAAAATCTCAGTTAAATTCTTTCCTATACAAACCCTTCTTATGAAACTTTTCTCTTATCAAATTTAAAAAATCTTTTTTTACCTTTCAACAGCCTTTATTAATTTCACAACTCATAGCTTTTCTTCCTGTACCTCATTCTCTTCAAATTTTTCGTTTTAGCTTCTCCCACATGACATATTATAGCGTTCCTTATCCGTCCACTTCGTTCCTTGCCTTTCCCACACGCAAGCACACATGGCACAGTTAAGCTTGATACCTTCAAATCCCTTTTTGTTCTGTGTTTTTTTTTTCGTTTTTCATTTCCCGCATTCCCTTTTGTTCTCTTCTGGTTGCCATGAAAATGATATTTTCATAATCAGATAAGTAGAGTAAATTTTTTAATGAAAATGGCATTACTTAAGGACACATTCAGAGCATTGCGGTATTATTGGGTTTTATTGTGTTCCTGGCGTAAGTCAAGAGTATTGTTTTCGGCAGCTTGTCAATGCTTTTGTGGCTTTGACTTATTTTTGAGGACATTTATCGGCTTTGCAAAACGTTTTTTGTATTTTTACGGCATGTGTATACTGCCAGATCTGTATATACTATTATATAAAAAGAGATTTTATGTACTTTGTAATTTATAAATGAAACGATATTTTGTTTCAAATTATATTTTACTATTTCGTGGGCTTACGCTTATATTAATGCTACGCTCAATGAACCAAATTAAATTGGATTGCTTAGCACATGTACCGAATATTGCTGGCAATATTAGTTGCACAGCTGTTTGCAAAAAGCTTAATGATAGTAAAGAAGATTTAATTGTAGGGGTGCTGTCAAAAAAATAATAAAGTAATACGAATCATGCAAAAGTAAACATATTTATTTCCTATTTCGTAACGAAATTAAATTTACGTACCCTAAAATCGCTGAGAATTGAAAATTTATGTGTTGAATGGTAAAATATTGTACTTGCAATTGCCAATTTTCAGAAAAAAAAAATAAAAATTGTACCTATTTTGTACCGAAATTCAAATTAAATATCGTAAATTTGACGAAAAATTAAGATTTCTGTGTTTAGTAGTAAAAATACTAATATGTGCACACATATTTCAATTTTCAAAAACGTGTAAAAATTGTATCCGTTTTGTACCTGAAAACTGAAAATATTTCTGTTGAAAACGGAATTTTGCATTTTCGTATTACTATTTTCAAAAGAAAGTGTACCTATTCTGTTTCATAATTCAATTTACGAAAAATCTTTGTTGCGAAAAGTGTTGTGTAAGTACAGGGTGGCGCAAAAGATATCAGAAGCTATATATTTTGCAATTGACCTCTAATGTCAGTTCTGTTTTGACAATTGTGTAGTAAACACATGCGAAATACACGTAAATATGCAATGGCACGCTAACTGCGTGCCACAACCGATATGCTGAAGGATGCATTTCCCGGGCGCCTAATTTCCCGTTTTGGAGATTTATACTGGCCAGCTAGATCGCCTGATTTGACACCCCCAGACTTCTTTTTGTGGGGCGTTTTGAAGTCGCGGGTTTATGTCAACAAGCCTCAGACTCTTGCGGCTCTGAAAGATAATATCCGTCAAGAGGGCCTATCGCCGGAAGTTCTGGCCAAAGTGATGGAAAATGCCATAAAAAGGGCTCAAATGACAATCAACTGTGGCAGCCACTTACATAATATCATATTCTCGACTTGATGTAAAAAAAATTAAAATACCAAATAAAAATAATCCACAAGCAGAATCAAAATTTTTAATTTTCCAAAAAACATCGGAAGGTCATTTTTGCGTCACCTGTTATATATTATAATCTCCAAAAAAAGATGCAAAAACTATATCTATACCGAAAATAAATATTATATAAAGTTAAGGGGGGTAAGGTTTGTTTCGTCGAAAAAAGACCTTTTTTCGTGAATTTTTTTAGAAAAAATTATTGCTGTAGATTTATTTTACTTATTATTATATGAAAGTATCGGGTGATTTTTTAAGAGCTTGATAACTTTTTTTAAAAAAAAAAACGCATAAAATTTGCAAAATCTCATCGGTTCTTTATTTGAAACGTTAGATTGGTTCATGACATTTACTTTTTGAAGATAATTTCATTTAAATGTTGACCGCGGCTGCGTCTTAGGTGGTCCATTCGGAAAGTCCAATTTTGGGCAACTTTTTCGAGCATTTCGGCCGGAATAGCCCGAATTTCTTCGGAAATGTTGTCTTCCAAAGCTGGAATAGTTGCTGGCTTATTTCTGTAGACTTTAGACTTGACGTAGCCCCACAAAAAATAGTCTAAAGGCGTTAAATCGCATGATCTTGGTGGCCAACTGCCCATGCATCCCGAAAAATGCACTGTTTGGTGTGGTTTGTACGCTGGTGGAATCATTGGACCGTATTTTTTCAAAGATGCTGTTGGACGCAACGTTACGGTGAATGGCGATCGCCATCGTTCGATGCTAACAAACTTTTTGTTGCCAAAATGGAAGAACTGAACTTGGTTGACATGTGGTTTCAACAAGATGGCGCTACATGCCACACAGCTCGCGATTCTATGGCCATTTTGAGGGAAAACTTCGGAGAACAATTCATCTCAAGAAATGGACCCGTAAGTTGGCCACCAAGATCATGCGATTTAACGCCTTTAGACTATTTTTTGTGGGGCTACGTCAAGTCTAAAGTCTACAGAAATAACAGAAATTCGGGCTATTCCGGCCGAAATGCTCGAAAAAGTTGCCCAAAATTGGACTTTCCGAATGGACCACCTAAGACGCAGCCGCGGTCAACATTTAAATGAAATGATCTTCAAAAAGTAAATGTCATGAACCATCTAACGTTTCAAATAAAGAACCGATGAGATTTTGCAAATTTTATGCGTTTTTTTTTAAAAAAAGTTATCAAGCTCCTAAAAAATCACCCGATAGAACATTTGAAGGATACTTAAAAAAAGTTTTATCGAAAAATAGCGAGGAATAACGGATTTATAGTCGATCTCTGCAGGCACCTCGAAAAAAAGTTTTTGTGCGGTGACCAGCCCACAGCATCACTGGATCATCCGAAAGCAAAAAATTAAAATGCTTTCTTTAGTTTAATAGTTTATCTTTCAACTGACGTCTAGTTTTTTTTAATTTTTCAATTTTCGGTACCATTTTCAAGCCAAAATAACGATTTTAGATGAAATTTTTGGAAAAACTCGATGTCATTCGAGAGCTATATACATATATGTAGAATATTTGTACAAAATTACAAAATTTCAAAACGATCGATGCAGTAGTTTTTTCTGTAGGCTGGTCACCAACTTTAAAAATGACATATTTGGGAAAATCGATTCAAAGTTTTGTACACTCAGCGCAGGTAGCTAGAGGTACCGTTATTCAACCTGCTGTAACTTCGTTAGTTTTTCTCCGAATGACCTAAAACCTTAACACAACATTCTTGAGATGTTGATGGTTCAAAAAAAAAAAATTTTAAAAATGAAAAAAAAAGTTGTCAAACCTTAACCCCCCCCCCCCCCCCCCTTAAATACAAAATTTATTGTGAACCGTTTTTGTACAGAATTTATTTTTTCGCATGTGTTACGATATCGTATTAAAAATTATTGCATTGAAAATTATTTCTAGAAATAGTTTATTCAAAAAATACTACAAAAAAAATTTAATATAGTAATAAATTTTTTTTACCATATCTAGAAGTAATACTTATTACAAATTTTTCATAAAAAATTCCTGAAATATTTTTTTTTTTAACAAAATTCTAATATGTTCCAACGTTCTTAAAATAATGTGAGTCGATTATAATATGAGTACAATTTTAATATAGAAGTGATTTGGTTCACTGTACCGAAGATATTTTTTAATTGATTGGTTTTGAAAATCAGCAAAAAAATTTTATATCGATGTTTAAAAAATTACAAAAAAATACCTGTTTAAAAATTTTGCTTACATATTACTGTAATATTAATATTACTTGAAATTAATTAAAATATTATTAATAATAATTTAAGGAAAAAGTCCTTCAAATAAATTTTGTTTTAATAATTTTGGTTTATGTACTTTGCTAATATGTTGCAACCATCATAAAATGTTATTATTTTATCAAATTGTATGTACCGTTTTTGTACCGAAAATCAAAACTTTGCACCGCTTGGTTTTTAAAAGTTACTGTTTCTGATCATTAATAGCAACATATTATATTGGTGTTAAAGAAAACATGGAATGTACCCTTTCTTTAATTAAATTTGACTATATTAGAAATTTTTCAAATGCATATTATTATACCTTATAATATTAATAATATGCAAATTTCATCAAAAAATATTAAAATAATCATATTGTATATACCGTGTTTGTACCGAAAACCAAATCTTTGTACCTAAGAATTTTAAAAAATAATTTTAAATCTTTAAATTTATAAAAATTTACATTTTCCTAAAATTTTCTTTACTACATAATAATTTTCAAATAAAAGAATAGATAAAAAACATACGGCAACTCCTTGCTTCCAATTATAACTACTAAACTGCATCTCTAAATATAAAAATCACCTTAAATTTGTTCATACACATCTAAACTCAGATTATTAAATTTACTACGTGTGCGCCTGCCACTGCAGATTGGCCAATAAAACTGCCACATCGGCGTTGCAAGTTCATTTAATGCAATTTATGTTTTAATTTAAAGTGAATATTTGCATAATAAATATGAGACTCTGCAAATACCAGCGTAGACTGTGCACAGTTTTGGCTACATGGCAAAGCAACTGTAGATATGTACGAGTATTAAAAATATATATTTATACCCATATGAATGTGGGTGTGTGTGTATGCTTCTACTAGCAAGCAAAGACGCACTGTAGTTTGCCGCTTTGTTTTATTTGCCATTGTGTTTTATTATTGCATAAAGATTTTTATCTCAAAAAATGTCAGAGATGCATGCGCACGGCAAGCCAAATTTGGTGGCTCACAGGAAGGCAAAGTGGCAGGCACACACACCAAACGCACTGGAGAGTTATAAGCAGACTAGCAAGCACGCTTAGGAGCATAGATGCAGGCATGTACAAACATGCATATGTGTGTGTGTGTGTGTATGCGCAATTGCGGCAAGCAGATACCCATAAAGACTAAAGACTCTTACTGCCACAATGACCAAATTGGCAAGACGTTGCCACAACACGCTCTTATGGTCATTATGACGGCACTGTCGTTCTAGTACAACAGCAACAACATAAACGAAAAACAACAACATCAACCAAAAGCAACAACAACGCCGAAAAACAACAACTTCGGCACACAGCGCTGGCAATAAGGTGGCGGTGAGCGCGTGTCCGCGCATAACCAATGCGAAACCATAATTGCAACGCAGAAATTATGGCAAAGACAAGCTAATGAAAAAAACGTCATACATATGTACAAATGAAATTCACAAATAAAATATGGCGAAAAAATCGAAACAAAATGAATGTAAATGCGACAAAATACAACAAAAAAAATGCAAAAAAAAAAGGAACAAATGTTAACAAAGCGGTTTATGGTCTGTCGGGCCATTTGTGGCCGCCAAGAACGCCAAGGCGGCAATAGAGCACTTCACACAACAACAACAACAGCAACAACACCGAGCAATATGTACGAATTAACAAGCATCGAAACATAAATAATAATTGCAGAAAGGCGCATTATTCGTGTACACGAGCCAGTCGAGGTGAAGGGGGGAAACGAAAAAGCCGGCGACAAAGCAAATTTTATTATGCTTTATAAATTTTAGCCAAAGGAATGGCATGCACGGCATATTTCTCTGTGTATATGGGCAAGGAATGCCGAAGGAAATTATATTATTGCCGAATTTACTTTGACATTTGCGAAAAAGCAGTTATTTTTGCATGCTTATGCGCGAATTCGCTGCCATAAATGTATTTCGGGAGGCGAAATGTAGTTTATTAAAGGATATGCTAACGGTATATAAAGATGACTTGTAAATAATAAATAAATGTATGGCAATATGCTTGAGTAGATTAAGTCGATTTAAGTTGAAAAGAGTTCTTCTATCTTAAGGAAAATCTGGTCATATACTTTATTAGTATTTCAACAAAATTCGAATCTCCTGAATCTGAGATATCGTAAAAAGCATCGTTAGCCAAGATCGACTTAACTTTTTTTTTAACCTTTCCAAAGAACATACATATGTACATAGATATACCTTCAATCCATTCAACTTAATTTTTTATTAAATTCCAGTTTAGTTGAGGACATCCGCTCGCAATGGAAGAACACGCGTGAGGCCAAAGGTGAATCCGCTTTACTGGAATGTGGTTCACCGAAAGGTATATAAATATATTGACCACAACCAAAAAATGTGAAAGTAATTGCATATGCGGATGATCTCATAGTGGTAGCAGTGGCTAAACATCTGGATGACCTCCGGATCAAATGTAATGACTGCATAAATGGTTTGCTACCATGAGTCTGGAGCTGGCTGAGCAGAAAACAGAAGTCTTGCTCATAAGCTCAAGAAAAATTGAAAAAAGCTATCGCTCACCATAGAAGAAAGTGAGATTACTTCACAGCCGCAGTTGAAGTACTTTGGTGAAATAGTGGACTCAAGACTCAAATTCAAGGAGCGCTTAGAAAATACGACACGTAAAGCAAATAAAATCTATAATGCTTTATCTAGACTAAAGTCTGTGTGTTTTCCAGCCGTCGACTTTCAATAGCTAAGGTAATGAGTTCAGTTACTCTGGCTGCAATATGGATACAGGTGCTTAACATAAAATGATATGTTAGACCAATCAACGCGTGATAAGTGCTTTTCGAACCATATCAAATCACGCTGCTGAGGTATTGGCTAGTATGGCGCCGATTGGCATCCGCGAATATATGACCTATCAGAGACGTCTACAGCAAAAAAAAAAAATAGAAGCGAGAATCAAAACCACCACAATGTGGCAGCAACGGTGGCAAACAAGGGGACTTAGTTCTCTGTAAAATGGAAAGCTGGTAGTGAAGCGGCAGCTCTAATTATGACAAGATTGAGACATTTACAACCGATTAGGGGTCAGTAGTACGGACTGTACTATAGAGGAGACTTAAATTTCTTTTTATCTCCCATCAAGTATAACTTCTTTGTTCAGTGGTCCGGTGGGAGAGACATGAGATGGGAATAGATTAGGTTTAGGGAATTAAACTTTCGCTCGAATGCTTTCGTTGCATCCTCCTACCATAAAAGAAGAGCAATAACCCTAAGACGTACTTCATAATCTTAGCTTTACCGCAAAAACTTCGAGGACAAAAATTTCTGCACCTTTAGAAGTCAATTAGAGGGTTCTTTACTGGAAATTTCCTTTTTGGTTATCAGTATCGATTCACACGAGTCGTATATTAGGAAAATTAGTACCGGCTACCCATTAACCAGCAAATCTCATACTTCTAGGAATAAACTCCAGAGCAATTGGTACGCAGATTTGGGAAGAAGGAACAAACTGGACACAACCCGGCTTAATTTTATACAAAGTGTGACATCCGTCTGCATAAGAAAGAAAGGCAAGCTTCAAAACTATTTGCCTTCAAATGATATGGTCAAGAATCTGGTAAAAAAAGTGTGAAATGACATAGTCATGAAATAATTCTGTATGCGATATGTGACTTCACTCACATACTCGCGAAACTATATTACTAGTTCAAAGATGAATCAGTGATATTTGTTCCAAATCCGAATGAAAATTTGCATAGTATCAAAATTTTGAACGTAATCAAAATTCCCCCAAGGCCACAGAAAAGTAAAAGGAGTAAACTTTTTTTTTATAAATACGAAACTAAATAACTGGACTCCGTTTACTTTTTACTGCTTAGGAAAGCTGATGTTAAGCCACAAATGTTGTTTCTCGGTTAGGTTAGCTGAAGAAAACTGACCTATGCTCATGACAGAAGTCACATAGGATCCCACATGGCCAGCTGAGCATGCCAATAAAACTTGATTTTGAATAAAAATTTGTAAATCGATAAAAGGACTTGAGCCTTTCACAGTTTTGTTAAGCGCAGTCTCAGAGAGCTCAAGGTCTGTACAATAGCTCTGCAACCGGAGTGAACGCATACCTTCATAGTACCGTATTTTGGAATGCCGTCACTATGAAGCAATTCCAGTATATAGAAAATTAGTAAGGAGACTATACTAGGTAGGTTATTACAACAACAAACTGTTATTTTGGCTTCAAGCTATCTTAAACCATTTTGAATATGGGAATCTTAAAGAAGACCTTACATCACCACAAATTTTTTGATAATCGAACTCAACGCACTTTTTGTGATATAAAGATCAAGAACTTTTTCCAAGTAAACCCAAATAGCCTCACATTGAACAAACAGATGGAAGACCCTACAGAAAGATAATGCGAGTGCGTTATGAGAATTTATAAATTCCTTAATCTGAGAAAATCTGAAAATAACGGCATTTTTATAAAGAATAACACAACAAACTACCAAATAATATTTCTGATACCATCAGACATAAGTACACATACAAACACGTGTATATAAATAGCACCTTTTTAACGAAAACAACACCAAAGCCGACCATATCGCATAAAAGATCTGCTTAACCAGGAAAAATTGGCGCAAAACGGCACAATGGCAAACGGGATAATGCATGTGTAACGCCAACGCCAAGACAAAAAACCAAAACAACAACAACAATGGTGCAACAAATACAATAGGTAAGTAAGTAAATCAAAGTTTGAATGCAGAAAGCCAAACGAAAGAAAGCAGAATGAGTCACAAAGTATGCAGGCGAAACGAAAAAGACAACGAGCAGACAGCAGACCTGGTTCCCAGTGTCGGGACGGGCGCGACCAACAAGCAATCGCGCTCCAAATCGACTTTATCTTGTCTTCGATCAGCAGAGCTACCGAAGACTACCGGCGAGCTGGCGAGTTGGCGCACAAGCGGCAGACAGCACGCATGTAACATAAGCAACAACAACAAGAAAGCACTGTGGACAGACATGCACTAACAGTTACAGAGATATTGTCGTTGTTGTTGTTGTTGCCGTCTTGTTGGCCACGGTGCTGGCTGGCCACGCGGTCAGCATGGTAAAAATGATTTACTGTCCAACTCGAGCGGTTAGCGGGTTATAAGTGTGCAGCGCTTTGCGGTGGCACTAAACACGTCCACAAGCATGTAGCCGGCTGACTGCCTGCCACATGCAGACAATAGCGCATAGACAAAAAACGGCACAGAAGTTGCAAGAAGTGGTAAGCAAAAACAATATTGAAAACAAGCAGCTGCCACACACACACACGTGCGCTGAGTATAAATGGCTGGCAGAAACGTGCATCATGATGGCGGGCAATTGCTTGCCACTGCCATTTGCTGCCACATGCTGCTGATTTCGTTTGATTTGTTGTTTGTGGTTGCGGCGTAGGCCAGTGGGGTATGTGGCAGTTGACCGAGCCATCAAGCAGACAACAAGCTGGCCGTGCAACTGGCTAACTAGCTTGCGCTGACTTGCTGCCACCGCGTGGCACCTTATTTGGTGTTAGAATCTGTGGCAGGTATTTGCAAATTGCGGCGGCTACTGTTAAATTGCATTCATGCAACACAATACGACAACAGATGAAGTCGACGCAATGACGGCAAGAAATATAAGAAATTTATATAAGGAAGCAGCAGTGATAAGAATAAGAAAAATGAGTAAGTGCAACACAATTGAAGGCAGGAAGCGCGCGTCGATGGGCGGTTCAAAGCGCGCAGCTATCAATGTTGCAAGTAGAGCGTCAAATTATGGCATACTTGCAACTACTTATGGTTTGATGCAATATGTAGCAGCTAATGGCAAGTTTGCTTGTACGTGTGGCAAAGTGTTGCAGCTGCCACACCAAAGTATGTTGGAGAAAATGATTGTGGGCGTTTACGCTTATAAATTACTCACATTTGCTGGCAATTCGTGCAGCCGAATTTCGCACTAATTCACCGTGCAACACCTACGCGCCGCAGTTTGGTACGCGGCAGCAGGAAGAAAGTAGCGTAGGCGCTTATGCAGCGCATAAATTGCCACAAAATCGACTTTAAGAGCGCACATTTGCAGCACAAATTTAATTTGCCCCATAATTTTTAGTGATTTGCAACAAAACAAAATAAAATTTTATTATCTGCCACAAATTGTGGCAACACAAATTTTATTTGCAACATAATTTTTAGTGATTTGCAACAAAACAAAAAAAAAGCTATTTGCAACAAATTGTAGCAACCAAAATTTAATTTGCAACATAATTTTTAGTGAGTTGCAACATAAAGTTTTTTTTTTTATCGTCTACCACAAAATGCGGCAATTTTATAGTGCTGCAACGCGTTGCATTAATATCATTACAGCACAATATGTAGTTGCATGCCACAAAATGCTGCAATTCTAAGCTCTCTTTAAACGCTCATATTTTCAAGCATCTCAACTTGCCACACACACCCTGCACACAATAGCTTTGAGCAACAAATTATAAATTAACTACTTTTTCAATTACTCACCACAAATGCTTGTGCCACAAATTGCTTTCTAATGCCGCAGCTTACATTCTACACACTAATTTCATTCTTTTCTTGACTGCCACACACACACAATTCTTTGTGCTGCAATGTTTATTTACTGTGCCGAGAACTTGCAACATCATCATTGTTGCAACTGTCATAGTGACACAAAAATTGCTGCAAGCACGTTAATGCACTTGTAGATGCCTCACTACTGATAAGTGTATGTCATGGTTGCGGTGATGACTGCAACACAGCATTGTGGCATGTTCATTGTGGCATTCGGTGAGGTAGTTAGTGTGTCAAGGAACCGGGTTAGGAGCAGGTGATTACTTTTGACATTTAGATGAGATTAGTTTAGAAATTTGGTA
This sequence comes from Bactrocera neohumeralis, assembly GCF_024586455.1. Taxonomy (NCBI): domain Eukaryota; kingdom Metazoa; phylum Arthropoda; class Insecta; order Diptera; family Tephritidae; genus Bactrocera; species Bactrocera neohumeralis. Next base: position 14,298,525 of record NC_065921.1, read on the forward strand.
CCGATCTTCTCCAATCCCAGACTCTATCACAAATAGATAGATAGATAGATTCGGCATGAGAATCAGTGGGACTATAGTAGTAAAGGAGATAATATGAGGTTTTCGTAAAGTAAAAACTCAGCAACTATTGAAAAAGTCAACTTTTCCATTTCACAGAAGCCAAGCGTTTTGGACTCTATTCTTAGATGAGAAAGCCCATCAAGAAAGTTTAGAATATTTTCCCGAAATTATTTGCAATTAATCAAAGTCTTTTCTTAGTAGAAATATATCGCCACTACGTTAACGGCCTTTGTCTGTATGATTATAATAGTGAACTGTGTTCTATGCTCTCTATTCGCTCTGATCACTTTTCCATGTACACTTCCAAAATTTCAGGAACAAAGTGAAGAAAATGCGTAAACCTTCGTTAGGTAATAAAATATTACTATTTTTTGAATGATTTTGGAGGGAAATTCAACAATGACTGTAAAGTTTTGCCTACCTTTAGGATGATATAAAGTTATTTGGCATACATTTTAGGGCGACAAAAATTTTGAGGAAAATATCTGAAAGTTTTTGCCTAGCTTTACGACGCTCTAAAGTTATTTAGCATACATTTGAGAGCCGACTAGAATAATGAGAAGAAGCGAAGCACATCTGGCATATTTCTATTCCTCTGAAAGATTTTAAAAGAATATTGCCTACCTTTAGGATGCTATATAAATATTTAGCATACATTTGAGAGCAGCACAAATTTATTTTCAATGCTGAGTCTCTTCGAAAGAGTAACCGTTAAGGCGAAACGCAAGTTACACAGCACTAACGTAACTCGACAAGTATACAGTTTAACTTGAGTAACCAAGTTAAAGCGACAACGTGGTTTCCTTTTTAAAAGTCACTTAAGTAAACTTAAACAAAAAGAAATAGTGCCTGAATTGCAAACAAGCGAACACGTAAATATTTAGAGACAATTTTCTGACAATTGTAACAAATTGCCGAATGAAAGGCATGAGCATGTGTGAGGAATTTCGCTATTCAATTAAATACTTTTTGGCTTCGCTGTTGGCTTGACGGTGCAGTGATTAGCAGAAATGTCAGCGTAAAGTAGTGGAATGGAAGTTTAGATTGCATAACGGGGATTGCTTGTGTCAGTGAATGACATTTGACAGGCGTTTAGCTGTCAATTTAGAATGAACTGTCGAAGTGAATAATTGAGTTGAGTTAACAGGAGGCAAATAGATTATAATTCAATAAAGTAATATATAGTAAGTAACAGATTTCTGTAGGAAAATAAGCAGTGCAGTTGATTGGCTGAAATTCAGAAAATTTTCCAAGCAAAGCGAAGCTTTTTGAGCACCTTTTAACAGTGTCACGTGGCAAAATTTAATGTCATTCATCAACAGATGTTTTTTCACCTTTTTTTCAGGCCATGAAGACAGCGCTTAAGAGTGTAAAAGAGGATTGAAAATCATAACCAATGGGCCATTCACAATAGTGCCTGCTTGAAAGCGTGTGCTTGATGAGTGATAGTTCATAATCTCATCACTTTTGATTAGTTTTGCAATTGAACTTTTCAATGGTCACAGATTCGCAATTGCACGGCCGTCCATCAGTCTTACTTCGCACAACTTGCTGTCACTTTCATTTCACAGATTTATTCATGCCACATAGTTATAGTCATTGCTGTTGTTGCCACACACTTTCGTCGGTCGCCGATTGTGTTCTGCTGATTGGCCAGAAATTGATGTCCACTTCAAGGCGCATGAAAGTGGAAAAGGCAGCTTTTTCAAATTTTCCTGCACCCGACCTCTCACACCCCTGAGGGCATGATGCGCGGAGATTTTTGCACTCGATGGTAAAATTCACGCTTGATTTGAAGTTTGATGAAATGTATGAATGACTGATGGGTCGGCGCAAAGGCGTGTGGAGCATGCGAATGATTGTGGAAGGCAAGCGCCTGTGTCTGTCTGCGGGAAATCAGTTCAAATCAGCCGCAGGAGAGTTATCAGAGATCCCAGCGCTGCCACCTCGCACCCGCCTAGTGCTAAGATGGAAGGAAGACAACGTCAGATAGCTAAACGGACTGAATGATAGAGAATGTACGTCAAGCAACGCAGTGAAGTGGACAACGAACCAAAGACTCAAGGCATAACTGTTATTTTCAAGAGACACGGGTGTAAGGAGCGCAGCTGCAACAGACTGCAATGGACATTTTTCTATTTGTTCGCTTGAGCGATTCTTCTGCTGCATGAATGACAGCGTGACAGTGTGAGTGGTTGTGTTGGTCGGTCGGCCGGTCCATCTCAGCTTCGAGTCGCTTTGTTGTTGTTGCTGTTGCACTCACTGCCCGTTTTACAAGTTACAGATTAAGCATTGGTTGCAAGGATTAATTGCTGCAGCGGACATTTCAATTAATTTCTCTGCAACTCTCTAATTGAATGTGAAAGCAGTGATGAAGAATTTCGATTTCTTCGAGGAAAAAAGCTGAGCGATATTGCAGTTGATAAAGGAGCGGTCACAACCAACTCCACTGGCAGGTAAGTGGTGGAGTAGCGGTGAGGTGGCAGCATAGAATACGAAATTAATTGTCAATCACATGTTAGTTAGTAGCAAATTTAAAAATTGCTTGGTTTTTTTTTTTTGTTTTTGGAAAAATAGAGAAAGAAGCTGTGAATGGAGTTTGAGTTCCGATTTTTTTATGTTTGATCTATGGAGAGTTTAAGATGGAAAAATATATTATTTAGTTAAGGATCTATATCTTCTTGAAGAATGAATATGGATAGATTTGGCTGCTTAAATAGATAAAAAATGGATATTTTTGAGGAACCAAAAATTTTTGTCGAAAAGAGTATGTTTTGTAGACATCTTTGCTTGGCTGCGAACATAACCTTAAACGTTTTTGTTGAGCCAAAAATATTACTTTTTCAACAGAAAATGCTTTTTAGAAAGTTTTTAAAAGAATTCTTACTACATTTTAATTAAAAGTTAATCAAAGAATCAAATTTTCCATACAAGTACTTAATTTTTGTCGTTCATTTTATATGATAATGAGCCGATCGGAATAATATCTACGGAGAATATACCGTTGTATTGGCCAATAAGCTGTGCTAAATTTCGTGAAGATATCTTATAAGATAAAAAGTTTTTCATACAAGAAATTAATTTTGAACGCGTAGTTTGTATGGCAGCTATATTATATAGTTGTCCGATCGGAACAAAACTTTGGAAGATCTTAGCTTAGCGATCAAGGAATTTAATATCATATAGTGCTCGGATATATGTGATACAAAATAGCAGCCTGTTGTAGAAAGAGACGTGTGCAAAATTTCAAACAATATCTAAAAAACTGTAACTAGTTCTGAAATTTAAATTATCGTGAAAAACGGACATTGCTAAATCGAGGTTATTATGCTGATATTTTATATATTCATATATATATATATATATATGTATGTATATATATACATCTAAACTTTATAGGTTTCCCAACATATCCTGCTGGGTGTTGAAATCTTCATGGCAAACTTAATATGCCAAGTTCATTGTAGAAAAATATTTATTCTGCAAATAAGGATACGTTACCTTATTGGTTACCTTTGTTGCAAGTAGTATAAAATGCGTATTTCTTAACGTTTTCACTTAAAATCTTTAAAAGTGGTTCACAGCAGCCATGCTTTGTACTTTAAGGTAGTTGTTTGGTAGTTATTTTGTCACTAAATTTTAGTGTCACATAGATCAAGTTCAGTATCCTAGGTACTAAACACAAATACTGCCGCCTTAATTGCTAATATTTCTAATTTTTTTTACTATGCCACTACACATATCATCTTCTTGTTATTTGAGTTTTTGCATTGAACTATTGTTAGCTTAAAACCAACTGTGAAAATATTTATGCCGCAGCATTCCAATTGCCATTCGATATTGCGGACACTTTGTTGAACTTGAACCCATTTGAGGTGCCGCTTTGGCAAAACGGAAACACCTGCTTGCATTTTTGTTCACATTTTACACACTTTCCATAACAATAACAAGAACAACTGTGTCAACAAAGGCATGTGACAATGTGTTGACAGCGTGTTGCACGGACTACAAAAATATATGGAATACATAAGCGCGTATATTCTTAGTGGCATAGATGCCTGAAAGTGCGCTGCGGCAAAAGCACGGGCTGCAGCAATTTTGCTGCCACACTGCCACTGTCAACAGCAGTTTGAATTTATGCCGGCCGCTACATGTGGTTAGATTGTTTTCAATTAAGAAATAAAACAATGAGAAACTGTAGCATAAACAAAAGGGAGAAATGAAACAGAAAACCAATTCACATATATACTGTATATGGATGTGTGTGTGTGTGTGTGTGTGTGTAGAATAAAATGTTGAGGCCGCAGCACTTTGAACTTGGTATTGTTTTGAATTAAAATAAGCGTTGCTCGGAAGAATACAAAATAAAATACAAATAAAAACAACAACAACAACTACATTCACGCATTTAAGCGCAACTTAAACAACTGTCAACACATACAACTGTTGCAATTAATTTAAATGTAATGAATGCGGCACCGCGCGACGTTGCAAGGGCGCAAAAAAGTTGTGTGGCACAAGCCAGTAACAACGAAGACAGTAAGCCGCACCGTTGAAGCATGAGAAAGTGTTGCCTAAGCTTCGTGTGCGCCCCTCCTGGCTATGCATGCGTGAATGTGTCCATTTGATTGAGTGTGTTGCACGTCGCCTTTAATTATAATAATTTCGCTGTTGTTGCAACAAAAAAATCGCATCATTATCGAGTTATCGCTACAAAGTGCAATCGAGCGTTAACTTTTTGCTTCAATTAACCAGCCGCGAGGCAATGCAATGCATGTGCGGTGGTCAAAAGGCGGCAAGTCCATGTTGCACATATACATATATGACTGGATAAATGTGTATATGTGTTTGTATGTGAATAATTGTATGTGCCGGCGCAGCAATAAAACAATCAAATCGCAAATCACAGCTGTGTTTTTGTTTGTGCAGCAAAGTTTTCGCACACGCGTGTGCCTGTGTTGGTGTGCGGCAACATTGCGATAGGCCGCGGCTCGCGTTGTGCATTGCGGCACGTATACAAAAGCTGTTAAGTGCACGCATGTCGTGGCTGTTTTGACAGCTGTCAATGGTGACAGCATGAAGTTCACGTACGTGTGTATAACTAACGATTTATTAGGAATGCAGAAATATGAGCAGGTAGAGCGCAAATATATATTTTTTTATTACTCCACTGCCATAGATATTTAGTATATTGAGTGCACAGCTGTGTTTGGTTTGCGAAGCTTTCTGAGAAGGAATTTTTTTCCATATTTTTACACGTTATAGCGATAGTTGCTGTGCTTGTTAATTTAATTAGTACTTCTCTTCTCATAACTTGCAATATTTTCTGGACTTAATTCTTCTACTTTTATTGGCAATTTTTTTTTTAATTTCTTAATTTATTCTGCTATTCTGTACAATTTCATAACACGACATTAACCACAATATTATATAAATGTCACTCTTTCTATCACTATTTGCCTCATTTCCCTCAACTTCGTCCTCAAATTGATATTTCCTTCTTTAGTTTCATTACAAAATATCTTTCATACATTTTCCAATATTTTTTACCATACATTTTTCATATTTTACTTTCCTATACTTCTTCCTCCATTTCCTTACTTTCTTCTTAATTTGATATATGTAATTCTTTCATTCAATCTGATTTGCTTTGCGTCTCTTTGCTCCCAACACACTTAATCGAATCAACTCAGTCGCATTTAATTGGCGATCGCCATTAACTCAGTTATCAAATGGCAATTAATTAAGTTATTTCTCACTCCTTGCTTGAGTTTGGTTGCAACGCAAGATTTGATTAATTTAAATGGCAATATTGCGAATTGAAATAGATTTAATTGAACTAGGAAATTGTTCAGACGAAAAATTATTTTTAGAGTTTTTCATTTAATTTTAAGGGGTTATATACAGTTAGAATTTTGTAAAAATTAATTTTTTTATTTTATTTTCTTAATGTGCATATATTCTCAAATATACACGAATAATTTCATATCGTTGAGGCGAATATTTTCGAAGTTACACGCAAATTTGAAAAGGCGTTTCAGAGTGCTTGGAAGTGCAAGGCCAAACTTTAAATGCGTTTTTCTCAAAATGGTGTTTTCAAAGTCGGTGACCAACATTACTCAAAAACAGCTAAGCCGATTAGTCTCCAATTTTAACACGAGCTTCCGAAATGTATTTTTAGTGATTAAACCAAGATTTTTTCACCGATTAATATTTTTTTATGAACAATTTAAGGCCGAAATTTTGGTCAAAAATCGATTTTTTTAGAAACCGCCATTTTGTCAAAAAAAAAAAAATATTTTGCTTATTTCTTTAACTTGCTTTACTAGATTTCACAATAATTTAATGAAATCAGTTTGTTTTTTTATTGCCAGAGGATTCAGTTCGGAGATGTAATAGTCACCGCACAATGTCTTTTTTGAGAGGAACTCCCGGAGATTAGCTGTAGTTACTTTGCAAATAAATATTTTTACTAATACTAAGTACTTAGAATACAGCTAGAAGATGTAGTAATTTGGGTACAAATTTTTGGATCAATAAATTTAATTTCTCTCTCAGAAAAAAATCTTGAAAATTCGCCTTTTTCGGCTTTCTAACTGTATATAACCCCTAAAAGAAATGGTTTGAAAGTGCACATTCTTGAGGGAAGAGATGAAAAATGAAGTCAAAATTGGTGTTAGAAAAGAAAAACCACTAACTTCTTTTGCAACGAAACTATAGTACCTTTCACACATATGTACAAGTTTTCGTTAGAAGAACTTTGATCGGTAAGTTTGTATATTCTATATGCGATATAAACTCGTTCCGAACAATTTTTTCTTAGATCTTATAGAAGACTTCGACAATATCATTTCCTAAATTTCATAAAGATCCTTGTCAAATTAATACGTTTACCATACACGCACTTTATTCGGAACGTTCAGTTGGTATGCAGCTATGTGCTAAAATGGTTCAATATCGGTGGTACTGACTAATAAGCAGTTCCTAACAGAAAAGATAATTTGTGAAAAATTTCAGATCCATATCTCGAAAACTGAAACAATAGTTCGCGTATATATAGATAGACGATCTTGTCTAAATCGACTCAGCTCACTATGCTGATCATTTATATAATATATATGGTAAACTTTACAGGAACTCTGACGTTTCTTTTTGGATGTTAAAAACCTCATACAAAACTTAATATACATTCTTCAGGGTATAATTATAGGTGGACACAGAAGTATATATTTTATTACACAATAAATAGCCGGATAAAGAGGATAGACATATAAACTATTTTCCCCATATACATAGTTATAGGTTCGGTTCGATTATACTGGCTGGTTGCAACGGCATGCATAGACCTACTAGTCTTTTGGGAAGCCAGATGGAGGTTTATTTTATTTCGGGCAGAAATATTATTCATAAAGGACGTCAACGTTTTTTGGAAATTTAAAAGAGACCTAATAACTAATTTTATTATTTTATCTTGTCACTTGAACTACGGAACTCATAGATATCTAAAACGAGCTGTAGATAAGGTTGGACAGAAGCAGAGGAGGTGTTCCAGCTTGCACCATGCACTTTCTACATATGCTATAGGTAATAATCCCCAAACATCTCGCATGTGTTGCCAATAAGTTGTGAACTAACACTGCACATGATCTTGGCAATTCTGCATGTCTTTAAAACATTACATCTCACTCAGATCTGGTCTGTCAGCACTTTAAGAAATTTCATTTTGTATCGTTTTCATTGACGTTTGTGTTTCCGGTATTGGTTTGGTGACGAGTCGATTAACATTTTTTTTTTTTCAATATTGGCTTAATATTTTTATACAGCCGTCTTTTATCAGGTTACGAAAGTCGGTTTGACAGCTGCCTCCTAAGAGGTTACATGGATTTACGGGCTTAAAAAAACCGATTATTTTTATTGCCTTATTAAATTCTAAACACCTCTAGAATATTATATATAGAATAATATCCTAAATTTTCAAGTTGATCGGAGTAATAGTTTCGAAGATACAGCCTTGACAACTTGTTCGCTCGAGGCTAGCTAAGTTAAAAACGCCGTCTTTAAAAGCATTTTTCTCGGAACTGTGTTTTTGCAGTCGGTTGGCAACATTTCTCGAGAACTATTCAACTGATCTTCATGAAATTTTACAAAGGTCTTTAAGATACAGTTCTTGGACTTGGACGAAGGATTTCTTTTTTTTTTCTATTACAATTATATGAAAAAATGTTCGCTAAATTTTCACTGAAACTTTCTTTTTTTGAAAAAATGTCTGCCAAAAAACCAATTTTCAGTTTTTTCCTTTGTCCAAATTATAAGTTAAGGTTTTTACCAAAACAGGTATTTTTTCACTTTAAATGATCCTATAAAAAGTTATCCTACCAACGCGGATGCATCTTTTTTCCGTGGGGTCACTAGAAATGGCTTTGCAATGGCCGAGTTTAAAATATATTTTTTCCAAGAATTTCAGAATTTGTTTGTGTATGTGTAAAAATAAAGAAATCTAATAAAATATTTCATTTTTTTGATGAGAAAAAATTGTTGAAAAAAGGCTGTTTTTACCCGAGGAAACCCATGTATCCCCTTAAGTCATATACTGGAGCAGCTAGTCCTCTAAAAAACCTTTTCTCAAAATTTCATTAATTGCAATGGCTTCTTAAAAATAATTTGTGTAAATTCAATTATCTTCTGCAACAAATATTTGTAAATTCTTTTATTCTTCTTGTAGTTAAGAATTTTTTAAGCAAGATATATTTTTTTTAATACCATAGTTTGAGTGGATATGTTTCATATGAGAAATTGGAAAACCCAGAAAAAATCTCTCTATAAAGGAGTGTTGATTTTTAAATTAAGAACTACTTAATAACTACTCAGAAAATATGTTCTTATCAATCAAATTATCATATGTTTTGTGTTCATAAAATCTGAAATTTTCAATATGGTTACAAAACTTATTTAATGAGCACAGTTTAGCCCCTGCCTCATACTTATAAACTTTCATAGTATCGTTTGTTCACTCGAAATTCTCTTCACTACTTAGAAAAATAAACTAATTTCCTACTATCATCAATCATTCAAAAATTTAACTTAATGAAGAGTCTGTCCCTATATGCTAGATTGTTCAGCGGGATATTGAAGAAACATAAGCAAGTGTTTACAGCCTTCATTTCAGTTCAAAGATCTGCTGAGACTTTTAATCCTGCACTATTACAACTAAAAATATTTGAGACAATATTATTTTTAATATTAAAGTTAAATTTATATCTACCTATAAGTTTATTTATATATAGCAAAACATCGTAATTTTTAGACATTTAAGGCATACGTAAATGTCTAAAAATTACGATATTTTGCTATACTCATGTGACAACGCTGTACTGTCAGCAGTCTATAGGAAATCATTGTGTAGCTCTCAACCCTTTTAATTTTACTTTACTACTTAACTGCTTTCGATTTTTTTTTTTAAATTTTTTATATAAATAAAATATTCACCATAAAATATGACCATCTTATGATCAGCATCTCAAGCCATAAAAGTACAAAAATATGTTTTGTTTTGTTTTGTTTTTTTTTTCACAACAAAAATTTATTTTTGACCCCTAATTTACTTCAACACATTTTCTACGCTCCCAAACAACTTCAAACTGTCAAACTGAATGATGGGTCACAAGCATGCTAAATTCGATTCAATGTTAACAACTCACTTAAAAGTTGAGTTACAAAGCAAAAACAAACACAAAAATTAACAAAAAACACTACATATTTCATATATACATACTTATAGGTATGTAGATATGTTTATTAATTTAAAGAACATGTGTAGCAACATGTTGAGCAACAAGCCTATAAACAGACGTAAAATTAAGTGAAAATTGCTGGGCGCCGAAATAGAAGCCCAAAATAGTTTGAAAAGGCATTGCAAACAACAACAACACATTTCAGCAATTGGCAAGCGATTGTTGTTTGTTGAAAACTTCCTACGGATGCGAACAAGATGGATTTGTTGCAAGCACTTGTGGGTGATACACAAGTTAATATGTAGTTGAAGCGCCGCTGAGAAGTAATTTTAATGTTGTACCAGTTGTTGTTGCTTGTTTGCAAGTGATTGCTGGCTGCCAAGGCGATTTGATTGATTTGTTGAAATTCGAATGAGCCACCAAAACTTTTTAAAGCAGCAACAAAAAATTCCAAAAAATGAAATTTTATTTTTAGTTTCTGCGTAACTGCTACGGCATATCTTGAGGCCAGCATCTAGAAATTTACGATTGAATTAAAGCAAAGAATGGGCACAGTACGGCACAATATCAGTGTTAAGGTCTGTCGCACACAAGCGCCCGCATAAATTCTGACATAACGTGTGATTTAACAGTTGTACAAACGAGCCATAACCAACAACCGTTACATTTACTACTTTGCCACGGTATATACATATATGTACATAAATATACTCTTGTATGTGTCCGTGTCCGTTTTGTAATGTGTATCTTTGCGCGTTCATTGTCACTTTATCAACGCGCATGCGCGGATACACACTTCCAGCGACGCGCACGAATGCACACAGCGCTTAAGCAACAACAATGGCGTAGCGCCTTATTTGCCGGTTTTTCGGCACACTCTTGACTCGAGGCGATTTTGATAGCGATACGGTGCAACGCACCACCTTTTGACAGCTGTCACTTGCATTACTTTATTTTCAAAGTGGTTTGTACTTTTCGGGTCTACCATAGTGTTACGGGTATTGCACACAAGGTGACAACTTAAAGTTGTAGCGACCTATGGTAAGGCTTTAATAACATTAACGGTTTTTTCGTACAATGATTTAAGGCAGGTAAAGTAAATACCGTGGCTGCTTTAATATGAGGAACTGCCACTTTTTGCTGACTCATTGTCCTGCCATGATTGTATGATAATGAGTTAGGAAACCATTACGAAGAACAAAGACAGTTTTATCACAATCTCATGTACTGATCCCAATTAGAGAAGATGCAATGCTTCTACCGAGTCTTATTTAGGATCGCCTACTTCTGAAGAGCCTGACCTCAGCAGTTTCTAATTCATTTCGAAGACGTCGGAACGTTGTGGTAGTGAGGTAACAGACAATCCCTAGAACATCTATTTTAGAAATCATTGGCGTTTAGTAAAGCTGTTCTCCGATATCTAAAATTTCAAAACTTACTCAAAAGGACTGTTTGTTGTTGTTTTAGCGGGTACCTAGTGCCTGTTAGGATGGTAAGGATTAGCTAAGTCGTCGACGTCATCCAACAGAAGGCCCAATAAACGTGATGTTTCGACGGGGTCGGACCAAAGGGAGAGGCGTGTGAGATGAGTGGGGTTGGTGTGGAACGCAAAGAGGAGGACATATATTGGATATTAAATACTTTGTAAGAGCTTTATAGAGCTTTTTGGTCTAATGTAGGCTTTTTAGAGCTGTTGGTCATCAATCTGATCAAATTTGACCCGGACTGATCCATTTACCTATTTGTCTATGTCACTTTTTTCCCATATTGGTGTAACCTTCTCAACGTTCGGCTGAGGTTTAAAGGCGAAAGTCGTGAAGTCACTGAAAACTTGTCTCTTGGGAGTCATTTATCCATCTCTGTTAATGACGATAACATCGAGAAATTTAAAGAAACAGTGCACGAAAAACGTTATGTTGGCATCAGAGTTGGCAGAGAGATATCAGAGGATCTCAGCATCTCTTATGGACAGACTCAATATTTTTTAGTTAATGTTTTGGGTTTGAGCAAGCTAGACTCATCTTCTTCTACAAAGTTGCCAAGAACCATACATTTACTGACGCGAGTACGTGATTTTATGTATATGACGTTGAAACTAACCAACAATCTAGTGAGAAAACAAAAATTCATTGAAGACCATCCCAGCAGAGGCGTAGGTATAACAAGTACAGGGAGAATTTTTTAAAGCTTAGGCATGCTTATATTAGCTCAATGATCTATTTTAAAGACCTTAATAGAAAAATACGTGAAAGTCGTATGTTTTTCGCCAGTCCGGCTCAAATTTGATCTGGTGGTATACTCACGTGCTTATTTTCAGAACGGTACGAACAGTGTAAGAAAGAGTAACTATTTCTGTTATGAATTGAAAAATTGAAAAAGTTGAACCCCTCATGCATCTAATAAAAGTAAGCTCCCGGGCTTAGCTATAGCTACTTGCTCTCCACCCACGCTTGAATTTATTTCATTTTTATTTCTCGCTTTTATTTTTACAAGAGTTCGTAACACGCTCACCAAATTTCACGCTTCGCTGAATCTAACGATGGCAGTTAGCGTAAAGCAGAATTAGAAAAAATAACTGTAAATTGCTACCGGTGTTACGCTTTTAAAGCGTTCGCCTATGACACTCTTTAACTGTCACCCCATTTTATTTTTGGTTTGGTTATTTTTTCTGTACTTTTTTCCTCAAACCCACGCGACGGCAGTTTTGTTTCATTGCAACGGCGTATTTACCCGGCAAAGCGTGAAATGATTAAAACATTCATGCAGCTTAACACCCGAAAATGCTTTACACCCATGTACATCATCATCACCAACAACAAAATCACCAAAATCAGCAACAGCAGCAACTCAATTGAAGCGTGTGAGAGTATGAGCGGCTGGAAGTGAGGGGGCTCAGCGGCATGAAGCAAGTAAATACAAGGTTTGTGTATGTATGTTGCATGTTGCATCTGCATACTTAATATTGCCAACTGGGGCGTGCAGTATGACAGGCTGTTTGTTGTTTTTGCGTCACCACACATTTTCCACACACACACATACACAACTTTACATATGTGTGCGGATTTTTTCCCTGCGTTTTATATTGAAAATAACCAAAAATTGTTTGCCGCATAAAATTGGCGATTGCATTCATTTCCACATAAATATGCATATTTTCGTAAGTGAAATAAATAACTCGGTTGGTATTTGCTGGTGAAAATATCGAAAATATTTGCCAGACAACGCACAACAGAAGCGCACAATTTTACTTTACCCCAACTATTTTTTTCGGAATCGGTAGTCAGCAGCAAAAAGCCTCAAAAAGCCAACAAAGAATTTGTGCTTGTGTGTGGCAATAAAAAGGTGACGATAGTGTTGTGTAGCAACTGTGTTGGCGGTGGCTATACCTGCAACTATTAAATTGACAGCTTACTTATATGAGTTTGCTGGTGCTGTGTTGCCCAGTGAGCCAAAAGGATGTTCATAAAAGTGTATACAAATATATTTTTCTTGATTTTAGGCGATCAGTTTGTATGGCAACTATATGTTATAGTGGTCCGATCTAAACCATTTCTTCGGATATTGTAGGGCTGCCCTTGATATTAAATCGTGACAAATTTCGGGAAGATATCTCAAAAACTGAAGAATTTTTCCGTACTAGAACTTAATTCTGATTGGTCAGTTTGTATGACAGCTATAGGATATAGTAGTCCAATTTTAACAATTTCTTCGGACATTGTAGCGATGTCTTCAGTATAAAATCTTTTCAAATAAAAAAGTTCCCTATACAAGAACTGAGTTTGGTTTGGTCAGTTTTTATGGTGACATTAAGCTATAGTGATCCGATCTCGGTACTTTTTTTGACCTTACACCTCTGACTGACATAATAACGTGTGTCAAATTTGATGACGAAATCTTGTCAAACAAAAAAATTTCCATACAAGAACTTAATTCTGATCGGTCAGTTTATATGATAATTATAGAATATAGTAATCTGTTGTGGCCGATTCATAAAAATGAACAGTTTCTTGGCAAACAAAGACGTGTGAAAATTTTCAGATCGATATCTCAAAAATTGAGAGGCTACTTCGTGCATATGTAGACAGACGAACATGACACGGTCGAAACTCAACATGCTGGTCGTTTAAATAGTACAAATACTATATAGGGTCTCCAACATTTCCTTTTGGGGTGTTACAAACATCGTGGCAAACATAATAAATCCTGTTCAGGCTATAACTAATAGACTGATCTGCCATTTCTGTCTGACTTTTCTCGATTTTAATACATCGTAACTTGTATGAACAGGCCAACAGGTATCTCCAGAGCAAATGACAAATTATTTGGAGCTTTAAATTATAACACAGAGATCAACATTCTGGAAAAATATGACTTTTTTGAGTTCAATCAGAACTAGTCAACTTTACAACCAAAATCAGTGGGTTTAACAAAGATTCTTTCGATAAAAAGTTTCGACGAACACGTCTCAGTTTTTTAAATCAAATATTAACCCTTATTATGGGATATCATAAAGATTATAGAAGATTTTGCCTAAGGGCAGATCATATTTTGTGGTTCTCTCACTATGAAGCTTGCGATATTGCCCTGATTTTAAGCAAACCCTATTGATTGAGGAAGCTTGAACGCCTTTGCTTGAGGCAGATTTTTAAATATCAGACTCTGCAAGACCTATGTGTCCGCATAATACAGTTTTCGTCTTGATGAAGTGAGATGTAAATTAAATCACTAGCTCTTGAAATTATTAGAGAAAATTTCGTCTAAGGCCAGACCAAATTTTGAGGTCCTCTCACTCTCAAACTTGCGATATTTCACTATTGACTTAGGAAGCTTGAACGCCTTTGTTTGAGGTAGATTTCTAAATATTAGACTCTACAAGACCTATGTGTCCGCATAATGCAGTTTTCGTCTTGATGAAGTCAAATGTAAAATAAACTCAAAGTTCTTGAAAAGACTAGCTCGGAAAAATCATCAGGATGCATTCAATTAAGCACGACTAAATAAGTTAAACAGGGTTGCTTGTGAACCTCAACTTCCATGGGCGTTTCTGACGAACCCATTTCTTTGTTACATTATGAAAGTACCGCCTTGTGGATTTTATTACTACTACAGAACAAATTTTGGATACGGAGGTTTAATATAAAAATATAAGTTTTACTTTCTATGGATATAATCTATCATAACAGAAACCTTAAAAGTACTACCTATGTATATCTAACCAAACCAAAATAAATTATTTTTCAGCTTTCCTTCTATACAAATATTCTGAGCTTTAACCTGAAAAGACCCACATGCTGCGATTTTCATAAGGCCGATTTTATTTTCATGATTTCGTTGTCTCAAATCGCAAACTTATTTCACCTTTTCCTATGAATACAGTCGGAATACTACCTACAATACTAAACACTCGCTAATGTGACGTCACCGAAACAGCTGATTCTGTCAAAGCGCCTTTAAAGACTGTAAAATCAACGCAATTTCCATATGCTTCATACCAAACCTTGTCTCATCTAAATCAGATATTTAATGCTTATGTGTTCATAATATAATACATACATATATACACTATAAAGAAAAGTACATATTTAAATATCATTTTTGCAACGCTATCGATTTCACTTCGTTGACTGTTTGATGATTTTTGCATATTTGCCATGTCAGATTGCAATGCCACACCGGTTGGTAAATCCTCTTTATGCCGCGTGTCATATCAAGCATATGAGTGTGTGATGAAGTGGCATATATGGAAAAAATTACACAGGATTGTATAAACTCACATTCAGTGGCAAATAGTTTTTTATTACATTTACTCCTGTATATATAAGTATTACCGACGGTAGCGCATTTTTTAATGTACGAGTGGTTAATATGCGACTGAAATGTAAGCTTATCAAGTTTCTATAAAAAAGGAAGGAAAAAACATTTCAATGCGGGGATAAAAAGTTATAATGTCAAGAGTTAAAGATTGACATGGAAAATACGAGTATTGATAGCTTTTGGAAAAAATTGTAAAAGTGTGTGTTTGTTGTGTTAAAAATATACGTAATATATGCAAAATAGTCAAAGGATTCATAGACGGATTTGTCATTGAAACCCTCAATAAACGTCATGTTGACGGCTAATTTTATTCCGCAAATTTTATTGGCAAGGCATGAATATCAATGTTAGAAAAAGTATTACATGTGTATGGATTTATTTTAGCTAACGGTAAATATATAGTGAATAAATGTATAAAACCGCATTTGTAACCTTTGTGGCTTTGTGCGCTCATATGCTGATAAAATGCACTTTAATTCAGTCAGAAAATGATATTGATAATGTAATAAATAGCGTAGATGATATTATGATAAATATAATAAACTTTAGATGCTACTAGAAGCTTATCAGCTTACGTAGCAGCTATTTGGTATATCGAATTGCAGTTAGAAGGCTTCGCAAATGCTTACAAACCTCAAACAACGAAATGTGTAGGGGGAAAGCCTCGATAGAATTCTGATTTTTTGCGCTTAAATATAGTAAATTGTGAGATAAATATGAACTGTATAAAATAACATTACAGAACACACGTTGTATGGCAGATTCTCAGCATTTGAGGAGAAAAAACGTATATACGATCTTGAGTTGAAGCGTTTAACAAAATATCTGTTGAATACAGCTAAGAAAGTTTTAGTAAAATAAAATAACTCTGTACTTTTAATATACACAATTTTATAGTGTACAGGTGCCTAAAGTTCAACAGACTAACTAGTTGACACTTATGTCTACCACGTAGAAGCCATGGTAGTTGGTAGTCAAGTGTCTGTCATTGCATTTACATGCCTGATTTGTTATGCTCGTCCAGTTTAACGAGTTGTTAGTCAGCAGGACAGCATGCTGAGGCAGGAAGTCACATTTTAAAGCGAACAAACATATGAGTCCCTACACAACATACAATATGTATATGTAAACAAACAGTCTGCGTGTGTGCAATCTCAGCGCTACCTCAAGCACGAATTTCGCAACTGAAATTGCAATTTCAAGTGCAATAAATTCATATTCAAGACATATTACAACTAAAACGAGCGTAAAAATGAAAATGTCAGTCAATCAAGCAGACAGCAAGTGGACAGACAACAGCCAAGCAACAAACATATTTACACTTAGTACAAGCACTGCCTGTGAAGGCGTGGAGTGCCGCGCAGTGTGTTGATTGCTTCAGTTATGGTGTGGCGCAGCAGGCGCCTCAGCGGAGTCACAAGTCTTACTAAATATACATAACTATATGTAAACATGTGTGTGCGTGTGTTTTGTGGAAACTCGAAAACTAGCAAATTTCACAGCTGCTTATGGCCTAAGACACAGCTGTGATACGTTGTCCACCAATTGCCGCTTCGCTCTCGCTCAATGAATGGACGACAGTTGTTCCAGTGCAGTCTCTGTGTCTTCATGCAAGTAAGAATTTCATTATGGGGCGGACATGTGCGAGCTGTTGGGAATTTATTTGCATAACTTATTGAGCAGTTCAAAGTCAAGGATAAGCCAACGAGCAAAAGCTGCAATGCAGTTCTATCTTTTTATTCAATTTTTGCCTTCTTTCTCTTTTATATTTTATTTTAACATTTATATGCGCATATCTTACTCTTTGCTTCCCCTCAGCATTTACTTGCCACAAACTTGAAATTCGTTCAATTTGATTTTCGATTTGTTTCTCGTGCACACAATAATTCAGCTTTCAACACATTTTATTACCACTTTACAGTGCCTGATAAGGATCGAAATTTTCCACATACATACATATGTACATACATATATGAGAAGGCCATAAATTTGTGTCTTCAGTAATTTGAAACTTAAAGCTTTTAACACTTGCTTCGATTATCGAAATATGCTTACGGTTGTTGTTATTTTTGTGTCTGGTTTCGTTTAAAGATTTTCGCTGGGAACTCGTGGTATTATTCTTTAGTAGGCGTTTCCATGCTGAGTAATGCGTGCTTTTTGAGTTATTGAGTGAAAGCGATATTCTGAGAAAGCCGCAATTCCGATAGAAAACCGCGCATGAGATACTGAGAAAATAAAAATTTATGGGACCACTTTAAATTTATCTGAAATTTCAGTATTTATTTCCAGTTTATTGATTCTGCGAGTTGGTCACACATTTTGTTGGCTCTTTTTGGTATAATTTTCAATAAATGTTATGGATCTTTAAGCCAAATTATTCTATATTATTACATATTTTCACAACTTCCAAAAAATTCTTTTTTCATAGTTTGGAAGCAAAGTTATGCAAATAAATTTCCAAAAAGTGCTATTTTTCCCCTAGTTTGGAAGCAAAATCTTCGTTAACACTAAAAAAAGTATGTCTTTAAAAATATAGAATAGCTTTGGAAAAGGAAATTCAAGCTATATTCCGTTTTTAATTGTTTTTCGATAAAATAAATTAAGATTTGCACTATTTTTCAAAATTTTATAATCCCGAAATTTCGGGATCACTCCAGATTTTTCAGAATTTACGGTTTTGAGTCATTAGATCTTTCATTCACATAAAAATAGTATGATTATAACATATCCCTAAAAATGTTCACCAAAATGCATTTGGATAAGTTAATTCATTTTCCTTTTCGATTATTTTTGATAAAATAAGTTTTATGTGACACATATTGGAATATACTACTAAATTTTGTAAATTGTAAGAAATTTTAAGATTTGCAGTTTTTTCCAAATTTTTTGAATCCCGAAATTTCGGGATCAAAATTTACCAATCCCGATTTTTTCGGGATTAACAAATTTAAATAGTTATAAGCTTCTATGGGCATTCAAACAATTTTTTAAATAATAAAGCTATATTTTGCATGTTTTTTTCATATAAAAATTTGGAAAAATTGTGATGTTCGAAATTTCAATTTATAAAAAAATGAAAACAAACAGTATATGTAGGTTTATTTGACTATATGCAACATTCATATAAAACCAACGATGCATTTTAAAACTATTAAAAAATCAATAATTTACAACAATTAATAATAAATTTTGATGTGAGCACTAAGTAGGCGTTAAATTTTTGTAAGCATCTTATACAACTTTTTCTAAATTATAAGGAGAATTAAAAATATGTACATACATATTAAAAATAATATAAAAATTAATTTATTTTCGGGATCCCGAATTCTTTGTTTCGGGATTTTGTTACGAAAGCTAATAAAATGCCCATTAGGAATTATATTTCAGCTTTTAAATTTTAAATCCCGAAATTTTTTTTGAGAATTGTTTCGGGATTTTGCTATGAAAGCTAATAAAATGCATTAGAAATGCAATTTATGCTTTTATACACCATATGACTTCAAATTTAAGCATTATTAACAGCTAAAATGTAGTTTGCAATTAAAAAAAAATGTTTTGAAATTTGGAAAAAATTTCAATATTGAAATATAAATATTTTGACCAACAACTTTTTGCTTAGCACCAATATTACTATTACAACACTATTTATGTATACTATTTCACTACTAAAAAATAGTTTATTGCTTTCTTGCATACCCATTTTTATCGCCTAACCCTTCCCGTTATTCATTGTATTATTATTTCTATTTAACGGCCAACTAAACATTCTCAACTATTGCCACCGTTATTTGCTAGCATTTCATACGCATTTTTTACGACCCGAAAAAATGGGTACATAACAATTACCAGCCTTTTTCGTAGCACTTCAAGGCCCCCAATACTCACACATATATTCATACATACATACGTACTCGTACTGCGCTATCTTTCTATTAACATCAGCTTTTTATGCCCATTTTATGAGAATTTGCTTTTATCATGTCTAACTCAGAACCCCACATTTCAAGCTTCTACAACGTACTTGAATTTCAACTATCTTTTGTTGTTAATAGAAGGCGCTCATGTGTGGAAACTAATAAATTTCACTTTTATAAAAGTATTTTATTATCAAAAATTATACGAAGGAAAATAAAATAAACGAAATGAAAGCAAAGAAATTGCAAAAAAAAACGTTCAGCAGCCTAAATTCGGCAGACAGGCTGTTTAGTTTGTGGCGCTGCTGCCAGCATTGCCAGCTGCGCAGGAGCCACATTATTTCCGGCCTGTCAAACCGAAACGACTACAGATACGACAACTGGCTGCTGCTTCTAAATTTTCATTATCAACTCATATATTATAGTTTCTGACATATTTCCGCCACCATGCCACACGCGTCGACAGCAGCTTAATACATACAAACATACCTAACTGTTTGTATGAGAATTGTAGCAGTTTTTCTTGTTTAAACTTTTTGCGCCAACTAGAAATGCTTCGGCAACTTTTTGCTACACATTTTCCTTCTTGAAAATAGTTGTTAATACAAAAGTAGTTCTAGTTGTCGACATCTCCACCCCCCATCTTTAATAACTGTGAGGAGCAACGGAAAACCACGGCTAGACAGGATGACTGCCTCCCTGCTAAAATATGCTGCCACTGGCCTTCAACGGCAGGCGCTTTTTTATTGGCGGCATTGGCTCTCATAGTGCTGCCGGGGAGCATTGGTAGTCGGAGACAGTGTCGAAGTTCAGGCGCATAAAACAGTCCTGCAAGTCATAAGTTATTTAAGTTATGCATGTGTGCTGATTTATTGCGACGATCCCATAGTTTGTTGCTTATAAATATATTTACATATGTACATACATATGTATGTCTTTAAGTGGTTGCATGTATGAGTCGCTCAGCCCCCAAAAGCACAACTGAGTAAGGTGTCTTTGCAACATGCCACTCCAACAACCAGCCACGGCAGTCCCTTTTTGCTAGTCCACCCAACACTAATAAGAACAACAAGCAGCGGCAACAAATTTATGCTACTCAAGCGCTCTCGCCTCTTCAACTCTTAACCTTCTTTGCGGCACATAAATATTTTTGCACCAACACACACACAAACATAAGAATGTATGTTGCATATATTATTGCATAAATGAAAACTTATGACTAGCAAATAGTTTGGACCCGCACACGCACAGCCACACAAATGTCTAGAATTCTCTGTGTAGATAGTTGAATTATCAAAAGTTGCTCTTGCACATATTGCCTTCCTTCGTCTGGTGCGTCCGCTCATTGCTGTTGTCAGCGGCGGGCGCTCGTAACTGCTGCCACTTTAATAGCATCGGAGTGTCAGACTTGGTAATTTGGTCGCCTTTGGAATAGTCACACATGCAAATGCAGAATTTAACTCACTTTTTAGTGAATATTTATGCACCATAAACATTTTGAGTGGATCGCCAGGAGGCACTTTGTAGCCTCCTAAGAGTTTTAGATAATTTATGAAACGCCTTCAGAAGCTTAAAAAGACTCAACTTTAACTCCAACCTTGTTGTAGAAAGTCAGACTAGCTTTCTCATGAGAGGCAGCTCTCAAAGTTTTAACTATATTCTCAACAGAATATACTAATTTTACCATGAAATTTGTAACTCCCAGAAGGAACGTCGGAGGCCCCATAAAATACGTATATATGGGGCGAGTGGCCAGCTGAGTTGATGTTACCAGGTCCATCCTTTTGTCCGTTTTAAGATATCGATCTCAAATTGTGCACATATTCTTTTCTCTTCGAAAAGTCGCTCATTTGTCGAATCGTCCAATATCGGATCACTATACCGTATAGCTGTCATACAAAGTAAACTATCGGAATAAAGTGTTTATATGACAAACTTTTTTATTTAACGCGATATCTTCACAACATTTGGCATGGATTATTATCTAAAGCGATACTGTATTCTTCGAAAAAATTGATGAGGTTGGATCATTATAGCATATAGCTGTCATACAAACTGATCGATTCAAATTCAGTCCTTGTATGGACAACTTCTTTATTTAACGAAATATATTCCCGAAATTTGGCATTAATTATTGTCTAATGCAATATGGCAATCTCCGAAGAAATTGATAAGATTTGATCATTATAGCATATAGCTGCCATACTAACAGAACGATCGGAATCATGTCTTTGTACATCAAACTTTTTCATTTGATGAGATATATTTTCGAAATTTGGCATGGATTATTACGTTAAACAATGGTGTAAGTTCCAAAAAAAGTACTGAGATCGGATCACCTTAGCCTAAAGTCGCCATACAAAATGATCGATCCAAATTCAGTCCTTGTATGGTGAGGTTTTTCATTTGGCCAAATTACTTCAAGAAACTTGGCATGGATCATCTATCCAAATAACAATACAATCTTTGAAGAAATTGTTCAGAAAGGTTCTTTATAGCATATACTTAGCTGTTATATGAACTGACCGGTTAAAAACGAGTTTTTGTTGTAAAATCTTCTTTGTTTGTGAAAGGTTTTGTAGCTTTGGTGCAACCGTTTTTTTTCTTGTTTATTTCATTACATATTTTTGAATTAATTCATTTCAATTAATTTTATTTTATTTTTTGTTTTTGTTTATTTAATTAATTTATTTTTATATACTTTTTGTTTTATAATTTTTTTTTATGTTTTGTTTTACTTTATTTTGGTTTGTTTTACCTAATTTTTATTGCTTTTTTAAATTTATAATATTTTGTTTTTATTTCATATTTTTCATTTAATTTAATTTAATTTAATTTAATTTAATTTAATTTAATTTAATTTAATTTAATTTAATTTAACTTAATTTGGTTTTGATTAATTTGATTTAATTTAATTACTTAAATTTAGTTTAATTAAATATACCTTTATTTAATTTAATTTAATTTAGTTAAACTCAGATTAATTTGATTTAATTTAATTATTTGAATTTAGTTTAATTTCTTTTAATTTAATTTAATTTTAATTAATTTAATTTATTTTAATTTCATTTATTTTAATTTAATTTAATTTGTTTTGCATAGTTATTTAAATTTAATTTAATTAAATTTTTTAAATTTAATTTATTTTAATTTTTTTATTTAATTCAATTTAATTTAATTTTATTTTATTTAACGTTCTTCAATTTTATTCGCTCTAATATAATTTTCTTCAACTCAAATGTATGTCTTACTCCAACACTCCTCCAACTGCTCACTGGGTACACCTATTCCCCAAAAAATAGTTATACTAAATAAGAATTTATGTTTTTGCCTGTGCGTGTGAGTATTTTCCTTCAAGTACTTGGTTGCATTTTTCGGCAACACCGTTATAAATTTTACTCTAGAGCTCTTTCGTTTAACTTGCAGCCAGCCAGCCAGACACTTTTATTAGTTGTTACTATTGTGGGAGCTGCTTACTATATTTCGGCATGCACACACCCACACACACATATGTATACAGGTACAAGTATGCGCATTTATAATACTTTATACTTTTACAACTTCATTTTCAGTGCAATTTTTATGCTGCAACACGTAATTTTTTTGATCGTCTGAATTACGTCTGACTGCCAGAATAAGTTATTTCGCCATGCACACATATGACAGTGCTTTCAAAAGTGTGTTTTATTTTCTTTTATTTATAAAGCGTATTTTTAGCACTTTTTGTGGACTAACAACAAATACAAGCGCTGCTTTTTCAGTTTTTAGTTGGCACAGAAGTGCACTAAAGTGTGTAAAATTGTTGTTGTTTTATGTATTTTTGTGAAGTAGTTTTCTACTTTTTAGTAAATTTGTTGTTGCTTTTTATTTTTTTATCTCAGTTGGAGGTGCTTTTTCCGTTGACTTTGGCGCTTTCGTTGCACAAATGGAAATTTATACTTCAACATATGTGTTTAAATGTAAATAAGTGTGCGTGTGTGTGTGCGAATAAGAGTTTTCCATGAAATATAGTACTTTTCCGTCTATTTAGTATGTGTGGGTGCATATGTTTTGCTTATAAACCTGGTATATTTAAATATAATTCTGCATGCGCTTCGCTAGCCGCTTGTGTGCCTCACATATGTTGCCATATGCACATGTGTGTGCGTGTATGTTTGAAGGTATGTTGCCTGCTTCCAGCCAGCTGCCGTCTGCAGTTTCGAAAGTATTTTGTCGCCTATTAACGCATTAAGCTGCAAAAGTTCTTAAGTTAAATTTACTGGCTGTCTCACGTTTTGTTGCACGAAAAAGTTTCACAAGTTAAACTCTTCGCCATTTTGTGCATTAAATTTGGGCGAAAACTTAATTTGTTGTATGAAAATAAGTGGATTTGCAGTTGAAGTTGCTTAAGCAGTCATTTTTATTTAATTAAAACTTAAAACTGAATTATTATGTGTTGCAGTTAGTTGGTTGTGTGACTAATGTGTTGCATTGTAGTGTTGCAGGTTTAAAAAAGTGATTTATATTTTTATTCACTAATTTTTTTGCTACATTTGTTACATTTTATTTCATTATAATACATTTTATTTTATTTTTTATTATAATAAATTATATGAAATATTATTGATTATGAAATTTTCTAACTTTTACAATTACTTAGAAATCAACAGATATTACAGTTATTAGCTAGCGCTAGAAAATAAAATAGTTTCACAAGAAAAGACTTTTTTTTTTTACTTTTTTAAAGTATTATTTTATCTATATTCTGTACTCAAAACTTATAAGTTAAGTGATCGATAGCTTAATATATGAGATAGTGGAAAATATAATTTTTTTCAATAAAGAACAACAAAAATAGATAATTTTCCGCTCTTTTGACATTTATTTTCAGTAAGATTTGCCATTTCATCATTGGAAAGATATACGATCCAACAACGAGTCGAAATTATTAAAATTTACTACCGAAATTCGGAGTCATTGGCCCCAGCTTTAAGAGAGAGCTAATTTATGGTCGTCATAATCGGCCTTTCAATCAACAATTAAGCGTCTAGTGGAACAATTTTAATCCACAGACACAGTACAAAATGATCCCGTGCTGGTCAGACAAAGAAGTGCCCGTAGTGTAGAGAATATTGCTGCCGCTAGCGCATCAATTGAGGAAGACCCAAATCAGTCTCTCACACGTCGTTCTCAACCGTTGCACATCTTTGTGGCGTCGTTGGGGCGAATTTTGTGAAAAGATTTTGGCCTACATTCTTACAAGATCAAATTGGCACAAGAACTGAAGCCGCTTGACCACCAGAATCGTATGCTCGTGAATTGGGACGAGCAAGAACTTGAAAATGATCCGGATTTACATCGAAACATCATCTTCAGCGATGAGCTAATTTCTGACTGAATGGCTTTGTCAATAAGCAAAATATGCGTTATTGGTCAGGCAGCAAACCACACGTACTCTATGAGTCACCATTACGTCCCGAAAAAATTACGGTTTGGTGTGGTTTATGGGTTGGCAGCGTCATTGGGGCGTATTTCTTTCCTGATGATCAAGATCAACAGAACGGTGCCACAAACCACACAGCGAATGATACAATCGATTTATTGAAAACCAAGTTTGGTGAACGTGTTATCACAAGAAATGGCCCAGTCAATTGGCCGCCTCAGCCGTGCGATTTAACGCTAATAGACTATTTCCTGTGTCAAGTCTATGATCAATGAAACAAGCCAGCGACGATTGATGAACTTCGTACGAATGTCGACTCTGAAATTAGCGTCGAAAAATCGCTTTACTGTCTGCACTTCTGCGAGAGTGCCCGTGGTTAAACCGTTTTTGTTTTATTTAAAAACTTTTGTAGCGCTCTTATTGAAAACCCCGTTATGTATCCCAAATTGTGCAAAAGTAAGCGAATGTTCTGAAAGTGGATTATACGATTAAGAAATGGTGATTTTGAGTTGGGAGACGAAGAACGTTCTGAATGGCTAAAGAAGATGTTTGCAAAACACAAGAAAAACTCACAAAATCTGGCGAATTACTCAACCGGCCATCTTTAAACATTTAACAGCAGCTTGATGGTTTCAAAAGCAAGGAATTTGAGTGCCTTACGTATATGAAAAAAGCGATTAATATCGATTACGCTTAAGATTGTAAACGGCGATGAAAAATGGATTCATTGACAACTCTATGTAAATGCAAAAACTTATATAGCCAGGTTGGTCAAATTCCATCCGTGCCGTGAGAACGTTGCCAACAACAGCTCAACAAATTGAACAGAGCGGCTGTAGAAAAATGAACCGAATTTGCAACTAGATACGAAGAAAGAATTTATCAGCATGACAAGGCTCGGCCTCATGTTGCCGGGACGATTGAAAACTATTTGGAAAATAGCGACTGGAAAGTACTGTCTCACTTGCCTTCTAGACCAGAGTTTGCCGCTTCTGACTACTATTTGTTCCGGTCGATACAGGACGCTCTCACTGAATTATGGTTCATATCAGTATAGGTTATCAAAAGCTTGTTTTATTCTTGGTCGTACCGTCGACGCTATTCTTTTGTGATAGAAATCAAAAATTAGCAGAGAGATGGCTAATTGTTGTAGCGCTAGATCGGCAATATTTTGAACGATCTTATTTTATACGTTTTTCTTAAATGAGCATTCAAATTAAAAAAACAAAAACATCGGACGAATATAGAGATTCAATACTTTGAAAATTTAGTTTGATTTTGAATAATGATTACAGTGTGTAGATCTGAAATAATTGAGTTCAGTTCTCACGGAAAGATAACTGCAAAACTTAAATGGAATCTTAACAATACAATATTTTTCGAAAAAGAAACTGCCATACGGTAATTTTTTGAAGGCTGAGCGAATATACTCTCCTTGAGCATCCCAATATGCCTCTAGAAATTAATAAATTTATAATGGCACTTTCAAAACCTCTATAGCCTTCTTAATATATACGATTCACCATAACATACTATATATGTAATATCGTTATTTTTCAATATTTCGCTCTCAGGTATAACCAATATATAACCATTTTATAACCAAAACAAATTTTGTTTCAATTTGAGTGGTTTCTTTTAAATCGTTTTTCCTTCGCCTGTAAATTTATGAAAAGTGATGTTATGTTATATTGCATTTTAAGTGACGATATATGTATGTATGTATATGTATGTATGTAGATATTTATAAGATAGTTTTACTGCTTCTTTTTTTCCTTTTTTCCTTGGTTCAATAAAGTATTTTATGGATATGAAGAGCACTTAGCAACTTAGATAAAAGACAAAATATGGTATATAAGTGGATATAAATGTAAATGACGTTTATCAAAATGCAATATGTTCACACGAGCATTCCAGCGCTATGCCAGACTATGGAATTACGCGTAGCCTTTAGTAAATAGCGCTTGAGTGGTCTTCTGCTTATTGATGCCGCTAGAAACATGTACAAATATATATGTTTATATACTTATGTATATGTGAACTTATTATTTTGGAATATATGTATATATGTATGTTTAGTTGTTATTGTTTTTGGTTGTCTCTTTGCTTGTTTGGCTTGTTTCTAGCTACCCTCCCAACCTTGCGACAGCCTTACTACCATTACTTAGCGCCTATCGTCTCTTTGCCCTCTACTTTTATTTGACTGCCTTTTGGTGTCCTCTCCTACCTTTCTATGAGTGAATTATTCATATTAGCAATTCGACATATGGCACCTCCAATACAATTCTGTGACTTTTTCATATTAAACATACACATGTGTGGTATAAGCATACATGCAACATTTGCCTCAGTGCAGTAAGCAGCAGTCTAGGAACAAATATTAAATGACGGGGCTACTTATTGTAAACATACATATACATATATGTATAATATACAATATATACATATATATTTCTATATTTTTTTCTTTAACTGCCTAATGTCAGCCGCCTGCCTGCCTACTTAGCCGCTTGACTGTCCAATCGTCACATTACCCAGCAGTGATAAAAAATAAGAATTCTACTGCCACTGAAACACCTCTACTTGCCACATACTTATGTACATACTACATTTATTTCTCATGCGTGCTACTGTTGGTATTTTCCTCACATGCGCCTGGACCCTTCTGTTGGCATTTTTTCTTATTTCTTCGACGGGACTCCAACGTGTGTCCAAATGTAGAAATATCCATAAATTTGTAAACGTTGACAGGTCACCAGGGGACGCCACACACACAACGCGCAACTACTTACATATATGCCTAAACATATGTACATATGTAGTATGTAGAATGCTTGCAACACCAGCATACAAGCATCAATATGTGCGCTCGCCAGCCGAAAAATAAGAAATAAACGCGTCAGACGACAACAAAGTCTACGGCGACGACACGTCAGATACAATCAGCGATAAGTTGCGACGTTGTGGCCTTTACACACATTTCTTTCTGCGACTTGCCGCGCCGCCGGACGTGTGTTCTACCACTTTATTTACAATTCAGTTTCGATTTTTTTTCCCGATTTTGGCAGTCGAAGTTGCCTCAAGCTGTTCGGCTTTTGTTTAGCGGTCACCACATATACACATATAAAGACTCACATACATACATTTATAGAAACTTATACATACACATTCATATGAATTTATATGAGTTTTTATCAGCATCAACGCATGCATACATTTTGGCTTCTATCTACATTTGCTATTGTTGTTCAAAATAATTTGCCTCAAATATGTAAATATGTATGATTCTGTGTGTGTGTTGGCATTGTTTTGCATATCTCTACAGCATACAGCTGCCGTTGACAAAACGGCCCAATTAACGTAGACAAGCTGCGGCTGAATGAATGCGCACACACCGGCGAATTGGGTCAAAGGTACTGTGGGCGCCTTTTGTTGCAAGCATTTTTTCTGCCTCTTTGTATGGCTGTCGATTGAGTGATAAATTCTAGTGATTTCTATATGATCTCAAACTTTATTATGTCCTTTTGTTTAAATGATTGTCGGTATTTTTAACGACATAATAAAGACTGGCGTTTGAACGAAAGGAAAAAGGTAGTTGACGCTATCAGTGCTCTTCGTTGTGAAAGCTCATCTACATATGTACAAATATATTATGAGAAAATAGCCTGCTAATGATGCGACAAAGTGCTCTTGATGATGGCGAACAAAGGCAGAGGCAGTCGTAAAGTTTATCAACTATGCGCATGCATCACTAATTTTTGGAGATATGTGGGATTTGTGTACCCAAATTATATACCATACATATGTACATATTTTACTACCTTTACTTAATAAAGACTATTACTAGCGAATATAATAAAAATAAAAATATATATATTGAATATATTTGGTTTTACTTAAAAAAAAACTCAAAATTACCAATAATTAAAAAAAAATTTGGCAGCCGTAACCATATTTAATTAAAAATGACTTTCTTAAAATATGTGGCAACCCTTTGGAAAAATTTAATAGATTTTATTTCATTTCAACTCCTGCTTGTAAGCCTAAAAGGATATTAACCTGAATTTTTTTATTTTTTTCTTAATTATGTTGCAACTCCATGCTTAAAATTAACTGATTTCAGTTTACTCATTAATACCAACGTAGACAATTAAAAGCGTTAGCTTCTCATTTACAAAATATTACTCCCACTTTGTATAAATATGTGGCAACCCTATGTAAAAATTTATCTGATTTAAGTTTGTATATAAAAACTTGGCTAATAGGCATTAGTTCTCCATTCTCCAAAACTTCAAATTTTTCATTACTGCTTAAATATGTGGTAACCCTATGTTAAAAATTATGTGATTTCAGTTTGATTATTAATACTTATGTACATAGAAAATTGGAGACAATAATTCTTCAATCAAAAAATATTTTTCGAATTTTTTAAGAACATAAATTATTCATAAAACATATGGCAACACTTTGGAAATAGGAGTTTTTTAAATTCTGCTTATCAATAGCTACAATGGAATTTCTATATAAATTGTTTATATTTAATGATTTGGAAAGCTTAAAACAAATATTATTCACATGGCAACTCAGCAACCAAGATTTTTGATTTTTTCAAGCTACCCATAAAATTTTAGAACTATCAAGACTTCACAATGTCCTTTTAAAATAAGTTGTGGCTGAAATATGTATTGAATATTTATTTTATTTGTTGTTTTTACTTCATGCAACGTGAAAGGAAGACGCGTGGCAACATCTTAAATTAATTCACAAACTATTTGGTTCAAAAACTATATAGATCAACAGATATATTTTATTTTAGTGCCATGAAAAGCATTTTAGTTTTGTGTATCATTTTTTTCAAATGCATAATAAAAATATGTGGCAACTCTCTAAGGGATATTAGCGTTTAATATATGTATGTGCTTATGGGAACTCGAAAATATTACTGGGTTTTTCTGTACCATCTGATCAAATTTGACACGGACTGGTTTATTTAAACTGAGTCAATAAATTTTTTTCCCAGATTGTTAAAACCTTTTCTTATATTTGTGTCAAATTTGATTTCCATATGCCAATTAGTGTATGGTTTGGCAGTTTATTCTTTACGACTCTCTAAACATCTAGACGGATGGCTCGAAAATGGACGATGGAGTTGGTACGGGAATAAACTAACCAGAGTTAGGCATAAGGCAGCCTTTTAAGTTGCCGGACCACTGCAGTATATTTCAAGCTGAGGTCTTTACTAATGCGAAAGCCGCGAAGCTGGCTCTAAAGCACTGCAGTCAATTCTAGAATAAACATCTATATAGACAGCCAAGTAGCAATAAAGATAGTAACCTCATATCGCATATCTGCCAGAAGTATCTTGGGTAGCAAGGCAGTAATGGAAAGTTTTGCCAGAAGCAAGCAACTTCTACTGGGTACCAGGCCACAAAGGCATCGAGGGCAATGAACTAGTGGATCATCATTGGAAAACTCATGCATTGTCCATACGACGATCCGGACAGAAACATGATAAAGAAAATAAAAAACCGATGGAACGAGCTACCTGGGTGCAAAACTGCAATAGTCATGCGGTCACTGGTCCCTGTCTTGTTGGCGACGCACGTCCGCAGAATGGGGCTGACAGATCGAGAAGACGTCAGGAAATATCTAGAGCCTACCAGGAAAACAATGGAGCGTCTCTTGTGCATTTCTCCCCCATTGGTAAGACCAAGTCGTCATGGACTTAGCAACTAATCTCCATCTGGTATCGAAAAATTAACCTAACCTAACCAAAAGTGCATGTAACGGAACCAATGAGTTCTTGTGTTTGACTCAAATTGTATCGATTACACCGGTCAACAAAAAAAATATTTTTTTTTGGGTTTCTGTTCTCATGCTTTGATTCTGTTTCTAGACATTGAAAAACACTTAAATATTAATCTTTAGTTCTTTAAGTTTGCTTTGGGCTGATCTACATCGATAAGTATATTTGGGGTTTAATACGAGAGAGCTCATATGAGCATAAAAGAAATACAAAAAATATTCACTTTTAGACAGTAATTTCTTGTTATTTTACATTTATATATTATTGTTTATCACACATCTGGAATAAAAACGACTCTTGTATCTAAAAAAAAGTTTTCTAATTATAATCTATAGTAGAAAAAATATAAAAATCAGTCATTTCTGGTTAAAAATCGAAAAATTGCTCTAATTTCTACGAATGCAAACTTTAACCGGAAAAAATTTTGTTTCCTTATTTTTGTCATAGGAGAAACTAAAATTTAACATGTAGATGTCAGACCCAAAAATCGTGTTGACCTGTGTTATTAAATCATGTTCTCGTAGAGGTTTCGAAGAGAGATTATCGTTTGAACAATTTTGAAGTATGATATGGTTTGGCTCATATTTTATCTGAACTGAACATCATGACATTGCCGGTAAGTTTTTTATTGAGCTCGAACATATAAAAAGGCTTGATAAAGTTAAGATAAGTGGATTGATAAAAACTAAATTTGGAATAAGGGAGTTAAAACTTTTTAAACTTTAGATACAAAATATAAATTTACATTAGTGAAGTTCTCAAGAAACATATCCTCCCACATAGGAAATAATTGTACAACAAAGTTAAAAAATAACAACGAACTAAATTAGCTGCTTAACACCGCACCGCATCCATACAAAATAACGGTAGCAGTAAATAAATTCAATTAAAACTCGCATAGCCACTTACCTTCAACACCAACGCCAAGCGCCAACAACAATGCTAGCCAAAGTGCTGCATGAACGAGTAATCCTGGGTGTGCTTCGCGGACTCCGCAGTAATGCCGACTACGCTGCCGGGCGCTACCATGTGGCAGGGCTGACGACGTGCTGCCGCTGTTGCGTGACATGTTTATAGCACGATAGCGCTTTTGGCCAACAACATCGGCAACAACAGCAGTGGCATTGTGTGCACTTTTATTGCTGCTGTTGCACCGACTGTGCCTTTGATTTCGATTTGTGTTTGTGTTTGTTTTTGTATTTGCCATTTTCAATTTCAATTTCGATTTCGATTTCATGCTGCCGCGACCACAACAAGAATCAATGGCCAACCGAGCGACCACACGAACGAACGTACCACAGCGTAAGATGTGGCACGTTGCAACTATGCGCGATAGCTAGTAGCTTAAGTAGCTCAAGAACGCCGAACTTGAACTTGCATTGTGGCAGGCTGGCTGGCTGGCGGGCAGGGTGCACGGTCGGTTGCGCGAGACGCGATATGCGATTGCAACGTTGCACTTTATTCTTACTTGATTGTGTTTGTTTTGAACTCGCGTTTATTGTCGTTTTTAGTTTCTTTTTTTGTTGTTTTTTCGACTCGACTTTCTTTTCGTAATATTTCACTTTTATTCAAAATACACTTTATTTTCGTTTTTTTTTGTTGTTGTTTTCACTGTTGCACGATTGTTTTGCGTGCTCTTAGCGGCGACTATGAAAATCGTGTCGCATAAAATGAAGTGTGCGCATGTGTGTGTTTGTGTGTGAGCGAGCGAATTGCTGGTATTACACAACAATCATGCACTCTGCTGCTGTATGTATGTGTGTGTCACTCCGGGTTCGTATAGCCGGCGACGTGCTGCGACCCCTAAAATCAGCGGCAAACTGTGTCGCGTCGCTGCCACTTAGACGCGTTGCTCCTACGCGCAAAATGCTTCAAAATTCATGTGGCAGCTGCTGAAAGAGAGGCGAAGAGAGAGAGAGAGAGAGTGAGAGTGGTGGAGAGGAAAATGAAATTTGTTGAATTTTCGCGCGTTAAACTAGCATGAGCGAACCTTGCACTTGATGTGGCAAGGACGTGCATGCTGCATGTTGCAGCGTGTGGATGCGACAGCAGCACAGTGAGGTTGAAAAATTACAAGACGACACGGTTACGTGCAACGTACGCGAGACGACGCGCGTCGGCGAAAAAACAAAAAAAAAATGACGAAAATTTAAAAAGCAAGTAAATAACGGTTTTTGCGCTTTCTTCAAAGTCCTTGCGCCATAAATTTGCGCCAGTTGAAATTTTTATGAGCGTCTTGATACTTTCAGCTCAATTTATCACTACCTACTTTATTGCTTGTTGTGTGTTGCATGCCACATATTTACAGTTACGTGTCATTGTGTGTGCGCCAACACTTGACTTTTGTTCGATTTTATGCTTGCTGTTATATAATAAAAATATTTCTGGTTACATGGTGTCTTTGCGGAGTATGTTGCAAGTATGTTGCATGTTATTTGTTGACTATTATTTATGTTTATGATTTTTTTATTTATTCATTTCAAGTTTGTTTTTATTTTTATCGTGCACTATCTTACAGCAAACGGCGGCGAAGTTTTGTGTGCAGTGTCCTTGCCGCTTGCTGTTACATGTCCTTACAGCGAGCGAGTCGCAAGTGGACGTGCCGACATTTTCACTTAAGCATCCTGCAAGTGCGATTGCGGACTTCCTCCTTGGCTTGGCTTCAATATCCTGCAGCTTGCGCTGGTGTAGTGTGTCCTGGAGTGCACTTCACTTGGGCGTCCATATCCTGCTGCTGCTGAGGTTGCTGCTGCTGATGGTGCTTATGCAACTGTAAATAAAAATTCGAGAAGCGGAAAAGTTCAAGTTAGAAATTGTAAACAAGTTTTTGATAAGTTTTTGTGTCATGCTACAGCGTTTCTTTGTATCGTTTATGTCCTTCGCTTTTATAGCTGTTGTAAGTTGCTGTCTTTTTCGTTGTCTTCGTCTTGTCTGTGTCGAATTTGTTTCTTGTTCTGTCCGGTTTGCCGGCTTTTTATCATAAACTTGTGAGAAATTATGGCAAATAAGTTATGAGACATGGACGTTGCCGCTTGGTTGGCTCAGATTGTTGGGAGATAAGCGCCGCTGGGTTTGAAGGGGTGACAGTATAAGGGGTTTGAAACCCCTTGATAATGGAAGTGTGATATTTTGGGTGCAGAAATTGTTGGAAATGTATTTTCTTCAATACGATATGGATATATAGTATATAACATACATTTTAGAAAACAAATATATAATTAATTTTTTTAGTTTTTATCGATAATATTTGGTACCACTTTACAATTTCTGAGAAATTAGTTTATATATTTTTTTTATTTTTACCAAAAGTTATTCTTAGTGATTCTTTAATTTATATTTTAGAAAACCATAATTATTTTTTTTTTAGGTTTGAATATACATACGTGCATACATATATGAGACAGTAAAACAAATAATTTTATTTATTGTACAAAAAATATCAATAAAAAATTTCTAATTCGCAAAAAATTTAAAAAAATGTATTTAATATTTTTTTGAGATACTTAGGATTTTTTTTAATACAAAACGAAATATCAAAAAAACATTTATTTTGCGTTAATAAATATTCAAAAAAATTACAAAAAAAAAATTAGCAAAATATTTTATGAATAATAAATGTTGGAAAATTTTTTTTTTCTTTTTTTTTTTTTGTTAAATAAATTTTCTTAAGATACATTTGTGTACAGTAAATGTTTAAAAAATATTTTTAAAAATTCTTTAAATTTAATATACATATATTTTGAGACACAAATTTTCTATAAACTCAATTTTATTAAAATTTATTTCTCAAACAAATTTTTTTAAATTTCAAATAATTTATTTAATTTTTTTTGGTTCTAATAGATTTCTTTCACAAGATGAAAAATTAAACAAAAAATACTTTAATTTTTGGCTAATAAATGTTAATAAAAATATCAAAATAAAATAACAAAATAAAATTAATTTTTAAAAAATTAATATCTAATTTTTTTTTATTTTTTTTGTTATTAAATTAAATTTTTTTTTTTATTAATGAAGGTTTGAATAAAAAAATGAGTTTATAAAAATGTTAAATAATTTACCTAATATTTTTTTAGGTATGTAGATTTTTTTTATTTTGTGGGTAATATATATTAAAAAAATAATATAAAAATTGCAATAATTAGTAAAAGTTTCAAAAAATTTTTTGTGCAGTTGTTTTCTGTTATATATTAATTTTTATTATATTAATTTTTTAGCAAGAATTTAGAAAAAAGAAAAAAAAAATTTTAAAAACATGTTTATATATAATTTAGAAAAAAAAAATGTAAACATTTTATTTTTTCAAGCAATTCATTTTCAAACGCCACTGTACTCAACTACTCGCCCGCTATGAAACGCGTAATCCTTTACTGCAGCTTTCCATTTGACTCAAGTCAACTCGCTTGGAAATAATTGCTGCGACAAATTAATTTCAGCAACAGCGTCGCAGCGCACTCGCCACTTGCTACAACGCAGGCATGTCGAAACAGAAGCAAAAACAAAATGTTATAGGGCAAAAACAAGCTAGTAAAGGGCAAAAGGGACAACAGTGATTTTATGAAGAAAGCAGAAATTAATAATCTTTCTAATAAGGCTTGCGCTGAAAATCATTAAATTACACATTTCGCTTTTGACCGCACTTTCCACCTCATTAACCGCATTGGATAGCGATAATATGCGCGCTACTCTAAATTAACTAACCATTAGTCGGCGCTAGAACTAATTATAATGGTTGGCAGGTGGTGTATATCCGATGATGTGGCATGAATTAAGCATAAATATGCTTTTTGTGCTATTAAAATTATTTTGTCTATCAAAAATATTTATATGTAAGTAATTGTAGCATACTTGCAGGCGGAGGTTGCAATTAAAGCATACTTCATTTATTTTATTTATTTATGAAAAGTTTCAAAGTTTAAAGCGCAGTTGTTAATTTGTTAGCATAAAGTAGTTGAAGAGTTCGCATAATTGTTTGAAAACGTAATGATTTTTGGAGCACTGCATGCTTGATACTTTTAGAATATAAATAAATGTTGGCAGCGCACAAAAGTAGGCTTACAATGAAATAAATTATTCAAGTGCACTTAGTGTAATGGTTTATTTTTTTGAATTTTATGAGTTAATTGGTATATTTAGTTGCATTGTTAATCATGTTTTATACAGTGAATTGCTGAAAATATATTTCTAAATGAGTGAGTATGCGAAATCTGAAAAGTAAAGGGTTTAGATATATAGTAGTTCATCAGAAATTTTATTATGAAAAAACGTGTTTGTAAATCACGTAAATTAGACTGCGCGTAGCCAATATCTAAACATGGACCAGTATGCAGGTAATATATATCAAGTTTTAATAAGTATGAACATGGTTTAAAAGAACAGCTGGTGCGATGAGAACTGAACTGGAAAGAGAGCGGACTACTTACCTCAAATTGTTACGAACGACCACAATACGAGCGGCGTAACTGAGAAGGAAGACCAAAGAAGACAAATAAGAAAGACACCGAAATGCGTGAATATGAGGAGCCAGAGAAGCAGCAGACAAGGTTAATGGTCGAAAAGTCTACGAAAAGATGCGGCGACTAAAGGACAATTTGAAGGCCAGAGCACACTCTTTTACAATCCAAATAAGTGATACAGGTACCACTATCCTAAGCATACTGAATGTATGGAGGTAACACTTCTCCAGCCTGGTGAACGGTAGTGAAAGTGTAACATCAGGAGATGGCAAACCCGATTCCTCAATCCATGACGAAGGAACAGATATTCTGTTGAACGACTATGAAGAGATACTAATAATAATTATTTGTCTAAAGAACAATAAAGCGGCAGGAGTCGATGTCCGACGATTAAAACCTAAGTCCGTTCCCACGACAGTCGGGTCTACGTAATTGGAACTTACACGGATTTTTTATCCAGCCAAGGACTGTCAACTCGGTAGACTTCTGCCGCTACCTAAATCTGATCTTCCCAATCCACTTAAAAGAGATCTCATAATCTCCGCCAAAAACCATGGGATAAGCCTTCTTAGTGGGTTAGGTATGGGTCTGGTTGAAAACGAGAAAAATACGAATATCTCCTGTCATCAAACAAAGTGTCATCGCATTCGCGACTCGGCTTACAAATCACTGCTGACCGGCATAACTTGAAGTCGTAAGTAATTTCATCTATTCTGAACCAGCACCAACAGCAATATGAGCACTGAAATCCAACGCAGAATCACTTATGCCAACCGGTGCTACTTTGGACTGAGTACGCAATTGAAAAGTAAAGTTCCACGCTTTAGAAGTCTCTCATCATTCCTACTATTTGGTGCTGAGGCATGATCAATGGCATTATCTTATGAGTACGCCTTTTGGTCGTTCGAAAGAAAAGTTTTCGCAAGATTTATTGTCTTTTACGCACTGGCAATGGCAAATACTGCAGACGAAGGAATTATGAGCTGTACGGGATATACGGCGACCTTGACATAATTCAACGAATCAAGAGTCAGCGGCTCTGCTGGCTAAGTCATGTTGTGCGGATAGGTGAGCATACTCCAGTTTTGAAAGGATTCGATTGAAGCAGGGGAAGAGGAGGACCTTCCCTCCGTTGCACAGATCAGGTGGAGAAGAACCTGGAAGCACGTGGTATTTACATATCTTAACCCTTTTGACCAACATTTGTTCTGAACGATGCAGAATGCCCTCACTGAAATATGACCCATTTCAGAAAAGGGTATCAAAAGTTGACTTAGTCTTGGCTGCCGGCGTAGTTCATTTGAGAGGAAATTTTTGATAGAGCAATACTTTGAATAATATTGAGTAATAGACTTGCAGATGGTTAAATGTTCAAATTTTAAAGTACCCGGTCGAATATACCACCTTAGATATAGAAATACAAATCTTCTCAGACCTTCTCCGTCTTTATTGTGTATACCTCATCACGCAGTAAATGAAGCGCTCAAAATATATATGTACACATATATTTCGATAGATTTTTATATAATTTTTCATATGAACACAACTCTTAATACCAACGAAATTTATTGAAATCATTTTTAACGCCCAAAAATATGCTTTAACCAACGAAAGAATGACAAATAAAAAATATGGTTTTTGAAGCATAAAATTTGCAAGAGCACACAGAAGCAATTTAAGCAAAGCTGCACAGTCTTAACAACACATATACTCATTTCATACATCCACAAAAGTACCGTTGCAAATACATCCCGCCTCATCTGGGCAGTAGTACACTCAAGGCGCGCCCTTCAGTGTGCAGCTTTTATTTATGTACTGTCATTTTTTCAATGATGCGCTTACGTTTTAACGATTTTCCACACAGCAAGCAGCTTACGCTCCAACTAACGGTAAAAATGCCATTCAAAGTACGAAATAGAAAAAGTGAACGAGAAAGCAAAAATGAGTTTTTGAGCCAGAAAAATTAAACAAATGCACACTTGCTCACATATACATATGTGCGTGTGTGTGAAGTGTAGCCATAATAACGGTGAAGGACTAAGCGCACATAATGCCGGCGCTACCGTGGACATATGGAGCGTGAAAGAGGCCAGTGGGTCCTGCGACAACGCCTCAACAATGCATGAACTGCGTGGAATTATGCACACATGCGTGTATGTGTATGTGTGCGTGTGTGTGTATTTACAGACTGGCAAGTAGAATGTGTGCCACCAAAAACAAATAACAATAATAACTCAAATAAAATTGTAACATTCATATTCAGAGCTTTTGAGCATTTCAAGCGAAAAATCTTCTTTACTGTGGACTTGTGTTCTTTTATTGTTGTATTTGTATTCTTCGCTACGGTACAGGGCCAGCACTATTGTGTTCCCCATGTGACAGTGTAAACATACATGTATGGGTGTTTGTGTGTGTGTATGGTCATATTTATACTTGGAGCGCATATCCTGCGGCGTTGAACTTACAGCGACCTATTTCACGCATGCAGAAGAAGCCCGCAGACTGGCGCTGGCGCTGTGGTGAAGACCCTCGCTCACACAATAGAGTTTTTGTGTGCAGAGTCTCAAATATTTATGTACATACGTACATATGTCTGTATTTGTTTAGCTGAATTTGTGTTGTGTCTGTGCACTCAAGCGCAGATTTGCGTTGCTCTTTCACAACTTTTTGCAGAAAATAAAAGGTCTCCATCGAGTGTGTTAAACAATGTTCTTAAAGATATTATTTTATTTTTTTTTTAACTCCTACATATATGAATGTGTATGTATATGTATGCACAACTCTGAAATTGATTTAATGCGGTGATTTGTATTAAAGTTTACAAGCAAGCACTGTGCGAAAAGAAGTCGTGGTATTGTGATTATAACTTGTCTACAGGTTTGTCAGGACAAATCTAATTATTTCAGAGCTTTCACAAGTGAAAGCTTTCATTTTCGTTATGATTATATATTCGTATATGCAAACTAATATTCTATCTACAATAACGAAATATTCATAATAAATCTAAGTATTTATGCGCTCGGAGCTTTTACAAATGAAGACTCTCTTTAGTATATATTTCTACAAAATTTTGCACCACCTATTAAAACTTGACTTTGAAAACAAATTTTAAAATTGGAAAGCTTTCACAATGGCACAACGAATTATTTCGGAGCTTTCGCAAGTAAAAGCTTTCATTTTAATTATGTGTCAGTATATATAGACTAACTGCTAACTGCAAAAACTCACTAATCATTTTGAATTTATAAATTTGTGAGCTTTCACTTCATTTCGAAATAAAGTGAAATCTAGTTATTTTGTAGCTTCTACAATTGAAAACCTACCCAAGTTTTCGCAAAATTTTCACTGTTTATTAAAACTTAACTTTCAGAACATATCTAAAAATTGGAGAGAAATATAAAATTTGGAGCTTTCACTATTATTTATAAATCGAAAACTTTTAGTGTTACCACAAATGAAAGTTTCATTTTGCAATTTTACACCTTTGCAAAGTTTAAAAAGTTTTTGGAGAGCCAAAAATAAAAAAAAATAAAAAAAATTTAAACTTTCATAAGTGAAAGTTTCATTTTGAAAATACATTTTTTTGATTAGAGTCTATAAAAAATATATAAAACTTAACTAAGTAAATAAAAAAATCGATGAATTTGTGAGCTTTCACAAGTGAAAGTTTCATTTTGAAAAAAAATAATTTTTTTGATGAGAATCTATATAAAATAAATTGAACTTAATTAGAAAATGAAAAGTAGAATATTTAAAAACAAGAGGATTAAAGAGCTTTCACACACTTTTTGTATCAATTCAAAATAATGTAGCTGCAGGAGTACAAAAAAAGTATGAGATGTTATGAATATTGTTTCCTAAATATCGCAATGGTCAGTCGAAAAAACCGTTTTCTTATTTCAACATATACATATATCTCTCAGTATATCTATCTTTTCTGAACAAGTGCCTCCTCTAAGTTGTAAAAAGATTTGATTAAAATTTTCGAAACTTTACTAAACTTCTACCACTTTTAACATATATCTTCATAATTTTTTCCAGTGCATCATTCTTCACCTAAGTCACAGCAGAGAAGTGCGAAAAAGTGCGTTTGATGCGGGTTAACAAGTTTCTTCGACACTACTTGTGTCCCAAGTATACACATAAAAACAACACATGCTCGATACGCATTCATAATATGTGTGAGAATTCAGGTTCGCCACACAGTGGGTTGTCCAAAACGCCCCCAGCCCACAGAATGCCTGTCAGCAACATGAAAAAGGCAGTCGAAAAGTGGCAAAGAACTTTTTAAATAAGCGTGTACAAAAGTTTCAAATGCATACAAGTACATTTAGTTGGAATATGTAGACTGTGTTGTGAACTTTTTCTCATAGTCTTCTTCCCAGATTGCTTGCAGACACTTCTTCGCCGACGCTTGTAGCGAAGTGGCAGGCATTTCTTCAGTTGTTCTTTTGCATTTGATTTAAATTTTGCAAAATTTCTAAACTCGAATTTTTGCTGTTGTAACAACACCCTCTTCATTGTTGGTTAAATGCGGCTCTCACACCGCCGCCGCTTATCGTTTAAACAGTTACATGGCGAGAGTATTAAATTGAAAAAGTTTTGTTTGTGACACTTTTGCCACTTTCATCAATTTTCCTTTTTCTTTGCTGTTGCAAAAGTGAGTGCCGAGGTGTGGGCGTTGTGTGAATATAGCTACATCCGCTAACGGAATTAAGCCGTCAAATGTTTCAATTAAGTTGGCTCGTTGCGTGAGCCGAAGGAGGGGTGTGCATTAATAACTGCCGCTCTCTCTCTCTCTCTCTCTCTTTCTACCTCTCTAGTTCTGTACACCTTGTAGCACACGCATTGTTTATATGTATGTAAATTCGTATTTCCTGCGATTTGAATTTACATTTCAATTTCCTGCGCGCCAGCGGATGAACAGATAAATGGCTGAACGCTTGAATGACTTCGAAGTGCGTACTCGGTGCTTGAGCGCGAAATTTCCGTAAATTTCCTGCGTCCTTTCCGTTTGCATATCCTGTGGGTAATAATTTCGGAAGCCAACTGGATATGCCACACTAAGCTTGCTTGTTGTTATTGTCTATTTTCTTCTTCGCTAGTTATATTCTTTACAAATTGTGCGTGTATCCTGTTGCTGATGCTGATTATGTCGAATATGCGTGCCTAAACAAATATTAAGGCAAACGCAAAACAAAATATGTATATGAAGGTAATTATGGAGAACCAAAATTCTTAACTTAGGCTATAGGCACAAAGTTAATGAGTAAAAATCAAGACAGAGAAATAGTGAGATAGAGAGAGAGAGAGAGAGAGAGAGAGAGGGAGTGATAGAAAGAAAAGAGAGATCAAAATAAAACAAAACCAAGAAAAACCGTTAGCTTCGACTATATTGAGGCTTAATAAAATTGACCAAGTAGTTTGTATGACAGACATACGATATAGTTGTCTGATCTGACCGATTTCTTCGGAGATCTTGTGCAATAGTTTTTGACAAATTTAATGAAGAAGTTTTGTCGAAAAAAATATTTCCTATATAAGCCTTTAATTGGTTAGTTTACATGGTAGGTATATGTGAAAGTGGTCCTATTTGAACTTTTTCTTAGGATACTAATTTTTGGTAAATTTCGTAAAGATATTTTGGAAAATAAAAAAGTTTTTTATACAAGGACATGACTTTAATCAGTCAGTTTATAGAAAAGCTGTATGCTATAGTGATCCGATTTGAATAATATTTAGGAAGCTTATAGCGCTACTCTACACAATAATATGTGCCAAATTTCGTGAAGATATCATGTCAACTAAAGAGGATTTCCATATAAAGACTTCATTTTGAACGATCAGTTTGTATGGCAGCTATATGCTAAAATGGTGTGATATCGACGATTCCGACGTACGGGCAGCGTCTTGGAGAGAAGAGAACGTGTGCAAAATTTTGGATCGATATTTCAAACATTGTTCAAATACTTCGCCGCCTCTAAAGCCACTACGTGCTTAGCCTTAGGTAAATAATGAAAACTGCAGCTTAATAGCATTTTAGGCGTACCACACCGTCATATAACAGAAATATTGGTGGCTCACAAGTGGTTTCAATGGAATCGAGCGCTTTGCTGCCATATTCAGAAACATAACGCACTTTTAACAGCAATCTCACCTTTGTGGCAAGCTTTGTGCATAGTTTTCGTGATTCGGTTGAATTCAAACTTTATTCAGCTATCATAGACCACTTTGCTGTCTACAACAAAGCACGCTGAAGCAAATAGCTGGCTTATTGTGTCAGTGCCAACATGAAAACTGATTGTGCCACATATACATATATGCAGTTAGTTGGTTCCGAAAGGTGCTACGCGCGCTTTGGCATGCCACACATTGCCCACTTGTGCTATTTTTCGCCTCCGTCCAAAGCAAACCTCCTTTCGCGCAACAACTATTTATCGCAACGCAGTTAAATGAAAGGAACTGCGGTCGCAGCATTTCTGAAAAGGCGGCCATTAGATAAAGGCTCGCTTTGTTTCCACATCCTGCGTCGTGCTTTCACTTCTTCACGTTCGGCAAACTAACAGTACGCACCACTCTGCGCTTCTTTGTGCAGTTGACATGGAACTACAAACAAAACTCTTCATGCAACAGCTGTCAACGCGCCGCCACAGGTTCTTAGCGGTGACGGAAAACACACTTTGCCACTTCAGGAGTCGCATAAACACGACCTCAACAACTTTCTTTGTTTACCAGCATTTTAGCTCGCCATCCTCCGCACATTACAAATTTACAGTTTCGCATTTCCTTTGCGTCTTCGGTTTTAATTTCTTACATTTCCAAAAACAAAGGTTGTCCCTACACGCTGGCTCCTCTTTGCCTCAACGCCACCGCAATTATATTCTTGGCCTCCAATTTAACCAACACTGACACAGCCGCCTGTGGGTACAAACACTCGTCCACTGGCTGGTCTGTGCGTTCCTTCGTCCGTCTCTGGGTTCCTCTGTTCAATCGTCGGTTCGTTCATTCGTCCGTCCGTCCGTTAGTTTGCTCGTTCGCCCGTTGGCTGGTCTGTACGTTCCTTCGCCGTCTCTGGGTTCCTCCGTTCGTCCGTCGTTTTATTCCTTCGT
This sequence comes from Bactrocera neohumeralis, assembly GCF_024586455.1. Classification (NCBI taxonomy): domain Eukaryota; kingdom Metazoa; phylum Arthropoda; class Insecta; order Diptera; family Tephritidae; genus Bactrocera; species Bactrocera neohumeralis. The sequence goes on from NC_065921.1 coordinate 14,341,837, forward strand.
CCGTCTGCGTGCTCACTTAAGTGTCGCTTTGTGCCCGGTGCAAGAAAGTGGAGCAACTGGCGACACGCATTAAGTGTAAGTGTCGTCAGCATTCGTTCATTGTCATGGGATGTTAACGGCAAGCGCAACAACAGCAAGAATTTAGTTAAAACAACAATGTCAACTAAACACACACTTCAGTTCGGTGAGTAGGAGGATGCTGTTGTTGATTTTATAAATGCATCCGGTGTTGCAAGTACGTGTACTTGTTGTTCGTTTCTTTGCTTTTGCGTTGCTCGCAGTTTTGTCAGAAGACTTCCCGTTGACCTCCCGTTGTGTGCCCAACACTCTAATTTAAAGGTTCACGTATCGGGATGCCGAAAAACGTGACACCGTCGTGCTCGTTGTTTGTTTAGGACGCGTTGAACTCCTCGATTTGTTTTGGCTTATCTTCCGCTGCAAATGTTGGTTTTACTTGTTGTGCGTTAATGAATATGTTTTCGGATATTTGTTTATAGTAAAGTTTTAATTTGTATTTAATTAATTTATTTACGGTAATGTAATTTTTCGGGAGATTCATTGTGTTAATTACGTTGTTTATAGGTAGGGTATGAATTCTAGCTTCGTTGAAAATTTTAAAATATTCTTGACGTCGTACTAATTTTTACCATGGTTGAACAAACCGATAGTGGTACTGCCAATAGTCATCAATTCAGAGTCGGGCTTGTCTTTTCTGTATAAATTTCACTCTTTCATGGCCCTTAAGAAAAATCTATCTCTGAAACATACTATTTACTTGCGGGCTTAAAAGATTCGTAACGTATTTGTGGACAATTATAATAAAGTTTTCACCTTCAAATGTCGAAAAATCTAAGAGAATTCATATACCGCAAAGTAGTTCTGAATAGTCCAGTGTAGAAAAATAAAAACCTAAAAACACAACGAAGAATCTGGTTGACTAAAAATATAGAAAAAGTGTTCTACGTGCAACGTCCAAGCATTCTGAACGAAATATTTTTCTATAACTTTGATACTAAAAAGGCACAAAGTTGTACTCTTAATGGATCAGAGCTTTTGCTTTACAGAATTTAAGCTTTTTCGGTAAGTGTGGAGGATAGAGGGTGTTAAAGCGAACAGTCTGACTTGTGCAATATCGGAAAGATCTTCTTCTACAGAACCTTATGTCAGAACTCTTTATTAGAGACATTTTAATAAGATTATCAAATTGCTGTAAGAAAGTAAAGAGCCTCAAAATAGCTATAAGGTTCGACTCAGAATGCGTGTGGAGCCTATTGACGCCAATAAAAGATATAAGGACCCGAACAAGATCGAGATGAGTTATAATGCAAGCTAACAGAGGACAAAGCTCGTCCTAGTAACGCCCTACGCTTTATGACCGTATCATTTTCAATTCTTACTTGCATTCACTGTAACTATAATATACGAAGTGTGTTAAAAAAATAACGCGAATTTTCGATTTTTGAAAAAATATTTGTTCATTCGTCCACATTAATGTTGTCACTTTCGAAATAGTCCCCATTCCAAATTTTATACTTATGCCAACGCTCTTCTTTTCATGGAAACACTTCTCAAAACCCTTTTTTTAGGATAACCATTAACTCTTTCAACGATTTGCATCTACTTCGTAAAACTTCGGCTCTTTAAGTATCTCTTTATTTTTTGAAAAAGTACAAAGTCATACGAAGCCTCGTCTGACGAATATGGAAGCTGGTACATCGTTACAGTATTTTTTTTTACCGAGAATTCACGAACAAGCAACGAAGTGTGAGCAAACTTTAAAAAATATAAATAAACTGTTATATGGAAAATATGTGATATACTATAGTATATAGTTATCCCATTTCGACATATGATCAATAGATTATCAAAATACACCGGGGTATTAAATTTCAGTCGGTTATCTCAAAAACTAACGGACAAAATTTTTATGATCCTCAGAAAATTTTGCTTTAAAAACCGTTGGCTCGAAACTGGTTTTAGACCCATAGTCTCTTAGACAAATTTGTTCAAAAAGATCAGTAGAACGGACGGTTCAGTAGAATATTTCCCGAAATCACGATTTTCCTGTTTTTTTATCTCACTCTCTCTTGGATAATGTTGTTAAGAATGACCAGTAGAACAGACGTATCAATTCCAGCGCAGGAGATTTTTCCATTTTTGTGGCTCCTTGTAAATCAACCCCTTCAGCCAAGAGACTATGAATGATCAATGACGCGAGCGGGTCATTACAACGGACGGATCAGTAGAACACGCGAGTTTTCAAGTTTCCGTATTTTGGCTCCCTGTAAATCAACCCACTCTAAAGTATATCCGCATAAAAAAAAATCAACAAAACAAATACAAATTTTGATAATTAGACTCTCCAAAGGCGCGAAATTTTAAATTTCCAGTTATAATCTGAACACACCTCGTACATATGGTAGATAATATCCTCTTCCAATTCCTCCATTATACTAACTTTCTAAGCCCATTTAACCAAGGTGTGAATAAATAATATAGCAGTAACAAGAAACTAATACTTTTCTTCGCTCCGAAATGTAGGCAACAGACTTAAACACTTTAATTTAAATGCAAAAATTATGCTCAAACTTATGTATTTAAAGGAAAATATGTCTTATAGAGGTAAAGTTATTATGTGATTAGTAAGCGTAAAGACTGTGCTGAAATTTGTTATCGAATTTCATGTATGTTAAGCGCTTTTCATTTTTTTTTTGGCGCTGAAATGTAGGCAAGGTTTTTCAGCTACATTTTGGGGTATATTTTACTTTTCGTGTGACATGAAAATAACACAGTTTACTTCAATACAAACGTATAAATGTTTATTAAAAGAGAAAAAGGATTAACCAGCTAAATCATTTCAATTTCGATCTTTGTAAAATAAAAGAAGTCATCAGACAGAGATTCTTTAAAAAAATCATTTGGTGGGAATGACTAAGCACCATTTAACTACTTTGTTCGTTTTCTACTAATTTAAATTTAAAATATTTATTCCTTTTACTCCGCTCCAATTTGCAGTTTTACTTTGCGTACCGTCAGACATCAAATACCACCGAAATACAACCCTGCCAACCATTTCAATTAGCAACTAAATGCAAATATTTTTGTAGAGCTTTACTTTTTTTAACGCTGAGCACTTCACCCGCATAATAACAAGTTGGTTTGCTACTCATTACACAAACTTACGCTGTGGCAGTTAATATAAATGAATGTGGGAGAAGTGTAATTGCCTCGAAGCGTATAAATTTTCAAGGTCTTTTCAAGAACTCTATAGAAAAAGCGCAAAAGCGGTGCACTTTTAATTAAATTTACTGCCACGTTGAGTGCCGTTTTCATTTTACTTTTATTACGCGCACACGTCCCCACACACCTACGCATGTGGCGGCCCCGAATGAATAACCAGAGAGCAGCAGAGGCGGCAGCTGCGGCAGCAGACATGTCGACAGATAGACAAATGCAGACGAACAGTTGCAACTTGAAAGCCAGCAATCAGCGCCCGCACTTTGTATTTATTTGTAAATTGCTACTGTCGACTGTGGCATTTGTGTGTGGCATGCAACATGCAGCAGCCAAAGCGAATAACATGAAAAGTACGCACAAGCAGCGTGTTGTATTCCCCAAAGTACGAGCATACGCGTGCAAGTACTCGTGTATACATAAAAGTAAACTGTAACTAAGCTGATGTTGCTGTTGCTGCATGCAACATCGCTTCAAGTGCACTTGAAAGTCAACGCAGCAGTGAAAGCTGCGGAGAAAAATGCATACAACTAAAATACATTGCATAATAAAATGGAAGTACAGAAATACCGTAGTCATTGACAAAAACAACGGTTGCTGTGCTACGCTGTAACAGCAACAGCAACAACAACTACTCCCAGTGGCAGTCGCTCACGGTACATGCAACAATCACAAAGTGGCCATTCAGCATTTTTATACTCATGCCACACTTGTTCATATCTTTTGCTGTTATGCGTGTTTGTTGCAACATGTGCGCTTGTGTGGCATGCATTGATCATCTCTGGCGCATAGAATTGTCAGAGTCCATCGGAATTCATCTGTGGAGGCACTTCATTTCTTGAGCTTCTCTTTTGTGTTGCACGTAGTATTATTAGCTGTCATTGCTTTCGCATGTGATGGCTATAATGTTGGTGCCACTTGAAGTGGATGGTGCATGCAACTTACTTATGTGCTGTTATTTAAAACAAAATTATCATGCTAAAAAATTGCATGTGAGTTTAAATTGCTTAAATTGTATGTAAAAATATAAATGTTGCTTAAATGATTAAATTACGGTGGCAACTCTGTTTGATAATTTTTTTGTAAAACAAAATATTTTTTATTAATTTTTGTTTCGACAAATATAAAGTTATATTATATTTTTGTATCTTTGACTGTAATTTTTAAGTTGGCAACCCTAAACAAAGTATTGCGCGCAATATTTTTTTATTAATTATTTGATTACACAAGTCAAAATGCTTTTATTTCTAACGAGCTCTTCTTTTGTAAAAGAGTTTTCTTATTAAGTTTTGTTTCGACAATATAACGTTAAGGTGGCAACCCTATAAAAAATATTACTCCCAATAATTTTTTTTTTAAATTATTTAATGACACAAGTCAGAATGCTTTTGTCTTTCAACGATCTCTTCTTTGCTTATTAGTAATGAAAATGGGTGGCAACCCTTCTAATAAAAAAAATTTCGCAAATCATTTATTTTTAAGAAACAAAATAATATTACTTTGGTTTCCTTCTTAATTTTTTTTGATAGGGTTGCCACACTTAAACAAATTTTAAAAATTGGTGTAATTTTAAGATACAAAATTGTACTATTTTGGATTCGCTCTTAATAAAAAATTCTTGAGTACATTAAGTTTGATTACGGTGGCAACACGTTAAACCTAAAATGGTGCTATTCTAAACAGTTTTGAGACATTCTATGAAACCCTGCCATCTAACAGCACAGTTATTTATGTTAAATATATATATATATATTGTTAAACCATTGCATACATAATAATTTACAGTTATATAAATTTATGACCCCTCACTTGTCAAAGCGCAGCTCGTTGGTGTCGCCATCACAGGTGGTGTACTCACTTCTAAACTTGTTTATTATGCGCTGGCATGCATTACAACGGTATTTTAAATAGATATAAAATATTTTCCACATTCAATTTCGCTCTCATATTCTCTAGGCCTTTATGTTTATTATTTATTTACTTTTCTGCTTTTGTTAGGGTTTCTTCTGTTTATTTTCATTTTGATTTTCATTCTGTATTGCTGTCATTTATATCATAGCATTCCTTTCATAAAAGTAATAATATGTTTTCGTTATTGTTGTTGTCATGTTATTACAATTCGCCTGTCAATAAGCCGTATTGACATGACATCATATGTCACATGTGACATGTCAAATTCGCATGCAGATGGTTTATTATTATTATTTGCCTTTTTATCCCTTCGCTTCTCAATTTTTCTTCTTTATCTTCTATGTTTATTTGCATACTTTGCTTGCTCTGGATCATTATTATTCATGTGATTTGTGTTTGTTTATCTTTTTGAGTGTACTTCTAGTTGTCATAATTTTGTTGGGTATTAGTATTTTAGGTTATGTTTGTTTGGAATACTCTGTTATGAGAGGTGATGAGAGATAGTGGATGACAACCCCTTAAAAGAGGTATGAATGGAAGTGATTTTATGCTAATTTTATGTTTTTTAAACCATTTAGATTTGTATGGTTCTACTTCAATGCCATGAGTTAGTACTGAAGCAGGTTCTTTCAAGACTGACTTGGCTCGACTTTATAGCTATTTGTAGATATTTTTGCTGAAATTTGGATATCTTCAGCACCACTGGTTCTCTCTACCTTCAAATCACATTTTTTGACTTCTGAGCATACTTACATATTTTGCTCTCCAATCTGCTCTTTATATTTTCCCCTTCTTCTGTAATATTCAGACTATCATAACCAGCTTATTTTTGCTCCTAAAGGTGGATATTATATTGATATCCTTTTTTATTCGATTCCTTAATATTCGGTTTTGTGGGTGGATGATTACCAATTTTAACCCTTTGCAGTCCACACGATTTTGAATCAAGGGAACCCTAAACTCAAACTGCATAAGCTGTTCTTTCTCAGATAATATTTTATAAAACCGGAAACTATCTTAAGAAACAGGAATATGAGTAAACTATTTCAAAACGGGATTCTTCTTCTTCCTTTCTTACGAGCACAAACCACACAACATACTTCGAAGGGAGGAAACAGCTCATCTACACTGAACTACTCGCATACTCGACTTCCTAAATGACATTTTCAATGTTTATGATATGTTCTTCAGTATGTATTTTGCAGTTTCTGGCCCAATTAATTCTTTTTAAGAGATATTTCAGACCACCAGATTACCTAACCTTCATTTACGGAAGTGAAGAACTCTTTTTGTATAGTAAATAAATTAAGCAGAATCGTAAAAATAAATAATAATCAAAAAAGAATTTATAAAAGGAAGAAGTATATTTTTTCCAAAATTGTTCATTCTTCGAGAAATGATGCTTAAGTCTGATTATTGTAATGTAACAGATAAGTTAGGTTAGAGGTTTTTTACTTATCCATCATTTTTAACAAGTACCTACTAATGAAGGGTCTATCGTTGATTGGGGAACTTAAGAAGGGAAATTAAGAGATTTAAACCAGAAAATCGCTGTGATACTCAGAAATAATACCACTAAAAATAATTATGGAAGAAGTGCTACAGTCGAATATTTTTCATATATATTCATTATGATCAGCCTTAAGTCTAAAAACAAAAGTAACCACCAAAATTTCAACGATTTTTTTCTAGCAAAGACCTACATATGTATTTAAGATCTTCCATATATGTATGTATGTTATAAATATTTATTTATTGTTACTCCCCAAATGTCTAGTATTTTCTCAGTCACACTATTTACCGTGTCAGCACCAAAAAAACTCAAACTCAAATTGAGCGAAAGAATTAACTTTGGCTGTTATGTTATGCATATTTAATATGACGAACACGTTCAATATAAATACACGAACACACATGCTAAGAGCTCAACGCACAAACATACTTGCGTAGAGCCTATCAGAGTTGACGCGCACCTGTACATATCAATTTTCTTTGAGCTGTAATTTAATTTTAATTTTTTGAAGCTTCGAAATGCGTCTGGAAAAAATGTGTATGGAGATACTTACAAAAATATAAGTATATGTAAAGTATATTTGTGTATGTAAATTTTGACTCTTTGACAAATTTTAACAAATGATTTTGTCATTTATGGCTGACTGCTGTGTTACACGAAGCGTTGTTGTAGAAGAATGTTAACTTCGATTTGTTGTTGTTATGCATAAGTTCACAAACACGCATATACATACACATTTGTGAATGTGTTTGTATTTATATACACCACTATGGCCATATATTAGCATTTGTCACCAGACAAATTTGACCGCTGGCTGTCCAAACACTCGCTCTAAGTGTTATTTACCAACAAACATCCTCCACTTTGGCTTTGGAATGTACGGTTATTTGCATATGTATGCGTGTTGACTTAAAAAATGACAACAAAGTTGGTTTGAGGGGGACTACTTTGTAAGTATATGCTTACTTGTTTATACACTTTTTTTCACCGTGTTGCAAGTTCTTACTTTTTTCGTCTTCTTATTTAAATTTTTTTTTTACTTTTTTTAATTTTTTTTTAATATATTTGAATTTTTTTCTTATTATTTTTTTTTTTAAGTTTTTTCTTAATATTTTTTAATTTTTTTATTTTCTTTTTATTTTAATTTTTTTTTCTTTTTTTTTTTTTATTATTTATTCTATTTAGCTACGTAAATCCAGTAGCATTCCACCATATTCTAATTTAATTGTATTTTTTAGGTGTTAATGCAACAAATATGTAGCAATATGCTAATCAACAGTAATGGGAATATCAAATATTTAGACGCGCTGAGAGCTTTGTTGAAAGATGTGAGATGCGCGTGAATAATAGAGTAAAGCCATCTGCATACATATGTGGGAATAAATAAGCAATTAGTGCCTCAAATGTCACAAGGCAGATCAATGTGTGTATACATATTTGTAGATGTAGTTGTGTATATGTATAGCTGGGTAGAAGAGAGCAACTCGTCTCTTCTATTGTGGAAAGAAAGGAGTGTATAAGAAACCAGATACAAAATGATGCAGTGACCCGCATGCCACGAATGCTTTTTAATTACACACACACCCATATATAAGATTTCCATCTATTACACACATACACATGTGCATTTTCAGTATTTCATCTATCCATTTGTAAGCCTTTCATATTCAAATGTCGTTCCCTTCTAGCAGACAGGTGTGTTCTATTGGCCGCCATACAATAACCTGAAGCGTAAAAGATATGTGCCACACAAAGAAATGCGTAAAAAACTAATTTTGGTTTTCAGAACTAGAACACCAAAAATGAATACATATTAATTTGTGGAAAGCATGTTATTAATATATTGGGTAGTCGAAAAAGTCTTTTCGTATTTCTAATAAAACTTCAACTTATTTTTTTTATTTATATTGAACTTCAATGAACCAGATATGCACCATTTTGGTCGACCATTTTTTGACATTTTTCCGCTAGAGACATTATTCCGTCAGTGTAAAACTTTTCTGGTTTCTCGGCGAATAACTGCGACAAGTAATTTTCACAGGCTTCTCTTGAAGCCAACTTTACTCCATTAAGGGTGTTCTGCATTGACCGAGACAACTGGTAGTTCGAAATGGTGGATCCATCAAAACTTCCCAGCCAAGCTCTTCCAGTTTTCGCCGAGTAATCAAAGATGAGTGTGGTCTAGCGTTGTCCTGATGGAAGACGAAGCCCTTTCAGTTGATTAGTTCTGTCCATTTTTTTTAATTGCTAGCTTCAATCTCTTCAGTTGTTGACAGTAAAATGTAATATCAATCGTTCGACCAGGTTAAAGTAGCTCATAGTGGATGATTACTTTCCAATCCCACTAAACACTCAGCATAACCTTTCGAGGCGTCAGTCCCGGCTTTGTGACCATTTGTTGATCATCACCACACTTAAGCCATGATCTTTTTCACACATTATTGTCTTATTTGATCCATTTTTCATCTCCTGTTACCCCTCGCTTCAGAAATGGTTCAATTTTATTTCGTTTCAGCAAAGAATACTTGTAATAATAAAAATAAATAAAGTTCATTAAATTTTTCACAGCCAATTCATGTGGTACCCAAACATCGAGCTTGTTTTTGTAGCCAACCCTTTTTAAATGGTTCAAAACCGTTTGATGATGAATGTTGAGTTCTTTGGCGATGTCATGGCTGTTTACGTGACGGTCTTGGTCAATATTTTCCATAATTTCATCGACTTTTTCAACTATAGGTCGACCAAAGCGAGGTGCATCTTTCTCATTGAAATTTCCAGAACGGAAGCGACCGAACCATTGTTGTGCTACACGAACTGATACAGCATGGTCTCCGTAAAATTCACAAAATTCATTAGTGGCTTGCGTGGCATTCTTCCCTTTTTTATACAAATCTTTCAAAGTATAGCGAATTTCTTCATTATTTTAACACATTTTTGAACAGCTGTAACAGTTTTTCAACTCCCGAATTTAATTTTTTTGGTTAAATGGAAGCTTAAAATTTCAACTTTCGTGTTGGAAAGGTGGTATGACACAATGTGATTGGTAGCACTGGAGATTTATGACTGCAACGACATCTACTGACAAAATACGAAAAGACTTTTTCGACTACCAAATTTTTCATTTTTTATTTGACAAAAAATGTATTGAAAAAAGGCTGTTTTTTACCCGAGGAAACCTAACTTCGTATAAACAAGAAAGTCAGATTTTAGATTTAAAATTCAAACATTGTCACGCGCAATAAGCGTCACAAGGCTTCCGTCTAAATACATAATTGAGCGCATATTTAAGTAGACTGCAGAATCTACGGGTGTGAGAATGTGTGCACTTAGCAGTTATTGCTCCCTATGCCACATATTCACTTCTTGCATACAGAGAACCTCCACTCATTCTTTGAAAAAAGCTCCAACTATTACGTGTGAGCCAATAGTAAGCCAAAGAAATTCAAGTGAAATGTAAAATTCCCGTTAAGGACTGCAAAAATGAAAAGGATAGAGTATAAGCAGTAGGCGAACCAAAAGCAGGCGGCACTTGTACAAAAATCCACCGCTATGCATATCCCTTTTATCAAAGTCAGCGCTGCCAGAGCGTTGTGGCAAGTTTAAAATACATAAAAAGCGTCAACATAATTAAATTGTGCGCGAGCAGAAGATTTATATTCACTGCTGAATGCAGCAGCGGCCGCGGAATGGGCGCATTGCGTTCAAGAGTCACATCAGCAAGGGCGAAAATGTTTAAAAGCGGCGCACAGGATATGGCGGCATAGCACGAATGTCATTACAACAAGCAAGTAGAAGGAAAATTATTTTATAAAAATACAAAGCATACATAAAATAGGGGCATGCAACTGGCGAACGCAGTCAAAACTAGCGCCAAATTGCCAAGCATAGCATTGCAGAGGGAACCGAGAGCAGGCGCACTTCAGCCATGAAAAGGTACAAAGGCAGCAAAGAGGTCTGCTCCCATTACCATTCAGCAGTGAGTTATAATAATTGTCCCGACTGTAATGCTTTGGCATGCACTTCAAAAACGAAAATAGCAACGCAGAACACAACAACAAAAAGGCAAACCCTAAACTACAAAATGAAACTCAACACACGAAATGAAAGCTAAGCTTTGCATTCACTGGCGTTGAGTGAAAAGAAAATGCTTTCACAAAATAAATTTTTATGCCGAAACGCTCTTGAATCTGTTTCGGGCTCCATTTATGCAATGGCAGTCACACAAAAGCATAAACTATTTTCAATAGCGAAATAACAACAAGCTTCTGGCTAACTAACGATAAAAGTAAATTAAAGCTTTCGTTGGTTTCTAAAGAGCTTTATAATGTATATACAGTAGAATGGAGGGTGTATCCCTATGTGCGGCGCTTTTGTTGTTGGTTTGCTTTATTGCTTTCAAAGCGTTTTAAAGTGTCCTGCTTTCACTCAAATCTTTTATGGTTAGTTCAGGACTTCATAACCACGTGCACCCCTGCGCTTTTATACCCTTCCGTAGACCAGCTAGTTGCTGTTATCAGCTAAATTCATTCAACATTGCCTTTATTTTCCTTTTGGACGATTGGAATTTTAATTGCCAACTTTATGACAGCGTTAAAGATTGCGCAATGATCCGTTTGGTTTATGCTTTTAGCGCAATAAAGTTTTCTGAATGTGCTTTTTCACTTTCCACTTTTATGGAGTGTTTTTAGTGATATAGTTTTAATGAAAATTCTTAAAAATTAAAAAAAAAAATTTAGAGGTACTTTTTTCTATTTTGATAGATCACGCGTGAGTCGTGTCATGCTGTCATGTCATTTTTGTTCAGTATTTTTTGGCATTTCATTATGGAAAGACTTACGCCTAAACAATGTTTACAAATCGTTCAACTTTATTACGAAAAACAACGTTCTGTGAAAAATGTTTTTCGCACATTTCGCTCAACATATGGTCAACTTATAATCGGTCGTAGAGTACATATTATTCGCAAACCATCACCCATCTTGAGATCCAGCATTTATCGATATCTGGATAATATTCGAAAGTCGTTAGCACGCCCAGCATCTTGCAGAATATATAGCAGCCTTCCCGAGCTGAGGATGTACACGAAGACTGTGGAGAGTCGATTTGGAGCCGTTCGCAGCAACTCGGACTGGCGAGTGGAACGATTTGGGCCATTTTACGTCGAGATCTTAAATTGAAAGCGTTAGAAATACAGCGTTGAGGCCCATTTCTTGCTCAAAGGATACGTCGATAAGCGAAATTGCAATCTGAAGAGATTCAGGAGCTGCAATTTCATCGAGAAAATCAACGGTTTGGTGTGATTTGTAGGCCGGTGGAATCATCGCTCCATTTTTTTCAAAAATGATTCCGGTGAGAAGGTCTCCGTCAATGGTGACCGTTATCGCGCCATGATAACCAAATATTTAATGCCTGAAATTGGAGTTTGTGATCTCGGCGACATTTGGTTTCGATAAGACGGCGCCACTTCCAATACTTTGCAAAAATCAATGGATTTATTAAGAGAACACTTCGATGTGCGGACAATTTCACGTTTTGGGCCAGTCAATTGGCCACCAAGGTCATGTGATATCACACCGTTAACTTTTTCCTATTGGGAATATGTAAAGTCTGAAGTCTATGTGGACAATTTCGCTTCGATTCAGGCCATGGAGTAAAACATCACGCTTGTCATTCGCCAGTTACCAGTCGAAATGTTGAAACAAGTCATCGAAAATTGAACTCCACGAATGGACCATCTGAAAATGTAAAACTTTCTGAAGGCTTTCAAGGGTATCCCAGCCGAAATATATTACAAGAACATCGAAAATGTAGTTTATTTGGTCAGTCTGGTTCAAATTTGATGGGAAGATAAATCCAATAGTTCCCTCAGTTGCAATATTTTATTTCTTGATTTTCTAAATAACAGTTTACTGAGACTAGAATGAGATCACCTTATTAAAACATAAGATTACCTGAAGATGCTGATAAGACTTAAAATAAATTTGTTCCTTGTAGACAAAAAATCATATCCATTTCCGGGGACACTGAGTTTAGTTAAGAGACAAAAAATAGAAATCCGCTAGAAAGCGTAGAAGTCAGCTTGTAGAAAAAACAGCTAGAAATTTGAGGACTTAAGCGATATAGATAATCAGATATTGTGCTCAAGGAAAATTAGATGATTTAGGTTTTTAGGTTATATAGGTTGGTCGAAGTAAGCACTACCACTTTCTTGTACAAAAGTTCGATGCCAGTTATACTCTAATACAAAAAAGGTCGAAGAGCGTTCGCACTTTGTCATGGAATAGCTAACCACTGAGAGCATTTCTGCCCTACAAGGCTTCATATAAAGCTCATCAGCTGCTCAAAGAGATCGTCAAATAAAATAGCGCTGACAGCTTACGCCACGCCGACTATCAGAAAAAGACGAGAACGAAGTAAGAACCAATTTCAAAACCGTTCAAAAATAGCAAGCGGTTAATTAATTAATTTATTGCAGCGGCGAATTACGGCATTTAGCACATTAGTGAGGGTTACAAGGCAAGCAGCAACAACATGCTAGCAAATTTGCTTATAATTATCGGGCATTAAGAGCAAAATGGCTGCGAACAAGCAATAATTTACGCTACCCCGACGGTTTATAAGGGCCATAAAACGATTAAAGAGTTAAATGCAACAACAAATGGCGAAAAAACAACAACATAGAGAAGTGCAAAGTGAAGCAGAAGTCGAAAAAATACTTTGTAAATTTAATATGCGGCGAAAGGAAAACAGCTACTGAGCCTAAAACAAACAAGAGTGGGCGTAAGAGCTCCAACAACAACAGTAACAAAAGCGAAACATGCAACAGTAGTTGAAAAGCCGCAGAGAGCTGCAAATAGAGCGGAATTCGCACAACGTTTTCATGCAAACAATTAGCGCATGCTGTGCGACAACAACAACAACAAGTACAATAAAAATGTTGAGAGAAATAATAACAACAAATAAATACTGTTGCAGACGTAACACATAGTAAGTGCGCGACAAATGGTAAATGTTGCACATATGCAAGATATGGCAACAGATATGCAAAAAACAACAATAACAAAAACAATTGCACACTTTGTAGCACTAACAACAGCAACAAAAATGTAACGCATATGGCATTTAGCGCATTTAATTACGAATGCATGCGCGGCGCGATCGCCTATGCAACACACATATACAGTACGAGTTGTGGCAAGTAGGGTGTTGGGAGCACAGAGAGCACAAACAGTTGCCACACATATTTACACACGAGTTGTAAAAACAACTGCAGTCGAGCAGAGGCAGCGCCATTGCCACTTTGTCTGATCATATAAATTGCCACAGCAGCAGCATGCAACACGATCGTGTGGTGGCGAATGTATGTATATGCGGTTACCGGCAGCAAATGCCTTCCGGAGGCACTAAAATCGCGGATGTGGAAGCAACAAAAACATGCAAAGGGAAGCTCGGCAGCATATACATAGCTGCCTGCAACATGCGGCAAACGCGCTTCATGCATGTGGCATAGCAAATTACAATAAAATACCGGCACCCAGTGGCAACCACTGCCTACGCGGCAACACAGCGAAGGGCAGCCGAGTGCCCATTCCAGCAAAAACAAAAGCAAAAACAACAAGTGTGGCAAAGTGGAGGAGGCGCGCAGATTTACGAAACGTGATTAGCAAAGCGGGAATTTGTGCACCCCTGGGTGTGTGTGTGAGCGTGTGATGAGGCAAAATATTGCGCGTGTCGTTGACTGCGCTGATTCTTTATGCCTCGCTCTTTTGCCTTTTTGCTTTGTGCCTCTACTTTGGTCCACTCTTAAATGCGCCAAAAGTGTCTATAATTTGTTGTAGATCGTGTTGATTGTGGCATGCCACTAATGTCATGTGCCCTGTTTCTGCTTGCTGCTGCATGTATTAAATTCTTTCTACTAGCTTTGTTGTTGTTGTTTTATGGCTTGACCGCCAAACGCATGCTTGCCGCAGTGGCTGCTGCTTCGTTCGCTTGGCAGGCGTAAGAAATGCAATTTTTGCTTAATTAGTTGCGCGTTGCAAGCATGTTTCTTATGTAGTTGTATCAAATTCGTTGTTGTTGTTGTAGCGCTTTGCTTACTTCTGCGCGAGTCTGTATATTTTATGATTTTTTTATAGCAACCAGTGCGGGGTTTATAGCCACGGGCAGCTGCTTTGCATGCAGTTGCGCTTCATACGTGCAACATCAACATTTTCTGCCACAGTCAACCAATCGACGGTTGTGTTATGGTATATGCGACTGCTCATAATTCATGTTGCAATTAAGTATGTGCGTTATTTAGTCTGCTATCGGCGTTTATTTTTAGCATTTTTATAGACCTGGAGGCAGAAAAGTTGAGTGGCAATTAGTGAACTTCCTATGAACTCACTGCTGTATCAGATGTGAATAATGCTGGCTACAAAAAGAAGCTCAATGTTTGGGTACCACATGAATTGTCTACGAAAAATTTGATGGACCGAGTTAACATCTTTGCTGAAACGAAATGAAATCGAACTATTTCTGAAACGAATGGTAACAGGAGACAAAAAGTGGATCAAATACGACAATAATGTGTGAAAAAGATCTGGTCTAAGCAAGGTGAAGCTCAAAGGTTATGTTGAGTGTTTGGTGGGATTGGAAAAGAATCATCCACTATGAGCTGCTCCAGCCTGGCTGAACGATTGATATTACATTTTACTGACAACTGATGAGATTGAAGCCAGCAATCCAAAAAACGGCCAGAGCTGATCAACAGAAAGGGCTTTGTCTTCCATTAGGATAGCACATATGTATCTTATATGGCTCGGCAAAAACTGGGAGAGCTTGGCTGGAAAGTTTCGATGCATCCATCATATAGCCCTGACCTTGGACTACCATTTGTTTTGGTCAATGCATAGCTCCCTTAATGAAGTAAAGTTGACTTCAAGAAAAGCCTGTAAAAATTACTTGTCGCAGTTTTTCGCCGAGAAATCAGAAAAGTTTTACACTGATGATACAATGTCTCTAGCGGAAAAATGGCAATAAGTGGTCGACCAAAATGATATACATATATTTGGTTACTTAAAGTTTATTATAAATATAAAAATATAAGTTGAAGTTTGATTAGAAATACGAAAAGACTTTTTCAACTATCCGATATATTAGTCAAAACTTGATCAACAGATACTTGACTCTAATACTAGGTATAAACTATAAATCAAATTCCAGCACCTTGCTATCTATTTTAGCAGCTTTGTGAAACCCCTATAACATAATAATCAATACATATCTCATAGATTTTTGAATTTGAAAAACTGTGCGATAGTATGAGCGAAAAACTGGAAAGAAGGTATGAGCATCAAGAGAGGACATACTTCGAAAAAGTGAGACCCAACGTGAATTACTATCCGATTTTGAAAAGCATTTCTGAGAAATTAAGCCTATAAGGAAAAAATTTTGAAGAAAATCCTAAAACAATCCAAAAGTTTCCAGAAGAGCGAGAGGGAGTGAGAGAGTGAATAGTCCCTTCTTAAACCAAAATAGAAAACCGGAAAGTCTCATTCAAACTGTTTCCTTCTAAGAAAAAATTCCTTATAAAAAATCTCACTAAAGCCTGATTCAATACTGCAGACAAGTTCTTTATTACATTTTGCCTACGCTCAACAAACAGAAAAAACAAAGATAACAACAATAACATCAACATCACAAAGTAAAACACAAAAGTAATCCAGCTGTCAGTCGCATGAGCGGAAGACAATATTCAAATTCTTTGCAAGTTTAACTTTTTGCGACACATGAACATATTTATTGCCAACTTTTAGGCGCGCTTGCCTGCCTGCGAGACAGCTTACAGTCTCGAAAATGGCAAAACAACAATAATTATCGCATTTATCACCGGCGCAAGTATGCAGACAATAATAGGCGGATGCTCGTGCAGGCTGCTATGCCAGAAGTCGGCTTTTAGGCGCAAAAACAGAAACACAGGAAATGAGGCAGCATGTAGCAGGGCGCGATGTGGAATGAGAATAAATTTGATAAAACACGCTTAGTTGGGTAAGTTTAGGGGCTGTAGAGAGCCGCCGTTTGATAGGTAGTCGCATGTTGGGCAAGAAACAAGTGCTTGCGCCTAAATACACACTACAATATTTGCTTGTCAGCTTATGCAGTTGTGTGTGTGTGCGCGCGCTGGCTGATATGCATATATTTGTTTGCTTGTTATTTACACGCAAAGCGCATGTTGTTGCCGCAAACACAACGAGCTGCTGGACAAACAGGCTAAGCTTAAATTTTGTTGATTTTTTGTTGTTGCCGCCTTGCAGCTTATTTTCGTATTGTAGGCATTCCGTTTGTTGACTTTGCAACTTGTTAGCGGAAACAAGTAGCTGATAGCAGCGGAAGTAAGTAAGTAAAAGTTTAGCTGCCAGCGGAGTGGCAAGAGGATAGAGGGGAACAGAGCAAGAAAGGAAAATATTTCGCATTTTTTTAAATTAAATTTTACAAAATTCTGTGCAAACAGCGCCGATTGTTTGCTTGTGTTGCTGTGAGCTGCCTTTTTGCGCCTCTTCTCGTTTCTGCTCTAAAAATGCGGCAGCTTTAAGCTTTTGCTATCGCTTTCATCGCTTTTTGGTGACCTCCCATGGCTGGCGTCGCGCCAAATCGCAATATTTTATAAGCCTAACTAGCGAAATGACTGTCCAAATTCGTATTGCTGCATTGGCAAACCTCCTGCCGAGCTGCCTTCCCGCCTGCCTTCAGCCTTATACAATTGGCTCTAGCTGTGGCAACTTGTTTCTGCCACACGGTTTGCCGCTTTGTGCAACGATAACGCCTCTGTGCCACTTCAGAGCGCTGCCAAGTTGGCTGCAACCAAAAAATGTTAAATTAAAACAACAAATTTGGCCACTTAGCTGCCTGCTGTTGCAGCATCTTACTGCATGCCGCCACTCAACGTTTAAGCCGGCCAAGTAACGTGAATTTCACTTCATTATTTACGCCGCATATTGCGAAATTATAGTGTGGCATGACCACGCCCTGACCGTGTTGGCGTGGCGCATCGCCAGACGCTTGGATGCTGCCGCCAACATTTGTGGCACGTCTGTGGCAGCTTAATGCGCCGCTAAAGCTGAGATTTGGCAACGCGCTGGCATTTCACTTTGGCCAATTAGACTACAAAGTAGCTTGTATTTGATGTTGCATGCTGCATACGGCATGCCTGCTATGTTGCATGCAACAACAAACTGAAAGTCAAACAATGTAGCGAAATATTCGCAGATATGCAGAAGAAATATTTTTTTTTCTTGCTTCAACTGAGCACTTGACAAATTCAGCTGTTTATTTTTAGAGTTGAAAGCGTTTTTGTTTCTGTTGCTGCATTGCTGCCACTTGTTCTGCTTTTCTTGCTTGCTTTGCCAGTCTACATGGCTGGCAAAGTGCTGATCAAGCTTATTTGAAGGCGACTCTCGCACAGCTGGCTTAAAACTTGCTTCTGCAACAATAACAAAAACAACAACAACGCTAGTAAATCAACAACAAGAACACAAAAATCAACAACCACAACAAAAAGATCAACAACAAAAATTTTTTTCTGATCTCAGAACCGCTTTGCTCTTCACATACCAAAATCACACCAAATAACCCCTAATTAAGGACAGGCATACACATTTTTGGGCGCTTGCAACATGCTGCAACAGCTGACACATAGCAATTCGATATTTAATGGTGAACCTTGTTTCCAAAATACTTGCGATAATTGGGCGTTAAATTGTTCTGAACAACAGGTAAATGCAAAGAATGTGCCGAGGTTCAAGGTAAGCTAAGTGAGCAGCAAGCAGTCAGAATTTTGCCACGAAAGAAGACGAAGGTGTAGCAGAGTCAAAAATTACCGGTATTATTGACAATTGCACTTGTTAACTTTGACATAGTGACAGCTCAAATTGCATTACTTAAGGCTCAGCTTGTGAAGACGTGAAGGGATAGGAACTAATAGCGACTGAAACAAGAACTACGACTCAGAAAATTTTTAAAAGAGATAAAAAAAATTGTTTTATACACTTTAGTCAATTTTCGAACCATTTACGCGAGCGTTGTTCGCAACCCACAATAATTTACTTAGAGTGTGCTCAGAAAACCGCAGAAATTTTAAGAGAGTAATATCAAATGAAAAGAGAAATTCAGCGCGCTCATTGGTTGAATACAAATTCATTTAAATTACCGCTATTTCATGCATATGAAAATTTAAGTTAATGACTTTTTAATGCTAAGAGCTTGGCTCACAATATTTTTTTATAAAAAATATAATTTTTTTTCTAGTTCTTGTTTAGTCAATTTCCTCAGCGTGCTCTGAAGAGAACAGAACTCACATGAGAGAAAATAAAAAGAAAAGAGAAATTCAGAGCGCGCATTGATTGAATACAAATTCATTTAAATTACCGTTATTTCATGCATATGAGATTTAAATTAATGAATTTTTAGTGCTTATGACTGGCTGACTGGCTTATAAAATTTTCTATTAAAAAATATTATTTTTGTTCTACTTTTGTTCAATCTACAGTAGAGCTCTTATAAGCGTCAAACCTTATAAAGAAACTATAATGTAGGTTTAAGTACTTTCTTTTCTTCAATCTGTAATCTTTTTTTACTATTAAAACCAAAATATGCTGCATAACAGTTGCACCAACCCATTCATCAAAGCTAATGGATAACTGACAGTGCAACAAACACGCCACAGCTCCGAAGTAGGCTACCGAAATAGTTCAAATGCATATTTGACTTGATAAGCGCTTGTAGAGATACATACTCTTCATATAATTTTGAACTTTCGATTAAAAAATGCGCTGTGGCATGATTAATGGCGCTTCTGCAACGCTGCCACCAAAATACTTAATTTTAGTGGAGCACAGTAAGCCGGTGGTAGAAAGATAGCTTATCATTGGAAGAATTAATGGTAATAGTTACTTATAGTATATGCAATGAGGAGTTGAAATGTAGCGCAAAAATCGACTGACAGCAACAACAACAACTATGATTTTTATATACAAAAGTAGTTGCAACAATCTACATATGCGAAGGTGTTGGCGGTTGAGCTTATCACAACGTTCAGTTAACGGTATTTTGACAGCGAAAACTGAATTTCTCAACGCAATGCTTTCTTTTGATATGGAAAAGTTGGCTGCCACCTGCACTGGGCAGCGGTATGTGCTATCTTCATGTGTATATATAAGTGTGTATGTGTCTTCTTTAACTTTGAAATTTCACTAGAACTGTCAATATGTACAAAATTTATGATTAAATGGAAAAAGGCTACATGTATATATGTATGCTTAGTAAAGGTATACATATGTTTGACTGTGACTGCGCCGGCGTTGCAGCGATTTATCAGACCAGCCAAGTTAGCTAGTTAAGTTGGGCCATCACGCCTTCATGCCACACACACAAACCATCACATGTGCTGATGATGCATGAAATTTAGAATATATCTGTGTTACAGCGCACTCCAGGTGTGCTTCTCATATACATACGTAGACTCTGCATTTATCTAAGTGCGCTTAGCTGCCACATTCAATCATTAGGCAAGTGATCCATCATTTAAATTTGACATTTAACGTACGGACGGCGGTTGGGGGCAGGGCGGTAGGTGGTTAGTGATAGTGGGGTAGCAGTTAAGCTATGTCAAGTTTCAAGTTATTTACCGTTAGTTGTATGTGGTCCGTATAAAGTTCTCGTGGAAACGTAACAATCAAAGCACTCACCTTTGTTTGAACGAAAAACGCGTGATCCTTCCATGGAAATCAAGCAGCTATCTACATATAATACATTTGTATAGATATCTGTATATATACAGGCATGTTTATTTGTAGCTATATGTACTTGCTCACGCTTAGTGCCGCCTTAAATCACGTACAATATTTGCTTTTTGATAAATCTGTAAAGAAAAGAGTGAAAACATTAAAGCGCCTGTGTCACACAACAACTTATGTATGTATATCATATAGTTTATATGTATTTGTATGCTTATTATACATATGCTAAGTATGTGTGTGTGTTTAAGGCTTGTTTGCCTGCGGCTTATCACAGCGATAATGCAGCGCGGTTAATGCTACGTTGTAAATTCTAATTTATTTAACTTTTAAATGCTGTCGGATATTCCCACTTCTCTACATAAAGACATTAACATAAACACACACACTGAAATGCATGTTCCTTTATACATCCACAACCTAGGCGCAACAGTGTTGTGGGTAGTCTTCGGCCGTTTGGCACGATTTGGGTCAGATTTCGTTAGGCATTCATAAATTTAAGCAGCCATTTGGGCTTTCTGGCGTGTTGATAAATTGTTAATTGACACATTTTTAACGGCTAAATTGTTGGGTAGATGTGTTGGTGTCGCTTTGTGTTGATTGATAAACGGTTGCAAGCACTAGTTTGGTGACTTTGATTTTTTATATCTTTACTTTAACGAATTTTATTATATTTTTTTTCCTTTTTCCGTTTAAGCACGTCTGCTTTTAAGTTCTACATTTTTATTCAATTTTATCTTTGGCTTTTTGTACTCGATCGGCAGTGTCGTAAATAATTCGAGATTGGCAGCAAAGGTATTAAGGCGAGTGTGGATCAGAGATTGATTTAAAAGTTCGTGCGCAGGCTTAAGCGCCTAGCCTTTACTATTAATAACTTGATAATCGAGTTTGGAAAATGTAGCAAGTTTTATTGGATGAAATGTGTTCATACACACATACTTGTATATCTGAGTAGCAGCTTTATTTGAGTTCTACTATAAATATATACTAAATAATGTATACTAAATAATGGTTGCAACAACAAAAATATCCACGAGACTCGTAATTAAGTTCAGCTGCTTAATATACATACTTCAGTTTAACAATTAATTTACTCTTAATACATATAAATTATGTGATGTGAAGATTTAGAGATTCTATTGTTCAAAATGGTAAAAAAAAAGTTTATTAACCACAAGCGCTGCAATCTCTTCACAAATATGAATTGATTTATATGAGAATATAAAATCTTTTAAACAAAAAAATTAATACAATTAAAATGCATACTTATAAAATTCGATAATTTGTTATCTTATATCTTTAATAAATACAATTAAAATGCATACTTATAAAAGTTATCGATAATTTGTTATTATAATTTGTTATCGATAACTTTCACTAGTTAATGCATTTCGATTATCGATACTAAAAAACATGTTTGGAAAAATTACAAAATTATGTCTTATGTGTTTTCTTTCAACACAAGTTAAGAGCAGAATTGATATAATCGATTAAATTATAACGAAATTGTTTCAAGAAAGTTATCGGAAAACTTAGGATAATAGACAAAGTGTTATAAGATAATTTTTCAGAAATGATAAATTCGAAATCGCAAAAATTGTGGGTAACTTTTCCACAAAGTTATCGAAAAAATTACGATAATCGATAAAAATAACAGCAATCGAGAAAGATTATCAATAATTTTCCAACATATTGTAAATTATAATTTATGTGTTTTTTTTTTCAAATAAGAACAAAGTGCTATAATCGATGCAATTTTATCGGACAACTTTTTAACAGATTATTGAAGTATTTAAGATAATATACTAAGTGATACCGGACAATTTTTCACAAAGTAATCGAAAATATTATCGGTAACTTTTCCATAAAGTTAGCGAAAAAATTGCGATATCCGAGCAAATGTTATCGCAAAATTTTTCAGAAAAAATAATAATACACGAAAAGATAATATTGGCAATTTCCAAGAAAATAATCGAAAAAATTACGAGAAACGATAAAATCTTATCGGAAAATTTTCAGAAAATAATCGAAAAGTTAACTGTAGTCGAAAAGAAATTATCGAGAATTTCCAAGAAAATAATCGATAAATTTACGGTAACTGATAAAATGTATAAATAAAGGATCTTCCAACATTAACTTTCGACCACCATTCGGCTCAGTTCCGTTTATAGCATGTATAAAGAAATTCGAGTATAAATCGTTTTAAATGGGCTAAAATATGAGTCGTCGATAGAATTATACTATCGATAATTGTGAGTTATCGATAAAATTATGCTATCGATAAATTTTAGTTATTACTTTTTATAGTAATTGTCAACAAAAAACTGTGCTCACAGATCTAAAATGCCTATCTGCCATGCCAAAAACGTTCGCCATATATTATCAAAAATCAAAATACCAAAAGAAGTCTCGATACATATCTTACATAATAGTCATAAAATACCAAATAGTTAATCAAGTTTCAAATAAAGGCTTAAAATATGTATATATGCATGCTTTCTATAGCAATTTAAATAAAAGTAATGAATTTCGGCAAAACTCAAGAACATAAAATCCGTTAAGAGCCGAGCAGATGTGGTCTTTTATCGCAAATCTTTGATCAGCGCAAAAAGAAGGCGAAAACAATAAATTACCGAATAGTAAAAGACTAAAGCGTGAAAATCAATGTCTCGCCGATGGCAACAAAGAGCGTGAAGACAACGTCAGCTTATGGCTTCTAGCTGAAAGAAGCGAGTGTAGATCTGTCACTTTGACAGCTGATTTGTGCGTGGCCGTAATTTATGCACGTGATGTCGTAGGTGTTGAATAAATAAATTGAGAATGGCAATAAAAAATGTTATAATGGCAAACCGTATGAGGTTGTTGGTTGAAGAATAGTATATACCCATTTGTTTTATATACATATGTATGTATTACATATACATATATATGTGTGAGTATACATGGATCGTAAAAATTGTGCCGTGCTATATAAATTATGAACACGGATATGTTTTTATACCATATATTTGTATATGAGAATGTGGGTCTTAATAACTGCCGCCAACGTTCTGAGGCACGCACACTCGTAAACACATAAATGTCAAAATAAAAATTACAAAACAAAACAAAAAACAAATCGCAAACAAAGCGACATTGTAAATTGCGGCAAATTGCGAAAAATTGTTTGTGTTGCAAGCAACAACAACAGCAAAACACAAGCAAATATTATGTGGCAAAGTGGCATGGTGGCGAAAATGAGCAGAAAAGCGAGTGTTTAAACAGGGACACGCCAGGAAAATATATAAATATATATGTACTTTCATACATACAAACATACATATATGTACACAAAGTCCGTCTCAATGCGCGCAAATTCGCCAAACCAATAAACACTTTATGCTCTTGTTGCACCCGCTGTCGCCATTTGTTTTATTTGATAACAGATTTGTTTGCCATTGTCACTCCGGCATTATTTTATTTTTTATTTTTATTTTATTCTTTATTTGTCTTGCGTCTTCTGCACGCCCACAAGTCGCGTACGTGAGCAGACGCGCGGCACATCTTTTAAAGCCTCATTGCTCTCTTCACTTTTTTTGCGTTCACCACAATGCCACATACTTATCAATTTTACCACAGTCCTTATTTGCGTCACCGCCACTTCCTTCAGATGATTTCCTTTCGACCCTGCTGTTGCTTTCTAATTTTCTTCAATTTTTTTTTGCTTTTTTTGTTGTTATGATGCCACAAGAAATTTTCCCTGCCGTTGGCAAGCATCCATAAGGCCAACAACAAGCAACAAAGCAATAACGCAATCTGATTTCGACTTTCCCTTTTCTGTTTATGCGTTTGACACATTTGCCAGTCGTTCTCTTACCACTTTGTCGCCTTCGGTCGCACTGCCATCGATTTGCTTGCCGATAATTTGTATTTTATCAGAAGAGCCGCTTTAATAATAGCATTGACACCATTGTCTGGCTGCGTCTATGCGCTCAAGTCAAGGTCCTCAGACAGGCTCATACCAAGGCACGCAGGCACGCGCAAATTTACATATGTACATATATAAGAGTGTTATTCCTGTTCTTACAAATTTAAGTATAAGGGGGGTTGCTGAAATATATTTATATGTACATACTTATATACGTTTGTAAGTGCTAACTGCTAAAATATTTCTTTTACTTATAATTTTCTTGAAACAGCTGAGTATTATGCAAAATAACTTCGACGATTGTTTTACGAGCTTTAAATTAAGTCAGTGGAACCATTTAAGGGAATCATTTAATAATATGTTCCAATGAGTTCCAAAAGTTAACTTGTAAGGCAGCTATATGCTATAGTGGACCAATCTGAATAATTTTTTCGGAGCTTGGATCGGAGAGTGACACAGACGGTCAGCATCTCATTGTTTCCGCAGCCGCCCTACAGCCCAGATGTGGCCCCCCGGACTTTTTTTGTTTCCTTGCCTGAAAATGCCGATGAAAGGCAAGCATTTTAAAACTACAGAGGGGATCCACACAACATGCACCTCGGCTCTCAAGGCTATTCCGAAGAATGCCTTCCGTAGCGCCTTCAATGCTTGGAAATCGGGCTGGCAGCGCTACATCGGCACAGATGGAGCCTATTTTGAAAGTTTTTAAATAATTGTAACGATTGGTTCAATAATCTTTTTTAAATTGACTCAGTCTTCTTCTTTATTGGTGTAGACACTGGGCGGGTCCCAAACCCACCTTTGATAGGGACTTCACACTTTAGCTCGGCTTTAAACGGATGTTCTTTGGTTATCCAGAGAGTCCAAGACCGGATGTGGTTCGCCATATGTAAAAGAATCGCTTTGGGTCCCAAGTGAATGGCGTTCAGAGAAATTTCCTCATTTGCGTGTACCTTCTACACATGACTTTATCCTCCTGAGGACTAGAGGACAATAAACCACGTCAAATTTCGTGAAGATATCTCATCAAAAGAGAAGTTTTTTGTGCTTGCTTCCGATCTTTCAGTTTGTATAGTAGCTAAATGCTATGGTTGACCGATATCGGCGGTTTCCACAAATGAGTAACTTTTTGAGCAGAAAAGGATGTATTCAACATTTCGGAACGATTTTCCAAAATCTGCGGGCTTAGTTACAAACTTCGTGACAAACGTAAGTGCTTTTCTTCTTTAAATTAGTTTGAAAAAGTTGTCGATAGAACTATTTTTTTAAAACTATTCAATGTTGGGGTTGTTTCGGAGTCAAATTGTACATATCATAATTTTTTTTTTCAATTTTGTCTTTTTTGTACTTTATTAAAAGATAAATAAACAAATATTTTGCCAAATTACCGATTCTTGTTAGATAATATTGATATATTACTCAGGACCAAGTATTTGTCATGGTAATTTTTGGCCTTTGAAAAGCTCTACGACAATTAAAATATCTTAATATCATAATCTTAAAATATCCTCTTACGCTAAACGGTAATCCTTGGGTTTAAGCTCTCTAAACTCACAATCTTCATCAACTAGGTTCAGCGTGTTGGTAGAAATGAATGATTTTTAAAATAATCTTTACTATGTGACTTCACTTTGAGGTGACATTCGACTTTAAACCGACATCACCCTTACTCCCAAACATTTTACCACATCCACTCGCCACTTTTCCCCCTCATCAAAGCATTGCTGGCGCTTGATTGCCTTATTGACGCCATGCGCCACCACTTTGTCACCATATTTTTCCGATTGTTTATTTACTCTCCTGCCTTATGCACCAGTATTTGTACATACTCATATCGTGAAATTTTTTGTTGTTTGTTTTAAATGCAGTTGTTGTTATGCCAAAGCCTACATTGAAATATATATCACGCCAGAACTCAAGCAACGCATGAAAGCTTCCCTTTCAATATAATAAAATGATTTCATGAGCGCGACCCCCTTGCCGCAACACATAATCATTTCGTGGTTCAACTCCTCGACGGTGACTCGTACAAAATCGATTTTCAAATGCACGCAAAAAATCAACCCTGTCATCTGTGTTACCTTTCACTTTTTTCTTTCCACTTCAATTTATGCCTGTGTCTGCTTGCGTCCCCCCAACTGCAGGCTTGATTTATATAGGCATTATTGCGCTTGTGCGTATGTGTGTGTGTGTGTGTGCGTTTCAACTTCAACTTCAATTTATATTTCTCATCGTATTTATTTGTACTCGTTTATTGCTCCACGCGGTGTTGCTTTTTGATAGCTTAATGCAGACACCAACGCCATCTTCGCATCCCCCCACTAGCTGACTGGCTGCTCTCCCTTATTAAGGAATATATGGTATACAGTTACGTTCATTCATGTCTCTCCAGGTCTGACAAATAAGATCGTACAGGTTAGACGTGATAGCCATGTGACTTATGTGGAGCCATGCACGAAAGGGTGTCTATTTTTCAACGCACCCATACAGACATAAATATATATATTCCCTTTTTTTACTTTTCTCCATATATTTCTAATATTTGTGCTCCTATTTACATAGCTGTCATGTGCACACTTGCGAAATTTCCGTAATCCATTGGGTAAATAAGCAGCTGCAAGTGTATCTTTAAGCTTCTTATATAGACAGAGGTGTTTGAATATTTGATTTTTGGTGTTTGTCATGAGCTTGACTTAAAGTGCGCCCCAGGGAGAATTTCTGATTTAAAGATGTGGCATTTTGAGGCATAAGTAATTTCAGTTCGCTTTAATTTTAAGTTTTACTTTCATTTTTCACTAGTTAATTCATATGTCCCGCATATTGCGCAACTAATGAATTAACTAAATAACTAAATAATATTTTAAGTCAGCAAAATTCATATGACTTTTAATTCAGTTGAAAATTATACTAAAATAACTATATGATTATCTCAAATTCTTAAAAAAACTCAATTTGAGGCACTGATGTTCTTAGAATTAATCTTAACTAATTGACTAAATAAATTACTCTTTCAAGAGTTTTAATTTTTTAGTAGTTAATTCATATGCCAGACTCTTTTTCCACAATTAATGAATTAACTAAATGATTGAATAATCAGCAATAAACGGATTAATCATATGACTTTAAATTCAATTGAAGATTATGCTAAAATAAATATATGATTATTTATTTCAAATTCTCTAAAAAAACTTAATAATTAACGGCTCAACTAATGTTCTTAAAACTAAACTGAACTAATTGACTTAACAAATTACTTCTCAAAATTTCTTTAGTTTCTGAACTTTAAAGAATGCATTCACTATTAAAATAATATAATTACATTCAGTTTAAATTATCACATGGGAAAAGATGGGAATGTTTACTCATAGTTATCGATTCAAGCAACAAACTTTGAGGTGGAACTGAAAATAACAGAACGCTTTGACATAATCGTGTTAAATTGACTTAATTCATATTACAAATCCACGTAAATTCATAATATTTCCAATTTCAGGAATAAATGACCCAACCTTGACACCTTTAAGGCTCGTCTGAGACTTCGACGTTTTCCAATATTTCTGGCCGTTTCATTATTACATCGCAAAATAACTGCAGCGACTTGGCGACCATCAATGAATCAGCCAATTGTGGATAACATTTTCTAATGTGAAACACATTGCCACTCCATGGAACTGGTTTTCAGTTGATTCACTGAAGGAGCCGGAGGCCATCCCAAAATGTTTCGAGGACTGGAAAAGCCGTTAGCATAAGTATAGTAAATCTGGTGGGGATTACTTTGAAGGCGATAAAATAAGTATTAATTTATAATCAAATATTTTATGTTTTATTTACAATTTCCGGGTAATTTTTTGTCACAGTGTATTATAAAGTTTAATAAAGTAATATAAATTTGAAAGTTTTTTTAATCTGCCATTAAATACATTTTTTCAAGCACTTATTAAATGCATAAAAAATCAATCAAGTCAAATCAAATGCTGCTTTGTCGGCTTTTTATTAAACAACCCTCGTGGGTTGCACTTAAAGATACCAACAAATTAAGTGAATTGCGAAATAATTTTTGCCTGCCACAAAGCAAATACAACATAACTTTATTTAAGCCAAAAATCATTTAAATTCTTAAAGCAGCGCGGCGCAGCAGAGCCGAAAAAGAATTGCCTGCGTAAATTCGAGGCAAAAGAGTTATGGAAAAAAATATTAAATCACTTAATACATACAATTTGCTGCGCTGTGGGCGCATTTAATTATGCCATGCTACACTTGCAACACTTTTTATGTGGCACATATGCATTGCGAACGAGTTGCAATCGCTAAGTGTTGAGCGCTTGTTGTGGAAAAAAAGGCTGTTGGCAGTGCTATTTGTTGTTATTACTTTTATTATTTTTATACATTTTTTCAGTAATAAAATTTTTATTGCTGTCTGTGTGGCAATTTGCACAGGCACACATACGGATTTGCTATTATTATATATGCAACATGCAAAGTAACACACATTTGTTGCAAGTTAATGCTTTTAAAGGCCGAGCAATTGCTCTCTTGCCACCGAGTGCATCATAATTTTTAAGAATTCGCATTTCGTAAGCCTTGCTATAAATCATTTTAAGCGCACATGTGGCACGGCGCTTACAAATGCGTGCAAATAATAAATACATAGCTGCAAGTAATCGACGGTTTTGCGTATATTCGCTTATAAATAATATTATATGAGTGCGAATAAATACATTTTTACATGTTCGCACAATCGCAAATAGCCTCATAGCTTAAGGGCATTACAAAATAGCTTCAAAAATACGAAAGTTTGCTTGAAAAGCATTGCGCATGCGCGTCTACTTGTAACGCTGCCTTAATGACGCTTGCGAATGTTGCGCCAATTACGCAATTTTATGACCCACGACGCACATATGCCGCTATATAATGACTTGCAGACCACTCATCGTCCGCGGGCATTGACACGGCTGCTTTAAATTCACACAATTCATCAATTTTTTCATTTAAAAATTTTATTCAATTTTTACACTTTTTTCTATTCCATGCCAAAATCGTAAATCTAAGTAGCAATAAAAATTCTAAATTTTAATTTGGGAAATTTTTATCTTTTATCAAGCATTTAATCTTGCCGCCAATTGCTTTATTAATTTCATTCTCGCATTCATGCGTCGGCACTTGACGCGTTTGCCCCACACGTCGTTGTCGCACAGGCAGCAACCGCAGCATCATCGACGCCGACAGCTGCCTGCTCGAACGCATAAATATTCGCAAATGTCTCGGCTTATCATCATAAAACCATTAAACCCGTTGAAGTGATCGCTATCCTACATTTTTTGTCTTTTCTTATTTGCTTCTTGATACGCTCCAGCTCAAGTCCCCCCAACCACTTGCCGCTTGATTTGCTAACAAGTGGCGCAATTTTTTCAATTCTTACGCTCTCCACTTGGCATTTTTAGGTATTCTACGAGTTTTTCATGGCCTTTTTCTTAATTTTTATTGCCGCTTACTTTATAAGCTTGTGTGCGTCTGTTGACTTTTGTGTGCTTGTGGAAGCGCCAAAAGCAAGCGCGTTGAGTGGCTCAAATTAAATTATCGTAAAAACGCTATGAAATAAATAAAAGCGGCAGTTATGCGTTTGCTTCATGTCGCTTAAAAGATATTTATTGCAATTTATTTGCGGCCGTTTGCTCCTGCCACGCTTTTCAAAATCGATTTCATCAACCCAATCTGCGAAATTGCCCTTTTTATTTTTTAAATTATTGTTTTCTTTTTTGCCCACTTATTATCCTGCTTTTTGAATTCATCTCAAGCATTTCTGATTGATTTATTAACAATTTGATTTATGTTGCATTTATTTATTCCAGCGCTGTCATTGCGCGCTGTTTCAGTAAGAAAGGCAGAAAGATATTTTTGATGAAATTCAAAATTAAATTGAAGACGTAACGGCATAAAGAAGAGTGAAAAGTGTGATTGAAGTCATATACTATGAAGAAGTAAGCAGTTCCCTTCGAAGCTGCGCTCAAATGTTGATAAAATAATTTTAAATAAATTTGAAAAATTTGTTTCTTATTGTTTGAGTAAATAAAATGACTTGTGTCCAACAAATTGAAGTATGAGTTTACGGAATCATTTTACTGTACAATTTTAAATACTATAATTCATCGAAAGAATCTAATATAATTTAAAAGAATTATACCCACAACTTTTCCTGGCTGCACTGTCGTAAAGAAATCACTGATCGGTTTTTTGGAATATATAAAAATCAACTCAGAAGCTCTTGAGATTATATATATATATATATACCAAAACCAATGGTATACCAATTTTATACAAATATTTATTTATTTAACAAATTAACGCCAATCGGCAATATACAACAGTTACTTTTATGAGTAAAAGAAAAAAGAGAAAAAATATAATAATAAGGGCAATTGTATTACAGTGATCAAATTAATGGTATGGAAGGAGTTTGTCCTTTATATTATTGACGAATGAACTCAGGGAGCCTCCATAGCAATCGATGTTCTGGTGAAGTGAATTTACATGGTTAGCAATCCTGTTGTGAGGTCCGTGGAAGACGTAGTTTTTCTGTGTCTTTGTTGTTTTAAGTTTCCGTGATTGTCTCAGCGAGAATGCAGTAGGAGCAAACTCAAAATTACCAAGAATCTCTGGGGCATCAATTAGGTTGTTAGCAACCTTAAAGTAAAAGACTAGGTCAGCGACTTGACGACGTGTAGCTAGGCTGTTGATTTTATAGCGTGAACGAATATCATCAGTGGAGAGTACCTGCGACCTCAAGGTTGTATAAAAGGATAGAGACTTACAGAATTTATTTTGGACCTTCTCCAATCTGTTGATTGAGACATCAGTGTGAGGAGACCAGACTACAGTGCCGTACTCAAGTATGGATAGAACCAGTTCGCGATATAGACACATCAATGTGTAGAGATTACGAAACTCTTTGCCTGTTCTCGGGATTAATCCAAGAACCTGGAAAGCTTGGAGTGTGATCTTGTCTATATGCTTCGAGTAAGTGAGTTTGTTGTCTATGATGATGCCCAGGTCTTTGATGTCGGGAACTTCTTGCAGGTTGTGACCGTTTAGTTTATAACTGGTGGCAATATTGCTGTGAGAGCGCGAGTACGAGACTACCGCGCATTTATTTGCGTTGAGGACAAGTTTGTTTTTAGTACACCAGGCCGAGAGTTTGTCAATGTCATCTTGAAGCAGCTGGACATCTAGCTCATTTTTGATGGTTCTGTAGATCTTTAGGTCATCTGCGTAGAGCAGGTATTCTGACAGGAGATTTTTTCCAATATTATTGACAAAGATGTTGAAAAGTAGAGGTCCTAAGTGAGATCCCTGTGGCACTCGAGATGTATCCTTATATTCCTCAGACAAGTAGCTATCGACTCTAACTTGCAGGGATCTGTTTACCAGGTAGGAATATAATCAATCCAAGGCATTGCCGTCGACTCCGTAGACTTGAAGCTTAGAAACAAGAATTCTGTGATTTACACGATCAAAGGCTTTGCTAAAGTCAGTATATATGGAGTGAACCTTGAGACCATCATTCAAAGTGTTGATTTGGAAATTAGTGTAAGAGAAAAGATTGGACAACAATATGATATATGTACGAGTATATAGCTAATAGTATATATATATAACAGACTTACACCGAAATATTTTCTCCATGAAACTATCATTTATTCTTGCTTACATTACCATGGGCAAAAAATAGTCAAACTTTTTAATTTAAATTTTACGCGAAAACCCATTAGTCGATTTTTTTCTATGTTAGTATGACTGTCAGTAACATTTTAGTTCAAAACTGTGTAGCTGCCTGATAACCCTAATTCTTAACTATATTCAACAAATTTGATCTTCCCGTCAAATAATTCGTATAATTCTTTACCGTCCCTTAAGCTAAACGAATATAAAGAAAAAAATAGATATATTTTCATTAATCAATTTCGCCTAGATGTATGCTTCGTAATATATTGTTCGAAATGCGAGAGAAAGGGCGCGAGGACCTGTAACTAATTGAGTTAAACAGACTTCTAAATCCAGAACTGTTTTAAAACTAACGCATGCTTGCTCAGGTTTATGGGAACGCTGTCTGCGAAATATGTCAAGTGCTACTTCCCTACCGTGTTTACCTCTTGCCTAATGGAAAAGGGAAATAATAGTAAGTTTTACTGATTTTTAGTGCTTGGAAATTCGAGTTTCTTGCATAAAAGCCAGCTTTTAAATTGCTAAAAATAATAAGAATAATAATAGATATTCTATATTCACAATTTTAAGCTCTAGAATATACTGTAGCATACTTTTAAGCGTGCAAAATAATTTCAGTTATAAGGAGAAGTATGAAAGTGACAGAATTAGAGATAAGAAATGGAAATGGAATTTGGTTGCATGTGTCTACTGACTTTATTCATGCGGCTTGGAAAAAGAAGCAGTAATGATACCCATACTACGAACATGCGTTGAAAAGTTGTTGTCCTTGTATGTCTGGGCGACCAAACACGTTTTAAGATAAGAAACTGAAAGCATTACAAAATAAAAATGATTGCCAAACACAAGCAAAGCTCGCAAATCTTCGAGAGCCACTCGAGCAACCATTAAAAACAGACGGATATTTATTTTAAGAAACGAAATTGTGTCCATTCTTTTCTGAATTAGTAGCAAAACATTATGTCTAAAAAACTATGATGACTCCACAACTGTCATCAATATTTTCGTTCTTCAAAACAACGTCACTTTGAACATTTACTCCACTTGTGATACAAAAGATATCAAATAATTATTAATTAAAATCAGCTGCCCTCAGGCCCCGTCCAATTAAAAGCAGAGAGACACGCTCTCCCACTAGCAACCAATATCCGCAAAAGTCAATTCCACTGTCAATATAAATAAATAAATAGCAAAATTACCAATAAATCAAGCGCATAACTCTCTTAATAATATGGCATTTGCCATGCCGCAGCGCCTATAATTATGCCTCACAAATAGCAGCAAACACAACAAACAAACAAGCAAACGAGCATTATTAAGCCAGCGAAATTAATAATAATGCGCGGGCGCCAGTGGCATTGACGGTGGTCAGTTACAACAACATAACGACAACACAAAACTGCAACAACAACAAAAAATTATATGCGAGTGTTTGCACCAAAATCGAATAAATCTGCAAATAAAGCACGTGTTTAAGCTACAGGCGTACACATATATTTTTATATACATATATGCAAACATAAATATGTATGTACGATAGTTTATAATGTATATTTGTATGTATCAAAAGTTTACCGCTATGTTTGCTCATACACACCCCCACCATTTGATAATGATTTAATGCATATTTGCATTGATGTTTTTAATTGAATCTCATTATGGCGTGACATATCTACAAACAACGGACATGCCCGCTTGCACGCCCAAAGGTATGCAACGTCAAATTATAATTGCAGCTTTTTGGTCGCTGTTATTTATTCAATTTGCACAATTTTCAATTGAACAGAAATTATTGATGTATATCAATGTGCCGTTATTTGTCAATGTTGCACATACGAACTGGCAAATATCGGGCGGTAGTTGCAACAAAATATATAACAGCAACAATATGAGCGAAATGACAACCGTCAGCAACCTCAATTGGCAGCCGTTGCTGGCGCTTGTCAAACCCTTTTGCTGTTGCTGTTGTTGTCAATATGCTGCTGCTCGCTGTAACCAGCATAACTGTACATGTGTTACCATTTGTATTATTTGCGTTATTTGTGCTATTTATTGTTTTAAGTGTGTATTTATTGAAACGTTTCTCTGCTGCATGTTGCTTTTCTTGTTTTTGTTATCGCCGTCGCTGTTATTTGCTTGTTGTGTGTAATTAAATTGCATCATAATTAATTTGTCAGACAAAAATCAACATGCCGCGCTGCAGGCGAAATGCCATAATTAATTAAACTCTGTTGCGATTCAAAGAAATGCTTGTTTTTGTTGTTTGTTTTTTATTTACCTTTTTTTTTGATATTTTCATAACTTGAGTTGGAATTTGTGGTTTATAGTTAAATTAATAATACTCGGAACTTATTATGAGTATGTAAATTTTATTTACATTTGTGGAAAAAAATATAAAAACACTATTGCTATTTGTATAAATAATAAAAATATTTTTTTTTAATAAATCAATTTAACAATTTTTTCTTTTTCCTGAAGTGGCTTTAACTATTATTAATAAATATTGAATATTTTTCTTAAATTAAGTATTTTTATATTAAATTTTATATTTTATACTCCCTTATTTAAATATTAAACCATTATCTGTATAAAATATTTTTTTTTACAATTTTTTTTTTAACTTTTTTAATATTTATGTTGACCACCTTTTATTCCAAGCAAGTCATAGATATTTGCTCACAAGACTCACACATTTTTCATTTCTCATACATTTTTCAAAATCTTTTAGCTCTTCGGTGGTGAGAAGAGAAATTTTTTCTAAAACTCTGTACTTATCCAAGGTTAGTTTCATTAAATTTGAACTCAAACTGCAATATGCGGCAATAGGACGTTGCTGCTTTTCTTGAAAGGGTCTTACAACGACTATGCGGCAGTCTATTATACTCATCTACTAATAAGACTAGGGAAAAACTAAATTTGAACTTTTCTGATAGAGGTACTCATTGCAAAAATATACCTCAGAGTCACCACTTTACTATCTGATCAATAATGACTCGGACTGATCCATTTAAACTGCGAGTCCTTGACTGGTAGTCCTTTTTTAATATTCGTGTGAAGTTTGATCTATTATCTATTTCGATAAATTTTTTTCTGGTTGTTTGTCTGGCGCTTTCTAACATGATAAATAAGATTGAACAATGCCTTTCCTTTCGTGTTTCCAATAGAATCTCGACTACGGAATCGTTGAAAATTTTGCGGAAGCATTTTCTAGAGTTCGCATCTACTTTATGACGAACATAAATATCTTAGTGATACAAGGCATTCAGTGAAGATCGTGAAGCCATCTAAAACTTAAATCATGGAAGTCATCTATACGTCTTTTAATGATGTTTTGGTTATGAAACGTGTCAATGGTAGACTTAACCAAAATACCTGAATCTTTTGCAAAAACGACGGCGGGACACAAAAAAGGTGCTTGTCAACATAGGTGAGAACAGACCCGACATTCATCAAACACATCATTATTGATGACAAGTTGGTAATTTTCCAAACTGACAAATAATCTAAGAAAGAAAGGTCATCCCAGCCAAGACTTATATCATGTGAATAGAAAATTGGAGTAAGTGTAGAAATGTTTGTATTGTCTTAGAAGCCTGTTTTAAAGGCGATAATGAAGATGTGTATTAAACTGCGTGAAAATGTAGTTTTTGTCTGTCCGGATCAAACTTGATTAGACGGTATATTGTTTAGAAATTACCTGCCAGAATTGGAGATTGATATAATGGATTTGGAGATATATTACTTTATTCTTCTTCTTCCTGTAAAAGCAGAAAACATTCATTAGATTATTTTGAGAAATGTTGCTGAGGATAAAAACCATTTCCGGATATAGTTTCGGTTAGGTATCGGTTACATAAATCCAATTGTCGTAGTAACGGTAATTCAATAATTTTTCTGGAGGGAAATAGGCGAGCAATAGAAACCAAAAACACCGAAAATTTCAAAAATTTTGATAAAAACATAAGTTCTGCTAGAAGTGTTATATCGTGTTCCAATGATTGTGGAAGTTGGAGTCTAGATATTGCAAGCAGCCCTCAAACAAATTAAAGCAGCCAGCTTCTGCTTTCCCAAAGCTGTTAAGGACTTTAAGAAACACAAATGTGTACAAATAGACCGCTATGAGTTAAAACGATTTCTGAAGTATGTCCATTACTTCTAATATTCAGTAGGAACTGTAGTTAAAGGAGAGCGGGAAGTAAAAAACGATAAACATTAATAAAATTTCACAAAAATACTCATGCGTTACACCTGAAGGTTTCTTGACTGAGTGAGGTAAATATGCTGACAAAACCAGTTTATATTTACATGCACACAAAATAAGAAACCTGGCATTTTTCGAGTACCGAATTATTTAAAATTTAAATTTTCATTTAATTTGCCACAAGTAAAACATTACTCACATTTAATGCCAAAAGTACTTCAACTTTTTACAACCAAAGCAACAAATGTGCACATTCAAATCAAACGGCAGACATAGAAAAGAGCGCTGGGCGCTACAAAGCAATGCCTCGAAGCGATGCTTTCGTTCTTTTGTCTATCTTTCATTTACTTTGTTGTGATCCCTAGATGTTGTTGTAGCTGTAAATGCGTAAATTCCGAAATGTCTACAAGCAATAAAGCGTTTACTTAGCACACACCAAACAACACTCGACGACTCGAATTACAACGAAATTAACAAGCGGCTCTGCGCCATCAACACCAACAGCTTCTTCCCTACAATGCTGCCGCACACATACAGCCAAGCGCAAGCACTTTAAAACATTTCCAGCATTGCTAATCCGCACGAAAGCGGCTTCCGTTGCTCAAATGCGTGTATGTGGCATGGATATGAAAATGTGGCAGCTGCGGAAGATGCGTCACGGCAGCGCGGTGTGATCGTATCTTATTTCCCGTGCTGCGTACAGCTGTGATGACGACTGTCTCTGTGGCTCTGTGTCTCTGTGACTGTTGGCTGGTAGCCGCGCGCTGCTGTGCTTGTCAATCACGCACGCATACACGCTCACGTACACAGACAAGCGTTAGGAAATTGAAGGCGTTGCGCCTCTTGCTGTCCCGCGGCAGGAATAACAATCCTTTTGCGACGAGAGTAAACGCACCCTAAGGGTTAATACGCGCTTGCTTTTGTCGTTATTGTTGCTGCGCGCCGACATTTGCGTGCCATACAGGATGATGGCGCATATCAGCCGGGCGTGTCATGCCGCACAAGCAAGCGACGCACGAAAATTAACAAGCAGATGTAAGCAAATTTTATGCCGCGCGGCCAGAAACACACATCTACATATGCATATGTGAATAAGCGTAGGTGTGCGCCTCATTCAACGCCCACAGCGCGGTTACATATTTGAGGCGCATTTTTTGTGTCAGCAAATTTGCAGTGTTGCATGTGCATGTAGGTGTAAGTTTTGCATGTAAATTTGTGCCTACATAGCGCGCCGTCATGTTGCGCGTTGACATATGTGAAGCGCGTGGTGCTGATGTGTATGCAACGCGACGCAATTCGACGCGGCTTACAATATATCAGCGCCGCTGATTATAGTGAAATCTAATCGGAGCGCCCATGCAGCGCTTGTAATCGGAGGTACATTAATGATGCAGCAGGAGCAACAACAGGAAGACCAGCTCTACATACATAAAGTAAAGAACAACAACAAAACCAACACATGCAAATATAAATACGTTTATGTAGCGCTACAACGTGCACTGGCGGCGGCTGTCTGGCGCATACTAAGTAAGCGCGTTAATCTCTCCAGCATTCCGGTGCAAGTTTGTTGTGCGCGTTGGATATTGTCATCAGTATTTTTTGTTGTTGCTGTAATAATTTTGCGTGTATTTCGTGACGCCACTACCGGTATTTGATTATTGAAGGCGCATTCAGCGATTATATAAGGCGCGGGTTGGATCATGCCTTGCTTTAGTTTAAGGGATAAGTGGGTGCGGAAGCAAAGGGTCGTCAACTGTGCAATAACAAACAGCAGGAAGATTTAAGCACGCGAAAAGGCGGTGATATATCCGCGCGCATGTAAAGATAATTTGAAACGCCCGGGAAATACTTGAAGGCAACCAAGCGCGTTGCATTTCACGAAGTTACAGAGCCGCGCATTTTCAGCGCGTCGCGATTCATTACGCATGCTAAGCCCAAGGAGGAATGTAATAATAGATGAAGTGTGATATTTTGTAGATTCTGTGGTCTCAACCGCTTTGAAAGTGGATTTTTCAACTAACAATGTCCCCTTTGCAGGAAAGTCTTATAGACAGTTAAGTGTATCTCAGAGTGAACCTCTGTTTTTATTGCAATTCGTCCCAAACCCAGCGCACAACCCTAGGGAGGGATTTTCGCCTTCTCACTTCAGCTCGCCTTCAAACGAATGTATTTCAAGTACCCAGAGGCTACTTGATCTACGACCGGAAGTCGTTTCTGGCCATTCCTACGTGAATGGTGCTCAGAGAACCTTCCTCACTTGCGTGAACTTCTACACACTTCCTTTTCCAGCCTTAAATTTATACCGCGGTCGGTTAAAAAGTCTAATTTATTTGTGGGTCATAAAGCTCTTTAAGAAGCTTTTTGTGCTAAACGTGCTCTAGCGTTTGAAAGTTTTGGAGAGTGGTGAATCGAACAGAAAACATAACTAAGAGAGCTATCATGCATTGCACCACTTCAATGAGTCTTCCTAAAAATCTCTTTATAGCGAATTCAACTATTCCTGAGTTTTTCAAATATTAAAAAAAAACAGTATTAGCAAGCTTAATAATGGCGAATCGAATAATCATATTATAACATGTTTTTTTAGAGAACACTCTTTTTTTGAGTGTGTTAATCTCTTTTTTAACCTTTATATAACTATTTACAAATGAAAGAACTATGAACTTTTTATAAAAATATAAATAAAAAGTCTCTAAAAGAAGTGCGGAAATTTCAATCAAAGGTGAAGTAAGCAAACTGAAAATAATTATTTTTTTTTGCCAAAAAATTCCGACAGGGTATGCACACAGCTATTAGCAAAAAATTCTTACAGCCACACATGTATTAAAAACAACAAAAACAACAGCAAATAACTCTTATAACCACACATGTATCAAAAACAACTACAACGCACGAACGAACGAGCGGTGTCGTCTCATTACAAACGATAACTGTCGTCGCACCGCTCGGTGTTTTCGTTTGCCGCTGCGAGGACAAGTCGCACAAGTCATAATGCGTACTTGTTGTTATTGTAAGTGATTCTTTTTTGCTGTCACCACTGGTTATTGCTGATGATGCCAATTTAGAGCATTTTCCATGCCTTGCAACATGGAACGAAATATTGTAACAGCTGCAATTGTATGTTTTGATTATTTATATTTACATTTTGTTTTTGTTTTTGCGCTTAATGAATGCGACACAAGCGCGGCATGGCCGAAAAAGAAGCAACGACAAAATAAGCAGCCGACATGAAAGGATGCAATGGGCGTTTTGAACACATTAAATAAGGCAACAACCTACGCGTTCCAGAATATCGAATCGGCGGTGAAGGCAAACCGGATCGGGGCGGTGTGTTTGTGGAACGATTGAACAGTTGGTTGCCAGTAAAGGGTGAAGGTAAAGATTACCAAAAAAAGAAAAAGAAACCGCGAAGCGTAATTTACTCTCAGAAATACTCTACATTTTGTGCTGAAAAATTATTATCGCTCGCTAGCAGATGTTGCAAGGATGAAAAGGCGGAGAGATAAAAGTATAAAAGACTAACAAGAATGCATTGAAAGGCAATCACTTACATATAAGGGGAATGTACCGCTAATATTATTAATGCTTAATGGCAATGGTTCTCAGACTATAAATTAATGATTGATTTTCCATTTAGAGCAATATTTGGTATTTAATTTGCAGCAAGGTCCCGCCATTAGGTAATTGAGTCCCGTTAAATCCCAACGGTATTGTGGAAAAATTAGCTAATTAAATGCTAAAAGCATGCAGAGATCAGCAATTAAACCAATAGGTGGTGGGAAATTGTGACAATTTTGAGGGTGTTGCGCCCGGAGCGAAAGTAGTGCACTAAGGGTTGCAACAGTGAGTGATTGGTTTCAAGTTCAATGTGATAGTGAGTAAAATTTTCAAGGTTAGATATTTGCAGCAAGTGACACAAATAAATGTATAAATAATTCTGCAACAAACGGGATTTCGGGATTTGAAAAAGTGAATATCGGAATCCCGAAAATTTTCGGGATTTCGCCAAAATGTGCATGATTTAAATTATATAATATTTAATTTGCGTGTGAAATAGTGACGGGAATGAGGATTTCAAATCCTCAGTGTATAGTTTGAAGGGCATATAAAAATATATGCAGCATATGTATTGCGAAGTTCGATGTGATTACAGTTAAATTTACAAGGTTAAATATGCGCACAGATTATTTCGCGAAAATTGGGATTTCGGGATTCGTAAATGTCAAAATCGGGATACCGAAAATTTTCGAAATTTGGCAATAGTATAAATTCAAGTAAGTTTTTGATTTCAATGTGAAACAGTGAAATTTGTGCACTAAGGGTTGCGAACGGTAAGCGAATAGTTAGAAATTCAATGTGATTACAATTAAAATTTTCAAGGTTAAATAAGCGCAGCATATGGCAAAAAATGAGTTTAATATAATTTTGCGAAAATCGGAGTTTCGGGATTTGAAAATGTTAAAATCGGGATCCCGAAAATTTTGAGGTTATATAAGAAGCTGAATTATTAAAAACTACGTAGTCTAAAAATAAAAAGTTCGGGATCCCGAAACTTACTTTTTCTGTTCTGAGCTAAAAAAAACCACTAGAATACTAAGGGCTTGCAATGCACGTTGTTATGTACGTGTACAAACACATACATACATATGTATGTACGTACTTGTGTATGTACTGCTGTAATTCGGAGATACCATATATTTTCTAAAACGTCATAAGACTGCTGTCGAATACCAAATGAGCGACTTGAAAATAATTCAAATACCATTTATTTTTAATTTTTTTAAGGAACAAACAAAAATTTCGTCCACAACAACAAAAGCAGGCATTTTAATGTCGCAAACAAAGCAAGGGAGCTAATCTGGCACACAAAACACACACACATATAGGTATGCATATGTATTTGTATTTCCATAAAAAAATGCATTTCTATGAGCGGTCGTCGTCTGCATC
Source organism: Bactrocera neohumeralis (assembly GCF_024586455.1). Taxonomy (NCBI): domain Eukaryota; kingdom Metazoa; phylum Arthropoda; class Insecta; order Diptera; family Tephritidae; genus Bactrocera; species Bactrocera neohumeralis. Next base: position 14,383,044 of record NC_065921.1, read on the forward strand.
TACCAGACTGTATAGACAATTGCCTAGTGTTGGCATAAGAATAACTATGAAAGTGTGTACGTATATATGTATTAGTGTGAATAGAAATCTATCTTTGTAGACAAAGCAGCTACGGGCCACAGGGAGCTGGCTGGCAATGAAGCAATTGAAAGGCACTAGACAGACATAAAAAACAAAAAGTCACAAAAGTAGCAGGCAGCACCATAAACATGTAACACATATGCATATAGTACATGCATATGTACATAAATACATTTGTATATGTATGTGTATGGCAACCGAGCGATATGTTAGACAACCAATTATGAGAAATTTCCATCAAAAGCAGGCAATCGGATGCCTCGAACGCCTGGCCAGGCATCAAACGAAAATGCGCTTCATTGCTTTGCGGCATAGCTGTGCATGGGTGTGTATTTGAATGAATTTGTTGGTATGTAAGTGCATGTGTTCGCTTTCGTAGATCTCAAATGAATTGCTGGGATTCCTAGCGGCGCAGTGATGCAGTCACTGAGTTCTCGATATGTAAGTTATATTCTGAGAATTCTTCTTCAGTTTTGATTCCAAACTTTTTTTCTGGTTGCCTGCAGTCGAGTGATTTATTGTCGCTATTTTGTGGCACATTTAGGTATAAAGATTAGGTAGCTGGAGTTTAAAAGATTTTGATACAAATTTAGAATTTTTCGGTTTTGAATATTGGTGAATTGAAAACTATTTCGATTTCATCGGTGTATACATATACATATGTACATTAAACCAGATTTATTTATAGAAAGCCAAAAGGCGAAAAAATCGCCTCTGCGAGAAATATTCTAACGATCATTCTGAAGAGCTTTGTCTAGACTACGGTTTCGAGCCGGCAAATTTTAAGGTAAAGGGATCATAAAAATTTGTTCGTCAGTTTTTGGGATATCACAAAAAAATTTATTACGTAATAAATTTCGGAGCATTCTAATATTTTATTGATCATTTGTTGGAATCGCTCAGACTGGACAACTATATTGCGTGTCTTCCATACAACCGATTAATATTTTTTTTTAATTAAGATATTGTATAAATTTTCCTCACATATCTGAATTCAAGGTTAAGAGCTTAGAAAAGCAAAAAAAGTACATATTACAAATAAACTATAGATTTAGAATATTTTATATTTTTTTTTCAGCAAATGTAGTGAAAATATAAAATAAAATGGAGTTCAGTTTTAAGTTAAATAAAATGTTGCGCTGTTTGGTATAGACAAATGTAAAATAAACAGAAAAATTAATTTTGAAAGGCTTTACGTATCATTCGCATATAAAAACTTCCGTTTCTTTGCCTTATCCTTAAACTCGCTCAAAAATTACTTTGATATTTTCTAAATAAGAAAATGCTTCAAATGACATTGTCTGGAAAGGTGAGATTTTAAGCTTCATTTAACCAAAAAAAAAATTAAATTCGGGAAGTTGAAAAAAAGTTACGGCTGTTCGAGAGTAATGAATAAATTCGCTATATTTTGAGGAAAAAAATGCCACGCAAGCCATCAATGAAATTTGTGCAGTTCACGAAGACGATGCTGTATCAGTTCGTGTAGCTCAAAAATGGTTCGCTCGCTTCCGTTCTGGAAATTTCGATGTGAAAGATGCACCTCGCTCTGGTCGACCTATCGTTGAAAAAGTCGATGAAATTATGGAAAAGATTGACCAGAACCGTCACATAAGCAGCCATGATATCGCTAAGGAACTTAACATTCATCATCAAACGGTTTTGAACCATTTAAAAAAGGCTGGCTATAAAAAGAAGCTCGATGTTTGGGTACCACATGAATTGTCTGTGAAAAATTTAATGGACCGAATTAACATCTGCGATTTTTTGCTGAAGAAGCATTATATAGTAACAGGAGACGAAAAGTGGATCAAATACGACAATAGTGTGCGAAAAGATCATGGTCCAAGCGTGGTGAAGCTCAACAAATGGTCGCAAAGCCAGGATTGACGCCTCGAAAGGTTATGCTGAGTGTTTGGTGGGATTGAAAAGGAATCATCCACTATGAGCTGCTCCAGCGTGGTCGAGTGATTGATTCTACTCTACATTTTACTAACAATAACTGATGAGATTGAAGCAAGCAATTGAAAAAAACGGCCGGAACTGATCAACAGAAAGGGCTTCGTCTTCTATCAAGACAACTCTAAGCCGCATACATCTTTGATGACTCGGCAATAAGACTCGGGGAGAGCTTGACTGTGAAGTTTTGGTACATTCACCATATTGCAATGACTTTGCACCATTGAACTACTATTTGTTTCAGTCAATACATAACTTCCTTAATGAAGTAAAATGGCATAAAGTTGTCGACCAAAATGGTTAATATTTGATTCATTAAAGTTTATTATAAGTGTAAAGCAAAAGTCTTGATACCCTACCACTTCGAAGACATTTTATAAAATATATCACACAATTTTTTGAATATTTCCATTTATTAACTAAAATTAAATAAATGCATTTTTTCTCATGTGGAAAATATAAAAAATTAGATCAAAAAGTATTTCCTTATTTAAAGAAAAATCAAAAAACCAAGGATATTCTAAAATTCGGACAGCAAAAGTGTTGATACTCCTGCAAAAAAGGAGGAAATGTATAAAAAAAGCTTAATAATATGTTGACCAAAAATACCTTCAATACCTAGTGGGGTAACCTCGTTATCGAATAACTTCTTTTAATCGGTCAGGCATGGAGTGAATCAACTTTTTTGTGTAATCTGAACTGATATTTTGCCATTCAACTTGGAGCAAGCTTTTAAGTTGATTTTTTGAAGTAATATGGTGTTTCCTTAAGCGGTTTTGTAAATGATCCCATAAATGCTCGATGGGATTGAGATCTGGACTCTGTGGAGGTGTTAATAGCAAATGGGGTACCTTGTGTATTAACCACTTCTTCACTAGGTGTGCAGTATGTTTGGAATCGTTGTCCTGCTGAAAATAAAATCCGCCATACAGTCCCATTTTTTTCCGCACTTTGTAATAAATTTTCTTGAAGAACTTTCAAATATACTTCTTTTGTAATAATTTCATCGATAAAAACAAGGTTGCAAACACCCGATGTGGACATGCAGCCCCATACCATGACACCTCCATCTCTATGCCTGACCATCTTAATTGTATTTTTCGGGTTTAACTCTTCGTTTGGCTTCCTCCACACTTTAAGTCGCCCACCATATTCAAAAATATTGTATTTGGATTCGTCGGAAAAAATAACATTATCCCAGAAGTCAAATTCTTTGAGTTTATACGTTTTTGCAAAATCCAGCCGTTTATTTCTATTGACGTCACTGACAAAGGGCTTTTTTCTAGCAAAGCATGACTTAAATCCATTTCTATTTATTGATCTGCGCACTGTATCCGATGAAACAATGATATTTAAAGATGTTTCCAATACAGCTGCTATATTCGGAGCATTTTCGAATGGATTTTTCTCTATTGCACTCTTGATAAATCGTTCATCTCTCTCATTAAGCTTCCTAGGGCGTCCTGATCTGTGCTTATTTTCGAATCTTTTCTCCTTTTTGAAACGTTGTATTACGTTGGACCGTTGCCTTACTTCTGCCTATGTATTTTCCGATTTCGGCAAATGATTTTCCATCTTTATGCATACGTACCACAATTTGTTTCTCCTCTATTGTCAATTCTTTTGGAAACATGATTGCACACGAAAAATATTTTACTTCGATGCGAATGAACGTATGAAGTTATACTGAATATGGTCTGCAAACAATATGTTTTTCCCACACATCACAAGTCAAATATACCGTTATTCTGCGCGCTAGCTACATCGGGGCTCGAGCGTATCAACACTTTTGCTGTATCAATTTAATACTTACAGTTACATTTTTGACTACCGTTATTGATGCAGCAGTCAAATTTTGCTATTTCCTTTCGATAATGAATGAGTACAATGTAGATTTTTAAATTATTGCCAAAGTTGCTTAAACTATTTTGAAATATCTTAATAATAAACTGAGAAATGAAAGGGTATCAAGACTTATGCTCTATACTGTATATCCATTATTTTTTATATTTTTTTTTATGAAATTATAACTCTTTTCTGTATATGAACATTTATTTTTTCTTTTTAATTTTTATATCGAGGGTAGCTATTTTTATTACTATAAACCAAAAATAAAAAAAAAATATTTTTGTTTTTCATTTTCGAAAAATACTTAAAATGGTTGGAGAGCCAAATTTTGCTTATTTTTCAATAAAATATTGTAGGTTTCTGTTGGGATATCCATTAAACTTATTATTTTTTTAATAAATAAGGTAATTTTTGTAACGTATTGTTTTTTTGTATATTTAATGAAATACTCGTATTAATTACAAAAATAAAATGGAACACAATTTCTCAACATCTTCTCTCACGCAGTTTCCACCCCACTCCATAGTCTACATTTGTGTATTCCTCCAGTCTACTTGACTCTTCGATATCATTTTATTGCTGCTTGCTGCATAAGCCACAACAAACGAGCGCTATGTGTTTGTTGTATGGAAAATTTTTAATGATGTCTGCGAGCAAGTGGAAGGCATGTGGCATAACACTGAATCTACATACTCGCACATATGCACATAACTAAAGTAAATTTCGTTTATGTATGCGTTTAGAGGCAGAGCGTAGTATATGTGAATGTAAGTATATGAGCTTGCAACATGCCACAGCATATTTCAAGTGCAATTCGCTATCAACTTCAATTTGGTCGAAAGTTCATTTTTATTATTTTTTTGTTTTAAAAATTGTGTAACAGCAAATGGAAATAATTTTCGGTTGAGAAATTAATGAGCTAATTAAAAGTTTCGTCTCAGAGGGGGAAGAAGATACAAGAAAAAAATTAAAAATTTTGAGAAACAAGTTGTGTATGTATATGTGTTTATTTATAATACATAGCATTGTATATACATATGTATATGTGCTCATTAATTCAAACTTATATGCGAACTTATGGTTACTTACGAGTATATTAATTTACTTTTACGTTTTATTTTGCACGCTACTGTATTTTCATTGGACATACCTGAAAAGAAAGTGAAAAGAAAAAGTCAGTCAATACAGTCGCTTCAATAAATAAACGCATAAATTTAATTTCATGAATTTTTAGTGAACTTTAAGCCGCCTCTTGCTGCAAATGCGTTGTAACGCCGCAAAGTAGGCCTTAAAATTGCACATACTGCCACAAGCAACCACACAACCCAACGCAGTTTAGTGTCTGCGCACAAAGCAGCAATGCTGCAAACTTTTAGTCAAACGAATTTTTGCTTTGCTTTGTGGCAAATTAGATTGTGGCTGCGGCAATGTGAAAGGAAATGGCGAAAGCAAATACAAAAACAAATATGCGCAAATGCATTAAAAGCAACAAAAACAAAGCAAAATCGAAGTCACAGCAAACGAAACAGCAACCACACACACATACATGCAAGCACATATGTATGTATGTGTGCCTTTATGTAAAACTGCAACAACAGCCCTGCAACATGTCAATGTAATTTCGCAAATGCTTGCGAACATAAAACCAATTTGACATTGTCTATTTGTGCACTCAATACGATTTCCTATTTTCCAACAAAGCCGCCCACCCTCTTCCGCCAAGCAACCAGAGTCACACACTTGGCAGGGCTTTAGTTCACCGGCTGACCAGCGCTTTAATTTCGCTCAGCAAATGCCCAGTTCGCTTGGTGCTCTCCGAAAGAAAGGCATTAGGGTTTATATGTGGGGTGGTGGAGGGGGTTTTTACGCAGCAAGCGTGTTCCATTTGGTTTATGTGTTTGACACGCCTACTAACTACTGGCATATGTGTGCGGCTAGTTTGGAAATGTGCAACTGTAAATATCAAAGATCGCACAGAAAATCCAATAAAACACATGCCAATGTTTCGCCTAAGCCGATAGTGCTCGTATTGGCAGCAGTGGTGGGAGTTAATGGATAAGTCGCAAATTAAAGTGCATAACGGCAGCATGTGTACTAAGCTATAGCGACGGCTTTGTAGGCTTTGCCTGAATATTGTATGCTTCGTGTCAAGTTCAATGTACCGTTAGAGTTGGAAAAGTGCGTAATGAAATTGGAAAATGTGAGTTTTGTTAAAGCAAAACTTGGGAAACGTGAAAATAACGGAATGTTAATATTAGATAGGGTATTTGGCACAATACAAATTGGTAAAAATTAAAATATTTGAAAAAAAAGTAGAAGAAATCCAATTATCTTTGAGAGTATTCGAAGTCACGCGTAATAATATGTTATGTCTTAAAATTTAGTTAATTATTTCGTGTTTTTCATATTGAAAAAAAGTTGCGTTGCCTACATTTCGGCGCGCAGACAAAAACTTGAGAGTTAAAATATTTGATAGTCATAAGTATATTGTCCGTAAGATATTTTTTTCGCTGGTATCCCAGCGCAATATTAATTTTGCAACCATTAAAATATTTAAAAATTTTTGGCGGACTCAGATTTTGAACGAATTTAGTTTGTGGCTCCCCTGAGCCTAGAATTATCGATGTATTATAGAAAGTGCATTGCAAACAAAAATTTATACAAAATATTTAAAGACTCCATACTATACTGAGAATTTCGTTTGAGTCCCGAAATTCGGGATTTCAATCCCGAAATCTGATACTTGTCAGTTGTTTATATAAAAATAAATTTAATAACTAAATTGGGTATTGAACTTGGAATTAAGTAGTCCCGAAATCCGTTTAAACTTTTCGGGATCCCGAGATCTGATATTTTCCATTAAGTTGAACTTTATACTTAAACTTAGAACTTTGGTGTAATCCCGAAATTCAGGTTTAAACTTCTCGGGATCCCGAAAACCAATAACTGATCAGAAATATTACTTTTTGCACCTATTAGGGATGTTTAATTTGTATGGTGCGTACAAGTTATGAACGAATTCAGTTTCAGTTTTTTGAGTCACCTGAGATCTTGATAAAATAGAAATCTCCAAGTATATAGTTTAAATAAAATTTGCGCAATATATATTTAATCTCTCTATGTATTCTGTACTGTGAATTGCGATGTACATAGTACATATGTATGTAGTTCCGAAACTCGGGTTTTCAATTTTCGGGATACCGATATCTGATACTTGGCAATAATTTAAAAATTGAATTTTATATTTAGATTACAAGATTTCTTGTATATCTTGAATTTTGGTGCAATCCCGAAATTCGGGGTTTGAATTTTCGGGATCCCGAAATCTGATACTTGGCAATAGTTTATAAAAAATAAAATTTAATAATTAAATTATGTATTGCACTTGGATGTAAGTAATCCCAAAATTTGTTTTAAATTTTTGGGATGCCGAAATCTGATATATGGCAATATATTGAAAATTTTAATTTAATTATTAAACTAGATCTTGAAATTTGGTTTCATCCCAAAACTCGGCTATAAAAATAAAAATAATTAAATATAATCGAAATTTCTATTTCCTAGCTACTCATTTTTAATGTGTTTTCGTTTTTTTAATTAAATTATATATGTTTGATATGTAGAAAAATACGATATTAAATTACTTAAGGTAAAAAGGATAATACTGAGGATATGTGATCAGCATAAAAAGAAAAAAACAAATAATTGGAAAATTTACTCGGCTACACTTTGGGATCCCGAAGGTCGTTCTCGTGGCCTACCAAAAACTTGTTATAAAATTCTTTTATTTTTGAGATTTTCTGAACATTCTCCTGAAGTTCTGCAATATAAACTGCTTTTTTAACTCTTTTGTGAGAATTTTTATATAAATTTTTTTATTCTATTCAATTGTAGTAACATTTAACTCCGATAAGTAGCTTTAATAAATTGTAAATAAGAAAAACTCAACTCACTGCCCCGCATTAGAAGCTGCCAAATGACTTCCTTCCGCGGCTTTATTGGTGCCACAACCCTCCTTAGGCTAGTCAAAGAATATAAATAAAATGACTAGACACAAATGTACATACATATATACACATTTCTAGGTGTTTAAATATGCTACTGTATATAAATCCGTTTAATTTATATGCCCATACCACCACAAGCACAACTATTTCTCCCACTTCGTCTACAAATACAAGCTTACGAACCACAAATCTAGGCCACTAATAGATAATATGGTATCCCTATGTCTCCCTGACTTCAACTATTGCAGTGAATTAACATTTTCATTTCATTTTTCATAACATAATTCACTAAACGACGGCGCAAAGCTGTCATTACATATTTATATATCAATATCTAAAGCTAGATATATATCCTTTTAAACATAAAAGTACCAAATAACGCCAACTCACTGCTATTTGCCCCACAATAACAAGAGATGACCACCAAAGTACTTACATATTACAACTACAATACCAGAGATAAGTGAAGTCAAAGCCAGAATACAAAAGCAGATCTCCAATACCAAAGCTGCTTGGTGTGCAAAAGGCCATTCCATCATCATACATTTATTCATGCGCTCATTTATTCATTTATACCATCAAATGGCAGCTTCACCTTTATACCTTGATATGTGCTGGGCACAACAGTTGCCACACGCATGTAAGAGTGGCAAGTATATACGTTTTGGCACTTCCAATAATGAGCGGTGACCGAGAGAAGTGATGGCGCTCGAAATAGTCCAGTTCTTGATACATAAATATATATGAAAAGGTGCTTATACATTCATATATCTTTTTATTTACTTATATATTTATATATATATATGTACGTATGCCTTATATACATATATTTATCAAGCGCCCAACAGTTTCAACTGCCAGCAACAAAAGTGTCTCGGCCAAAATAAAATCTACAAATAATAGCGAAATGCGAATAAAATTCGTACATTGCAATAAAGGTAGTTGGCATACATTTAGGCGCTGCACCCAAACGCCCTTCAACAATGAAAATGTATTCGTATTTCTAAGCCAATGCGTCGGTAAGCACCATAAACATTTTATTTTTTTCTTTTTGACGAAGGTGTGACTGGGTGAGTGAATGAGTTTAGTGAGCGTGAGAGTGGAAGTGGAAGGTGTGTGGAAATGGTAGATGGTTTGTAAGGAAGGAAGGAAGGAAAAAACGAAAGACGTAGTTAAGCGAAATGGTTTGTATGTGTAGAAGAATATACAGCTTGTATCCGGACCCTCTCCCTATGTCTATGTAGCAGCTTGCCTGCTCTTCCCCTTCTACTTGCCACTCACTCTCCTGCTTTGCCAGTTTAGGCCATAAATTAAGGCACCCCAATTTCCGTTGCGACGACTTTGGCAACTTCAATGTGGGCTTGTAGCTTGCCAACAATAGCCGTTTACTCGGCTACATATGGCTTGGACCGCAGTTAGCGAAATAAAACCAAAGGCAGTCCATAGGCCAATATGAAACGGAAGCCGAGCCAACATTGTATTTTACGGCAGTGAAAGCGGCTGTTAGTGCTGGGCAAGTATATATAGTAGACTTCGTATTTCCTTTCTGAACTGAGGTGGAGTTTTTATATATTCGTATGTGTTTGGCTGACCAAAATCCTGCTGATTCATTCACCTATTTGGCAAGCACTCACAAGCTGTGGCAGTCGGAACACTAAGCGCCTATGGAAATAGCGCCACATTTGTTGTCTACATTTAGGTTGTGTATATCTGTAGACAAGCTTAAACATGTGTGAGTATTTGCATTTAATGCGTAAGGATTTTGAGCTACAGTTCTCTGACAGAAGGACAACGTTTTGGTTGAATATTTCACTAAAAGAGAAAAGTATGAACTGGTTGAATAAACTATGCGAGAGCATGTCTATCTAAAAATATAGCTCCGGGTATATACATATAAAAATGTTTTGTATGTGCCTAAGAGCAGAAGTCTTCCGGAAAGAACAGTGAATTATAAGTCTAATGATACACACCCGGTTTAACCTAGCTGCTTAATCAAGGCTAAGCAGCCTAAACTTTTTCAGCAAAAGAGAAAATACACAAAATGGCGAAAAAGGAGAGTGAATTAAGTTGCACGAAGACAAAATGCTCCCAAGGGAATGAAGCAAACATTTTCCGCAAACAAAGTTTGGCCGTTAAGCGCAGGAGAAGGCATAGAACGAAAGAAAGCATGATAGCTAATTAAGCCTAGCAGCAATTTTAAGAGATTTTGTGAAATTATAATAACTCTTAATTTTAAACGACACAAATTTTTAGAAAATTAGTAATGTTACTCATAAAGTAAGCCATTTTCGAATATCGCCGAAAAGTAGGCAACACTCTGCTGTGTCTTTTTTACATGTGTTACAAAGACAAGCGTCTGCAAATAGTAAAAAAAACAAAAGTCGCTTTCTTCTTTGGTCCAAGCGCCTAAATGTGTGCTACGCATTTTTACCACTTTTTTGGCTAGTGAAAAAGTTGGCGGAAATATCAAAATTTATGACTATTTCAGTCCACTCTTACTACTCGTGGTCATGAAAAATTCCTTTCGCTGCCGCGTGGTAACATATTTCGTCCGATAATGTCGCGCGCTAGCATATTAAATTTGCATATAAATCATTTCATTTAATTTGCATACAAATTGGCCAACTTAAATCTAATTAAGCACAATTTAACAGAAAGAACACGAAATAAACAAAGAAAATAGGCGACAAACAACGCGTGTAGCATTTAAAACATGAAAGAAATAATGAAGAGAGCGCGCAATTTTGTGTGTGGCAAGCGTCCAAGGCCCTCAAGTGCTATTGTAGAGACCACTTCAGGCGTCATTACGCCTCATTTCCGCGCATAAAAACACAAAACTGGCGATTTGTAATGAGTGGGAGCGAAAATTTCGTAGAGAAAGGGCTCAATGAATTTGAGGTTCTTTAGTCCTTTGTAGCGCATTGGGTTAACGTTAGCTCATTTGAATATTATTTTAGGAATTATAGCTCGGAGTGGGTGTTGGTGTTAGATGGGTTGAGAAATTACAAAAAAAGTTTCTCGTCGTTGGTTTAATTGTACATATTGAAGTGGCTATCTTAACGTTAAAAATATTACTGAAATCGAATTTAAGTACCAACTTCAAAGGTTGTCATTGGAACTAGTATGTATAGTATACAATAAGAATTGCAACAGAGCAAAAATATTAAATATTTTCTAACAGATGGTTGAATTTACAGGACTGCAAGGCTAAAATTAATTATTTGGTGTTAAAAAAGTTGTTTTGAAATTAATATCTAAACTCACCACAGTGAGGTGAATATTTTTTTACCAAAAAATATAGCTAATATCATTAGAAATTAAGCAAAATATAACTTGAATTTCTGACTGTCTAATTTAGGAAGAAATTGAAACTCACCACACTGTGGTGAATTATTTTATATTATGCGAAAATCAGAAAATTTTATTTAACTTACAAAATGTTTTGCAAATAAATTAATAATGTTTAAATATCAGGTAATAATAACTGCGTAAACAATTTTTTTGCAACACTAGCAATATATTATACAAAATCACTTTACAAGCAAAGCTAGTAAATTTTCAAACACACCACCAACTATGCAAGCCACGCTACATAGAAAACTTTTAAAGCGAAAATTATTGTGTAAGGCACTTTCTAAATTGAAAGAAATGCAAAATAAGATAATATAAATGTTTAACGCCCGGCGAATTTCGTGTGGCTGAAAATTTTGCAAAAACAGTATTTCCCTTACTTTGCTAAAGTTGAAAGTACCGGCAACCATAATTTGCATAAAATTTTTGACACCAATTTCACTTAGGCCAAAAAAGAGAACAACAAGCGAAAAATATGAAATGAACCAGCAAATAAATAGGAAAAATACTTGTGAGTGAGAAGTGAGAAAAGAAACATGAAATTACAAAATTAAACGAAACAATGTAAGCTGAAGACAGGGAATTGGGAATTGGACAAGTAAGTGTTGGCGCGAAATTGACAGTAACACGACAGCCAACACTGCGCCAGCGCTACCACCCGCTCTCGAAAATACAAAAGAAAAAAATTATATAGCCTCAGCAATATTAACTCTCACGCTTCGGAGGGCAAAAACACAACTCGCCTATATTTAGGCTGAGCGAAGCAGCAATTGAAAAACACGATTGCAAATTTCACACCCCTCCTTCCCTCGGTGGAAATGTGTTGTTTGGCGAGCAAAAAGCAATGAAGCGAAAAACATTTCGGAGGGAAAAAAATTTGCATATCCAATAAGCATCAAAAGTGGCCCAAGACGGCAATTTGAGTGTTGATTTGCTCTTAGCAGCCGCTTTTCACACCACACTTTGTATGTAGCCGTCGGGGTGTTAGGGTGTTGAAAAATTTGCGAAAATTGCGGACTCTGTAATTTTCGTTTTTTGCGAAAGCAAATCAAATTTGCGCCTCAAGATTGCCAATGAGCGGATTTTATGTTGTTTTTTCTTGATTGTTTTGCCCTCAAATACTCGATTAGCTGTGAGACAGACGCCAAGTTGTTAATAATGTGTGACACATTAAAAAATAAAGAATGTGAGCAAAAATATTATAATTTGAGTTATGCTAAAACGAAATTGACGCCAGCACGTCTGCACGCGTTGACCATTAGTATAGTGTGTGCGTGTGCGCCTAAAACTATGCTACTCAAATTACGTTGGTGAAAAATAATGATTTTTGTTGACTGTTTTAGAGCGAGCCATATTTATTGCTTTAGAAAATGTAATTTTTACTAACGATAATTTTTAATAGTCAATTAATTTAAACTTGAAATATCGATAAATTTTGTTTCATGTTTCTATAACTTTTTTTGGCTCTTTTAACCCAAGAATGTTCTAATATTGTAACAATATTCCAATATCCAACTCTATTTATGCTTATTAATCGATATTTTTCCCTTTGTAATCATTTTCATAAACTCCTAAGCTTTTCTCGAAATTCATGAAATTCTCAAATAGTCTGATACTCAAATTGTATCGATAAATTTTAATAATCAAACTATTTTAATTTAAAATATCGATCAAATTTATTAGTTTTTTCGATAAATCTTCCCTAGGTCTTTTAATAGAAGAAAAAAAGTTTTATTTATACTATTCATTCTTAAGTAATAATAAAAGAGAAAACATATCAAATATTTCGATAATACGATATAATTTAATATCGATAAAAAATATCGAAATATCGATAAATAAATAGTTTGAATTTTAAAATGTTAAATAGAAAAAATATAAAAAATATCGAAAATTGATATAAGTAAATAGCGATAACAATAGTTATCGAAATTTCGATAAAAAATAAATTTTAAATTCTTGAAAACAAATTAAAAATATTAAAAATCTATTTAAAATTGCTATAAGTACTTATCGATAAAAACATTTATCGAAATATCGATAAATATTTATGTTTGAAAACAGTTTTGTAATACATGCTTTCTAACTTTAAACGTAAAAAAAGGTTTTACTTTAATATTTATTGACAAAACATATTTGCAACAAAGTTATTGTTTATATTAAAGACAGTTAAATTTCTAAATAAATACTGTATTTTCTCGTCCAATATATCCACTCGCTTCACATTTGACCACAAAATGCATACCAGCATCACTATTGCATATATTTTCATCAACAGCAGCCGTCATCTAATGCTGCCACAAAGTGTTGCAAGTAAAAATTGCTAGCAATCAACGCGCAGACAGTCACGATTTTACAACTTTTTTTCGTTGCCAGCGACTTTTCAGCGGCTTTTACGTCGCGACGGCTACTTAACCAAATAAATAGGCAACAAAATTAATTTTCTAGCAGTCAGCGTCTACGCGGACCAGGCGGCTTCTTTGCCTATGCCAAGACAGGCGTGCAAGTAGGGGCAACCGTGTTTGCGCGCAGGCATGTGTGGGTGTTGAAAGTGTGAGATTGCGTGCATTTTACGTTTATGGATTTGTTTTTGTTTTTTTCTTTTTTTTTTTGGTATTGTATTATTGTATATATGTATGTGTGTGTCAGTCATTAAGTAGCTAGAGTCGTGCGCGCAGAAAACAAATATTTTCTTAACTAAAAGAACTTGAGTGAGCGAAGAAGAAGAAGCAGAGGAACGGCAGGAAAAACAAAAGGTAGAAAAACACGTTGCACGTCATTCTTAAGTAAAGATAAATAAGCAATAAGCTCAATGAAAATAGGCTAAGCAAACCTACCGCAGTGTTGGCCACTTTGAATTATTGACGCAGTGACCAATTAAAAAGTGCCGACACAAGCGGCAACGTCAGTTCGACAAACAATTACGCATGCACACACACACACATGCAAACATAGATAGATGTATGGTATATATGCTGCATATATATTTACACGCTAAGTAATACATATAACGGTGTGTGGCCACTGCGCACGAATTAAACAGCTAAGTTCGTTAAGTAACCGTTAAGCCCATAAGCACGCACTGAGCGCGATAATTACCTAGCAGTGGCTTTAAAAATCGTCAAATTGCCGCAGTTGATAGACGATCGTGCAGCCGAGCCGCCGTGAGAAGCTTTAAATGCAGCGAAATGGTTGACTCATTGACGCTTCGATTTATTTGTTTAGTCGATTTAATTGCTGGTAGCAGGCATGCCATGAGTTAAAGAGCCAATTTGATGGAAAAAGCAACAACAGCAAAAACTTTTACTCCGAATATATAAACGCTTGTATGTCCACTCACCCCCCACCTTTGCATTGTACTCCTCCTTCGATAAGTAAAATCCTGCCTTTTTTAGCTTTTACACAAAAAATTACAACAACAAAATAGAACAACATATGTATATCTATAGCCAAATATGTATGGCCACTTCAGCGCATCCGCCCACAACTCCGCCCCTATCTCTCCGCGAGCCTAATCTACTCCGTTGCTCCTGCCCGGCATTCATTAGCCAGCCAAATGGAATCGTGGAATTTTGATTGATGCGACCATTAATTAAAAGCGAAAATGTACAAAAACAACAATGCGGGAGCCACTCATGCAGTCACATGCCTCCATGCAACAGTGTAAGCTTATAAATATACATAAACATATTCATAGCGTTCAATATAAATATGTATGTAGCATGTGAGTGTGTGTGTGCGTGTGGAGAAAATTGGGTATATATTTATCAATGCGTGAATTTCAGCTCAGCTGAGCATGCATTAATTCGGGCATATTTAATTGTGTTAATTTATGCGTTCGTGTATTGAAAAGCTACAACGCTTATTTACATGAGGACATAAAGGGCCGGTAGGAAAAATTTGGTCAATGTGGTGATATGTAAGTTGCTTACGACATTTTATATAGAAATGTAAAGAAATCGTATTTGACAATTTAATATTATATTTGCCAAAATCAAAATTAAAACAAAATTAATTGTTTAATTTTAATTTTAATTTAATTAATTTAAAAAATTATTTTTAAATTACATTAAATTTTAATTAATTAATAAAATTTAAAAAATTTGTTTTGTTTAAACATACTGACATAATAACTAATTATTAAAAATTAATTTAATTAAAAAAATTAAAATAATTATTAAAAAAAAATTAATAAAACATAAACATAATTTTTTAAATTTAAATTAAATTATTTTAAATCAAATAAAATCTTAACGGCAGTGATCCTACAATAGTAACAATAAAAAATTAAAAAACTTCAATTTAAAAAATTAATTTAAAAAAAATAATTAATTTAATTAAATTTTTTTTATATATTTTTTTTTTTTTTTTGATTTTTCTGTAAACATCAATTTAAATAAAATTAACAAATTAATTTTTTTATATTATTATGATAAAAAAAAATCTAGTTTTGATATCTCTAAATTATTTTTACAATTACGTGTTCAAAGCAGTTAACAATATTTTCTATTTACAAACTTTAATTAACTAAAATAGTAAAAATAATTTTCTACCAATTACTTTATATTTATTAATCTTTTTCAACAATGTGCGATCCCATCAAATGAATAAATAATGTTTTTGAATAAAAATGTTAATTAATATAATATAAAAAACTTAAAATAAAAATAAAATAATTAATTTGATTTAAAAAAATGTTGAACTAAAAAAATTTTAATTAAGATAATCTAAAATTTAATTAAACGTGAGTTTGAACAGAAGTACATTAAAAATTTGTTTAAATATTTTTTTAAATTAATAAAGTCTTTTTTTTTTAATTAATCTTTAAAAGTTTTGAGCTAAAAAATAATTAATTAAAAAGGAAATAATTTATTTCTTTAATTAATTTAATTATTAAGTAAAATAAAACCGTAATTATTTAATTAAAAAAAAAATTCTATTTTATTTTATTTAACTGTGTTGGACTTAAAAATAATTAATAAATTGAATTTAAAAAAAATTATTTGTTAATTTTTTTTATTAACTGGTTTTACCAATATGGGATCACCGTAGCAAAAATCAAAGCAGTGTTTATTAAAAAAAAAAAAATAATTAACTTAATTTAAAAAAATTAAAAATAAAAAATTAATTAATTTGAGTTTAAAAACTTGTCTACACTAAAAAAAAGTTTAATGTGTGTTTTTAAATTTTAGTAAACTAAAATTGTATCAGTAGTTCATTAAAACTTAATTTCAAATTTTTTTAATTAATAAACCTAGTTTTTCACTTCGCTGCCCTGCCGGTTTTTAAAAACAAACCCTTACCTTTGTGATTTCTTGCAAATTTTGGACAAGCCTCACTCAGAATTTCGATTATTTCCTGAGCGCTTGTTACATAAACATTCCTAATTTTTTTTAATTATTTCAAACTCTTAGCCATCCAAAACAAAATCTTTCTTAAAACTCAAGAAAACTCAAAAATTTAAATAAGAGCGCTTTCAGAAGCAACATCAAAGTGCAGAAAGCCGCCGCTATTTCTTTTTCAACGCCAAGCGCATGAAGAGGAACAACACAACAACAACAAAACCAAACAGTCGTTTGACACTTTACAAATGACAGAAAACTAAAGAACGCATGCAACAACATATGTGCAACATACCACATGCCACATGTACAATATCGCCGCCCAAAGCGCCAGCGCCGCCAGCTTTAGCCTTACCCGCTGCTTATTCAACGCCCTCCCTTTTCAACGATGTTAGGCGCGAGCGTAAAAAATCCAAAAAGTATAATCTACAAAATAAATAAACAAATTAAAATCTCAATAAGCGATCTGCCGCCGCCAATAGCCAAAGCCGAAGCCAAAGCACCAGCGCGCTGCTATAGCCGTGCAACAATAACAACAAAAGCGTGTAACGATTAAAAAGCCTTATGCTTGTCGAGCGCACTTTATTTATTATCGCCTTATTTGTTGTGCGCCATAAGCCGACGTAAGCAGCAGACGGAGCGCCGTGTGCCGGCTGAGTCACAGTCACTTGCCAATTCGTTGCTGGCTTAGTACATATGTATGTACATAAATATGTACATATGTGTAGTAGTGTTGTTGGCCAGTGTTGCAGCAGCGGACTTGAGTGATTTTTAATGTTCCACAGAAAAGCTATTTTTTCAGCGGAAAGAAATTAAAAGCCTCGAGGAAAAATGTAGTGAAATTAAAAGAAAATAAAAAAATATCACAGTTCTTCAAGTTGATTTTTGGAGTTGTTGTCGTTGTTGTTGTTGTTTTTATTCAAGCGACATTTCATGGATTTGGTATTTGTTCAACAAGTTGACATTTAATTTACGCGCAGCTACATGAAGAGCGCTGAAAGCTGAGAGCGCTATCGGCCTATCAATCTGTCAATCTGTACGAGCATACATAGATAGATTTGAGTGTGTGTATTCAAGTGCCATAATTTTTGCAGAAAACTTTTGTTTTTCACATCTTATACCCTGAACATGGTATATGATTTTTGCCACGAAGTTTGTAACACTCAGAAGGAGACGTCGTAGAGCCTATAAACACCGGTCTCTCTGTGTGCCTGTTCGTACGCTAATTATTCCCTCAGTTTTTGAGTTATCGATCTGAAATTTTGTACACATCCTTTCCTCCACAAAGTATTTCATATTTGTCGAAACCGCTGACATCGGACCACTATAGCATATAGCTGCCATACAAACTGAACTATCAAAATCGAGCGCTGGTATGGAAAACTTTTTTATTTGGCGCGATATCTTCACAAAGTTGGACAGGGGTTATTGTCAAAGACCACGGTGTAAAGCTTGAGAAAATTGTTCAGATCGAACTACTAAAGCATATAGCTACCATACAAAACGAAAATCTTGTATGAAAACTTTTTTTATTTGTGGTGGGTATACGTTTTTTGTTGTTTTTTTTTTTTGTTTTGTTTAAGTTTTGAAAATTGTAAGTGCCCATTGTCAATGATACGCTTATTAATTTTTTTGTCACATACACACACATATATATGTACATAAGCTCAAATTGCTACAGGAAACGCTTTGACCATCCAATATGATATTTGTTGTTATTTTAATCGCTTTTTATACATTTTTCTACAATTAAAAATATTTTTCATACATATATGTATTTACAAACACAACTACATATGTATATAAATTATGTATAATTGTTTATTTTCATGCATAAATTCATTCACTTTCTCGCCGCAGTGGCTAGTTTAATTTTTTGGTTTAATTTCTAATTTAATTTATTGGCTACTTAAAAGCTTTTGTTACGCGCTCGCTGCGGTTTATTTGATTGGTCTTTGTGGTTTTTGATAGTGAAAGAGCATAAATTTATTACATTTTAAGGGTGACTAAAGTCGGAAAAGCAATTATGTGTCAAAGGCAGCGCTTAGAGTTATGCTTGTTTTGTAATTGGAGAGCTTTGTAGAGATTTACGGCGCTAGCGGAGATAAATTAAAAGCAAATAAATGTCATGAGACAAAAAAAACACAAAATAAAATAAATTAAATTAAATATATAAATGGTCTAAGCACTAGGCGATGAAAGTGAACCGCTTTTTATGGATTATAGTGTTTGTATCAACAGAGACTATTCGTCAGCGCATCAAAAAAGGTTGCTCAACCTGCCACCAATTGACATTGAGTAGAAGGTACGGCAGCGAATTCAGCCGCAAGACTAACGGTTAAAGATGAATTTTCTGCAAGAAGATTCGGAAATAGTTCGATATGCAGGGGCTCGGTGTATAAACTAGACCACATACCTCACACTTTAACTGGGGGAGAAGACTTCAAGTCACGCTTAAAGAGGGTAGATGGGTCAGTGCGAACCACCAGCGGAACTTACAACAGCTACACGGATGAATCAAAAAGGCTGATGGAGTGGGCGCCTCCATTGCGTGGAGCTAGATCTCAAGCAACCCTTCAAGCTGCCGTTACACTACAGTATCTTTTAGGTAGACGTCTTTGCGGTTAGGGCAGCGCAGGAAATTACGTAAAGAATATCAATATATACGCAGATAACGAAGAAACAATTAAAGCAATAATCTTAGAAGCAGAGCGACAGTAGATATAGTGGCTGCCGGAAAGTAGTTGGGTCCCAGGCCTCAAGCGCGTTCAGAGAAACGAAATAGCTAATGAGATTACCAAAACACATGTAGAGAGACACTAGAACATTTCATACATTCATGTCATGATAAGCTTATCTTGAACTCAGCTTATATACCGAGAAGCTTAAGAGTTAAAGGAACTGGAGGAAGTAACATAATTAAATATCAAGCCGCTATTAAACTTCGTAAAAAACGCTGACGTCGAGTGAGAAGAATATTTCAGCTCGTATTATTGATAAACCTTTATCTCACGTTACAAAGAACTTGTAGGTCTATGTATAGCATGAAAACTAATCAATGGAACCTAACCTAACTTACTTTTCCTTTGGAATTTCAATGTATTCATGGCGATAACTTCGAAAAGGTAAAGTAACTGCAATGGAAAACCGTCGTGTTGGCATCGAAGAAAACTCGGAGGAACTCAACATCTCTTGTAGATCGATCATTATGATTAATCTCTTGGGTATAGACTCACACTAAAAACCCTGAATATTTTGCAAACACGACGAATAGAAAATCTCAAAACAGCTGCTTGACAACGTAGCTGAGAACCCTACTTTCATTGAACGCAGCATTATTGGTGACGAGTCGTAAGTTTGTGTATATTTTATGGCATTTATATTATGGCAATCTAGCAAATGGCGCACCAAAAGAAAGCCGAAACTGAAAAAAGGAACGAAATTCGCTCAAAGCCCTGTAGACATTTTCAGTCTGGGTCAATTTTGATCAGCTATTTTTCTGACATATCGATAGTTGACAATGACAATCTAGCAAATGGCAACCAAAAGGAAGCCGAAATTTAAAAAAAAATCGCTCAAGGCCCTGTAGAAATGGTCAGTCCGGGTCATTTTTGATCAGATATTTTTCTCATCGATATCGAAAGTTTAAAATATTAGCATGTCGCCAGAGAGATTCAAAATTCGTTCATCTTTTTAAAAAATAATTCGATTAAAATCGAGAGAAACTAGTCGAAAACAATTGGAATCTGAATTTTGGGTGATTTAAAAGATTTTTTTACAAAAAAATATTTCAAAAAAATTTTCCATTTTGAGAAACTGTAGAAGGAACCAACAAGCGAATATAGATGTCATGTTCAATATTTTCAAGTTTCTCAGTATGGAATGTAAATTTGCAACCCCGACTCGGTACAATGATGATGTAAAATATAAATTTGCGCACCACAAAGCGCAATCAATAAAAGATAATCACTTATTTCTTGCCAAATTCAAGCTAAACACTTCATTCATAGCAAGCGCCGCGTGGGTGGCAAAGCAATCTCAGACAATTTCAATAGTTTGCACAGCGACATTTCGAAAAAAGTAGAAAACTAAAAATTATGTCGCTAACATATGTACATAAATCATAAATGTGGCTAGAAAAATTAATGACGCTTATTACAATTACAAATAACAACAAAACAGACAGCTATAATTGGCGAGGGTGAACACTGCAACCACTCACATGTAAGTTTGTATGCACGACAAGCCCAACTGCTTCACATATACGCACACATACATAAGCAGAAAAGCATGTAAATGCATAAATTTTACACATTTGCGCACAAAACATGCAATTTACATTAAGCGGCATCCAATCATATTTCACTGCAACTTGCGTACATGCCTCGGCAACAACATGTGGCACCTACACATTTGGCGAAGCGAACCGAACGCGCTTGGTATTTCACAACATATTTAGTGTTTAAAATTCCTTCAAGAAAAATGTGAAGTTGCTTATTTTGTACGAAAAGTAAAAACAACAAAAAAAACATGTGGACAAACTCGCACTTGCAAATTATTGCCACATGCAACATAAATCTTAGTTAATGCGCGCTGGCACAAATGAAGACAAGCGTGAAGCGTGAAAGGGTTATGTCGTAGGCGTGTGTGTGTGTGCATGAAGGGACAGCTGCAGGAGGCGATTGCAGACATAGTTGTTCTTGTTGTAGTTTTTGTTGTTGTTGGCGGTGCGTCACTTGAAAAATGTAAATGTGGCAAATAATGCATGTCACCACAACGGCAATGCGGTGCAAGAGCAAAGTCAAGCGCTGCCAAGTGAAGTAAAGCCAAGGAGGGCGGTCCAAAAAGAGCAGAAAAAAGCAAAAACAATGCAAATAAATTCGCAAAAAAGGTAAATAATAACCGCAAGCTACAGGCGGTGCAAATAAACAATCACAGGCCGCCTACACAATTATCAAGTAAATAAATAACTAAATTCGCCAGAGAGCGTTGCCAGGGGACGGCGAAGTGAAGTGCGACGAATGCACTGACTTTAAATGCGTTGGCGGTAAACGCAGGAAAATAGCGGGAAAAAATTGGTGACACAGACAGCGTTAATCACTTTGCAGTGCAAAAACAACAAGAACTTCACTTTTATTTAATTTTATTTTTTTCGTGCTTTCGCATCATTAACCGCTTTCTTCCATTAATTTAAGCATGTTTGCTCAGCTGTTGGCTATTACAGTTACTTTTAGGATTTGGATATGGCTGATAATGCGTACATATATATGTATATAGTCGATTTTTGATATGTAGAGTTGTAGTTTATGTATGTAATTTTATGACATTTTTCATAAAAACAATTCATATAACAATTAAATTATGTTTAACTTTAACTTGACTTAAACTTAAACTTCATCTTAAACATAAACTTAAACTTAATCTTAAACTTGAACTTAAACTTAAACTTAAACTTAAACTTAAACTTAAACTTAAACTTAAACTTAAACTTAAACTTAAACTTAAACTTAAACTTAAACTTAAACTTAAACTTAAACTTAAACTTAAACTTAAACTTAAACTTAAACTTAAACTTAAACTCAAACTTAAACTTAAACTTAAACTTAAACTTAAACTTAAACTTAAACTTAAACTTAAACTTAAACTTAAACTTAAACTTAAACTTAAACTTAAACTTAAACTTAAACTTAAACTTAAACTTAAACTTAAACTTAAACTTAAACTTAAACTTAAACTTTAACTTTAACTTTAACTTTAACTTAAACTTAAACTTAAACTTAAACTTAAACTTAAACTTAAACTTTAATCGAAGCTATAATACCCCTTGCAGGTGTATTTCATTAAGCATCAAAGTGTATAAAAAGATCTTTGTATTGATTTTTGATCGGTCACTTTGTATTTCTTTCGAAAAATTGTTTTTGTTATTTTTTTGAATATGCTGAATAAATAATAATTTAAAAATTAAAAAAAAAAATATTTTTTTTTTAGTTTTTAAGTAACAATTTTCTAATTTTTCCAAATTTTTATACTTTTATTAAAAAATATTTATTTTAAGATAATTAACTGTACAATGAATAAAAATGACTTTATGTTTCAATTTTATACAATTTCATTTCCTTATAAAATTCTTGTCTTTATCAATCAATGAACCACAAAATCAATAAATCATCATTTCAACCTTTTCACTTATTTCTGCAACACTTGAACTCCGCCTACTCCTTCCGCAAGCTCTTCTTCGTCTGCAGATTCTCACACACGCTTGTTTAATCTTCTGTGAACATGAGTTTTTTTTTCAACACCAAAATTTTATAGAGTCTTAAATTTTGGGGCATGTTGGAAGATTAATTGCTTCCAAAAAGTGTGTAAAACACAGAAATCAATGAAACTCATGCGTTGGCTACCTGCAGCAATTGGCAAACATTTTTGGTTGGTCTGCCGACAAGCGCGCAGAACTAACTACTAAGAAAAAAGCGGTGAATTACCCACGAACAATCAACGGCTATTGCCCTTACGTTTCTTCTTCTCTGATGAAGTCGTTTGGGATCGCATTGAAACCTTGAGATTTTTTAAATATTTTTTTTAGATTTTCCCTTATAACATACTCTTCCTTTGTTGGTTTTTTATTTGTGATTACTTGCAAATATTTTTTTTAATTTGTAAATTAACAAATATTTGCAAAAACCATAAATACTCTTCTTAATCATGAGATATTTAATTTTGCGATTTTAATTGATACTTTTGCCTTCCCACGACTCTTTAACTTACTTTCTTCGGTCTATACTAAACTATGCGAATATGCAGCATATCTGATAAATCATAATTACTAAGATTTGTGGCACTTGACATGCCATTGGTTGCTATTTATGGTTTCACCAGGCTTTGATGAATAAGCAATATGCCAAAAATTATGAAGTTCAAGTATTTGACACTAATACATACTTATTCTATATACTAAATCTAATGCTGATTTTAGAGATGTGCAACTTGAATAAACAATAGCCTAAATGTAGGCCACATTTTTAAAGTTTAAGTCAAATATTTCCTACATTTAAGGCGAAATGACTATAGGTGAGAAAAATGTATGTATGTATATAGCTCACATCAACATTAAAAATTAATTACCAATACACCTAATTATCAGCGTTGTAGATTTTCTCACGTAACTCGAGATTTTTATTTAAATGACTATTCCAGACTAGAGGCATAGGTAATTTTTGAAGTGTCGTAAAAAATGGCAATTATTACTTTTTATCAATTTTTTACTAGTTTTTTATTAATACGTACATATTGCAAGATTACGGAAAGAAATCAAAAAATAAAAATAATTAAAAACTTCAAAAAATAGCAACAGATCTGAGTGTCTTAAAAACGACTTCAACCCTCCTAGCAAACTGAAAAAAAATATTATTAATCTCGAATAATGTCGCAATATTTGGTTCTACGGAAAAGTTGGAAAAAGATTGTCACGCAAAAGCGACTGCCTGAAAAAGGTAACATTTTTTTATTCCACTTTTGTGTCTATTTCGATTTTTTTTTTTAAATAGTAAAACTTTAAATTTAGAGATATGGATTGTTCCAGACATAGACAAGAATATAAAAAACACTTTACACAATTTTCAGGTAAATTTATATAGTTTTGAAACAGACAGTTTCGAGAAAAATGGATCTAAAGTTTCAGTTCCGTACAAACTAATTGTATGCCGAGTCAGCAAAATACCTATATCTCCGAAAATAATTTGAATATTGAAAAATTTACTGCTAGATGTATTCTTGAATAGTTAAACTTTGAAAAATAAATATGTATATTTCAATACTAGACTACCCCTTAGGTGATTTATTCCATTTATCTAAGTACATCAGCGGGTCGATTTACAGGAAGCCATATAAACTAAAAATGAGCGTATTCTAGAAATATTCAACAAATCATTCCTAACAACTTAATAGAAGAGACAATGGGTCTTACCCCGGTTTGGGACAGTGGTTTCTAGGCCGAAGTGTTTTAGGTGTTATAAAAGTTTGTTCGCCTCTTTTTGAGATATCCTAATGAAATTTAATACATCCATTTTGAAGTTCTATTAACCATTTGTAATAATCGGCATATCTCCAATGCAATTATTCAGATTTCTTAAACTTCTTCTAGCTAGAAACCACTTTTAGGTCCATCGTCTCTTATGCTAGGTTGTTCAGAAGGATCCGTAGAATATATCCCACATACGCGATTTTATAGTAAAAAAATCGATCTGCTCTAATGAACATAGGCTAAAGCGAAGAACATCTAGTATAAACATGGAGTTATCATACCTCGTTTATACAAATTGAGGCAAGGTGCGCCGTCTAAAATAAATATTATTGAAAAGAGTTAAAGAATAAAAAATTTCATTAAATTTTTTTAAGTTAAAAAATTTTGAAGAAGTCTTCTCTTATTACAATCTTAAATGACTTTAAACCGAGCTGAGATATTTTTTTTTTTTTTTTTTTTTTGTATTTAGGGTGTATTTATATCAGCTCTCCATATATTTTATTCCACCTAATAAATATTATAGTCGGTTTCAACGAAATGGTGTGAAAGATTTAATCGTGGCGTCAAAAAGTGTTACACATTTATATTAATCAAACGCTAAGGTGTGTACATATCAAATTACAAAGAAAAAATATGTCATTAAAGTGGTCTAGATTAGTTAAAAAACTGTAAAAAATATTCATCGAAAAATATCTTACAAAATTAGATAAACATCATTAAATTATTCAAATCGATTTTAGAGCTTCGATGAAGCCATACATTTTTTTTAATTTAAAAAATTTTCTTTGAATTTTAAAATTGTTTAAAAAATTTTATTTTTAATTTTTTAAATATTTTTTTTTAATTTTTGAAATACTTTTTAGTTAAAAAATTTTTTAAAACATTTTTTAATTTTTTTAAGCATTTTTTAACTTTAAAATTTTATGAAATATTTTTTTTAAATAGTTTTTTTTTTTTAATTTGTAAAATGTTTTATTTTAATTTTTAAAATTTAAAAATTTTTTTAACCATTTATATTAAATTTTCAGAATCAAAAACATTTTAAACACTTTTTTGAGCAAACTAGGTCTTGCGACTTTATGCCGCTTGCGCAAAACCACCAACAATTAATTACATACAACTCGGAAAGATGTCTGAAATTGATATGAGCCCCAATGAGTTACGCATAATTTAGTTTTTATGGCAGTCGGAGCACATTTTTATTGCGGCATATTTTTCATTTCGCCGCAAGGCAAGCTTTTCAAACAGCAACAAATTTGCATAGAATTGAGTAGAGACAGTGCTTTCTGCCTCTTCTTCAACTACTACTGATTTATAGCACAGCGCATAGTTTTGATATTTGTCATATGTTGTTGTGTATGATCCATCTCTGCATTTGTAACCAGAAATCAGTTATTAGGCGACCAGCTGACCACAGCCGTAATGAGGCACGATTATTCCCTTTGTTGCAGCTGACCACAAATCACACCATTACTGTTAGTTATGAGAGCAAATCAAGCGTTGTATGAATCACGAACTCGACAAGTAGGCGACGAAGCAGCGAACCACCGTGCTGTCCCATTGTCTTCGAGGCAATTCACGCGTACAACTTAAGTGGCACTGTATGCCACAAAAGCGCACTCCTATTGATGTGTGTGTGTGTGTGGCTATTTATAAGTGTTATATTTCCATTGTTTTCCCGGTATTGTTTGCATAAAGCACGACTTTTTATTTATTTAATTTTTTTTCATTTTTTTTTTTATTTTTTAATTTTTTTATTTTTTCAAATTTTTTTTTATTTTTTTTTTTTTTTTATAATTTTTTTTATTTTTCTTTATTTTTCCCATTTTTATTATTCTAACTTTTGTCTACGCTTTGCTGTTGCTCGTTTTCGTTAATCATTTCTTGTCGATTGTGCGACAGGCCGGGCAGCAATCAATCTCTTTGTCACTCCCGCAGAGGCGTTTTTGTGGTAACGCCGTTCAAGACAGGCGCGCCGCCGCAATGCGAATGAACATGCTACAAGTTACAGTATGTTTGCATGTATGTATATAAAACTGTATGTGATCGACCAGTACAGGTAGACATAAGTGCGACCGCAAGCGTTAGAGTGCAATTGTGGTATAAAATCACCGCCAGCTATATCTCCGGCGAGCGGGGGCACATGTGAGGCCACACCTTTTCGCAATCTCAAGTGTACAAATATATTTTATTTATTTCTTTAGATATGAAATAAACGCTAACAACTTGCAGAAGAAAAAAAATCAAGTAAAACAACAATAACATCAAACGGCTTCTAAGCAATTGAACAGCGTTTGTGTCTGAGAAAAGTCAACAGACAACACTCGAGTAATAATTGTTAAACAAAGCTAAAATAAACATGAAAATTTGCTATTTGGGTTACAAATATATGAATAATATCGATAAGTGTTGCAAAATAGTAAAAAAATAAAATATGTTTAAACAGTATTGAACACTAGCGCACATATAGACACACGCCTACACATTATTGAACCCCTCGAGGTTTGATTTCTGAGAAACTGCTTTACTCGGGGGCCTGAAAAATCAGCAAAACATTTTGAGTTTGAAAAATTATTATTGAGCAGAGCTGAAACATAATTGCGCTATTTGGATAAGCGTGCGCAAAATTATTAAAAGGATTAGAGTTATGTCTGCATGCTACCGTTTAGGTGCAACGATTGTATAAGTAAACAATTCGTTATAAAAAAGAACCAAAATTATCAGAAATGTTTAGACACATGTTGCAAGCAATAAAATGTTGCTCAACATGTTGGAAAGTGCTTGAGCGGAAAATATTTTTACTTTCAAAACATAAAAAAATTGCCTAAAAGCAGCTAGCCAAAAATGTTGAGATACATACTGCAAGCAATAAAATGTTGCGCAACATATTTATATATAGTATTTATAAAGCATTTTTTTGCAGAAGATCTTATTGCCACCAAGGGTTAAAAATTGCATAAACACAGCTCGTCAAATATGCTTAGACACATGTTGCAAGCAATAAAATGTTACGCAACATGTTGATAGCAGCTTTTATAAAGCATTTTCAAGCAGAAAATTATATTGCCACCAAAGACTATAAAAAAGAAAAGAAAAAACAAACGACTTGCTGTAAATGTTTAGACACACGTTGCAAGCAATACAATGTTGCGCAATAAAATATATAAAATCGTATTACCAAACGTTCCGCAACAGCTGGATTGCAATAATCACTAAGCATATTGAAGCATAAAACTTTATTCCCACCAAACTTAAAAAATTGCATAAAAAGAGTTGCCTAAAATGTTTAGGCACATGTTGAACGTAGCAAAATGGTGCGAAACATGTTAATAGCAATATTCAGCAAGCATTTTCTTGCATAAAATTGCATTGGAATTGAATTGACTGTCTATAATACCTAGTATATCGGTGCTCATGTCTTCCATGAGAGTTTGAGTGCTAATACCAAGTTAATTTATACCTTAGTACTAATGCTTCTACCAACAATAAACCACCTAATAGAACTCATATAAGATATAAAGTCGGTTAACAAAGTATATTTATTTGAACTCTATATACATTATATTTCTGATGTTAACGCGGTAGGCTTAGAATTCTTGTCAATAGATGCTTACTATATGACTTTAAGTAAAGAAGTACAACTAGTACCTTAAATCCCAAACAAGCAGTAAACATACTATATATCGTTATTATTTAATTATCTTCTATTCTATAATTTTCAGCATGAGAAAAACTGTGGGATTTTCAACTTACCAAAAATTTTCTCTTCTCGATTTTCAAAGAACATCCTCCGCAAAATGTTCTCTTAATGTAATAATAAACGTAGACATATTTGTAGTGTATTTTAAGATCATTTTCGACAACATCAATGATCAGCCGGAATTGAGATAGTCAACGCAAGAAGTGATTCTTTGTATGCTCACACATAAACGCCAAAGAAAAGTTTCTACGTTAAAAATTTTATCTTGTAGGTTAAAATAAGATACAGAAACACATAATGACTTCCAAACAACATAAATTTGTAAGCCATGAGGATCACAGTTATTACAACTGCTGTCGTCTTATCTTGACTTTGCAGTAATGTGATTTGGAAATCTTAGCTACCCCTTTCAGATAGATTGAAGAGATATTGTAAAGACGTTACCAGGACGATAGTGATAAACAGATTTTAAATGAGTAATAGCAATGTTTGTTATCCTCTTCATGATGTCGATATTGATAGCTGATAGTAGTAGAGATAGATGGTAGAGATAACTCTGCGTATGATATGTGTTTCTTTTCTTTCATTAAGTTCGTCCAAGAGAGAGAACTCTGAAAGCGACGGACTTGGAAAATATTTCAATTAATTTGGGAAATTTCTGAAAATTACTTTAGTACGGCTTTTGGTGCCGGTACCAAGTATGGAAAGCTGAGCAAAGCTCTTGATTCTTCGAAATCTGAACAATGCTTCCATATATTTAACAACAAGTGTCACTGGAAAGAAAATATAAGGACAAATCATCCAACTTTGCTGATAATAAACACCCAACAGTTTATATAAATTTATCTGAAAGCTCATAAAAACGTCTATAAAAGCTTCTAATAAGTTCAGGTTAAGCAAATTAAACGAATTTAATATTCCATTATACTAAAACAAATGTAAAAAACAATTTTATTGGCATGAAAATTACAACAATATGTTATCAGCAGCACCTGCAACTGCCTGCAGGATGCATAAAACGCACAACAAACAACGGTAATCGGCGGCAATCGGAACCAAGCCAACCGCCTACCGCAGCGATGATGGTGAAAATGCGAAAACGATTTAATACCGTTAATTTATTTTCATGTAGGCGCATTAGGTGCCACCATGGGTGGCATTGTGACACAACAACGGTAGCAAAAGACGTAATGGAGCTAAGGATTATAATATCTGTATGTACTTGTATATATCTCGATCTGTATGTAAATATATATATATATTAATGTGCCCCTATCGATTTGACACTTAACCGCCAGCAAGTTGCTGGCATTATACGACAGTCATAAAGTGCAACGAGTGGCAACAATAAAACCTACAGTATGCTGTACTAAAATCGCATTTACGCATGTAAGTGTGCATGTGTGTGTGTGTATAAAGTTCAGAGGCGAGCGTTGAGCAAATTGCTCGGCATTGGTTAAGCAAATAAGCGACGGATTAAATATATGGGCATTTGCGGGCGGACGCAACAGCACACACACATACAGGAATATGCATATATGTATGTGTGGCAGATTGTGTAAGGCTGATTGAATTCGTTTACATATTTACACACAATGTCAATGAATTTTATAAGCGCAATTAAGTGCAAGTGTACACGCTACTTAACCGAAGCTGCCGCTGCTGGAAATCCTATAGCATATATTGTTGTTGTTTTTTGCATTTGTTACAGCATATTTATGCATGCATAAGTGTGTGTGTGTGGGTGTATGTGTGGTTGTGTTAATTGATTTTGCATTTGCTAACAATGGCAGCTGATTGTTGGCGATAATTTACAGGCACACGCATACAAACATATAGCGCTGGTGTGGTGTGGCAAGTACTACTATATGTTGTGGCACGCTGAATTTATGTATAAATGTGTGAGTTTGCGCACAAATGCATGTCAAGCTTAAATGCTGGTCACACAGGCACTAACACACGCATACACATATACATATATACATATACATACTTATAACACATTCATAGTACATATATGGCTTGAGTGTGGGTGCATTAAATTTACCTAACCAATATGCATTGCAGTCAACTCACTCGCTTATTTGCTTGCCACCGACTAACAAGCGCCAACTGCAACGCCAACGCCAACAACTGCTGCAATTGCACTTAACCCACTTTTCAAGTTGTTGAACTTTCCTCCACACACACACACACAGACAGAAAAAATGGAGGGGAGCAAAAGTAATATTTGCGCACAGCAGCAGCGGAGCGCCGCACTTAAAGCAGCTGCATGCACACACACACACACTCGTCAGTTGAAATGCACTTGTGCTTGCAACTACTCGTATGTGCGCCGCTGGCATGTTGCAAGTTATGTGACATTTACTGCATTGCTATTTACAATGCACCACCACTTCCTACCGCATTTTGCAATTGATATCTTCACACACCACACACACACACACACATGCATGCGTATGCGCTTCAAAGCCAACTTAGCTGCATAAAAGTGTGCTGGTGTGCGTGTGTGTGTGCGCGCTTGTTGGAAAGGGTGTAAGTTGCATCAACACTACAATCATGAGTTGCATGCAATTTAATTAAATGGTAAGCAAATTTGCGCACAGATCGCTATCGCTGTCACCAGCATATCGCATTTCGCTTCCCGATATAAGGCAACTTTGTTAGTCAGCTGCTTGTTGTTGTTGTTGCTATGCAAATAAATGCCATTGCACTTGCGCAAGTGCATAGAGATTTATGTGCGGGCACTTGGCTGTACAAATATGCAGAGATAAATGCATATAAAGTCCTCTTTGCAGTAAATTTATAGGTTTTTGGGTTAGTCTAAGACCGGTCTGATTGAAATATAGTAAAAGAAAGCCTTAAAAACACAAAACAGTAATTTTTAAGAATTATTTTTTTGTTCTTTACATTTTAAAAAATATTACCAAAACTAGTTCGCAACTAGTCCATTTTGAATACTTTATTGGACCAGTCTTAAAACGTGACAAAAGTTAAAAGAGAGACTTTTAGCAACATTATTTAACAGTATTCTTTAAACTAGTATGTAACTAGTTCGCAACTAGTTCATTTTGAATATTCTATTGAACCAGTTTTAAAACGTAACAAAAACGAAAACTGACACTTTAAACAACAATCTTAAAAAATATATTTTTTAAAACTAGCCTGGCACTAGTAACGCATTGAACTAGACTTAATTAACAAAAAGCGCTAACTTCAAACACGTATGTCTACACCTATACTCTTTACGTTCCATATAAGTTTGCATAAATTATTCCACTATATCTCACATATCAGTTAAAAGACTGTGAAACACTCACTGCCTTAATCATCTCCCAGTGGAAATGAAGTTCTTAACTCTATAATCGCTTTCTTATTCATAGGGCTCTATGTTCACATATTTGCCTATAGGGTTCGTCGCTTGATTAGTTACACATATCTATCCACCTTAATAATTGTTCAGTAAATACTACGCCTTTGTAAATGTATTTGTGGCATGTTGCAACATGACTAATAATAGTCACACTAATTGCAAATAAATTATGAATGAAGCCTGAAGGCGCTCGCAATTAGTTTATCATTGGCATTTCCTGATTATTAGCTGCCTTTGGAGTTGCACGAAGTTCTTGAAATTTGCATTTATCTCAATTAATTTTCAAATAGGAAGTCGTCAAGTGCAAGTTATTTGCAATGTCTAAGAGGCAGTACAGATATAATTACATAAAATTAGGAGAAATGTTCCACATTTGCAAAAATGCTTTAATTTAAAGAGAAATTTGAAGAATTGTAGAGAATTAGAGAAATAGTGCTCAGAAATAGATGTCAAGACCTTAAAACCTGACTGGCTTAATAACGATTTGGTAAAGGAAAGTAAGGGCTGATGGAATATTGGTCATATATTATAAGCTATATATAACACTGTGGAGAATTTCAGACAAACTTAAACGAATGAAATAGTTCAAACCGCTGGTGCTTGCTAAGTGCTACGTCGCTCAAACCATTCTACATTACATTGGTTCGCTTTTTAAAACGAACTGAATGACAATTTTTGTATTTTCCCGCTAAATTTGATCCAACATCCGCTGACTTATATGAATATATCGCATATTGATGGTTAAATACTTGTAGACTTTCAAAGAGCAGATTAGGTTGTAAGACACACAATGCTTTTCGAAAATATCTGGTGTCTGATAAGATACCAAAAAAGGAATGGAAGACACATCTCATATGAGCCTTAGCTTTTATTCTTGCAAAGACCAATTTTCATAAATTAAGGATGTTTGTAAGGCTTTTTGGGAGTTTCGGCGCAAAGTGTAGTTTGGAAGGCGCTGATGAAGTTTCGAAGAACCATAGCAAGCCGAGTATTGCTTACTGCGCAACTTGCGTTTTGTCATTCGTTTCGTCAATTACATGCCAATTTCAAACTACTAACTTGAGTGACTTTCTGATCACAAAATTTTATTCAGGAAACTCTGGTCTTCATGTCTCTTTATAGTAAGTATAAGAAATAAGCTTGATAATTAGCACATACACATTTTGAAGGCAATATCAAAGAGACATGAGGTTTCTATTTTAGCGTGAAGTTAGGATTTTTCTCGGAATAAAGCTTTACCTCGCACTCCATTACTTTTTTCATGTCGTTACGAAGAATTTTGGGTTATCTTGGTTCTTTTACCTAAATTCTCAAGTATTTCACAAATAAACGTATAAGGATCCTCAAGTATATAGCCACTGTCTTGTCTTAAACCTTTCATCAGGCCAGATAAGCTCTTCCAATTTTTGACTTTAGGAAACGCTGGAACTTCACACTTCACTTGTGTTGATCATCCATCTCCTTTCTCTATATCTTTAATTTTCGCATGTTTATATGAAAATATTCTGTTATTCGCAAAATTTTATAACCAAATATTTACGCAACATTATAAAATCAGATTTAATTTCGGATATTTGCTGAGGCCTTAGTGTCAACTCGATAAATGTCGCGAGCTCGTGCGAATTCAGACGAAAATCAGACAAAATTCGTAGAACAAACAGCGAAGCATTGTCAACAAACAAGGTGCGAAAAACACCAGCCAAAAAAAGAAATGCGAAAATAACAACAAACAACAACAACAAGCGCGAAAAAATACCTGATTAATGCCGCACATTTAATTTGCCAACCGAAAATTAATAAATTTGAAATCAGCACACCAACTTAAGGCTGACTCTCTTGCAGCACACGCACAACAACAAACGCGCGCAAACACAGTCGCTACGTGCGCGCAGGCAGTAAATGCAAATTAATACTTCTTGCCACATTTTGGTGCATATTAAAAATTGATTCTGCGCATGTTACCTGCGCGGCGCTGAAAAACGCTGCAAGTACTCGCGCCTTGGAGGCAATAAATTTAGCAATGTGGCACATTCAAACTCGCGCGCGTGTGTGCGTGTGTCGTTGGCGCTGTGCGACTGCCACTGCAAATAATTTCATGCAAATTTATTGGCTGTGTCGCTGCTGCTGCTTCTTCTTACACGTACCTTCCTCCTTGTTAGCGCTTTTGTAGTTTGACTATAGCTAACGCTATAATATTGTTGCTTTTGTTGCTGCTTCGGCACGTGAACCAATTTGCGTACAGCTCATTTGCTGGCGCGTCGTTCGATTCTCATAAATTTCTATAAACACTGCAAAATGTATATTAAATTTTATTTATTCGATTGCGTGCATGCGAGTACGTCCTGGAACGGCGCGATTTGCTGTTGAAAGCGAGGCCATAAGAACGACAGCGCCATCAGTGCGGCAGCATTGGTGTTGCGTTCAGTGAGTGATGAGATTGATGTGCGGTGATTGCGAAGGAATTTCATTTAATAAATAGAATTTATAAGCTTGTGCAGCGCATATGTAGTGGTGGATTCTTATATAATGCGGAGATGTGGAAATTTGCTCTTATTAATTTATTAAATGAACTGTGGAGAGTGTTGCAAGGATCACAAAGCGGATAGATGAAGTGACTAAAAGCGAAGGTAGCATAAAGGAAGATTTAGTTTTATTAACACTGACTAAAACTAAAGAAGTATAGCAGAATTGCCTACAGCTGATTGAATTGATTTTTCCGAAATAGAGGTTACTATAGGATTTTTCATTAGGGCACTACAATAGTAGAACGATAGGGTCCGCAAACAACGTAATATTTTTTCCCGGTCTTGTAGCATTTCTCTGTTGTAAGGTTTGCCATTTTATCATGGAAAGATATAAGATCCAACAACGAGTCGATATTATTAAAATGTACTACCGAAATTCGGTGTCAGTGGCTTCAACTTTAAGAGCACTACGTCTAATTTATGGTCGTCATAATCAACCCGTCAGATCAACAATTGAGCGTCTAGTAGAAAAATTTAAATCCACAGGCACAGTACAAAAAGATCCGATGCCAGTGAAACAAGGAAGTGCCCAAAGTGTCGAAAATATTGCTGCCGTTAGCGCATCAATTGATGAAGACAGAAATCAGTTTCTCATACGTCGTCCTCAAACGTTGCGCATCCCTGTGACGTCTTTGTGGCGAATTTTGCGAAAAAATTTGGCCTACATCCTTACAAGATAAAATTGACGCAAGAATTGAAGCCGCGTGACCACAAGAATCGTCGTATATACTATATGTTCATGGAATTGGGCTGAGCAACAACTTGAAAATGATCCGGATTTTCATCGAAAAATCATCTTCAGTGATGAGGCTCATTTCTGGCTGAATGGCTTCGTCAATAAGCAAAATATGCGTTATTGGTCAGGCAGCAATCCACACGTACTCCATGAGTCACCATTGCATCCCGAAAAATTACGGTTTGGTGCGGTTTATGGGCCGGCGGCGTCATTGGGCCGTACTTCTTCCATAATTATCAAGACCGGCACGTTACTGTGAATGGGAATCGTTACCGCTCAATGATAACCGAATATTTTTGGCCCGAGTTGGATGAAATGGACGAGGACAATATGTGGTTCCAACAGGACAGCGCCACAAGCAACACAGCGAATGTCACAATTTATTTATTGAAAAACAAGTTTAGGGAACGTGTTATCTTACGAAATGGCCACATCGGTCGTGCGATTTGAAGCCGTTAGACTATTTCCTGTGGGGCTACCTCAAGCCTACGATCTATGTCAACAAGCCAGCGACGATTGATGAACTTCGTACGAATGTCGAACGTGAAATTTCAGCAGTATCGGTCGATTTATGATTGAAACCCGTCGAAAATTGGGCTTAGAACTTTACCGGATGCTAACTGTAGAAGCTCTTTCGAAAAGATGAAGTAGAAAAAAGTAATCAGCTCTTTCTTGATTGCTCCGTCTTTATGATATCAAGGCTTAAACACTTAGAAGCTCACACTTTCATATATCTTAGTTTGCTGGTGGAAACAGAAACTTAAACATCAAAGCAGATTTCTCGTGACCTGAAGGCGCTATGTCTACGTGTAAGTTCATATATGGTAGTAATATTTCACGGCTTCTCAAGTCCAACAGCAAGTATTCTAAGTGCGATCCCCATCCTGAGGATCAGCTGTCGTAGCTAATCTAACTTAAAGTCTTGAAATGAGCTTATTTGCATATTTGATTGATTTTTTTATATGGTTACTGAAGAAATTTGCTTTAGAGAAAGTTTTGATAATTTTAAAAAATAGAAATCAACTCTTCTGTTGTCATAAGTTTCCATTTTAGGGTGGTACCCAACGGACTGCTTAAAAAAGCCAAGAAATATCATGCAATGCTGAAGAGGAGTTCAAAATCGAAAAGGAAAACTCAGTTTTTGTATATTGTGATAGCTGCAAGCCTTTCTTGACATAGTCAGATAAAACTAGATAATAAACAAACATTTTTCAATGGAACAGGATATAAGAAAGAGAAACTAACAATGTGAAATTCTTTCCTGTTCTAGAAAAATTCGAGCTTTCTCGGAGCAAGCTCAAAATAAGCAGAGTTGTCTGAAAAGTTTGTATTAAGCAAGCAATAAATCTGACCTTAAACGCAAGCTCACTTGTATTTTCTAAATTTTTTAGTTTTATGGCATAAAAATAGTAATTATTCACGGCCTGTGGTCATAATCCTCTTATTTGTATCATTGATTTTTTACTTTCAAAAATTCTATTGTCAAAGAGTTATTTCTTGCACTCGTCAACTGAAGAATAAATCTATGCTTATTTAAATACATTTCTATGGCAACATACATGTACATATGCATATATGTAAGTATGTATAAGCATGAAATATGCCTTTACCGTTAAATAGCTTCATTCAAGTATCAATAGCCGCCAGCAGAGATTTTTCAAAACTTTAAGCTGATAATGACAAGAAATCACTTGTCACTACACATTTACAGCAGACGGCACACACATCTACACACACTTGTGTTTGTTTATATGTTTATAGATATAACTCAAGTAAAAGGTGCTGCCTCAATAACTTGTCCAAACGAAATTTGACACCCCGCCCGAATGAACTCAATTTGTTCAACAACAAAAATAACAACTTTAACAAGAGCAACAACACATGTTTCACTACCACATACATACAGACAAGTATGCTACAGGGCAAGGAATAACCACAGTAGACATTAAGTACATAAATACGGACAGATATAAAGAATTTTATATACATATATATACATACTTATGCACACATATATGGATATGTGTATGTATATAACTAACCAAAAAAAGTGAAGACAATGCGGCTTCTCGTAGCCCAACAGAGCGCATGTAGTGTGAAGATAAGCAATAAAAACAAGTCTGCGCCGATCTACGGCACATAAAGTCAACTAAGAAAAGAAAGGCGAAAGCAAGGAGCGAAAAATATGAAACCTTTGTGAGATTGAATGCGATTAACAGGCCAATTTCCGAGTGGACACAACAGCTGAAGAGCGATCACATTTCACATGTGTGGGCATAAATTGGCTGCAGTTGCTGGAAAAATTGAAAAATGACGCAGGTCGGCAGAATTAGTGCAGCACACACACGCACACGTACAACAATAACTCCACACAGCAAATCACATGTTGCAAGTGCCACAGTGAGTGCATTTTGAAGACATTTTATTACGATTTCAGACCAAAATGATTATTGCAGTTTTGAATTATTATTTCCACAGGCGGGAAATGTGGCTCACGCACCCACACACACGCGCGCAGACTAGAGCGCACGCACAGCGGTGGCTTCCTGTGCTGGTTATTTATGTGTGTGTGGTGCCTAAGTGTGTATGTTTGTATGTGTGCGCGTCTACCTGCTTCGAATTCAGCTTAATTTGCCGCTGGCGAAGACTTTCTCAGCACAACAAAAGCAACTATAACAGCCACCGCAAGCAGCGGTGACACCAACAATGGGCGAAATGTCCATTAATTATGATTTCCTTTACACGCCACGCTGACAACTGCACCTCGGAGGCACACGTGGTGCATAAATGTGTGGAAGATACATATGTGTGTGTACGTGCTGTCAAGGTGTTAGAATGATCGATGTGGCACGCAGCGTCGCAAGCCGGCGGGTAGTTTCGCCAACTGCAGCAACAATCGTAGTTAAAGTCAGCTTTGTTAAACGCTCAGCTGCTCTGCTCTGCCGCTTAAAGCCACCAACTAACGTCGAAGTTCGTTGCAGCGCCCAACAGCTGTGCAATCAATTGAAATTCTCTTTCAGTTTCAAGAAGAAATGCCGCTAAGCAAGTGTTTTCAACAAGCAAGTGTCTTCAGCACTTTCCTTTGGCATGTTTCCAATAATTCGGTAGCAGCTGTAGGCGAGTTGACAAATGCGCTATTGAATTAGCTGTTGCGTCTGTAATGAATTCTAATTTTCAATATTTGTGTATAAACAAATTAAAATTTTCTAAAGGAAGCAACAACAACAACGGAAAAGCTTTCATTCTCACACTTTTCCCATTCGCTACGGTTTTGCGTGATTAATTTCACTAATTAACTAAAGATAACAATTTGTTTACTAATGGAACGGAGGAAAATGGAAGTCTACAACAGTGTGAGGGTAAAGAAAAGGGACAATTTTTTGAAAGGAATGAGTTAAAGAAGAGTATAGTAGTAGTAGCGGATTATTTTTCAATATTTTGAAATTTTGTTGCAAATTGTAGACAATTATTTTTCCTAAAAAACTAAAGCAAACGTTAAACAAAAATAAAATTTTTTTAAGATATAACATTCTTTTATAACTGCCAATAATGTTATGATTAATTAATAATTTTCTATAATTATTTTAAATTAACTAAATTAATTTTTTGTTTTTAACGTTTACGTTGTTTAACGTTTGTTTTAATTTTTTTAATCTTTTGTAATTATTGTAAATTATTTTTAAAAGTTTGAAATTTTTGTTTTTTGAAAAATTAAAAAAAAATTATTTTACATAAAATAGGCAAAGTTAACATCAAACAAAAGCATAAAATTATAAGTATTGAAAGTAATTAAAAACAGTTTTATAATTTATTTTTTAATTAAGTGAAATTTTGGTGATATAAAAAAAAAATATTTTATTTAAGAAATTAAGCATTGATTTCCGAAAATCTATTATATAACCAGTCAGAAAATTTATTAAAACATAATCGTAACTAATTTGGGGTTTCGAAAAAAGCAAAAACAAAGAGAATGTCAACACAAGTGGTTTAAAAAAGCATCTTAGGGGAATTATTTAATTTTTTTGTACAAAAAGGAGTTGCCATCTGTTTAAATAAGTAGATAATTTAATCTTTTTTTAAAAAGCGATGGAAGGGGGGTTTGCCAATTTTTTTATAGGTCTCAATTCAAATATATCTAGTATTGGAGTTGCCATCTATCAAAAATTTAGACTGAAAAAATATTAAAATACATTCTTCAAACAGCAGACGTTTAAGAAGTCTTTATGAACAACAATATTTTGTATTTTTAATTTAATTTTTTAATAGCGTTAACAACTGTAGAAAAAATTTAAAAATGTAAAATTTCCTTACTAATGAAAGGCTTTTGAAAATTTACAGAAAAATTATTAATTTTTTGTTTGTTTTTTTCAAAATAAAAATATGTTATAATAGTGTTGCCACCTATCGAAGGTTGAAAAATTTTAATATAATAATTTTTATATTTTTTGTTATAAAAAATTAAACATTTTTCGTCAAATAATAATAAAATAACTTTTATGTTTTTTGTGACAGCGCTACCACACGAAAAATTTCAATATGTAAAAATTTCAACGCTAAATGTATGTCAAATGAAAGGCTTTTGAGAAGCCATTTGATAATAATTTCATAGTTTTAAATCAAACGTGTATGTATATCTGGTAATAGTATTGCCACCTGTAAGAAACTAAAATCAATAAAAATATTGAAAATATATTCATAAATATCAAACGTTTAAGAAATTTTTATGAGCAATAATATATTTTACGTGTTTTGTAGTAGCGTTACCACCTGCAGAAAAAGTTTAAATATATAAAAATGTTCTTGCTTAAACATATGCCAATGAAAACTTTTGAAATTTTACTTGAAAGTTATTATTATTAAAAAAATATATATATACATGGTAATAGTGTTGCCACCTACATGTAAAGAAAATACAACTGAAAAACTGAAAAATTAAAAAATGACGTTTAAGAGATCTTTAAGAGCGGCTATAATTTTTATATCTGTTTGCAATAACGTTGCCACCTGAAGAAAAAATTGCAAATTCACAAATTATTATACATGTTTGGTCAAAAAATTTTTTGTTAACATTTGACCTAATTTTCAAAAAGAAAATTACTAAAAAAATACCATGAGAGCTTTACGTACAAATTATTTTTTAAATTAATGTGCATACCTATTTTTTTTTGTATCGACAAATGAAAATTAAAATAATATTATAATAAAAACAAACACACAATAATTAAAAAACGCATAAAATATACTAACTAATCACTGAGGAAGATATCCAAATTGGGCATTCAACCAATAAAACTCTATATTTATGTACCACTACTTATGTGTACGACTGTCAGTAACTGCACTCATAAAAAATTGTTTATTTTCCTGTCTTAACACTGACTATCAATATGATAATTTGATTAAACGTCTATATGACACATAACTAATTTATTCATTTATGCCTGATTATTTTTCGATTTTGTCAAGTTTTCAATTTCCACAAAAGTTTTAAACGTTTTTCGTTACTATTTACAAGAGTACATACTTATATATACATACATATGTACATGTAGACCTATCAATGTCTCTTTCACCCATTATCTTATTTCAATTTTTCAATTTCATTTTATAGCACATTGTTTTTAGTAGTTTTGCTGCCACAATAAGCCAAAAGTAGCGGCACTTTTTTCCGGCCCCTGCCACTCTTCGCTGCCTTTCAATCTGCATAATTTGTATTGACACAGACAGCGATTAATTGAGTCATTGCTGCGGCGGTTCATAAAAATTAAAATTCGAATATGAATTTTTCACATCAACACGTGTACGTAAGTGCGTATGTGTGTGTATATACGTTTATGAAATTGCTATGTAAATTTAATTTGTTGTAGTCAGCGTTGATTGGTGCGATAAAAGTCTGGTGTGATAGGCGTTAATTATTTTTGAGATTTTTATCTGCTCAAGCAATAAATATTTGTTGGCTGAATATTCAAAAAACAAATAAATTAAAATATTTACATAGTGGCAGACAGATTATGTGGATGCTGGTAAGAAATTTTTAGGTAAACTGATATTTTAGGTTAGAAATTTTATTACGCTTCGGAGCTAAAGGTTCTCATGGACTTATTGGAATGTTTGCTAGCGCTTAGCTGAACTATTTCAGCCTTTAGATAGTTCTTAGATCTTAACAGTTATTAAAATATATACACATTTTATAAAACTGATGTTGCAGCATGACAAAAATATGATATAAGCTCCCTCAATTCATTTATTATGAAGATTGAAAGCATCTTACAAGCAAAATCTTGAAAAAGCTAAAGTTCCTGGACGATTTCAACACCCTATTATTTCAATAAAATCACTAAAAGCAACAACAACCTGCCACAACTAACTCACATTCAAATTCTTCTCCTCTTTAACATAATAACAACAAGCAACCATCTG
This sequence comes from Bactrocera neohumeralis, assembly GCF_024586455.1. Classification (NCBI taxonomy): domain Eukaryota; kingdom Metazoa; phylum Arthropoda; class Insecta; order Diptera; family Tephritidae; genus Bactrocera; species Bactrocera neohumeralis. Next base: position 14,424,403 of record NC_065921.1, read on the forward strand.
CATATCTTACACAAAATCTCCCAAAAATTATGTAATCCAACAATACTAACCACAAACCGATGACTAAGCAACGCCGAAAATAGAAAAACAAGCGTAAAACAACAACAGCAACACCGGCTGCGTGATCAAACTGATTTCGAGGCCAAATATTAACTTGCCACAAAATGGCAACAAAAAAATAGAAGAAAAAACTCAATTTGAGCAACTAAAAACAAGAAAACGTGGCAACACCATATTTGCATATCGCACATTTGCGATTAACATGAAAATTATTACAAATAAATGGCAGCGCATGGTAAAATATGAAAAATACAACAAAAACCACAAACAATAACAAAATGAAAAAGTGAAAAGAAAATAATAATACATAAAGAAGTAAGCTCCAAAGAGTGGCGTATGATGCAACGGAAACGTGCAACTCAAGAAATAAAGCCATGTTTGTATATTTAAATGCAAAACAAACTTTTAGGCAATGCCCTGTAGGAAATTAAACACAAATTTAAATTTTTTATATTAAAAATAATAAAAATAATCAGTATAAGTATAAGTATAAGTATAAGTATAAGTATAAGTATAAGTATAAGTATAAGTATAAGTATAAGTATAAGTATAAGTATAAGTATAAGTATAAGTATAAGTATAAGTATAAGTATAAGTATAAGTATAAGTATAAGTATAAGTATAAGTATAAGTATAAGTATAAGTATAAGTATAAGTATAAGTATAAGTATAAGTATAAGTATAAGTATAAGTATAAGTATAAGTATAAGTATAAGTATAAGTATAAGTATAAGTATAAGTATAAGTATAAGTATAAGTATAAGTATAAGTATAAGTATAAGTATAAGTATAAGTATAAGTAAGTATAAGTATAAGTATAAGTATAAGTATAAGTATAAGTATAAGTATAAGTATAAGTATAAGTATAAGTATAAGTATAAGTATAAGTATAAGTATAAGTATAAGTATAAGTATAAGTATAAGTATAAGTATAAGTATAAGTATAAGTATAAGTATAAGTATAAGTATAAGTATAAGTATAAGTATAAGTATAAGTATAAGTATAAGTATAAGTATAAGTATAAGTATAAGTATAAGTATAAGTATAAGTATAAGTATAAGTATAAGTATAAGTATAAGTATAAGTATAAGTATAAGTATAAGTATAAGTATAAGTATAAGTATAAGTATAAGTATAAGTATAAGTATAAGTATAAGTATAAGTATAAGTATAAGTATAAGTATAAGTATAAGTATAAGTATAAGTATAAGTATAAGTATAAGTATAAGTATAAGTATAAGTATAAATATAAGTATAAGTATAAGTATTGGTATAAGTATAATTTCTCGACCATTGCATTTCCTACAAGGTCTTTTTGCAAATATCTTTGTACATCCAAACATGTTGGTACTTTAGCGCTTCGACATTTGTGCTCACAAAAAATTGTCAAATAAAACGAAAAATTTAATAAAAATGACACAAAAAGTTTGAAAGTCGGATTAAAAAATATAAAAACTCCAAAAACACATTCACCGCTTACAATAATAGCCATTTTTGGAATGTTATTGTGTCAACAGATGTTGTCTGCTATTTTTCTTGTTGTTGTGACGGCAAATTTGCGCACAATAGCGGGATTAGTGGTTAACTGTGAAGAAGGTTGGCTTAAAATGGTTCCTTTTCTTTTTTTATAATTTTGGTTTTGTGCACCTTTTGCTCTTAATGAGCAGGTGCGTAGTTTTATTATGTGCTGGAAGCGCTGGAAGGGAAAAATAGCGTTAAATTTTGTTTGTGGCAGAATCATGGAGCTTATAAGTACCAAATGCAAATAAAATTCTTTGAAGCTTTCTTTTAGTAAAATTCTCCTTACTGCTGTTTAGAGAAGGCGCTTGAATATAATCTGTTTTTTGTTTTTCTATTTTTTTGTTTTTTTTGAAAGCTTCTTTGAAGATGCTTTTGTATATATTTAAATTTTTTTTTAAACGAAAGCATGGTTTTTTATTTTCAATTGCTTTATTTCAATTTCAATTTTAATTTTTATTAATCAATTTTAATTTTTATTTAATTTAAAAAATTTTTGAAGTTTCTTTATAAATTTTTTTATTAAAAAATTTGAAAATTAATTAATATGAAACTTTCTAAATACACTTTCTTTTAAATTTAGTTATTTAATTTCGTTTTAATTTTTTTACTAATTAATTTTAATTTAATTATTTCAATACCTTCTTTTTGTTTTTTTCTAAATTTATTAGTTAATACGAAAGAATCTATATTTAATTTCTCTTAAATTTAATTAATTAATTTCGTTTTAATTTTTTTACTAATTAATTTTATTTTTTATTTAATTAATAAAAAAATGTAAGTATTTTCTAAATTTTTTAATTATAAAATTAGAAAATTAATTAATATGAAATCTATTAATTTAATTAATTAATTTAAATTTCAAGTTTTTTTTAATTCGTTTTAATTTTTAAGTCTTAAATTTTGTTCGCTTATATTTTATATAATAATATTAATTTTACATTAATTATAAATTATTAATTTCGTTTCAACATCTTAAGTAATTAAGTTTAATTTTTATTGAGATAATATGCTTTTTTAAATATTTCTTTTTAAATATATTAATTAAGAAAAAACAATTGATATGAAATTTTTTAATTTAATTAATTAGTTTATTAAAATTATTGTTTATTAGAATTAAATAATAATGTAACAATTTATATTATTTTTTTTTAATAAAAATTATTTATATTCTAAAGTTTCCAATGTAGATATATTAATTAGGAAGAAAAAAATTAATTCGAAATTTTTTAGTTTAACTAATCTATTTATTTTTGTTTTTTTTTTATTTATTAATTATTAGTAATTAATAGGAAGCTTTCAATTTTTTTTAAATTTATTAATTAAAATTTACAAAATTTATATCATTTATAGTTGCTCACTTTTTTAATTAATTTTTATTAAATTAATATTAATTTGTTTAAGTATTTTGTTTCTTATTTGCAATATGCATTTAATCTATTTATTTCAATTTTTCTTAATTTTTTTTCTACTCTATATTTTATTATTAAAAATTTCTAACTCAATTTTTCTTAATTTTACTATTTTTTGACTCAACATTCGTGCCTTGTTAATTACATGCAACAAAAGCCAATAACAGCATTCAATTCAGCAGGAGTGGCGCACAGGTGCCACATTGGCGCGACAAGCTGCTTGCGAGGGTGTTCACCTTTTGTTGTTTGCTCCACCTAGAGTTGTTTATAAAAATTTTGAAGTAAACGATTTCGACACAATAACTCAACATTCGCTTATGCCACACAAAAAGGCAGCAACGAAAATCGCCGAACAATAACATCTTTAAGAATACAACAGAACATTATTAGTCAGCTCCATAACTCAACTTTTCCATAAATGCAAACGCTCCCACACACAATGCAAGCGCTGCACATTTAGTATGCAGCAGCATCCAAAATATTCAGGCAATATTGAAAACTGAGCAGCGTAATATTTTTAGTAGCAGCAGAAAGCAGAACATTTAAATTGCCAAGCACGTCTGCTCCATTATTAATCATGAGACTCTGAGACTCTTGCTGTTGCGTGCAACGCAGTGAACGAAGCTACGTGGAAGTATGTGTGTTGGTAGTGCGCATATTGAAAAAAATCAAAAAATTAAGTCAAAGCTCATTCCCAATAATCATGCACTAAATGGCTAAGGCGCACACGTACATACCAATGAAGCGCTCGCCAGCCACGGTGGCGTATGAGCAACCAAAGCAAAAAAGATTTCAACAATTTGAGTAAAAAAATGAAATTTTTGAATTCAATAACCAAAATAATGAGCATAAACATGATTTTTTTGGTTTGAGAATACAAGCAACAATTGATTCTGAAAACAAGCACAACAGCAATAACAACACTGAGCAACAATAACAACACTGCGAATAGGAGCACGCACGTTCGCTGCCATTGGACGCGTATAAAATGTTTAACAAATTGCTGGCGCATGAGTTTCGAGCGCTGTGAGTATGTTCTTTAAATTACAAAAACAAAACGTTACAACACAAATTTGCATACGTATGTGTGGAATACAAAAATGTCAGCATTCAAAAGTTACAGTGGCAATGCTCGCGCGTCGATAATAGTCTGTGTCACCTTACGCGCTTATTTGTACCGTTGTCAACTCGACTGAATGCCAATTGTTGTTACGGTTAACAAAGTCGCTGCAAATCAGTGTGTATGCTTGGCATAATATGTCTGTAAAAGGTGGGAGTTTGCTTAAGGAGGGATTTCATTGCATGCAAAGCAATGAAAATTAAAACAAAAAATTTTTATAATATTTTAATTTTTCAGTTTATGGATAAGCAAACACATTTTAAAATTAGGAAAGTAATTATAATTATTATATATATATTTTTTTTTCCTAGAAACACAACAGAACAATAATA